>NC_087465.1:8752500-10002500 GCF_036321535.1 Camelus dromedarius | reverse complement strand
TTCCAAATGCATGTCTTTGGTGTATTTTAGGCAAAGAACTATTTCTCTTTAAAGACTGTCCAGTAACAGTTTTGAATAACTTAGGCCTATTCAAAAAGAATTTAACTCTCTCAAAAGTACATTCTCAATAAAAGAACTGTATGAATATATAGTCCATTTGTAAAGAAACTATTATGAATGTAATGTAATCGGACAAGTGCTCAGCCCACACTTCTTATAAGAACTTGTTATATGAACTTTTTACAGTCCATATCAATCCAATAGTATAGTTTTTCTCACCCTGTATTTTTGACCGCCAGATTGAAGTGACCAACTTGTGTGTCTTGGTATCTGTCAGCAGTGCTTGGCATGAGTTCGGTATTGTGTAAAACAAAATCCCTCTTTTATATATTCCCGCCTCCTTTTTAGTCCTTTGGACAGTTAGATTTATTGGATTTTTTTTAAGTCAGAAAGAATACAGACTTGTAACAAATCAGTGATAGAATGTAATTAAAGAATGAATCTCTCCTTCCTTCCCTTATGTCAGAAGCACACTCATCCCCAGCCAAGGTTGTTTGTTTTATATCCTAAGAAATTTTTCATTTTTATAGTATCATTTGTTACAACAAATTTTTATGAAATAGAAAATAATCTAAAATAGGACTCAAACCTTGGGAACTTGTCATAGAATTTAGTAATCACAAGAACATATGACTTCCTTCCTTCCTTCCTTCCTTCCTTCCTTCCTTCCTTCTTTCTTTCTTTCTTTCTTTCTTTCTTTCTTTCTTTCTTTCTTTCTTTCTTTCTTTCTTTCTTTCTTTCTTTCTTCCTTCCTTCCTTCCTTCCTTCCTTCCTTCCTTCCTTCCTTCCTTCCTTCCTTCCTTCCTTCCTTCCTTCCTTCCTTCCTTCCTTCCTTCCTTTCTTCCTTCCTTCCTTCCTTCCTTCCTTCCTTCCTTCCTTCCTTCCTTCCTTCCTTTCTTCCTTTCCTTTCCTTTCCTTTCCTTTCCTTTCCTTTCCTTTCCTTTCCTTTCCTTTCCTTTCCTTTCCTTTCTTTCTTTCTTTCTTTCTTTCTTTCTTTCTTTCTTTCTTTCTTTCTATTTATTTATTTATTTATTTATTTATTTATTTATGAATTTATGAGAGCGGGCAGGCTTAGGTGAAAGGCTCTAACATTTTATTTTGCATTTAGGCATTGAGAAATTTTTGTTGGTGGACCTTTTAGGAACTTTGATAGAATTCAAGACAGCCGCCAATTGATGTAACTCTAAATTATTTAGATTTCCAACTTTCAAATGTCCAGCCACTTGAGTAGAGCAACTGCCATGTCATAACTGAAAAGTCTTGTAAACTCAACACCCTCTCCCTGCCCTTGTTTATTTATAGAAATCGGTTAGACTCAGGACCTATCTGCTCTCTTAGTCTCTTAGCCTGTCCTTGTCTGGGACCACGCTACGTTGCTTCTCACCATACCCTGTGTTCCAGATTATGGATGAGTTGTGAAAGAGAGGAGAAAATATGTGTTCTAGTTGATAAAAAAGAGAGAAAATATGAGTAAACTTTGTCCAGTGATGGCTTTTTCTTATCTCGTTCCAGGATTTGGAAGGGCAGTTATTTGGATTACATTTTAAAATGCAACACTGTGATTTATGTAACACGCTAATTACAAAGTGCTTCCATGTGTATTCTCATTTCAGTCTCTCAAAATTCTGTAGATTTAGAGTTAAATAATTAACCCGGAGAAACTTTGTTCCAGCTTACTTCCATCAGACTTTTGGAAATACAAATCTTTCCTAAGTGGAAGGGTACCTGTAGTTTACTAGAAGAGATTAATGTGTAGAGAAAAGATCAAGCTTTTTAATGAAGACTTTATTCAAGAAAGATAGTAAGAAATCAGGAAGGCAATTTTGAGTTTTAGTTTTAATACTTACTCAGAAGAAATGAATGGAATACTCTTCATTCAACGAATACTTCACTATGTATTGAGCTGCTCTGTGCCTGGGATACAGCAGGAAACAGGCACCCTGCCCACATGATATTCCCCCCCCCCCCCCCGCATATAATATCCTTTAGTTTGAGGATATTATATGAACAATTAGAGTGTTGGCTAAAAATTCATATAGCTCTTTGAAAAAGTTTTTCCAAAATCTAATTTTAATTTGTTCTTAGACTAATGTCAGTATATTTTCTTCCACAAAATTAATATTCACCCAAATGATGATCTTCCTCAGTCTGTAATTTCATTTACAATTTTAAAATGCTGGAATGATGGGATGGGAGTGGAAGAAAAAGAAAAGAAAAAAATCTTTAAGACGAAGGCCTTTGGAGTTTTTCCCTAAATGATGCACCCTAAGGAGGCCTGTTTCAAAGCTTAAATCTCTAAAGCTCACGAAGCTGTTGAAAGCAAAGCTTAAAGCTGGTTGTTGAACTTTGTGTTCAGTAGTTTTGTTAACTATAAAAACTATTTTAGGAGGGGGATTTTGATGTGATATGCTTTTTTAACTTTTTTTTTTTTTATCATTTTAGGGGTTTAACAGTAATGTTTGAAATAATGAAAACTTATGGCCACACTTATGAAAAACACTGGTGGCAAGATTTATTTAGAATTGTTTTCAGAATCTTTGACAACATGAAATTGCCAGAACAGCAGACAGAGGTAAGAGAATATGAAATTTTCATGTAACACTCAAGTCAAAAGGCTCTCTTTTTCTAATACATTTTAGTATTTCAAATTAAATGTAGAGAACAGAAAAAAAAAAATACTAGAAGGTTTTTCTTTAAGGCATTAGAATATAGTACGTCTTTATAAACAATACGATTTGGGGGTAGAACTGAGTTAATGAATTGGGTTTTTGCTTTTGTTGTTTTTAATTGAACTTCCAGTATCTTCCTCATTTTAATATTGTCACAACTAAAACATCAGTAGCTTTCCTTCGTATTCATAGTGAGTTCTTATTCTGAGTTAATAAAGAACGCATGGTAAGTTTTATTTGTTTGTGTCAGTGTCTTTCACTGCACACAGTGATAGGTACTCATTGCAGTCCGTGTGGAGAGGGAACAGCAGGTCTTCGTGTTTCGGCCCATGTAGTGGAGTAAGTGCAGATTTAAGGCCTCACTGACCTGCACAAAACTGCTTTAGACCTACAGGTAGACGCTTAAAATGTCTTAGTAAGTAGACATGTCTGTGCACTGGCACAAAACCATATATAAAAATCATCAATTCAGATTAATCATTTATGTATTTGAGAAAAATAAAGAAACTGCTTACACCAGTTTCATTTTAAACCTATGCTAACCCCGCTTGGGTAAGTTCCTATTATTTCCTTCCTGTTTTTCTTTTATGTTCTGTCGTGTTCTGGAGCACGGCCAGTTGTTATTAGTGCCCCTTGTTTGAAAAATCGTAACATTAATAGCAAGACAAAGCAGTAGTGGTTTTTTCCCTCTTAAGTGGTTATTTTTTATGATTAAAACAAAAAGTACAGAAAGTAGTTGAATCATTTTATACATAGATGGTTATGGGATAATGAAGAGAAGTAGATACCAGATTGATACGAAGCCTCTGAGATGAATGTAATATTCTGGAGGGAATTAAGTGCTCTGAAAGGAACACAGACAGGCTTATGTTTTAAGTATGCAACATATTGCTTTTCTAATTCTAGTAGTTGATGAATGGTCTGACCTTCGTTTAATGACTGTTTCCCCTGTAGAAGGCTGAGTGGATGACAACAACTTGTAACCACGCGCTTTACGCGATCTGTGATGTGTTCACCCAGTATTTAGAAGTACTCAGTGATGTACTTTTGGATGACATTTTTTCCCAGCTCTACTGGTGTGTGCAGCAAGGTAGGTCTCTACTAGATAAGTGACACAAAGTGTTAAATGTGACCCTGGTAATACACAAATGAATTGCTGTTTTCTTTTCTAGACAATGAGCAGTTAGCACGATCTGGTACAAACTGCTTAGAGAACGTTGTTATTCTGAATGGTGAAAAATTTACCCTAGAAATCTGGGACAAAACTTGCAACTGCACCCTGGACATCTTCAAAACCACGATCCCACATGCGTAAGACTATTTTATACAACTTGATGTTTGTATATTGAATGATGGATATAAAAGGTTTGATAGTACCTAGTGATTTCTCATAATGGAAATCCTTTTTAAAATATCTCAGTGTTCCATGAATTTGTATTTATTTCATAAAACTCCTATAAACCATAACAGATACATGAATTAAATTTTTTGTAAACCAAAACCTTTAGTCTGAGCATCCAAAATTTGGGTCATAATGAAGTGATTTTATCAGATTTTATTCATACAGTTTAAACCAAACAGTGGTTCTGAATTGGAAAAAAAACCTCAGCATTTAGTTTAGTTCTGTAAATTTAATAATCTAAGGAAAATTTATTTGTAAATGTTGTATTTTACAGTTAATTGTCATCTTTTTCTAAGGGATAAGTTTGTAATTGAGTTGTAGGGGAATTTTTACTGAGGGGAAGGTAAGACGTAGCCTCGCTGAGTGACTGTTGATGGCACCTGGGTTGTTTGTAGGACAACTTGAACTTACTTCCCAGCTCATGTCATTTCAAAGTATGCTGGATGTGGCATGCTTCCCACTCTGATTGGTGTGACTTTGGTGTTTTAAAGGCTCTTGACCTGGCGTCCCTCTTCAGGAGAAACTGCTCCCCCACCTCCATCTCCTGTGAGTGAAAAACAGTTGGTAAGTTTTAATAAATAAAGCATATTTTAAATTAGTTAACTTTCTGTGGTAAATAATTTTACCATGGAGTAAATTCTTGTATATGAGCCCAACTCTTCTAAAAAGGGGGCATAAAATATAGATGGTGTGAGATATGGAATAAAATGATTTCAAGAGTGCAAGACGCAGGTACCGGGTTACATACTGATTCACATACCAGGCTCAAGATATTATTGAATTTTATTTTATTTAAACTTTCCATTTTGATATAATTTCACCTTAAAGTTACAAAAACAGTATAAAGAATTGTAATATACCCTTCACCCAGCCTGTTTGTTTCCTAGGTCTGCCATAAATTACTATAAACTTAGTGGCTTCAAACAACAGAAGTTTATTCTCTCACAGTTCTGGAGACCAGAGGTCCAAACTCAAGATATCAGCAAGGCCACATTCCCTCCCAAGGCCTTAAGGGAGGATCTTTCTTGGCTTCCTCTAGCTTCTAGTGACTGCTCACAACCCTTGGCATTCCGTGGCTTATACACACATCACTCCATCCTCTGCCTCCATCTTTACATAGCTGTGTAAGGTCAAATCTATCTCTCCTTTCTCTTATAAGGACACTGGTCATTAGATTCAGAGTCCACCTTAAATTCAGAATGAACTTATCTCAAGATCCTTAACTTTAAAGACCCTAGTTCCATATAGCCTTCACAGGTACCAAAGGTTAGGACTTGGACTTACCTTTCTGGCATCACAATTTAGCCCACTGACAGTCTGCCCTCTGGTGCCCAAAGGTTTATGTCTTATCTTTTGGACAAAGATACTCACTCTGTCCCAATATCCCCAAAAGTCTCAACTTACTACAGCATCAGTACCAAGTCCAAAATCTCATCTAAATCTCATCATCTAAGTCACCTAGATCAAGTATGTGGTCTGTTCTGGAACAAGATTTCTCTGCATCTGTGGACCTAGCAAACAGATTACATGCTTGTGAAATACAGTGATAGGCAAGCATAGGGTAAATATTCTCATTCCAAAGGGGAAAAATTGGAAGGAATGAAAGGGTCACTGGTCCTAAGCAAGTTCAAAACCCAGGAGGGAAAATTCATTAAGTTTCAATGCCTGAGGATAATCTCTGGGGCTTGATGCTCTGCCTTCTGGGCCCGTGGCTTCTCCCTCTGACCAGAAGGAGCTCTGCAGCTCTGCCCTCTGAATGTACTCCTTTCCTTAAAGGTTAGCACATGTTTGCAGTTAAGGAGCTCTGTCAACCCATTTCTTGCCTGAGGAATCCCAGAAGCCTGACAGCCTTCTTTCATTTCATGTTTTTTCTGTCCCTTTCAGTACAGGTTGGTATGTTCCTGCTGGTATACTGTTCTCAAAATCCTGGTGTATGTCAAGAAAATCCACACCATTAAACAGGAGGGTTGTCAGCACATCCTTCCTGGATAACCCTGTCTCTTTTTCTGGCTTCTGCTTGTTTGGAACCATTAGTCACACACCTAATCGCTTCCGCAGACAGTTGTCCAGCTCTCCAGGGCATGCTTGCTAACAGTGAATTGCCCGATTTTAGCGTCCTTTGCAATCTGGATAGGTGAAGAGCCTCTCAAGCCATCACATGCGAGTTTCTTCTTGCTTAACAGTCCCTTCTTCATGCATCTCCTCACTTAAGCTTTTCTGTAATCACTAAGGAGAAGCCAGGCCACACCTTCAGCAGCTTGGAGATCTCAGCTGCTTATCCAGGTTCCTCACTTACAAGTTCTGCTTTCCACCCAGTAGTGCAGCACAATTCAGCCAAGTTTTCTGCTGCTTGTGACAAGGGCCACCATTCTTCGGGTATCCAGTCACATGTTCCTGGTTTCTTTCTGAGGAAGCGCCTCTAAAATTCATATTTCTATCGACATTCTGTTCACAACCGTACATATATTCTTCAGGATGATAGAAGCTTTCTCTACCATGCGTTTTATTCCTTCTGAATCCTTATCAGAGTTGAGGTTAACGTGTTTTTCTACCAACGGTCTCTTCAAGGCACTTTACGTTTTTTTCTGTCATAAGCCTCAAAATTCCTCTAGCCTCTACCATTGCCCAGTTCCAAAGCCACTTCCACACTTTTAGGTATTTGTTACAGCAGCATCCACTTCATGGTACCAAAATCTGTATGTCAGTGTTGTACCAGAGAAATGGAGCCAGTAGGCGATTCCTACATCAGTATCTGGGACTGTTACGTCAGAATTTCAGTTCATCTTGAAACCAAGTTCTGTCTCCTCTCTGAGTGTGCTGCACGCTGGGACAGTGTATGGCCAGAAGAGCAGTCACGTCAGCCATCTGTTGTCCGACACTGTGCTGGTGCGTTGCATTTGTTACCTACGTCCTTAGCAAGGAAAGCGTCATCTCCATTTCAGGTCAGAAAACCTCAGCCCAGGAAGAGTCATTGCTTTTCCAAGGTCACACATGGCTGGGTCTGAGTTCTGGTGCAGCTCTGTTGGATTTGCATGTCAGCTTCTCTTATGACACCACTCTCCTAGTTAGTCACCTTCTCACTGACCTTTCTGGTCACTGATTTCTTAGGTGACAGAGCATCCTTCCCTAAACGCACTCTTACAAAGCTTGCAGAGATCTGCCCCCCCCCCCCCCCGCCCACATGTATGTGTTCTGTTTAGATTTCGTCAGAGTTCATGGGGACTGCTGACTAGTTTCTCCGCACAGTGAAGCTTACCTTTTTTTATCTGTTGGTCTCGAGTGGTGTCAGGCCCACGCCCATCGAAGGTCAGAAAGGAAGCTTTTCTCATAAAGATTATCAGCTCTTACCCATGTTTAGGTAATATTAAACAATTTTCTCATTCTGTCCATAATTGCAGTGTGTACAGTGTCATTTTCATAGGGACACAATGTAATTTTCTTAAAAAAACAGTGTAATAGAAACTTTTTCCTCATTAAGCTTTATTCATTTTACTTATAATGAATTTTTTGTTTGTTTTACTAGGATACAATATCGCAGAAATCTGTAGATATTCATGATTCTATTCAGCCGAGATCTGCAGATAATAGACAGCAAGCTCCATTGGCTTCTGTCTCCACTGTGAGTGAAGAAGTCAGCAAAATCAAACCCACAGCAAGTGAGTTATTCTCTTAATAAAAATAGTGTGTTTTGTTCTGTGTAGGCAGGGTGTGAGATCCGTGCTTCTGCCTTTGCTAGCAGACGTGCTGTAGTCGGTCGTGTGGTCGCTTTGTTACTACACTTGCTCCAGCTCGGGCGTCCCCGATAGACGCTCCCCTGGGGATGCTCGGGGACTCGGCCAGCACCTGCAGGACCAGCTTTCTCTGCCGCGCTTTCACCCGGGGTTAGTACACGCACGTGGGTCTTCCTCAGCATCCCCTTCTGCCTGCGGGTCCCGTGTTCTTCTGCGAAAGTGGGGCCCGACAAGCCTTCCTCCTGGGCTTCCTGAGGGGCCAGCCTTCCCTGCCCTCGGCCACCCCGGCCCAGGTCTCCTCTGCGCCTCCCTCGCCTTCTTCATTCAGCTCTTCTCGCAAAGGGGAATTCCTTCTGTTTTTTTACTAACTTGGTTCAGTTTCATTTACTAAAGGAAAGTTGTAACAGAGAAAAGAACAAAAGTAACTGTTCATGAAGTGAACAATTTAGTGGCATTTAGTACACTTACAGTGTGTGCAGTCACTGCCTCTGTCTAGTTCTAAAACAGTCTTACACCCCAGAGAACCCCCGTAACCATTCTGTAACCATCATGCTGTCGCCCTGGTTCTCCCCTTCCCTGGCCCCTGCCAGCCACAGGCCTGCTCTGTGTCTGCAGATTTGTATATTCTGCTCATTTCATATAAACAGAATCACACAGTGTGGTTTTTTGTGTTTGGCTTTTATTTAGCATGATATTTTCAAGGTCCGTCCACATTGTAAAGTGGATCAGTGGTTCCTTCATTCCTTTTTGTAGCTGACTGTCCCTGGGGTGGATGTGCCGCATTCTGTTTATCCTGTACCCGGCTGATGGACGTTTGGGTTTGTTGCACCTTTTAGTTAGAATGAGTACTGCTGCTTTGAACGTCTGTGTGCAAGTATTATTTAACTACCTGTTTCTAATTCTTTTGGTTACATACCTAGAGTAAAATTGCTGGGTCATTTGATAATTCTATGCTTAACATTTTGAGGAATCCCTGAAATGTGTTCCACGGTGGCTGTGCCATTTTATATTCCCACCCACCAGCAATTTCAGTTTTTTCGCATGATTACAAACATTTCTTTTTTCCTTCCCCTCCTCCCGTGCCCTCTAATAGGCATCCTGGTGGGTGTAAAGTGTTCTCTCATTGTGGTTTTGCTCTGTGTTTCCCTAATGGTTAATGATGTTGAGTATTTTTTCTTTCTCATGTTGTTGGCCATGTGTATATCTTTGGAGAAATATCGATTCATGTCCTTTGCTCATTTTTAATTGGAGTTTTTCTTGTTGTTGAATTAGAAGAGTTTGTTACATACTCTGGATGCTGAACCCATGTCACATACATGATTTGCAAATATTTATTTTCTCCCATTCTTTAGGTCTTGTCACTTCTTACTGATAGTGTTTGCTGATGTACAAAAGGTTTAAATTTTGATGAAGTCTAATTTATCTGTTTTTGTGTTGCTGCTCATGCTTTTGGTGTTCTAGTTAGGAATCCACAGCCAAGTCTGAGGCCAAGAAGGTTTTCCCCAGTATTTTCTTCTAAGAGTTTTACGTTTATGGCTCTTATATTTAGGTAATTGACCCATTTTCAGTTAGTTTTTTTCAGGTAATTTTTGTTAATCTTAGCTGCTTACATTTGTTCTTGAGAGAGGACAGATGTAGTATCCTCCTTGAAAGAAGCCTCTGGCTTCAGTCTTAAACTTCTTAAAAGGGAGTTGGGTGGTGATGAG
The DNA here is from genome assembly GCF_036321535.1 of Camelus dromedarius. Classification (NCBI taxonomy): domain Eukaryota; kingdom Metazoa; phylum Chordata; class Mammalia; order Artiodactyla; family Camelidae; genus Camelus; species Camelus dromedarius. The sequence continues at coordinate 9,992,932 of NC_087465.1, read as the reverse complement.
TGGCCCATTTTCATTTTTTATTCCTGTTCTCTGGAGAGCAGCATGGCTCATACAGGAATCCCTAACAGCTTCAGTCTGCACTGGAAAATGCCGTGAGGACATGGCTTTGCTCTCTCAGCCCCAAGACCACACTGAAATACACTTTACTTTGAAAGGGAAGGACATGGTCACACATTGTAGAGTTTTCACTTGGTTGATCTGGGAACATTGCTTTAACTAGAGTGAAGGGAGCTGCTCCCCGCCACCCTGAACCGAGGGCTTAGCTTCCTTCTTCTGCCAGACACCTGCTCCAACCATGCCAGGTTGTTTAGGGCACGTTCACCGTGTCCCCGTGAGCCCCCACGTGGTGGACAGTTGTAGGTGCTCTGCTCCGGGAGGAGGCATCCGCCAGGACCTCCTGCTCGGACACCCCCAGTGCAGGCAGGGCCTTTGGCCCTGTTCCCAGGGGGCAGCCGTCTCGTTCCTTCTGCACAGTTTCACCGCTGCTCCAGCGTCTCGTCCAGTGCCTGCTGACCCACAGAGTTCATCTTCACTTGGCTCTGCTCCTTCTCCTTCTGTGACCGGTGAAGTGGTTTGCCTGTGTGACCCTTGGCAGTGTCAGCCCTTGTGGACAAATAGATATTGTCCCCTAAGCGTGCTACTGGTCTTGCCAGTGAGACTGAAGTTAGGACCTCATCCTGCAGTTTCCTCATCGGCCCTCAGCTGCCCGCTGGCAGCTCTGACCGCCTGAGCAGCTGCCTTTGGAGCTGATGAGACGTGTCTCCTCGGACATCTACCTCCTCCGAGCCCCCGAGCCCGGGAGTGCTGCCCCAGACTCCTGCTCCCGGGGCCGAGAAGTGCTCTTACCACTTGGATGAGGGAGGGCTAAGAGGAGACAGCCATGGGACTTGGGGTGTCTTTTATTCTTTGTCTTTTGACTTGAGCTCTGGTACCAAGCACAAAATACTCAGTACTGCAGCATTTCTGAAAACTGTCTGGGAAGGAGCCTTTATGAATGACCTAAATAAGAAAAAATTTAAGCAAGTTATTTTGCTATCTCCCCCCAATCCCGAAAACATGAATTTCGCTTCCAGAAATTGGTGCTGGAAAAGGGAATTTGTAACAGAAGCGAAGTAGGAGAAAACTGAAGGACTGTCAAATCAGTCACGCGGAGCTGGAGCCGTTGCCTTGAGGCCGCCGAGCAGACGGCTCCCCCCGGGCACCCGCCCCCCGGCAGGCCCGGCACAGCACCCCGGGGCTTCAGCGGTTGAGGCGTCTCTCCTAACCTTGGTTTCTCCATTTACTTAACTGGATGGCCAGTGAAAGGGAAAGTTCTGTCAAGAAGCAGGTCCTGTCGGCTGCTAGATTCCCAGCCAGTTGTTGAAGCGCATGTCCCAGCCCCGGCGGTGTGGGAGCACTGGGTCCTTCCCCGCCGTCACTCGTATAGTCATATGCTCGGTGTGACTTTATAGCCGTCTGTGCTTCTGGGTCCCTTTGGAAATAGAAGGGCCTCTTAGCTACAACTACTAACCTGGGTCTAGATAGAACATGTGCTCAGATTGCCCCCCAGTATGGTCCCGTCGGTCAGGATTCTTGGCTGCCCCTCACTTCCAGCCTCAGGTCGAGTCCCCGCCATCTGTTTCTGGTCTGGGTTTTTCTTTTACCCAGAGTCAAAAGGCAAACTTGGGTTTGTAGTAAATGCTATTAAAGGTGTAGCTTTTACTCCATTTGATCCATTTTATTAAGGAATAACGTAAGTCTTATTTGTAAATTTGTAGTGGACTTTGAACATATTTACTTTTCTAAGTCATTTTGAATGTATTTGTTTACTTAAAAAGTCAATTTTCTAAGGCTTTTCTAAATATGGTTAAGTTAAGCTTTTACTGAGTAGTGCTTATGTGCAGAAGCAGGCTGTCCTCAGTGTGAAACGTGCAAGTTGCCTTCATACATGTTAGTGTTTCCTTAGCATTGTAATGTCATAGAAATTATAAAGGATTCAAAATAATTTTTGTTTGCATGTGCATTGGGGTGGGTTTCCTCACAGAATTTCCAGAACAAAAATTGTTTGCCGCCCTGTTGATTAAATGTGTTGTGCAGCTGGAACTCATCCAGACTATCGACAACATCGTGTTCTTCCCCGCCACAAGTAAGAAGGAGGACGCGGAAAACTTAGCCGCGGCGCAGGTGAGTGGGCGTGAGGGCAGCTTTCTGTGGAGCAGGGCGTTAGCTCCGCGGTCTGGGCTTCAGAGCAGAGGTCAAGCTAGAGGGTGCATTTGGGGAAGTCACCACACAGATGTCATTTTAAACCGTGGAACTGATGGCATGGCCGAGGCGGTGAGTGTGGACAGAGCTGAGGGGAGAGTCAGGGCCGCGCCCTGGGCCCTGTGGTTGATCAGGCAAGTGGTAAAGAGCCCGAGGACAAGAATCGGGGTGAGGTTGGGCGGGAGACCAAGGGCATGTGTCCAGCAAGTCAGGTGAAGAAGGTTGTAAGGAGAGGGGTATGATCAGGTCTGTCAGAAGCTCAGTGGGTCGAGTGAGCGGTTGCCCTAGGGAGTTGCTCTAGCAGTTTGGTGAACGTTAGTTGACCTTGACATTGTGTTTAATTGTAATGTTGGTGCAAAAGCATTGCTAAAACGGGCACAAGAGAAGAGAGGACATTTGCAGACAGCAGACATCTGTAAGTCGGCCAAGGAGTTCTGCTGCTAAAACAGGGTGCAGAGAAGTGGGTAGTAGCTGAAGGGCTTGAAGGGGCTCAGGAGAAGCGTTTGCTTTGTTTTATCGGTAAGATGGGCAGCATTGCAGCCCGTTCCCGGGTGAGAGTTCTCCCGGAGAGAGAGAAACGGTGCAGATGAGAGGGCGGGGAGCAGTCTTCAGGAGCGAATGGCGGTGGTGCCTGGTGCAGCGCCCGGCGTGTCGTGCGTAGAAGCGCAGCCAGTTCATGAGGGTAACAGGAAGGCCAGCAAATCGAGGGTTGTAAATGTCAGAGGTTAGTCGGTTAGTGGTGGCCGTCTGTGGGAGATCTCTTCTGAGAGCTTCTGCTTTCTCCCTGAGATAGGAAGCAAAGTCATCCCCCAAGTGAGATTGGGGAGGAAGTTCTTGATACTTGAGGAGACAAGTGAAAATGTGAGCTGGTCTCCAGGAAAGTGGACCACGGACACATAGGGGGTTGCAGGGCAGCACGCAGAGCCCCTGGATTTAAAGAGAAGATCCCTCTCCCTCCAGGCGTGTGTTTTGTGTGGCAGACGGAGAGCAGGCAGTTTGCCAGCCAGTTACTAACAGGAGGGGGGTGGCTTATGCAGGAGAGTGTCCGTCATCACAGTCCATGGGCTCAGACTGGCTAAGAGAAGCGAGGACCTGGGGAGGGAGGGGAGCAGAGAAGTGACGGCAGGAGCCTGAAGGTCCGGCGAGGGCAGAGCTCTGGGAGTCAGGAATTGTGGCGGGGGCTGTCGGGAACTAGAGGTGTGGTGCTCGGTGACTAGGATGCATGGAGTGAAGATTCTGGAAATTTAATAACAAGATGCATCTTTTCTGCTGAGACAGAGCAGGTTAAGTTCTATAGTCTTTGGGAGCGTGGATTTCTAAATTGACTAACATCTGTGGCTGTGTGTGCATGTGCTGTGGTGGTTTGTTTTCCAAAGAGAGATGCCGTGGACTTTGACGTTCGAGTTGATACTCAAGACCAAGGAATGTATCGCTTTTTAACATCACAACAACTCTTCAAGCTACTGGACTGCTTGTTGGAGTCACACCGATTTGCAAAAGCATTTAACTCCAACAATGAACAGAGGACGGCTCTGTGGAAGGCAGGTAAGCCGTGCGCTGCGCCCTCAGTGCTCGCCATTCGTGGGTGTGCAGCCGGTGTTCACACGATGGGAGTTGACTGCTTGTGTCCCTCTGGTCTCTGTGTGTCACTGTGTTAGCAGAGAGAGAGAGACCCCCAAATCGGAAAGCTCCCCAGACGTGTGGGCAAATCACGCCCCATCCCAGCGTGTGGGTTTTGCTCACCGAGAGGGAAAGAATTCTCAGTAGAGGCAGAGGGACAGAGGAAGCGGCTTTATTTCTTAGAGAGAAGGGAAAAAGGGAACACTCAGGTGGGGAGCTGTCAGCCAGGGAGCTGGTCGAGACAGGTCCAGCCCCGATTGGGCCACGGGGTCTTTATTGGACGGCATTGCCATCGATGTCTTCACTCCAATGGTGCCAGGCATCTCCTGTCACTGGCTCTTTCCTCCCGTGGCACTCAGCCCTAAAACAGAAACTGCGCCTTCCCAGGCAATAGTTGTTTTTTCTCCCCAGCTTGAAAAGGGAGGAAATTCTAAACATAGAAATGCCCAACTTAGCACCCCCGCGCAGCCAAGAGTGTGCCTTCTCTGTGTGACGCCAGTGCACAGGGCCAGGCCGCTCTGCTGTCTCGCAGCAGGTGCCCCGCTGCCCACAGCGTGTGCTCCGCGCAGGCTGCCTCCCCGTGAGATGCCTCGTCAGTTAACGCGGACCTTCCCTTTCTGCAGGTTTCAAGGGCAAATCCAAACCCAACCTTCTGAAACAGGAGACCAGCAGCCTGGCTTGCGGGCTGCGCATTCTCTTCCGGATGTACACGGACGAGAGCCGGGCCAGTGCCTGGGAGGAGGTCCAGCAGAGGCTTTTAAAGTAAGGCTCTGGGCTGAGTGTCGGCCTGTGTGGCTGCTCGGTGCGGAGCTGGGAAAGGCCACCGGCTGTGCATCCCGGCCCGGCTGCCCGACCAGGCAGAGGCTGGGGCCCAAGGAAGAGATCGTGAGAGTCAAATACAGTCTTACAGACAGACCATGTCCAGTGTTGCTGTTACAGGAGAAAGGAGGAAGTTTTCTGTCTTAAAATTCAAAAACTTTATACTATACTTGTTAGGCTTTTTTCGTGCCATAGATCGCTCTATTTTTGCAAACCCATCCATTTGTGAAAGTGAAAACTTGCCTGCCTGCATTTAGTTTGAAAAAATGTGGAATTCTATTGGTGTTATTTTTTGCACTCCCTTTTTACTGCATGACAGCTTAAGTCTGTCCTTGAAAATTTGAACTTATGCTAAGAAAGAAACATGCCATTCAGAGAGAATAGTAGTATTTGCATTGGATATTTGTGTCGTCTTAGGGGAACAGATGTTCTCAACGGCCAATTAAACTCATTTGAGAGCTTTAAGAGCACTTGGTCTCCGTTCCCCATGTTATTGGTGGGACTGTTCAGGCCAAGAAGCGCCTCCTTCACTACGCGGGGGGAGGGCCCCGGCTTTCAGCCCGCGTCTCTGGACGCCAAGCTGGTGCGTGTGCCACTGCCCAGGGGCTTCGTGTCACTGGAACTTTAGAAATGAGAGGCATGTGGGTTTCCTGATAAGCTGTGATGGCTGCTTTTACTGTCTTTATTTGGAAAACATGCAAGTGTTTATGTTGACACACTAGTTCATGTAAACAGACAGTCTAGCAAGTTCCTGATAGTCAGTGCTCTCTGCCCTCCTCGCCTTGGTGGTTCGTCCTCAGTGACCGTCGTTCCAACAGGCACGCGAGCACGTGTAAAAGTGAGCCTCTTCTGTTGCAGTGTCTGCAGTGAAGCGCTGAGTTACTTCCTCACTCTGACGTCAGAAAGTCATCGCGAAGCCTGGACTAATTTACTGCTCCTGTTTCTAACTAAAGTTCTGAAGATCAGCGACAACAGGGTAAGTTCGAGGCCCTGCGCCCAGCCCGGCGTCCCAGCCTGACGGGCGTCTGTCCGGGTTGGGGGCAGAGGTGCCGGGTTTCTGAGCCTCCTCTCCCCGCACCCGCCTTGTCCCCCAGTCCGTGGTTCTGGGGGCGGGGGGTCAGGAGGAGGAGTCGGGGTCCTCTAGGGCACCTTGGCAGGCTACTTGGGATCCCCTACAATTTGCAACTGCTGACCTGCCCACCCTCCACCCAGCCTTGAGCTCTGCCCCCAAACACAGCTGTGTCTGGGCCCCAGGCCTGTGCTCCAGGCCCCGGCCTTTCATTTGGTACATTCAGTGATTGCATGTGACTCAGCCCTCCTAGAGAATGGGCCTTAAGCTCAGTTTGGAATTTTAAACCATAAAAATAAATATAAAATATAAATGTATAGCCGTATATATAAATACATATTTAAAGTTTTCAGAAATACACATTTCACTCTTAAACGTAGCAACTTACAGCGCGCATAAATGAAAGCAGGTGTTACTGTGATTACTGAACAGGTTTTAAAGTGCCTAGTCTGGTGGCCTGACGTCGGGCACTTTGGGCCATGGTAGTGATTGAGAGCCGGTAGAGGCTGCGTGATGCAGCTTGGTGCCACACAGACACCCACCCCAAGCCATGTGCTGTGGGTCCCCATGCGTGTCCCTCTGCATGGTGGGCCGGGTAGAGCGTGGAGAAGCAACTAAAGGCACCAGCAGCCAAGGGGCTGGGAAGGACTTCCACTCCAGTCTGCCTCACGCCGCAGTTTGCTTTCTTGCCACGGTTATGGCATGCTGCGTCCTTGCACCTCGTGGGATGTGAAGAACAGAAAAGGAGAGAAAACAGGCAGGCGACGAGGATGCAGAGAATAAGGAGCTACAGCAAAAATACAAAGTATATCAGTTGAACTATAAACACGAAAGGTAGTCTTTGCCTGGAGACCTCGTATCTTATATGGCAATATTTTCCCTAAAAATTAACATTTCACTTAACAAATAAGAAACACAGTTTCAGTAACATAGCTTATAAAAACTCAACTGTGGTTCCTGCTTGGCTTCTTTGGCGTTATTACTACCCAGGGAAAAGAACGATAAATACTAAAAGTTCGTCACAAGTTTGTCAAGGAAATGTAATGGAAAAATATTTTTCAAAATAAGGATAGATAAGTAGGTGAATAATGTGTGCATTAAGTTGTGTGTGCTTCTCAGTCTTTGAGCGGCATGATCAGTGATCACTGTGTTCCCCGGACACCTCTCCTGCCTTCACCGTCAGGGCAGTGCCCCGGGTGGGTTGCCTCTAAAGCACTTTGAGGTTCTGGTTTGCAGTGCGAGCACTACTAACAGAGCAATTCGTTTCTCTCCAGTTTAAAGCTCATGCATCGTTCTACTACCCTCTTTTATGTGAAATTATGCAATTTGACTTGATTCCTGAACTTCGTGCTGTTCTTAGAAGATTTTTTCTGCGAATTGGAGTAGTTTTTCAGATATCACAACCACCTGAACAGGAATTTGGAATAAACAAGCAATGATGGAACTAAGCATTTTTCTTTTGGCGTTTACATCCCTCCGCTCTTTAAAAGAACCCTGGAGCTGAGCTTTCCTACCTGAAAAATGGTTTCTCTGAATTGCAGTGTCTAAGGGTTACTGGTAAAGAAGCTTAAAACTTCAGCTCGAACCTGCAGTCTCCAGTCCCTTTTGTAACCTGGTGGATTCTGTTTGTCGTGTTGGGCTCACGAGCAAAAAGCCTGTTTCCACAGTGTCAGCCCACGTGTCCTTCCCTGTCCTCGGTGCAGGGGGAGCCCCACATATTTTGGCAGGTGTGGAAGTGAAACTTACCCAAAGAACTACAGATGTAAAGATTTGAACTTCTGCAAGAAGTACAACTCAGGAGAGCTGTATTTTGAAGGATAAAATGTTTATAATTGGGGGTTGGGGAGAAGAAATTATCGTTCATGGTAAGATATTTAGCAGCTATGGTATTCTTATTCTGAAGATTTTTGCACACTCAGGCTATCTGAGATACTGGTAATCATCCTTCTGTGAAAAATGTACAGAGATGCAGGTCTGTAATATAAAAATCTTAAACATTATATAGTTCTTCCTGCACTGTTTTATTTTATTTCTTTATTTTCTTATTCATTTGCTAAATATCTATAATATTTTGTCAAATGCACTAAACATTTGGGTTAAACTTTGTCTTTTTTTATTTCGTGGGGATTTTGGTTTTGCCCTTTCTAGAGGGGGTGGCTGTTTTGAGGGTTGAACATGCCCAGAAGCTGTTGTGGCTGACACTTGTCATGATCAACAACAACAGAAGAGGTGGAAAATGTCCCTGCTGATGTAACTACCTGGTAATATCCTTCTCCTAGGGCTTCTAAAGGTGAGCCATTCAAATAGAATGATCCTTCATGGACCGAAACTTGAATTACTGCAAAATGAATCTAGGTTGCTGTCACTTTCTTTTCTTTTGGGTGGCGAGGCTTGATGTAGATTTTACTCTGTGTACAGAATTTAATGTTGAATATATTAAAATAACAAATCTGGCATGGTTTGAGGAGGTTAGATTTACTGGAAATGTATTCATACTGTGAATTGTGCTCTGATGGTTAAAAAAACGACAAGATTGTCAAGCATTCCATATTAACAGTGGATGTAGAAAATTTTTTCAGATGGATAAAATGTATATGGTACAGATGTAAAGTTTTCTATGTAAAAAATTCTGTACAACTTTCTGTACAATATTGATTCTCATCTGGCATATTCTAATCAGGTTATAGGTCAATAAAGTTTTTGAATTATTTCATCAGTGCAATCAAAACCTGTGTAATCCATGGCCCCGTGTTTCATTAATTCTCTTGTTGTTGTAGTTAAAAGCCAAACAGCTAGGTAAAGGATATTCTCGTCCAGAACTACATGTAAATTCAGTATTTTTTTAGTTCTTATTTTTTTTTCCAGCGGTAAGGCTGTGTATTTTGCGGGTTGTGTTAGAAGTGTTCAGTGTTTGCTCTCACACCTTAGACAATGAGCATTCACTGAACAGAGCATCTGTAAGTGCACCATATTTATCCCCCCAAGACACAGCCCTCAAGCCCTGCTGGATGCCAGAGCTGGGAGCCACTGTGACCTTCTGATCTTTCTGAGGGGTAAGTGTTTTCAAAAGACTTGGCGGTTTGTTATTTTATGGTATAATATCAGGCTCTTTCTAGCAGAGACAGATATCTTCATCTGAGAGTAAGATGAAGCCTAAGAAGAAAACTCTTTAAGTGATTAATTACAAAAATTAGCATTAAAATTCACATGCAGCTAAAATTTAAAATATCAGTGAAATTTCACACGAGGTGGACTTATATGATCTTTTGTCCTATTAATCACATCAGTATAATAGGAAACTGATGCAGCCCAGTGCCTGGGAGTGTTCTGTCGTGGTGCTAAAGATTAAGAATTATTTCCAGGAATTTGAATTAGTCTTTCCTTTTTTAAAGGTGCCTCTTACAGAGTGACTAGAAAGACTTGACTCACTCGGTCCACGTGTCCACAGTGGTGCAGCACGGGCTCCAGCCCCTGGCCGTGACCCCTGGGTGTCCCTGCCTCTGCTCCACTTCCCGAACACCTTATCTAGTCCACGTAAAATAAGAAACTGATTATTGGTAATAAAAATAATTTATTTCTGTCAAGAAGTATTTAAGTCATAAATTAGCAAACTTAATGCCTTTGTTGGCACAAAAATTGAGGCAGAAAGATGTGACATTTAGTGCATGGCTCACGGGAATAAAATCACAAACAGTTCCCATCAGTCATTTATATTGAATCAGCCATAAATGACATGGAAGCACACACGTCTGATTCTCATCACAGCAGCTGGAACAGTCACAGCTACTCTTACTAAGTGAAAAATCACTGAGAACAGCGATAACAGATGAACACAGAACAGTATTCTGGTTTTACAGTACTGTTAAGACACTCGTGTTTTATTCATCTTATCTTACTGACAAGCAGAATTGAAAATAATGCACATACGGTAGTTGATTCCAAGAGTTCATTACCACCCTAGTTTAGTTTATGGCAAAACTGTGCAAAAATAATTCTATACAATCCTACATTATATAAATTAATAATCATGGCCTTTTATTTATGTACATAATATACATCCTATACATTATCATGGAAAAAACACACCTTATGTACAGATGGAACTGCCAGGCATGGGCCAATGGTGGCACATACTGTTACGGTTCAGATTCCACATTCCTTTCACCTTAAAAGGCACTACTGGGTCCAGCACAGGTTTATTCAACCGTGGGCCGTTGACAGGCCCTGCCAAGTGAAAGTGCCTGGTTTTCCAGGAACCTGCTGCTGCTCCTGCCTCAGCTGCTCCGCCATGAACCGCTTCAGCGTTTCCGAGGTGCCTGGGCGGAGCCAGGGCTCAGTGGCTACAGAGTTTGATCCATCGTCACCCATGTGCTTCATGATGTCGTCAGGGTCAACCAGTGATCTCTCGTCATCTAAAGGAGGCAAGACAGACGCGACTCAGGTAAGGTGGCGGCAGCAGGTGATGCGAACAGAGGTCTTAGTCTAACCCGTTACAGCGTGGCGTTTCTCCGCAGTACTGGGTTCTGAGCTGTCCTGGTTTGTCCGGACCCCTCCTTTAAGAGGTAGGAAAGCAAACCCCGGAACAGGCCAGTTCAAGAAAGCAGAAAACGAGCACCTGAACAAGGTGAGTCCACGGTGCCGGCCCCACAGGGACTGCAGGGACAGCAGGGAGACGGCGCCCAGTGTCACCGACTGTAGAAGGGGAGGCAGTCTTACTCTGTGTCACCTGAAGGATGCCACGCAAAACTTGTTTTTATTTTAGCAAGGGTTTTGGAAATACGCCCAACCTCTAATACTGCTTTGAGGAAATCAGGTCATTTTAGGAGAGCACTAGACAGGGGGTGAAGTTACCTCCCTCCTTACACCTAGTCTGAAAGCTGGTTGTCTACCCCATTAAGAGGCAGCTCTTGTGTTTCGTTCTTTAATTGGCTGTACTCAACATCTATACCTTATTTTACTTATTATTAGATGTAATAGGAAAATCTGTCTTCCTACCCTGTGATGTCAGTTTTTGGTTTTTTTTTTAATTACATCTCCTGGACTGTGAAGGATTAGCCCAGCAAAGGGACAGTGGTACCAACTTAATGAGCAGTCAATCCACATCGTACCAAAAAGCTCCTGTTTGAAAGGACAATGTAAAAAAAAGAAAAAAAGGTTTAGAAGTTGAAAGCCTTCTGGAAAAGATACTTCAAATGCTCTATTTTCTCTCAGTTTAAGTATATCCCTGTTAAATGTTAGTTCACCTTATTGGTTCTAAAAGAAATTGAGGAATAGGTAACTCAGATTAAAATGCCATTCAGCCAAAAAGAGCACTGCTTTCCCACTGTCCACATTTCTGCAGGTACGATATGCCAAGTACTGTTCCATCAATGTGCCCTGTTTTCTGGCATTTGGTATGAAATTCCCACCGGACTCATGACGTCTTACTGTTAGAGAGTATACAAGAACAGGGTTTAATTAACACAATATTAGGGGAGGCTACAGCCCAGTGGTAGAGCGCATGCTTAGCATGCATGAAGTCCTGGGTTCAATCCCCAGTGCCTTCTCTAAAAATAAATAAATCCTAATTCTGCCCCCCCCCAAAAAAAGAGAAAAACCCCACAGTATTAAAGGTTAGATACAAAAATATCTTAAGAAATTGCTATTAGAAAATTACTGTAGCTTAACAGACTACAGAGACCTGTGCAGAGAGACCACTCTACATTTGCTAAAGCCAGTACCAGGGCTTAACACTGCCCCACTGCTCCACTAAGCGGATGACTAACAGCACCAACATGAAGGTGGCCTGGGGCGCAGAGGAGCTCGGTAGCTGCCTAAGGAAGCGTCCTGCCAGCCCGTGCTCGGCACTTAAACTACAACCTGCTGTGCGCCGAAGCAGTGAGGCCACGACACCCAACACAATGTGCCGACTACCGACCACTGTGACTTCTGCTGCGAATCATACGAAGAAAACACTAACCTGAGGCTGTTTCGCTTTATCCATAGTAAAGGAAGCCAAGTAAAAAGGTAAAAAACTTTTCTTTGTAGCACTACAAATTTATAATAGATGTGTAATCTAAAGAACGCAAGGTTTTACAGTTGACTTCTGATAACCCCACTTCAGTAGGGGAAGTGAGACGCCAACACTGATCAGTGTTTTCCCTGCTGCAAGCACAGCCCGGATTTACTTAATAGGCAGAAACGTCATCTGTTCAGGGTGCCCCCTCTGGTAGCAAGAATCTGTTGCACAATGAATCCTTCACTCTGGTTTTGCTGGATAGCGGCTATGGAACTCATTTCCTCTGTCCGCCAGCCATCAGTGAAAACCTCCGAGTTCTTACAGAATTTGCAGTCGGCCAACACGCTTGTCCATTTACCTGTATTAATAGGTTTATTCTGGAGTTCATTCAGTCTTCGCATTCGTTCCTCATTTCTCACTCTAAGCTGATCGACATTTACACTGGATACAGATTTTAAAGAGAGGCCATCTGGTGGTACATTAGGGTGACTGTCATCCTGTAGTTAAGAAAACAACTTCAGAAATTCATTGATATAAAATAAGTTCAGAATAAGCCAGTGAATTGAAACATGTTCTTGCCCTTGATAAATGTACAGTGTGATGAACAAAGGAAACGAAATTGTTAGCATTTATACTCTAACTCCTGTTGAGTACACACGCAGGCCCAGATGAAGGTACAGGACTTGTGGTAACATGAATGTGGCCACACTGGGTAAAGGTGAGGAATTATAAAATACAGAAGGAAAAAAATCCAAACCTTAGGGGCTAAGCGTCAGTGACATGCAGAGTTTAAGAAACTGCCCAGAGTTGCTTACCCAGCAAAACGACATCATGGGGACATGGACTAAGGGCGCCAAAGCCGGTGCTCTGTGCAGGCAGAGAGTAAACATTCACCCGTATTCTGAGAAAAGGTCATGGGGTCTGAATGCCAGCCCTCCTGTCAGTGTGGCCTTGGGCAAGTTATCTGAACGAAATGGAGCAGATGCCTGCATGATGCGCTTAGGTGACTGAGGCTGTCAGTTGCTTCTTGTGCCTTCTCTGAAATTCACATACTCTGCAGGGGAAAGGAGGGGACTGACACTTACAGCCACCTTGGGAGAGGAGAATGCTACCGCCAAGAAGCTAAGACACCAGAGTCCAATGACCTGCTCACGGTCATCCCGTATCTGGAGGCAGAGCCTGGGTTCAGACCCACGTCCACCTTACTCCAGAGCACGTCCTCTCTTTCCTGGACCACACCAATCGAGCATGGGTCAGAACCCAGACCTCTCATTCCTAACCTCGAAAAAAGAAAAGAGTGTTTCATACATACAGAGTCCAGTCCTTTCAACTTGCTCCTCCTGCGCTCCCTCGCAGAGGGCAGCTGTGCCGGAGGCGGGAGGGCGTCATCCTCGATGGCAGGGTACGTCTCACCGTACGCGCCTGGAGGGCACACAGAGGAGACATCTCAGAGAGCCACCACTTCACATCTTTTTACTCAGAGCTAAACGAAAACTTTTAATTCAGACATTTATATATGTACACACTTCAATGATTTTTATACAGCTGCTCAACCACAACACTCTAGTTTTAGAACATCTCTATCATCTCAGAAGCTCCCTTGTGCTCACTGGCAAAATCACTCCCCACTCCCACCTGCCCAACACCATGTAAACACTGATCCGCCTTTAGTCTCGAAAGATTCACCTTTCCTGGGATTCTATATAAATGGAATTGTACATGTGCTGCTTTGTGTCCTTCACTTAGCATGATGTGTTTGAAGTTCAGCTGGGCTGTGCCATGTATCAGTGCGGTTGACTCTTGAACAGCAGTAAGGATTAGCAGTGCCAAACCCGCTGTGCAGTCGAAAACCCACACACTGCCGTCTCTGCCTCAAAAACAGTTTACACATGACTCACCCGGGGCAGGAAGCTGAAACAGTTTGGACTGAATCAGGACTCACACCCTACTTCTTAAGATTCCAGACACTGTGATCTCTAATCAAACGCAAACTTGCCCCCACACTTTCACATCTGTGAAATGAAAATACAGGTACTGTACTGACTGAAAAACTCCACACGGACGGGGACATGCACAATTCAGACTTGTGTTGTTAAGGGTCAGCTGTAGTTTTTTCTCCCCGCCCTGCTGCGTGGCACTAGCACATGGCTGTGTCGCACTTTGTGCGCTGACCAGCTGACGGACATGGGAGCTGTTTATAGTTGGAGATTGTTGATAATGCTGCTATGAATGTTCACATACATGTCTTTTTGTGGCTGTATGTTTTCTTTTCTTTGGGCTGTATTCCTAGGAGTGAAACTGCTGGGTATTACGGTCACTCTGTGCTTAGCATTTTAAGGAATTAGAACCATTTTACATTGTAAGAAGGTTCTAGTTTCCCCACGTCCTCACCAACACTTAGCATTGTCATTCGTTTTGATCACAGCCATTCTATGTGAGCCAACAGACTATTTGACCATGGAGATGAATATATTGCTTAAAACATTTAGAATTTTTTCCCCTAACTCTATTTTGAAAAAATTAAAACCTAAAGAAAAGTATATAATGCAATGAATACCTAATATCGCCATTTCTTACTTTGCCACATTTCTGTGTATATATGGGAGGGGGTGGTTGGTTATTTGTTGCAGACACCTTGACACTTTGTCCCTAAATTCTTAAGCATGTACCATCTAAGAACAAGGACTGTCTCCTACACAGTCACAATCTCATTACCACATTCAGGAAATGTAACACTGATACAATACTGTAATTTAATATATATAACTGACATTCAAATTTCTAAAATTTAGTCTATAGCTTTTTTTAAGCAGCAATAACTATATTTTATTGAATGAGATATATGGGATTTTCTATAACTCCAAAAATAGTTTTCTGACTTTTTTTTTTATTATACCCCACCAATTGACTCACTTTTTTAAACACTTTATTTTTACTAGTTTTTAAGGTCAATAAAACTGAGTGGAAAACAAAATTCCTGTACACCTCCCGCCACCACTCATGGCTTACCCCATCTATCAACAGCCCACAAAGAATGGTCCATTTGTTAAAATTCATGAACCTACACTGACACATCATTGTCACCCAAAGTCCAGAGTTTACATTAGGGTTCCTTCTTGATACTGTATGTTCTATGGGTTTTAACATGTATCTACCGTGACAGTATATCCATTCATCTACCTAAGGACAACGTGGTTGCTTCCGGGTCTTGGCAGTTACGGATAAAACTGCTGTAAACATTTGTGGGCAGGTTTTTGTGTGATCAAGTTTCAGCTCCTCTGGGTAAACACCACCAAGTATGAATGCTGGATCATACAGGAAGAGTAGGTTTAGTTTTGTTAGAAGCCACCAAACTGTCTTCCAAAGTGACTGTTACCATGTTCTGTTCCCACCAGCACTGGGAGAGTTCCCCTGCTCCGTGCTGCCAGCACTGCTGCCGTCCGTGTTCTGGATTTTGGCCTTTCTAACGGGTATGTCAGTGGTGCCTCGTTGTGTTAATGTGAATCTCCCTGCTGACACATGATTTGTATTTCCCTAGTGAACGATGTGGAATGCCTTTTCATTTGCTTATTTGCCACCTGTCTGTGCTTTGGTGAAGTGTCTGGATCTTTTGCTCATCTTTTAATTGGGTGGTTTTCTTATTATTGAGTTTTGAGAGTTCTTTGTATTTGGGTCAGAGTCCTTTATTAGATGTGTCTTCTGCAAGTATTTTCCTCCAGTCTGTGGCTTGTCTTGCTCTCCTGACATTGTCATTCACAGAGCATTAAAGTTTAATATCAATGAAGTCTAGTTTACCAGTTATTTCTCTCACAGGTTGGTGCCTTTGGTGTTGCATCTAAGAAGTCATTGCCACGCCCAAGTTCTTCTAGGTTTTCTTCTGTTATCTTCTAGGAGTTTTATAGTTTTTGTGTTTTACATTGAGGTCTGTGGTTCATTTTGAGTTGATTTTTGTGAAGGGTGTTAAGGTCTGTGTCTAGACTGACTTTTCTGCATGCCCAGTTCTGTATTTTTTCTCCATTTTACTGCCTTTATTCCTTTGTCAAAGAACAGTTAACTATACTTGTTTGGGTCTATTTCTAGACTCTGTTCTGTTCCATTGATCTATTTGTCTATCCTTTTGCCAATACCACACTGTCTTGATTACTGTAACTTTACAGAAAGTCTTGAAGTCACGTACTGTCAGTCTTCTGACTGTTCTTTCTCCTTCAGTGTTGTGCTGGCTATTTGGGCGTTCTGCCGCTCCGTATGAACTTTTTAGTCAGTTTACTGATATCCATAAAATAACTTGCTGGGATTTTTACTGGGATTGCATTGAATTTATAGATCAAGTTGGGAAGAACTGACATCTTGACAATACTGAGTTTCCTTTTATTTAGCATTTTCTTTCATAAGAGTTCTGTAGTTATCCTCATAGAGATAGATCTTGTACATATTTGTAAGATTTAGATCTAAATATTTCTTTTGGGGGGAGGTGCTAATGTAAATGATACTGTACTTAAATCTCAAATTCCACTGGTTCATGACTAGTCTATGGGAAAGCAGCTGGCTTCTGTGTATTGACCTGGTGTCCTGCAGCCTTGCAAGAGCCGCTTCTTACTGTAGGTTTTTTCTACTGATTGTTTCACATTTTCTACAATCATGTCACATATGCACTAAGGCAGTTTTATCCCTTCCCAGCCTGTGCACCTTTTATCTCCTTGCTGCGTTAGCTAGGACTTCCACAGTGATGCTGAGGAGTGGTGAGAGGAGAGCTCTGCGTCGCTTCTGACCTTAGCAGGGAAGCTTCCAGCTTCTCGTCACTGAACGTGATGCTGGCTGCAGGTGTTTGCAGATGTTGTCTAGTGAGTTGAGGAAGTCCCCCTCTATTCCTAGTTTGCTGACAGTTCTCACAAATAAGGTGCTGGATTTTGTTTAAAGCTTCTGCATCTATTATGTGATTATTCTCCTCTAGCCTGTTGAAGCAACGGAGTATATTTGGATGAGGTGTTTTAACTGAATGTAAACCAGCTGTGCGTAACTGGCACAAACCCCACTTGGTCACGGTGTCTCGTTCTCTCCATACATCGCTGGATTCGATCGGCTGTCGATCTGTAGTTTTCTCTGCGTGTGACGTCTTTGGTTTTGGTGCTGGAGTGATGCTCGCCACGCAGAATGAGTTAGGAGTACTTCTGTCTCTTAGAAGGGGTTGTAGAGAACTGGTAGAATTATTCCCTAAATGGTAAAATTCATCAGGGAACCCATCTGGGCTTGCTGTTTTGTTTTGGAAGGTTATTAATTCAATTTATTTATTGTTATCACAATCAATTTGAGTTTTTTCAAGCTTTACTGAGATATAATTGACATATAACACTGTGTAAGGTTAAGGTGCCCAATGTGATAACTGAAATGTCTACCACACTAAAGCTAGTTGACACATCCTTCACCTCACACGATTGCCATTTTGTTGTTGTTATGGTGAGATAACATTAAAGCTCTACTCTCACAGCAACTTTCAAGTGTAAAATACAGTATTAACTACAGTCACCATCCTGTACATTAGATCCCAGAACTTACTCATCTTAAACTGAAAGTTTCTACTACCCTGTGACCAACAAGTCACCAGTTCCCCCACTTCTCAAATTCTTTAGTAAATCTGGGCCTATTCAAATTGTTTTTGCCAGATTATGACTTTTAACAAGCTGGTCCATTTCATCTAGGTTATCAGGAAAAAAAAAAAAAAAAGGCATTGACACACCAGCCTTGCCCACATTCGTTAAAACAGTGTTAACACAGTCATGACTATGGGCTATTTGTGGTGACCGTTACCGTTAATCAAAAAGACACACTGTGTAGCTCTGGTCCAGTGTAAGGTTAATGAATGAAATATTCCAAGACACTGTCTTGAGTGCCCCAGACTGTCCTCATTATTAGCAGGATTAGTAGTCACATTTCCCTGATGAGCTATTTTCTCATCCCTATTTCCTACTGATTTCTCTATCTTTACTCACTCTCTACAATATGACTTCCTTGGAAAAGAAAAATTAATTTAAAAAAAAAACTGAAAGAAATATAGGCTGGTTTGGACTTTTGATCACATGAAAATATAAAGTAATTGGCATGAAATACAATTAATATGTAAAAGGGAGGATTCCCTAGTACAGACGTGCTTACGATCAGGGGGCATAATTACAAGCATCTATTATAGGTATATTCCTGTACCTTCACATACCTTCTGAAGACTTTTAAAAATTGAAATACTTATTAAGATAGTTGTGGTTTCACATGCAGGTGTCAGAAATAATAAAGGTCTCTTGTACAGTTTGCCAAGTCCCCCTAATGGTGACATTTTGCAGAACAAGAGCAGGAGTCCCACACCCACGCACTGATACTGCTGCAATCCCCCAAACTTACTCAAACTTCCCCAGTTTTACTTGTGTTCTCATCTGTGTGTTTGGGTAAGTTATACTTGATGATTATCAGGGTAGTAAAACAAAACATTCCTTTTTTTTACCATCTTACACAACAAAGTACTGATTTTTAAAATATGGAGAAAAACAAAAGAAATATAAATAATGCTTAATATTTAAACGAATAGATTGGTAACATAAATATACTCACCAATAAAAGCACTATCAGATTCCAATAATGAATTTTTCAAGAAATCATTAGTGTCATCTCTGGGCTAAAAGAAACATCATATATCAGTGACTGTTTTTATTAGTCCTGTGTGGAAAAACAACAAATTTGTACCAAGAGGCACAAGTCTACACACTCTCCCCAAAATTAGAAGAGGACAGGGAGAGACAGGACTGGCTGCTTCCCTCTTTCACCACAATCCGATGCCCAGAAAATACAGGAAAGACCCTTTAATTGCTGATGTCGCAATTCATTCATTCTCTCAACAGATCTGTGCCACGCACTAGTTTACTATTCCTCCAGGCGAGGAAGTGCAGCTACAAAGATGAGTAAGAGTTTCTACTGTGGAGTGGACCACAGCCCCATGGGGGCAGAAAGGCATCCCCTCAGATACTCACGGCCTCATGTGACAGCAGGTCACAAAGGCATAGCACAGACATACAGGGACATAAGAGGAGGGAGAAAAATAATGCTAGGGTTGGACCTGTAATGAGCTCTGAAGTGAGAGAGAAATTTACATACAGAGAGTTCTACCGTAGAGAACAACGTCACCTTATATATCGGAAGGAACCTAAAGTTGGCCAACACCAGCGCCCTGCAGCTCCCCACCAAATTTTTGGGCTGTGCTAGATCCGAACACCCCATCGACGAGCTGTCCATTAATTTCTAAGGAAATGCATTCCACTAACACACAGCATTGGTAATCAGAAAGTTCTTCTCTTTCACAGAATTCTTCTACATCCTGAATTTAATTGTTTTAAATTCTGACTCTACTGCTTTCTAACAGGACAGTAATGGTGATGACGTCCTTCACTAACTGAGGAGTGTGCGAAGCCCACCTCAGCTCTATCTTCTCCATGACAGTCCCCCCCATTTTACCTTGTGTTTTCCATATAATCCAGCTTCTAGGAAGGTGAGCCCAAAATTTATTAGCTTTTTTGGTAACAGCCATGATAAACTGTTGGCTTATTCTCAGTTTCTACTCAGTATAATACAGTGTTATTAATCTAGGATTTTAACCAAAATCCCAGAAGTTAAATTTCACTATCGTTTCACTGAGAAGTGTGGCTGCCACATACAGAGATACCTACAGAGTGCTCAGACAAGGTGTCCCTACGTCTCAGGCAGCGTGGTGCAAGGACGAGGAGGGACTCGAGTCCAGCCTGCGTTCCAGCGCGGGCTTTGCTGCTTGCTGCCGTGTGACTACGGCTAGCAGTTTCCTCTTATGTGAGATGGAGGTGAGTGTACCTTGCTGCCAACTTTGGAGCAAATCAAGGTCAAATACCTTTCACAGGTACAGTTTGTTATCATTATCAGTTCCAAACCCAGCACCAACAGCTACCAACTGGTAATGCTGGGCAACTAACAGCCTAGCTGAGCCTTACTTTTATAATCTGAAAATGGGGATAAAATACTACCTGTATCATTGGCGTGAGGGAAAATTACATTTATTTCCAACCTCACACTTTTCCCGAACTCCATCTCTTACCTACTCACCAGCTCCACCTGTTTGCCGTGTAGTTCTCTCACACTCACCGTGACTCATCTAAGTTCCCGACCTTCTCCCTCACCCTGAAATCTGTTTTCCCTGCTTCTTCACCTCTAAATAGCAGCACCAACCAAAGTGAGCCTGAAGTCCACCTGACTCCTCTCGTACCACATATCCAGGATGTCAAAAATCCTACCAGGTAGGTCTCCTTTCAATATAAATGCAACCACTTCCGACTTCCACTGCTCCCACCCAGGCTGAATCACCAGAGCTCTGACTTAGATGACAGCAGTGGCCTCCTGTCCCCGTCAGTGTTAAAACATGAAACAAATCATGTCACTCCTCTGCTCAAAATCTTCGGAAGCTTCTCATCATATTCACAGTGTAAAAGGCAAAACCCGATGGCCCCCGAGGCTCTGCACACAGCCGTCCCCTCCTGGCTCCTGCCCAGGGCCTCTGCCTGGAGGTTCCTCCTGCAGGGACGTCTCGGTTTTTTTCATGGCACCTCCCTGGTGACCTTATTCGAGTGTCACCCACTCAGTGCACCCTTTCCCAGCTATCACTTTCTCTAGAGCCCCACGACTTAACATGCTAAGTATTTTATTTAGTTGTTTACTGTCTCACCCTCTTTCCAGAAAGTACACCCTCAGAGGGCAAGGATTTTTGTTCCTTTTGTTCACTCCTGTTGCCCTAAGCACTAGAATAGTATCTGGTCAACAGTAAGTACTCACTTAAGTATCTGTTCAATGAAAATGGCTCATCGGCTCCCTTTGATCACTCTTTCATAGATGTCGCTTCCTCAGACAGGAGTGATGCCCTTACCCTGGGAATTTCTCTACAGGCCTCACCACTACTTGCATTGTACACTCCTACTTGCCCAACTGCTGCTAACTGACCACAACTCATTATGGGACAGGCCCTACAAGGGCTTTTAATATATAATCTCATTTAATCCTCACAATAAGCTTTGAGCTATTTTTTTAGTTAACAAAATTTATATAGAAATTACTACATGCCAGGCCTGTCCCTAAGTGCTTGCAAATAATTGATTTTAATTCTATAGCTACCCTCAGATAGGTACTATCATCCCATTTTACAGATTAGGAAATAGAGGCAAAGAAAGATTAAATACCTTGCCTGAAGTCACACAGCTAAAAACAGACTAACTTAAGCAGCCTAGCTCTAAAGTCTTGTTCTCAGCCATTACAATATGCTTTCTCTTCATATTATACTGATGTATCCCTAGCTACCCCCGATACTGATGGGACAAGATTTTAATTCTTTCTTAACTCAATACACCTGAAGAATTCAAAATGGGAATACTCACCATATTCCTAAGAATTTCTATCCCCAAAAACTAGCTTGAAAAATTGTAACTGGTTTCTTACCTTTCTGTAGTCTCGTCCTGTAGCACCTGGGACAGCATCTAGTAAGTCAACTGAAGTCAGTGGAGAGCAGAAACAAATTAAAGGGTTAGAAAATACTTTAAAAATAAAAATAAATTTAGAGTATCTTTTGTAACTAGCTCTCTATTGGAAATTACTTTTCAACTATCACATTTCTGAATGTTTTTAAGATACTACTTGTTTATTAAACAAGTTGGATAAAATTCTCCAATTCACATTAACAAAAAGTTAAATCATTGTGAAATTTAAAACTGATGCCTATGGGAAAATAACCATCTCCTCTCAATAGTTCTACGTCTGTGTAGAAAATTGTTGAGGAGTTAAACAGGGGGCTCCCTAATGTGGAACTGAAGGAAACTAATTCAATTCCAGGTACCTAATTCCAGGGGCAGAGATTTTGGATCAGGTATCCCAAAGGCCCCTCTCCGATTTCATCAGCATTCCTATGCGTTCCCCTGAATAGTGCATTTTTCTTTTTAGATACTGCCTTTGGGAAAAGACAGGCTGCCAACGATAACCTCTATTCCTTCTTAAAATATTTTATAGCCATGTTTTTTATTGTTTCATAGTTTAACCATATTCTTATGAATTAAGTGATTATAGTGTTTGGTAGAAACTGGGGATACCCTCAGTGCCAAAATGCACCTGTATCCACAGGGGGATGACTTTTGGGTTTATCGGCCTAAGTTGCCAAGATCGCATCAGATCGTCAGTTGGGTCTCCTAAGGAAAAATTCCTTACAAAATGGTGGAAAGATTGAAGACTGTACTTGCTTCTCTCTTCTCTCCTGATATGCCTACTATTAACCACAGAATTTGGATTATCCTGCTGTCAGAGGGCAATCAATGAGACCACTGTTACACACTCTATACAAGATGGAGGGAAGACTTTCCCTGTATCAGTCTTTGTCCAAGTCTTGACCTTTCACCTGGGCCTAAAGCAGTACATCACTCACTCCTGCGATACTCTCAAGTGGTCAGAAAAGGATCCTCAGATTATGCAGGCCAGAGAAGCCTACTAAGGTAAGGGAGGGTCCTAAACTTTCCTAGAAGTAACTGGTAGGACCATCTCCTTCTATCTTGCTACCTGACTGCTGCATCTTTATGACTCATCTTCCATGGTGACCCTCAATGGCCTGAAGGTAGGCGAACCTGGTGAGATGTTTTCTGAGGCCACCAGCCCCACTCTGCCTCAGGTGCCCACCCCACCCCCAGCCACACACTCCCAAGGGACCCTAGATTTTTTCTTTGCAGCATTCATCACACTTATTTAGCATCTAACTTCTCGAACAGAGTATAAGCTCCGTGAGAGCAGCAGCATATGTCATTCATCACCATATCCTGTGGACATGGGTCAGCACCTGAGCTCATAGTAGGCACTTCCTAAGTATCTGTTGTTTGACTGATTATACAAAAATACTCTCATAGCCCAGTCTGAAGCTTTAAAGATTTGACACCATATCAAAACAAGCACAGACAAACACATGGTTGAGAAATGTCCCACAGGACACTATGTGTCTGCCCAACATTCCTTCCCTTGGTGCACTTGTCACCTGGCCTAGGCAAGGTACTCCATCTCTCATGCACGGGCAGGTACCCCAGCCAAGCCAATCACGGCCCTCTCTGGGACTTAATCTTTTCTGGGACCGTAGGCCAAAGAGGGTCATGTGAGCATGGAGTGCCTGAGACTGAAGTCACACAAGACATGGAGAAATAAAACCAACCAAAAAAATGACCCATTGAAACTGTATGAAATAGCAAAGATTACTTCTTACCTTCAGCACCTTCCTGCATTTTTATTCTGTTCAGTCTCTTCTGCTGCTCTCTCAGCAGGGCCTGCTGCTGAATCTCTAAGGTGTGATGGTCTCTTGGAGGATCCGGGTACATAAATTTCAGATCAACTCGTGTTTCTGAATCTGGAACAAAAATTAAGTTACATAACTAAGTTAAATCTTGTTTCCAAATGAGATTTCATAAAACTTCACTAAAAATGACATATAACAACCTAATTTCAAAATCAAGGAACAATATAAATAATTGGACCTCAGCAAAGTCAAAGGACATCATAAAAATCATCAAAAAATTAATGAACACGAAATTAATGTTCTTTAAATAAATGGTTTTTCACAGACTTAACATTATAAGGGAGCCCCCAGCACAAGCAGCAGCTTCCTGCACTTTCTCTATCCCAGCTTCCCCACTCCCCCAAGACGCCACCCAGAGCCTGCAGCAGGGCAACTATGTGCAGGTACATCCAAGCGGTTAGTCAGACGCCAGATCTCAGGCACCTACCAGACACTGATCCCTAAAATATACTGGAAAAATTAAAACATAGTGTTACTGGCCAATGAATATTTTAGCCCTTGTAAACATCATGCCAAAAAAAAAAAAAAAAAGTGAGATAAATGCAGGCTGGCCAGAGCTTCTGGAAGGGTGTCACTGCTGGAGGAAATGGCAGTCTAAGAACTCCCCTGTGCCACAAGTTCAAAAATCATCAATTGATCAGGATGAAAATGTTGACCCTTAATTTTTTTAAATTATTGTTTTTTATTTTGGTGGGGGGAGGTAACTAGGTTTATTTATTTTTAGAGGAGGCACTGGGGATTGAACCCCGGACCTCATGCATGCTAAGCAAGCGCTCTACCACTTGAGCTCTACCCTCCCTGCAACCCTTAATTTTGAAATCTTGAGAATAAAAACATGGTCTACTCATTTAAAAAGTCTTAAAACTGTTACTCCTTTTGATCCATAGTGGAAAATGGGAGGCATGCTGAGTAGCTAAGAATTAGAAAATGGTTAAGAGCAAAGGTGACAGAAGAGACTGTGGACACATGGACTTGGATTGGAGCCTGACTCCCCCGCTTCCAGACTCAATTTCCTCTCTACAGGCAAGAGTCATCAACAACCAAGGCACACAGTGAATGAGGACAAGACGTTGCAACAGGGAAATGAATGGCTCAATTTGCTCAATTTTATGGTTTAAATCTTTTTCTTCTCAAGGCCTCTTTACTATAAATGAAACCTGACTTTAGAAAAACAATACAAATGTCTTCAAAGACACCTGAATATGGGTAGACCCCTCTTGCTGTATCTTTAAGACAGCAGTATATTCTACTCACCTCGATCTTTCAGCTCATTAAAGTCATGGATATTCTGAAAAGTAGCAGCGTCCAAGCCCTTAGGTGACGGTCTTCTGACAGGAGCCTGTAAGCGATGTCTAGCCATATCAAACACATCCATGGGATTCCTGTCTCTTCTCCTATAGATATGTGACAAACTGTGATAAAAGTGTTTTATGGGAAGAAAATCTTGTTGACATTTAACTCTCAGTACAAAAAATTTGGCATCTTTCACCACAGTGTATTATAAAAATTTATCCTAACAGCTGTTATTTCAATCCCTTACAGTAAAAAATAGCTTATTTATAAGGTCAGTGTAATCTTTCAAAATGCTCGGATGCAAAGTATCTTCTTAGAAGAACAGAAATGAGTTAGCTTTACCTTAAATGTTCATGTAGTAGAAAGATATTAGAGTTTTTGGTCAAAGAAACCAAGATTCAAAGACCAGCTCTGCTACTTACTAGCATTTGACTGTGATTCCATCATCTGTAAGATGTAGGTAATGTCTAGCACAGTCAAATGCTAGTAAGTAGCAGAGCTGGTCTTCTGAGCATGAGATTAAGTGAAATTATATATTGTAAAGTACCCAGCATAGTACTTAACATGCACTAGGTCTCAATAAATGTCACCTTCCCCTCAGCCTAGAACAGAAATTATACTGAGAAATATGGTGTTCATATGCTGCCCAATGGGTATTGTCCACAGTCCTCAACACTGATTTTACAGTGGACTTTCAGGGAATCTGATACCAAGTTAATTAACTAATACTCGATTCCTGTGGGACCTAGGAAGTTAATATAACAGGCAGGTAGCTTAGTAAGGGAGTTTTCAGCTAGGACTTTGGGGAAGTGATGATAAAAGAACAGGGACAAGAGATGGTAATCTCTAGCCCTGGAAATGAAATGAAGTATCTGCTGCTTCCCTCGGCCCTAGATGGGTCCCCTCTATTTTTCAAAATGTGGCTCTATGCTATAGGTGTAAGAGAGTGGCCAGATCGCTGCCTTCATTTCTTTATGCACTAAATCTTTCCTAAGCACCTAGGCCAGAGGAGTCGGGATCCTCACAGGCAGTGCCCCACTGTCCTGGAGTTTCCCTTGAGGGGGGAAGGAGTCACCAGCGCCACAAAACTACCTTGCCAAGACCTTCAATAGTGAACCACCTAGGGTGACAGGAACTGCAACAGATATTCATTAAAATGCAAGATAAATACTGAAAAGGCTTCTAGGAGGCCATTAAATTGGACTCCTGTCTAGTTTCCATTAACACTAATAATTAAGTAGGCTGC
The DNA here is from genome assembly GCF_036321535.1 of Camelus dromedarius. Lineage (NCBI taxonomy): Eukaryota > Metazoa > Chordata > Mammalia > Artiodactyla > Camelidae > Camelus > Camelus dromedarius. Next base: position 9,967,272 of record NC_087465.1, on the reverse strand, counting down.
TCAGTTAGAAACTAAGTTATTAGCTCTCTGCATGTGGGCTGGTGGTGCCGAGCACCAGAATCTCATGGAGGACAAGTTATCACATAAGATTTGCAAATGAGAAAACTGAAATGCTGCCTGGTTTCTCTTTCTAATTTTGGTTTGCCAAGAGAGAGCACAGTCTTAAATTTATGAATGAAAATGAAATAAATAAAATATCAATAATCCATTACATTTAAATATGCATGTCTGAATATGGAAAGCTGCAATAAATAAGGTTATTTATAACATCTGGAAAGTAAATACAGAAAAACTACACTGACCTCTCAATTCCTTAGAAGTACTTCACCTACTATGGAAGAATTGTTGAAAATTACCAACTTGAGTTAACAATACTTTATTCAGCCAGTCTATGTCTTGAATTTTCCTTACCTTGTTTACTTAGCCAGCACATGCCTAGAGAATGCCCACAAAATCTAAGCAAAGCATAATTAGGTTAACATGATACATTAAAATCCTACCACATCCTGGCTCAGTCAGAAACAGCAGTATGAATTTAATGTGCATACAAATTGACAGACACAGGAACAACTACACATCTATTTATGACTTAGTTACATATTTATATTATCTAGCTCTGTCTACTAAGAGCTTGGTTTCTAAATACCATTCTTCAAGAGGAATCAGGACTCCTTAGGAAGAGGCTGATTCTAGGGCTAGGGCAGAGAATACACAAGATGATCCTGGAGCATCTTACAGTACCAGAAAGTAAGGAAGTGTTCAAAACACAAAAGGCTGAGACATGTCAAAGAGACACAGGAGCCAACATGAAAGAGCTCCTGACGGCCAAAGCTGCAACAACGTGAGCAACAACATGAACGCTGTACTACTGGATGATAACTCCAAGTACAAAAGAAATACACATGGAACAACAGTGATACAAATAAATGGCTAAATAACTAGAGAGAAGGAACAAATCTTTCTTACAGAAGAATTCTAAATAATATTCTCTAGGAGATGGGGTTTAATCCCACCACCTCCCAACCCCTGTGAGTATGTTAGACTGCATGATTCCAGTGCTATCGTGTGGATGTCAGGTACCTACCTGTGATGTGACGAGAAGCCTACCCTGTGCTATTCTTTCCAAAACCCCTTAACTCCAACCTAATGATGCAAAAACACCAGACAAATGTAGACTGGGGCACATTCTCCAGGATATTTGGCCAATAACCCGCTAGATTGTCAGTCATGAAACACAAGGAAAGACTGAGAAACTGTCCCAGACCAGAGGAGACTGGGAGACATGACAACTAAGTGCAGTGTGGTGCCCTGTACTGACTAAAGCTTGGAACATAAAGAGGACATTAATGGAAAAACTGGAGAAATCCATAAAGGCAGGAATTTAGTTCATGTAATGTTCCATGTCAGCTTAGTTGTGACAACGTATTCCCGTAACGCAAGACGGGAGAATTGGATGAGGGTATGTGGGAACTCTCTGTACTATGTTTGCAACTTTTCTACAATATAAAATCATTCTAAAATAAACCATTAAAAAAAACACCATTTAAAGAAAGTATGATAGTTACCCACTACACTGATTTTACAACCTAGTAAAAGACTGCAACCTGCAGTTTGAAGAACATCACTTTGGAAAATTTATGAGTTCTTTCGGCAAAAATGACCTGAAACGTTTGGTAGTCTGTAAGCTATTTTGCTGGAAATTAAGTATTTCAAAAAGCTTCATTGTTAAAAGAAAATATTAAAAATAATGTTAAAATGTAACTGTCTTTGACTACCCCACCTCCGAAGTTCTCTGTTCCTATTATCTTCCCCTCAAGGACCAGTTTTCTATGCCTGATTTTTCAGAAGACCAAGAAAGGGAAAGTAAGGAGGTTGTTTTTATAACTGTCTTGTTTAGACTCTCCTTCCTATCTTAGACTTCCTTATCACTTAGATGAGCTTATGAAGCAGCTTCTGCATCTGTCTGCCTTCTGTATGTTTGAATCCCAGATTAGTCAATTATTTTTCATTTGGTGATTTCTCTATAGTGAGACAGACAATCTGTCCCAAAGATAGAGCTTGAAGAATGGCCTACTCCCAATACTGATTTTTCTCACTATCTAATCCTATTAAACATTGCATGGTTAGGGATAATACTTTTGGTTTGCCTTTCAGAAGGTGCTACTTCTTTTTTTTTTTCTTTCTTCCTTTCCACTCCCAACCCCATCACCAATATAAATATATTACTGGCAGTACAGAGGGACAGTTAAAATGCTCACTTAAGTATTTTATATTAGGTTAAATCAATATTCATTAAATAGCCCATATTTTCACAGTGAATAGATTCAAAGTTATGGAGAAATGTTTTATGAAGGCAACTTTACCTACATAAAGTTGAAGAATGTGAATCAAGAAGCATATTAGCTAATTAGAGAAAGAGCTGCTTGGCAAGAAAAGAAGGAAAACCTACCACATACTACAAACACAAACAGACTGAAAAACAACATGAAAACTATCTGCACTTTCACGTATGACTGAAGCACTATGCTGTACACCAGAAACTGACACAACATTGTAAACTGACCGTACTTCAAAACAACAAAAACAACAACAAAAAACTAAGCTGAAAAAACATACACTATTTTGAATTAGTTGCACAGAGTCCCTCCACTAGAATATAATTTTTTAGCTAGATTTCTTTTGGGGGGGGAAAGGCTATTTTAGTCATTACAATTTCACCAATTACCCTTTAAAAATTTTTTTAAGCAGGCAAACTATCCATTCTAATAGATGTGGCTTTATAAGGATTAATCCTATTCCAAAACTGTAGAATTACTGGATAGGTTCTGATTCCTTCTCCTGAAAGAAAAGAACACGAGAACAGACAAAACAGTGCACTTTGAAACTCGCCTTATGTGAACTTCATCATCACTGTCCATGTGTAGCAACCGCCCTTGCAAACGCCGCTCTTCACTACGAAGCTGTTTTCTCATTTCTGATAACTCCATAATTACATTTTTTTTCTCCTCTGCAAATTCCCAAAGGTGAAAAATAAGACAGGTATATGAATGAAAGATTAAACATTAAACATAACCTGACTTATCATAAAGCTAAAATGCCCAGAGACATTTTTATGGAAGTTATTTTAATGCTTTATATATACAGGTCATGTCTATGAACATCATTAAGACCCACAAACACATTTCTGATAATACAGGAATTTCAAAAGTTAAGAAACACTCTTGGGGTGGGAGAGTCCAACTATAAAGGGGTAGCGGAACGAGTATCTCTTTGGTGATGGAGAGTTCTGTACCTCGATTGCGTGTAATTACAACACTTAACACATGATAAAAATGCATAGAACTACACACACAAACGCACATAAATTGGTGCAGGTTAAAACCTGACGAAGGTCAACAGAGCACGCCATCGTCAAGTTCCGGGTTGTGGTATCTGCACCACTGCGGGAAGCTGGGGCGAGGGTGCAGAGCATCTCTCTCCACTATTTTGCAACATTCTGTGTGAGTCTATTTTTCAAAGTAAAAAGTTTTTTAAAAAAGAGTAGATTACAGGTTTAATAGTTAACTCTACCTTCGGCCCGAAGCTGATTTTTCCTGGCAGGTACTGGAGGAGACTGTGCTCTGGACATGGAACTTTCCTGTTTAACAATCATGACAAAGATAAACTCAGTATGTCCTCCCCTATTCAGAATCTTGACAAAAAAGAATTTCTCAAAGTAACTACACGTAAGAGAAACCAAACTCCCCACCATTCTATCTATAAACTTACCTACATCTGTTTTTTCTTCCCATCTCAATGCAAGAGGCTCTGCCCCAAACAGATAATCCCTTCACCTATACTCCATATCGGGGAAGTGACTCCCAGCTCCTCCAACAAATACTCTTTTTTTCTCCACCCTATTCCCCTCTTCAACCACCTTTCTTTCAGCTTATGCTTAAAAATCTCTCCCCTCTTTAAAAAACTTACCTCACCCTTCATCACTATCTACTATCCATTCTCTTCTTCCTTCACAGCCATGCTTCTTTATAAAACAGTATGTGCAGGGAAGTATGGTACCTCCTTCCTTATTCCCATTCACTCCTAACCACACCTCAACTGCCTTTGCCTCTACACATCACTCCCACTAATACTGCCACCAAGAGATCCCCAAGTGACACATTCCATGGGCATTTTAGGCCCTGATATCACTGCCACTCGCTGTCACTTCCTCTGTCTCTATTTCCTTGCTCTGCTTCTTAAATGTTGGTAATTCCATTTTTCCATCCTCAGCCCTCTTTTTTTCTCCTGAATGTATCCCAGACAATCATACTAATTAGACAAGCCATAATGCTAGTGTTTTCCAAAACTACAAATCCAGTCCAGAGCTCTTTCCTTAGCCATAAGGTGTTTTTTCAGCCGCTGACTCGATATAACCCCCGCCAGAAACTTGAAAGTTGTCACTGACTCCTACCCAGCACACAGTCAGTAAATACCACTATCCGTGTCTCTTAAATATATCTTGAAGTTGTCACCCCTTCTCAGTTTTTCACGTCACTGCCTCTGCTTAGGTCCTCAAAGTCTCACATCTGGACTTCCGCAAAAGCATCTTAACTTGTCTCCATGTTTATAGTCTTGATTGGCCTCCACAGTATATGTCCACACCACTGCCTGAGAAAACACTACGCAAGAAAAACATGGCCATATCACTCCCCTACTTAAAGTATTAACATGAATTCCCATAAATTATCCACCACAGACCTATTAAAATCAGAATCTCAGAGGGTGGGACTGAAGAAGATGTTTTAATATGTTTCTTTACCTATTCTGGTAATTAGCCTGTTTGATATCCACTGGCCTAAGGAATGAAGTGAAACCCCTTAGCTCCACACAATGCCCTGCATCCACCTGACTTCACCTCCTCTGCCGCCTGGCTGGGATCAGCAGACCAGACTCAACCACGCATTCCCCACGTGTGCCATGTGGCGAACAGTCCCCTCCAGGATTTTGCGTGTGCTCAAAGTCCCCCCTTCTCCTCCTCCTCCTTCTGGCAAATTCCTACTCAATCTTCAAGAGTCAACTCAAGGATCAATCCTTCTGAAACATTTTCGTAGCTCTCTTTTGATTGTAGCTCAGTTTAAAGTATAAGGAACTTTATTACAGCTAGCTAGAAGATATATTATCAAAGAAAAGGCCTATTTGCTAAATTAAGATTTGTCAAAAGAATTTAACTTTAGGGCCCTGAGCATTATCACTTACAACTGCAGCCACAGACAAATTAATGGAAACATTATCTGTATTTCAAATCTGAGAAAATGTAACCAAGCTAAATATGACAAATAAGAAAATATCATCCAATCCCCCCAATCCAAATAACTTAGCTAATAAGACAGATGAGTCAAAAGTACGCACCTGCACAAAGGAAGTTATAATGCTGTCAACTGAAGGTGGTCTTTGGAGTTTGCTTGCAATCTTGTTCTGAAGAGCAGGAACTACAGGAGAAGGCTGTCTAAAGTGCTGAGGGGGAAAAAAAAATATATATATATATACATGAACACATACACACACACCTCTAATAGTTAACAAGACCATCCAAGAAGTTCAGAATGCTATTGCTTTTTTTAAATAAAATATTTACCAAAAGTCTATAAAAATACTAGGATCACCATGTTGTACACCCAAAACTAACATAATATTGTAAATCAACTAACTTCAATTAAAACTACATGTATTTACTAAAAAAAGTCAGAAGTTTAATTTTATTAAGATCAAATACGTCAGTTATCAGATACAAAATACTATATATAAAATAAACAACAAGGTCCTATGGTATAACACAGGGAACTATATTCAATATCTTGTAATAGTCTATAATGAAAAAGAATATGGATATATATGTATGACTAAATCACTATACTGTACACCAAAAACTAACATAACATTGTAAATCAACTATACTTCAATTTTTTAAAAAATCAGTTATGATAAACATAAATGGATTTAGATACTCTTATTAAAAGAATATGACTCTCAGAGTAGGATTAAAAATAATTCAACAACTGAAGTAAAGCAACAGCCTGCCAAATGTTGGGAAAGCAACAAAAACAAAAAAATAAGCCAAAGTAAAAACTGTCTTAATAATAAAAAGAAATAGGATAATACAGAAAACAAGAACTCTTTTCTGGAAAACAGCAGAAATCAACCTCTAAAATCTAGCTCCCTTCTCACCAAGTGCATCATGAATCGTGACAGGGTTCTATGTCTCCATAAGAAAATAAAACAGGGTTCCACGTTACAGTGTAATAAAGCCAACAGTTCCCAACTTCATATTAAAATCAAAATGCTGAAAACATAAAAACTCCCAACAAAATGCAATAATTATCTGGGTAAAAAAAGACCCAGACCAGAGTATAAGTGTGGATGTTAAATTGCTTATTTTGCACAGTACAAGATCAAATACTACTTTCACTGGTGACTTTGTTAAAGTCAGAAATGCATGAGAGGCAAAGTTGAAAAAAAAAAAAAAAAAACCCTCTAGGTGACCACCAGCAGAATTATAAAGACAATCTAAACCTTCCAAAGGCCTGTAGAGGATGAAGCAAACAAAGTATAGTTTGCATGATAAAAAAACCAAGTAACTGTCAAGGAAGCAAAAACAAACAAAAAAGCCAGAAATTCAATTAATATAATCAAAATATACTGGTTATGATAAACAAATGAACTTAGATATCACTATTTAAAAGACTAACTCAGGTTAGGATACAAAAACAAATTTAACGAACTAGGTAAATATACAGACTAAAAAATAAAAAATAGTGACATAAAAGTAAAAATTAAAAGTAGACAAAAATGTATATCAGGCCTACATAAATTTTAAAATGACAGCAATGATAATTTCAGAATTGAGGGCAAAATGCATTAAATGAGAAAAAGCTGATCTAAAACTTTATGATACTTCACAATTAAACTATAACAGTCATAAAATTATATATTCCTAAGAAATAGCATTTTTTTCTTAAACATAATTAAGAATGTGGCAGAAACACAATTGTGAAACTAATAACATTCATTTTCAGATAATCAGCTTTACAATAAATATTCTCTGCTTTCCACACAATTATGCTATAAACCAAACACTACTCTAAAAAACAAACTTAAAAAAAAACTTTAATTAAATTATGAATCATATGATACTTAGATGATATGCTTTAAAAGGCTGAGCATATATAGATTCAACTTTATATCCTAAGAATGAAGGTACTGCCTAACATTCCTGGAACACTGAAAATAAAAAATACAGATCTGACTTATAAATGCCCTTTTAAACAATGTTTCATAAAATTCAAATTGTGAATGCTTAGATTTCTATCACCATAAAACTCTGGGGTAAGAAATCAATGTATTCGAACCACTCAGAAATGCATCATGTTATCCACAGTAGGTTACACACTGAACAATGTACCAAACCACATCATAAATACACCAGAGGAGCCCACTGGTTAAAAGTAATCTTTCTGTCAGTTCTATTTACAAGAAATAATATCTGTATATATCTAAATTTCTGAAAACAATTTTTCTTTAAATTAGGCTAAACTTAGAAGACATAAGGTTTTTCAAGGTGTGGTTACAGGCTAATTGCATCCAATCCCTAAGGGTTAGTAAACCAGACTGAGTAAATAAGGTACTTTGTAGATGAGACCCAAGAAGATGCATTTTTAGTAAGTCCCTAGTGATATTTATGCATACAAAATTTTAAACATAGTTTTGAAATATGAGCAAGGGTATGAGCTGGACCCTTGTAGGGGCAAACTGGCTTTCTAGGGAGAAAACTTCTAATAACTGATTCACGAACCTAATCATGAACATCAACTCCCATCTCAGAGATGTAAACTTCAAACCAGTCTTTGCTGAGCCACAAGTCTTTCTTTTTTAATTTCCAATCTGTCATGGACAGATGTGTAAAGCAGAATAAGAATAAATTACAGCTACCCTTGAACAGTGCAGGTTTAACTGCACGGGTCAACTTACACAAGGACATTTTTCAAAGGCAAATACTACAATTCCGCAGAGCCAGCGGTCGACTGAATTCGCAGGTGCGCAGGAAGCGCAAGTGTGGAGGGCCAACCACGCGCTGTACAAGGGTCGGCTGTACTAGATAAATGAAAACTTTACGTTGACAAATTGCTACAAAAGTTCCCACTCAATTTTTACACTTACTCTCGTCATGAAGGAACAGTTCCTACAGTGCTAGTCTATAGACCATGGGAACAAGACGAAGAATGGCGACAGGAAGTAAACCCATTATGTTCACAGCAGTGACATCATCTAGCACAGGAAGTTCAGTGCGCGGCACCCAGACAGAGCAGCAGGATGAAAGGAAAGACGAAAAGCACCTCCTCCGTGTTCTCCCGCCTGCTAACTGCTCCATCACTCTCACAGGGAAAGTGGTTAAACTATGGGTTTCATAGACATTTGTCTGAAACTTACCTTTGTTTCTTCCCCAACTATATTTTCTCTTTCATAGTAGTGCTGAAGTTGTAGGTTATGTTTTTCTTCTTCTTCTTTCTTCTTTCTTTCTGCTTCTTTTCGTCTTTCTTCAGCTAGCCGAATAAGCTCTTCATTTTTCAGCCTTTGCTTTAAAATAAAGCAAAAAAATATACTCCATATACATATTCTATAGTCCATTCAAAAACCTGCTGTCTTATTTGTCTGAAATAAAGAGATAAAATTGACGGTATAGAGGATACAGTAGTCTTTAACATAAAGAAACTGTCCGCTTAACAATAAAATGTTAGGCTTATAACATCTTAGTCAGCCTAAACTATTTTCTGGCTTTAAAAAAGTCAAAATTTACCTCTTTTCTTAATTTAAAATTTAGTCTTTCATTTTAATAAAGTAATATCCAATGAATGGATATTGATCTGATATTTCCTAAATGTATTCCAAGACTTCTCCTTTGTAAGTAATAAATATCTTTTCAAATCAAAATAAATATTTCACTTTCAGACTAAGTAGAAAAACAGAGCAGGGGAAAAATGCACCTCCTCCTCTTTCTCCCTTTTCTTTTCCTGTTCCTCTTCATACTCTTGCTGAATTCGTGCCCTCTGTTCTGCAAGCCGTTTTTCTTCTTTTTCTTCAGCAATTCTCAATCTCTCTCGCTCTGCTTCCTCTCTTTGTTTCTTTTCCTCAATCTGAAAAAATTAAACCTAGTTATTCTTTTGTAAAACTATTGAAAAGTTAGAATATCACTTAATCATCCTAGTATCCTGTGACTTCAACATCTGCACCCTCTTTTTGTAAGTAAACATAAGTTCCTAAATTTTTCAGTTTCCTATATTTTAAAAATCCACATGATGTAATGTTAAGAGCTATGAGTAAAATTCCAGCTCCAACAGACTGTGTGACCTTAAGAAACTTTCTTGTTCAGTTTTGTCATCTAGAAAAAAGAGTTATTAATGTCAACATCTCAAAGGGATGCTCTAAGAGCTGAAATGAAATAATGTACATAAAAAACAAAAAAATTCCTCCTATATACAAAGTATTCAGTAAACAATTCATGATTATATTAGTCTATAATGACTGCTACTATTATGTCTCAATGTCCCTTCGCTTGATCAGGATCCCAAAACAACAGTGAAACATTTTAGCGTAAGAATCCCTTCCCTAGAATGGCCTTCCTTCTCTCCCAGCTACTGGCAAGCTGCAAAGTGAACAAGGATTTTAGCCACAAGGATTCAAAATTAAGTTTTGTTTAAACACCACCTGGAGACTGCAGTGCTGAGTACTCTGGGGAAGTATTCTAAGGCGGAGTCAAAGATCTGAAAGGAAGAGGACTCTGAGAGATGGTCTACATCCCTCACGAACGAGGTAGAGAAGAACGGCAGCACGGATACTGGGTATTCATGACGCTGGTTTAAGGTAATGAGCAGATTTTCATCACTCTTAAGTATGGCTTGATTATGACTATTCATATTATTTTTACTGTTCTTGTCTGAATCTCCTCTAGCTTCAGGGTTGTTCTATTGAATACTGTCAATCTTTTGAGCTATAATAACTTTAATCTTCTTACATGTCCCATGATTTTACATGCTAGGATTTTTTTTCCAACACTTCTTTCTCACAACACTATTAAATATGTACAATCTTAATATTTAGTACTAAGCAGTGTATGTAATCACGTCTTTAATTACAGGAGCCCTAGAGAAAGCATCATTCATGATCCATACAACAAAACCTCACATTTAACACTCAGTTCACCCTTTTCCTACTCCATGAAAAAAGTAAAATCATAACCACAAGGCCACTCCTCCATTAATGGGTCACAATCATAAATGGATCATATATCTAATAATCCGCAGAAGTATCGTTCCAACAAAAACACTAAACAGCAATTCAAGAGAAAGAGGAAAGCTATCTTCTAGGTCAGTGGTTTTCAAACTGTACAATACAAAAGTATTTCAGGGTCCTGCAAATATTTTATTAGTTTTGTTAATTAAAGTTGTAATTAAAACTGACATCTAAACACCCACACGTATTATTTACCAAGTTTTAACCACATGAAGACCTCTGCTGCACTAATTTTCATGGTATAACTTATTTGTGCAGACATGAAGCTAAGGCTTCCTTTGTCATCTTTGTGCACAGATTGGAACATTTTATAACATTTCTTCTCACATTTAAGTTTGGGGATACTTCTTGTCTGACACCATATTGTTGACAGTAATAATACCATTTAGTTATTCTATGTTTCCTTAGAGTTTGGGGTTAGATTTTGTTTGGGGGAAGAAGGAGGGTTTTAAAAGGCAGCTAAAAGAAAATACCTAAATCACCATTTTAGACAGTGGGAGAACTGAAGGCTGAACTTACTCTGAAACTAATACAGTCACAGCTTCCCCTACTACTAGTATTTTTTCCAGAGGAAAGACTTTCTTGAGCTCTCTACAAATGTACGTGTAGTACGTACAGACATGAAACTTAAAAGTCAGAAGGCTTCGGTTCAAGCATTGGCCTCACAACTTGCTAGCTCTGCCACACAGGTGAACGTCAGCCTATGTTTTAATTGCAGGTCTTAAAATAAAAATAGTAATAACTTCCTCAGAGGGTTTTGAGGTTTAATAAGACACTATTTGTGAAAGTACCTTACAAATAATAAAAGGCTAAAAAATTGCAAGATATATTTATTTTCCCCTAAATTCTACCCTAGGCCATGCTAACAGTTGCTAAGTATAATAGGAGCTACGTAATTTTGACTTGCTGTCATTATGGGCAATACATGTACTGATTCAAGCTCAACAGGTAACTCTGACCCTCAATCTGCTGATAACTGACATGAGTGCCCAGCACCCTTGGGATCTCTGTTGCTACTCTCTCACACTCAATTTCTCTATTCATTGTTGATCCTTAGAAAGGTCTTTCCATTCATTTCCAATGTCACCACTCCAGTAAAATACCCCTCCTTCCAATCTTTTAAATCCTCCAAAAATACATCCTCAACAGTAATGCCAGGTCAATCATCCTTAATTAAGACTACATCCACTATGTCACTGCCTTATTTAAGAATCCACAATAATTAGGATTAGAAAGGTGGCATGTTTGAGTAGAATGTCTTTAAGAAGAATTGTTTAAGAGGTTGGGATTAGACTGGATAGCATTAAACATTAGACCAAGGAATATGGACATTTTCTGTAGAAAAGAAAAGCTGCTATCAGGTTTTGAATTAAGAATAACATGAGAAGTCATATCAAAGGAAGATTAACCTGGACACAGTATCAATCTGACATCGGGATTAAGCATGGGTGTGGAGGGGAGGAAGATAAGGAGAAAAATATTGTTGAGCCCCCTATGGGCAGGTCTCTCATTCCGGCTTCATCCCAAGGGTGGACACAGTATGAGAGTTCAATAAGTCCGTTTGCTTAATAAACACCTGATGTTCAAGTGTCTTCCTTTGGTCATTTCTACTATTTTAAATGCTATTTGTTTACATACATAAATGGGGCAAATAACTGCAAAATGTGATTACATTTAATATTTATTTACTTACAAACTATACAACTGAGTCAAGAATATCAAATCATTTAGGAAAAAATTCATTATTTTCTACTAACACACAAGCATCTAGAAAGATACTCTATGACTAATAGGTGAACACTTTATTAAGTCTTTCAGTTTCAGAAATTTCAGCATTCTTTTAACAATGATTTAGTAAAATTTAAAGATTAAATTTTAAATCTTAAAAACTTAAAGATTAAGTCAACCAGTATATCTAATATGTCTCCTTGTTCCTTTTTCAGATAAAAGAACAGAATAATAATATAAATGAAATAATAATGATAATATAATTTATAGTTGATATAAATTATTTCAGGTAACTGAATGGCATTTTAGAATTTATTATCTTGCATAAAAAATCTTTGCAAGTTTAGTTTATTAAAATTCATATGAAACTTTGAAATTATTGTCAAATAAACATTTTACCTGAAAACGAAGAAAGTTCTTGTATAACTCCTGCTGTTTAATTTGAAGTTCAGTTGGAGGCTCACAAAATATATTTCCCCGAGCAAAAGGAGAGTTCTGTGTTTGCATATGACCTTGAAAGAGAAATTTTGCAAAAACATACCATTAGCCAATGCTTAGAAACCGTACAGGTTAAAGAACGAAGACTCTACTGATAAATTCAAATTTTGAAAAAAATGTGCTAAATACAGTAGTCCAACGGTTAAAATCAGAAAAAGAAGGCCGAGATTAGAATCTAAAGACCAGATGAAAAGTAAAGAGAGAAAGAAAAATGGTGAAACTAAAATAAAATTAATGCATAGTTGAAAAACCGTAACATATCTATACCAGAAAGACACTGGGGAAACATAAACGTTAATAGTCTAGACAACTCTCATTGCAGCAAAGATTTAGAGTAAAATTTACAGAGGGAAAAAAGGTACATGTTTAAGTTCTTATGCATGGATGTAAATATCCTTTTCTTAAGAATATTGCCTAATTATATACTAAAATGTATTAGGTATACACATATAAAAATTGTCTAAAATTGTTTTAAAAAATCAGTAATTCCAAAAGTTGATTCCCATCCATGGTTTAAACAACAGATTAGCAAGTCAGCTCTAAACATTCCTACAAATTAGAATGACTGTTTTAATCATTGCAATAATTTTTATTTTAAAATTCTATTGGGTTAATGAGATATAAACATGAACAATAAAAATATGCTATTTATTACCTAAAAATAGTATTAAACATTTTGGGAAAGGAAAAAAAATTATTCCATAAAATCAATCTGGAAAATAATTATACCTCAGGGGTCTTTTTGAGTGCAGGAAAAAAAATTGATATTTAAATTTAAGCCTCATATAACTTTTTAGTATTATTTTTTAGTCTCTTTATACCATCAATCTAAAGCATTTATTTCTCTCACTCATGTAATACGTATAGGCTGACTGCTTTGCAGTTTAGCTTTTAGGTCTATTTTGCCTTTGTATTTAAATTTATTAATACGTATCTGAATAGATCAGCAGAAAGCCAAATCAATAGCTAAACATTAAAATCTTACATTATGATAGAAAATCCGATTAGCAAAACAAAACTGAGTAGTATGTTTCACCTTGATGATCACTTGAATTTTAAACCTTTGAGGCAATTAAGAGTCTGAAGAAATAATATTAGAGACAGGCAAAGCTAAGTTCTTTTAAAAATAGAAACATTACAAAAATAAAACCAAAGAAAAACACATGTTCTAAACAAAGAAAATGGAAACGTATCCAGGTATCATAATAAGCCAAAAATTAAATTTAAGTCAAATTAGTATGGACTTAATAAACATGGTTTTTCATCTAAGAATCAAAGTAAAAGAAAAAAACAACAAACATTAAAAAGAGCCTCAAAAACAGGCCTAATGAAGACAAAATATTAGAGAACAATGAACCTTAAGTACACATTATAATATTCAACTTTCAGATATATTCAAGTTCCCTAAGGCCTTTAAAATATTAAATGTCATATATGTATGTGTGTATACACATGTATATAGATACACACATATACATATATTAAACACATACACTCATAATGGCAAAGCAATAAATTAGGTGACTCTCAATAGTTCCCTGCATTCAGAAAGCCTATTTTAGGCTAATTCTTAAGGAATGAAAGTTAATTTAGGGAATTTCAATTCACAAAAAAGGGAAATATGATTTTACATGACTTCTTAAACTACAGCATCCTGGCCACAACACCAGCACCAAAACCCTGGTGGTGTAAAGAAAGGCAATAGACAGTAAATTCTGCTGTGCATATTCAATCATCAAGCTTGTGCGCTTTCTTGGGAAGAGAACATAGAAAATTTTGATTTTTCCAGTGTTTCTGCATGGTAAGCAGAGCTAGATGCCTAAAATGTTATTACTACAATATAGAAAGTTAGGGGCTGAGAGGGAATTACAAACAATACTGGGTGTGGTAGAGAAGGGTAGAGAAGGGGGTCTGTACCATTGATCTCAGTACAGAAAAAGAAGCCAATGAAGAGAAAAATAATGATAATCAGAAAGAAGTCTTCAGTAAAATGAAAAGGTGTTTTGATGCTGCTGCTGCACAGTGAATTATTACAGACTCAGAGTGAGAGCCAAATTAATAATTTCAACAAAATCATAAGTTTCAATTTTAGTACTCCAAAAATCAAAACTGGATCCACTGGGCAGAAATTTATTGTGGATCAAAGTAGGAAAGCATTTTCCTGTAGTTAGAGATCAAACAGTGGTCAGGCTGTCCATAGAAACAACAAACATATCTCTCGAAATGTTCAAAAAGGCTGCATAGATTAGTGCCACCATTAAAGGTTTGAAAGATACAAGATACAAGGCTAGTCATTTTAATCACAGCTCCCCATTCATCTGCCTATGTGGCCAATAAGTCATATGTGTTGAAAATTTTTAAAAATGTAAAAAGACTGTATGATCAGTGAGGGATACTTTAGAAGGACTTCCTAACAGAGTTCTTCTCTAGTGTAAAGTCAAAATTTTTGTGAAAGCACAAAAGAGAATCTGCAGTAAATAAATGGGTACTTTTATAGTCATCAAAATATATGGGGGAGGGTATAGCTCATGGTAGAGTGCATGCTTAGCATGCATGAGGTCCTGGGTTCAATCCCCAGTACCTGCTCTAAATAAATAAATAAACCTAATTTCCTCCCCGTCCCCCCCCAAAATTAAAAAATATATATAATGCAAGGTGGTGTATTCTTTAAATTTCCTTTGAATTTTAAATATGTAACATATTTTCATATATACTTGATAAAGATGATGACAACTTTTCCTAGCAAGTCATAAAGATACTGAATAATGTTTAATTTACAGAACCTTTAATTAAAGGACCTTGTATAACAGCAAATCAAAAATATTTGCTTAAGAAAGGGGGATGTGACCAGACATCAAAAGAAACTTTTAATTGCTTCATTTATTTTCTTTGTATATTGTGGTTTTACAAGGGAGAGCAAATGATTATAAAAAAAAAGTGAATACTGAATTTCACTGTACAATTTATCATACAATATCTGATACATTTTCACTAATTCAAACTAATTCTTATGCGTATAAAAAGCATAACTGTGTATGGGTAAAAAGACAATTTGATTTTAAGAAATGTCCACTAGCAAATAAAAGTGTTAGAAGCAGCTGAAGTATACATAAGTAAGTAATAAAGCTGAGAAAAAATAAACAGTATTAAAAAACAAACTATATTTCCTTATTCACTTTTTTCAAAATACTGATGTAGAAAAGTTATTGGAAACAGCATGAATAACATATTATGCTTCCTGACTCAGAGTAACCAAATTCTCAAAATCACAATAGGAACTATGTCAGAGAACAGAAGAGAAATGTTACTGAACAACTTTAGAAATGTGGGGGAAAAAAAGAAAAAAAAAAAGAATGTGATTAAAAACCTGAGTTTTTATTTGCAGAATCTTCTAGGTTCTCAGCATTTGAAGTGGCTAAATTTTGGTCTAGAGATACAACAGCCCTTTTATCTTCATATGTTCTTGCATCTGGGTTATGGTAGGCATCTATATTTTGTCTGTGCATCCTATTCAAATCAGCTGAGAGGGAAAAATAAGCCATTTATTTCAATAAGTACACTTCTATAATTAGTATGCTTAATACATTTTTTTAAAGTAGAGAAATGGAGAGAAAAACAATAGTACAGAGCTGGAATGATTCAGTGGTATCTTGGTGCCCTAAAAACAAACAAAATTATCAAAACTTTTTGAAAATTTTCAAAAAATGATCTTACAAAATAAACTAAAAATTGGTAGAGAACTTAAGAACTTTGACAATCCATAAAAACCATATCCATATCTATATTACTTCAGAATTCTGAATATCTTTAATATAGAACAAACACAGCAACGATTCAATACTAGTCATAGTGAAATTTATCCAACACCATTAGTGTTCCTAATGAAAAAATATCATGTGGAGTGTAGTTCTGAAATGTATCTACAAATTTTCTGACAATCCTCCCTTACAAAATGGAGCTTGATTCCCCTCCCTTTGAGTGTGGGCCACTTCTTATGAAAAGGATACTGCAGGATGGTATATGACTTCCAAGGCTACTTCACAAAAGACATTATGTTTCCACCTTGCTGGACCTATCGGCTTGCTCACTCTGAAGAAAGCCAGCTACCACGTCATAAGGACACTAAGAAGCCCTGTGGAGAGGCCCCCGGGGCGAGGAACTGAGGTCTCCTGAGCCATGTGAGGGAGCCATATAGGAAATGGATTCTCCAGTCCCAACAAAACCTTCAAATGACTAACATCTTGGACTGCCACCTCATGAGAGATCTGAGACAGAACCACCCAGCTAAAACACTCACAAATTACTGACTCAAGAACTACAAGATAACAAGTGTCTGTTATTTTAAAATACTGCATGCTAGGTAAACACAGCAATAGAGACCACATACACATGGCAAAAATCTGAGCACACAAGACTAGGTCAAACAACCAGTCAATCTTATAAACAAACTTGAATGGTTGTAGAACTCAAAGCTTTAACAAGATAAGAAGTAGTTTTTCTCCACAGAACAACTGAGATAGTATTCTAGCAGTGAAAGTAAACTTAAACTGGGTATCAGTGCTTATCAGGAAGCCTGTTAAGTTGAAAGATGTGTTTTTTAATATACATTACAACTAAAACATGGAAAATAACACAGAAACATTACCAAAGAGAGAGTTCAGAGTCAGTAAAGTTCACATCCTGCTGCAACATTTAAGACAGGCTCAACTTAGAAACTGGATAGGAGTTTCGCAGGTGAAAATGGGAGGGAAAGCATAATAAAGAAACAGCTCCAAGAGAGTAAAACATAAATATTGTTCTGGCAACATTAAAGTAGTCCAGCCTGACTGGAGCTCAAAGCAGACATAACACAGCAATGAGAGATTAGATAGGAAAATGCATGCTGGATGCCTATTCTGAAATACTCTAAAAGACAAGCTGACAATTCTCTGTTCTGTTCAAGAATGGAGACAGTTTTGGTAGTTAAAGAGGTAGAAATAGTAATAATGGCAGCTAACATTTAATATTCGTCATTTTTACATTCTGTACAAAAACTTACATGATACGGTACTATTATTTTCACCCGAGTATTATAGATAAGAAAATTTAATTAATTTGTTGAAAGACCACAACATCAGTAAATGTCTGAACAAGGATGTGAACTCAGACAGTAACACTCTGGAGTCCTCAATGATTTCTGAGTATAGAATAATACAGTTGGTTATACTTTGAATACATATAGTTTGGATGTGAAACACAGAGGAGAATGAAGAAGTAATGAAGAAATGGCAATAGCCCAATAAGGCATAATGAATCTCTATTATGGTGGTAATGTGAACAAAAAGAGAATTCAAGGAACACTGAAGAGGGAGAACCTATACTTTAGGCTTATTAACTGACTGGCTATGGGGCATCAAAAGGACTCTGGCATTTTTCAGTTTGAATGATCAGAATGATGATGCTTTTACAGAAAAAAAAAAAGATGAGCTGGGTTTTAAAAGTGAAGGTTGGTTTTGTGTGCTAGGTATACATAATCCACCAAACATCAGGTGCAAAGATTCAGAAGACAGGTTGGAAGTGAAGTGGAGAGTTTTAACACTGTCGGGGACAAAGAAAGAGACTCAAAGATCATCCTTAGAGAAGGCATAAAAAGAAACAAAGGGGCAGAAGAGACAAGGTGGGACAGAATGGATGGACGGAATATCTAACTCAAGGAACACACAATGCCAGAAGACAATCCTAGAACAAAGTTCATGCTCACAGACCTAGAAGAGTTTAACCTAGTTCATAATACACATCCACTAAATGTCAGCTGAAGAGAGAGAACTGCATCTCAGAGAATGCACAGGACTTAAAGGAAGGAACTGTCAACACATAAAATAAAATATCGTGAACAACTGTATGCCAAAAAACTTACAAACTCAGATGAAATGGATAAATTCCTCAAATGACTCAAACCACCAAACTTCACATAAGGATAGATAAACTGAGTATCTCTTTATCTATTAAAGAAACAGAATGTATAATTTAAAACCTTTCTCAAAAGAAAATGCCTAGTCCAGATGGCTTCACTGGTGCATTCTTCCAATAGAAGAGGAAACAACTCTTCCCAGCTCATGCTGAGGCCAGCATTAATCTGATACCAAAACCAGACAACAGTATAAGAAAAAGACAAATATCCCTTATGAGCCTAGATGCAAAAATCCCTAATAAAATATTAGCATATCAAATTCTACAACATGTAAAAAATGCAATAAAGTATGACTAAACAGTGTTTATGCCAGGATGAAAGAGTGGTTCAATATTACAAAAAGTCAATGTAATTCACCATATATTAAGAGAATAAAAAAAGACGAATTATTATTATTTTAAATGTAGAAAAGCACATTTGTTAACAAAATTCAAGACACGTTCACGAGGAAAACTCTGAGTAGGAAGAGAACATCCTAGATCTAATTAAAAAAAATCTATTAAAAAAAAACCCTACAAGCTAACATTAGTCTTAACAGTGAAATACTGCTTTCCACCTAAAATCAGGGACGAGACAAGGCTGTCTGCTGTCGTGATTTCTAAACACTGTACTGGAGTTTCTAATCAGTGAAAAGCCAAGTAAAATAAGTAAAAGGCATTCAGATTAGAAAGGAAGAGGTAAAACTGTTTGCAGACAACATGATTGTCTATGGAAAAAAATCCCAAAGAAACTATAAAAATACTTCTAAAACTAAAGAGTGAGTTAAGCAAGGGCAATGTACAAAAGTTAACTATATCTCAATAAACTAGCAGTGAGCAAATGGATATTGAAATTTTTAAATGTTATCTTTTAAAATGGCATCAAAATACATTACCTACTTAAGTATACAAAATATGCCACAAGATATGAAAACTGTAAGATATGGCTAAGAAAAGATAACTAAGACTAGTTAGTGGATAAATAGTTCACATTCATGGATCAAAAGACTCAGTATTGTTAAATTAAGATGCTGGTTGTCCCCAGACTGATCTACAAAGCCAATGCAATCCCAATGAAAAATCCCACCTTGCTTTTTTTTGTTAAAGTTGACAAACTGATAGTAAAATTTATATGAAAACACAGAGGAAATCAAGTTGCCAAAACAATCCTGAAAAAGAAGAACAAAGTTAAAAGACTTAGGTCTCTCAATTTCGAAACTTACTACAAAGCTACAGTAATGAAGAGAGTAATAATGGCACATGGACAGACATCCAGATCAATGGAACAGAACTGGGTGTCAAGAAATAATTTTATGCTCAACTGATTTTCAACAAAGGTATCAAGGCAATTCAATGTGGAAAATGTTCTAAAATTGACTGTGTGGTTTTAGCACAACTCTATGAATACAGTAAAAACCAATGAACTGTATATTTTAAATGGATAAATTCCATGGTATGGGAATTATATCAACAAAGCTATATATATACAAAAACAAAAAAGACACAGAAAGATAGATAACCTGTCAGACTGGAGGAGACTAAAGACACATGACAACTAAATGCAATTTGGAATCCTGGACTAGAGCCTGGAACAGAGTAAGAACATTAGGGGGAAAACTGGTGAGAAACAAAGTTTATAATTTAATTGATAGTATTATAACAATTTTAATATCTAGTTTTGATCACTGTGCCAAGATTATGTAAGATGTTAGCATTAAGGGAAATTAGAGTACTCTCTATAGTATCTTTGCAACTCTTCTGTAAGTCAAATTATTTCAAAACAAAAAGTTACAATGAGCTCTCACTACACATTTAGTAGAGTGACTAAAGTTTTTAAGATGAACAATTTCAAGTGCTGATGAGGATTTAGAGCAATGGCAAATCTCGTGTTTTGCTGGTAGGAATGCAAAATGGCCCAACCACTTTGGAAAAATGTTTGGCAGTTTCTTACAACGTTCAACATACACTTACTATATATCCCAGCAATTCCATTTGTAGGAGTTTACCCAAGAGAAATGAAAACCTATGTTCACATGAAGATTTGTAACTAAACATTTATAACAGCTTTATTCATAATAGCCTCAAACTGTAAACAATCCAAAGGTCCATCAACTGGCAAATGGATAAACAGTCGTCGTACCTTCCCATAAGAGAATACTATTCAGTAATAAAAAGAAATACATTACTGAAACAAACAACATAGATCAATCTCAAAAACATCACATTAGGTTAAAAAATACATAAAAGGCAATACTATCGTGCCAGAATGCAGATCAGAGGCTGACAAGGGTATAGTGTCAGGTAAGTTGGAAATGTTCTGTATCTTGATTGTGGCAGTGGTTACCAGAATCAGCTGTCAAAACTCACTGACAATACACTTAAAAAGTGAATTGTATTGTATGCATTGTATCTCAACAAACAGCATAAAAATAAACATAAATCTAACTGGGCAAATAAAATACATAAAAGAAATACAAATACTTAATCAATCTTGCTTAAGAATGCTTGTTTAATCTCGCTATTAATCAGAACTATGAGATTCTTTTGCTATCTTCCAAATTGGCTAAGTATTTTTACTTTTTTTAACTTTTTTTTTCTCTTGGTGTAGTTTTTAAATTTTTAACATACAATAGAGTCATGTAACATCACCATGATCAGAATACAGAACACTTCCATCACCTCCAAAAACTGCATCATGCTGTTGATAGTTACTTTCTCTCCTTAGCCAGAACCTTTGGTAACCAGTGATTTGTTCTCCATTTCTACGATACGTGTATATAGCCTTTACAGAGGGGCTTCTTTCCCTTAAGCCCTCCCTTGAGAGTTTTCCAAATTGTTTCATGCATCAACAGTTCATTCTTTTTTACTGCTGAGCAGCATCCTATCGTATGGATGTACCACAGTTTATTTCTATTCACTCACTGAAAGACATTAGAATATACTTAGTTTTTTATGGGAACTTGAATAAAGAATTTTAATGAATAAAGAACTGAGAAAGGAAACAGATTTTAAGTGTAGTACAAATAATAAAAATGAGAGTTATTTACTTTAAAAGGGTTGATGATATGTTACAATTGTATGGGTAAAAGATTTTGATATTTTATTAATAACTAGTTTACCTTATAAAGAGATCTTTCTTAGAGAGCTAAGATAATGGTGAACATTCAATTCTTTCATTTCTTTGTAATAAAAGATCAAAGATGAAATAGGAATAATTAGAAAAGCCAGCAGCTGAATTAAAGTCACCCAGCACACCACCTGTTATATGGTCTCGGCCATCACATGAAGTGAAGCAAAACACTGACTTTTACTACATATTTCAAATATAATGGACAAATTATGTTCCCTCTCTCTCTAAAATATAACAGTCACATTCAAAACAAACTGATATTCTTTAAGTAATGAGTTTACATGCTTTGAAAATACCATTAAAAAAGAGTTCCTGCATTTGATAAAATAGTACACCTTTTCTATTTCATGGCTTGACTATAGCACTAAATAAGCAAACTAAACATTACCACTCAAAATAAAAATCTCAAAAAAGTTTGCTCCATTCCTGTTAGATAAAAGCAATTCTAAAACAATATTTTATAACTCAATAATCCATTCTTATTCTACTCACTTCTACCAATTAAACACATACAAAACACTGTAACTGTGTTGTCTGAACTAGAAATAATCTTACTGTAAAGCTGGAAAGTTCTAAGAAATTATTTTATTCTAGTGCTTCCCAAAGTTATATAAGCATCTCCTTCATGGTTACTGTTATGTTTCTATCAATTCACAATTTAAATTTATTACAGCAAAGACTAGGTAGATGCTTACAATCTCGTGTCCTCCTTCTGGGTATAAAGAAACAAACTTTCCAGGCCCCCAGGCAGTTAGGTTAGAACCTTATAACTAGGTCTGAATAATGGAACAAAGACAAAAGTGATACTCCTCAACTTTTAGGCCAGGCCCCAACAAAATTCTCAACTTGCTCTCCCACCCTCTGGACCACATCTGTGCAGCCCAAAGTGAAGGACTCCAAAGTGGAGGAGTAACACAATGGAAGAGGCCTAGATTCCCCAGTCACCTCTTAGAGGAGAACCACCCAAACAGCATCAGAACGCAACTTAAGTGAAAATTAAACTTATACTGCCTCAAGCCTTAAGCGTCTGAGAATTGAGAGTTGTCTGTTATAGTACTTTTTGTTAAATGCCTTTACTTTCAAAGGAAATGTTATAGCACTATCCATAAATGGAAAAATCAGTGTTTTTCCAATATATATTCAAATAAACATTTATTTCTAAGGTTAAATGTTTATCTATGTATTACCTAAAATCACGTCATCTATAAAGAGAGTAAGAGTTCTAGTCTGCCAAACTATGAGGAAAGTATTTACGAGAAGACAGGAAAGGAACAAATCCTTTGGGAAAGAAAAGAGTTATCTAATTAATTTAAGTGGGCCTCAAATATATCTTTTTTAAAAAGCCATCTTTAACAAAGAATCAAAGGCATAATACTTAAGAACTCTAAATATTCAATACTCCCAAAACATCTTCTGATTGTATCATTCAACTGTCCTTACAATACATAAAACTAAAGAACGTGAAATTTACATTTTTACCATTTTAATGGATTTCTAGTTATTCATTTCTCATTTCTAATTAAACAATTTTCAAATACCCATTATCTTTCTCTGCTTTTATTCTTAGCTAAAAGCTAATCAGAGACTCTCCCAATACATGCAAGTTGTATAAAGACTCTTTTCAAAGTGCTTGTTGTTTGATTTCTAGGTCAAACATTTTGACTATACTGAAAGATAGATCAATATAATTCTGCAACCTGCCAGAAAATTTCTGAGACAAAGTCTTTATTTTCAAACGAGTTCTTGCATTGTGCAGCTATATGGCATATATAAATTAAACATAACATCCTACCACTACACCAGATCATGTATTCTGAAGATGTCTACCAGCTTAAAAAAAAAAAAAACTTGCAATAAAAAACTTTTATTATTTTCACTAGAAAATTTAAAAAAATTCTAACGACTAGTTTGGGTAAAAACTTGCCAAATAACATGAGCTTTTCTCTGCAACTGAGTTATCATCAGAGATGAAAAATTTGTTAATAAAAATAAATGAACAGTAATCTGAAGAAAAAAGGCTTTTTAACCTGCTATCATGTTTACTATTAAAACATCTCTTTCGCATTAAGTTGCATAAAAAGAGACCTTGCCTTACAGACTGATTCCCACTTCTTTCTACTCCTCATTGTTTTAAAAAGTAAGACTTGGTTTCTTTCAGAAAAAACAAACCAATGGAAATAACATACTTATCAGATTTCCTTTTGCATCTCTAAGAGGAGCACCACCTCCACCTTTCCCCCAGGGGTTATAACTTCTCATTTCAGCTTCTAATTTAGCTTCATATTCTTCTTTTTCTTCCCGTTCTCGCTTTCTTCTTTCTTCTCTTTCCCGAATCTTGACAACATTAAGAAACATTCATAATAAGTGCTCACAAGTATTCTGATTCAAGAAGTTAGTTTTGATATCAGATTTTATTTTATTTTTCTTATTAGAGAAAAAAAACCAAACATTTTTTTTCCAGTATGTTTCACTATAAAATTTAATAGCACAAATATATGTAATACCCAATCTAAAAATACTTTAATAGCTGAAAAATACAGCTGCTACTCCCTCATATCATGTCATTTGAGTCCTTTCCAGCCACTGATGCCACTTTGGACTAAACCAACTCCTTCCTCCCACCCAATGCTTCTACCTGAGCCATTCCCTCCCTAACCTCACCAGTTCCGTGGGGACTAACAGGATCTCCCTACTTTCCTTTTTTCACCTACCTTTCATGGAATCCGGCCAGCCACAAACTACTCCCCACACCTCATGAGACCTGGGCCAAACACTCCCTACACCCCATCAGACCTACCCTACCCCAGGCAAACGCCACTCCCAGAATTCAAAGATATTGAAGGTTCAGCGCTCTGTGGAGAATGCTGGGCTACTTTAAGTACACTTCATGAAAGCATACAAAACAAATACAGTCTATCATCATCAAGCATAAGCACAGGGTTGGTCTCTAAAGACATATAGACAGGCAATGAATAAATATTTACATTTTGGAAAGTTACTTTTAAAATCATAACCTATACATGGAAAATTTAAGTAACTACTCCAGGAAGGCCAAGAAAGTCATCACATACATAAAATAAAATTCTAGTGTTAGGAAGTCTAGTTTTGTCAGTGGTGTTTTTAATATGATCATTTGAAAATAGACAAATGCAGTCTTTGTAGAATCCTAACACACAAAAAATAATGTTGGTAATTCTGTATTTTTTTTTTAAATTCCATCTTTCAAGGAGGTTGCCCAATGTAAAAACTGAACAAAAAGAGTTTTAGAAGAAACCCAAGTGAAACCTTGTAGAAAAATACCTCAAGTGAACATACTACTTAGAGTTGCAGGGTCCTCTCTGGAGGAAATATGAGTATTCGCCCCAAAAAAACTCATACATTTGGTAAGGTTACTCTTAAGTAACTAACTCTCTTCAAATGTTACAAACCACAACAGAACACTAGCCTCCTTCCTAAGCATTCTACCTCTTTTTTCCCTTCTCCTTAGTTCATAGCCTCATTATTCTTAGATTACAACACTCAGAAACATCTTCAAGACCCCTGCTCTTTCCTCATTCCCTAAATCTAAGTCCAATCAATGAAATCCCAGAAGTGTCTCTTCAATGTCCTTCCCATCTTCCCCACCTGGTGCAGGGCCTTGTTACCTCCTGGCTGGACTACCTCAATAGTTTACTAAAAAGTTCTCTGCCACATCTCTTTCCCAATCGTCTACATCACAATCAAATATCTTCCTAAAGCCTAATTTGCTCACACCCAATTTTCTTTCATTCTTTGGCTTAAAATTCCTCCCTTTGGCTGTATATAACAAGATGAAACTGAAAACCTTTTATTAGCTAGTCCTTTATAATTCAACACAATCTAACACTCCAGCCCCTTCTCCAACATCATTTCCACTCCCTGAATACACTAGGAATTTCATATTTATTCGCTGTATAACATGCAATTCAAATATTATCAACCACATGAAGCTCTCCTAATAGCCCTGGCAATTATTCTCCCTGTCTCATGCATTCCAGTCTATCTACATCAAAACTTTTCATACTGAATTATAAATAACTGGTATTTTTTTCTCCTCTGCCATACTCTGAGTTTTAAGGAACCACTGTACTAACACATAAGATGTTCAACATTAGATGAATGAATGAATAAATAAATGAATGAATACCTGTTGTTGCAAAGCTTCTTGGTAAGACTGAAGTGACTGTTTTGAAGGCTTTGGTTTATCTTCAAAAAACATTCCTGAATTTATTGCTCGATCACTTGTAATTTTTAGTTCATTCTGTCCAACCGTATTCCTATTAAATACACAATTAATAATCTAAATCCATTTATGACAAAGCAAGAAGACAATGTAACACTCCTTTGAAATAGCATGGCATACAAGTACATTTAAAATAGGAGAAGAATTTCTCTATAGATCAAAGAGAAATCCTTAAATAAATGACTTCTGTCTCTGCCTTCACAATTAACGGAACTTTCAAATTTACTGAACCCATTTCTTGACCTAGGTGGCAGTTACATGCAAGTAAAACTTTCACATACAAGTGAAAACACTTTCTGACAATTCATCAAGCAATATACTTGTGACTTATGTACTTTTCTGAATGCAGTGGAAGTCCCTCAATACTATAACTAAAGATTTACTTAAAAAATGTACTCTAATATAAGTAATAACTTCTTAGCCATTTCAAGAATAAAATATAATTACAGTTAAAAAGAAAGTCTGCCTATCCCAAATAAAATTAAAAATTTTGAAAAACTTAGGACTTGAAAAAAGAAAAAATTAAAACATATTATGGTAATATAAATCTCAAGTAATAAAGTACTATTTGTTTAAATACATGTCAAAATACAGTAATGTAGCCACTCTGAAGAAAACAATATATTTTAAATATCTTAATTATAAAAGAAAAATTCAAATATTATTTTTAAAGAATTATGAAAGACTATAAAAGGCTCTGATTTCCAAAAATATCATCTCTTCTCATTTTTTTTTTTTTTGGTGGCAGAAATAAAACAGGTTTTTAACTTTAAAAAAATTATTTTTATTTTTTATACAATTTTTAAAGGTTACTTTCCATTTACAGATATTACAAAATATATATTCTCCGTGTTGTACAATATATGCTTGATCCTATCTTATACTCAACAGTTTGCTCCCCACCCCAATGGTAATCACTAGTTTGTTCTCTTTATCTGTAAGTCTGCTTCTTTTTCTTAGATTCCACATATAAGTGATACCTTACAGTATTTATCTTTCTCTGTCTGACTTATTTCACTTAGATAACACCCTCCAAATCAATCCATGTTGCAGCCAACGGCAAATTTTCATTCTTTTTTATGGCTAAGTAGTATTCCACTGCGTGTGTATATATGTTGTATACATATACATCTTCTTTATCCATTCATCTCTTGATGGACATTTAGGTTGTTTCCATACCTTGGCAATTGTAAATTATGCTGCTATGAATACTGGGGTGTATGTATCTTTCCAAATTAGTGGTTTTGCTTTTTTTTGGATATATACCCAGGAATGGAACTCCTGGATCATATGGTAGTCCTATTTTTAATTTTTTGAGAAACTCCATACTGTTTTCCACAGTGATTACACCAATTTGCATTTCCAACAACAGTGTATAAGGGTTCTCTTTTCTCTACATTCTTGTCAACATTTGTTATTTGTGTTCTTTTTCATCATAGCCATCCTGGCAGGTGTGAGATGATATTTCATTGTGGTTTTGATTTGCATTTCCCTGATGATTAGAAAGGTTGAGTACTTTTTTCAGGTGCCTATTGGCCACCTGCATGGATGGAGAAATGTCTGTTCAGATCTTCTGCCCATTTTTTAATCAGGCTGTTTGTGTTTTTGATGTTGAGTTGTATGAGCTGTTTATATATTTTGGACATTAACCCCTTATCAGTCATTTCATTTGCAAATATTTTCTCCCATTCAGTAGGTTGTCTTTTTCATTCTGTCAATGATTTCCTTTGCTGTGCAAAAACATTGAGTTTAATTAGGTCCGACTTACTTACTTTTGCTTTTACGTACTTTGCTTTAGGAGACTGATTCAAAAAATTTTGCTACAAGTTATGTCAAAGAGTGTTCTGCCTAGGTTTTCTTCTAAGAGTTTTATGGCTTCTGGTCTTACATTTAGCTCTTTCACCCATTTTGAGTTTATTTTTGTACACAGTGTTACAAAATGTTCTAGTATATGCCTAGGAGTGGAACTGCAGTGTTGTGTGGTAAGTATACATTTAACTTTTTAAGAAACTGCCATTTCCTGCAACTGCTTTTTATATATTGATTTTGTGTTCAGTAATTCTGCTAACACTTCATATTACTTCTAGTACTTTATCTGTATATTCTTTTGCAAATATGAGTTTTTCTCCTATTTTCTAATCTTTGTACCTATCTTCCTTTTTCTCTTATTTTTGACCTTGGTACAATTATTGAGCCCTAAAAGGAAGTGATGATAATAATTACAATAGTCATATTATCAATTTCAAAAAGAGTATTTTGAACATTTCACCATTGAGTAAAATATATGATATAGGTTTTTCATGTTTATACTTTCTCAGGTTAAGTAGGTCACCCTCTAACCTATTCTGTTAAGTTTTCAATCACTAATGGATACTGAATTTTATTAATGCTTTCTCTGGATCTATTGAGATAATCATATAACTTTCTTCTTTATTCACCTAATACAGTGTATTACAGTAACTGATTTTATGGTAATACTGGTATCTAACACTAACCAGTTAGCATTTAGTATATATTAGACATGGTTCTAGATGCTTTACATATTTTAATTCATTCAATTCTCAGAATAACCTTATGAATTGATACCATTAATTATCCCAATTAACAAACAAAAAATAAAAGTTGAGAAACATGCCACAGGCTAATTAGTAAAACCTGAGGTACTCAACTTCCAAAGCCCACACTCTTAACTGATATGAAATACTACATTTAGTCATTGTACTTTCCAGAGTAATTCCAATTTGGGATGAAATATTCTTTTCTACATTACATCATTCAGTTTTAGGAGTCTTTTATCTATGAGTGAAAGTAGCTAATAACTTCCCATTCTCACATTGGCCTTGTCGGGTTTGAGTACCAAGAGTATGACAGTTTCAGGGGGGAGGGTACAGCTCAGCAGACTGCACAAGGTCCTGGGTTTAATCCCCAGTACCTCCATTAATAAATGA
The DNA here is from genome assembly GCF_036321535.1 of Camelus dromedarius. Classification (NCBI taxonomy): domain Eukaryota; kingdom Metazoa; phylum Chordata; class Mammalia; order Artiodactyla; family Camelidae; genus Camelus; species Camelus dromedarius. The sequence continues at coordinate 9,938,456 of NC_087465.1, read as the reverse complement.
ATCAATCTAATTAACCACCTCCTCCCTCCAAAAACAGAGCATGACAGTCTCGACAGCAGCTGTGGGCTCCATATTCCGTGTTAGTTGGTGTGAGATGAATTCTGCCCCTAAATGCTCAGCATAATCCACCAGTCCTTCTAGACCTGGAGTTTACTTTGTGGGAAGATTTGAAACTTGTGTCTCAAAAATTTTAAAATAATTTTGATATTATTCATGTTTTCTATTTTTTCTGCCAGTTTTTAGTTAAATTTTAATAGCAATCTTTCTTCACACTTAAATTTCCAAATTCACTGGCACAAAATTGTTCTTTTTATTGTCTCTTTAAGGTTAACTACAACTATAGTGACAATTTTTTCATTCCCAATATTTCTAATTTATACCCCTAGCTCATTTTTTTGGTCCCTTGATCAACATCAGTAGAGAATTATTATCTATTTCATTAGTCTTTTCAAAGAGCCTACTTTAGACTCTGTTGTTCCTCTGTATTACATATTTTTATTTCATTAATTTCTGTTCTTTATTGTTTCTTTACTTGCTTCTTTGGGTTTATTTTGCTGTTCTTTTTCTTACTTTTTAGATGCCTAATAACTATTTAAATTTTCTTCCCTTTTTATGTATTTTCTAATTTGTTCCTTGTTTTCTGATTTCCAATATATGGAGCGTTTGTTATTTTAAAAGCTGATTTCTACCTTAGATGGTCCAAAGGATTTGAGTCCACTGAAATGTGCTGAGACTTCCTTCAAGGACTAGCATGTGTGGTTTTATCAATATTCTTGTGAGATTAGCAAAAACATATATATATATATATATATATTCACAAAGTCTGAGGTGCATTTCATACAATTCCATTAAAACAGCTTGTTAATTATGGTAAGTAAATTCTTCCACAACTTTACTGATTATTTTCTGCTTTAACACTTACAAAAAGAAGTAATAAAGTCTCCATTAGGATTCTGTATTTGTCAACTTTTACCTGCAGTTCTTCAGATTTCTGCTTTAGGTATTTTGAAATCATGTTTTTACATGTATAAATTTTTTTGTTACATTATCCTGCTAAAGTGAACCTCTATGCTTTATAAAGGGATGCTGGTCTCAAACAAACCTTTATGACTGAAAAATCCATTTAATCTGATATTACTATAGCTAACAAATTTTATTTTAATTCATATTCTGCTAGTACATCTGACTTAAAATACTCTGAACATACTGGTTATGCAATAATTGGAAATTAAAATAAGTTATATCTGTTCTGAAGAAAAAACTGCACTGAACAAGAGATTCTATGGAAGATAAATTTATCTTGAAAGAAATTATAGTTTTAACTAACAACTTACACAACAGGCGGCGCTGGCTGGTGGGTGACAGGAGCGCTAACATAAGCTGCAGGCTGCACTCCCATCATTCCTGAACCATCTTAAAAGAAAACAAATACATTTGTTTCAGAGTACCCACTTAATAACACTCTATCACTAAAGGATAATGTTACTTAAGGAAAAAAATCCACATTCCCTTCTGAGTGAGGAGTTAGCAAAAAATAATGCAAAAAAAACAAAACAAAACCAAACACAAAACCCCATAAAAATAGTTATTTCTTATATCTAGATAAAAAGGAAATAACTATAAAACATAAGTGAGTTTAAAAATAGGACATTTATGAAATCAATAAATATGTAATATTTGAATTAAGTAAAGCTGTGCTTTTTCTCATTCATGTATTTTTGCTCGCACAAAAACCAATTTTCCTAACTGAACCACTGGAAATTAATGTTTACCCCACAGATAACTTACAGTAAGCAAGACTAGGGTCCAAAGTATTCCTGGCCCCATAAAAATAGTATGCATCATCATAAGGAGTTCGATAGTTGGTAGGCAAAGGTGGCAGTAGCGGAGGTGGAGGCAAAGGTGCAATCCTATATAAAAAGAAAATTGGGAAATTCTTCTCATAGTTCATTGCAAATTTTTTTTTAAATCAAGATATTATTATTTTGCAAAAGTCTTACTGAAAGTCTAATTGCTGCTTTAGGAAAAGCCACCATGTTGCTTTAATCTCTTATAAAAAATTATGACTCAAAAGGCAAAAAAGGTAAAATTTCAGAATTTAAGGTACAGCACACTTACGTAAGACAAAAGTTTGGATAATATTCAATGAATATCTAATTAGTCACTATCTGCCAGTATTGAACAAACGTGGTCCCTATCCCTCAAGAATAATACAGAAATAAAGAGACATCACAGCAGAGTATATTAGATGAAACAATACAAGTAGACGCAGGGTGCTACAGGAACGTGGAGCAGGAGCACTTAGATCACGGAGGGAGAAGAGGAAAGCATAAGGAAGCTAAAGGGAGTTAGTTACAGGGAGAAGGATAGCACAGGAAAAAAAGCAAAAGAGGTACAAAATGGGATTACAAATGGTTCCATTTGACTGGGGAAAAGGTGTATGTTTTAAACTAAAAATGTAGTGTTCTTTCAAAGGAAGTAAACTATAATGTGAAGAAGAAACTACTTAAATATCAACAGTAAATTTTTGACATTATTTTCAGCATTTCATTAAGTTACACGTCTGAAAACCTCTATATCAGCACTTCATTAATAATTAGGAAGGTATCTCTACTTCCACCAAGGCAATATTTTCCAATAGTTAAAATGGAAAAGGCAAATTCCTTTAAATGAACAGGATGAGACAGGAGGCATCACAGAATGTTTTCACTCTTGAGTGTATCTTAGGTTCTCCCTTGTTAAATGCTGCAAAATAATTCTGAAGAGCTGCAAAGGCATTAAAGTTCTCTTCAGTCATTAATATTTTTCACATTTACTGATCATTCAATATGTCCAACCTTACTATCCTCACTCCATAGATATATCAACAAAGCAATTGAAAAATTACTATAAAAAGGGACTGTCAATAACATTAAATCTTAAATTTTTATAGAGATTTATACAAGATTTAACCCTGTAACTGTAGATTAAAAAATATATACATATATATTCCACTTCTACAAATGAGAAAATTGAAGTTCAATAAAAGTGTGGTTTGCCCAAAATCCAGGCAGTGAAGCCAACCATTTTAATCCTTAAATCAATGCTGAGACCATCATACCATACTCTGTAATTTCAAACCTGCCTAGTCTTTTGAGTCAGGAAGCCATTAGATGAAACAAACGTCTAATAAATACAGTAAACATGGTTCTACAATTTGTTAGCAGTAAATAAAAGACCAAGTCCTACTGAGAGAATGCATAGCCCAGAAAATATCTGAATGTTAAAAAGGAAAAACACCTAATTAAATACATTCCTACAATTAATACATTAATAGTAAGCAAACAAATAAGCTAAAATCCTACCAAGAAAAGAAAGTACGGCCCAGAAAACATCAATGTTTACAGGGTTTTCTTTATGTTTAGTACAGTATAGCACAATGCCTTTTACCTATGGAAATCAAATCTTTACCCTAATACCTAAATTATAGGTTTTATGATCTCAACACATTATTTCCAGTATTTAAGTTGCATAGCCTGTAAGTAATCAGAGAAAGAGTTGAAGGAAACAGAAACTAAAATTAAGTAATATATATAAAGTCACATTAGAAACTTTTTCTGCATTAACTGAAGGAAGTAGTCAATGTTTGCCAAGTGGAAATGACAAAATTAAAAATGTACAGCTTTTATATGTAAGAAGATATTAAAAATAGATTATTTTAAAATGTAATCTAAAGCTAAATACTAAACGTACTTATTCATTTTTAAAATACTGAAGCATCTTTAAACAATCAAAGAATGTTGTAAGATTTCCCTTGTTTTTATAACAAAGAAAAGATCAACAATGAAAATAATTTCAATAGAAATTATTTGACAAAAGCCGTTAATTGTACAAAAATCTCTGAAGGATAACATTTATCTGCTTCAGCAAATCCTTCCAAATATAAAGCATAACGATACCTTACCTAATTCCCAAACACAAAACATTTTAAAAAAAGCACCTGGGAGGCACCATTTCACCAAGGGTGCTGCTGAGTCCATTGTGCAAATCTTCATTTTGAGATGGGATGGAGTAAATTGATGGGATGGGTGGGACAGATGGGGCAGATAAAGGAGGGAGAGGTGTCTGGAAAGCTACTCTGGGTCTTTCAGGTGGTATCGTCTCTTCAAAGTGTCTTGGTGCCACACTAAACTGCTTTAGTCTATCAGGCTAAAATAAAGAAAAAAATCTGTTTGTTACATATGACCATAAATTTAAAGGTAGAAGGGGCCTCAAAAGACCCTCTATCCCAGACTGCCAGAAGGCACTTAAGTTAGACATAGAATAACAATTTTACAGCTATAAAAGATTTCAAAGATCCAATTCTTATTTTATAAAAATGGTAACTGAGGCTCCCTAAAAGTAGATAAATCACCTAACGGCCCACCATTAATAAATAATCAAGCAAAGACAAGAGCCAGGTATTAATTCCAAATATAAAACTCTATTATACTACAACAGTATGCTGCTTCACTACCCAATTGCCATCAAAGCATTCCAACACCAAAATATTCTCTAGAACGGAGTCAGCAAACGTTTTCTGTAAAGAGCCAGCTAGTAAATATATAAGGCCTTGCAGGCCATGTGGTCTCTTCATAACTACTAAAGTAGCCCAAAATAACATGTAAGCAAATGAGTAACAGTGTGCTGCAATACAACTTTATTTATAAAAACAGGCAGCAACAGGATTTGGCCACAGGATACAGTTTGCTAACCCCTGCTCCAGAACATCATTTATGTGTCCTTCTCTAAGGTTTGTGAATCAAAAGTAAGCCCAAAAGTAATCAACTACTACATCTAATATTTTTATTTATTTATTCTCATAAAGCAACTTGACAATCTAAAGGTTGTTTCATTCAAATATAAATAAGAAGATCCATCAAACACTAAGGTAACTATAAATGCAAGGTTTAACATGCCACTAAATTACATTAAAAAGTTCAAAATTTTAAAAGGAAATTTTTGATTGTCAGAACTATTTCAAAGGTATTTACCGATAGGGGAAAATATATTCAGCTTTGGAATTTAATCCTTTTTTCCCAGCATGTTTAATTTCCCAGGAATGATTTCTAAAATCTAAAAGTTTTATTCTATGAGTAGTCAAAAAGCACACTGGGAGTGATGCTAGTAGAATATTAAACTTTTTAGAATGGATAATTCACAGGATATATATATATAGCATAAGAAAAAGTATGAAAAAAGTTGCCTACAGCTGAATAAATTTAAGCTGCTGTATTCTTCTTAAGAATGAACTTTTTAATGAAAATTTTAATAAAATTAAAGTTCCTTTATCATTAAAGATGAAACAAAAACTTGCCTTACCAAATAAATTCTACACATCCAACTAAAAAAAAGTACCTTTCGAGAAGAGTAAATTATTACGTCCTCCTTACTTAACTGCAGTGATGTGTGTAATTCATTCTAATTATGAGAATTGAAAAATTAAAGTAAAAATAAATTATTACCTCTAGATTTACATTAAATGAAAATTACTAAAATGCTTAAAGACTAGAATTAGATTTCAGTTACTTTGGAAATCCCTCTAGCATAAGAAAAATGGTCAATATACAATCAAGGAAAATATTAACATATATTATAAATTAAACCAAAATAACTTTCCCATGGAATAGTGCATGTAAACAAAATGGAAAACAATTAATTTATAAGAAACCTTAAAAACGCACACATGAAAAAGGAAAAGTTATCTTAGAGAAATAAACAAGTGAGAGTTAGGACTTACTGTTTTATGAGAATTGAATTTAGTTTATTACTGTTCAAATTGGTCCACTCTTACATTTTCCCCAATATCTTCTGTCTCTACCTGCCACTACATTTGAGGCTTATTTGAATGAAAGATTAATTAAAAGGAGACAAGAACCCTTACCGATTTCTCGGGGTCTTGTGCTCCAGAAGCTGCAACTCTGAGGTCCAAATCTTTTTCTCTAAACAAAATTAAAGTTTAATGCATTAAAAAGTTATAATAAACACTATCAAAATCATAATCATTACTGAAACAAACTTACAAACTCCATGCAATAACATCTCCAAAAACAAACAATTCCTTTAACTGACAATAAAGTAAATAATTCTGAAATCTAAACTTTCTGATTTGGTGCAAAGTACACTAGTATTCACATGTAAGCTGACGTAGAATAAGTGTGCATGGGATACTTCAAAGCCTAAGCAATTCACAGAGAATAAAGCACAGAAATAAAATAAAATCTTTAATTTGTGGGGAAAAAAATTTCTTTTAGGGTACATGTATATCTTTAGTTCACAAAAAAAAAAGGTTAAAAAATTAAAAATTAATACCATACTTTTCAGTAAGAGTTTTTAAGCAAATGATGTTAGAGATGGGTAGTATCAGACAGTATACACTGGCTTCCTCTAAGATAGAAGAAAAAAAGCAAAACTAAAAGATGACAGGTATGAAATTCTCTAGAACCAAGATACATATCCCTAATTTTAAACTGGAGTTAGTATTTCACAGGTATCTCTACATGAAAGATTACAAATTCTGAGACGTGTATACAATATAAGTATTGTGGATCTATCATGATTACTTTTATATAGCAAGTATGTGTGTGCTTACTGTTTCATTGCTAAAAGACAAACTATTCATTTTATATTTGTTACTATATATGGGATAATACAGTGGGCATGCAGGTAACATTACATGCTATCTTAAATTAAAAATTGAAGAAATTAGGGAAGGGCATAGCTCAGTGGTAGAGTGCATGGGTAGTATACACGAGGTCCTTGGTTCAATTCCCAGTACTTCCAGTTAAATAAATAAACAAACCTAATTTACCCTCCCCCCAGAATTGAAGAAATTAATGAAGATATGTACAGGTCTGTTATAGGATATATATATAGTCTCTTATTGCTTTTGACAAAGAAAATTAATGATCTCAGTATTTATTAGCCTGGCTGATTTACAATGTGGAGACTGAAACAGAATGATTTACAAATACAGAAAAATATCTCCTTATTTTACTATGTAATAATTACCACCATATCATTTTAAACAAATGCATTTTAAATGCAAACCTTTCATTACCGTCTCTTGTTCTTCTGTTGTTCAGCCATTTGTTCTAATAGTTCTTGTCTATATTTCTCTTTCCTTCTCTGAATAAGTTCTCGATCTTCACCTCCTAGAAAGTGGTAAGAAAAAAATGCAGTCTTAACTCTTAAGCAACATATGTAACTGGAAAGCCCATTTTTAAAAAAATCTCCATTTTAAATTATATCAAAGAGTAATTACTGCATATGCAGCAAATATAGAAGGTAAAATCATAATGTATCATTCCCTATTCAATTAATTTCATAGTTTATGAGTATCCACTATGTGTCAAACACAAGACACATTAATTCTTCCCAAACTTCTACATTAGTCAAAAACCTTCTTAAATAAGAGAATACTCTAATCTCTATATCCACTTATCCAATAATCAGGATAATATCTTCCCTAATATCTCTCACAAGCCCCTTAAATTTAATTAGTGTGTCCAAAATGAACATCCCAAAAGAAACTGTCCCTCTTTGTTTTCTGTTAATGGCCCAATAATCGAGCATCAAAACCTCACTTTAAGTTTGATGGTTCATCCTTTCTTCTTTACTTCATGTGGGGACCCTCTTCTCTATTCTCATAGCCATCTACCTTGGATAGGACCTCTTTACGTTTTACCTGAATTGCAGCAATAACCTTTTAACAGGTCTCCAGAACTCCTTCCCTCCTTACTCCAATACATTCAACACATTTAAAATTAACTGTCTTAAGAATTAGCTGTCTTAAAATACAGTATTAATCACAATGACGCCATGCTCAACAAACTTCAATGGTTACACCTCAAGTCTATAGAAAAAAATATATAAACCTCTCATGCTGGTATCACTTACATCAAAGTCCAGTCGTGCAAACATTTTGGATCCACAAGAGATTATTATTATTATTATTATTATTATTATTATTATTATTATTATTATTATTATTATACATGTTAATGACACAAAATAACCTCTTAATCTGGATACGTATAATCTGGAACACTACACGAATCACAGGATATCAAAAATGCAACTGAATCAGCAATTTCTTTACCACTTGAAATATGAGTCTTCCACCCATCGTGGACATACAGCATCTGAGTTTGTCCATTAAGCATAGATGTCAGCAACACTGAAGCTCCCGTAGGAGTAACATAAGTTATGTTAAGATTAATAACGTTTTACAATTGAAGTAGATAAAGTCATTCTGCTTCTGATCATGATGGAGTAATAAGCACAGAATTTAACCTCCCTCCATTAAAAAAAATAACTGAACTAGGCAAAATATATGAAATAACTATTTTTCAGACACTGGACAACAGACAGCACACAACTGTAATACCTGAGAGAAGGTACATAAATGAAGTGAGCCCTTTAGGCACCCCTGTTTCTGCCTGCATGCAATTTCCATGAATACAGAAAGGGAAACCCCAAACAAAAGTCATGAAACTATGTTAAATTGAGCAGATAAAGATCAACATTCAGGAGAGCTGCAGTAGCTAGAAGTTTAGGGCAAAGATTCAAAAAAAGCATAAAAAGGGCTTTAGAAATGCATAAAGGGTTTCTTTCAGACTTTACTATGCACTAGCCTGTGTATGCAGAGTGAAATTCCATTTGTCTGGGCCAAAAATTATGGAGGACACACAAACTGAATTCTCAGACCTCCTTAAACAAAGTGGAAAGAAATTCAAACTCCAGCCAGTCAGAGTGGAGTTCTTGGTGCACCTCTAAAGGGATTAAGGGAAGAGTCCCAGAAAGGTCACTCTGTAGCAGTAAGACCAACAATCTCCCCAGAGGGAAGGCTACTCTACATGTTTCTAGTTAGGTTTAAAATAAGGCCTCTGAAAGAGAGAGCTTTAAATGACCTTTCTATTAAATTAGTTTAATAATTTGTTCCAAACATTAGGACTACTATCAAATACTAATCTATAATTCCTGGATTGCATTAATGATAAATTCATCCCATTCAATTTCAAGGTAAAGTAATCTATTTATTGGTAAAATTATTTGTCAGTGGTTTCTCAACATAGAAAGCCATTTCTCAAACTTTTACCATGTTTAACAACATACATCATAAGATTGAAGTCATTACTCTGTACTGATAGGTTTAACTGGTCAATTCTCATTCAACGATATTACACTAGAATAAAATTCTAGGTGTTATGCCATTTTTCTCATAATAGCCATTTCAAGGAAAGAAAGGTCTGAAAAATATCACGCAATTATGTATCTCTAAGCAAAAATTTAAATTACTGACTGCTTTTAGGTTGAATGTATCTAAACTATTATCCAATTTCTTCATATACTTCACTGAAACCAAATTTCAAGTTATTTTTTCTAATAGTTTTTTTTACACAAAGAACAGACCACTTTTCTACTTGAAGTTACACACAGGAAATACACTCTCTTCACACTGTTTCTGAAATTAAATTGTGACAAGTTAAAATAGCAAATCAACATGCTTATCTTGAGCAATGATCTTCATTTCTGATAAAATAGAAAATTTGGATTATAGTCATGATTTGAACAAAACACTTCCTAGAAACTACATGAAAAAAAATGGGAAAGGATGTTTATCAAAGGATAAAAAGATTTAGTTCAGGGAAACTGAACTAAAATGCAAGGCAGTTCTGTGCTAGCTAAGAAAAGGAATGAAGAAAAAAAAAACTATCACATATGAAACAGAATATAAGAAATAGCCACACTCAACAAGGTGCTAATAAAATATGAAATTAAAAATTTACTGAAATTAAAATTTCATTTATCATCAATAGAAAGTTCATCACTAAATAAGTTATTTAGCTTTAAAATTATATATAGAGCTATATAAAACATGTTAAATGTTTATAAATGCTTAGCATAGTGCCTAGCACAAAGTAAACACTAGAGAAATGTTTTTTATTAGTAGTAAAAGCAGTATTAATTACAATGCTGAGTTCTCACAAACACCTTTCATAAAACACTCCACAAAAGTCTAATCAATTGGAGGGTTTGTACATACCAAAGAGCATCCCTGCAAAAGGGCTACAGATCTCTCGGTTAGCAGGTTTTGATGGTATGTTGTCTCGAGTGCTAAAAACAAAAAGCCAGAAAGAATTAGAACCCAAATAATTTTCAGGAAACAAAAATTTAGGGTAAAATGTAGGTATGAGTTATTGGCCTTTCAAAGTACTATGGACATTACAATAGATACATATTTTTAAAGTTAAGGTAAAATCATGGCATTTTCTCTCTTTATATAGTGGGACCCCACCGTATTGAGGCTCTCTAAATACGTGACCTTTTTCTTCAGCCAGCTTCATTGACTCTACAGATTCCCAATAAAACCATTTTTCATAAGAACAGTTACCCAGTAAAGAAAATGAACGGAAGTACACATAAATAAATTCTAAAAAAGAAGAGCAAGGTAATACCTATACCCAAATTTGGAAAAGATCATCTCTAAAAAACTCCTTTGAAAGACAGGAACAAGGAAAAAAAGACAACTTTCTCAAAGAAAATTTAATTAATTAGACTCAAATAGCAAATTCTCTATCTCAAGCATTTTTATGTTTCTTTCTTCAAAGAAAATAGACTCCTGACACATGACAATATGATCTTCATTATGCACTACAAATTCAAAACTATTTATCCTTATGTACAAGAAAGCTACCAAAATGATAAAATTTCTATAGAGAACATGAATATAAAATACATATAATTCCCTTTTTTGAACCATGACACAATTATGTATGAGCACTAATTTCACAAAGTAAGCATAAAAGTTATCTACTCAGTACGCTAAAAACCAAAAACAAAGTTTTGAAAGGAAAACTCACATTACAAGAATATTTTCAATTTATTTCAAGTTACATCACCTCTATAACTCCAAAATATTTTAAATTGATTTTTAGTCCATTAAAGTATATGCTTATTTCTCCTTTCATTAGTTCAAATTTATATATTTTATAATGATAGGGAATCAGAACACCTTGGCGCACTTAAATTTGCTCTTCAAAAGAATGCTGTAAAGTATCAAAAAGTTTTAACACAATTCTCCCCTTCCCCTACATCCTCTTTAATGCCTTTCTCACTAAACAAGGGAGGTGTTAATATACTATACCCTTCTACTTTTCAGCAAGCCTGTTTCAGCAGTTGCTGTTTTACAGTACAATGACTGAAGGGCAGAAGTTTATTATGTACGATACCTTTGGTTTCCAGCAGATGAAATTCGTATGTTTGACTGTTCTCTGACATCACCACCATACTCCTTAGGAGGCACATTCCCTCGTCTGTTCCCGTACATCCTTAAAAACACATTAGCTTATAGAGCTTGTTCCACATACAGTGGACTTCTCTGATCTCTCTTTGGTATTTTTACATTTGATGTTGGAAATATTAAAGGGAACAAAGTGTTATAATGCAGTTTTACAGTAAATACATTCTAAAATTAATTCAAATGAGATTTGACTCAAGTATGACCTGCTGGTTAATTAGAGACACCAAGAGTTTAGATTCAATAGTCATTAAAACAAAAGGTGGTTATTATAAATTATTTCAATATAACTTCAAGAATTTTTTAGTATCAAAATTATGCAAATACCAAGACTTTTTATTGTTCATTTATTCAAAGAATATTTACTGAGTACCTACTACGTGCCAACTACTATTCTAGGTACTTGGCAAGGACCATGTCTACATACCCTCACAAAGATAATAGTCAAATTTCAAAATGAGATCAATTTTAATCAAAATTCATAGATTGTGGGAATTATTTCAGTACATATACAAATCTTTTTAACTTAAAAATACAGCAGCAATCTTACCATTAAATTAAATCAAATGGAGCAAGCCACAACATTTGCTAACACTGTAAATCACATGAAATACTAAACATTAGCAATAGGCAAACAGAAAACATTATACACAAATAGGCTGATGCACGGGTAGCAAATAATTAGTTCACTTTATTCAAAAGGTCATGAACAACAAAAAGAAAGATTAGAATGTTTTTTATTTTCTTCTTAAGAATCCTTTTCAGAAAATATTTTTAAAATGTTTTTCAATTAATCTCTTTTTTCCACTTGGCAAACATAGATTTCTTTAAGCTTAATTTCTCATACCAGAGAAACCAACATGAACTTTTTATACCAACATTTATCACTACTCATGAAAATCAGCATTTCCTAACTCATATTTCTTTGCATGGCTATTGAGTTAACAAACTATATTGTCTCTCATGAGGATCGTTAGTTGAACAAAAAAAGGCTGTTAAAGTATTATTCAATATTTTAGGTGAATTTCATTATCACAGGAAAAATGGCAATTTTTAGAAGAAAAGGAACTTATCACTCTCCACAGATCCAGCATATAAAATTTTCTCTGTCTTCATCATACGTTGTCAATATCATCTGCAGACAAAAGACTACCTGAAACTGTAACCTTAATAATGTATGACCTGCAGCACGACAAATAAATAATAATGTATGAATGACCTGCAGCATAGCAAATAAATGGCTTCCATTTTTTACCCGTATCTAAAATTACAGAACTCTCCCCAGTCCCTTTCAAAAAAGAATTTCAAATTTATTTCAACTTATCAAAACACAGCTGATTTTTATATCTAACGCCTAAATGCTCAAATCTCTCCTTTAAAATGACATATCAGTTTAGTGACATTCCTTATTTCTATCACTTAAGGAACAGGTAAATATAAACTCAAATTCAAATTTGTAATTAAAAATTCCAGGCAACCAGAGTTCATTATACGGGATCTATATAAAAACACATTTGCAGAAAAGAGTAAACAGAGCAAGCCTGAGACTGTTTACCCTTAGGAAGACCTGTTTGTAAGGTTGGCCCTTAGCTGGCACCTGGGAACATGGATTTTGGGAAGAGTCTACCATTCTCAGAACTGATAAAAGTGGTCCACTGTGCCTAAACTGTACAAACAATATAGTTTCTGCTGAACACCTGCTCTCCTTCAGGGAGTCCAGAATTTTGGTACACACAGGAAAAGGGTGCCTATGTGACCAGCCCAATAAAACAGCCAACAAAAGCAGTGGACCCTGAGTTTCTAACGTGCTTTTCTGGTAGACAACACTTCACCCATTTTGTCACAATTCAATACTAGAGGAATTAAGCATTTCCTGTGCTACCCCACAGGCAGGGGACTCTTAGAAGCTTGTGCCTGGTTTTCTTCAGACTTTGTCCCATGCACCTTTTTTCTTTGCTGATTTTACTTTGTATTTTTTCAATGTTAATAAATCACAGCTATGAACATAACTATCTGAACAAAGTCCTATGAGTCCCAGCAAATCACCAAAACTGGGGATGGTCTTGCAAACCCATGACACAACAGACAAAAGTGAATTTGTTAATATGATAAAGTGGTGCTTATACCAATGAAAGTTTTCAAATACAGACACATTTAAAGTTATACATTTTTAAAAACATAACTTGGGATTAAATCAGAACTAACCAGAATTAAAGCTTACTCAAACAAAAATTCTAAAATTTATCGAAGAGTTTGTGGCTTCTTATATTTTCAGTTATCTAAAGACAACATTTGGACTTGCAATTCTAACTTACCTTCATACAGCTGTACCCAAAGTATGCTATACCCAAAGAATCTACACTGTTTTATAGGTTCTTCAGTATATATAGATATATCTTAATAAAGGAAGCATCATAAGCACAGAAGGTCATTTTCAAAGTTCATTCTAAATTAAAGAAATTTAAGAAATGATTTTATGTATTTATAAAGTCAAGATCTCTTTGCTAAATTCTATAGTAAAATCACAAAATTTCCTAATGAATACATCATACAAAAGATACTTTAAGGTATATACCCTTTCAGTAAAGAAAAAAGTCATTAATAAAATTATAAAAGCCCCCTCTGTCACTTACGTTCACAATAAAATCAAGACAGAAATGTTTAAGAAGCCAAAAAAGAACAAAACCAAAAAACATGCATTTCACTAAAAAGGATGAAATAAAATCTTAAGACATCCTATTTAATTTTATGAAATGACTGATATGATTTTGTTAAATCAAGGAAAAAATTACTACTTACAAATAGAGATTCATAAATATTTTTAAGTTACTAATTTAATACCTTAAAAAACAACAGCAAACAAACAAAAAAAACCTAGAAGGGAACCTAACAAGCTGTGAAGTCAAACTGTAGTTTGGAAAGTTAACGATCTTGTTTTCTATTAAGACGTCCCTATAATTGTAATGGAATTTCCTTCATCTATTGAACTTTCTTTCATATTTCTAATAATTTTAGCATTTAATCACTCTTAACTGTCCCGGTTAGTTCATTTTAACTCCTTTTATGCTGGTCTTAGAATTCATTTTAGAAATTTTACTGAAGCAAATGAAGTCCTCTCTGAAGACAGGAACTGCTGAGAGCCAGCAGTGGTTTTACCATTTCTATCTCCCTCTTCAGTCCTCTCAGCATTAAGGGGCGACTGACAGATGATAATACTCACAAGTAATGAATTCACTAAGCATCTAAGAACAGCCTGATTCTGGTCAAAGTCCAACAGTTCAGTTTAGAGCCAATTTGTCTTGAGAAGCCCATTCTGTTTAACCAAAGCTTGAGAGCCAGAAGCACATTAAAACAATCCCTGTGATTCCGAACAAATCTATCGAAACATACTATGGCTCTCAAGGTTCACTTACAACACCTCAATCCACTGTTGTTGTTTTTTTTTCTTTCAGAAAGGGACAGACCTCATAAAAGAAAGAATTTATTTCCTTTGATATATCAAATCAAATTTGATTGAGGGAATAAAATAATTGTAAAATAGTTTTACCATTCTACCATCAAAAAAAGGAGTTAAAGCTACGTTAAATGGAAAATGTTTTTTTCTCTATTTTCTTGAAGACACGGGTCAATAATTCTAGTTAATTAGGTTGAAATCTCAATGCCCAAAGAAACCAGGTATAGGCTAGAGGCCAAGTTTACTCTAAAAATTAACAAGTGTTTACCTTAAAAAAAAAAGTTACTCTTATAGAAGAAAAGCAAGTTGTTTAAAACCACAGGTATCTTCAGTTAATTTGAATGCGAATGAACAACTCCTAAATGATATTAAATAACTTATCTTTTTCCTTAAACTACAGAATAAAAAAACTACTTCAGAATAAATTTACAATATTTATGTTATCAAGAATGATGCATTATAAAAATAAAATATTTACCATCTGTTGGTCCTCAATTGATACAACTCACAGGGAGAATCAAATTTCTCCTTTCTTAAAAGAAATCACCTAATTCATAATGGTTACATCATCTGTTTTTCTATCAAAAATTTCTCTAATGTGAATGAATTCTGCTATTAAGGGTATTCTCGACTATAGAAGATAGAAGAAAAATACTGAGCTGATAACTATGGGTCACCATTTTCTCACCATTTTCAGGTCTTTCCTGATTTTTATATTTAATTCAGTAACAGTGTTTTTCTAATATTGATCCCATCTTAAAAGTGGGGAAAATAATATGAAAATAGCTCTTCCAAAGAGAAATGAAAAGTAACTACTGTCAGAAAAAAAAGTAATGCCAAATTAAGAAGCTCATGTTCTAACAAGCCATTTCTCCTCATTTATATCTTATAGATTAAGCACACACTTATTAAAATGTCCTACACTAAGTGAGCAAGCACTCAATCTATTGAGTCAGTCTATCTCAGATTCTAATTTCAGAATTTTGTCAGATGACTATTAAGATTACAAACTAACAAATATGAAGAGTTAAACAAAATGTAAGTGCTAACTGCATTAATCACATTAAAAACTAAAAAACAGCATTTTTTAAGACTAAAAACTTCTTTTACTCATTAACACTGGTTATAAAGTGAAACATAAGGTAACATATTAACTCCTACAGCTCAAGTTAATAAATAATAAAAACTAGGATGACTATATTTTTTGAAAGCACATAAATCTCAAAGTATTATAAGACACTATTACATTCAACTTTAGAAAGCTCCTAAAATATAAATTTACTTAAATTGGTAAATATGTACCAATAAACTACACACCTGCAGAATGCAACTGTCAAGCAAAGTGCTAACCATTTTGTTAACTATTTAAAAAAAATGCCAGTGATTAACGATAGTTTAAGTAAAATCATTCCTGGGCTGTATCTTTCCCATTATTAAGGTGGGGAAAATATTTCATTAATAAATACATAATGGTATATGGAAAAGTTTATAGGGTAATTAGAAAAGAACTAAGACCAAAAATGTAAAAATAAAAAATTATTAAAAATCAAAACTAGAATTTATTATTTGCTATTAAAAGAAAAAAGAGAACAAGGGAAACTTAGAAGACTGGAGGAGAATTAATTTTGCACTCCTCACAATCACTTACAATTATGTTTTTGTCAAGAACTTCTGGTTAAGACTATAGCTTATAGTCAGGTCTCTGTATCTGGGGTTCTGCATCCATGGACTCTACCAATCTCGTATCAAAAATATTTGGGGAAAAAATTTCAAGAAAGTTCCAAAAAGCAAAACTTGAATTTGCCACACACAAGCCAACTATTTATATAGCACTTACATTGTATTAGATATTATAAGTAAACTAGAGATGTTTTAAAGTATAAGGGAGGTTGTGCATAGGTTATATGCAAACACTACACCATTTTACATAAGAAACTTGAGCATCAGAAGATTTTGATATCCATGAGGGGTCCTGGAATTGATCCCCCTTGGATACCAAGACACAACTGTTTTAAGAATAAATAGTTAAAGCAAGAGACCAAATTAAGTTACGTATTTCTTTAGTCTCAAAAATTTCACTAACAAATAGAGTCATTTTTCATACCAATTACTCTGCCTGCTAAATAAAAACTAATGATCAGTGTGAAATCTTTTTTTGCTGGAAATAAGAAATCTATAAATCTGAAATACAGAAATCTAATTTTAACCTCACATTGCCATAGACATGTGAAAAACCTTACATTTAGAGATGTAAGAGTTTACACATTAACAAAATGGAAGTAATATATAATAATGATTTACATTTTTAAGACATACGGTTAAAAACTTTAAACTATACACATAAAAGAAGCTTTAAACTATATAACAGAAATCATTGTCACTCATCTGCATCTTTTATACTTAAACTACTACTTGGGGAAGGTTATATAGAAAGTTCATTTCATTTATGGGATACATAAGAAAATAAGATTGTTCTCAAATAATTAGGCTGAAATTCACTTGTAGGTTCATATATAAAATTATCAGAGACTAATTATAAATATAATAGATTAAGATACATTAAAACAAAGCAACAACCATCATAGTAAGTTTCCTGAAATTCCAAACTTAAAAGATATGCATTACATTAAAGCTAAATTGACATTATAAGAAAAAGTTTCATGTCCAAATAAGGTAGTACACCAAGAGCTCAAGAACACCTGCATTTCCCCAACTGAGACTTCTTTTGGTTTAGGCAGCCTTTGACTACCTTCAGATTTAAACGTTTCCAAATATAACACAGTATAGAATTTGGAGCATTTTCTGAAGTACAGTTAGATCCAAATCAGAGAGAAACTACAATTGGCATTGCAAAATTCTAATTCTTCACTCAAACTACCTAGATCAGGCTAAATATTAAAAAGATTGGATGAGCTGGACATAATAACTACAGAATAAAGAGCAGATGACAAAGAACTGAAAGGCTTTACATTATTAATAATTAGAAAAATAAAGATGCAGCATTACATCTCAGAAAATTTTCTAAAATACTAAAAAAGTAATCTATTTGGACTAATGAGTGAAACAGGTCTCATGAACTGCTCAAAATTTAGATTTAACTCCTACAGGTTAACTAGACAATGACAATATTCCTGTCTCTAAATCATTTCTATCTCCAGTTACAGTATTAAGACAAACGACTTAATAAAATAAGACTCAATTGTAGCAGTTAAGAAATTACAAAAAGTCTCATAGAAACTATCATCGAAAGGAACTGACAAGCATCTAAAAATCTGATCAAAAAAATGTAGTGCCATTTCACTTAAATACTCAGTAAGAAGCTTAAAAACAAACAAAAAAAATGATAAAAAAAAATACTTAGAGCATAGAAATATTAAAGGAATAAACTGTATTTCACCTATTTAAGGTGTTTTTCTCCCCCACATTTGAACATTTGAAACGGGGATAGCCGTCGACCTGGTTTTAAATCAAGTATTACAGAGAGAAGCTATTTTTCTCTTGCCAGTCACCTAGGAGCATTATGAATCTGAGACAGCTCTGAATTCTCGCCTCAGGGTTGTTTTGGACAATACTGGCAGCATGAATTCAGCCTGAAAACCTGAATCAGACCTGGCTTACAGTTCAAATTCTCAGGGAAGTTCTTTTTTACTCCCTCCACTCAGTGCCAAGGTTGAGACATGGAAGTTTCTTTTCTGTGGGAAAGTTTACTTCCCATTGATTCTTAAATAATGGTTGTGGCTTTTCAGTGTCCCAGCCTTTTAATGGGGTCCCTTTCTTCCCATTGGGTGTTTTCTTTGTTCCATCAGTGGCACATAAAATGGTTCAACTTAAAACTGACAGCATATTAGAATTAATCAAATACGTAAATCAAATGAAACTGCTTCTCCCTAACATAATGATAAAGAGTAACAAGAGCAATATTAAGCAAATAAAGAAAATAAAAATGAAGTTGTAAATACCTGTCATTTGTATACACTCTCAAAAGTCTTCTATCAAAATCACTTTCATATCTAAACCTCTCGTCCATTTCTTCACCTACTTCAGGATCTTGGTCTGGGCTATAATACTGTTTATCAAAAACACGATCCTCATTAAACCTGCGAAATCTTCTATCTGGAATGTCAGTCTTGCTGGCAAACCCTTGATGTTTTTTACTGGAAATGCCCACTTCCTCATTAGTTTTTTTAATGATTCTTCTATTCCTTAATTCAATTTCATCATCTAGTTGTCGATATTTGTCCTCTTCCAGTCGTCTTTGGTTTAGCAGCTCTTCATATGCCTCCGAAGGAGTTAAGACATCTTTCCTAGGACCCTCTGAATTTTCACGAGATGACTGTATTTGTGAAGGTAAATCAAGTTTAACCTGGCTAATAGGTATTTTATTTCTCTGATTCTTCTGCTGGTCAATTAAAAGAAGAAGAAGAAGAGAAAGACCTTTAAGAGATGCTATTTCTTAAAAGGTAAGTAAACTCTCAAATGATAGTCTATTTATCATCTCAACTTTAAGACTTAATCACCCATAAGAAATACCTTATTTTCAGGAAAAAACCCTCAAGGAAATGCTACCTTTAATAAAACTTAATATACCAAATAAACAGGCAATAGTAACATGGATGGATTGCTACAAAAAGAGGATAAACTATCTTACGGAGATATTAAGCATATTTTGGCGGTTAAATATTGCTTCAAAATATTTCAAATTAAATTACTTCTCAACACAAAGAATAAAGAAGGTAGTAAATTTTGCCCTAATAGTAACATAGGCTAGTGTAACCTAGTAGTAACACTCTTAAATTTGAAATAAAAAAAGATAAATATATATACATATAGCTAGAAACTGTCAATATTAAAAAAAAAACACTTAAAAAAAGAAAATAAACGAACATCACTTAAAACCAATCTCTAAAATTAAATCTCCTTCATGAAGTTAAATTTAAAAAGCAGGGTAAGTTCTTCAATATGAGATAAAACAATTTACAAAATTAAGTATTTAAATGTTCTATGTTTGGTTCGATTTGGCTTAACTTTTTAAATATTTATATAAAACCAAGTTAAAATGTCTAATAATATAAAAATATTTTCAAGTAAGTACAAAATATTCAACTGGCGATATTAAAGATTTACTTTAAAAGAAGAACCTACCTCAGTACTCTTTTCTACCTGTCTGAACTTTTCAGTAGATTCTTCCTTATCCCTGAGAAATTGATTGTATTCTTTGTTGCGTTCAAGTTTCAATCTTTCCTTAAAATAGAAAACCAAAAAGCAACGTTAACTTCAGTGTCAGGAAAAAGTACCTAATGTCTCATCAGACTAATAATACAAATCAGAGATCTTACCCAGAATCAAGCGTTCCAATAATTTCAAGAATAGAAGTAGCTGTAAGGCCCGTGAGAAGCAGGAAGAGGTCTGAGACCACCGATGCAATTCCCCATGTCCATTCTTGCCACATTAAAACATGACTTACTACATGCTTAGGTCCAGATTAATACATCAGGTCTCTAGTGTAAGGGAGCTGCTTTGGTTAGGAAACACCTCCATTTTATACTCCAGTATTTAATTGGTTTAGATGACACTTTCCTAGAAGCCACGCCCTGTAAGTCCCTGGATTCTATGTTTGTTCACCAGAAGCAATCCTAGACAATCCAGGTGCATTCTGCCAAAAGTATTCATAGATAAATCTCTCCCACTAGTAAGTATATGAACGTATTTGCCAGAAAGTCTGTCATTAGCATGTTTCCAAGGATGTCTGACCAGCTTACTTTCCTACTTTCTTTTTCAGGGACATCTCTTGCCTTCAACCCCCATCCCTCTACCTCACTCCCAAAAGACCTGCTTCTAACCATTTCTTTCCCAAGTTTAAAGAAGGATCCCTGTTATATTTTAAACACAAGAAGGTAAAATTATCATAGGAACTAAAAATATAAAGTAAATGTTCTGTTGAAACACAAATGTTGCATTAGGAAACACTCTTGAGATCTAATACCTTCAATGACAATGACACAATCTAAAAAAATATTAAAAGAAGCTAGGTTGTCTTTTGAAACTTACTGTCCATTTGTCTTATATACTATGTCATGATGTCTGATCTAGCTTGGGAATTAATTCTCCATAAGAGGTGTACAGTGTTTAATTACTACCACCTCTTAAGAGTATGTACATGTATCTGTGGAGTGACAGCAACACACATTAGCCTCAGCTCTCACCCTACATAAAAGCTCAGTATACTCTCTCATCCACTCATCTCATTGATAATTAATTGTGTCATATATCATGAGCTTTATAGTTTAGAAACCAATGATGAAAAAATGAATTCTGAATATTCAGTTAATCATTACATTAAAGATATATATCGTATTATATGGTTACAAATATTTTTTAAACAGCACTAGAGACTCCACAGATTTTGAAAAAAATCGAGTATGTGAAATGATGTACTATTCTGTTTGCACTGCAATAAAGAGTATGCTCTTTCATGATTTTAATGCCTCATTAAACTACTCACAATAACTACTCCTATCCACCTACCTTGGCAGATAATCTCTCACCAATAGGAAGAGAAACTCCCAGAGCAGATGGATCTGTTTCACTCGTGGATAGAAAATTTTTCTGTATATACACAGATTAAAAAAATATATTACCTAATTGCTTTTATAAAATGTTTCATAAATGTGTCCTTACATTCCATTCTAAATTATTACATTATGCAAAGCAAAAGAATGAAATGGAGATGAAGATAGAAACCACAAATGTATAGAGACCATACAGAAAGTAATTGGAAAAAACAGAATTTTCTAATTTCCTTGCAATTATACAAGTGGATAGCTATTTAAATGCCAGAAAATATAAACTATGAACACTGTTTCTTTATGTGTCTCTCCGTTCTTGTTCATTAAGCATTTAGGTAATGCAGTGTAGCAGACAGAGCATTAGACCAGGAATTAAAAGACCTAGGCTCTAGAACCAGTCCCAACACTTCTCAGTTACACAACATTAAGCTAGTCACTTAACCTTCCTGACTCAGACTTTTCTTCTTCCATAAAATGAGAATGGTATCTGCTCTGCCTTATCAAAGCCGGAATAAGGATCAAGGAGGCTAAAAAAAATGTAAAAATCTCTTTGAACACTATAAAACAAACACAAGGGATTTGTAAAAAATACACATAACATCCAACTTTCTGGTACTGTTACGTAGCAGTTATATAATCTGGAGAATTATATACTTCTCTGCCTCTGTTTCTTTGCAAAACAGGAATAATCACACCTGCAGCATTAGGTTCCGAGGATTAAATCAATCAATACTTATTAGCCTGTCTAGTTCCATGCCTTTTATTTATTCATGAAACAAGTAATTATCAACCATCTAATGCTTTCTAGTTACTTTTATAGGTGGTAGGGAGATAAAGTCAGCATATATTCCCTATATCTGAGAGATTTACAATTCAGTTAGAGAAATAAACATGGAAACAGCTACAATATAATGTACTATAAAAGAGTTACACTCAAAACCTTATAGGAACAAAGTAATTAATAAAACTGATTAATAACCCCCATATACCAACGTAAACTATAAACCTAGTCATTTTTTAGAGTTATATATGTACCAAAAAACAGAGTTTCAACCCTAGGAAGACAGAGATACAACATCCTAACTCCGTCGGACAATTCCTCACTCCCAACGCAGGTCCAGGAAGATGTTTGTAAGTTTCAACAAAATGGGAAAAAAAAAAAAAGACAATATAGTTTTTCAAAAAGCTGAATTTCAGTCATTCATTCATTCATTTAATAAATATAGAGTGCCTAGTACATCCAAACAGATTGGTATACCTGGGACTCATCAGTGAAGAAAATAAAATATCCTTGCCTTCCTGAAGCTTATATTCCAACAGGGGAAACTGACAGGAAATAATAAACATAATGAAGAGTAATTATATGGTATGTTAAAAGGTGGTAAGTGCTGTGACCAAAAAAAAAAAAGAAAAGACCAGACTACAGGCAGTATAGCTTCTGGGAAATGGGAGTGGGAAGAAGAGAAACCTGGAGTTCCCTTTATACATGTTTAACACAGGATACCCACATGATTTCTAAGTGAAAATGTCAAACAGGCTGCCAACTAGAAGAGTTTGAGATTCAGGAGAGAGGTCTGGGCTGGAAATACAAATTTACTGACTCCTTAAAAAGAATCAGTTCTGAGAATATGTCCTTTTTGTGTTAGATGGTCAAGTGTCTTTTATTTTAAAAACTAGAAAGAAGATAGTAGTTGTTTGTTTTAGTGGCTCTCCTTGGCAAAATTCTAAGATTTGATTATTTTTTTATTTAAATGTCCATACAACCCAAAAGTCTGGAAGTCACAAGAAATCCAGAAAGAATGGAACTTGGAAACTATATATTCCAGGGGTCAAAGAAGCCACTGCAGCCACCTCCCAATATCCTACATAATTTTCTTTTTCGCCTGCTCTCCTGTTCACTCCCACCTTCTCAAAAATTGTCTTTTTCATATTAAGGAACTTTTGTTCCTCCACCACAACTATATTCTTGATAATCCAACACCAAAAACTCTTTCACATCCCTTTGTATTTAAAGATTTGTGCTCCTTGATTCTTTCTCTTTCATAAAAGGCAATTTCTTCTTATACCTGCCACCTCCATTCTTTTCTAAAACCTTGTATCTATAAAGTACTGTGAAGTCCATAAGTGAACATGACAGATCCTAGATGAAAACCCCACCCAGTAATGAGCAGCGGGGAAGGGGTGGTAATGAAGTACAAGGCCAGCGAAGCGGTCTGGACTATGAAAGGCTTCATGCGTCATGCTAAGGGATTTGGATTTTTACCCTGAAGGCACTGAGAAGACACTGAAGTATTTAAATTGGTAAGGGACAGGATCATTCTGGAAAGCAGCATTGGAATGGACTGAGAGTTAGTACAAGGAGATCCCTTAAAAATCCGTAGCATTAATTTAAGACAAAAAGATAAGAGTGTCTAACACACAGAACCAGCTGGCCTAAAGCAAATTTATCAAGCTCCTCACAAGCTGTGTAAGGGGGTATAATGGGTCACCAATGCTGATTACACATATCAAGTTAAAAATCTGCTGCCTTCTAATCTGATCCTATCCTACCTATCTACATTATTTCTTACTACTCTCAAAAAAATCTACTGTAACTCAGTTAGGCTGGTAAACCTAATCTATCTCATTCATACACAGCTGGTCTGCCCTCCAAATCCTTCTTCATTCTACTGCTCTCTATCTGAAAAGCCTCCTCTCCCCAATTCACATTCCATAATATCCAAATTCTACCTATCCTATGTCTTACAAAATTAGACCCTGAGGTCTTTCCAGAGCATTATGTCTGTCCTGTTAGAGTTATCACTTTCTGAATTGTATGAATGTTATTTCTACAACTAGATTCTCAATTCTAAGCCCCTTGAAGACAGGATTCATACTGGATTCATCTTCATGATAAGTGTTTAAAAAAGTGTTGGCTGAATGATGAATGGGTGTGTGGGATTCTTTTTAGAAACAGTTTTATAATTTTAACTGTTTCTCTTTGTTCTCCAATATAAATTTACAAATGTAATCCACAGGTTTGGGTGCAAAAATATCAAGTAATCCAAACTGACAACACACAGTGCAAAAATATCTTAGAATATCTTGAATATTCTAGTATTTTACTAATCTTACTGTGATTAGCATAATTATAATTATTTTAAAGAACAAAAGCTGGCATGGTGAAAACAAATGGATTTACAACAGCTGCAGAATATTTCTGAAGGATGCATAAGAAAGTAACAAAAACAAATGCAAAGCAGGAATCAAAAAGAATGCTTTACTGTATCTATGGAAACTCATATAGATGGTCATTTTGCTAAAAGCAAGGATACAAAACGGTACCATTCAAAAGTCTCTGAACCATAAAATGAAGCTACTTTTCTTATTAGTTTGAGAGTAACAATCAAAAATGCAAATGATTACAAGCCACTACACCTAAAACAAACAAAAAAAATTAAAGAAGAACATTTTGCAGGCAACCCTACCTTTTTTTTTGCTTGTGTAATACCCTAAAAGTCAAGGGAAACAAATCATTGATAAAATGTATTCGAAGTTCTTTCTTTCCATGTGCAAATCAGAATTAGAGACCATTTAAACATTTGGAATAAACATTATAAAGTAGTAAAATAACTATAGAATATCTTGGGGTGACTAGAAACATGATGACTGTTTAAAATAAATTTATAACCTAATAAGTAAACTGCATTTTAAAATTTACAATAAATCATTAGCTTAACTATTATAATTTTAAAAATATACTTAAAACAAGAGTTTCTCTAAGTAACCACATTAAATCATAAAGCAAAGACTTTGGTGGTTATGTAAATACGCTAAATGAAGTTTTATAAACTTAGCTCACAGGAAAATAATTAGCAACTAGAACTCCACATGTCCTTTTAATATACGGCTGAGGGGAGTAGAGTAGTAAGAAATCATAACTGGGCTATTTTAAACCATGACAACTTTATAGAAAACACAAACCACCAGAAGTTAAAATCTCATTTGAAATTAGAACCCACTGCCCCACTTCAAAGGTCAAGAGTCTGTGTTATTCCCTGGCACCGACTCTCAGCACCATTTTTTTCTCTATCTATATGGCATTGATAGATGCCATATATGTCAATTAATTACAATACCCCATTGCTAGATACCATTAAAAACCTAAAACCTAATGCATATGACTAAAACCTTAGGAAAACAAACTCAGGAGGTAAATTCTGAAGCATAAAACCAAACTAATTAGTAGAACTCATTACCTGAGTAAGATAGCGTCTATAATCTTGCCGCAATTCTTCTTTCAGTTTATGTTTCTTCCGTTCATAGTCTTCCCCAAGTGGTAAACTTAATCCATAATCAATTCCTACAAAGAAAACAACTTCTTAAGCAACATAGCTCATTTTCAAACCAATCTCAATTTCAGTACAATCTCCTGTAACAAACCACAGTAGGAAGGAACACAGTCATGTTGATTCTGAGACTTGGATCAGGGCAATAAATTTTTTATTTGAACTGTTTCAACATGTAATATATTCACATAATGGAAAATATCCCCCCCCACCCATGAATCCCAGCCACCCAGTTCTCCTGCCCAGAACAACCAACATTACTGTATCTGTGTCTTCTTACAGAGACTTTTTATACATGTATAAACAGATAGGCGTGTATTATATTTACTTCTCCCTTTCGATAAATGGTTCTGCATTGTTTGGCATCTTGCGTTTTGAAAGAAAGTAAAATTAAAGTCAATTACCTTTACTTCTTCACTTAGTTCTACTAAAATTTCTCTTAAAATACCTAAAACAATTTTAATGTCTGTTTTTAAATCTGTGAAAATAATGTGATTTTTTTTAATATATATCTTGTCATAACATGTTTTAAAAAAAATTATCAGGGCCATGCATGGCTTATAGCTGAAATTTCCAAAAACTTTTAAAGTTAAGCTACCAATTCTGATGTCATATAAGTGAATATTAATTTTTATTGTGATAAAATATACAAATATTAAATTTCCTATTTTAACCATTTTTAAGCATACAATTCACTGGCATTAAGGACATTCAAAATGTTGTGCAACCACCGCCACTATCCATTTCCAGAGTTTTGGCATCATCCCAAACAGAAACTATGTAAAATAATCTTAATTTTTTAAGAAAAACTTCCATTTTGGGTAAGGTTTCCTTACTCAAGACTCCACAAATCAAATCACATTTTCGGGTGATGACAACAGTGATGGCTGCACAACTTGTAAATATACTGAAAACCACTGAGTTGTACAATTTAAATGGGTAAATTTTATGGTATGTAAATTATATCTCAATAAAACTGTTAAAATCAAAGTATATACTTTTTGAATATTTTAATAGTAAAATACTATGTCAAGAAGCACAGAGGTAAGTATTTCGACTTCTGAAGCCCCTCTTCCTTTTTTTAGTCCTACTGTGCAATACTACAGTATAAAAAATTATTTCTAAACAAAATAAAGTTTCCTTAGAGAGTCAGCTACAAGAAATATAGATGAAACAACTGACTATAGGTAATAAACCAATAAGGATATCACCATTTTTTGAGCCTTATTCCTCACAATGTACCTAAATGATGGGAACTTATGAAAGTGCCATATCACTGCTTTATTACATCACTAAAATATTTCAGAAAGTATAAATATAAATGGGTGGTTACTGATTTTTATGTAATAATAAATTCCCCTTTCCACCATGAACACCTGAATTCTCCTGATAACACTTCTGGCCTACTTAACCCCTAATGACAGAGAGTACAACAGAGGGTTCCTCAGGGACACCTCTCACTCATGCTCCCAACTCTCCTTCAAAAGAATCTAAAGCATTCTATATGCTTGGGACTTTAAATCATCCTAGAAAGGCATTCTTTCCTCACAAAGGAAGTTAAAAATCTTATTTTTAAAGATGCAGAATTTAAGCCTATGGAGAAAAATAGTGTTGATTCTCACACACAGAATGGAATATCACATATGAAATTAAACTATAAAATCAATGAAGGCAAGGTCCATGCTTTATTCAATTTTATAATGCCTGGCACAAAACTGATAGCCAAAAAATGTCCACTGAATAAATGTGTAAATGAGCATATGAATGAATGCCTGAGTAAGAGGAAGGATCGGGAGAAAACACTATTCTTAGTATTTCATTTCTGCTTTTAGCGGTCTGATTGCATAGAAAGAGCAGGCATAATAACTAGTAACCAGAGTTATGTATCTCTAGCTACACAGAGTCACAATGGATGCTCTATTGTGTCAAGGAGGAAAAGAAAACAATGCTACAAGTCTGATGCCTCCCAATATGCTCAGCTATCCCGCTCAGGGAACAAGTTATTTACAGCTTCTTGAAAAGCCATGTGTGGCTTTTACTGCTGATTTTCAACTCTGCTTGGTGGGTTTATGTGGAAGAAAAGAAACGAAAATCTGGTTTATTTTCATTTATAATTACTGTTCATATGAAGTTCAATTTTATTTATCAAGAGTTATCTGCTTTTAACTAGAGATTCAAATAGTATTTGTAATAACTGTCTTAAAAGACAAATAAGAATACATAATGCCTTCAGAAGTACTTAACCCTTTATTAAGGTTTAATCAACAGAAAATACTAACTTTTTAATTATTTTTGTCATCTGGTACCAATATTGTATGGTATTAGAGATAGGTCATAGAAATAAAATTAAGAACTGTATGGAACTATTTAAATATTCTGTTCACTTTAAACTATGCATTAACAATGGCATCCTAACTAAAAATGAGCTGAGAAACATGGTGAGACTTACTTTTTCAGAGCAGCTGTCTTCTGATGGTTCTAGTGGCAAGTAAAACATTAGTGTCATCTTAGGGTCATTTGAAGTGATGTCACTTCACCAAGTACAACATCAGTGACTCTAAGACAGTTAACATTATGCTTCAGAACTACATCAATTGGAAGTATTTGGTTTCTACAGTGACTGTGGGTTAAATATTTTAAACTATAGTGTATCATTTTTTAAAAATGTATCTTCTAGCATAGTACTCATAATAAATATTTTACAAAACAAATTACCATGGAACACTTAGTTTCTCCTTTTCATTATTATATTACCAGGAGGGAGTATTATGTAAAAATAATCAAAGGACAAATTATAGGAAATAATCATAAGCCTTTCCATAAGCAGGTGACTTGTCAAGAGATGTGGCTACTTTAACTGAGAACATTGTTCAAATTTTAGCTATGAAGATATTATTACAAAGGACTCATTTGACTTGTACAAACTGAACAAAAGAGGTAAAATGTCTAATTTAGTTTGTAGTAAGAGAAAACTAAGACTAAAAGGATGGACAATTAAAAGCACAATTAAAAATTAATAAACAAATCAACTTCCTTTTGTCTATTTTCCAAAATCTTTAAATTAACTCACTTTTTAGCTTAGTCTAAACTCCTGAGCAACTCTGCAATGTGAAATTCTTCTGTTGCTTCCTTTCTGATATTTTTAAATTAAAACAATATAATTTTCCTTTCTTAAAATTCTTTTCCAAATTTCCATAAGCATATTGTATTTTAAATGAATTTTTCAAAATGGTACCAAATAATTTCTAGTAACAAGAATAAAATCTCTTTACCTTACTTTGTTAATCTGTAATCTTTGCTTGCAGATTTCCAAAATATGACTTCAGAGCATGAAAGCTAAAATAAATCTAGTGCATTCTAGAGCCTGGAATGCTGAAACGCTGACCAAATGGCATTTTGATATGAGTGAGAGATATTGCCTGGAAATGGTGAGTGGATAAAAACACCTAGGGACTGCAAATGTTATAGACAGATTCCGGGAGTACCAAAAGTTTAGAAGTGAGGGAGCTAAAAAGGCTTCTTGTTTTCTGTAGGACAATTTTACCCTTTTATTACTTTTACCATAAAAATTTAGAGCCAGAAGATAATCTAGCTTCTTTATGTTACAGATAAAGAAACTGAATGCTTGGCATTGGTAGTTCAGTGGTAGAATTCTCACCTGACAGATAAAGAAATTGAGGGCCTTAGAGATTAAGGGCACTTAACCAAAATATAATGTTTAAATTCACTAAAGCTGTATATTACACAGCAATTTGTAACAGAATCAGAACAAGTGTTATTTATATACCTGATACTGAAAGTATGGCATTCACTTTGAGCTGGGTTTTTTTCTTTCTTTCTTTTTTCTTATTTTTTAATTTTTTTTATTTAAGTACCATCAGTTACAATGTGTCAATTTCTGGTGTACAGCACAATGTTCCAGTCATGCACACACACACACACACACACATATATTCAGAACTTTTTCTTTCTTATATTGTGTTTTATCAATGTTGTAGGAAGATTATTCTGGATTAATTAGTGAAACAGTATTTATTTTTATCTATTTTTTGGAAGTGTACAAAATTGAAATGCTCTTTCCCTGAAAAATGGGTAAACTTTGCCTCTGAAATTGTTACTGTTTTTATAGTAAAGACAGAGAGCCCACTAACTATTCAGTCTCTTGGCCAACATCCCATTGCATTTCCAATGGAATACCAACCCAAAGTAGCTAACAATTTAGAAGTAAACCCACAGCCATGAAAAACAGTCCACATGAGAACAATGTTTTAACCAAATGAACTCATCATATTTGACTTCCTAATGTGAAAAAGTTTGATGTCATCAATAATTCACGATATACCTTTTAAATATTCACATATTTTCTTTTAAAAAAAGTATACCTACCAATAAACCAAAATGAGGTAAAAAGTTTTCAAATATTTTCATACCAAACCATAATCAAAGAATCAATACAGCTAAGTACTAACTTCTTTATAATTCCAGTACAGTCATCAATAATTAAAATGGTCTTTTACTATATAGCACTCTGCATCCTTTAAGCACATTTCTTTGATAAATCAAGTCTAGCATTTTTATTCAACAATTAACACACTTTCTCACACACACACAAATTCCACTCAAAATTTTCAACTTTGATATATACTTACTGCTATGATTTCCACAAATCATAACCAAGGCAATAACAGCTAAAATGGGTGCAAGGTTCTCAGTATACATTATATTTCATATGTAGACCATACTGTCACATCTAAGATTCCAGAAAGGAATTACTAGGATTCCAAAATTATCTTTTTTTCTGACAAGACAAAGCTTTTTCACGACAGTGTGCTAAGAATATCTTAAAATCAGTTTAGCATACCTAATGACATACCTAAGGAACCCCTGGTCTGTTGACTGTTTGGTGGTATGTTTTCCTTAGCCATGGAGATTAGTATTTTACTGTTTTCAGAAAGCTTCTCTGATGGCTTTCCCTGAAAGAGACATAATATTTACCAAAGCAGAGGGGGGAAAAAACCCTACAAAATGTACAATTAACCTCAGCACTTGTATTAAACTTGATGAAATTACACAGTGCTCCATAGAAGAATAAGTGTAAGGCTTGAGGAGTCAACCAAAGGTATTTAACACTGCAGTGTTCTATCATTTAGCTCATTTCTTTGTCAACAGATAGTCACTGAGTTCCTACCAGGCACTGTCCCAGACACTGGAAACATGAGTGAAAAAAATACACAAAAATCTCTGCCATCATATAACTTATAAACTACAATGGAGACAAACAATAAATATAATGTGTAATTAGGTTACATAATATGTAGATTATGTAATGTGTAGTGATAGAAAAAAGTAGAACAGTGTAAGGAAGCCAAGAAATGATGGGGGAGGGATTGCAAGATCTCACTGAGTGGGTGATACTTGAACTAAGATTATTATCTATCTACTATTTAATATTAGAAATTACAATAAAGCTGTATTTAAAGCTATTTAATAACTTTCACCGAACACTGTCAGTCAGTCCTAACCACTGGAGAATGGTTAAGAGCATAAACTGTAGAGTTGACACATGAAGGTTCCAACCTGGAATCCAAGACTGTCTGTACCTGGACAAATTACTTAACCCCTGTAAGCTTCATTTTCTGGATCTGTATAACAACAACAACAAAAATTTGGCCTACTTAATAGGGATATTATGATTAAATGAGATAATACATGTAAAGTCATTGGCACAACTCCTTTTACATGGCAGATATTATGGAAGGAAGGCAAACTAGAGTGATGGTTAAGAGAATAAGCACTAGATTCAGGTTGTCAGGGATCAAAGCCTAGTTCTACTGACTCTATCACCTAGGTCTCATTACTTTACTTCACCATGTCTCAGTTTACTCATTTGAAAAATGACAATAGTAACAGTACTTATCTCACAGATTCATGCAAAGTATCAATGCAATCTCATCCACAGTTAGCATACAATAAATGTTAGCTATATAAGTAAAATTCCTTTATAATTAGGATGTCCATATTACTTATCATTTCAATCAGAACACCTTGTCCAGGACAAATGCTAAACCAGATGAGACACTGGGACAAGCAAAGCAGAACTGTCTTGGGCAAACCAATATATACGGTTACTCTAATTAGGATGGACCATATGGGACAGATTAATCTACATCCTGTATCTTATTACATACAATGAACCCATGAGACAAAGTGCCACATCTGCCTAGATCAGTGCTATATTCTCAGACCCTAGCACAGTACCCAGCACAGTCTCAGTAAGTATTTGCTAAATGAATGAATGACTCTTCAATTAAAATTAGGAAAGCTTTAAAAAAGCTTTTTTAGACACTGCTTTCAGAAACATTTTAATAAATTTATATTCTGGAAAGTAAATACACAAAACAAAGGAAGCTATTGTAACAAATTCACTTTTGCAGATTTCAAAAATGTTTAAGATATTGATTCATTTAAAAATTGAACCTTTTCACACAGAATATGAGAACTTGCTTTTATATCTATTCTGTTTATATTCTGAAAGTTCCTTGTACTAGAACTAGTCTCCTAATTATTTTAGGAAGCACATAAATTATTAATTAAAACTCTAGTAAGAGAGAGGAGAAACTGCGAGATACAAAACACCACAAAAGAAAAACTGCATCCAAAATTACTGAATCTTGTCCACAGGCAGACTCACAGAGTTAGAATGACAGCACAGCTAACCTAAAGTAGGAAACAAAAGATTTCTCACTCATAGAAGAGAATGTTTTGCATTTAAAGAGGGCTAATCTTCAGAGACAATTTTAGTAAAACATGTTAGAAGAAAGTGATTAACTTTACCTTCATTTCCATGTAAGGTGGATCACTTTCCAATTCCGCTTTGTCTTCAGCCAATTTGGCTTTTCGTTCTTCAATAAATTCATCCAAATTATCAGCCATTTTGCAGATACTAAAAAAAAATTTTTAAATAAGATTTTTAAAACCCTTCAATGAGTGCAGCCGTATCAGAGTATCTTTAGGCTAATTATTAACATGCAGGCTCATTCTACACTTAGTATTCAATCACTATTATCAAACTGAGAACTTAAACGAGTAAAATTTCTCTACCTGCTTTTAATCCCAACTCCCCCCCAAAACCTACAACATATCTTAAAATATCTGAAAAGAAATAAAAAAGAAAATGAGCAACCACCACCATCCACACATACACACCAAAAAAACCCCTTAAACCTTAAAGTCAAAGCACTTTAAAGTTTTTTTTTTTTAACTATTTGGACAAAATTTGGAAATAACAAGTTACAACATGAATAGTACAAGAACACCTGTATACTCTTCATCTATTCCCTACTGTTATGATTTTGCACCACTTGCTTTGCTTTCATGCACACAAGTTTGTTCTCTTTACACAATCTTTTCTAAAGTTATTCAGAGGGTGAAATACATATAACATAGCCCTTTACTCTTAAACATTCCATTGTGTATTTAGAATTAGATTTATTTACTTACATAATCTCAATATAATTACCAGGTTCAGTAACACTGACTTTTTAATCTACGTCCATGTTTCATTGTTATCACCTGACCTACTAGTGTCCTCTATAGCATATTTTTCTCTCTCCAGTTCAGGATGCAGTCTAGCTTAGGTACAGCATTTCAACGTTGTCTCTTTAGCCTTCTTCAATTTGGAATATTTCTACAACCTTACTTTGTCTTTTGTAATACTGAGTTTTTTTTTTTTTTAACATAGCCCACCCATCACCTACTCTTTTTAATAGATTAGTCCTCATGTGGAGTTTGCCTGATGTTTCTTCATGACTAAATTCAGATTATGCATTCTCAGGAGAACTATTACATAGGTGACGATGTGTTCTAAAGGTGTCAATACTTGCACACACGTCCACCTGCTCTTTACTACTGATGTTATTTTCTATCATGTGGTGGTCAAGACTGATTTCTGCACTACTGTTTCCTTATAACTAATAAGTAGTCTATAAAAAGATATTTTTAGATCATGCAAACACCCTGCTCCTGATCAAAATTTCCAAGATGAAGTATCAATTGGTGATTCTCAATTGATCCAATCTTTGATTTTAGATGCCTGCAAAATGCTAATTTTCCAATTCCACAACTCCCTGCATATACATTTATCATTCTATTCTAAGAGCCTGCTTTTGCTTATTTTTACTTTTCGGCTTATTATCAGTATGAACTCATGAATTTTAAATTTTTTTCAGTAAGTCCTGAGATTGTTTTTAAAATGTTGTTGATTTTTTGAGGAATAACTTATACACCATAAAATTCACCCATTTTGGTGACCAGTTCCATAAATTTTAGTAAATTTACACAGTTGTGCAATTATCACAATTACACTTTATAATGCTTCCATCACCCAAAAAACTCTCTCATGCCCCTTTGTATTCAATCCTCACTCACTCCCACCTCTCACTCAGGCAACCATAGATCTGTTTTCTGTGTCTATCATTTTGCCTAATCTGGAAATTTCATATAAATGGATCATACGATATGTGTCTTTCATGTCTGGCTTCTTTCACTTAACATAACATTTCTGAGATTCATCCTTATAGTTACATCTATCAGTAAGTAGTTGTAAAATTAGTTGGTTTTTTTTAAATTGCCAAATAGTACTCAATTATATGGAACTACCATATTTTGTTTATCTAGTCACACACTGCTAGACATCTGGGTTGTTTCCGTTGTTTGGCTTATTTAAGAATGCTGCTGCTGTGAATATTTGTGTAGATTCAGTGTGTTTTCAGTTCTCTGTGATAATACCTAGGGGTAGAATTGCTGACTCATCTGTAACTATGTTTAACATTTTAAGGAACTGCCAAACTCTTTCATTCCAACCAGCTGTGTATGAGGATTGCAATTTCTATATATCTTCACCAATACTTGGTATTTTTGGTCTTTTTGATAGTCAGGGTGTGTAGAAGAATCTCATTGTGGTTTTTAATTTGCACTTCTCTACTGACTATGTTGTTGAGCATCTTTTAATGTCCTTATTTGCCATTCATATATCCATATATATAACCATTGGCACACTGTCTTCAAATTTTCTGTCCATTTTTAAAATTAAATTGTTTTCTTCTTGAGTTGTAAAAAACTTTTATACATGCTGGATACCTGTCCTTCACTGAACATGTTTTGTACATATTTTCTCACAGTCTGTGGTTTGCTTTTAAATTTCCCTAATAATGTCTTTTTTCAATAATTTATTTTTTAGAGCAGTTTTAGGTTCACAGCAAAACTGAGCCTAAGGTACAGGTTTCCCATAAATCCCTTGCCCTGACCCATGCATGGTCTTCTCCATTATCAACACCCTCTACCCTCCTGGTCCACTTATTACAATTAATGAACCTACACTGACACATTATCACCTTAAGTCCATAGTTTATATCAAGGCTCACTCTTGGTGTTGTACATTCTGCGGGTTTGGACATATGTATAACAATATGTATCCACTTTTAAAGTATCATATAGAGCAGTTTCATTGCCCTAATAGTACTGTGTGTTCCACCTATTCATTCCTCCCTCCCCTCTAACCTCTGGCAATCACTTATCTTTCTACTGTCTCCATAGTTTTGCCCTTTCCAGAATGTAGTATGGTTATAATCATACAATATGTAGCCTATTCAGACTGGCTTCTTTCACTTACTAATATGTACTACTAAGGTTTCTCATTGTCTTTTCATGGCTTGATAGCTCATTTCTTTTTAGCACTAAATAATACTCCATTGTCTGGATGTACCACAATTTATCCAATCTTTTGCCCTACTGAAGGTTAACTTGGTAGTTTTCGGGTTTTGGCAATTATAAGTGGAGTTGCTATAAACGTGTGGTGATGTCTTCTTAAAAGCAAAAGTTTTTAATTTTTATGAAGTCCAATTCAACCATTTTTCATCAATTTTTAATCAATTATGCTTTTTGTGTCACACGTAATGTTTTGCCTAGCCTAAAATCACAAATATTTTCTTCTGTTTTCTTTTAGAAATTTTATCATTTTCTCTATTACACCTATTATTTCTTATATCTTATATCTATGATCCATTTTGAGTTAATTTTTGCAAACAATGTAAGGGTCATCAAGTTTATAAATTATTTATAGATGGATACAAAATTATTCCAGCACCATTTCTTGAAAAGACTATCCTTTTCCTCATCGAAGTTAATTTTTGTAATACATTTTTCAAAAACCCATAAAACTTAATGACAATTTCAACATCTGGCAAGAAAGGAGCCAGTGATGACCACAGTTTTAAGTCCTGGAAACTAAACGTGAATGGAATCCTAGACAGAAATAAGTCAGAAGAAGGTGGCTGGATTGGAAAGGTTTGGTTTAGCTATGTTAAGTTGGAGCTAGTAAGATACGATAACAGAAATTTCCAGCAGATTCAAGACTCAGTAGTCAAGAGGACCAGATGAGAAATGTTTATTTTAAAATAAACAATTTTAAAGATAATAATTGAAGCTGTGGTAAATGAGCTCAGACAGGGAAAAAAGATGACCCAGAACTAAAATAATGGACAATGTTCACTTGAGGGGGTGACAGAAGAATAGAAGCTAGGAAAAAAAAAAAAACACAAAGAAGGAATAATTAAAAGAGAATATAAAGAAAACCCAGTCAACATATTTTGTAGAGGAAAAGAAAAATATGAGAAAAAAAGTGGTAAGCAATATGAAATACAAGAGAGCTAAAGAAAAAAAACCATCCACTGACTTGAATGTTTGGGGGACAATGATAATTTGTAAAAACATAGAAAAGCAAGCTTTACCTAAAAGAAATATGTTGAAACTTGTATCAGTTGAGTAGTACATAACATGAATTTCATTCCATTATTTACTTCCAAAAAGAACACTGATTTTAAAATACGGCCCTAGCAAAACATACTGAAAACCAACAAAAGTTAACTTATTTTAGCCACTTTTAAAGTCCAATTTGTCACAAGAGATTTTTTCCTAGTAAAAATTCAAAACAGTTCAATAGTAAACAGTAGTTTTCAAGTTAAAAAAAAATCAGTTCTTAAAATCTGCTAATTTCCCTTTTTGTCTGAAAGGAATAGAAGATAATGATGGGATAATACATATGTTATAATATAATTTGCTATAGGATTTTATAAAGAATTTAAGCAGAAATGTCATTAATTTAAAAAAAAAAAAGTAACAAACCTCTTTCACTCTGAGCTACCTAAGATCTGTTAACATTAGTTTAACATGTTCACTTATTTTAATTAGGCTTTGAAAGCTCTCACTCGAATTTACAGATACTTGAATTTCCCTTTGCTATAATAATTTAACATAAATTATAAACTCTAGAATTGATTTTATACAACAGCAATCACAGAAATTAAACATTTTAAAACAATGGTAGTGAGCATAAAATACGTCATAGCTAAAACATAAGATTTATCAGATGTAAGTATATGTTTAATTCTAATTCTGTCCTACTATCTAACCTGATTAGAATATAGTATGTTTAATACTAAATCAAAGAGTCAGAGATACTAATAAGCATTCTCCTGGCAATGCCCTCCAGACAAAGTACACCAGGAACACTGCTATAGTTAAACTAGTTGGGTTTATTACTCATTGCATGGAGAGATACATTCTCAGTGCCCACCCACCAAGGGGTACCCTGGAATATCTTATTAAGAAGGTGTCAGAAAAAGAATTACAGGATTTGAGATGATTTGGGGGAGGGTTTAAGGAAGCAGAGCCTTGCCCAGGATTAGATACTGTCAGGAAGTGAGGGTAATTCTGTGATTGGACATCTTAGTGAGTCTTATCCACAGAGAGGCTAAAGAGGCAACTAGTGAAGAGGCAGCAGTCATAATCAGCTGGGAGAGACGTCTGGCATTTTGTGGCCGGGACAACATGTTTCATCTGTGTTTGGACATGACTGTGGAGTGGTATTGTTTTTCTCTTGATCCACCATGAACACAGAGCTGCTTTGTCTGATGTTGATATTCTATGGAATTAAACAATTCAACAGAAGAACACCAAGCCCAAGCAGTATTGTCAGGCCAGTTCCTAGCAACACCAGGGCCCTGGTGATAGTAAAGGCCAGCTTCCTGCTGTCACAGCCATTTTTCTCCCTCTCAGTCCTAAAAGCATGTGACAACTTATATAAAACATATTTCAACAACAAAATTATTCAAGAATTACTTAATGAATCACAGAGACTGAATTAATGGATATAGCCTAAGTACAAAATAGAATAAGAATATTTACAATTTAAAGAGTAAGTTACAAGAAAGATCAGCTTAAATCAACCTAAATGGGATTCTTCAGTCTTCCTTCGCTCTACAATGTAACACCAGTCACACTTTTTCCTAGGTATTATTACCAGGTTTTTCACTCCCAGTTGCTGTGTACATAGCATGTAGATGATAGTTTTCAGAAAATCAATTTAACTGAAAGACATGGATTTGAAACCCAATTCCATCACTAATTGACTCTATGTGACTGACCTCAGTATGTTCCTTAACCTCTCTATCTCTGTTTCCTCACCTGTAAAATGGAAATATCTACTTCCCAGCTGCTATGAAGAAAAATACGAAATGATACACACAAATGTACGGCACAGCTGACACTTAAAAATCAATAAATCAGAGCTATTTTATTAGTCCTCATTGTTTTTTCATAGTCTTTGTATACATCACTACTCAGTTTTTTTGTTTTTTTTAAAGCTTCCAAAGTACACTGCATTCAAATTACCAATAACTGATACTTGTTTATCATAATCCAAAGCAACATTTTTAAATCTTAAACTTAGGTCCTCTATGTTTATCACGTAGATAGAAATATAAACAGACCCAAATATACTTATTCTGCAAACCTTAAGCGAATCTAAAAAAGAGAGGCTCCAAAAAGAACTGAGTATGCCCAATACCTTCCCCCAATTTCATCAATCACAAAGAGAAGGGAAAATGTGGCTCCCATCCTTTTCCCTCTTCAGTGAAGTGAAAATTTTCTCCCTCTATGGAAGCATGAGGAATGGAAAACAACTCCCTTCCCAAAGGACACTGTTCTAGATGCTAGGGAGATGAAAAGTTTAAAATACAATCCTTGGCCTCAAGATTATGCCCCCTGCCACAGTGGCTCAGTCTAGCCAGAATGGGGGTTAGGTAATTGATGTGAGGGGCCCACCCATAAAGGATCCAGTGGCTGTATCAAGAAAACAATTTGATTATGTCTGGAGCTTAGAATAGAGCAGGAGGAAAAAGGGTTAGCAGTTTTAAAAATGATCCTTAAAGGTAAAGAAGAGGCTGTTAGGGAAAAAAGACCCTAGCGTAGGAGAACAGGACTGAGGACAGACTAGCAGAGAGTGATTACATACGGGTGTGAGATGCTGAGGGAAGCCTGTGAAAAAGCCTTAGAAGAAAGAGGGTGGGATGACATGAACCAGGAAAATGTTCCTCATTTCCCATTGCTCTGGAAACCTTTCCACCAAATAAAAGGTGCTCAGTCTTTTTCTCTTGGTAGATGACATCCACATGAGCAACTTCCAAAAGCACATCCAAATTTTGACAAATGCCTCTAAACGTTGCTAAGAAGCAAATATTACTGGGGGTAGAAAGGAGGCTGGGGGTCACAACACAGAGAGTACAAATATATAAAGGCACTAAGTCTGTTAGCAGCTGTTCATAATACATCATTAATGATGACGAAGGACAGTAGCATAAATTAGATAACCTTTTGGTTATGCAAAATTTCCAAAGTGTTTATTCAAACACTTGTCTCCCACTCGGGAAAGCAATCAGAACTTAAGTCGAATGATGTTAAAAGATAATCTGCTCAAAGTTTGTAATAGTTAAATCACATGTCTAAAAACTTCATTTGAGAAATACTGTACTGAAAGCATCCTGTTTCAATTTATCCTATCTAAAACCACTTGCACCCTACCAGAAGATCATCTGTACTGCAGCGGACCCCAAATTTCATCCCTGGGGAGCATTTCAGCATATACTTAACAGGCAAAAAGTCA
Organism: Camelus dromedarius; assembly: GCF_036321535.1. NCBI lineage: Eukaryota > Metazoa > Chordata > Mammalia > Artiodactyla > Camelidae > Camelus > Camelus dromedarius. Next base: position 9,898,789 of record NC_087465.1, on the reverse strand, counting down.
GTGTACGCCTACTAAGAAGAAATACGCAGAAAAGCAAGCAGCATCTCACTGGTTACCATAGGATTCCTTTTTGCTTGTCAATATGAAAAGCCATCCTTTCATATAAAGTTGAACCTCTCTACATGTATGACTTTCTACAAACTCGTATTGGTTAATCTTAGGCTTGTGCATTTCCCGAGGCGTCTGGAAACTAGGTAGTGGCTTACTTTAGAAATTAGCCTCCCCGAAAATCCAAGCTATACTTCTCAATCCTATAATCTCGAGAATCAGCCTCTCTCAAAAGATAAGTCCCATTGCTAACATTTACTGAAAACTGTATCCAAATCCCAGATAACAATTCTAAAATCAAGGCAATTAGAAAGAAGAGGCTCAAGCTCAAGGAGCCAAAGGGAAACAGGACAACAGCAGCACCGAACTCACAGCGCTGGGGTAATCAAATACATTTTACTTGGCAAAGCAAAACACTGAGAACAACGTTGAGCGCACATGCACTCAAAAAACGTTAACCATTAACCAGCTCCGAGGAAAAGGTGCTTCGGCTGGCTTAGCCGAGGAGCAGAGAGCGGCCGATGGGGAGGGCAGGGACGAGAGCGGAGGCACAGCTGGTCTCCGGGCGCTGCGGGCGGCGGCGCCGTTAGGAAGCGTCAACGCGTCGTCAGGCAACCGGGTCTCAACAGCACCCGCGGCGGCGGCGGGACCTGCGGCCCGGAGTCCAGACCGCGTAACCAAGGCATCGCCGCCAGGCTGGCCCCGCAACGGCGAGACCCTCACCCACTGAGAGACCCCGCACCACCCCCCGTCCCTGCTGCCGCTAGACCGCAAGCCCGTAACTGGGGCACCGCCCTTAGACGGGCGGCCGCGAGACCTCAGTTGGCAGGGGACCCCTGCCCCCGACGCCGGGAACCCCGGCACCTCGGCCAGCCTGGCCGCCGCGAGACCTCCGCCCTCAGGGAGCCCCTGCCCTCGCCCCGGGGCCGCGAACCCAGCTCTGGGACGCCCCCCAGCCACGGCCACACCCCGCCAGGCCCGCTCCCCACACGCCGCCGGCGGACGCTTACTCAGGAAAACGGCCTCGCGTCGGGGGAGACGCACTAAGCTCTAGCCAGGCTCTTCGCGGCCCGAAGAGGTGGCAGCCGTCGCCTGGCGCGGGAACAGTGTGACGGTCCGCCCGGCCCGGGCTCCGCCTTTCAAGTCCTCTGCCCGCCCTTCGCCAACGGCCCAGCGCGGCCCCGCCCCCTCTACGGCCGCGGGGCAAGGCCTTGCGGCCTGCGGCGCCCCCTGCCGCCCCGGAGGCCGCACGGAAGCCAGGCGGTTCGCAGGGCTTGTAAGTACCTGGGCTGGGTACACGGCCACCTGGTTCCCCTGCTCCGCCTGGGAGCTATTAAACCGTAGGAGCCACTTCCCAGGATAAATTAACTCCGTCGCCTCCAAGCTCTCAAAGCTCTAGCCGGCCTGGGTCAGAGCCTGGGGGGAAAAAAAGGCGGGGGACGGGGGTTGGCAGTGATAGAAAAACTGTTGGCACACCTCTTCGGGGCATTAATGCTCTCCCAGAAGCCTGGTCTACGTTTTGTCCTAGGCTTCTATTACTAATCAACAGATTCGGTTCACCCCAATACTTAGCGGCCATGTGCTACCACTAGAAAAGAGATCTCTAGCTTCCCAGGACAGTGGAACTAAGAGTTCTTCATCTTAAGTTACTTTGTAAGAGGGTTTGAAAGACAGATTTTCTTCAAATGGAAGTTAAAGTCAAAACCACAGGCGGAGGTGTGGATTCCATAGCCCTAACGTTTTTGTTTTAGCTATATGTCACCTTTCTAAAAGTGGAGGATACATCTCAGAGTGGAGTGTCTTGCATTCTGAGGCTTACAGTGAAAAGAAAAACTTTCAAGTAAACAAATACATTATTCCAATGCAATGTAACAGTTACAGAAGCACCGGCAGACATTTAAAGACACCGTGGAAACAAGATTACTGGAGAGAGGAGGAAGTTAAGAAAGAGTGCATGGTAGAGATCTCTGAGCTGTGTTTTTAAATATTAATATAAGCTTACAGTCAGAAAAGTTAAGGGAGAGCATTTTAGGCAATGCTGACTACTCATGCAAAGTTTCAGGGTAACTAAAGAAAGATGAGGCTGGAGAGGGGAGCTGTGATGCTTTTTTTTTCCCTTTGTCCCAGCAAAAACATTATTGAATAGTTATGGTAGGTATTAGGGGTAAAACAATACAGAACTGGTCCCTGTTTTGGAATTTAAAATCTAGTGTGGAGTTGGGGAGGAGACGGAAGAATACCCAAACACGCAAATAAAAGAAATAATTAAACACTATATTAACTCTTGGAAGAAAACAAATAGTCTCCTTGAGATTAATTCGGCTTCGGGATAGGTGATTTCACAGAGCACTGCAGAAGATTAAACTGTAAACCATTATAAGAACTAGATACTGGACATTTTCAGGACACTCACAGCTCATCTAGACATTAATTTTTAGAAACACCCAAAAGGCATGACCGTAGCCATCCACGAGTTTCCACACCCTCCTCTGAAAGCTAGAGAACACCCCTCTAGAGCAGCTTAGTGCCAAACCCCCACGAGACCGTAAGATTTTACGCATGTGCAGTGATTCTTCTGGACATAAACTAGGATGCCATGTTACTAGTCTCTCAAAACCAGCATCCAGAACTAGTTATATCTCAGTTTTTTGACAGATATCCTTATTTTTTTTTAAGTCTTTCTGCAAACTTACTTCAAAGTACTAACAGCCGCATAAAAACTTCCCCACCCATCCGAGCTTAAGATCTTACCCGTTTTCAATATGGCGGAGGCCGGGCCTGCGCAGTATGAACAAAGAAGGTCATTACAGTTCCTGGCATAACGTTACATGCCCTTCTTCCGGTGCGGAAGGCTATACCATTCCCTACGTGATCCTTGTGTTTGTCCTAACTCACACCGATGATTTTCCAAGATAATATGTTCCCAAGATCGTATTTCAGCCATAAGAAGATTTCTCTGTCTCAAACTATTGTGTAACTGCTGTTTATATGGTCGCGTCCACGAAGGACCCCCGCCATCCTCGAATGGTCTGAACCAACTTCATCTCCGGTTCTAGGTGTCATGGCTGCCTCGGGGGTCTAGTACGAGTTTGCACCTGTGGTGGGGTGGGTCCGAAGCCCACACCCGGAAACCTAGCGAGGTAAAGTTGCGTCTTGGTTGTGGAGGCGACAACCTCTCCGATTCCTCGGCGATGGCGGCTTCCGGGAGTGGTATGGCCCAGAAAACGTGGGAATTAGCCAACAACATGCAGGAAGCCCAGAGTATCGATGAAATCTACAAATACGACAAGAAACAGCAGCAAGAAATCCTGGCGGCGAAGCCCTGGACTAAGGAGTGAGGAGGTCCCTGGCGAAACGCAGGGGAGGGGAGGGGTGGCGGGAGACCCAGGGGTAGTGGGAGTAGGAGTGAAGGGAATATAGAGCTTGTCTTACCATGGGCAGGGAGGAGAAAGAATAAGTGGCTGAGAAATTTTCCTTTACCTTTTTACCCCCGTAAGTAGAGCGAAGCCCCTCCACAGGGGCTTGCTTGACTCCCCATTATGTCTCTAACCCGTTTGTTTCGGGAGAATGGAAGAGGAAAATAACAGGCCATGATTTGGGTTTCCACTTTTCAACACCCAGTATTGTCATATATGCTACACACTCTGCCTTGAACCCTGTTGTCGATATACACTTTGTTGGGACCTTCAGCTCATCTCAGACTGAAGACTACAGCTATCTTCAGAAATTGAGTCAGCCCAAGGGTCTCTAAAATAATTGAGCCAACTTTTAGATCTATAACTAATTTTGGTTGCTGGTAATTATTTCAGAAACACAACGAGGCTCTACTCAGTCTTCCAAAATGTTACTCCACCATTTCACGTAATCTGGAAATTATATCAATAGAGCTTAAGGCCCTTTGCCCCTTAGCAAAACCCTTGTGTCCCTGGGAGTGATGACAGGTCAAGGATTCTTTGCAATAAATTCTCAGCATTTATCCTTTCCTGAGAGCAGATACTGTTACTCAGTCTCTCTAATGGAGAGATAGACAGGAAAAGGATGGTCAACAGCAAAAACCGTACTTCATCTGTCTCACGGTTTTTACAAGGCAAGCTTTAACTGTCAGTATTCAGATTCAGCAATGCTTATTGAGTACTTACTACTGAGCTAGGAGTTTCCATATGTCATTCAATCTTCATGACAACTAGTACTATATTTTTATTCCTTCTTTGCATATATGAAAACAAGCAAATATAGTGAATAACTTGTTTCATGTTTACACTGAGGCAGTGAACTCTGAAGTGAGCAATAGACCTAGGACCAAATCTCACAACTGTCACTGACTCTAGGAAAATTACTTATCTTCTTTTTTTATTTATAAAACAGAAAAAAAGACCTATCTCTTGGTGATGTCATAAAGATTAGATGAAATCATGTATAAAAAATGGTCTAGAACATATGTAATAGAAGCACAATAACTGTCTTTTCTTTTCCCAGTAGAGAAGCAAAGATTGTAATTTCTATCTTGACTTCCAAGACCAGGTCTCCATATTTTTCAGTTGTGATCTAAATCTGTGAGCAGACATCTTTAAAAAGCTTCTCAAAGACACTAACTGACCATTCATTACAGACTGGTTAGTTTGCCTGGCCATCTCCTATTTCCACAGAGGGCTGTGCATTTTAGGTTGATGCAGCCTATTAAATATTTGGAAACTATCAGCTTGCCTCACTGTCTGTGTCTTTGATTATATGCATCCTAGCTGTCTTGGGCTGCATCAGTGAGACTGAAATGTAATTTTATTCAACAATAGTTTAGTCACAACCACAGATGACAAACTGAAATAGTTATCATAGTAGAACTGAAGATTTTAGGGCTACATTTTCAATTTTGAGGCTGATACCACAGAGAAGCCTCAACCATCAACACACTGTTCTTTGAGAGTACTGTAAAATATAGGTTAATGATGCTAATAACAGCTAGCACTTAAAAAGTTTTAATATTGTCAGGCACTCATTATTTCATTTACTTTATTTCTTCCTAACAACAACTCTATGAACTATCCCTATTTATAGGTAAGGAAACAGGCACAGACATTAAGTGGTTGTCTCAAGGCCGCAGCTAGGACATAGCAGTGCAAGGATTCAAACCTAGGTAGATGGATGTCAGAGCCCACATTCTTTATGGTTAGTCCAGAAGGTTGAGGCTGAGAATAGTGAGGCACAACCATCCATCCAGAGTTAGAAACCAAGATTTGGTGGTTCCAAAATTAATGGAGAAGTCTATTGAACTGGTCACATATTTTCTTCCTTTCTACTTAAGTATCATATTAAAAAACTATTTTCTCCTTTTCCCTTCCACCAGTGGGAAATACCCCGTAGTCTTTTTACATGTGTATCATTTCCATCCCCCTTCAGAAACTGTCCTTTTATACTTCCTTTTTATTTCCCACATTTTACATTCTCCCCAATCTACCAGTGTAAATTCCTTCAATACTTAATCTCTGCAAAAACTGTCTTGAAATTGTACTTTATGTAAGAAAGTTAATTACACCATGCTTTTGTTTTGTAGTCACCATTACTTTAAGTACTGCAAAATCTCAGCATTGGCTCTACTGAAAATGGTGATGCATGCCAGATCAGGAGGCAACTTGGAAGTGATGGGCTTGATGCTGGGAAAGGTGGATGGTGAAACCATGATCATTATGGACAGTTTTGCTTTGCCTGTAGAGGGCACTGAAACCCGAGTAAATGCTCAGGCTGCTGCATATGAGTACATGGCCGCATACATAGAAAACGCCAAACAGGTAAAAATGCTGTTCCTTAAAATTTGGTAACTGCAAGTTAAGAGTCTCATTGTGACTTTTCTAAACTTAAAGTTATCCTTTTTACATTAAAGTTTGTATCTTAACTTGTTTTCAACGATTGCTATATAAAATGTATATGAAATTAGCATGGATTTTTTTAAAATAAATTCTCACTCAAGAGTAGATCTTAAAAGAAGAAAAATACGTAACTCTGTGTGGTGATGGTTGTTAACTACACTTATGGTGGTGATCATTTCACAGTATATACAGATAACAAATCATTATGTTGTACACCTGAATTAATATGTGTCAATTATATCTCAATTAAATTTTTTAAAAAATTCTGACACATTAGTTGTATGTGTTTAAAACCAAAAATTTGGAAACAACCTAAATGTCCCTGAATATAAAACTGATTAAATTATGGTATATCTAATATAATGAAGTAGTCATCCATATAATGAAAGGCTAGTCAGCCTTTATGTATTTATTTATATGAAACAAACCCCAGAATATTTTGTTAAGTGAAAAAGCAAACTGTAGAATGCCATATGTGGTATGCCATTGTGTGTGTTTTTATTAATCTACATATATGCAAAGAATATTTCTGGAAGACATATGTAAGCAGCTGGCTATAGTGGTAACTTCTGGGCTGAGAAACTAGTTGAGGGGAAAGAGGTAGGAAGGAAACTGAATGCCCTTATTGTACATTATTATTTTGTGCTTTGGGCATGTGTTATCTAAAATACCCTTTTTTTTTTTCCCTGAAAGCAGCATATGCTTTGACTGCTCTGCATACTGTTATTTTACCATAAGGCTGTGTAAACAAGTAAATGACAAGCATCTCTGAAAGATTAAACAGGAACCTCAAGCTCCTTTGCTCTCATCATTTGTTAGGTTGGCCGCCTTGAAAATGCAATTGGCTGGTATCACAGCCACCCTGGCTATGGCTGCTGGCTTTCTGGGATTGATGTTAGTACTCAGATGCTCAATCAGCAGTTCCAGGAACCATTCGTAGCAGTGGTAGTAAGTATTTTTACAACCAGTTTTAATTAATTTTTCATGAAGATTTACTAAAGCAAGTATACAGAGGAAAAAACTGTGTGGTAAAAAGCAAGGCTCTGGTGTCAATCTGTTTAGGTTTGAATCTTAATTCTACCTCTTTGAAGCTGAAACTTTGAACAGCTTACTCAGCCTTCCCCCACTCTGTAAGATGAGGGTGTTTACAGCACCTCTGTCTCAGTTCCCTGCACACAGTAGGCATTCGGTCAGTGTTGACTGATTTGACTAAGTCTGAAATTGCTAGAGCATCTCTTGCTATGCTCAGAGTGGGGCAGATCTTCCACTGGTATTTTTAAATAGTATAAAAATAAGATCTAATCCCTAAATTAACTATGAGAATTCTACATTTAACCACTTTAATTTTTTTCCATTTGGTTATTTTTTCCCTATTATTTGTTTATTTTAATTGTGTGTGTGCATATAGTGTTATACATACATATGTATTTCTAGGCTTACAATGTTTAGACAAATGGAAGTATATAATGATTTTATAATCAGCAGATATTAAATATACTTTTCTTGTAGATTGACCCAACAAGAACAATATCTGCAGGGAAAGTGAATCTTGGAGCCTTTAGGACATACCCAAAGGTAATTTTAAAAATTATAAGCCCCTATATTTTTTTAAATTCCAAATATTTAATTTACTTTTAGAGGTGTGTTATGGTTAGTGTCTCATTCTGTTCTAAAACAATTTAATATTTACAAAATGGCAGTCAAACTACCACAAATTGTCCTTAGCACAAGACAGTACATTTGTGCTGCATATTGTTAATTTTACTAGAAAAACAGTCTTCATTTGTTAATAATTATCTGTATGCCCATGGCATTCTGACAAGTACTAGAGAAACAAATTAAATACATCTACTTCCTTCCCTACAATCTAGAATAGATACGAGCACAAGTGTACAGCATCTAAGGACAAGAAAAATGAATCTGTAAGCCAAATCCAGCCTTCAGCCACCAGTGATATTGAGGAAGGGTGTAAGCAATATACTTTTTTTTAATTAGAATGTTTCTGTTCAGTATTTGGCTCCCCCAAATTAATGTTTCTATAAATAGAAAGCTGCATAAAGAAACATACATTTTTTCCTCTGTTTTATTTAAATCTTCTATTTTCTTCATTTTTGTTTAGGGCTACAAACCTCCTGATGAAGGACCTTCTGAGTACCAGACTATCCCACTTAATAAAATAGAAGACTTTGGTGTACACTGCAAACAGTAAGTAATTTTAAAATGTATCTGATGCTGAAATAAGCATAAGAAACCTTAGAGATCATCCAGACCAAGTGCCTAATTTTATAGATGAGAAAAAAAGTTCAGATGAAATGCATTTCATAATACCTTTTAAAATAATTGTAAAACTATAAAAATTTAGGATAATGTTTCAATTTTTATTAATAATTGTTTTAATCTAACATGTTATTTGCCTTTCATACAACCATAAACATTTTATGAATGTATAAGGTATTTGGCCCATTAATGAAATTAACAGTCAAGGGAAGTATTCAGCACCAGCCTGACACTAGCGTTTCTGCAGCCCTCAATGTACCCAACTTCCACACAGTAGAAATTCTTCCTAAACATTTTCACTCCAAAAGTTAAAGAAGCCATACTAAAAACTACTTAATTGCATATTCCTTTAAAATAGTGAATTTTATGGTATGTGAATTATGTCTCAGTTTTTTAAATTGGTAAAGAAACCAATGAAGACAGTTTTCTCCACCTTCTAAATATATCTTGCCACCTCTCTTAATTATCACCTTGACCCAAGTCACAGCCATCTGAAACCTAAATCAAAGCACTAGCCTTCTAGCTAGTCTTCCTGCTTCTGCCCTTCACCCCTTAAAGGTCTTTTGTTAGCCAAACAGATTCTGTCAAAATGTAAGTCAGATCATGTTCCTCCTTCTCAGAGTGACATCCCGTCTCACAAAGAATAAGATCCATAGTCCTTACCATGAACCAACCGTACCTTACCTTACCAACCCTTTGTAGTCTGGCCCCTAAAACCTCTCTGACACTATCTCCTGTCACTGAGCTTTTGCTGTCTCCACTCCAGCCATAGTAGCCTTTTTATAGTTTGTCAGATGTACTAGGCAGGCTCCTGCCTCAGGGCCTTTGCACTTGCTAGTCCCTCTGCCTGGAACATTATTCCTTATTTCCATGTGACTCACTATTTTAATCAGTGAGTGTCTCTTTAAAGGATACCTTAACAGAGAATGTTCATTGGTCATGCTATTTAAAATAGCACCTTCCTGTCACTCAGTGTTCCCTTTCCAGGCTTTATTTTTCTTCTTAGCACCTGTCACCATCTGCTGTGTTTTTGCTTCCTTGTTATTGACCACGTTAGAGTGTGAACTTCATGAGGGTAGAATCAATTCACTGCTCTGTCCTATCATTTAAAACGGGGTATGGCACACAGTAGGGTGGGCACCCCCTCAAAAAAAATGTGGCCTAAATGACTATATAGTGTCCCTTTTCGCCATATCGCCTATGCTACTACTGCTCTTATTTTTCTGTTTCAAAATTCTTAGAAAATTCCAGAATTTCTAAAAATGAGTTTTTAAATACTTCTGGTTTTCAGTCATCCCTGACATACGTCTGGAAAAAAAAGATTCTATTTTATTTTTCAATTAGAGGTTTGGGATTAAATCACTTAATCGGTCCTACTGAAAAGAATTTAAGCCATTTCTCTTTGAGAGAATTGCTTCTAAGCATGGAAACACCTTTGCTGTGATTCTTCAATTTTCAGAGTTAACAATCCTTTTTTTTTCATTTATATTGAGTTACGGTATCAAAAGCTTATACCTTTAATATCTACTCTGCCTTTTTTCACCAGCAGCAGCAACTTTTGAGACAAACAAAAAAAAACTGAGGCAGTCTATGCTTTCTGTATCCAAACAAGCCTGCATTTCCTGTTTTCCTGAAATATGAGCCTATCCAAGAGGAGTAGTGCTTTCTAGCTACTGCATTGCTAGAGCCTAGAATTTTGAACCTGCAGTTACAGGATATTCACAGATACTTCCTTACTTAGGACGAGTTCCTAAATAAAGAGTAAACTTTTTCAAAGGGCAAATAAATGGCTTAATTTATTTTTATTTCAAATCTTTAATGAAACATAGTGCCAAGTTGAAAGATCAGGGGTTTTGTGCAGGCTGGTTACAGAGCCATTTCCGAAATTATTTGACAGTGAGCTATTATTTGCAATTTATATTGACCTTTCTTTTTTCTTTCCTACCTTAAACCCCAGATCATAGTCCAAAGTTTGTTTTAAACATAAAATATAATGTAGATATTAAATATACTTAACTTTGAAGAGAGAAAATAGGACACAAACTATTTTGTAAATTAGCTTGTATATTATCAGTGTTATAGAGTCAAATGGTTCTATGAAATTTATTATAAAATAAACAACAATCTTGTACCGTTCCCTTTCCCATTCCCCAGAGACAGTCCCTTAAACTGTGATAGTTATTCCATTTAAGTATTTACCCCCATAACTTCAGACAGCATGCTGATAGTGCTACTTCTTGATTTTCAGTTCTAGGCAGTATCTATTATTGACATCCTGTAAAGAAGATGAGGATTTAGCTCCACGAGTAATTTTGAATATTCTTCTTGTTTTCAACTCTGCTACTGAGATTTGCAGCTAATCACTACATATTAGACCAAAAAATTTCATTGCATCAACCTACGGAATTAAAACAGTAATTACATTAAGGTGATCCATAAGTTTTAAAACATAAAAGTCTATTCTAGACCCTCAAGTTTGAGTTCCCTTATTTTCCATCCTCTGTAGATCTAAATATCTGCTGCTGTGCTCATCCTCTCACCTCTTTTTTCTAAATTGTCAGGTACAACCCCTCCTTTCTAAAGCTAATCTGTCCACTGGAGCCCCTGCCCCCCTTCCCCATGCCTAACCCATTCAACTCCTAGGGCCTCACTTCTTAAATAATGTCTTAAATGTCTACACTCTGGATGTAACAGTAAAGACTAAAGTTTTCGTAACAGACATAACTTACATCCTTTTGCTGCCACTTTCTGTGAGGCTTTGAACAAGGCCTTTACTCTCTAGAGCTATTTCTTTGTCTGTAGAATGGGAATAATAAATCCTTCCTTGTATAATTGCGGGGAAGATTAAATGAGAATGTATGCAAAGCACTAGGACATAATAGGTGCTCAAGAAATATTTTATTCCACTTCTACATTTCACTAGCTATGTCCTTTTCATCTACACATACGCATGAGTATCTTAATATTGAAAAGGCTATTACTTAATTCTGATGTCTTTAAATTCATATTCCAATTTCTTCACTCTTTAATTGAATCAACAAGCATTTTTTGGTTGTATCCATGTGTCTTTATCTTTTGCATCACTAACCTGAGTCAGCCTTTTCTCCTTACATCTGCCCCACTGCGGCGCCATCCTTTGAGTTATCTTTGCCTCCACTTTCTCTCCTTTAACACATTCTACCACAGGCAGCTTTCTAAAACACTTCTTTGGCTATATCCTTGACCTGCTCAGACACCTTCCATGAGTCCCAAGTAACTAGAAGATAATTTCTTAGCCTTTTTTGTAATGTCCTCTGCCAACTCGACCCCAACATAGCTTTCTAGGTTTCCCTCACATAATTCTGCTACTGCCAAACTGTCCAGGCAAACTGGTTAACGTATTAGCCCTTTCATGACTTTCCTTTTTGTGAGTCAGAGCTCTCTGCGTAATGCCCTTCTTGCTCTAAACATAACCACACTGTAGACTCATGCAAGAGTTACTCTTAAGTCCTGGGACTTCTCAGGTAGTTCTGTCTATACATGAGTACTCATTTCTACCATTTAATTGGTGGGTGATTAAATGTGCACTATAGCATCACTTATTGTTATTCAACATACATCATTAATATTTCACTTTTTGTAGATTCATTCCAAATTTCCCATAAAAATGGTAAGCTCCTTACGGTAAAGAAGTCCCTTGTGTTTCTTTGTATCCATTGATTTACAGAACATAGTGAGATATTCAAATATTTATTACTTTAAAAAATATATATGTTTTTCATACATTTAACCAAATTTTTCTTGCTACCCCTTATTATAAATTAGGCACCTTTGGAAGCAGAAATTATTTTTCATGCTTTAAGGACCTATTTTGAAGTTTACTTTTCCAAAAAGCAGTAGGCCCTAATTGGGATTAGAAAGTGAGGAATGGGGAATCAACGTGTCATTTTCAGTATTTTTAAAAGCCTAACAAAAGTTACAGTTGACCCTAGAGAGGCAGTTCATTAAGTTTATGTGCTATTGGCTGGAATTTATGAACTCAATGACATGGATAAACATGTATCACTGAGAAGTTTTGATTAGTTCTTGATAACTCCTTAGGAATTACTGGACTCTACAGAGGGAAGAAATGTAACACAAGATTGTTTATAGTTAATGGAAGATTTGAAACTACACCCCTGAAGAGTAAGGAAACCATGTTTACCTATTGTTCTATTGGACTAAAAATTAAAACATGACTATTTGGATTTAAATGTAATTCACTTATATTTAACTTTTATATGATGCTGTTGAATTTTTTTTACCTACTAAATATGTGCTTTTGTTTCATAGATATTATGCCTTAGAAGTCTCATATTTCAAATCTTCTTTGGATCGCAAATTGCTTGAGCTTTTGTGGAATAAATACTGGGTGAATACGCTGAGTTCCTCTAGCTTGCTTACTGTAAGTACTGTGCTTGCAAGAAATGTGTTTGAATTTTTATCTAATCTATATAAGTTCCTTTTTTATGGAAAAGCTATATCTGCTCTGGCCAAGGTAGCAGGTGGGGTCATAGACTACATAACCAGAGGTGGATTGGGGTACTAGGCCAAGCCAAAATCTGTGTCATATACCAATGAGACCAAGTCTAGATGACAAATACAGTGGCCAGATGAGGGTAATATCTGCCCCTGCCTTAAACAGACTTAGAGAGAGAAAAATATAGGTAATGTTTTTTGTTGTGTGTCTCAGGTAGGACTCTGATTACAAGTGACAAGAGACCCAACCAAACTGGCTTAAACAGAAAAGAGAATCCTGTAAACTGAAAAGTCCAGGAGTAGGGCTTACTTCAGCCACAGCCTAAGTTTGCATGCAAACAATATTATGAGGTCTCAGTCTTTCTCTGTCAGCTTTAATTTCAGGTCAGTTAGCTTAAGTTTCAAACTTCATACACACAGGCACGCACGCACACACGCACACACACACGCCTACCTACCTACCTACCTGCCTGCATGTTTCCATGCGCACGCGCGCGCACACACACACACACAATGGGCCAGGGCAAAAGCTTCAGTGCTGGGCTGGGGTAGAAGAAACTCCTTCAGGAGCATGTGGACTAAGAATGTCCGCAGAAGGAAATCAGAATATCACTACCTTAAAGCTGAACAGGTGGGAAGGAAAAAAGGCAATGATTCTAACATTTAGAAGGATATTTATTTAACAAGCTTCTATCTAGAGCTTAGCAAGGAACCGTTTTTTTATTTTGTTTTACCTTTTTTTTTTTAAGTAAGTCACTTTATATAGTACAGCAGTATAGTATAGTGGTTAGAACCACAAAATTTAGAATAAAATAAACTCAGTTCAGAAATACCTGCCCCTTTACTAGCTGTGTGTGACCTTCAGAACTTAACTTAATGTGACTGAGTCTTTCTTGGGCTCAATGATAATAGTACCTACATTGTTAAGTACACTGAGAATTACATGAAATACTCTATAAATTAAACAGTTAGCAAAGTGCTTGGCATACAATAAAGCCTCAATAAATTATTTTTTTGTTTCTTTGGGTCATTGTATTCATGGGAAAAGACCTCACTTGAGCATATTTACTATGATTTTAAATACAGTTCTGACAAGCTTTCTGTTCCTATTTCTTATCCTCAACAGTCAAAAGTAGCAAATTAGAAGGAAGGTGAATGATCATAATAGCAAACATTTATTAAATGCTTTCTATGTATCAGACACTGCTAAATGCCTTATATGTGGTAGTTCCTTAGAGGCAAGTTTACTAATAGCAGCCAGAAGTAACACATGGTGGCAAGGGGAGGACTTAAGACCAGAGCAGTCTTGACTTTCGTATAAAAGCATGTACAGCTCTACTTACTCAAGCTATGGCTGTCCCTGTATTCCAGCACTGCATATATTGAAGACAATAATAAAGAAAATGTCAAATTATATTTCCTCTTTTTGTGATTCTATACCTAGTACATTGCAGCATTTTAAGAAAAAATATATAAATACATGTTCATTTCATCTCTTTCCCCAGCTAAGGCATGTAATCTAAAAGCTACCAGAAAAAAAGTTATTTTCTGATTTATGTTAATTCTCTGTGTGTTTGAACTGTAACTGGTTTTTTTTCCCATTTTAATAGTATGACTGTTTCTCCCATCTTACATTTTTACAGCTTGAGCTAAATCTTCCAAATGCGAAGTGGTCTACAAACCTTAGGGTTGTCTCCAAATCTGTTGGGAGGGAATGTATTGGTGACCTAAACCATGTAGATTCAGACAAAGTGAATATAATTGCATCGTTTAAAAATATCCCGAGTTTGTAAAGTCATCGGTAGCATTTTAAAGGGCTCTTTGTAGTAACTATGATGACAGCAAATAACTTTTTTAAAGTGTCTTGTAGTCGAAATATATTTCCTGTACAGTCTTATAAACTGCAAATAGAATAACGTAAAGATCCATAAATATTACAGTTAAGTGTACATATGTAATTATTAAAATTCTTTTAAATGTATGAAATATTAACAGTATATATCATGTTCCCGCTTACTACATGTGAGTGTGTGTGTGAGCATATAGAAATGCTCCAAAGTATAACTTTAGTTATTGCTAAGTGGAGGGGTTCTAGGTATTTCCTTTTTTCTTTATATTCTACATGTTCCAAATTTTGTATATAACTTAGTTTTATAATCAGAAAAGCTAAAACAAATATAATATTTTAAATATTGTCATAAATACTAATTCTAGGAGTTCAACAACAAAAAATAACAAAATTAGCTAACAATTATTAACCCTTTACCGGGTGCCATGGACAGTCCTAAGAACTTTATATACATTACTTAATTTAATCTTCAGAATAGCTTTAAGGTAGAAACTATCACCTTCCTCCCCCATTTTCACAAGAAGACTTGAAGGCTCAGAAAAGTAAAGGAGTTCTCCCAAGGCCTCCCACCTAATCTACAGCAGGGCCAGAACCTGGACTCAGATCTGTGTACTTCAAAGCCTCTCATAATAACAAATATTAGATTTAAGCAGTCAGAAAGAAAAATTCCAAATTTAATCTTGAAATTATAAAAGGGGAAAAACTCTACACTTGAATTGCCTGAGCTTTGGAATCAGTCTTTACAAGTACAATTTGACTTCTTCACTGACTGTCCACTTAGATTTCATAGTGGAACTTTGTAAATGAAATGTTCTATACAGAAGAGAATCTACATACATGTATATTTTTCAAGTGATAGACTTTGTATATTGACATAATATCATTTTCCCCACAGAATGCAGACTATACCACTGGTCAGGTCTTTGATCTGTCTGAAAAATTAGAACAGTCAGAAGCCCAGCTGGGACGGGGGAGTTTCATGTTGGGTTTAGAAACACATGACCGAAAATCAGAAGACAAACTTGCCAAAGCTACGCGAGACAGGTGAGAACAAACCTATTCCTGCTCCTCTTTTTCTTTCAAGATTTGCAAATAACAGGATTCAAATTCCATATAGTTCAACTTACTTATAACTTAGGTGGTATCTGAATATTACTTCTTTGGACCTTTAAGAGTTGTCAAATGCAAGTTTTAACTTTGAAAATTTAGGGCATATTAGGTAAGAATATTAAATGCTTAAAGGTCTAGGTAATATGAAAATTTTCATCACCTTTTCTAGGTTCAGCTAGAAAGTATAACTAACAAAACAGGTCCACTGCTGGATCTTTTAAAAAAAAAAGAATTCAAAAGGATGTCCTAATCTACTCTGACTTAGTCATCTTTAGGAGGATTAAATTAGGATTTCTTAAATTAACCAATTTCAAATTTTTATAAAGTTTTAAACCCCTAAATATCAGAGAAATAGTTGTATCTCTCTTAAAGTATTTGTCTGAAATAATCATTTATACTAAAAATCCTTTACACTATACAGTAATTTAGTATCTCAAATTTCACTACCAAGAATTTTTAGGAACAAACTTGGAATACATTCTCTGATAACTTATGAAATAATTACGTGGTCCTTCAGATGCACACAGGATTGGGAAGACTACTAAATAACATTTACTTTCACAAAAATTTGCATTTGAATGTGATAGAGGTAAAGAGGAAGGGAAAACTATGTGGACATCTATGTAAACAGATACCTTGGTATCCACTTGAAGGAAAACTAGACTAGGAAAGAGGAGAGAGAAGGGAAGGTGAAGTGTATTAGGAGTAGCAGCTATGCTGAGTTAGAATCATCTCATTCCTTTCTTCTCCGTAGGTTTTTAAAAGGCACAGGGCTAGTAGCCTGAATAAGAATTAAATTTTTATTTGACAGCAGGTCTTACTTTTGATACTTGCTCTAAGTGTGTCATTTTGCTCATCTGTCTTTGTATGTCTGATTTATAATTTTATCTGCCTTTACATCTCAGTTTCTTATGAAGCAAAAAATTTCACTGTGGGAATGTGTAGTTATATAAGAAGAGAAGTAGGAAGGCTAAAAGTAGTAATACAAAAGCAGAATTTTCCTTTTTTGGGGTAACTTTACAAGAATTGCATCTCTTCTGAATATTGGTAGGGTTTTTATCATTTTTTTGTTTTGTTTTGTTTTTCCTTTATCAATTCTAAAATCAAAGTCCTTCACTCACTAGCCTAATTTTGACTTTGAATTGTTTGAAGGGTGTTTGTGATTATTTCAGGGAAAAAAAGCGTAAGATTTTTAAAATTATTCTAAGTAATGAACAATAAGGAATAGCAGATTTTAATGTAATATTGGAATTCATCTATAATTCTGAATTATACACAACTTCAGTAACCTTCTAAAACATAACTTTTCCCAAACCTTGTGACAAGTAACAAAATTAACTATTATGAATTATATCAAATTTTACATTGTCATTCTCTTGTGAAGATGCTCGTAAGTAGTGAAATGGTCAAAAGAAATGTAGGAGGCTGAAAGTTACAATAGTAAACTTTAGCATAAACTATAAATTGGTGTGGTTTGGGGAGTATGAATAGAACCAAAAATCATTATTGGGGGTGCAAAGGATGGAAATGAGGGGGAGGGGACTTGCACGTTTGAAACAGTTTTCAGTTCTTATGATATTATGTGATGTGTTTTTTCTTTCCAGCTGTAAAACTACCATAGAAGCTATCCATGGATTGATGTCTCAGGTTATTAAGGATAAACTGTTTAATCAAATTAACATCTCTTAAACAATCACTAAGTAGTACTTTTGCCTGAAAGCCAGTATGAGAAAATACTCAAATAACAGTTTAAAACCAGTTACCAAAAATCTAATTAGAAGAATAAGGTGCTCTGAAGTGTCCTGAATATTAACATCCTATAATAAAATTCTTTAAAATGAAATTGTTCCTTCATTGTTTTGTGGGAGGGGTTACATTATTTTTCTAGTATCCTTTAATGTTCTTAAATATGAGGGAAATTAAAAAAATAATAATAAAATAAAATGTGAAAAAAAAATGAGGGAAATAAATATTTATTAGAACCTTTCCCTTTTTAAAGAATTCTTGCCTATCTAAATCAGTCAAAAGATGTCATCATTTCACTTGCCATACTGTAAGAGCCACTTTTCAATTTGCCTAAACCTTCTTTTGAACAATCTATTGGTAAAAATACAATTTAATATAATATTTTATATTCCTATGAAACATTAACCAAATCACACCATAACTTATTTTCATGAAAATCAAATAACCTATTTCAGACAGAGCCTGCCACAAGGTATCTAGTCATTCAGATATTCACCAAATACCTTTACTGAACCAGCCCAGTTTTACTCTCTGGGGATATTCTGAACAAGATAGACCTGGCCACTGTCCTCACAGAACTTACAATGAAGGAAAAAGCTAAGTTAACAAGAATCTCAGTATACTGCTACGAAGGGGGAAATAAGTGTGCTGGGAAACACTCAAGAGGAACACTTACCCCAGAGAAGAGTTACCCAGGTAGGCTTCCTGAAGGAAGTGACCTGACATTAAGCTGGAATTTGAAAGATAGAAAGACTAGCCAGAAAAAGCATAATGGGGAGGCAATTACTTTTATAGGCATAGAGAACAGCAATGTGTGGAAGGCCTAAAGCAGAGAGCAAGAACCTAGAACCTGCAAAAACTTGAGATTTCAGTTAGACTTAAGAGTGTCAAGTAGGACTTCAGGAGTGACAAGAGACCACTTTAGTGGGCAGGATGAGCATAGATCCTGCAGGGGCCTTTTGGGCTTTATCCTAACAGCAATAAGGAGTTAAAGAGTTTTAAACAACAGAAATGTACTCAATGTTTCTAAGAGCACTCTGGTTAAGAAAGTTGTGGGCAAGGGCTGGTGAGATCAGATGAGATGATCTGTCCAAGAGTGAGAAGAGGGCCCAAGATGAACCATGGCAAACATCAAATTTAAGAATGGTCAGAGGAGGAGGAGACCACAAGAGCAGAGAGGTAAGAAAAGTTAAAAGAATTACTTTATGAGTGACTTCACATGCTGTCCTGAAGACAAGGAAAACAAAGCCTAAAATTTTATTATTTTTACCAATGAGGTGTTCTTTGGTAAGACAAGGAAGCCAATTAACATTGTATCCAAATACTTTCTCAAACAGTTGATAATGAACTATTTTTTATCTCACTTTATATCCTTTTAAATAAAAGCAGGCATCCCAGTTTGAGATGGCTCATTTAGATGGCTGACCTCCATTTTTAGGCCATTAAAAAAAAAGACCTCCATTCTTAAAAAATGACTGTCCCCAATGAGCAGCCAAAATCTGTATTTACTGCCACACCCTTCAGCAACACCAACACATACGGAGCCATTCAATTAGGAACAATGACAAACTCCTTGAGGTTTCTCAGACATGGCTGAATGGTTAAGGTTTTAACATGAAAGAGTAAGGAGTCACTGAAGTCACCATGAAAACATACTAGGAGTTTTCATTCCAAGACATGAATACTGCTACCCATGTTTAATCTGACATTGGTGAGCTAATCAATTGCATTCTTGGTGTGATGGAAATGCCTATGCTAATAACAGACGGAACTGCCAGAAAAAGACTTGTCAGTCCTAACATCATTGGACTCAGTATGTCAGTTATGATGCCTTGGTTGCAGTAACAACAAGAAGGACAACAAATTTAAACAATTAAAAACAACTGTTGGCTGACCTAACTTCAGAGTCCAAAATCATACTTGGCTTAGGTATAGTTGGATTAGGCTTCCTGTAATGGTTCTCAGCTCTGCCCTCCACATGTTGATGTAAACCTCAAGTTGGATCCCTCCGAAATAGCTGCACACCACACCATCCAGTTACAGGGAAAAGCTACTCAATTTTCAAAATAAGGTTCTGATTTCACTCTGATAGGTCTAACTTGGGGTCATGAGCCCAACCCTGGGATTATATATATATTTATATATATATTTATATTATATATATATATAATATAGTGACTGGTGTAGACCAATTAAGGGCAACTCCTGGAGCTGGGAGTGGGGCCAATGACACCCAAAATGCATGACTGCTACACACTAAGGCTAAATGGATACTACAGGGACAACAATGTCCCTCCCCTCTGCTCAATGGTCCAGCCCAGGCAAAAATAGCCCCAGAAAAGAGCATTTGCATTATACTATATATGCAGTAACTTTATTAAAAGCAAGCTCCTTTACAAATATTTCTAAAGTATATTAAATGTTAATATATTGTCATGATTGCTTTTGGTATAAGTGCTCCAATTCATAATATTGAGATTTTTAGTAAATCAAGGTTCAATTTTCAGCCATTATTCAGAAACTAAATCATGAATTGGGGTTGCCTTTTCCAGCAGAATATTATCTTACAGCCTTGAGCTATTCAGGAGCTAAAAAGGCCGTTTTCTAAGTGAAGTCTGTTTTTTGTTCAGCTTCAAATTTTTTCAGAGATAATTTCTCAAGTTCTTTGGTGATAATATACAGGAAATGTCAGTCATCATCAAAAACTAAATCCCAATGTCCAAGTAATAAAACTGGAGCCAGAAGCACAGACTGGAGCAGAGATGGAAAGAAGTCAATGCATACGGAATAGGGATTGGGACCAGTTAAGGATACAGTGAGATCCCAGAATCAAGGGTGTTCCAAATTTTCCAGATTGTTTTAAGGTCCTAGTTCCAAACAATTCAACATTAACTTCTCTCTCTATATATATATATATAGTTGAGAATGTATGCATTTAGTACCACTTTTAGGTTACACTGTCCAGTTATATGAGTACTTCTTTCTACACACTTTATTCATTGATTAATGCTAAGACACCACACAAGTTATTTTGAAATCAGTAGTACTGCCAAGAACAGAGAGCCAACAGGGGCAGAGAAATCATTGTGCTCCATTGTTTCTGAAACTGGAAAATAAGCTCTGAGACCAAACATCACATGCTCCATTTGAGGGATCAAGTCTGAAGATTGTCGTCACAAATTAGTGTGACGACCTGGTATTCAGGATTTTGAAAAATCACTGCATTGCACAATAGAATAATAAACTACCCTATAGTACAGCCACTTGAAAATAAACACAGAAGAGCAGGAGCATAAGTAACTTTACAATGAATCGGAGGAACTGTTTGGGAGTTGGAGTGCTGCATACTGCAGAGGTTCAGACTTTCCAAAAACTGTTCTGTGAGTGATGAGGTACAGATGCATAAGTCATGCATGCAGAGAAGAGTTCATTTATATTGCTAAGCCTGCACTGTATCCACATGTAGCTGACTAATCTGAACTGAACATAGACTGCTGAGTTTCCAAGGTTTCTTTCTAAATTTCTGGGTTGTTTTAACTATAAACTCCAAACACACACACATGGGTGAGCAATGTGGTTTTTTGGTTTTTAGTTTATTTTTTTTAAGATAGAGAAGCATACTACATAGAATGATGCCTCTTATTTTTGCTCATCCATATGATATAAGTAAAAGTTGATCATGTTCAAATTATGATGGGGTAATTATTTCATTCATTGTTTAATAATTGATGTGTTTATGTCATTGCATTTGTTAGTTAGAAAATTGAAAATCTAATTGTGTGTTCTCTCATTATGGTCTATTTTCAATATAACTTTTAACAGCAAATACATTTACCTTCTTGGGGCCAAATGCTAATTTAAGGACTTCAAGTAATTTGTTCTGAGGTAATCAGTCTGTAAGTTTCTAAAAATTTCTAAACCTTTTATCCAAATATTACTGGAAGAAATGCCATTTATCTTTGTAAATATAAAGTTATGATCTACTTACTTTAGGAAACTAGTAACACAAAACTCAGGTCAACTGTAACCAGATTGGCGTATTTAAACTTTTGATCTCAGGAATCAGAATATTATAAAAATAAAATAAGGAACTCTGTCACTTCAGGTCAAATTTGGGAGGAAACAGCTAAAATCACAGCTTGATAACTAACACCAATGATTAATTGCTTTTTCAACATGTGGATTATCCTGGTGCCAAAAATTATGGAACAATTGCCTAACAAATTGGAGAGTCCCTGATGTCGGTACTCATATTTTCTTTGGATTATACTAAGCAATTATGCTAAACTTTCTAATGACTGAGTAAAATGGTATTGTGCCTTGGGGCACATTTTGATGAACTACAGTTGTACTTTTCATAACCTAAGAGATGAATGCATCAAGAATAGAGCTCTGTGACCTTTATGTTAGATTTTTAAGAGGATTATAAATACCTATCACATAACTATGAATATGTTTAACATCACAAGCCATAACTTTAAACTATTTACCTTCCTAAAAACTTGCTGGTATAAGCTCATCTCCAAATAAATGTTTTATTTACATGATTCATTTTTGTTCCTAGAAGTTGTTACTTTATACTCCCTTCTCAATTTATAATTATGTTTTAATTTCTTTTTTTAAATTGAAGTAATAATTTTTTAAATTGAAGTACAGTAACCAACTGTACCTCAATTTTTTATTTGAATAAACTTCAATTTTATTATTTGTATTATTGATGATACTAAATCAGTCCTTTAAAACATGACTGTGTTTAGCTTTCATCTTTTACCACAACTTCTATGTAATCCTTCTATCATTTCTTCATGTGTTTCCAATATACTTAAGGCTATTAAGATTCTGGGCTTAAATAAAGTTACACAAATTAGAATAAATAGGAAATTAATTTATGATCTTATATATGAGAGCACACCATGTGAATAATTAAAACCATCTGAAAAGCTCTATAGCTTCAAAGAAGTGAATTTGATATGCTGCTAATGTGAGAATTATACATGAACACCACTTTTCAGGGGGGATTGTTTTTAAATTTTCTAACTAGTCTTAATATTTAAGGTAAAACACCACATTACTTAAAAC
Source organism: Camelus dromedarius (assembly GCF_036321535.1). Taxonomy (NCBI): domain Eukaryota; kingdom Metazoa; phylum Chordata; class Mammalia; order Artiodactyla; family Camelidae; genus Camelus; species Camelus dromedarius. The sequence continues at coordinate 9,876,322 of NC_087465.1, read as the reverse complement.
TAGGGAACTATGAACTGTTGGAAGGGTAATGCATTTAGACAGACATAAACATTATGGACTTCTAGTTAGCTCAAGACCTAAAAATAGTTCACTAACAGTGCTTGACCCCACTGTGGAAAACAGTATGGAGATTTCTCAAAAAACTAACAATAGAACTACTATAGGATGCAGCAATTCCACTTCTGGTTATATATCCAAAAAAAAAAAAAAAAAAAACCAAAACACTAATTAGAAAAGATACATGCACCCCAATGTTCATAGCAGCACTATTTATAATTGCCAAGGTATGGAAGCAACCTAAGTGTCCATCAGTAAATAAATAGATAAAGAAGATACTCAGCCATTAAAAAGAATGCAATTTTGTCATTTGCAACAACATGGCTGGACTTGGAGGGTATTATGCTAAGTGAAATAAGTCAGACAGAGAAAGACAAATACTGTAAAATATCACTTATATGTAGAATCTAAAAAATACAACAAACTAGTGAATAAAACAAGAAGTAGCAGACTCACAGATACAGAGAACAAACTAGCAGTTATCAGTGGGGAGAGGGAAGGGGGAGGGGCAATTAGTGATAGGGGAGTAAGACATATAAACTATTATGTATAAAATTAGCTACCAAGATATATTGTACAACATAAGGAATACAGCCAATATTTTATAGTAACTATAAATGGCGTGTAATCTTTAAAAATTGTGAATCACTATGTTATACACCCATAACTTACATAATACTGTACATGAACTATAACTCAATAAAAAAGTATTTTATCTTTTCAGTAAAGAGCAAAACTAAAACAAAAGCTATATTAAATATGAGATTTGGGAGCACAAGTAGAAAGTATATTTTCTAATTCTCAGGCTCCTGCTACCAGATTTCTAAGAGCATCTTTGATAATACTATATTCATCACATTAATATCACACTATAAGAACATTACATTTCAACCAAGATTTTGAATTTCAACTTATAAGTGGAACTCTAAATATAATAAAGTTAGTTTTTCCCACTAAGAAAAAGAAAATGTGCATTCTGCCTTATGAGCTTAAATCCTGCTATAAACCAAAATCCAAATTGCCCACTGTTGCTTAAAGGCTGATCTAGTTCCTGTTTTCCTCTCTTTCTGTTCTCCTCCCTCCACACTATGCTCCAGCCACTGTTTCCTGGGATGTTATGCTCATCCAGCTCTTTCCCCCATCCAAGCCCTCACACTGGCTGCTTCCTGGGCCTGGAACATTTTCTCCCAGGCGCTCACAGGCCTGGCTCCTCAGGGTCCTCATTTTTCAAGTCTCAGCTCAAATTCTGCATCTACAGAGAGGACTAACCTGTCTCTCTCATCTCAAGAAAACACCTCTCCATCTCCCTCCTTCTCTCCAACTTCTTTACCTTCCACACACTCATTTTATTCTATTTATTTCCTTCACAGAATGTACTATAACCTGAAATCATCCTGGCCACTGATTTACTTAGTTTTCACTGTCTCCCTTACCAGAAGGTAAATACCACAGGGATGGGGACTTGGTCTAACTACCTCCTGCTTCCTTGGCACCTTGAACAACGGCACATGGTAGGCAACTGGTAAATACCTGTTCAATGAAGAAATAAATCTGATGGACATTTCAATTTGCTTTTAAGAAACATTAACAATATGTGTTTTTAGGATGACAAAATTAACTGTTTATGCCTTTTTATGGGAAACTGACTTATTTCACCATAAGATTATTATAAAATGAAAATCTTTCTCCAAACTTCTTAACATATTTAAAACAAGAATGAAAAAAGTTTTTTTAATTTTTCAATCAAGGGTTACTATTGCAGAAATATGCAAACAGCCGTACACATTACTATAAAAGCACCAGCCATTCTCAAAAACAAGCATGAAGGAATGGAACTCTTTTCAAACAAGCTAACTGAAGAAAGCAGACAGGAGCCAAAAAAATTAAGCAATTAAATGCAAATATACAAGATGTTTTCACTGATTTTAACAAATTGTTTTGAAAGATACAGTGTATTTACACTGTGATTTTGGCTCTTAGCCTTAATCCATCATCAACTAATTAAACTTTTGCTGAACTTATTATTGGCCTGATAAACTTAAGCAGTGTCTTAGATCTCTGTTAGAAGACAGAGGTTCCCCACCCTTGGTTGGAAAGACAATTTTTTAAATTCCTAAATCATAAGCAATGAACTTTTCCTGAAATCTAATCTAAAAATTTTCCAAAATTCTAAGTCCTTTTCTTGCAAATGCTTCCTGAAAGACTCAAACCAAAGTATTAGCCTCAATTGACAACAGACGTTTCAGGGATAAAGATAAAACATTACTTGAATTAGAACATTTGTGGTAATGTTTACAAAAGTACTTTTCAGAAAACACTTTTACTCTAAAATATATTAGCTGTATGACATAAGTGTGACTTTAAGATAATGAACTGATTTCCAGCTTAGATCCCTTAAGTTAGTCACATCTCATACCTGCTATATTTATTACAATTTGACCCACTAGTGGAGGGTGAAAGTGAACCATTTTAGGAAAGAGTTTTTGTGTATTAAACATGGTATAACTTTAAAAATACAACTTGAGAAAGCTTTGTATATTAAAATTAATAGAACTTTTAAAAAATAAATAGACTTTGACAAAATCTTTTCACATCCATTCTTAAGTGGTGATGGGAGCATGGTGAGACTGCTGGATTTGAAAGTCATTTCTGAGATTAAGTAGAATGAATGTGGGCATGTGAGAGAGTAGTGGAGATGGCCTCAGGTTCTACTTTGCGTAGCAGGTTGGACTGTGGGCAAGACAGGAACTAGAGGAGGCAGATTAGATTTGTGCAGAATAGAAATGAGTTCGGTTCTTGACAGGTTCAGGGGTTTTTTTGCCTCTAGGACATTCATAGCTAGGTGGAATGAATGTCTAGCAGCTGACTGGATGCATAGGTCTGGAACTCAGGAGAAATACCTTCGACTGGTTTTATACAGAACCTATGTAATCATCATTTACATGTATAGAATACAGTATGTAATAAATGATACAAATCAGTTACTAAGTTTTTAAGAAATTATCATTGGGGCCCATAGTATGTATGCCAAGTCATTAAAAAGCCATGAAACTCTCAATATGCTATTTAGCATATTCTTCCAAGAGTGTCTTTTAAAATTATTCTCAAGACCTCACAACAATTTCTTTTTACAAATACAAATTTCTCAATATCTATCAAAGTGTAAATTTTACAGTATTTTATGCTGAACTTACAAATGTGGCACTGAAGAAAGTATTTCTTGTAGTCTGCCAAATTTCTGCCATATCAGAAAATTCAGTTGATTGTTTAACACTGCGTGTCACTAGACGGGAATTATACTTCACATCTTAATGAGAAAATACTGTCTCTTAACTTGTTGCATTAAAAAACTAATTAGTGATTCAACCATTTTAGCCTATTTTAAATACTAGCAGTCACAAAGAGATTTTCACTTCTATGAAAACAGAATCCAAAATGGACTTTCAGAATATATTTTATCATTTTTTTAAAAGTTGATTACTAAAAAAGAAGGAAAAGTAAACAGTCATAATCCCACCACCAAAAAAAAAACCAGCATTAAATATTTTGAGATATAGATATATGTAAAGATCTACATCTAAATCTATACATGTATAGCTATAGACACAGGTATATCCTTTTAGACACAAATATGTATATAATTTTACCACAAATGAGATGATACTCCTTTTTATAATGACATATGAAGCTGTTACAAGACAAAGATTAACAGAGCAAGTGGTTTTCAATGTGGCATTGCTCAACACGTTTCTAGTAAGGTAATGTTAGCAGCAAGTTAAGTGAGGGATACACCGAGCAATGGGATGGCCCTGCTTATATTTAGCTGAATCTGTCATTCCCAAATTAATGACCTATAAAATAGATGAGAAGGGCATCTGATTTGTGCTGTCATGTCAAGCCATATTTTTTTGATTATTCTTTTACTTCTTTAAATCCTTCTGTAGCTGTTTATTCTGTTAGGTACCCTCTTCCTCAAATTCTTTCCCCAGTGTCTGAATCTAATTTATTGGTTTCTGAATCATTGAATAATTATTTGTTCTTCTCAGAACAAATCTCACCTCTGATGGCTCTTTCTCTGACGTCTTAACTAGCTTTTCTTGCCTCTTCCATCCAAACTAATTGGCATAGTCAGTGACTTGCTATTTCTCTTTTCTCCACTTTCTCCCTCACCACCATTTATGACCTCATGGTTTCAATGATGAGTTCTATTCTGGAAACTATTAAGCCTATCTCACTTCACACTTAACACGTGTAAACGAAACTCATTCACTTCCCCTCAAATTACTTGCTGTGCTCTCCTCTTTCTCCAATATTGTTCCTTTATCCTAGCCAATACCCAGGAATTATCTTCAACTTCTCCCCCCCTTTATCCTGTCTAATCTCTATTAAATCATACTTCAAGATGCCTCCTAAATCTGTTTATTCCCTGTCACTTTGTTTGCCTTCACCCTAACTCAGGCCAACATTGCTTCACAGTTGGACATCAGCAACAATGTTCTGAATTGGGTTAGGATTCATCTGTCCCCATCCCCCTGTCCCTCTTTCTAGGCTACTCTTACTGTAACAGACAGAAGATAAAAGGAAGAGGGGCCTATGCTTGAAATTAGGAGCCCAAGGGTAAATTCTCTGCCACCTCAGGTGTCACCTTCAGCATATTTCTCTCCTCTCTCTAGGCCTGGAAACTTTCTTACCTGCAAAATGCCAAGTTGGACTGTGGGCTCTAAGCCACCTAGACGTATGGGCTCTAAGCCACCTTGTAACTCTTCTACTCTGACATTTCTTTGTACAAGGAACAGCAGTGACTTTTCCAGCACGCCCCTACCCTCAAGATCATAGCTATTACTGTTTTCCAGCTTGTACTGAACCTTAATCCATATTGTTCACTTTACCATATCCCTAATGAGTCCTAGTCTTTCCAGTGTAAATATCAGTTCCTTGTTCTATTGTTCTTCTCCTTCATTTGTAATTATGCATTTCCTAAAAAACTTAGGAGTGACTGCTAATGTACGAGGCACTTTGCTAGGTCCTGGGAATAACCAGGTAAGATATAATCCTTGCCTTTAAAGAATTTACCCTCTTATTAGAGCTATGAGTAAGTAACAAACATAGTAGTGTGTTAAGTGCTATGCTAAAGCAGTTACATTTCCGAGTTGTTTGGGGGGCAGAAAAGAGCATCACTTAACAAGACTGAGAACCTAGGAAGACTTCAGAAGAAAATGCACTAAATCCAAAACGAGTCCTTCAATCTTAAAATAAAAAATAAGAATTTAGGAGGAAAGAAGGCGAGTCCTCTTGCCACCTTGAGGAGCGGGGAAGAGAAGGTAAATTTTTTTTAGAGCGGCATTCTGGGTCAAGTGTCAGATTGGAAATATTTAAGTATAGCGGGCAAGAGGCAAGGAGTGAGGCTGGTCATTATAAACGGACTGGAATGTCAACCTAAGGAGTTTTAATTTTATCCGAGAAAAGGTGGAGTATGGGCTGTACTTTGATTCAGACATCTACTACTGGGAAAACGTGGTAGCTGGGCACTGAAACGTTCAAAGCTGATGGCAAGGATAATCCAGTAGGGGGAAATGGTGGCCTGCCAAAAATTGTTCTGGCTACTGGTTAGCCCACTAAAACGATAATCTGACCGATGCCTTGAGGCCTCATCAAGCTAACCGACCTCCACCGGGACCCTGCCTAGTGGCTACCATCAGCCTCTAGCCGCCACGTCATATAAGGCTGTACCCACGCGAGGCCACAGAAAGCCCTTTCCGAGACCTCGCGAGATTTACCGTGAGCCGCGGCCGACCAAGAGCGTCTTTCTGGTCGCCCAGCAACCGCACCTGGGCTGCTTTAGGAGCCCAGCATCAGCGAAATCTACCAAACCTGAGTTACTGACCCGGCTCATCCCGCGAAAGGTGAGTTGCCTTCAGGGGAGAAATGAAGGGACCGAGGAATCCCTAGAGCTATGTTTCTCAAACATACCTGCCAGTAAATCTTTCCTGGGGCACTTGTTTAAATGCAAATTCCTAAGCCTTATCTCCAGACATCTAGAATTTCCAGGAAAAGTCTGAAAGTCTGTATTTTAAACAAAGGGCTAGAATCTGGCAAGGCTGGAAAACAGCTCCAGAGGAAGGAGACACTGGCTGGAGGGGTAGCCGGAAAGCTGAGGGAGCGGGATTTGCGAGTTTGGAAAGGGGAAAGCCTCATAGCCGGCGATTTAGAGCATATGGAAGCCCTGAGTGTGGGGCTACTTCAGGAAAACATACAAACTGACTTTGGAAACGCTCCCGCGTCTAGCCTGTAGGAGCCCCAAATGATGAAAGTCAAGGGGTCTACTAAAATTGATTCCCAAAGCGCCTGTATAGCAGCTCTAAGCTGTCCCCACTGGCAATCTGGAGAGACAGAGATATCCTAGCAAGTGGAGTCCTGCGATAACAGAACTATGTAGCAGGGAAAAATTAAGAAAAAGCAATTTCTCAAACTTTAGAAAATAATGAATCTCTTCTAAAGAAAATCAAGGATATCTCCCAAATGTTGGCATAATTATTTTTATTATACTGTTCTAAAATGTAGCCAAATCTGAATTAGGTTCAGTTTAAACTCCTGAAGCTTATAATTTCTCTAAAACAAACTATAGTACCAATGTCAATGAAGTTTAATTTTATATTAACAAGATAAATGGCGATGGTTTGATGAAACCAGGCCCTCTGTTGTGGATCTGACTGCTACAATGCACATTCTTTTGAGTTAACAGTCTTTAGTATTGTGTGTTATGAGTTGATAAACATTTATGCACCTAATGAAAGACCATCGAAATATATGAAGCAAAAACTGACAGTTGAAGAAAGAAACAGTTATACAATAATAATTGTAGACTTTAATATTCTACTCTCAATACTGGATAAAACAACCAGACAAAAGTAAAGAAACACAGTTGGTCTTAAATAACATAATAGAAGAACTAAATCTAAGACATATACAGAATATTCTACCCAACAACAGCAAGCACCTTCTAAAGTGCACATGGAACATTTTCCAGAATAGATCATATGTTAGGCCACAAATCAAATATCAACAGATTTTAAAAGATAGATATCATACAAAATATTTTCTCTGACCACAATGAGATAAAGTTAAAAATCAGTAAAAATAAAATTGTAAAATTCCAACTTTAAGCAACACACTCTTAATAAGCATTGGATCAAAAAAGAAAAGAGAAATTAGAAAATATTTAGAGATAAATGAAAATGAAAACAAAATACACCAAAACTTATGGGACACACCAAAAGCAATACTAAGAGGGAAATTTATAGCTATATATGCTGACAGAAGAAACAAGAAAGATCTCAAATCAACAAGCTAACTTCACAGCTTAAGGAACTAGAAAAATAACTCAACCAAGGCTAGCAGAAAGAAGGGAAAATAATGATTAGAGCATAGATAAACGAAAGAGAGAATATAGAATATATTCTGAATATAGAGAAAAGAGATGAAACCAAAAACTGGTTCTTTGAAAAGATCAACAAAATTGACAAATTTTTATTATATGGACTAAGAAAAAAATATGCAATTAACTAAAATGAGAAGTGAAAGTGGGCATTACTACCAGTTGTACAGAAATGAAAAGGATTATAAGAGAGTATGATGAATGGTAGGCCAAAAATTGGATAACCTAGATGAAATGAAAAAATTCTAGAAACACAGGTTCTATCAATACTAAATCATAAAGAAATAGACAATCTGATATATAATTAGGAAGGAAATTGAATCAGTAATCAAGACTATCCCAACAAAGAAAAGCCCTGCTCCTGTGGCTTCACTGGTCAGTGCTACCATACATTTTAAGTAAAAGACCAATCCTTCAACTTTTCCAAAACCTTGAAGAGAAAGGAACACATCCTTACTCATTCTGTGAGGCCAGCATTACTGTGATACCAAAATCAGACAAAGACACTACAAGAAAACTACAGACAAATATCCCTTATGAAAACTAATGCAAAAATCCTCCACAAAATACTAAAACCCAAATTCACCAGCATATTAAAAGGATTATACACCATTGAGTAAGTGGGATTTATTCATAGAAAAACTGATCAATATAACACACTACATTAACAGAATGAAGGGAAAAAACACACAGTGCAGAAAAAAACATTTGACAAAACTCAACAACCTGAATTTTCATGATAAAATACTCAACTAACTAGTAATAGAAAGAAACTATCTCAACATAATAAAAGCCATAGATGAAAAACCCAAATTGAACATCAGACTTAATGGTGAAAGACTGAAAGCTTTTCCTCTAAGGCAGGAATGCTCACTTCCACCACTTCTATTCAACATCACACTGGAAGTTCTAGCCAGAAACATCTGCCAGGAAAAAGAAATAAAAAGCATCCAAAATGGAAAGGAAGAAGTAAAATTATATGTTTGCAGAACTAAGAAATGAATTCAGCAAAATTCAGACCATGCACACACAAGGTCTTGGGTTCAATCCCCAGTACCTCCATTAAAAAAAATAAATGAATAAACCTAGTTATCTACCCTCTTCACACACACACACAAACCAAACCCAAAGACAGACATATAGACCAATGGAATAAAATACAAAGCATAGAAATAGACCTTCACATACATAGTCAAATGATTTTTGACAACAGTGTCAAGACCATTCAAGGAGGAAAGGATAGTCTTTTCTTCAACAAATGAGGCTGGGAAGGTTGGATGTCCATATATAAAGAATGTATTTGGATCCTTAACACCATATATAAAGATTAACTCAAAGTGGATTAAAGGCGTCAATGTAAGACCTAAAACTATAAAGCACTTAGAATAAAACATAGAGCCAAAGCTTCACAATATTGGATTTGGCAATGACACCAATTACACAGGCAACAAAATTAAAAATGGGTAAATGATATTTCATGAAAATTTTTTAATTTGCACATCAAAAGACACCATCAGCAGAGTAAAAAGACAACACAGAGGATGGAAAGAAATATTTGCAAATCATATATCTGATAAGGGATTGATATCCAGAATATACAGAGAACTCTTAAACCTCAAATGGGCAAAGAATTTGAAAATATTTGCAAACAAATATCTGATAGGGGTCTACAATTCAACAATGTGGAAACAACTTGATTAAAAAATGGGCAAAGGACCTTAAATAGACATTTCTCTGAAGAAGATATACAAATGGCTAATAAACACATGAAAAGATGCTCAATATCACTAATCATTAGGGAAATATGTATCAAAACTAAAATGAGATACCACACCCGTTATGATGGTTACTATTAAAAATACAGATAATAACAAGTGTTAGCGAGGATGTAGGGTTATTGAAACTCTTGTGCACTGTTGGTTGGAATGTACAATGGTAAAGCTGCTATAGAAAAAAATATGGCAGTTACTTAAAAAGTTAAAAGTAGAATTACCATATAATCCAGCAATTCTACTTCTGTATATATACCCAAAAGAAGTGAAAACAGAGTCTCAAAGAGATATTTGTACACCATGTTCACATGAGCATTATTCACAATAGCTAAAACATGGGAGCAACCCAAGAGTCCATAGATGGGTGAATGGTCAGGAAAATCTGGTATATACATACAATGGAATATTATTCAATCTTAAAAAGGAAGAAAATTCTGACTTATGCTACAGCAAGAAGGAACCTTGAGGACAACATTATGCTAAGTGAAGTGAGTCAGTCACAAAAACAAAATGTCATTCCACTTATATGAGGTTCTCAGAGTCATCAAAATCAGAGACAATATAGAATGGTGGTTGCCTGGGCCAGCGTGGGAGGGAGAGGGTTGGGGAGTTATTGTTTAATGGGGATAGAATTTCAGTTTTGCAAGATGAAAAGAGTACTGGAAGTAGATGTTGGTTGTATAATATTATAAATATGTTTAGTACCACTGAATGTTGTTATAATATTATGAATATATTATATACATTGTATAAAATGTATTTAGTACTACTGAACTGTAGAGTTATAAAGTGATTAAGATGGTAAATTTTATATTTTACCATAATAAAAAAATTAGAAAGTAAAAAAGACTTAGAACCAAGAATAACCAAAGTGGGGAGATATTACTAAGCTGTACTAACTTAGACAGTGTTGACCTGGGGGTAGGTACATAAATGAATAGATGAGAAAAGAATCATGCATACAGTGCTGGGATAACTGGTTCTCTATAAGAAAAAATAAAATTAAATCTCTATCTCACCTTTTGTACATTAATCAATTCTAGATAAAGACCATAATTTGCAAAGCAAAACTTTAATATATTTAGAAGAAAATATAGGTCTTTCCCTTAAAATTAGGATAGAGAAGGTGTTACTAAAGCTACAAAAAGCATAAAACATGAGCAAAGCATTTTTGATACATTTGACTACATTAAAAAAATATAGCCTACAGTTTTTATAAGATTCTATTAAAAACAAACTGGAAAATAAAGGAGAAAAGATAAGCTACAGCCTGGAAATATATATTTGCTACATACATAATCAACAAAATATTAGTATCTGATAGAAATACACATGTATCTAAAAATTGCTTATAAAAACAGAACCCAAAAGGAAAAATAGGAGAAATATAAGAAACCACAATTAACAAAAAAGGAATTCCACATGGTCAATAAACAGGAAAAGACTCTCATCTAATGGCAAATTAAAACACAGTGAGGAAGGGGTGAAAGGTATAGCTCAGTGGTAGAACACATGCTTAGTTAGCATGCACAAGGTCCTGGGTTCAATCCCCAGTACTTCCATTGAAAAATAAATAAACAAACCCAATTACCTCCCCCCCTAAAATAAACAAAAAACACAAGATGTTAGCCACTATATGTAAAAATAGATTTTAAAAAAGTTTCTTCTGTATAGCACAGGTAACTATATTCAATATTTGTAATAATCTTTAGTGAAAAAGAACATGAAACAAATATGTATATGTATATGCATGACTGGAACATTGTGCTGTACACCAGAAATTGACACACTGTAACTGTACATCAATAAATAAATAAATAAATAAATAAATAAATAATTTTTTTAAAAAAGCACAATGGGGAGTTAAGGCTACTGATTTGGATATATTCATCCATTTTTCGTTTCATTTTTATAAATGAAAAGCTCTGAGAAATAAGTAAACAAAAACAATGAGACATCATTTTACATCCATCAGATTGGCAAAAAGTTAAAAGATTACCAGTATCAAGGTTGACAATGGTGTAAAAGGCACTAGAGCAGTAGAAATTCTCTTAACTACCAGTGACTCTTTTGGAGAACAATTTAGAATATATGTACGGTAAAGTTGAAAATGTTCAATGCAGAAATAGCCATCCCTAGTTTTAAACCTAAGAAGTGCTTGCACATGTGCTAAAAATGTCATATACGCAAGAACCATAAAGGCAGCACTATAAAAGCAAAAAATTAAAACACTAAAAAAACTATCATCATCAGAACTAAATTTCTTACAATGGGATATTATACAGCAGTGCAAATTTTCTAGAGCTACACACATCAACTCTGATGATTCTCACAAACAAAACACTTTTTAAAAGTTGGAATCAAAATAATAGCATTTATGAATCTAAAAATGTAAAAAAAATACTATATATTGTTTAGATACATATCTGTAGCAACAGTATAAAGACCTGAAAAGGGATGTCTAAATTTAGGATACACTAAATTTAAGAGAATAGAGAGAGAGAAAGGTACAGAAGGGTTCCAAATGTACTTATAATGTTTTATATTTTAAACTGACCTGTGGATCCATGGGTGTGGTGTTATTCTTTACACTTTTATCATGAAATATTTTATGAAATATTTTTAAGATTAGGAAAAGTTACTTATACTTAACTATAAACTTTGTTCAGAATATTATTGTGTCTTGTTTGAAATTTGATCTGTAGGTAATAAGCTTAAATTCTTGTTATGAAAATGATGAATTTATGCAAATCTCAAAAATTATATGAAGATTTCATAATTTTATTCTGTAGATTATATTTTGCATTCTGAAGATCTAAGGGTACATTATATATCTTCAAATATTTTATTGTGGTCATTTTAAATATATAGCCTGGGTAGTTATATGCCAATGTGTAAGAACACAAATTATCTTTCGCTGAATTCATTTTTCCCTCCTAAGCATTAATTTCATGTCCAGAATACCACAAAAATTGAGGTGTTTGGTTTAAGAAGAGAATATAAAACACAAATGGAGAAACTGGAATATTTATCACTTAAATAGCTATACTTTCTGGATGACTTTTAAAAAATTGGTTATCTCAAACTTATGGACCACATATGGATATCTCATATAAAGCAATATTTTAATAATAGCATGTTTTCCTTATTTAACAGCCCTAATTATTCTAGGTGAAACTGAACAGTGTTGGCCTGATCTGTGAGCACAACAGTAGTAGCATAATGATGACAGCAAAAGTTTATTGATTTATATACCAGGTAGTCTACACTTGATTATCTCATGTAATCCTCACGATATCCCTTAGAAGTAGGTATCATTATTTTTCTAATTTTGTAAGAAACTGAGGTAACATGCCCAAGATTCCCTAACCAGTGAGCAGTGCAGCCAAAATATGAACCCAGGTAGTTTGAGCTGAGAAATACTGCATTATGTTGCCTCTTTCTGGATTACAGTTGTAGTAACATAAAATGCCAAGGCCAGCTCCATTTTCAAGTATTTTGCACCACTTCTTGTGTATACACTTAAGGTCTTCACACTATGTGTTCTGATTTGGGAGGTTAATAAATATGATCACCATGGTATTATTGAGAATGGAGCCAGGAGACCTGGTCTCATTTTCAACTGTCACTAAGTGGAGTAGTTTGAGACAAATCTCTGGGCCTTAATTTCTCCACGTGAGAACACTAGATGATACCGAGGTCCTTTGCAACTCCAAGAGAGAAAAATAATCGTTCAAAAGATATCCACAGTAACACTAGGGAGAGGAAAAGATTTAAAGATTAAAGTGAATGTGCATTGTATATTTAATTAATTTTGGTGTTTTAAATCTTTTCATAAAAAGAATTAGGGGAAAAACTTAGAAAAAACCTAAATGTCCCTAAAAATGTCTATGAATTAGTTTATCAAATAGTTTTATATAAGAAAATTAAAGAGCTAGTCAAAATAATTTTTCCTAAATTGTTATATACATAATACTCCTTTTTTCCTTTAATTTTTAGAAAGTGGGCATAAAACAATACCTAGATCTGCTTCTTAACATGGTTATCAGAAGAGAGCTATTGCTGAAAGTCTGATTTATAGAGAAACCATGGTTCGACTGACCTTGGATCTAATTGCCAAAAACAGCAATCTTAAACTCCGGAAAGAAGAAACCACTTCACAATACTTGAAGAAAATAACTCATATAAACTTTTCAGACAAAAATATAGATGCAATTGTAAGAATGCTGAAATTATTTCCTATTTTTTATATAATTAACAATGTAAAGTTTAAAAACTGGTGTCAGGGCATACCTTCTTATTAACTTTATTTTGATTATACTTATTAACTGTATTTTGATTAGACAGCTTTATATTATGTTTTTATTTTAATTTCCTGCTTGTGATGTTAAACTTTAAAAATTAAGTCTCTATAAAATATACCACTGTGACTGTTAAACATGTGTTAAATATGTATGTTCACCTAAAATACTTTTTAGTGTAGCATACTAGACTTGGAAGTATATGTCCATAATTTCAAAGATAATTACTTTTGTATAATTCCACTGTCTTTAAATATGAATTTTTTAACATAACAAAATGTTAAGAATCAATACGTAAGTACCATATTTCAAAACATTAACAGTGAAATCTGTTTTTGCATAGAATTTGACTAGTTATATAAATGTAGGTTATACTATGTCAGTTATATCAGACAAAATTATGTTTACTTGGGTATGTACTCTGTGTAAAGCTAATTTTCTCTTTGCTAAGCTAATTCTTGAGTTTAACGTTGGAAACTTCTAAGGCAGCAATAACCCTTTTAGGCCATTGTACAGTATCCGTTGTCTACAACAAAATGTTAAAGTCTATAGAAGAGAGAAATTTTCTTGGAAGCATAAGGTACATGAGGGCAGGGATCATGTCTGTTTTGTTCACATCACTCTAAAACCCCCTCCAGTACAGTGCTCAACTCATATTAAGTGCTTAAATAAATATTAATTCAATGAATGAATGAATGAATGAATGAATTAAAAAAAACATCGAAGCCCCAAGCAAAACTGTCAGTTGAGACAAACTGGCTTTTTTCACAGTGACCCTAGTCGGCCCCCCTTCTATATTCCTTTCCAGTTTTCAGGTTAGCCTTATCCCCAGCTGCCCAAAATTCATGTTTCTCTTTTGTTGCCCAGAGAACTCTCTGCCGCATCACACTATCACAGACTGCTTTCTCCAGAGACTCTTCATTTAATGTTCTTTTGTCCCCTCAGTCAGTGCTCCTTCAGTATGGATGACTTTTGTTAGGAGGAAAGCAAACTGCTTAAAGTAATTCACACTAAGAATAACTTGTAGATTTAAAGTTCTTAAGATGTGGCTGTATTTTCAAAGATCTTGTTAATAAAAGATATTTTTGAGCAGAATTTCACTCTACCTCTTGCCTACTTACTCTAGACTAACTATACCACCAAACAAGAAATGACTTCTATAAATACCTTTATTTTCTTATCTCAAAAGCATGTGATGTTCATTTGTATAAAATACATATAAAAAAAAAGAAATTGACTTCTAATCCTTCCATGCAGAGAAAACCACTATTAACATTTAGGTGATGTCCTTTCATTCTTTTTTCTAGGCATGTTTTATGATAATGGGTCATGTTGAATGTACTGTTTTCATTTTATTATGAGATCTATAAGCTATTACTAAAGAAATTAAAGGATATTTAATGGTTATATGGTATTCCCTTCAACAGCATTATCATAGTTTCTTTATTAATTCAGTGTTGTTGAATATCCAGATGACTTACAATTTTCAGATTTATAAACCACGGTTTATTCCAATCCTACAGAAAGATTACACAGTGTTAAAGCAATAATTTGTTAGATGCTTCAAGTTCCAGAGGAGCCTAATTGCTTCCAAGGAAAATGGCTTGCGCTGGGAAAATCTTTCTTAATAAACACAATTTTATTGATACGGTTACAGAATACTAAAACCTAGAACTAATTTTGTAATCATTCTAGTCTTTTTTTCATTATTCAACAAACATTTTTATTGTAGTATAGTTGATTTACAATATTAGTTTCCATTAATTCTAGTCTCGTTTTGACTGTGCTAAGAACAGAGAAATACTGTTTTTTTATATTTACCTTAATAAAATGTGTAAAGTAATTAAGTGAAAAACTTTATTAAAAACAAACCTCTAAGTTTTCAGGTGAAACTAAGTATGACCTGTTTTTGTTTTCCTTTTAGGAAGACCTCTCTCTTTGCAAAAATCTTAGTGTTTTATATTTGTATGATAACCGTATTAGTCAAATCACTAACTTGAATTATGCCACAAATCTGACCCATTTATACCTACAAAACAATTGTATTTCATGTATAGAGAACCTCAGGTCATTAAAGAAACTGGAAAAACTGTAAGTGCTTTTATTTTTAAGTAATGTAATTGTCTGTCATCATTACAGTAATATTTTTGTATGCAGGCATTTCCATTGTCTGCAGTTTTGTGGACCAGGCCTTATTTTTATTCTTTTTGCAGTATTATTAATACTAAATAAATTATTATACCTATAATACTCAGCAATTTGTGTTTTATTAACCCTGATAAACTTTTATTTTGCAGGAGGGTGAGTTGTCTTAAGGGCTTGTAGGAATACCTAAAGCATACTTATGTAGGCTCAACTGGTGAAAAAAGTTTCCATGAAACCCAGATGAGTTCTATGCCTTTCAGATTCACACATCTCAAAAGGGCAGGGTCATAGAATGGATAATGTTGATGTAGATTTGACTGTAAAAGGCATTTACTGCCTATAATGATTTTAGTTAAACAGTGAGGCCCAGTGGATTTAATTTTCCCAGACTGGAAGAAACTGTCAGGCTTTTCAAAAAGTAGGCCAAGGGCCTCAGAATGGGGAGAAACAGTGGGGTGGGAAATACTTATTAAAATCGCAGATTGCTATATAAACAAGAGAGCTTCAAGGATCTACTGTATAACACAGGAAATTATATTCAATATCTTATAATAACCTACAATGGAAAAAAATATATATAACTGAAACACTTTACTGTACACCTGAAACTAATACAATATTGTAAATAACTACACATCAACAATAAAAAGTGTAGACTGCTGGGTTCCAACGTAGGTAACCAAGTCAGAATCTCTGGGGATTAGGCTCAGGAATCTTCATTATAAAAACCCATAACCCAGATGATTCTTCTGCACTCTTAACATAAGAGGAACACTGACAGATAGAACTATCCCAATTCTCTCACTTAAAAAAAAAAAACTTATTTCTTAGATTTAATTCAGTGTTAGAATCATGTAAAAAAAGTTTTCATTGATTCAATATAAAGAGAATATTCTGCATGTACAGTTGACCCTTGAACAACAGGGGTTTGAACAGTGCAGATCCACTTACACATGGATTTTTTTTCAATAGTGAATACTACAGTATTACATGATCCATGATCCATAGTTGGTGGATCCATGGTTGGTGGAATCAATGAATGCAGAGTAACCAGGAATACAGAGTGCCCACTATAAGTTACATGCAGCTTTTCTATTACATGGAGGTTAGCGCCCCTAACCACACCACCCACCACAATGTTTGAGGGTCAACTGTATAATTTTCACATGTTGTTATGTTTTTAGTTGTTACGTTTTTATCACATTTACAGACCATGACATTCTCAGAATGCCTATTTAAAAATACGTTTTATATTCTGCAGGTATCTGGGAGGCAATTACATTGCTGTCATAGAAGGTTTAGAAGGATTAAACGGACTAAGAGAGCTTCATGTTGAGAGTCAGAGGCTTCCCCTTGGAGAAAAGCTCTTGTTTGATCCAAGAACTCTTCATTCTCTGGCAGTAAGGCCACATTGGAGTATTCTGACAAAGAATATAGTGATTAACAGTTATAATGAAAAAAGGAAGGTGGTGAAGGTATATTTGGATATTGTACACATTCTGCATGTTTATACGGCCAGTTGAGAATTTGAGAGCTAAAACTAATTTTTCCTATATAATTTCTCGGAGACTAAGCAGCTATAAGGTAGAAATAATAATGCCTGCCTCTAGGGTAACTGGAAGGATCAAGAGAAAAGTGTAAAAAGGTAGAGTATGTAGAGTATGAAGTTCTAATACAGATGTTAATTCATTCAAAATTTTGACTTTGGTGTGACTATCATGACTCAAAATTTTAAATTTTAGGGAAAAAAAGCCTAAGGAAAGAGGAGTGCACAATTATTTGGAAAAAATTTTAAAAACGTAAAGAATCATTACAATGAAAAGTTGTTTTCTTGCTGGGATTCTGATGTTTGTAGGTTGTGCTACATACAGCTCTGCCTGGTCCGAAGCACGCAGATCTGGGAGCACCAACTGGATGCTCCAGCTGTCACCTGACATCACCCAGTTACATAAAAGAGAGGTTTCACAATGAGTTGAGACGCCAGGGAGCCAGAGAGTACCATGGAAGCTTTTACTAATCCTCAAAACCAAGATTTGTTAGGATTTGCTACCTTCAATTCTGGGGCAATGGATGTAAATGGAATACATCTCATTGGTTTTATTTCAGAGGGCCCAGAAATGGAGGGCAGTAGACTTTTTTAAAACAAATTTGTAACAACTGAGTAGTGCTTTAAATCAGAAAAGAAAGAATTGATCTGATTTCTATCCCACCCTCTCTACCATCCCATAGAATCAACTGTTTCTCAGCTCAACCTCAACTGATCCAAGCAGATTGACCCCACTGTGGGGATGGCTAGTTTTATTACAAAATGCCACTGAAAACATTTTTGCTTGCTCATTTATGCATAGATTAAAGCAGATTCTGAAATTCTAAATATAAAGCGAACTTTTTTAGCTGTACTTCAAGTCTTAAAAAGTATCAGGAAGTATATTCTCTAAAGATTGGTTGTGTGTGGGCACCTGGGTGGCTAATCTCCATCTTGGTTGAGATTCCTGGGCCTTCGATTTTAAGATGGCTTTGATTTAGTGTTGCCTATTGTATATTTATGTCCTCATTAACAGCTGATGTTGAACTTCTTGTTAATTAGATAATTATTATTTTAAGTGGTTTCTGAACATATGGATTATTAAGAGAAAACTATATGGAAAGATAGAGATAAAAATAAAAACCAGATATTCTTTCATTGTTGGTCATGTTTCCTCTTTAGAAAAACAAAGATAAAAATTATTTCTTCCTAGGTAAGTACTAATCTTACTGATACTTAACACAAAATGATAATTTGCTTAAACTGAAATAAGCATTTTTTCTATATTACATTATCACTTGTTTGTTGGGACACCTTTTTTCTCTTTGCTTCTTGATTCTTGGCTTCTTCCTATAAATTTCTTTTATATCCTGGAAGAGGAAAATCAGATTTGTGAAGGAACTTTAGGCAAAAATAGTAAGTTACATTACAATTACTATAGTCCTAAAAGTTCCATCTGAAAAAAATATGGCATAAAAACAAAATCTCCAATGATTTTTATTTTCTTGCCTAAAGAGCAAAACAGCCTGAACTGCTAAATTTTAAATTTTTCACAGATTAGGATTTCTGGTTTATTTACACAATATTTAATTAAACTATTTATTAATGCTAATTCAGTTATTTTTCTTACAGAAGTCCCTCTCTATATTGAATATCAGCAATAATAATATTGATGACATAAGAGACTTGGAAATACTGGAGAATCTTAATCAGCTCATAGCAGTTGACAACCAACTTCTGCATGTGAAGGTAAGATAAAAAAATTAATTTTAAATTTTTACATGAAATTGTGATTGAAAAATACTTATTTTGCTAAACAGCTATAAAATGCATTACTTTTAAAACTATTCTGAATTTGTTCTAAAACTAGTTTATGAATCTTTACTTCTTAATATATTTACTTTCATAATTCTCCTGTCTTACCTGCTTTTCTCTTCCATACCCCAATGCTTCCATCCCTCACAACAGAAAAATGTTTCTCTGAGAAGAATGTTTCCATCAAATTTTTCACTCTAGAGGCTATATTTCTTGCCCCTTAACTCTGATCTCTCGATGAATGAGTTTCTTCTAGTAACCGTGACAAGACCTGAGCTCTCTCCTGGCTGCTTGTCCTTGGGGAAACACAAATAAGGATCTTTAACTTATTCTGATTTGCACTAGCTATATTCATGTCATATTACACCATATCATGCCATATTCATTCAATTATTCATTCATTCAAACATGTATCTGGCACTTCCATATTTGCCAGGCACTATACTACTCCATGTAGAACAGAGGAAGAGAGAAACAGTCCCAGGGGTCAAAAAACCTGTGGTGAACAAGTGATGAGACTACAGTATGATCCTGTTTTCCTAAGTATTGTGGGATTGCTAACTTAGCCTGGTGAAGACTTCCCAGAAACAGACATCCGTGAGCTGAACCGTTGCCATGACCAGTTTCTGTTTTGGCAATGGGGTGAGCTGTGATATAATTTCTTTACATAGGACAGCAGGAGGAAGAATAGGCTTCTTTCCCCCATAAACTGAGCTCTTGTTGCAAAAGCACTTCCAGACAACTACCTGCTGACCCTAAAAAGTTACCCCTGGCCTTGTTTCCAAATTCAGAGTTATTACCTGGCTTGTCTCATAACTACTGTAAGCAGCAGATAATTATGAAAAGAAATATTATTCTACTACAAATGAATTCCCCCAAATATCTGAAGTGCCATTGAATAATCATGGTAGATGCTTAAAATAAAAAGACAAATAAGGAAGCATGATTCCATCAGCAGTTTCAATTTACAACATGAAGGAATTAAGAAGTTCATGGGATAACGTCTGCATTCAAAAATATTTTAAATTTTAGACTGCTTTTCTATATTTCTTTTCATTTGGCATTTTCTATTCATCAGAATTATTTAATTTTTCTATGATTTTTCAGTATTTGTATCAATAATATGATTTTGTGATAGATGGGTAGTCTTATATAAGATATATTGTACATGTGATCCTATCAATGTGACAAAGCCTGGAGCTTAGGTCCTTAAGTAAGTAGAGAAGACTTGGAATGTGCACAGTGTTCTACATTCACCCCATGGGAAATGGGAACAGAGTGGCTAAGCACAGAAGCTCACTTTTCTGGAAAGAGAATGGTGAAGAATTTCAGCTTCCCAAATTGGCAAGATAAGTATTTTTCCTAAATGTTTTTGAAGCCCAGGTTCTAAGCACAGTGCTTGGCAAATAAATGTTCAGCAACAAGTGGGGAATATATGAATATATCTTGAAAGATCTGGTTGTTGGGTAATTATCATAGTTACCAAGATTCAATTCAGTATCATCATTACTTTTAAAGTCTTATTCTATTATGCTTTTAACTCTGAATAGAAAAGGAGAGTTTAACAGGACAAAAATGTTAACCTCTAAATGATCACAAAGGAAGTTTTCTGATGACATTAAGACCAAGCAATTTTGCCTACAATGATTATTCTTAGGCCATGTTAACAATGCACAACCAGGATAAATGTGTAACCAAAATAAATGACTTCATTACTGTTGATTATTCAGTCTAACGATTAATGACTAAATAATCAAACCCTTATTTTTTAAGACTGACTTTGATGTCACCTCCTCTGTGTAGCTTTTCCTGAACCTCACCATCAAGTTAATCTATTCAAAAATATTTATTATATTATGTATGCCAGGCAGTGTTCTAGGCTGTTGGAGAAACATGTTCTAGGCACTGAAGATACCATGATAAATAAGACAGAAAAGGTCTCTACCCTCAAGGAATTTACACTATAGTGAGACATATGGGAGGACAGAGTGTATGATAAAATGCTCAGTGTGGCTTCCCACAAAATCTGATTCTTCCTCTCACATACAGATGACCTTTCCTTCCTTGGTGTAACAGATGTTTTACTATTTCCATCAGCATAGCCATTCTTTTTCTGTAAAGGGTCTGTGTATAAATAGAGAAGGTAGTGGGTTACAGGAGAAAAAGAGTTTTTCTAGCCATGGCTTTACATTCTGCTGTGATCTACTGAAGGAGAACCCTGTCTGAAAGGAATAAATGTAGATTATAGAAAAGGAAGCAAGAGAATTGATCCCTGATGGTCTGCTGCAGGGACACCTGCTCCTGATCCCCAGAGGGAGCTCCAGTGCTGGGGAAACATGGTGATGAATTACAGAGAGGTTTTATAGCACTAACACTGCACAGATATTCTTTGGGCTTTTTCCTTTTCTTTTCTTCTTCTTTTTGTTTTTGTTTTTGTTTTTGTTTGTTTTCTGTTTGTTTTTGTTTTTGAGTAAAGGTAGATTTATTTAGAGAGATACACACTGCTTAGAGTGTAGGCTGTTTCAAAAGGCAAGAGAAAGGTCATGAGATGTAGGGGTTGGGTGCTCAGGGCTTTGGGCTTTTTCTTGACTAGATAGATTATTGTTATGGGCTAATTCATGCAACAGTCCACCAGGTATAGCAGTGTTTGTTTTTTTTAATGAGATGTTTTCTCCATTCTCAAAAGCCAGTCTTAGAAAGCAGTCTGTTTATATACCAGGGATTTCTGTGGTCAGAGGTTTTTCATTTGTGGGGTCAAAGATTTATGCAGGATCCAGGGATCCTGCAAGAATGTGGAATCACAGAGTCATAAACAGTGAGGTCAGCAGGATAAGCTGCTCCAAAGAACTGAGACTAAGTCTGAAATTATCAGTGTATGGCTCAGTGATAATGCTAGCACTGCCTGTTCAAAAGCACCAGGCTTCAGGAGTACCCCGTGACTGAGGAACAGAGGCAGTGACCTAGACCCTTATAACTCCAGATGTGGTCCTAGGACCAGCAGCATCAGCATCAGAAATGCAGACTCTCAGTTTATGCCCCAGACCTAATAAATCAGAACCTGCATTTAAACAAGATCCCTAGGTGATTTGTAAACACATAAAAGTTTGAGAAGCACTGGTCTGGACTACTCTTTCAAGAAGTGTAGCAATGGTTAAGTAAGAGATAGGAATAAAGGCTGCAGAGGGAGAGACTGGAAATGCAAGAGAAAGATGATCCCAAAAGAAGGAGGCCTGTGGAGAGGGGAAGGGATCGAGAGAACTGATTAATTTGGGAAGAGAGGTGGGTCTTTTCCTTTGTTGATTAAAATCAGAAATGGGAATGGAAGAGGAAGTATGAGACCAAAGGCAGATAACTGAGGAAACTCTCTGCTTGATGACCCAGTTCTCCCCACTAAAACGGGTAGCAAAATCAGTCACTGAGGAGAGACCTTTTAAATTAAAAATAGTCCATACTTAAGAAACTCCTTTCTCTATCTCATAAGGCTCTAGTTTAAATGATATTTACTTTTGACTAATATTTCTTTGTATTTTTCTCCTTTAAATAAGAATGCAGCAGTGTATTAAAATATTAAATTCTTGAAGACCATTTATAATAAAACTTGGATTTCTGCAAGTAGCTCGACAAGCCACGAACTTTACTACAGCCAACATTAGTTTACTGACACTATTAAGTCAAATAAATATCATGGTTGCAAAAACATATAAAAACTTGAAAGAACAAAAGATTTTAATCTTTACCTACAGTTTTTATATCTGCAAAGTTTGCTAAATCAATAAAGTGATCTGAAAAGTTCATCTCACAGTCAAATATATTAGTGATTTACTTCATTGGTTTTCTGATGACCATTTATCATGAAGTAAAGCATCTTAGAATGAATGGTGGAAATAAAAAATTTGACGTGCTTGCTGCCTCTTATATAACCTAATATTTGATTTATAAGACACAAAAGAACAAACCACTATGGCCTGTTGTGTTTTCTCTAGTTTCTAATGTATTCAACCTCTGCTCAATATTGATCCTGACAAGCAGAGTAACCCAAAGATAAATTTATTCACTCCACAGTTTAGTCAGGAACAAGCCAAAAATTATAGATTTTCTCAGGCAGATGATGACAGGCAGTCAAGGGGATGACAAATGGCTGTCTTTAGATTTAGTTAGGACAGTTGGGCTAGACGTTTCCGATAAAGATTGGAGCACACTGGTCAAATACAGGTTGATCAGCGGCCATCGTTAATTGTAGAGAGAGCCCTGCCAGTGCAGCAGGCGCCTGTGCGGGAGCTCAGGCACCAGCCCTGCATGGGAAATAGACTTGGCTCCTCAGTGTTTTGCAGTGCTCATCTAAGTGATAGCATGACATGATCATTTATCATACAGAGACTGTCCAGAAAAGTGTCTGCTCCCTTTAGGAATTTATTGAAGGGCAGGAAAGTGAAAGCATTTTATTAAAGACAGGAAGGCAATAAACAACCAGAGCGTATCCAAAGGGTAATCATATTTCAGCACAGGATTAGTTTAGTCTTAAATAAACATACACTGGAAGGAGTATGTTGAGGGTCATTTATCAAGCGAGGAACAATTAACAAAACTGTACAGGACTCTCTTTATCATATAAATTCAAAAATGCAATGCCCAATTCCATTCTTAGAGGTTTTTAAACTAAGAGGAATACAGTGAAACTCTCACATAAAATAACCATGGCTGTGTTAAAGCTTTTGAACAAATGCTGTGAAGAGGGCATAATCCAGGGCCCAGGACTGAAGGGTGAAGTTATAACTATTGAAGAGAGCTTTCTTATAAAGAAATCAACTACTTGTCAGTGGATCAGAAGCTTATTCTTACTTACAACAATTTTTGCTCTCTGTTGACCAAAATTAAAAGAAAAGCTGAGGGGTGACAGTACAGGCAAAGAAGCAGAGAATTAACACATTTTTTTCCCTATGTGCTTTGTTCCAAGTACTTTATATGCCACCACAACTAATCCTAATTATCCTTACTTTATAAATGAGGACAGACTTGCCTAAGATCGAATAGTAAGTAGCAGTGTCAGGAAGTTTAGGGTTGCCTATATATATTTTAAATAATTCTTTATATTTTTCACATAAATTATTTTTTAATACATCAGAGTCTAGTACAAAACTTAGCTCATGATTCAATAAATATCTGGTGAATAATGAAGTAGGCAGAACTCGAAATACTACTTTATGTAGGAAGACAGTGGCCTCAGGAAGATTAAAGGACCTACAAGGTGCTGTATAGTGGGTTCTGGACACCTGGACACCTTCTGATTATTCCCCCAAGACATCATTTCTTCATGAAAATGCAGGCATATACTTGGATGTCCCATGTTTGTTACCTCCTTGATATGACAGTTTTGGGAGGATTTAATATGTAAAAGGTTTTATCAAAGCTTCATAGTAAAAATTTTTTTCTAAAGCCTGAAAAATAAACTCAGTCTAATTATAAGAAATTTTTCCAAAAATGAAAAAATGAAATGTCTAAGCAAAAATAAATATGGGTCAAGCAGAGAATAAGATGGAAGGTAAAAATAGTTAGATTAAGTAGATATACAAAGATGAAAGGTACCAAGCTGTGAAGGTGAGGAAATGCTAGAGGGACTAAAAATACCAGGAAATGCATTATCAATTACTTTTGGGTTTGCAATCTATAATTTGTATTTCCTAATTTTCCCTTATATCCTATGATAAGTTTGGTCTTGTTTTAAAGAAAACAAATGGAATAATAATAGGTGTTTGCCTGCTGTTATCCTTTGGAATGTTAGTTAACTTTGTAATCCTCATACCCATATTCTAAAGAAAAGCAATCCCTCTAGATATGTACAACATCACAAAAACGGCAGTGCTCTGAAAACCAGAAAGCTCTTTCTCCACAGAATTAGTCATTATCAGTATTTACTACTATTATCAGCAAAACATGCTTTAAAAGAATGCTTTTGCTCTATTGAAGGTACTTTGTTATTATTATTATTTTTTTTTTTGCCTATGGCCATCGAATTTTTAAAAATCAATCACAGGCTACAAAGTAGAAAAAAAGTTTTTCCATTACTTGTTTTGAGTAATTCATTACAGATTTGATTTTTACCAGATAAATTTGGAGCATAGATAAGAAATAATCAAAGTATAAAGTATATTTCACTTCCATTAAACAGTAGCTAAAATAAAATACACACATAAAAAATGCAGAAGGGGAGAAAGCAAGAAAAGGAATGACAGAAAGAAGTTAAGGCACTGGAGAAAGATAGAACATGGGATGGAAAAAAAAAAACCCAAATAAAGAGAAAGAGGAGGAGAAGACGGCAAACTGAGAGATCTGGTTCTTAAAGGCTATTAATCTGTTTTTCTCACATTCACTTGGATTGTAGACCATGGAATAATTTAATTATTCCCTGAAATATCTATAAGCCGATTTTCTTGTAAGCTATTAAAATACGCAAATGTTTATGGCACACATAAAACAAAACTATACTCACAGTATGATGACAATTAAAAAAGAAATGCCTATGCTCAAAAAAGAAGATCAGAAGGATATATAACATATTAAATGTGATCTGTTGGTGATAAGCACACGTGATTTTTTTCTTCTTTCTTTTCCCCTTTGATATGTTTTTTTATAGATTTTAAAAATGAATATGCAGTCTTTATAAAAGGCAACAGAATATATTTCTTGCAATGTGAAGGGACTGCTTACTCAGTCTCCATAATAGCCTTAATCTGTAAACTTCCATAAGCTCCACTAAGATCAGTGCATCTTCTACAGCATAGATGGCCAGAGAGGCAGTGTTTTCTGAACTGCAGATTGGGTCCATTTAGGGGAGTGTGATAGAGACCAGTTCTGTGGTCCCCAACTCGGGACCTTACTTTTTGCCTCATCTTTAGCCTCCTCTATTATTAGCATAGACAATTCTATTTAAAAAAAAAAAAGATATATTGTATACTTTCTAAGTACCTGGTACTGAGCTAGAACTCACGAAAAACAGTATTTACTTTTAGAAACAGTTAACTGATATGAAATAAATACTGATAAGTATGAAATACTTGTGTCTTGCTTTTTTCTTCTTTAATTATAGGATTTGGAGTTTTTACTGAACAAGTTGACGAAGCTGTGGAAAATGGATCTAAATAGAAATCCTGTTTGTCTCAAACCAAAATACAGAGATAGACTGATACTGGGGTCCAAATCACTGGGTACACGTTTATATTAGTATAATTTTCTTAGAGAAAGAGACCTGGTTAACTTTTTAGTTAACTAATCAGCAAGCCTTCAGAAATATAAATATAACACCTGGATCCACAAAAATGGTCAACTTTAAATTTGATATTTTAATAAAAGCAAAAGTTAAAATTGAAAAATAAAACATGAAAAATACTTGCTGTTCAGAAATAATTAGGACACCAGATGCTCCTTCTTTAAAAAGAAAATGTGTCTGTTAGCAACAAAAATGGTTGGTCATAAATGTATAGAATTTGCTGACCTCTTGCCAACTTTTCATTGGCACAAATTCTCTGAAGATCCTGAGAGACTCTTGGCTTTGTAGATAAAACTGATCAAGGTTTTCATTGCTTGACACTTGCCAAATGACACCCTAAGAGCATACAGCAGTTCTTTTCATTTGAAAGGGGAGCAAGGTAGGGAGTCCCTTTATGAGATCCCTACAAATAATAACATTCCTGAACATGCACAATATAAGGTGAAATGGACCAACGCCCTGCAACAGGGACCACGTTACACAGCATCAGAGAGATAAGCACTGCCCTCTCACAAAGGAGATTTGTGAGAGGGTTTCTGTGACATGCTGTACTTGGGTATAAAAACTAACGTATGACAAAACCATTTCAAAGCTCATAGCTATAGTAAACCTTGGTTAATTATAATGCTAGTGCATTGGTTCTCTTGTGGGGAAGAGGGGCTGATAGAGGACATATCAGAAATATCCAAGACAATTTTTCAAAACACATATGTGAGGGTCACACCCTGCCCCCACCAGCCAAGAGTAGGAAACAGGGAATACACAGGAAAAACAGTCAAGAATATTTCTAAAGATAAATTACTTGTATATTTGTACTTGGAATACTACTAGCCATTAAAAATTGTGTTCAAAGAAATAATGCTTACAGTACAATGTAGGATGTAATATTGTATAAATAGGGAATTGGTAAAATGCTTACAGTACAATGTAGGATGTAATATTGTATAAATAGGGAATTCTAATTTATTTAATACACACATATATACACAATACATACCTAGAAAAAAATGCTAAGAAATATATTAAAGTGTTAACAGTGGTTTTCATTAATTATTTCTGATTGTGGAATACAGGAAAGGTTTTGTTTCTTCCATTTCTTTGTATTTTCCAAATATCTTACAACATACAAAAATTATTTGCATAATTTAAGATGCTCAATCTTCAAAACTTTTTTTAAAAGGAACAGAATGTAGAGATAGCTGCAGTTTCACTTCATAGAACCAAAAGGATAGCTATGTGGGTTGTTCCTATTATATTGTATGTCCTAGGATATAATAAGCATTATTAATATATGTACTTTTAAAATAACATGTTACATATATAAAACTTCTTAGTCTCAGCAACCTAAAATATATGTTGCTTTTTCCTAAGAATAACCATAATATTATTCAAATGAATAGGTAATATTTAATTTTTGTTGAGTATGACATTTTTGTTTTTGAAAATAACAATATAATTTATTTATGACCCAAGAAGGATAACACCAAATTGTTTACAGTGATTATGTTTGTCAGTGATAGGAAAAACAGATATGGATAGAGAACCTTTTTATACTTTTCATCATATTTCAGTTGTTCAGAAAAAAATGATTTAAAATAAATAAAAGCCCAGCAAAGTATAGGAGTTGTATAAATAAGATATTAAGGTATTTTTAAAAATAAATTTTATTTCAGCCTATGATGTAACTTAAGTTCATGTGCCCTAAACCAGAAGTATATATATTTTATGTGTATATATAATATTTACATATTATATTTTAACATTTATATGTTGTATTATATGTATAATATGTATATATCTTTAATGTATATGTTTTTCTCTAGAGTTTCTTGATGGAAAAGCAATTAAAAATATGGAAAGACAATTTCTAATGAATTGGAAAGCATCCAAAGATGCCAAGAAAACCAGCAAGAAAAGGAACAGTAAAAACGAGGATACAAGTAACTCATACATAAGTAAGCAAGCTGTCATTCATTAGTTGATCACTTCTACTTTAGTGAATGGAATATTCTACTCAACCAAAAAATATCAAAAATAAGGAGATTTTCGTTTAGATTTTTTGTTTAAGGATTTTTGTACTTTTTAAAAAAACTTATTTACAATTCCTAGGAAATTTTAACTATTATGTTTGTATATGAAAATGGTAGCTACTGCCAAAAAAAGTTGTTTCATTTATATTGAGTATGACTATCTCACCTATGTAAACAGAGAGCTGTGAGGGTGGGAAAATGTATAACTTTATATCTGGCAAAAGTACATGATGTAAGCATAATAATGTCTGCTCTACTCAGAAATTTTCTTCAGTTTGGTGGGAATTTAGAAAAATCTGCAAATGTGTAAATATGTGATATGTAAACAAATAATTTTTATAAATAAAAAGGAAGCAGGGAGGAAAATAAGACAATATACCATGAAAGAACTTTGAAATTTTAGAAGTATTCAAATAGATTATATGATTTATTACATTGAAAAATAGACTCTAAGGTCCATTATATTAAGATAAAATTGAAATTTAAAGCTGACTGGTTGCAATAGAAATTATCTGAGTTTTCCTCAGGAGTACTTAGTTATTCTCTCTTGGCCACTTGTAGATATCCTTCTTTTTTGCAGCCTGCACACATTGCCATCCCCATCCAACAAATTATGTAGTTCTGAGCCTCCCAGGCTCACAACCAGTGACATCCTCGATACATGTATGTAACATGCAATAACTCTATCCTTAGGTATGTGGTCAATAGCTTACACTTTGGTCTTTATGTAAAGTCTCTGTCATCGCTGATCAAGAAAAATGGAAAGTATGAATTAAAGTCTAGAAGTTATAATGTGTATTTTTAAAAATCTACAATATACCTTCAGGTCTTTTGAAGAGCTAAGATGAACCATTTAAAGATACCTCTGTACAATCAAATTACATTGTAAGTGAACAGAGAGTCTTAGGAAGATAGTCATTTTTTGTATTTCATGCCTTTTACATATTTTTGATAGCCCTGTAAATTTGGAGCTCTATAATGGTAAAATTATAGGGTTTATGACCTCAAGACTTCAATAAAAAATCTTTATCTTACAATTAAAAATCTTGTCCAAAATACAGTCACACAACTATATAGCTCAAAATTAGAAGCAGAATCAAACACTTTAACAAAATTCAAAATATCTGAGTATCTTTTAGTATTTACTTTTGTAGTGTTTTGATGGAAAAATTAGTTTATTCATTTAATAAACACTAGTCGAGCAACATGGATGTGCCCAGAGAAATGATATGGAATGTTAAGTATGGAAATAAAGGTATAAACATAGTACAATAACTTTGCTTGCCTAATCTACACCATAAAGATTGAACACTCTGAAAAACTAAACTGATAACAGCAAAATGTAAGGGCAGTTAATATTTATATTAATGTCGGTATACCCACTTTGTCCATGAGAGTTGACCATAAACTTTCCTGTGTAGGTTCTCATGTATGAAAGAGTGTGATATTTTATCTGTGATATTAATTTGTATTGGTTTTAATGTGGATCTATTTAACCTTATTTAATTCCGTTTCATAAAATATAATTTTAGACAGTCTAAATGCTGTTATATGTCATGTTCACAATTAAGTTATTAGTTTCAAAGCAGAATGCTTTTAATTTTTTGCACGCTACAGGTAACTTTGAAACAACACATCACATAGTTCCTGTTTATTACCCACAGGTGGGTAAGCCAAAATTAGTTTTTTTCTCTGATGTACCAAAATACCTTGCAAATGGAAATGCACTTCCAGAAGGCTCCCAAGAAGATAACCCTAAAATTATTGAAGAGTCGGGGTAGGTTCTTTCAAATATTTATGCAACATCTTTTTGGGGGTAGGATGAGACACCCTCACTGTCAACAACATAGAGGAAGAGAGACTGTCCATCTGGCTCCTAGTTATCTGTTCTCAGTTCTTGGCGAAGCACACACACGCAAAAGTTAATTGTTCATCTGCTCAGTCATAAAGTTGTAGTGGGAGGGTTGGTTCAGGAAGATCTGGAAGTCACAGACTAGATACACCCACTGAGGTAGGGCAGGTGACTCAGGAAAGTCCCAGAAGCATCAGGTAAAGATATCTGAATGAGCAGGGATCATATCAAAGGAGCCCCAGACCCAGATGACGATGAATGGTTACAGCAAGGGCATCTGGTGGCAGAAAGGAGGGGAAGCCCAGAATACCTGAGACAGGCTACTCTCACCACTTCTCCAAACCAAAGGTTCCTAATCTGGTGTCCCTGAAGGAGACATTAGAAGCTTCATTAGATTCTCAAAGAGACTTATGATTAAAAAAAAACAGTTTAAGAATCACTATTCTAAACCTTGAGTACACACATAATTTAGCTCATTATCAACCAGCTCTAAGTCTCCTGATGAGAAGAAAATTGCTTTTTCAGTTTTAAAAAGATGTTACTTTTTTATGTAAAGATAAACCATACCAGAAAATAACTTCCTTTATTCATAAAACTAATAGGCACCTGCTATATGCCAGTCAATACTGAATATAAAAACTGAAATGAGATTGTCTTGATCTCAAAGATCTTGCAAAAACCTATTTTGAGAGTCAAATGTGAGATACCATTACTGTATAGTGTAATAAATGCTATGGGCATTATAAACCAGATACTGATATATCCTATAAATTATTCATTCAACTTTTTTCATGTATAATCAATAAAATGATTGCTTTATTGATCTTTCCAATCATATTATAGTAGACACTACAATATAACGAAGGGCAATAGCATATTTCACTGGAAAGTAATCAGAGCCAGTGAATGTACTTTGGAATAGATTTCCCTTTTCCAGAATTGCCTAGTGAAGGTCAGGTGAGTTTGTCATGAGACCCTCTTTACAAGGTCTAATGTAGGGATAGTAACTTAGCACTTCTTAATGCAGCCCACCTGAAGAAAACCCAAGAACAACAGCGCTGCATTGCCCTACCCCCATTCCCTGAAGAGTGGCTTAGGCTTGTTGAGATGGAGGCTTAAAGAAGAGAGAGTCCTATGAGTCGGGAAAATGTTTTATTTGGGGAGAGGAGATAGAATATGTAAGGAGTCCTACTTCTGGTCTTGCCTCCTTACCATTCACATACAAAACAAAACAGAAGCTGTGTGAGAATTTGTCTTACTGCTTATGTCCATTATCATTATCATCAAAGCCATAGCCAGTTTGTCCATAGCACCCCAATAGTCTCTTAAAGATGAACGTAACTAGTGTCAGTTCCACAAGAGTGTTCTTGAGTTTTGTTTTTTTGCCAAGCATTTTAAAAGGTCTTGATGGCATATCATCAAGGTGAAAGGGAAAACAATAAAAATGGACACAGCCTCAGAAAACAATATTGGTAAATTCTGTACATTACCACACACACTGTTAGATCAGTTGTGAGCTGTGGCACACACCACATATGCTACAGCCCCAAGCAAAACTCATTAGGGCTGTACTGATGAAACAGCAAACAAGTCACTATATCCTCACTTTCCAAACTAAGAACGCTAAACACAGAGCTAAATGCATTTTTAACTACTATATAGTGCACAGACACAGTACCCTAAAGAAACCAGCAGAATAGAGGGGTTCCTGTGAGAACATAAAGAACGTCCTGCTTCTGCCACTATCAGTGAAGTTGATGTTCAATCCTGAGTCTGAAGTTCTGTAGTGTCAAAAAGTATTAAATATTTCTCTTTTAAACATTTTTTATTTTCTCAGGTAATTTCACTGAAGTCATGCCAAAATATGTTTTAGTATCACAAATGATTTGTCTTAGTAAATACGAATATCAGTTAACCTCGCTTTAATAAAAGGTGACCAAATATATTATGGAATTTCATTAAGCTCTTGATAATAGATTTTTTAGGGTGTGCCTATTGCTTACATCTTTAATTTAGTATAAAGCTAAGAGACAATGAAAATAAAGCTAGAAGGTCAAACCAATAAAAACAAAATGGGCATGAGACCTAAACAGACATTTCTCCAAAGAAGACATACAGATGGCCAGCAGGCACATGAGAAGTTGCTCCACATGGCTAATTACTAAGGAAATACAAATCAAAACTACAATGAGGTATCACCTCACACCGATTAGAATGGCCATCATTAAAAAGTCAACTAACAATAAATGCTGGAGAGGGTGTGGATAGAAGGAAACTCTCCTACACTGTTGGTAGGAATGTAATTTGGTGCAGTCACTATGGAAAACAGTACGGAGATTCCTTTAAAAAAAAAAATAAGAGTTACCATATGATCCAGCAATCCCACTACTAAGTATATCTGAAGAAAACTAATTCAAAAAGAGACATGCACCCCAATATTCACAGCAAGACTATTTACAATAGCCAAGATATACAAACAACCTAAATATCTGTCGACAGATGACTGGATAAAGAAGTTGTGGCAGAAGGAGGACATTATGTTCTCACAGGAACCCTCTATTCTGCTGGTTTCTTTAGGGTACCCTGTCTTTACAGCACATAGTAGTTAAAAATGCATTTAGCTCTGTGTTTAGTGTTCCCAGTTTGGAAAATGAGGATATAGTGACTTGCTTGCTGTTTCATCAGTGCAGCCCTAGTGAGTTTTGCTTGGGGCTGTAGCATATGCGGTATGTGCCACAGCTCACAACTGGTCTAATGGTGTGTGTAGCAATGTACAGAATTTACCAACACACACCACACACACACACACACACACACACACACACACACACACACAATGGAACACTACTCAGCCATAAAAAATGAAATACCACTTGCAGCAACATGGAAGAGTCTATAGATTATCATATTAAGTGAAGTAAGTTAGACAGAGAAAGACAAATATTATATGATACAATTTATATGTAGAATCTTTAAAAAATGACATAAATGAACTAATTTACAAAACAGAAAGAGACCCACAGACATAGAAAATAAACTTTTGGTTACCAAAGGGGAAAGGAGGGGAGGGATAAATTAAGACTTTGGGATTAGCAGATACAAACTGCTATATACATAAAATAGATAAACAACAAGGTCCTTAATGTATCACACAGGGAACTACATTCAATATCTTGTAATAATTTATAATGAAAAAGAATATAAATGTATGACTAAATCACTATGCTGTACAACAAAAATTAACACAACATTGTAAATCAACTAAACTTCAATTTTAAAAAAACCCTAGAAAGTAAAGTATTAAAATCAAAATATACAGCCCAAATGTAAAGAACAGATTTTTTACATGAAAAGTTGATTAAAGTAACTTCTTCCCTTAATTACTTTAAGGAGGAGAATGAGCTGGCATCAGCAGAGGAGTCCCCTACAGTTTACATTTAAAATTCGAGGTGGGGAGCCTGCTTAGAGATGGAAAGGAGCTTAGAGGCTTATTTCAAAACGCTGAAACTATGTGCCCCATGCTCCTTTAAGGTTCTGCACAGTGAGAGCTGTGCCTGTATCCTATGCGGAACACAGTGAAGCAACATCTGTCCAATGACAGGGGAATGTTTTCCACCTCTTTTATAAATGCGTGCAGTCTGTGCTCATGTATATTTACACAAGCCTGCTTTCCCTACAGGGAGGAAAAAGTCAGACTCATTGACGTTGCTTTTGACCCTCAAACTGAACTTGATACTATCAATGTACACTTTAATTAAAGTTTAGTTCAGCACTATTTTTTATTTAAAGGCTGATTCTGAACAAATGCCTTCACTATTTAATTAAAAATAATACATGGTATTAAACAAAAACGTACACATTATTGCTTCTTTCTATGTTTGTCACAGTAAATACTTCTGACAGATGTTTCCTCTCTTTTCAAACATGCTAGGAGGTACTTGAGCCTTAGTAATTTAAAAACAGACATTAAATGCATTTACATATTGATAATAATATCCACTGAGAATGCTGTACAGCACTATACAATGAAAAAAAACAAATTGTTACTTGATTAACTATCTTTCAAGCCTAAGCAATGTCAGTAGAGTCAATCCATCTCATTTGTTAATGCAAAAATAATAACTTTCTAGCTGGGTTAGCATACCCTTAGCTTCAGATACCTTTAAGGGATATGACTCTCTGGGACCCATAATTCACTGTGTGTTATTTAACTATTTATAAAATACCTATTATCTTTAGTTAGAATATGGAAGCATTAGGTTTATTTAAGTTAAAAGGCGAACATTAAGAACAGTAAAAATAATTTGCTTTCACCACTGTTAAGGTTATGTTTGAACAGTTGTAACAACAACAGTTCTCCTATGTGCTTCAAGAAGAATTTTTTAAAACTTAGATAATATTTTTAGTCATGAAATTCTGGGATGATCTTATATAAACTCATTTGCAAAGCTCTAAATGCCTTAATTTTGCTGTATTAAACCTAACCTCAGTCTAATTTTTATATGCAAAATAAACATATGTATTAATAATGTAGATATAATATTAGGATTTTTATTTGAAATTCTCAAAGAACTCTTTTGAAATTAGGACAAGCCCTCTCCCTCAAAAAAAAATCAATAGTGATAAGCAGCAAAGTTTTTTAGCAGTCTAAGCTAGCTTTTGTGACTTCTAGTCTCAACTCTGTCAATGGCTTACTCTGTGAACAACAGTTATGTAAGATCTAAGTTATATGAATTATATTAGTTATTTTCCATATTAAAATGTCAATTTGAAAGCTTAGTCTTCATTACACAAACAAATTTTATAAAAGCAGTAGGACCCTTTGAGATAAGAATACTATCAGCCCCATTTTACAGATGGGGAAGATGAGCATTGGAGAGGCCCAGTCAGAGGGCCCCAAAGCCACAGGATTGCCATGAGGCAGAGCTAGAAATTGAATCCAGGTCACTGACTCCCAAGGCCAAGCTCTTAACTACTCTGCAAGGGGGGTCTCAAAAACGCCCTAAGGTGCAGGCCAGTAAATTAAGTAAGGGAAGCAGGTGAGAATGTGACTGAGGTGAATTTAGAGCACATGTCCAACTAAAGACAACTGCAGCTACGCAGCTCCAAAACAGTATAGCCAGGCAGACATGCTGAACTGGAGAAATCAGACTAGCTGGCAAGCAATATCTAGATTGTGAAATTGTCTGATTTTAAAATATTGGATCCATTTATTTCTTTAAAAATATTAAAGTGGATAAAAAGAAAAAAAATCAATGCTAGCAAGAAAATGGAGCAAATGGAACTCTCATGTACTACTGATGGGAATGCAAAAAATGTTCAGCCACTTTGGAAAATAGTTTGACATATTCTTACAAAGTTGAACATATACTTACTACATTTAGCAGTCCCACCCCTAGATATTTTCCCAGGTGAAACGAAAACCTATACTCACACACAAATATCTGAACCCAAATGTTTTTAGTGGTATATTCATAATCACCAAAAATTGAAAACAACCCAAAAGTCTCTCAACTGGATAAACAAACTGTAATACATCCATACAATGGAATATTATTCAGCATTAAAAAGGAATGAACTAGCAATATATGAAACAACATGGATAGATCTCAAAAGCATTATGCTAAACGAAAGAAGCCAGACTTAAAAGGCTACCTACCATACGATTCCATGACATTCTGGAAAAGGCAAAACTACAGAGATGAAAACATCAGTAGTTGCCAAGGACTAGGGGTTGACTACAAAGAGTCAGCACAAGGGAATGTGGGGGAGGGAGAGTAAGGGAACATGGGGGAGGGAGAGTGATGAAATGTTGCATATCTTTATCATGGTAGTAATTACATGACGATATATGTTTATCAAAACTTGCTGAACTATATATGCAAAAGTCAATTTATGTAAATTACACTTTAATTAAATTACAAGGGAAATAGTTGAAAAGTGAAAGAAAGCACCAACTATATAAAACCTATTGATATATAGACCTGTAACATAGCAATATATTTTCTTCACTGACATGTGATTATTTTACATTATGAGGACAATAAGATGGCAAACTATTTGACACATTTAGAAAAAAGACGATATGATTTTAAAACCTACATCACACTCAGTGAAATAAAATCTACAGCACTCTAAAGCCAGATTAGACAAGAACTCTAAAGAATGACACACTATGAAAATAGTATTTGGATTGCTAATAGGGATCCAAGTTTAAGTATGCCCTTTATTGAACTAATAGATACAAAAAAATGTTTTGCAAATAATGAAGAATCCTACAAATATTATATAAAATAATATAGTAAAAAGCCCAAGTGTTAGGATCTATCTGTGCCTGGCTTGAATCCTAGCTCTGCTTCAACCCTCTGAGCTCTATTTTCTCAACTGTAAATGTAAAAGCCTCAAAGGGTTTTTGTAAAGACTAAATGCGAAAATA
This sequence comes from Camelus dromedarius, assembly GCF_036321535.1. Taxonomy (NCBI): domain Eukaryota; kingdom Metazoa; phylum Chordata; class Mammalia; order Artiodactyla; family Camelidae; genus Camelus; species Camelus dromedarius. The sequence goes on along the minus strand of NC_087465.1, from coordinate 9,839,690 downwards.
AAGTGCTTTTTTGTAAAGCACTTAGCACATATAAAGAGCTAAACAAGGTACCTGCTACTAATTTATGTAATACTATGATTTGAAGAGTTTCATCTTCCATTTTAAATTTTACTGCAAATACTGGTTTCTTGCAGGAATTAGGACTACTTTAGAGGATTCAGAGAGGCTATTTAGAGTGGCGGCAGATAGGACAAGAGGGTGACCTGCAGTGGTCGATCTTGTTACATCAGTCCTTTCTTTCCAACCAGACAGTTAGGTAACACAGCGGGCCATTGGTCAGCCATTGTCAGCAGTGAAGTGTCTCCTTCGTGCCTCCACCTTCATCCACATCCTTAAGTAAAAGGAGACTCTACCAGGCTAGGCTAGGGTGAGGCATGTGAGATGCCAAGAGTGCAAAATATAAGGAGCCCTGGGCACCTAATGTGCCTCACCCTAGTCTTGGCCCACATTCCCTCCATTCTTATTTCCATACTTCTCCCAACTCATAGAGTTTCCACATTCTTCCCTAACTCAGGGGGAAGTCTTTGTTTCTGCTTCCTTTAAAGCGTGAGGATATTCACACGGTTTAGTAATCATCAGCCTTCACTATTATTGTGTCCTAGATTTGTATATGTTTGCTACCTGTTTTGGATAACTTTCATTTCTGAAATAATTTAAACCCTTTTTTTCTCTATTAATACAGGAATCTCTTTGAAAGAATGTGAAAGCTTGCTGACAAAAAAATGATGTACATGAACCTCACCCTCTTCTTAATTCAAAAGTAAAAGAAAATCTGTAAAAAAACGAGTAAATTCAGTCTTAAATATCCGAAAAGTTTGACTCTACGTCTATAGTACGAGACATCATCTTTTGCGATTTGTACTTTACGGTATCTCATTATATAAGAAAAACCTTTGAATTCTTGTTTGATTTGATTATTTACAGAATCTGAAACACTGCTTTCCAACTACTTTATTCCTCATTACATACAATTTACTGGAGAAAAAAAGATGTGCTTTTTCAATTCATCAAAAGAAAGTCCTTCTTTGAACCAATGGTATTTTGGTAGGCTTCTTTCTAAAGTGCAAATCTAACTACTGTTATTGAATGGGAATTGAGATGAAAGCCTGAGGATTATTCTGACTCCCTAATATACTTCAAGTGTGGAACGAGATACTCAACATCAAGTGCCGCCACCATCATTATGTACTAGATGGTAGCTCCAATTTAAAAATGGAGGATGGGAAAGGATGAAATTATGTCCCATAAACAAGAGCGGCTCATTAATGATATTTTAAAAGTGGTATGCCATCTTGACCTCAAAGAAGATTTTTAAATGTCCTGCTCTCCCTATCGCATTGTTTCAAGGATGTACCAACTATGTTACTAGGCAATATTGGGCGTCCGCTCAGATTTCACCCCCGAAGGCAACGGGTCCAAACGCGCGGAAGCCTCGGAGGGTCGGGGCGTCCGGGGCCCGGCTTCCCGGGCGTCTGGGAACGGGCCTCGCGGGGCAGCGCCCCCTTTCGAAAGGAGCCGGGATAGGGTCTCTCCAGCCCAGCCGCCAGCCGCGCTCCCCGGGCTCCACGAAGGTAAAAACCTCAGCGGAGTTCCCCACAGGGAAACTCAAATCGGTCGAAAAGAAGAAACAGAGCGACGGCCCCGCGGGGGCAACGGGGGTGGCCGGCGAGGGTCTGCGCCTCGAGGAGAAGCGACTGCGACTTGGGGAACTTCCTAAAGGACCGCAGACGGCGGGTGAGGTCGAGCTAAGTGCACTTCATCTCCGGGCGGCTCAATTAACGCGCCACCGAGTCCCGAGTTGAGGGACTACCGTTTCAAGTAGTTAGGACAGCAGGAAACATTTACCTTGTGGGAGAATAAAAGGTGAGCGCATCGAGGCGGCACACTCCACATTTCCTCAGAGAGTTAAGTCACGCTCAACAAAACGGCCGCGTTCCCGCCTCGGCTCGGCGCCCGCCTGGAAGGTGCCAGGGCTCAGAAAGGGCTCGAAGCGGAAGGGTGGAGGTGAGGCGGTAACTCACGAGGCCGCGCTGAGGTCCTAGAGCCCAGACAGCGGCTCTGGCCCAGTCGGTCGCCAACACCGCGGACGCTTGACGTGAGGCTCTGGAGTCCTGCTGAGGGGAACCTGGACGCGGGGGGGCGGGGCCATGAGGACGCCCCGCCTCTGGCCCCGCCCCGCCGGATGGTTTGATTAATGACCCTCCCTGGGCCGAGGGGCGGCTCCGGCAGGACGCTGTCCCCAGCACAGGTTCTCAGGTGCCCGCGGACGTCTGCGGGTCCTGCTGCGGTGAACCCACACCGGGCTCGCCCCGCACTCACGCCTCGCCTCAGAGGCGCCCAAATAGAAGACGCGGCCAGCCCGGGCTGGAAGCGCATGTAGCCTTCGGCTGGACGAGGATGGAGTGACCCGCGCCATCCTGGCCTCGCAGACCCGGCTCGAAGCTCCTCGCCTGCTCCCGCAGCGGAGCCGATCCCCGCACGGCCACTTCAGGAAAGGTGAGGGCCCCGGTCCGAGCCCCGCCGCGCCGTTCTCGGGCTTGGAGTAGTAGCGGGTGCCTTAGTCCGAGGTGAGGCCATGGGTCCTCCACTCCTCTGGGCTCCTGCTGCCGCCCCGGAGTCCCAGGTCTCGGGAGCCAATGGTACGAGGGCGGCCGGCGTGGGCAAGGTGGGCGGTGGCGAGGTAGGGCTTCCTGCCGCGCTCTACGAGATGACCCGCTCCATCTTTCCTGCTGGACGGGCGGGGTAACGTTCCAGAAGTGCGAACAAGTTCCGAACCGGAGCTGTGCTTCCGAAATCTTCCTTCCCCGGTAGCGTAGCCCTTTCGATTAATTTGTCGTTGGAAAGTAAAGCCGGCACCGCGCCAGTCCTCAGCCTTCTAAACAGCCCAGGAACCCTCAGACCCCACCACTCTCCCAGACTCCGGGAGGCAAACGTGTCCCAGTCAAAACAAGCACAACTCTGAGATCGCCCCGAGCCACGTCGGACGGCCGATCCCCGCGCGCGGCGGGGCGAGAGGCCTGCGCCTTCCCGGGTTAAGGTCTACTCGCGCGCGGGCTTCACCGCGCCTTCCCTCCTTTGCAGGGCGCGCGGCGCGGGAAGCCTCCATGGACCGCAGCGGCCCCGCAGGCAGCCCCCTGAACGACGAACCCACGCCCCCGACAGCCGCCACCCGAGACTCCAGTCCCAGGCGGACCGGGTCGGGCCCGGCGGGACCGGGAGGCGGCGGCGCACGCTCCGGGGGCGGGCGGCCGGCGGCAGCTAATGCTGCTCGGGAGCGCAGCCGTGTGCAGACTCTGCGGCACGCTTTCCTGGAGCTGCAGCGCACGCTGCCATCCGTGCCACCCGACACCAAGCTGTCCAAGCTGGACGTGCTGCTGCTGGCCACCACCTACATCGCACACCTTACCCGCAGCTTGCAGGACGACGCCGAGGCGCCGGTGGACCCCGGGCTGGGCGCCCTACGGGGCGATGGCTACCTGCATCCTGTCAAGGTAGGCGGGCAGGGCGCACTGCGGCCCCAGGGACAGGAGCAAGGCACTTGACCCGCTGGGTCGGCCACCGCCTGGGCAGATGCCACCGAACTCTCATCCTCCTGGGTGAGGCGGGGAACAGATTCGAAGAGTGACCTTGGCTCGCGAAGGCACCGGTAGCGAGGTCCCCACCACAAAAGGATACTCCTAAATGGTTTGCAGGTGTGGGTTTAAGCTCCTGGTGGCTTGGGTAGAAGTGTCCCATGCCCCATATAGGCTGCTGCCTACAGGATGACCTTCCTAGGTGAGAAGTATCTTCTCGTTTAACCATGTTTCCTTTGTGGTTTTATCAGATACTTGAAAAGTTTCACGTATTAAATGGGGTGATGGAGTTATCTGACCCTAAGTAATCCTAGGAAACCAATGTTGCACATTTTTTGTAAAGCTGGTAAGAATAAAATGAGACCGTTCTGCATCGCCGCGGAGCAAATTTTCAGTCCGTTTCAAAAAAACCTTAACAATCACGGAATAGACCACTACCAAGAAAGTTAGAAAAACTTTAATGAATTTATGTAATTTTCATAGTAAATTGGCATATATGTTGAGTGATTAAATACTACATTCAAATTCTGTAATGTACAAAATTAGCCAAGAGACTCCGTCTTGTATAATATTTTTTTACATTATATATAGGTAGAATGGTCAGGGGTTTTGTTTATATGGTATATATGATTATGATTTATTACCTATATTGCAGTATTTATACTTTCATCATCCTTTCTCCTAAATTTGATTGTTTTTATATCCTGCATTGATATGGCTTTCTTTTCAAAATGCATCTCCTTCCCTATATTATCTAGACCTAAATATTCATTTTTTTATTCCACCATTCTGAAGCATTTTGACAGACACACCAATACAAAATTAGGACTTTGTCCTAAGTATATCGATGTTCAATAAATTATTGAATAATCATTATTGAAATGTGGTAAAGTACCCACTCTAATGTTAACTGAAGTTAAAATTCTGTGGTGAGGTTTAAGAAATTTACTTTGGAAATTTAATCAACATGATGACAGACTCTAATTCAAACTAAATATAAAAATTTCAAATATCACTTATTTATAATTATTATAGACTACTCCCTTCCATTTGTGTGTTATATTTCAGCCAAAAAGTCATTCATTATTAATTAAGGGGTTTTGTATTACTATCAGGTGCCATTAATCTATTATTAATGGAAGATTACTATTAGGTACATCAGATTGCTAGTCAAATATATTATTAACATTAGATTTCTTTTGACTTGACAGATACTATAAGAAAGTTTATTTTAACATAGACTTTAATACAAAAAACATCTATTAAATTCCTCTTTATGGGAGATGTAAATCAGATGGGAAATCCAGTTGTTTTTCACCTTAGTTTCTTGCAGTGCTTTTTTGAATGAGTAGTGTTAGAACCATAATTTTCATGTAACAATAAGCTTACCAAGATTTTTTTGCCCTGATTCCCATGTCAAATGTTTTTGTAGTCTTATAACTCCTTAAAGAAAAATTAAATCTCATTCATCCTCTGAATCAACTTTTGATTTTAAAAGACAATCCTGGGGATAATGAAAGAAGGCCAAAGATACCTCTTTAAAATGAAATTGATGATGGTTGAACAAGTGTCTAGTCTATTTTTAAATCATTTACTGAGTGCCTGCTGTGTGCAAAGCACTGTGTTAGGAGAGTGAATACAACTGCTGTTGAGACTCAGTCTCTGCCCTAAATGAGACATATAATAGAGACAAAGACAGAAATACAAATAGGAGTAGGTACAGTAGGAGAATGTTGTATGTGCCATAGGAGAGCTATAACCATGTGCTGTGGAGGTGTAGAGGGAAAAGATTTTCTATACATAATTAAAACTGCCTGTAACACATTATTTTACAGACACTACCAAGGTGACTTAAATATTAAGTCTATCATTGATTAATCTAGTGCCAAAGAAATGAAGATATTCTGATTTTTGTACTTTTTGGTTTACTAAAGGTATTGTAACCCTTAGTTAAATAGTGTTCCAAAATGACTTTATTTTGCCACCATGCAGTATAATGTTACTAAGTCTTACTTTGATGATCAAAAGATCTGTTAACAAATATTTCATGGCTATAATTTTGAATCTTCAGTTCTTATGATCAGGACTGGGGATTCAGCATTGTCAGCATTGTTGGGAATTTACATTAAGAGTACCTCAAATGAAACTGGAAGGTTTAGAGGACTGAGATCCTGGGGCATAGCCTAAAGCAACAGTTTTTATCCCTTTGAGTTGTGAGCAATTCTGATCAGCACCAGTGTGTGAAAGAGCAGTGATTCTCCAGGATAACAGGAGTATATTTCAGATTCTTAGACTGGAATAAAAGCACAGATGGCTTTATTAGTTGCATTACCCTTGGAGAATCATTGTTAATAACACAGATAAACAATAATTTTTTAAACCTTTTTTATTGAGTTATAGTCATTTTACAATGTTGTGCAATAATTTTTTTAATACAAAATTTTGTTATTTTGGAGTCATTTAACTCCAAAAATCAACGATACATTTTTTTAAGTCTTCAGGTTCAGTTCTGGTTACTTGTATGAGTTTGCTAGATTGTTCTGAACCTAATGAAACTACAGAATTTTAAATATGCCCTATTAGGTAAAGTAGAGGTCAAGATTGTGTTAATCTACACAATGCTAAAACAGACCATTGAAAAGTGAGATCTAAATCAGTCAGCCTTTTTGGCATGATGCTGACATGCAACCCAACCAACATTTTATTTATATTTTAATTTCTGACTCTTAAAACTATTTATGTGTCTATATTAAATTCATTTGAATAAAATCATTAGAAGCCTTTTTGAAAATTCAGGGATTCAAAGTTATTAAAAAAGGGAAGTTTAATTAAGTCCATGAGAAATCAGGCAAAACCCCACATATACATTTTTAAGTGCTTCATAAAGTACTTAAATACTAGCAAGGCGGTAAAGAACAGATGCCTTCTGGCTTAGGAAGGCCTTTGAGAGCATCCCTGCACAAGCTATAGTGGCAAAAAGCCCGGGAGCCTAAGATTTATCCAAAACATTGATCTTGGACTGAGGAAGACATACCTAGAAATCACGAATGTTCTTATCATCTGATGTGATACATTAAAATTTACCATTTCCGAAAAAAACAAAAAACCCAGAAAACAAAAAACAGATACCTTCATTTGTCTCCACTCGTGGTTGCATGATTTAGAGTGATTCTCAAAACAGTGCATCCCAGGTAGCACATATCAGAACTAACAGGGAGCATTCAGTAGTATTTTGACTTTATTTTAGATGTGTTTAATTCACATTGTCAAATTATTACTATCTACATTCTCAAACGTAGAAGTCTCAAATTACATTTGAGGTTTGAGCATGAGATTTTTATGCTCATGAAAATGGGGCAGGAGTGTAAAAATGAAAAAGCACTGGTTTATAACATGCCTAAAATTTTCCACTTGAAATTGATGATTTATGCCTTACACTGTTCACTACATGTTAATATTAGACTGCTCAGGCTGCAATAATGAAATACCATAGATTGGGTGGATTATAACAACAGAAATTTATTTTCTCACAGTCCCAGAGGCTCAAAAGTCCAAGATCAAGGTATTGGCCAATTCTGTTCCTGGTGAGAGCTCTCTTTCTGTCTTGCAGCTGGCCAACTTCACTCTTTCTCAAAGAAGAGGAGCTCTCCTTAAAAAGCCACTAATCCTATCATGAGCTACTCACCCTCATGACCTCATCTAACCGTAATCACCTCCCCAAATACTATCACAGTGAGAGTCAGAGCATCAACAAATGAGTTTGTGAGGGACACAAACATCCAGTGTGCGGTACCATGACACTGGATTCTACAGTATAGTGCAGGCCTTAAGTCTGATCTAACAATGCCAGAAGCATACATATAAAAAAAAAATCCCAGGCTAGTTTCTGAAACACTTCATGTTACCAACTGGTAACAGGGATCCCAAGAACAGGATCAGTGACATGATACACCCAGAAAATATAAGAATGCACATCTGTGATTTAAAAATGCAAAACCTGGAAAAAAGTTTTAAACAAAATAAAAAATAAATAAAACACAAAACCTGAAATGCATTTGCAAAAGTGAGTAGCACTGTGTCAGTCTTATTACTGTATCAAACATAAAATGCAAGTTTACTTATAGGAAGATTATGCAGGAATCCATTTTAAATGGACCATTTTAAATTCCAAGTAAGACAAATGTTATATTTTATCTGTGTTAAAGTGTAAATTCCCAGCAAAATAATCTGAATCTAAGACTCTTAAGTAACCTAAACTACGTAGGAGCAAATTCATTTATCACATCTGGAGGCATAAAAATCACATGCCTACTTCCTATTCCTTATGGCTACATGTAAACATCTGGAATCCTAGTGCAGGTGACAGTAACTATATTCAGAAGTACAACGAAAGCTTATATTATTCCAGGTAAGAACTGACTCTACCTTACACTTCTCCAAAGAGGTCCATTCTGATTTAATTGGCCTGGAGTGTGACTTGGCCATCAGTCTTTTTTAAAGCTACCCTGTGATTCTAATATGCAATTTGTGTTGAAAATCCAGAGCTCTTATGGACTTTGAATTGTTAATAACTGTACCTCTATTTGAGCACTGTGGATTATCTGCCAGGCATTTAAGAACATTTCATGGTGCTGTGTAACTGGCAGTCTGCCCATGAATGTTTGCTGGTGAAAACAGCCTCCTGCTCACAGCAGGATTTACTCTCTGGAGAGCGTGGGACCCCATTGCTGACCTTTAGGTGTTGCACTTTTTTAGCTTAAGGACTTATCTTTGTATTAAAAAAAAAAAACAGCAGTATTTCTCTGATTAATATTCCAAGGACCTTAGAACTAAACATATTATATGACCACCCCCTAAAAAATAAGTTCATTCTGAAAATACTACTTATGTAGCATATCTTTTCATCATCATACCTATTTGCAAATGAACTGTATTGTTTGAGAGGCTGACCATTTTAAAGGTGAATTTAGAAAAATCCCGACCAGAATACAAATGTGATGATTGCTGAAAGGCTAGAGGCTGTGAGATGCCAGTACAAGCAGACATTTAATCTGGCTGTTCCAGCTATGTAACACCAAACATTCTCATATTTGCAGCTTCTAGATATTGCTCTTAGCTAGATAAAATGTTTAGATTATTGAATTGGTCACTTTTCATTGAAGTTCTTTGACAAGTGTCGACACATAATATTTACCATATATAACTTTTAAAAATATTTTTAAAGCTAGGGATCTTGTTTTAGGCTTAATTTTGTCTTAGGTTTAGCTTGAAATTTAAAATTGTGGGTAGATATATTTTCCTTCCTTTAAATATATTCATTCTCCATGATTTCTTGCATTTCTGGTCCACATGCACACATATTATTTCATACAGTTATAATCAAAGTCTGGGTATGCTTTTACTTTTAATGTTAGCATTAATAAGCATTTTCTCATGTCACTGCTTAGACTTCATGATTACAGTTGTTACTTGCTACATAATACTGCATTTGCATTGAGGTACTTGGAATTTTTAATATTATTATCACAGACTATACCTGTCATTAATACTAACTTTTGGATTCTTGTTTAAATATTCTTTTTCAGAAATGGCCGATGCGATCAAGATTGTACATTGGTGCTACTGGCCAGTTTCTGAAGCATTCTGTCTCTGGAGAGAAAACAAATCATGACAGTTTTCCAACAGACTCACAGCCTTAGGCTCTCCCCTGGTGGGGGCTGGTAGAAAGTGATGCCTGTTGTTTCTAAATGATGTGAAATAGCTCTATATTTATTACATCAGACATAACAAACATCATTTCTGAAAGTTTACATATGAATCCATAGTTGGGTGTTCAGATTTATCTGTCTAATCTAAGTAAATATGGAATGAAATAATCAGTCTAGTGCAAAACACACAGCTTATCTATTCAGTATGAGAGAATTACTACTATATAGTGCAGAAGAAACTATTGGAAAAAAGAAAAAGACATAGAAAAGCAAAGAATTGTGTTTCTATCCAAAGAATGTACACATTTTCTGTAGCGTATCTATTTAACAAACTAAAAATCTAGTATCTATCTATACAATCTTCCTGGTTTAAAAAAATAAAATGTTTTTGTAATTCACCAATATTTCGTTTTTGAAAACCAGCTGGAAGGTAGGAAATCATTCATTCAGTTTTAGCTGAATATGTGTGAAAAGACTGTTGAGGTAGTATGACGATGTAGCAACTTCTGTAACTAGTTATTTTTCCCCGTTAGCAAACTTATTTGGAGTATTAGAAATGATTTGTTTCATAGGACAGGACTTGGCCTCCTTCCTAGAGGATTATTAAATATCTTTATGTTTCCACGCTGTGGAAGGCAAAGGGAATCCCTGCAGCTCTGAGTGAACAGGAGATGGGTATCACTGGGCAGCAGGGCGTGTCACCCTCCTCCCTGGTAACTCCATATCCACCCCACTCTTTCAGGTCCTGAACTAGGTGAACAGGTGCAGCTGCAGCCTCCTAGAGACAGCTGCATATTCAGGCCTGTCAGGGCGCCTCCAGGGAACCCCCGTGACCTTCACAGTCACAACTTTGGCCAGCTTCCTTCTCTCCTTGTCAGTTGCTGTTCACCATCTACCTACTTGGCCATTATGAAATGGGAGAAATCCAGTCAGATTTGGGACTTCTGATGCATCAGGCCAGAGCAGACTCCTGAGTCTGCTCTGATTTGGACCCACAACCCGGGAAGGCCCTCTGCTATGGGTCTCTCCCACTGCCCTGCACATGAAGTGCCCAGGGAACAACTATTCTGCCTGATTGCACCAGAGGCTTCAGTTTCAAAAGGAGCTTGGGGGGTCCTAGCTATGAAATGGAGTACACTGATCTCAAAACTACAGGGTGCAATAGAGACACCTGAAAAAAATCATCCGTCTCTTGTCATATCTTTGCTAATTTAGATTCCCTTTTGTCTCCTTTTCTTGTTTTTCTCCTCAGTCTTTACTATTCCAGTGTGCAAGTGTAAAGTTCATTCATTTCCCAATAACCCAGAGTTTTAAAGCTGCTGAGTTTGATCCAAGATTAGCAAACAGAAAGGTGTTATGAATGGACTTGGTTGAATTAATATAGCAGCTGAACCACCATTTCACTTTATCCTCCATTTAATTCCAGCTTTTGGCAATGAAATGAAGTAAAAGATCATTTGAAGGCAGAAACTGTCTTTCACTGGATTCAGTCAAGCATGACCATGTTTTGTCTCATATCTGATAGGTTGTCATTTTTATTATTTTAATGTGAATATACTCCTTGTAATGTGACCAAAACATGCCTTTAAAAGAAAAGGCTTATAATAAAGCTTTCTATATATTAATATGTAGCAAAAATTATTTGTGAATTTGAATATTTGTGAGTGTATGTACCCATTCATGTACCATTGAAAGGAATAAAAAGTAAAATGAGATATGGATTCAGCCATTCACTGTTATAAATTATTGGAATAAAAAGTGCTAAGAATAATCTTTTATCTTAAGCAACGAAATCAGAACTTCTTTAAAGTTACCTGGAATTGAACTGTAAATGCTAAATTTGATAGCATTTCAGAAAAATAATGGTTTTATTGCTAAGAATCTATCTGGTTACAGTTTTTAAAGCATTAATTGGGGAAAAATTATGACTTTTGTTGAATTATCAGACTTGTCTAAATCTTCTGTTAAATTGTTAATCACTGCCTTGAAGGGTATTACTTTTTATTACTTCTTGTCCAGTTACAAATGTTTTAATGCCAAAGAACTATGTTTCTGTCATAGGTTTTCAAAACATTTAATTAAATTGCTAAATTTGCTAACAGCTTTTGGTAGGTTGGCAAATCTTAGAGGAGGAATTGCATATTTCATCCAAAGGTTCAAAGGCGCATGCTATTTAAATGGTGCATGGTCAATATAAGGGGTATTCCTGAAACAAAATAAAGCACTGATTTGAAAAGTAATTCAGTCTGTTAAATTTGCATCGGTCTCTGTGATTATTTAACAAATAATGAAGGTACACTTGAAAATTCTTCTAGAAGACAGATACCTGCTTGGTATTAGCTGCTTCACCATGCTGCCCTTAGTGGAATACACGAATGGGTAGGGAAGGGGGTATATTTGGATCATGGTGTTATCCTATCATCTGCAAGGGAAATCCTCACTTAAATTTCTGTCAGTTCACTCACTCTCTCAGTAATAGGCATTACATTTAAAATTCCTCTATCATGATAATTTGGGGGGATAAGGAAATACATTTTTAGAAGCGTAATTGGTTCCAACAGACTTTTAAAAATGTATTGTTTATTTCTATGATTATAAAAATACAGTACTACTTACTGTATGTAAATTATATATCAGTAAAGCTACATTAAAAAGTACATATGTGCCTGTTTTTAAAAATAAACTTAACAAAAAAGGAATGAAATGGGAAGTAAAAGTCCCACAGTGAAGGTGGGTGTCTAGGAGAGAATAAAGGTGAGGGTATCTGTTCCACACGTTACTTGGTAATAAAAAGACTGGTTCTGCATGTTTATAAGGCTTTTTGACCCAACTACTTTAATGTGCAGTTACAGATACCCTAAACAGTAGTTTTCTTATCTATTCACGGAGACTTTATTTACTTAGAAGAAGCTGTGCAAAAAGAAAATAAATGCTGATTGACCTCACTGAAATGCATCATAATTATTATAGGTGAAATTGCTTTTTAGGTTAAGTTATTCAGTAATTTTTCTTTCTCTCAAAGGGCTTCATTTTATATTCATGAAAGCAACGAACCAGTCATTATCAAAGAAAGTATTCAAGCTCTAGTAAGGTCTCTTTTGTTTTTTGTTTTTGTTTGGTTGGTTGTGGGTTTTTTTGTGGGGGAGGGCACGGTGGGGTATAGAGGTAATTTTATATATTTTTTTCAGCACATTTTTTAATCATTTTTTTAGTCCTTGGTATCATAGTGCCATTCTGAGGAAATAATCCAATAGAGACAAAACATGTCCACAGTGGCCAACATGACTCCCTTAGAAATCAACACATGAATTGTATTTGGCATCATTTAAGACTAGTTGCTTGCTGGCTTTTATAAAATGGTATTCTTAGCTGGCAGGGAGAAGAAATGATAAACAGATTGCTTCTGATCCAAATTCATATATTAGATACCCTGTTTTGAGAGGGTGGTTTAATCTAAATACCTGTACCCAACTGTGTACAGGTAATTGCAAATTATATCAATCACGTATTTTATTTGAAAAGCTATGATTTTTTACTCTTCTCGCACTGGCAGATTATGTTTTAGTCTGGTGACATTTTTTTTTTTAAATCATTGCTGGAGGTTGTGGTATCTACAGTTTCTCGGATGGTTTACAACCAGTAGTATACCATTGCTGTCTTTCTCCATGGTACACACTTTTGATTTTTTAGTTTTGTTTTTCTTGTTATTGTAACTTTAAAAATATACAAAAGCTAAGAGTCCAAAATTTTTAAGGGAACACTAGGGAAATAATATAAAATTGTTTATCTCAAAAAATTAATATATACTTTTATATTGTTACGTACTAGTAGCTGGTGGTCTTATATGTGACTGTTCTACTGAAAAAAAAAAAAATGCCCCTTAAATCCTATAGATTTGCTTCCTATAAACTTTGAGTATAGCACAGATGTTACCGCAACACAGTTGGGAATGAGGGACATTAAATATTCTCGCCTAACTACATAAACCAGGGAAAGGCTTCCCTTCCTATGTTTACACAAGTCTTAGTTTCAACTCATAGGAGAAACCAGCTCAGTGAAATATACCTCAATCACTCAAACTCTTTCATTATAAATTATACCATAGCATTTAGCTGTCAGAAGCTTTTAAATTATAAATTGAAGAAAAATCTTAACTATTAGGCTTAAAGATTATGTCAATAGTCATTTCCTGTGCACATGAATGTTACTGAAGAAACTCATGCATTTCTGCCCTCTCAGGACCAAAAAGTATGTCTATGGGGAGGTCTGGGGATGAACTTAAATCACTTGTCTCTGTTTTTATGGCCATTGAAAACTGAGGGCCATTAAAAACAATGTGAGGTCTAAATAAGAACTGATTTTAAACATCCTTATTTTCTGATAAGCTCTGAAACCACTCAATTTAAAAAATTTTAAATATGTGCTATTATAAGGCATCTTAATACTTTACATAGATGGGTATATCATGAGGGCCAAATTTCAAAAATTAAGTTATATGTATTTTAAGGGCCCATGAAAGATTGTTTCTACTCTGTGTACAGCATATCTGTGCCTCTTGCTGACCGTAGCCCCTATGTCAGAGTCCTCTTGAAACATGGGCAATAACCAAGTGGAAAAAGTGGGGTGCGGTGGCAGAGAGAAGAGAGTTAAGGAGGGAAGGAAAGAGAGAAGTGGGAAGCAATTTCCAGATCCTCCTTTCAGAAAGGGGAGGCCTGGCCCACCAGTGTCCAGTCAGGCTACAGGTGTGATGTTCTGGGATACAGAGGAGAGACTGCCTTGGAGAGGAGACCTGACTTCAGGCCAAGAACAGAAGGAAAAAGGCTGCTACACCTGGACACACCTGGCCTGAGAGGTCCAGAGAGCAGCCACACCAGGTCTCAGGAACACCAAGGCCCAGGTGGCTCTACTCCCTCTCTGGTCAGACAGCTGAGAGGGTAATGGTGGTGGTGGGAACAGCTTGACCCAAGACAGCAGACTTCCTGTCACCTTAAAACATTGCTGGCTCTCCCTTCCCCCAACCCATTCAAGCCCCACCAGACTCATGGCTACTTCAGAGATACATACTGTGATTACATGGCTGCATTCCTTTCCCTGTTGAAAGGAAACAGAGCATCCTGGGAGAATAAATGAATTTCCCCAAGTGGGAGGTTAAGAACTTGTTACTCAAGATGCACATTTAGTTAAACTAGAGGAACAGGGAAATAGGCAAGAAGGGGTGGAAAAAAATAGGTTCTAGAAAAAGATGTAGATCCCACTTTCTAATAGGGTATGAGTTGGGCAACGCCTATTGAGTAAATATCTTTAGAGGATGGAGTAGTTTATTAAGGAAAGGAAGGGATCACGTATTTTTAATTACCAAGCTGATTAGTAACAGCAGCTTTCCCTAATTAAGGGCTCTGGTTGAGGGCAGATTTCTCCTAGAATGAAGTCAATATACACCTCTGACACCACAAAACTGACTCAGAATCTCTAGCAAGATAATGGACCTAAAATTCAAACTTTATTAAGAGAGAAGATGAAATCCTCAATTCTAAAAGTTGCCATCTGTATAAGAGCCAAGGCTGGAAGCTGGGAAGAGTACTCAGGCCAGAATGCTAGGAGTCAGGGAGATGGCAGAATAGGGGGCCCTCAACACAAGCAATTGTAAGCAGGGCTCTGGGCCTCAGCAGTGACACCAGCATGACATTAAGGTAACACATTGAGGTAACAGACACACTATGTCAAAGTTGGTCTAGACCCAGGATGCTGAACATAGGGGCCTGCAGCGCCCCCTTCCACCTCAGCAGGCTCTGTAACTTCTCCCTAAAGCACACCCGGATGGAAGGGGGAGGCAGGTAGGAGACTCATGAGATGGGAAAACAGCCCTGACAGTTTCACCTCTTACTTGACTGAATATTTAACAGTCTGCCTCTGTTGCAGATGTGTTTCCTCTCCAGGGCTGGGGATTCCAGGACAAGAGGAGGTTGCATGCAGGACATAAAGAAAGCTACCTGATTCTCCTCTCATTCTAGTCATGGTGTGGACATCTTAACCCAGTCACACCATTGAAATTGGCTCTCTGTACTGATAACTTACAATTTAGTTGTTTTGTATTCCATTTTATTTGGCCTTAAAGTTTAGAACACACCTAAATGATTGACTGTGATGATACTGATGACATTCATGGACTTTTGTGAATGGGTTAGGAAAATTCATGGCATATGAGAAGCTTGCCCAGGGTTGCCCAGCTAACTAGTCAGTGGCAGAACAAGGACTCAAGTGATCTGGCTCCGACAGTCTGGTTCCTATCCACTCTGGTATGTTGCCCTAGGGAGCAGAGTCACATGTGACAGTCACAATAGTAATTTTCTTTATATAAAATCAGTTCTCAGAATTTAAAAGGCCAGCAACATAAATGGTAAGAGTGAAAAGTTTATGAAAGGAAATCAAACAGCCATATTTTTATGAAAAGATACACAAACTCACTTATGATAAGAGATATAAATTTAAAAAGCAACAAAATAACATATTTCACTGAATGATAAAAACTATCCAGTTATAAAATAATAAATCCTGAGGATGTAATGTATAGCATGGTGTGTACAGCTAACAATATTGTGTTGTATATTTGAAAGGTGCTAAGAGAGTAGATCTTAAAAGTTCTTTAACAATGAAATAGTAGAAAAAGAAATCAAGAAAACAATACCATTTACCATCGCACCAAAAAGAATAAAATACCTAGGAATAAACCCACCCAGGAAGTCAAAGGACCTGTACTCCGAAAACTATAAGACATTAATGAAAGAAATTGAAGATGACATAAACAGATGGAAAGATATACCGTGTTCTTGGATTGGAAGAATCAATATTATTAAAATGGCCATACTACCCAAGGCAATACACAGATTCAGTGGAATCTCTATTAAATTACCAATGACATTTTTCACAGAGCTGGAACAAAAAAGGTTAAAATTTGTATGCAAACACAGAAAATCCTGAATAGCCAAAATAGTCTTGAAAAAGGTAAACAGAGCTGAGGAATCACGCTCCCTGACTTCATACTATACTACAAAGCTACAGTGATCAAAACAGTCTGGTACTGGCACAAAAACAGACACACAGATCAAAGGAACAGGATAGAAAGTCCAGAAATAAACCCATACACTTCTGGTCAATTAATCTACGTCAAAGGAGGCAAGAATATATAATGGAGAAAGGACAGTCTCTTCAACAAGTGGTGGGGAAAACTGTACAGCTACCTGTAAAAGACTGAAATTAGAATGCCATATATAGAAATTTAACCCAAAATGTATTAAAGACCTAAATGTAAAACCAGATACTATAAAACTCCTAGAGGAAAGCATAGGCAGAACACTCTTGGACATAATTATTACTATATTAGTATCCAGAATATATAAAGTATAATTATTATATTAGTATCCAGAATATATAAAGAAATCCCATAAATCAATTTTTTAATTACAGATACTCCAATAAAAAACTGGGCAAAACTATGAAGGCTATGATTTACAGAAGAGAAAACCCAAATGATTAAAACTGTGGAAAAAAAATTTAAGGGAAAAACAAAACATAGAGTTATCTTTTCAGCCTCATGGGAAATGCAAATTAAAATAACAGTAAATATTTCGTATTTATCAGATCAACAAAAATGTTTAAATTCTGAAAAGAGCACATTTTGACAAGGATGTGATGCAACTACTTGGAAAACAATTTGACTGTACTAAGTATGAAGATGCATTTGTCCTTCAATCCTTCAACTCAGCAATTCAGCTTCTAGGGATAAGAGTGTGCAGTGAAAGCTAATTGTTAATTATTCAAGTATTCAGGTTATCTTGTGAACCAGTTGTTAGTAGCTTGAAATTGCCATGATGCATTTACACCACAGATATCTGCAAATCAGGGTTTTGTTTTGTTTTGGAGGATTTTTTGGGTTTGTTTTGTTTTGAGATCCTGTTTACCAGAACACCACCGCCAGACACAGAAACACTCATACATTAAGTACAAGGAGACATTGTAGAAGAAACATTCAGAATCTACACTGTATTTAAGTTTAATGGGTGTTAGTTTCAGGACATATTTTCTATTAGATCATCACTGAGGTACAGTAACATACTTTAACCTTAGTTTATATTTTTCGATTAGTTCCACATCCTCAACTATGTAATCATTCTTAACTGTTTTAAACAGTAAGAAATGTGTATTACTTCACATAACAAGACACTGGAGTGGCTCCCTGGATGCTTCACTTGGTGACTATTCGGTGTCTTTAAGTTGCTTGGTTCCTTCCCTTCCCACTTTGCCATCTCCAGAAGCTCCCTCATTTAACAGGATGGCTGAATCGATGCCAGGAATTCTTTCACTGATGATCGATGATTGTATCTAGGGGAAGAAGAGCTGTTTCTTCCCACGTGTCTTTTTATCAAAGAAAACTTTCCCTGTGGTTCCCTAGCAGACTTCCCCTTTGGTCCCATTGGTCAGCTTGAATAGTTTAAATAACATTCCACTATATTCAGAATTTGTCATAGGATTTAAGTAGTTGTTTGCAAGGCTTACTCCTAACATAAAAGTTAAAATTTTTAAACAGAAAAGGAAAACCCTGGAGTCTCACATTGACAATTAAAGCTACTCATTATTTTAGATCCGGGCAGAAATCATAAGTAATTTAGGTAATTTTCACCAAAATTATCTCAGTAAAGTTCATGTACTTCAAGTGTTTAAGAATCAACTTTCATTCAGATCAGTGCCTTATTTTCTGACAATTTAATGTATTTTTCACAGATTTAGAACTTTAACCTTGACGAGAGGTATAAATGCTATGATTATCTTAATGTCAATATTATGTTTAAAAATAATCTTGCCTGAGGTAAAAGGATCATATATATGGAAGTCATGCATTTATGACTAGGGTCATTTACATTTCTCTTGCATTAACTCTATTTTGACATGCTTACCATTGAGCAAAGGAAAGCATATGGTTATTATAGCCAACTTCCTTCCAGTTCCAACCTCATTTTCTACTGCAAACATCCAGGGGAACTAGGAGGTTCTCCAAATCATTCACTAATATGAAAAAGACTGAAGGCCAAATGTATTAATTTACTAATGAGATCTACATGTGTAAGTGCAGACTATAGAGTCTGACAGCTTATAAGAAAACAATATCCCATATGCCCTGAATCCATACATGTCTGTCTACCACCTGTAAACTTTCTAAGATAATCCTGATTATATTATCAAAAATGGCTACTTTCTAAAATTTATTTTGATACATCACTGTATCATATTTAAACCATGAAACTTTCCTCTTGAAGTGGTTTTAGTTGTTTTTGCAATTGGCAGCGTTAACTCAGTTCAGCAATTTGGAGACCAGCAGCCCCCAGGGACGTGCTCCTTGCTGGAGAATACCAAACATTTTTCATAATGCCAGTGAGGGGTGAAGGAGGGAATGGTGGGCTGAAGGGGCAAATCTTAGAAATGATCTATTTTTGCAGTCAGAAGAGAAAATGTATGACCTTCATAAATTTTCAATTTAATTTAATTATAAAATTGTATACACATCACATGGTATTCAATAAAAAATTAAAATATCACTTTCCCCACAAATCCCAAGTTTCACTCCCTAGAGGCAAGCATTGTAAAGTTTCTTTTGTAACTTTTCAAAAATATTTTATATATAGTCATACAAATGCAGTTTTTATTTAACCTAAAATAAGGTTTTACTAAATATCTTTTTCATCTAGCTTTTAAAAATACACTTGAAAAAAATTTCCAAATCAGCATATACAGATCTACAATTCATTTATTTATTCATTCAACAGACATTCATTAAGTGCTAGGTGTTAAGTATTAGGTGTTAGGAATGAAAAGGTGAGCAAAACAGACATGGTCTTTCCTCTCACAGGATGTATATTCCAATGAGGGCAGTGAAAGTATATAAATTTAAAAAAGGAGTATAATTCCAAATTATGAAGGAAACAAAAAGGGAGATGTTTTATAGGGGGCTCACTTCAGATGCGCAGGGCAAGTGTGGCCTCACTGAGAAACTGACATTGAAGCTGAGATCAAAGAAAGGAAACTAGTTATTCAAAAACTGGGACAAGAGAATTCCAGGCAAGAGAAAGGCCTTGAGATGTGAAAATTGTTTGGCGTGTTCTAAAAACTAAGAGTAGGCCAAGGTGACTGGTGTGTAGCAAGAGAGGAGAAGCAAGAAATGAGGTAAGCCACGTGAAGGTGTGGATCTTTTTTCTCTTTTTAAAATATTTTTTATTCTATTTTTCTTGTGGTAAAGTATACCTACATAAATTTATCATTTTAACCGTTTTTTAGTGGCATTAGTTATATTCACAGTCCATTCACAAACCATCACCACTATACATTTCCAGAACTTTTACATCATCCCAGACAGGAACTCTGTGCCCATCAAACAGTAACTCTCCATCCACGCTTCACCCCATCGTCTGGTGACTGCTGTTCTACTTTCTATCCCTTTGAATTTGCCTATTCTAAGTACCTCATGTAAGTGTAATCATACAATATTTGTCCTTTTTTGTCTGGCTTATTTCACTTAGCATAATGTCTTCAAGGTTCATCCACCTTGCAGCATATATCAGAATTTCCTTCCTTTTTAAGGCTGAATAAAATTCTATTGTACATACT
This sequence comes from Camelus dromedarius, assembly GCF_036321535.1. Taxonomy (NCBI): domain Eukaryota; kingdom Metazoa; phylum Chordata; class Mammalia; order Artiodactyla; family Camelidae; genus Camelus; species Camelus dromedarius. The sequence continues at coordinate 9,819,754 of NC_087465.1, read as the reverse complement.
TACCACATTTTCTTTATCCATTCATCCACTGATGGCATCTGGGTTGTGTCTACCTTTTGGCTATTGCTCATAGTACTGCTATGAACATTGCTGTACAAGTATTTGAGCCTCTTTCAATCCTTCGGGGTATATACCTTGAAGTGGAATTGCTGGATCACATGGTAATTTTACATTGAACTTTTTGAGGAACTGCCATACTGTTTTCTACAGTGCCTGCACTACTTTACATTCTCCCCAGTAATGGTACGAGGGTTCCAATGTCTCTACATCCTTGCTAACACTTATTCTGTTGTTGTTTTTTAAATAATAGCCATCTTAATGGGTGTGAAGTGGTATCTCATTTTTTGAGATTAGTTTTTGATTTCATTTACAAATTTTACATTTCCTCATTGGTTAGTTATATTGAGCATCTTTCTCATCTGCTTATTGGCTACTTGTATATCTTCTTTGGAGAAATATCTATTCACATCCTTTGTCCATTTTTGAACTGTCTATTCACGTCCTTTGTCCATTTTGTCATTGTTGAGTTGCAGTTCTTCATATATTCTTTATATTAATCCCTTATCAGAGATATGTCTTACAAACATTTTTTTCCATTCTGTGGATTGTCTTTGACAACCTCTTGACAATGACGTTTGATGCAGTTTTTAATCTTGGTGAAGTCCAGTTTATCTGTTTTTTTTCTTTTGTTGCCTGTGCTTTTGTGTCATATCCAAGAAGTCATTGCCAAATCAGTAATGGTGGCTTCCACACCTGCCTACACAGTTGTAGGCAAAGGCCTGGTGCTGGTGGCTGCTGAGGTTGCAACTTAGGTTGTAGGAGTAATACCCAGCAAGGAGTGTGTGATGGCATGCTAAGGCCCAAACCACTACTTGACAGAAGAAACAGTGCCCATTTGGTGCCCTAAAAAAGAATTTTAAACCCCTGTAAAGTATTCAGCAAAAGCTTTATATAAATGTTACTGACTCAGGCTCTTGGACTCTTTAATTAATAGAAATTGATATGGCCAGATGAGAATTTCAAGCAAGGCTTTATTGGGGCTCATGCTGCAGCATGAGGGAGCAAAATCAAGTAACAGGTGCCCTTGCTCAGGGCTCCTGGAGAGGAGCTGCTTGGGACCTTAAATAGGGTAACAAAGGGGTGGACTGTGGGTTGGGCAGGAGATGTGGCTTAAGTGGTTTGCCCACCCACTGTGGTGCCCTGTTTAGGGATCATGTGCACAATCCTGCTTTTGCTCTCAGAAGTGGCAGTTGGTTTGTGGACTTTTTGTATCTTATTGTTCATAATTTCTCCAACTGCACGTGTCCCTTATAGTTTCTTCCAGATGCAAGCATTCCGGTAAAGGGTCTCAGGTTCCAGCCTATCTCATAAAGAGGAATCCTCTGGTAAAGTGAGTATAATCAAAATTTGTTTTGCTAGGTTTAGATTTTCACACCATGTTTCTCTGAGGCAAATATATTTTGCACTGGATTTTGTATCAATTTCTTAGAATTTGTTAGTCAAGAATTCCAGGAACGGAGACCTGGTTGAAATACAGAGTCATTTATTTGGGATGTGTTAGGACTGCAGCCCAGGAGACACAGATCCAAGAAGCAATTGAACTGTGTTCTGCTGGACTACAAAATGGGGGATGCTTAAAAAGGCAAAAAAAAAAAAAAAAATCACAAGATTACATAAATCGTCACAATTAGGACTGGAGTTGACAAGAAGGGTGCTTGCTAAACAAGGATTATTTAGGGATTGAAATGATTATATAGCGGCAAAAAGCAGGGGGTAGTCTTTGAAATCACAGTTTGCAGCTAGCAGCTACCAGCACATACAGTAAAACCGCTGGTGGTGTCTTTGAGTTTGACACAGTTCAGAAAATTCAGACTCTCAGTGATGCAGGAATATGTCTGAAATCACACCCAACAATGGCCACTCAGTTCAATTTCAGATGTCTCTGCCGTAGTTACTGCATTTTAATTTTTAAATGATTTAAAATGTCATCTACTTCCAGTTTTTAAAGGAGATGTGTCTTCTACTGGTTCAATTGTTTAATTCTAAGTCTAGTGCTACAAAGCCAGGACTCAATATATGATCGAGAGAAACAAGAATAATAAAACACAAGGCACAAAAATCCACAGCAAATTACATGTTCAGAAACACGGCAGGTGACTGCTTTACGAATGCTTTTTGTTAACTCTCTATTACAGTAGCTATCGTTATAATATACGGGAAATACAAAACGGCTCCTTTTTTTCCTAGTAACTAGTTCTTCTGTGTGTGTGCTAAGGGGTCGACTCTACATACCCTTACTCTAAACTGGAGTGTCCGGTATCACCGGTTTTTTAAGGACTGAATTACCTGAGGGAGCATGCTACGCGAATACATTTAGGAATGGGAGACTCTTTTCTTTTTAGAGCATGTTCTGCTCCCTTGGATCCATTACAAACTGTTTAATTACTTACACCTTCAAGGAAATAGCTCAAGGTGAGGTCCTCAGCAGCCTTGAAATCCTCGTGGAAATTCCAGAAGCCGCACAAAGTAAACCTGCGGCGGGAAGGCGCGCGCGCGCGCGCGGCCTCGGGGGCGGGGCCAGGGCCGGAAGGGGCGGGCCAGGCTGGGGCGCCGGAGCGCCACGCGCGGCCGCCGCGCTTTCTTTTCCGCTCGGCCGCGGACGGAGGGAGGAGCCAGCGGCGCTGTCCGCCGTAGGGGCGGGACGGCAGCGCGGGTGGGCCGGTCGCCGGGCCCTTCGCGTGGGAATTCCCGCGGAGTTAGGTCCTCTACTTCTGCTGGGAACCCGATTACGTGCGAGAGCTCATGGGCCCGCCTCTGCCCCTCCGCCCTGTGGGCCCCGTGCCGGGGCCTCCATGCTGGTGGGCTCCGTGCCTTGCGGGCGCTGCCGAGCGGCGGGCGCGGCCTCAGGGTCATCCGTGGAGGCACCTTCCCTTCCCCCCACCGCCAGATGATGCAGCCTCCCCGCCTTCTGTCCAGTCGTATTTTGTGAGTAACCGTTACCTGCGAGTCTTAACTGATTCTCTTCTTCAGTAAACGCCCATTTCGACTGTTTTCAGCTCAGAAACTAAGCGTGATTCAGTTGGTTCCGAGGAGTCGGGAAGGTACAGCGGGTGGCTTCGCGCTCTGCCCGGGCCTTCGCTGAAGGCCTTTTGTGTCCCCATTAAAGCTTTGTGTGCGGCCTGGAAGGTTTCAGGGTCCCTTAAGTGGTCGCTCGTTTATCCTTAACATTCTATAAGGGGGGAAGGGGTATTAAGACAACCTTGACCTAACTGGACTTTGTGACTGGTTTTTAAATTTGATAACACAGTACAATTTTCCTACTAACAGGGAGCACTGGCGGCGTTTGTTCCAGGATCTTCCGTTGTTAATGTGTTCAGGAGACGTGGCACTGAAGCTGGAGAACAGCATGTACAGTATAGAAGGCCCTTAGGTTGTAAATGCCTGCTGTACCCTCAGATGCTTGAGTTTACATAGAGATGTGTATTTCTGGACATAATACAGAAGAAACTGGTCAACAGCTGGGAGACTGGAAGAACTTTTGCTTGTGCAAAAACGAGTTGTAAGTGAATACCTCTCGATGAGACTTGATATAGTCATGAGTTGGTTTTTTCCCCTCCTCCCCCGAATTTGAAATACACATTGTTTCGTCTTAAACAATCTAACAGTTAATTGTCAGCAGGGCAGATGTAGTTTAAAGTAGTTTTTATTTGGTATGACAGTCATTCTTTTTGAGGCCTTAGTGGCTTGAATCCTATTTTAATTGCTAAGTCTTGGAATTTTTTAAAATTTTAGAGTAAATGTTTGATTAAAATTTGATAATGCATATAAGTCCTTAACCATAATAAATACACAAGAGCCTACGAATCTGTTTAAGAACTGGAATATTACCAATACCGTAGCATCTGTTTGCTTCCTTGTCCCATTCCACTGCCTTCCATCCTGAGGTGCCCATGAACTGGGATTTTGTGCCCAGATTTGGCTTTTTGAGGGGAGTTGGTTGGATAGCAGTCTTATTGCAGATACATATCCCTAAACATTTTTTTGTTGCTTTAGGCTTTACACAAATGGGACTTGCATGTAGTTTGCAGAAGTGCCATGGATCATATTAAACTGGAATTTTCCAAGTTGGGATTATTCATAACCAGTAGTTGGTGTTCCTAATATGTGAAATATTTTAGCATTCAAGACTTGAAAATGATAAATTGTTTTGCAAGGTCCAACATTTGATATGTCTTCATAAATCATTTCCAATAGCTGTCTGGTTCAATGATTTATCCTCCTGGGGTGCTGTAGGACATGATCTGTGGCCCCGGTCGTGCCATTTACAGTACATAAATATGCTTTCAGACAACTTGGGACTTAATTCTACAGGACTATGTCCAGTAATGATGTCAACATAATGTATCTCTGCTCTAAAACTGTATTAGATCTGCCATAATAATGCTTTTATTTGGAGGTCTGTACACTTGTTTTTATATATCTAACCTTTAACCTGGCTCTTCTCGTCCTTGTCAAGCTCTGAGACAGAAAAGCAATGGCTGGGTACTCATTAGGACCATCATGTCTTAAAACCCATACTGCCAGAGTAAAAGAAATCATAAATATATCCACCACTTTTGCCTGTGCTAATGAATCCATTTCCATCTTGGAAAGATCATTCATGGAATTATTAGGGCTTAATCAGTCAAAAGGATTAACACACACTCAAATCATTACAGGTATTTAAAATTTGGGGTTTATCAGTTTGACTGCCAAAAAAGTAGAATTAAGCCACAAGCACATTATATTGTTCCTTCAGAGATGTGTTAAACAATATAGAAAATTACTCTACTGTGTAGACTTTTTAAAAAATTCTTATTTTTTATTGAAGTGTAGTCAGTTTACAATGTTAGTTTTAGGTGTACAACAGAGTGATTCAGTTACACATATGTATATATTTTTCAGATTATTTTCCATTAGGGCTCATTAACAAGTTTATATAGCTCCCTGTGCTCTACTGTATGTTAGTGGTTTTTATTAAAAAGTTGATTGGGAGTTAGGTAGATTGCAAGGTTTTGTTTGTCTGTTTTTATGGCTCCTGATAAGAGTGGTGAAAAAAATCTTTTTGGACCATACTACATATAAGATGCCAAACAAGCAGATGCAAGTACAAATGAGAATTCAAAATGAAATATACTTAATTTCTAGGTGCAGCAGAGCCCGTGAGTTGAAGATGAATGAAGATCATTGTGATAAATGTTTTCCAAAAACTTGTTATACAGGATGGCTGTGAAAAAACCACTAAGAGGACAACTGCATCTAACAAGGTACCAAAAGTTATGTTAAATTGTGTGCTTTTTTATGTGTTTGTGGCATTGTTCCTGAAAAGCAGTACCCAAAATATTTAATAACTGGCACAATGATGACTTAAATTACTATTTGCCGTTTACCCAGCTGAGGGTGTCTTTGAAGAAGTAATTTTAAGACTGAGGTGCCAGTAATCTATATTATGTGATTTACTCAAATATAATGCATTTTTTGTTAAAATGGGTGAAATGTTCATTTCAGCATATAGGTTACCTGCAGATGAATGCTCAAGTCTTTAGCAGTGGTGTTTAAAAAATCTTCATTGCCTCAAGTAAGTAATTAAGATTTGTCAAGCAACCACTATCTATTGATAATTCAAAGAATCTGATAAATTCCAAAGGGCTGGAGCCATTTCCCGTTAAAGATGTCTTTGTGTGTCAGGTGTATGATTTTATTTGAGTCTTGAATATGGAATGATTTTCACTATTGGTTTCTGATTGTTTTCCAGAGGTTCGGCATACAACTTTTTGGAAGGAAAAATGAACTGGTCAAGAAGACATGAATGGAAGCAAATGATAAAAATATTTTATTTAACATTGATCATCTCACAATAAATTACATATAAAATTACCACATTCGAATGATTTTTATTGCTAGACAATAAAGTCTGTTTTCTTTAAAAGATACCGTCTTTAAACAGCTTACTAGTCAGACTTGTTTTTAACATACTTTAGGGATAGTTTATTCTTGTCAATAACTGGCTTCCCTGTGGACAGTGATTCTTTTTGAAGTGTCAGGTGGCAGGCAGCTGGTGAGACATTTTTACTGCATCCAGTCCTCATACCCTTTCTTGCCTTAGAGGGTTTCTGGAGAGGTCCTACTTACTACATACTAGAAAACTATGAAGGACCCCCCTCTTCAGAACCTGCTGTTGTATCTGAAAAACCAGCACAGTTAGTTGGCCCTTGAACAACAGGACAGTTAGGAGGGTCAACCCTCCTTGAAGTTGAAAATAGTCTGCCCTTTGTATCCAAGGTTCCAAGTCCTCTGTTTCAACCAGCTGTGGATTGTATAGTGTAATATGCATTTATTGAAAAAAAAAATCCACCCTTTATGTGGACTCATGCAGTTGAAATCTGTGTTGAAGGGTTAACTAGTGGAAATTTCCTAAACTCCTTAATAAATTACCCCTTAAAAGTAATGGTTTCACCAATGACCTACAGATTGTAAAATTTTTATTTTATTCTTGGTTTGCTTTTACATTTGTGAAGAGAAAAGCCCTAAACGTAGTACAAATAATAATATGCTAAATTAAGTCAGGTAGTGACTGGACAGTCACAAGTCCAGTCTGTCCAGGGCTTGCAAGTTTATAAGAATTTGAAAACAACTGAAATCCTACCCAGGTGAAGATTTAAATTTCGCTAAATCTTGCTTTTCCCCTGTTGAGTCCCACAGTACATAATTCCTGGCTTTTATCAGGGTTCAAATTTCAATATGGTAAGTCAAACAATACAAAAAGTGTACAGCAACATCTCTCTAATGACCTGTGATCAGAGGCAACATTTGAAAACCATTTCCCCCTCAGTATTTGATATTAGTTCTCTTGCTTTGTCAACAGACTCATCACTACAATTGTAAAATGGAGGCCATTTTATTAATCCTAGTTTTATGAAATATAAATGTTTTGCCATCCCATAGAGAACAACAACAACGACAAATCTAGTATATAAGAAGCCACAAAATAAGGTCTTTGATTTGTAACATAAAAAAATTGTTTAAAGACTAGGTTTGCCTTCTGAGAACAACACTGTATACAGTCTCTGGCACTAGTGGATATTCCCTAAGTACTGTTGAATGGATGGCCAGCAAATAATGTCAAGCCCTCTAGAGAATGGGAGAGCTGTCCACCTTTATGGTTAAGCTCCAAGAAGTACCAATTTCTAAAGAATTGATGTAGTATCTTGGTTAATAAGGTGGCAATTTTGCGATGACATTTTCCTTTTAGTGAGTAGGATTTTATTAAAACTTGGAAAAATGAAAACAAGGATTTGGGGATTTTACAAGTATATTTTCTCATGGTGTCCCTACCTTTTCAGAGCAGGTATCTTCCCTCCCAAAATGAAGACAGAGTTTGCAAATTGCTTTCTTTGCCTTTTGGTACATTTTTTGTAACCAGTTAGGTTTAAAGAGCCAATTACTACACCTTTAGTCAATATAAATTACTTTTTTTGTTTAACCTGGTTTAAAAATGGAAAATTTCCAAGGCTTTTCCTGATCTCATAATTAATGCTTCTAAAACAGTATAATGAACATGTCAATATCTAGTAAAGCATGAAAAAAATCCTTAAATTGGAGGCTTCTGGTTATATACATTGCTGTTATTTACTCATCAGTTTGTCAAGTTCACAAAAGAAAGTTGTTTAAAAATACTTTGTCGGTAAATATTTAAAGTGTTATTGCCATCTTGTGACAAATAGAGGGAACTACATGAAAGTTACCTTTTTTTTTTTTTTTTTTAACACTGCTTAGTTTGCAACATTCTTTATATTTTTATCTGTTGACCACTGGTATACTGTGCTAACCAGAAGGTTTTTTTTAATAGGATTCTCCTAAATTTTAAATTTCTGCTGTTTGCTCTGAGTGTTTATTCCATTAGCAATTAATTTGAAAAAAAATGTTATTTTTTAAGATGGCATTCTAATGTACTCCAATACACAAGATTACCTGAAGCATTACTTCAACTTTTTTCCACCTCTTCAATAGGAGTGAAGAAAAAAATTTCCTCAGATTGTCTATTCATCACTAGCAAAAATAGCTGTCCCAGGTCCGTAAGTGGCAATAAACTGCTGGAGCTGTTGTTGACACTGAGTCAGATAGATATCCCTTTGCTCTAAATATTCTTCATTACACAGTTCAAATGGAAATAATGCATTTGGAGCAACACAAAATACAGTGGCTCCTAAGTGAAGAAGGAAAAAGTATAAATGAGAAATGCTTAAAAACACTAAACGTGAAACCATATTTTCAACAAAATACTCCAGTGAAAGTTTAAGTTCTGATCTATCTCACAGTTATTTCAATAATCATTATTTAAATTATTTTTGAGACCCAGAAAACAGGTTCAGTAAAACTGGTACCAGGGCCAAGGGAAGAAATATGTTGATGTTTAAATTTTAAAGTTTGGAAACTACAGAAATTTGTCATCTATTGAAATAGCCATTAGTGTTTGGAAGCTGAATAGTGATGTGAGGAGGTGGGAGTAAGGAGAGAAGGTATTGGAAGGTAGAGAAACAATAATCTTTACTCGATAAAAGATAAATCTATGGACTAGAATAAAGAGCCCAGAAATAACCCCTTGCATATGTGGTTAAATGATTTTTGACTAGGGTGTAAAGACCATTCAGTGGGGAAAGGACCATGTTTCCAATAAATGGTGCTGTGGAAACAATATCTTTGTGCAAAAGAATGAAGTTGATTCCTTACCTTACATCATCTACAGAATGAATGCATCAAATTCAGTGAATCACAGTCCTACATGTAAGAACTAAAACTGTAAACCTCTTAGAAAAACACATTGGAGAAATGCTTTGTGACACTGGATTTGGCAATGATTTCTATGATATAACACCAAAAACAAAGGCAATGAAAGAAAATAGATAAAATAGGCCACATCAAAATTTAAAACTTTTGTGCATCAAAAATTACAGTCAACATATACAAATGGCCAATAAGCACATGAAAAGATGCTCAACATCACTAATCATTAGAAAAATGAAAACCACAATGAGATGAATGCAATGAAAAATGCAAATGAAAACCACAATGAATAAAAGACCGAATCTACAGACCCACCTGATTCTGTACCCACTGTTTTCCATCCTATAAAATGAAGTGACTCTTCTGTTAGAGACTTTTACCTTCACATGTGCTCTGGATCCCATCCCCTCTCACCTTTTTAAGGACTTTAACAATCTTTGTTCTTTCCTTCTTCTATAGTATCATTAGTTTACTTTCTACTACACATCACACGATCTTGTGATGTGGAAAATAAATACTTGGAAAAATAAATACTTTCCTGGACTACACATCCTTCTCCAGCTGATAACCTATTTATTTCTTCATCTTCATAGTCAAACATCTCAAAATTGTCCTTATGTGCTGTCTCCATATCCTCACTTCCTACCCCACCCCTACTCCTACTCCATTGAAATAGTTCTAATCATGGCCACTTACAACCTCTAGATTGACAAATCTAATCTTACTCAAACTCTCAGTACATGATACAGTTGACCACTGAATCAATGTATGTCGTAGTAAAACTGGCAGCATTTTTTTATTCATGGTACATAAAATAATGTTTTAGATTTTATCAAGTATGTTTTAAAATATAGAACAAAAGAAGAATGTGAAGATAAAGCAAATTAAAAATGAATTATTTATATATCCTTCTTTAGTATAGTTGGGAACCAATATTTTTCTCTTTTAGTAAATAAAACTAATTCAGTATGATAAATAACCTTTTCTGGGGATATGAACCTCTAAGACATAATTCATAAAATTTATGATTCGTCTGAGAAAAAAGGTACAAAGCATGTACAAATACAAGTTTACATATAACTTAGGGATTCACAAGCCCTTAGGACTCTCTTAGTATCCAGGAATCCTAGGTTAAGAATTTTTAAATTAGATAATTATAGAACAAAGTTCTAATGTTCTAATAGATCTTTGCAGAAAACTATTACAATATAAATTGAATTCAAAGCAAATTTAAACGCTAAACATATACACACAGAAAGGTCAGTGTTAATACATTCTTTAACTCCCAGAGTAGGAACTAAAAATTAATAAAGGAAAATCTCCCTAAAATGGAGTCGGGAGGCCAGGAGGGGGAGCTCTCAGGCATGTACTGCTCAACATCAATACAGATCCCAACAGGAAGAGACATACCCTGTATCCAGCAGGAACTGTCACTACTTTACTACCACCAGTGAGAGGAAGAAAGATTTTCTCTTAGCCTGGCAACAGCTCCACCAGTGAAAGACTCTCACAGTGCTGCCAATGAAAAGCCACTATACTTAGACTTCCCAGATTCCCCCAATGGACTTTTTGTTGTAACAGTCCTCCCTCCCAACTTACCCTTCTCCTCTGTAAAAGAGTTTTTCTTCTTTGCTTTACCAGACATGCATGTGGCTTACCACAGCTGCAATCCTTTCCTACTCCCCAAGAAACCCATTTTGCTGGTTAAAATAACCAGCTGTTTTATTGTTTTAGGTTAACAGAACCAAAGTTTGGTTTGAAGGATAGTATACCTCATCAAAATTTATGTCTCATATAACTCAAAAAAGAACTCTGTGAGAATAATTCTCTTTACTCTTACCTTTAAGAGCCCTTTAATGTTTTTATTAGCAAAACCATAATAAGCTCCTTTCATTTCAAATAATTAAATGCTATATTACAATATTATAACTAGCAATTCAGAGAAGGTGGTGATGCAAGATGATCACATTTTCTCTGGTTATATGCCTAACTCCACTATGGGGGACTGCTTGACAATTAAATGTTGCATGTTATTTTAAAAGGAAGACAAATTTAAAATCATTTTATGTGCCATATTAAGTACTTTTTTTCACAATTCTTTAAGCAATGCAAAAGTTCAAGTATAGAAACAATCATGCACAATTAGGAACTTAATATCACATAATGATGCTACCTATAAACAATTAGTAAATGTTCAAATTCGAATAGGCCTTACCTGGTGGAAATTTATTATTCTTTAAAATAATATTTAAAATATATATAATATCTTAAGTTAACAGACTAAGAATCTTTAAGTTAAATATAATTATTTGTAGTGATTATTAATAGCTTAATAGATTACCATATTTCAATGTGAGAGATGTTTCAAATAATAAGGCTGCAATCAGTACATCTTCTTTAAGCACTTTATTCCTTAAGTTTAATCGAGCATGAGCTTCAGATAGGGAAACTCTAAAAAAGAAAATTAATGCCAATCAAAATATGTTGGTTTTATAAAGATAACATATATTTTGGCAGGAACAAACCAAGACATGTATGAACATAAGCCACACCTTAAAGTTCAGCATATTCTTGTTTTTCAAGAATTTCAGTTTCTTTTCAACGCATTTTTTCCTACCAAGCTGAACAGACTGTTACTGAACAAGCAAGTATCCTGACTTATTATCAAAGTATTAGTTTCTGTCCTGGCTTTTGTTTACTATTCTCGCCCCTCAAGTTCTATTCAGATAAATACACAGTTAGGAAAATTAACCTAACTAAATATCTCTTATAGACACATCCTTGGTGTTTTCTCCCAGTTCTTCATCCACTTGAAGCCCTCACAGAATCTTGAAATTTCAATGTTGGAAGAGATCTTAGAGAGCAAAGTTCAACATCCCATCAAATCCCAATTGAATTTTCTCTACAACATCCCAGGCTACTTACTATTCAGTCTCTTTTGAACTTCAACCTAGGGTTCACTAGGAATCATGAGGCAATCCATTTATTTTTAAGTTTTAAACTAGTTTTAACGTACTTGAATGATTGCTGGACATGGGAATCAGAAAACCTGGGCTATGTCTCTAGAATATACTAGCTGTGCGACTTTGTATCAATCATTTAATTTCTGAGATTTTTTTGAAGCTGTGCTCTAAAGTGGGGATAATAGTAATTAATAGGGTTATTATGATTTCAAATAAGGCATTTGAAAATTTTGGGACACCCACAAAGACTACATAAATGTAAGCTGAAATTGGTTTCACTGCAATTTATACCTACTGGTCCCTGTTTTGTCTTCTGGGATTATAAAACAAGTCTAATACTTTGTGACAGCTCCTCAAATATTTAAAGACAACTTTTCTAGATAAATATTTCTCCAAGATAAATATTACTAGTGCCTTTAGTATGTCATGTGACATAATTTTCAGGCCCCTTATTATCCTGCCTACTCCCCTCCCAACCAGATTTGATTAATATTCCTTTTTAGTTCTACAGGTGTGATTTGATCAGAGAGTGGAGGTGAGGCAAAATTGGCATTTTCTCACTCTTCATTACTATATTCTATTAATACAACCCCAAATCACAGTATTATTTACATCTATATTACATTGCTTATGCATATTAAGCATAAAAAATAGAAATCTCAAGCCTTTTAAATAGTAAGCCACATTATCCCTTTCCCATGATTCACACTTATGCCAGGAAGGTTAGGATCTAATTAAAGACATTACATTTGTCTTATTAATTTTCTTCTTGTTAAACTAAGATCAACATTTGAGCCTGTGAGGATCTCTCCAGAATTGTTTATTTATACATTTGATTATCATGTTCCTGATGTCCTCACCCAAAAATGTTGACCAGGACAGAATATGTACACAGCCTTTCAGGGAAAGAGAAGAAAGTATTGCTCAACAGCACTTCTCTGGAAAAGCAAGGCTGGTGTTATTAGGTACCCGCCTACAGAAGTAGGAGAAACATTCAAGGTTTATGACTCTTCTGAGTAGTGGTTCCTTTACTTTGCTAGTTCATAAAACCCATCTCCACCTCTAGTGTTTGTTTCTACAACAGGAAAAAGCAGAGTTAGCATATCAAAATTAACTCTGCTTTATTCTGGATCAATATAGTCCAATGTTAACTGAGGCTATGTGAGTTTAAAAAATATCTTTTTACTACAGAGAAAAAACATTATGAGAAAGTAGGACTATCAAACCTTTTAAGCTTTGAGTATTGAGTATTTTAAATATTACTTCAGAAAATAGAAAGCAGCATACAATTCTGTTTACCATGTTAAAGCATCACAGTTGATTTCTACCTTGCCCTATCTTTAGCATTTTTTTAGCTCTATGAAGATAAATATACAGTTGGAGAAATTAACTAAACATATGTATCTCATATAGTTCTATACTTGACATTTCCTGTCAGTCCTTCACTTTTCTTATTTTATATTGCAGTCATAACAAGACATTTATTTATTTAATGGATTATTTTACCCCTGGTCCTATTTCATAATTTGGTTGAGACTATACATTAATTTATATCAAATGAAGTCATGGTCTGTCAACAGGGGACTGTTTAAACTATGCTACGGGGGAAGTATAGCTCAGTAGTAGAGTGTGTGCTTAGCATGCACAGGTCCTGGGTCCTCAGTACCTCCATTAAAGATACATAAATAAAAACCTAATTACCTCCCCCTAAAAAATGTTTAAAAATTTGTTTAAATTAAAAAAAATAAATTATGCTACAGCCACATCACAACAATACAGTAAAACTGTAATACAGCTATTAAAACAGAATGAGGTAATTCTTTATATGCTGATAGTATGATATCATATGTACATTGCATGGTTCCTATTGGGCAAAAAGAGAATATCTATCCATATGAATATATTCATATCTATATATTATAAAATTATTTATATATGATATTTTAAAATAATATATTCATCTAAAATAGCATACTGAATATAATATATTCAAATAAAATATGCATTTAATATACATCACATATTTAAATTACATATTTGTATATGCTAGTATGTGAATGGATAATTCCTCGAATAAAACACAAAAACTGTCACGAGTGGTTATCTCTAGGGAGTAGGATAGTAATGCACAGGGTTAGCAGGGCACTCTACTCATTATTTTAGACTTTTATTTTACTATGTCCATACCTTCCTTTTATGATAAAAATTAGTTTTTAAAAAACTTCTCAAGGAACAATAATACATGAGTGTATTAAATTATTTAAAAGTACAAGGAACAATATACTTAAATTTTTTTTCTAGGTTCAACTACAAAATATCTAGAATGTAAACAGTCATATTTAAAAAAACAATCATTTGCATTTGAAATCAGTGGAGCTTTCTCAGACATTTCATAAGGGGACCCAATAAAAATTAATTTAGTGAAAACAAATTATTGGAGATTCACATGATGTAACACTATAACAGAAGGAATTATTAAGTCACCTTAATTTGGAACAAGGTTTATTATAAACCAACCAACCAGCAATCAAACAAACAAATGAGGCAGTTAACTAAACACATCATTTACAAGTCATGAATGATTTTAAAATTGAATACCTACAAATACTTTAATGCAGATGCTGACAGTTTGGGTCCACATATAGAATCTGTTCTGATTCTGCGACTTGCTAGATAATAGCCATGAATCATTCTTTCTGCCTCCAAGCTGAATTCTACGTTCAAATTCTTTGCAAAACTGAGCAGCTAAATTGAAAGTATAAAAATTTAAGAGGTTCAAACTTCATTACAGAATCTATATTATAAAAATCTAAGGTATATTGTCATTTTATTTTTGTCATTTTTATTTTTTAAAGTTTGCATATTTTATTTACATTGAAATTCATTAAATATCTGGAGCCAACCCAAAATTACTGAACATTTTAAATCATAGTCTTATACTTGTAAAGAATATTAAAGTTTACCCAGAATAATCTCTTCCTCCCCCTTAGTACAGAAATGTTCTGTACAATGTATTTGAATGACTATCAAGTCTTTGCTTCCAGTGGAATAAAGGCTCACTCAGAGCCTTTCAGTGGGTAGAGAGCTTCCCTCAGAAGCTCATTTCCCTTTGAATGGCTTTAATTCTCTGACAGTTTATTTCCGTAAAACTTTCTCTCATTGACCCTAGAGCTGCTTGCCCTCCTTCTTTCCCTTCCTTTTAAAGAACACAATGAAAGACCAGCAATGTGGGAGTTGCTGTGTTAACTACTATGAAGATGGGCCTTGGAGGTTCAGTAAGATTTTGGGTACAGAATAAGTCTTCAGCTTAATGATTATTACTGTTTTCTCTGAGTTTTGTGATTTTTTTTTCCTTCTGAGTGATTCCCAATTCCTTCAGTCCTTATTCAATGACAGAATTTCCAGACTTTTTACCATTCTAGCTGTTTTCTGTTTTTTTTAACTCAAAGAACTAAAAGGAAAAATTAACCATAATAAAGTTGCTATTAACTATTATATCTATATATCTATATCTATATATTATATATTTTAAATATAACTTTTTAAAAAAGATCTGGATATGTCCTGGGTGGATATGTCCTATCTTCTTTATTCTCCTTACATTCCACAATTTCCTCTAGGCCTTCAGAACTGGATAATAATATTACTAATAACACTGGTAGCCCTCTCTAGGTTTTACCCTAGGAGGGTTCATATTACTGAGGTTTAAAAGTAAAGGACCTGTGGTCCCAACTGCTGGGAGTGCTGTCAGCGCTGGCCTCCAGTTGTCAACTTCTTCAAGAGTTGCCTAATCTCAGTGACTCCATAATACAATTTTTGCTCCAGGCAGGCAGGTCTTCTCGTAGTTTTCCATGTGTACTCATTTCTACTGTTATGTCTTTGCTCCTATTTTTATTTTTATTTGACTGCCCATCCTTCCTGTCATCTAAATCTTACTTTTTCTTAAGGCCCAACTTCCTCCTCCTGAAATCTCCCTAACTCTTGCATTCTGCTCAGTATCTTCCTTTCTGAATTCCTGAAATATAGTCAGCACTACCCAGCTTACCACTTAAATTGTCCCTTAATTGTTTCATATATCTAGTTTTTATCTCAGTTAAACAATAAACTATTTAAAGAAGAAAATGTACATTTCTGTGAGAATGTAGAGAACAGAAACAGACTCATATATATAAAGTATTCAGTAAATACCTGGCTAATTAATAAATCCATAGATTTTTTGTTTTTGTTTTTCAGGGAAAAATTGGGCAAAAATTTTTCTAGGTCATTAGCATGTCTTATGTATTTAGTAGCTCAATTCCTAGAGGCTAACTACTTTTTTCTTATATACTAAAACAAACCAAAAAAACCCCTGATTTTATCATACATATTGTTCTTTATCTGTTCTAATCTATGTGAATAAACTATGCTGATAATTCATTTTTAAGTCCACCTCACCTTTCAACCTTATAACCATGCCATATGGCTACGAGTAAGGCAGGAATGAACAAAAAATTTAATGACCCATGGATTCTCACGTCCTAATATTCCATGCCTTTGAGGATTACCCAGACACTTTAACTCTACTGTGAACAGATTTCTCAATAGTTAATATTAAAAGAGCTTCACTTGTAAATACTTGAGTACCTGTAATAGCTGTAAGAGTCATTACTAAATTTACATAATCTGCTCTCAGGTTCTCTGAACATACCACACATGTTTTCAAGTCATGACATTAAAATAAATGGGTTTGTGAGTCATGATAGGTATCCCCTAGAGTCAGAATTCTGAAGGCATTCATATAAAGGAAACCCCTTTAAATAGTCTGTAAAATGTAAATAACTGTATAGCTACAACGGCGTCTCACACTATTTTATAGAAACATTTTATTTTGAATTTTTTCATGGAAATTCTTTAAGCTATAGTGATTTGGTCAGTGATTCAAAGAATAAACTCAACATTTTAATATCCATATTCCTATAGAGCTTTTAGTTTGATTATAATTCTAAATATTTTCTATACAGTGTCCTTAAAATGTTTAAAAGCTGGAAGCAAGCTAGAATAAAAGAATCCTCAGTAAGGAAAACTGAATGTTCAAAGGGAATTCTATTTAAATTGAGACACATTCGCACAAGTATTCTTGGTAATTATTTTTTCTACCTTTACCTTTTCAAAATCTTCAGTTTTGAACTGTTTAGATGCTACATAAAGCGGCCCTTCAGGATCAATGGCTTTCTTCAAAGTATGTTGGACAGTAGGAAGAAGTGGGTGGCAAGGAGATGATTCATTGCAGTTTATCAATAATCCAAATGCCTCTACAAGATTAGCCGGAATCAAACTGCAATCCTACATCAAACGAAAAAAGTAAAAGGCAAATATTAAACACTGACATTTTCAGAAACTGAGTATTATTTCACAAGTATTACTTATAATTATTAGTTAAAATATTAATAGATTTATATTATTATAATATGTAATCACATTAAATTATGGGCCTAATTTTAATAATTATTATTTGTTATTATTAATTACTAATTATTATTTAACATGATTCCAGAATAGCATGGGAACTTTGTGGTAACCAGGTTTTTTTTTTAAAATGCCATTTATTGAGTATTTTCGTAACACATTATTCATTAAAGCCTCTCCCACTACCAACTCAAATAATAAATTCTAGTGAGCAGACACCTGCTTTGCATGACTAAGCAATGAAAATTTTCAAACAACTGTGTCATTATTTAGTTCTAGTATCCAAATAAGTGTAGAAATTAAGCACAGAAATAAT
Source organism: Camelus dromedarius (assembly GCF_036321535.1). Classification (NCBI taxonomy): domain Eukaryota; kingdom Metazoa; phylum Chordata; class Mammalia; order Artiodactyla; family Camelidae; genus Camelus; species Camelus dromedarius. The sequence continues at coordinate 9,802,207 of NC_087465.1, read as the reverse complement.
AAGACATTAAGAGCAATAAAAACAGTAAGATTAAAATCTGTGGCTAAATTCCATGACCAACATCCTAACAACAGAATATACATATACTTTACCATCTGACCAATTAGAGTATTGGTTTTCTGTGTATTTCTCCTTGAAGATGAATCCATATCAACAAAAGACCAAAAGCTGCACTGAACTGGAAAAGTCATTTGTTGATCCATATCATCCCCAAACTTTTTTCCTGAGATGTATACTGTGGTGCTTCTACTTTCCACAGCTAAGCCAAAAGACATTATTCATTTGTTATTTAAGTTCATTTTGGTCTATATATCTTAAGTTAATAAATATTATATAGAATTTACTGTCTAAATTTTGGATAGTAAAGACACATGTAAATTTAATTGTTTTGCAAGATAAGGCTAAATTAGAAGATCTGCCATAAAAAGAACAAGGCAAGAAATATATTTGAATGTCTATGTGTCCCCTGATGATTAGAACCATTGGTCCAAAGCACATAGCTAGAATCTTGGTCTGGGAGGAAAAGGCAGAGGGTGAGGAAATTAGTCACATAGTGTAGGCTTACAAGAGAGGCTGAAATTAAATAATGTTCTTTTATGTGGAAAAAACATAATAGAAAGTGGGACTTCTAAGTAGGAGTGAAAGAGGAAAAGATTGAGAGAGAATATGAACTACAATGGCTAGGGGAAAATATATCTCAAAATCAACATGTGAAAAACCAAATTCATCATTTTTCCTCCTCAGATGGGTCTTGTGCATACTCACAATTAGGAGAATTACCACCAAACCACTTAAAACCCAAACTAAAAAAATGTGGAAACATCCCATTCTCCTTTCTAGCCTTCCCTCATCCTTTATAACCATTCAATCTATGGATTCAATTTTATTCCTAGGATACTAACTCCCAAAAAATTTCCCAAATTAGTCTTATCTCCATTCATGGTAAGAGTTTTTGTATACATGTTTATTTTTCTTTTGGATCATAAGGTAGATAGGTATTTAACTCTATAGAAACCGTCAAAGCAGTTTGCAAAATGGTTGTACTATTCTATACTTTCATCAACAATATATGAGAATTCCAGTTTCTCTACATCCTTGGTAACATCTGTTGTTGTTATTCTTTTTAATTTTTGTCATTCTAGTGGCCAACACCAGCTACAAAATTTATGGGGCCCAATGTAAAATGAAAATACGAGCCTCATTCAAAAAGCAGGGATAAATTCTGTTTTTTTAATATAAAGCTTTTCCCTTTAAAATATTTTATTACTTATAAAATGTAATAGGGATGATGTGGAGAGATTAGAACCCTTCTGCATTACTGGTGGGAATATAAAATGGTGTGCCCACTGTGGAAAACAATTTGGTGATCCTCATAAAGTTAAACATAGAATTACTATATGATCCAGCAATTACACTTACAGGTCTATATCCAAAAGAGAAAGCAGGGACTCAGATATTTGTACACCAGTGTTCATAGCAGCATTATTCTCAATAGCCAAAAGGTAGAAACCACCCAAGTGTCCACCAACAGATGAATGATTTTTTTTGAGTGATACACACACACACACACACACACACACACACACACACACACACAATATTATTCAGCCATAAAAAGAAATGAGATTCTACAAAAAGGCAAATTCATAGAGACAGAAAGTCGAATAGAGGTTCCCAGGGGCTAGAGATGGGAGGGACAGGGAGTTACTGTTTAATGAATACATAGTTTCTATTGGGGATTATGAAAAGGTTCTAGAAATGGACAGTGGTGATGATTGCATAACATTGAGAATGTACTTAATGCCACTGACTTGTACATTGAAAAATGGTTGAAATGGTAAATTTTATGTTGTGTATTTTACCAGAATTTTTAAAAAAGATAAAATGACACATGCTACAACATAGATAAGCCTCAAACACTATGATAAGTGAAAGAAGCCAATCACAAAAGATCTCAAATGGTATGATTCCATTTATATGAAATGTCCAGAATAGACAAATCCATACAGAGAGAAAGCAGATTAGCTTTCCAGGAACTCTGGAGAGAGGGGGTTTAAGGGGTGATGCTAATGAGTATGGGGTTTCCTTTTGGGATGATGAAAATATTCTGAAAGTGAATAGTGGTGATGGTGGTACAACTCTGTGAATATTCTAAAAACCACTGAACTTTAGATGGATGAATTGTATAGTATTCAAATTATATTTCAATAAAGTTATTACTATAAAATGTAGTAGAAGTAATTGCCAGTCTAATATTAAAATTTTACATTATTTGCATGAATTTTACCATTTAAATTGTGCAATTCTAGTCTTAAATACAAATATATGGGCATTTAACTCATATGCAGAATCACTAGTGTTTTGTTTTGAGTACATGCTTAGATATTTTGTTCTTATTAGAATAGTGGAAATGTTTTTATTTTGCACAAAACTGTTTTAATTTTATTTCTTGATATGCACACACTTCACCAACAATCTACTGCTGAGTAAGGAAGAACTGAAAGGACAAGGAACCATGGGTTGCCCTATCTTTCCCTTTCTTCTTATATCATTATTTTCAGTGTAAGTGGTTGGCAAATACAGGGAAGTAACCAACAAAGAAAAGACATGATCAAGTTCCTTGGTCATTTGTGTTTCTTAGAAGGCCACTGCCTTCTTTCTATATTAGAAGCAAATCTGTTTCAAATGGGAAGCTTGGCCTCCTTGGGGCTTCCAGCTCCCCATCTTACTCAGTTGAAGATATTTTGATAGGGAACCTGAGCACTGAACTACAGTGTACTCACGATGCACGGGAGTTCAGCAAGAATCAAACTGATTACAAATTGTGTTAAGAAGCCACACAGTGACTGCAAATGCTATATGAAATAGGGCAGCAAGGCGTGGTGGACCCATGCATGGCTATATCTCCTCTGTTCACATACAAACTCCAGTGTCTTACTGGACTTCCATATGAAACAACTTTAAAGATAAAATCATTAAAAATTTGAAAATGGTGATAGTAGAGTTTAGTGCCAGGCTCTTCTGCAGGGAGAAGCGCCTTTGTGAAGCTATACTTGTTCCCTGCTCATGAAGTAGGACCTGTTAGTATATGAGTGTTGGTATCTCATTATGGTTTTTATATTCATTTCCCTGATATCCAGCTAATGATATTAAGCACCCTTTCATGTGCTTAGTGGGCATTTTGTATAGCTTCCTCTGTGAAGTCACTGTCACTTTGCCCGTTTTTTGCTGGGTTCTTTGTTTTTCAAATTACTGACTTGTAGGAATTGTTTCTACGTTCTAGGTATATGTCCTACGTAATATATGTATTGCAATTATTTTCTTTTTCTTGGCTCCCCTATTCACTTTTTAAGTGGCCCCCTGATGTGTATAACTTCTTATTTTTGATGAGATCCACTTCATCAATTATTTTCTGTTTATTGCTTTCTGCGTTCTGTCTAAGAAATCTTTGCCTACCCTAAGGTCATGAAGATTTCTCATGCTTTCTTCTACTAGTTATATAGTTTTAGTTTTTACATTTAGGTTTATAATCCATCTTTAATTATTGTGTACAGTTGTGAGGTATGAGCCAGTATTATTATTTTTTCCATATATAGCTAGATGTTCCACCATCATTTGTTGAAAAAAACTTTCCTTTCTCATTTTCTTGCTTTGATGCTGTGATCAAAAATCAACTGAGCATGTTAGCGTGGGTCTATTTCTGCATTCTCTTGTAGGGAGAGGCAATATGCTACGTGCCCTGAGCATTGCTGCACATTCTTGCTGTTATGCCAAGAATGCAAGGCCCTGACTTCTCTTTGCCCAATCTATATCCTGGTTAGTTATAAATCTGGCCCAACCAGCATTATCCTGATACCAAAATCAGACAAAAGATATTACAAGAAAACTACAGACCAATATCTCTTGTGAACATAGAGGCAAAAATCCTCAACAAAATATTAGCAAATCAAGTCCAACGATGGATAAAAAGAATTATACACCATAGTCAGGTGGGATTTATGCTAGGTATGCAAAGCTGGTTCAACATTTGAAAATCAATTCATGTAATCCATAATATCAACAGACTACAGAAGAAAAATCACATCATACCAATCGATGCAGAAAAAGCATTTGATAAAATTCAACACCCATTCATTATTCTTAAAAACTCTTAGTAGATTAGGAATCCAGAGGAACTCCTTCAACTTAAAAAATAACTTCTACAAAAAAACCCTGCAGATAACATCATACTTCATGGTGAGAAACTTGAAACTTTCCTATTAAGATCAGGAACAAGACAAGATCAAGATGTTCATTCTCACCATTGCTTTTCAACAACATACTGGGAGTCCTAGCTAATGTAATAAGACAATAAAAGGAAATAAATCTGGTCCAATACAAATTCATGTTTTAGCACAACTGAGAGCAAAGGCTAAAGCAGTGCATTTGCACATTAAATTTCTCTTTTTTTATTTATAAAAGCAAAATGGGAAATGTCATTTGATACAATTTCTTAATTCCTAAAACGTGTACAATGCAATCTTAACTGCTAAGTAACTCCTTGACACTGATAAGTTAAACAGGTGAAAATTAACTTGAAAAAATATTGTTTACCTGATTGAAGCTGTTCAAGTTTATCTTTTTTGTGTGAAGCCAAGTCTCCTATAAAGCAGATACCACCTTTAGCTAGCAAAGCACTGCCAGCTTGAATGCTAACTGCTCCAGTTCCATACTTATTCCTGGATAGAGTAGGAAAAATTTCAGTAGAGACTGGATGACGTATACCACGGGGCACAAGGTTTATACTAAAATTCAAAAGCCTAGGGAAAAAATAAATTATCCATTACTATTATCTACTATTACATTATTTAATATTTGACTTTCAGAAGTCATAACATATAATAGCTACACAATTAAATTTCATTTGATTTAATGTTTATTGAGCACTGATGCTAGGAATAAAAACATACATAAGATTTGGTCCTTAACTTGGAAAGTTCACAGCCTAGAGAGATGTAAACAAAAAACTAAAATACAATATGATAAGTACTAAAATAATGTCATGAGAACATTCATAAAAGAGTATTATCTCTTCCTAGAAGGAAGTCAGATAAAGCTATAGAGAGATGACATTTGAACTGGGACTTCCCTTTTTTATGAATTGCTTTCTTTTGTACATTCAAAATTTTTGCATTTAGGCTCGCCAATAGTTCAACATGACTAAACCTGCTGCCTATGTGTCACGATAATTCTTGATACATTCCTTTTGCTTTTTAATCTCTTTGCCAATTACCTCAGCCTCTTCATTTCTCAAACTTAAATTATAAGAAAAGAATATGCTTATCTTAGCTTAGCCTTCAAATCCTTGCCACACAAATCATAGCTTGCTTGTGCAATCTACTATGATGAGCAGACATAGACATGCAGTGCAAAAGAGAGTGAAGCAGTATCCCTTAAATGTGGATAGGTAGATGCTATAAAATGTCTAGTGTATGTGTCATTCCAAGGAATTTAGATGTTAATTTGAAGATATATAAAATGGGGGAGTAAGATTTAGAAAGAATCTTTTGCAAGTTTATAGAGCAGCGGTTTCTCAGCCTTAGCTCACTTTAAAATCACCTGGGGAGCCAAGAGGCACAAGAAAAGATGGGCACCATCACTAACCATGAGGGGACTGCAAATCAAAATCACAATGAGATATCACATCACACCTGTCAGAATGGTAGTTATCAAAAAGACAAAAAAAAAAAAGTGTTGGTGAGAATGTGGAGAAAAGGGACCCCTCATGCATTGTTGGTGGGAATGTAAATTGTTACAGCCACTAACTATAGAAAACAGTATGGAGGTTCCTGAAAAAATTAAAAATACAGTTACCATATGATCCAGCAATTCTACTTCTGGGCACTAATCTGAAGAAAACAAAAACATTAAGCTGAAAAGATATATGCACCCCTATGTTCACTGCAGCATTATTTATAACAGCCAAGATAGGAAACAATCTAAGTGTCCATCAATAGATATAGATAAAGAAGATATGTTACATATATAATGGAATATTATTCAGCCATAAAAAGAATGAAATCCTGATATCTGTAACAATATGGATGGATCTAGAGGGTATTATGCTGAGTAAAATAGGTCAAAGACAATTATTGTATGATTTCACTTATACATAGAAATAGGTCAAAACTCTGAGTCGTTAGATTCTCAAAATGTTGAAAGAAAATATCCCATTTCTCAATTCATGTTTTAAAGTTTTGAACTTCACTGATAAAAGTTTATTTAAATATTTATACTGCTCAGATAAATTCCAAATATTTGTCTTTTAATAATGATCATGTAAAGGATTTATGTAAATCTGTGACCAATTCATAATGTCATGTATTTTACCTTTCTACAAGTAGAGTATCACTTGTTATAATTAAAATATCCAGGCAATCTTCCAGTTCCTTGTTGCGGTCACTTGTCTGTACTAGACTCATCAGCAAACAGAGCTTGAGCAAACTGTAAGTCCCAGGAGGAACAATTTGTGATGCAAAGATATTTGCAAGAATTGCTGTAAACTTCCAGCATGAGCCGGAAGTCAAAGAGAGGAGACACCTCAAATTGTCACTAATTCCTGAAGGAACTGAAAGTAAATATTAACATATATATAGTTTTAAAACAAGAAAATGAATATGAAAACAAATATATGTATGTATTTGCATGACTGGGACATTGTGGTGTACACCAGAGGTTGACACATTATAACTGATTGTACTTCAATTAAAATTAAAAAAAATTTTTTAAAAGTACATGATATTATAGACATCTAATTCCATTTATCTAAAATATTACCAAATTGCAGTTATTTTAATGAAGTCATATACAAATTCTTATGTCATTAAATTATGGAAGTTACTCTGTTCTATCATTTCTATCCCAGGGAATGTAATAAAAGGAAGCAGCCACCCTGTGTGCCCACATAGATTGGCTGTAGGTTGCAAGCAAATACCTCATTCTTTCCTTTTTAGACCTATGTGAGCAAAGCCAGATCATGGGGCTCCTATATTGCAGTGTTTGCTTCTAAATTTCTATGTTTGAAACAGTATCACCTTTCATGAGAGCTGAAAAGCAGAATGGGAAATACCTGAATGTTGCTAAAGGGGAAGATTTATACTCTATTCTTTAAAAGCACTGTACTGCACTGTACTGTTACATTCTAGATCTTCTCCACTCCCTCACTCTGTCCAACTCCTGAAAGGGATGAGCGATTTAATCCAACTGGTCAGTTTGGGAGGAATAGCTGTGCATATATAATCCAGTCCTCTTCTCCTTCCTCTTGGGCTGTCATCACAGAGCAATAATTTCCTCTACTTATGCCTCCCTGTGGACCAAGGGAGGCCTACTTTAGTGTAGCTCTTGCCACATTTGGGTGGTTGAATCTGCCTAATTCTGGAGTTCAGCATGAGAAAGCATGCTTCTCCACCTATGGGTAAATCATGTTCTGCTACCAAATCAGTAAATCTTGCAACACTTCATAGCAGAAAATATTTAAAAGATCTTTAAAATGTCCATTGTCCATTAGTGCTTTCTTATTTCAATATTTTTATTCTTTTAAGAAACTTTCCTCTTCAAAATAAGCAGAGGTATCTAGAATCCACTTGCATTTAAATTCATCTTGGGTCTCTGTTATTGCAGATGGTTATCTAGGGATTAAAAAAAAAAACCTAACTCTATTATTCAAGATTGAACTAGCCTTTCCCACATTTAGATATTTGTGTGCCAAGTTAAAAGAGAAGGTCTGCTCTTCACTTTCGTTTACTTAATGCTTAATTATGTTGGAATTGTTAAGGAAATTGTCAGTAATAAAGGTGGTATTTTGGCCCCAACTGCCTTTCTCTTTTGTCTTATTTCTCATTTGGTTCAAAATTCAGATGAAGAAAAGGACGTCATTTTGTTGGGCTCTTTTTCTCAGACCACAACAGTTACTTAGCATTGCCTTAGCTAGAAAACAAAAGGGTTGGGTAGAAAAATCTTTAGACTAATCTCTAACTTTTGGCATCGTGAAACATTTTTCTCATTGGTAATTCTCATTGGTAAAAAAAACAAACAAACAAAAAAAAACAAACCAAAAAACTAAATAAGGTTTAGCCAAAAGAAAGGGGTCCTTCCTGTGGGTGAGGTTCCACATTATCCCACTTTATTTCCTTTGTAGTATTTATTATCTGAAATTGTCTTATTAATTAGTTTACAGATTTACTGACTGTCTACCATATGATTTAAGGCGTAGGAACTTTGTCCTGATCACGACTGTACCCCTAGTGCTTAGTGCTTAGTTCCCAACACATAGGCAGCTAATACTTCCTGAACAAATGGATTTAAATTTAAATATTTGTTAATATATGATACTAACACTTTCCTTACCTTTTGGATTACAAAAAGTGATACTATTTGCCTCTATACAGACAGCAGTTTGTGATGTTTTTACACAGGTTGGAATGCCAATAATTTTATACTCATTTCCTATATTCATTTTATTCACTGATTCATCTAAAATTATTAAACACAAAAGAAAATATGTATTTACTAAATGAAACTTGTACATGATCATATGGTTTAAAGATCTAAAACTAGTAGCAATTCAGTAGTTGAGTTAGTTGCTAAGTATTTGCTTTTTTATTTAGTATAATATGCATATAGAGTGGCATTAATAATGTAAATTGAGGCAATTTTATTGCTGATAACTTTGATACTTATAGGCAATGATGAATTAACTTCAAGAAGCATGTGACATAGCAACTAGATAGTCTCCAATAATATACTCAAAAGGCAAAATAGGATCATTCTGTTTAAAATGAAACATCTTTCCATTAAATGACAAGAAACGTTAATAAAAATGTTCTTATAAGCAATAATTTTATTCCCAAAATTATTTTAAAAAGTATTATAATCACTGTTTATAATATATGTAAGTTACTTTTAAACACATTGTCTAATTGTAACCTGTAAGACAGATATTGTTATCTCCACTTTATATATGAAGAAACTGAAAGATTAAGTGATTTGCAGAAGGCTAAACAGTAAATAGCATTAATGAAATTCCCATCTAAGTCTGCCTATCTTTAAAGACTCCCCACAGGATACTTTCCCAGGTTCCTCTCTCACATCTATAGACTGACCCAAGATTTGGCACAAGTTCAAATTTTATTTTAAAAAACATACACTAAAAATCCTGATCCTCCAATATACAGTTAGAATTTGGGTGGTTGTAAAGCTATGGGAAAAAAGGCTTACAAGGAGGAGCAAGGATTAACTTTCCTCTGTGAAGAAGATCAAACAGTGATCTGTATTATTTTTTTTTCTTCTCTCAGTCTCTCTTTTTTATCTCCACAGAGCACACTGGTGTACCCTGTGGACCTGGAAGGGAAGAATCAGGCCCAAGAACTGAGAAAATAAAAATCTAAAACCAACCAACAAACCAAACAAACAACTAAAAACAAAAGCAAAAAAACAAAACAAAACGACAACAAAAAAACCCCCTGAAGGATACAGAATGAATTACCAGGGGAAAATTGAAACAAATTACTTTTCAACTGTTCCTTGGAATCTCAGAGTTTCGTATTTGTGTTCTGAGGTTAAGAAATGGTCAAGAGGAAGGCTAGGAGGCTGGAAAGTATAAGTATCTCTTCTGATAACCCCAAAAGGCCTGCTTTTACTCATTTAATTTTTAAAAATGTATTCGGATTCTATTAAGAGTTTATTTGAAGAAAGGGCTTTCTACTAAAACATAAATTAGATAGCCACTTATTTCTATATTGTAGTGTATGGTTTGTATATAATAGAATTAAGTAGTTAAAATCATAGTCTAGTGAAACTGGAATGCCTGAGTTTGAATCATGACTGTACCATGCACTAGCTAGGTAACCTTGGACAAGTTATTTAACTTCTCTGTGCATCTGTTTCCACACTGTAAAATGGAGATAACAATAGAACCTACCTGAAAGAGTTGCTGTGACTAAATGAGTTAATACATGTAAAAGTGTCTGGTACACAGTAATTGGTATATAAAAATTATCTATTATCATATAGGCTTACATGCCTGCCTCGTCCTTGTCAGGTCATGGTGAAAAGAGTTCTTGTTTGAGTCTCTGCTTTCCTAACTCTTGAGTTTCCTACACATAGTTGACAGCCAAGATCTCTCTTTCCAAACAGTTTAATTCCTCCAATTTCAGCTCAAGAAAAGAGGCAGAACCCTATCCTCATTTTCACAGCTCTGGCTTCTCAACAAAGTCTCATTCTTCCCTGGGTGATTGATACTGATAACATTTCCTCCTTTATGGCAGAATCTGTTTACTCACAAGTCTTTATCCATGAAGTTCTCAACAGTTAATCATAAGTCAATGCTCATTCATTTAACAAATATTTATTGAGTTTTTACTATGTGCAGTAAAAAACCCAAGTCCCTACATCCATGAAGTTTATATTTTAAAATAATAACTCTAATATTTATGTAACACACACACATAGAATAATAGGAGGTCATTACTGTAAATAACTGTGACCCTGAGACTTAGCATAGTGCTTGAGATAGAGCAGGTGCTAATATCTTTTTAAGTGAATATTGCATGACTGAATGAATAATTGATACATTAGCTAAATATGACACTTTAAAACACTGAAGAAAAAGAAGACCTATGATTCTCAAGCTATAGAAGTACCATTTATAATATATAAGCATAAACAAATCAATTACATAATTTATATATTTTAGGTCAAACAGAACTTACTCACCTCTGAGGAAGATTGTAAGAGATTGAAACCTAAATGGCTGGTTGTTAGAATATCCTTGAAAAGCATGAAGTGCCTTTGTGGTAATTATTTCAACTATCTGTTTATCTTAAGACAAAGAGCAAAAAAGAATTAGTTATTAAAATACATAATCAATTTAATTTCCACATTAAGCTATCAGGCACTATTTTAAAAATTATAATTACAAAATGTAAATGCATTTTTACCACCAAGTACTCTAAATTTTCTGTCTTCTTGAAGTGAAGATGAACATAGATTACACAAAAAGTCATTTCTTACTGTTGCAGATTCTGTAGCACCAGGCACATGCACTCTTATATACTGAAATCCTGAAAGAAAACAGAGTTAAGCTAAACTTGCTTTTTGATTCAGCTCTCCATTTTCAGTCCTTTAAAATGAATCTAATTCAAAGTATAATTAAATTAGTTTTCATGTGGGTTCATAACATTTATTATTAACATTTATTACAAGGCTATTTCTTGCCAGGCACTGTGCTAAGGCACTGGTGATACAGATACTTAAACTCACGATTTCAATAGGTGGCAATAAGAAGCAGATAATTTCAATATGTGGTATTCATTTCCCAAGTGTTCAGGGAGAAGAGAGGAGGGGCATCCAACCCAATGAGAGGTGGGGATGAATTGGAAAGATGTCCTGGAGAATGACTGTATGGAAGTTAGGCCAAAGGGTTGAGAGAGGACATTACATAGAGAAGGAACAGCATGAACAGTCATGAAAAAATGTGTGAGATGAACAAGTACTTCAGTAACACAAGAGTACTTGTTAAATTATAGAGGAGAGGTGAGGAAGAAAGAATGCATTTCAAGATTATGCAAAGTACACTTATAAATATCAGGAAACACCAAATTTTATTCCTTTCTACTCTATGAATGTTTCACAACTAATTGTAAGCATAATTTAAGATTAAATAATAAATTGTTTTGATTTTACATTTTAATATTCACCTTTTGAAAGAGGGCATGCTTCATCTGAACAAAGAAATCTTGCACCTTGTGTATACTTGGTTACAGTTGTCATTGCAATCACAATTCCTTGCATCATATAAAATCTTTGAGATGTATAATCAAGTGGAAAGTCACAAAGATCAAGACTATAACTTGGCAGAGGAGGTAAGTGTGTTAACTTCAGCACTATATTAATCTAATAGGAACACAAAAATGGTATTAACAAAAATTGTAGATCCAACTGGACTTGCATTATAATATATTAAGAATATAATAAATCAACTAAATGATTTGTTAGTAGTATTAGGAACCAAATTTTTAAGCTTTAAGAAAAAAGAGATTCAAATATAAAATTAAAGATGCAAGATCCTTATAATCTTATATTTTAGTTGAAAATATCATTATAAACTTATTATTTTCTTTAAAAAAATACACATTCTCTGGCTATATCCACTGAACAGACTGATAAAACAATAACAACCCAATAGCAATGAACACTTCTAGTGCCCAGATTATGATCTCTGAATGTAATTTCTCACTAAGAGGAGCCAGGGCTCCTTAGAGGAAATGGCTGGTTCCAGGTCTGAGGCAAAAAATACATTAGATGAACCGGTGCATCTACTTGTGACAGAAACTAGAGGGGGGCTTTAAAAACTGACATGTGTCCAAAGGACATTAGGAACAAACTTTAAGGAGTTTTCCAATGACCAAAGGTAGGTAATACAAGCATCAGAAAGAATGACAAAGATTGATCAAAAAATATTAAATATGTTTAAAAATTCATATAGTTCCTCAAAATTAAAAAAAAGGAAAAACAAAACCAAAAAAATTACTAGTTATCATCAGAGGCTGATATATTTCATCTCATCATTCTGAAAATTTATAAATGGAAAGAATCAAACATTTATTCTGCCTTTCCTATACAAATTGTATCTCAGGGTAATCAAATAGTTGACAAGAGAAAACCTCTCTTAAAGGATAAATTCAACTAATAAATTTAGAAAGCTTGCTAAAATTAGAAAAATCACAAATTTTCTAACTCCTAATGAAATAATGGAATCTAAGGCAACGATCATCAATGGCTATAAAAACCACTAGGTGAAAGCTGATGGGAGACTGTATATTGGAGGGATCACATTGATACCATCCAAAGCCACTGATCATTTGTGGCACTGCTAAGGTGAGACACAGATAGGATAGTTCTCGTAACGTAGTGCAGTATGAAACACACGACACTAACTATGATGTATGCTCATCAAAATGAGCTGAATTTGAATCCAAGCAAGTCTTTAGAGCCAACTTCTATTTTCCAGAAATAGAGGGTCTAGGGGAATAAGTTAAATACTACAAGACATAATCAGACAAGTCCAGATTATGAGACATTTTACAGGCTATTAACTAGTTTCTGTAAAAATTCAATGGCATAAAAAGGGAGGGGGAGGAAATGGCTCTAAACTGAAAGAGACATAGTGAGATGTAAGAACCAGTTATAATATGTACCCCTTGTTTTGATCCTGATTTGAACAAATCAACCATGAGACATTCCTGAGACCCCAACTGAGTAAATTTAAATACGGACTGAATTAGATAATACCAAGGAATTTTTTTCCTAGGGAGTAATAATTGTATTGTGGTTATACAAGAAAAATGTCCACAATTTTTAGAGGTTGATACATAGTTGATACATACTGAATTATGAAGGGGTAAAATACAGAATATATTTTAAAGATGTGTTTTAAAACATTTCAGAAAAAACTGATGGTGGCAAAATATTGTAAACTACTAAATTTGAGTGATATATGGAGGTTCATTGTATTATTCTCTTTAGTTTGGGGTATGTTTGAAATGTTTTATTATAAAAATGTTTAATGTTATAAGTGATAATACAGGAAGTAAAGATGTGTATGTAAGATAGTCCACTGAACTTTGAACAAATATTTTAATAAAAATATATATGAATATAAAAATATTCCTTTACAAATCATCTTGAAAGTATTATACCTTAGTTTTCTTTGTTAAATTTAACTAAAACTTACTTGATTTTCAGTCTGTAATTGTCCAATTAATGAGAGAGTCTTAACAGCAATAAAACATACCTGTGAGTTCAAACAAAAAAACCAAAGAAGTTACCAAAAATTCCACGTGGCATAAAATTATTTCTTTTTTTAACTTACTGATTGAAAAACTTGGGCTGCTTTTAAAGGCTGGTGTAAAATGTGATTTCCAAGCTCAGCATCCAATTCAACAATATCAGAGGGATTTATTAAAATATTGAATCGATAGACAGCATAATTTTGTTTTGAATCTGTAAAAATACACAAATATAAAAATGAGGATAGTTACATGTAGGACTTTATTTTAAGGTTTCTAAAATAAGGTCACTTTTGCTGAACATACCATTGTAGGATTTGCAATCATCTATGAATTTCTGGAGGCTTCCACTTCTGTCAAGATAGATGAGGGCTGCCTCTTTCATTTTTAGATTTGACATTTTCTCCTAGTTAATGATTCTTCTCTGTTACTAATGGATTAAACCACAATTGCTGGTGAAGACTACAGAGAGTGAAACTCAGAAAAGATGAGAACACCTAGAAATAAAATAAAGTTTACATTTGAAGATCGATAATAAAACTCTTTAAACTATTAAATGTAAAATTGAGAATGAAATAAAATGAGGTAAAATTTCCAACTTAAAAAAATTCCTACGTGAACGAAACAAAACTTTGGTTTCTTCTGCCAAATAATACTTTTATTAACACTAGGTTATGAGATCCCCACAAGACTGCAAATTTAAGAACAGGAGCCTCAAATGTCTCTTTACAGAGTAGGTATACCAAAAAAATGCTTGCTGAAACACATAGTAGATGATGAGGCCCCCCTGCAGGCATTTAAAAAAACAAAAGTGGTAAAAGCTACTTCATAAATTCAATTCAAGTAGCAAAGTGTGGCTAGCCTAAGAAATCCGAAAACCTGGTTCTAGATCCAGCATTTTCTAGTTGCTGTGGGGAAATCACCTGGCTCAGAATCTTCATCTGCAGGAAATTAAGGGGTTGTATTAGATGGTAAAGCCTCTTCTGGCTTTAAATCATCTATCAGTGACCAATATGAAACATTAAACCATAATAATGAGAGTGGAATATATAAAATTCATTTAAAGACAGCAAACACTAATTGGAAATAATATATACCAATAAATTGTATTAAGTGCTAGGGACAAAATGATTGACTGAATCCTACTTTCAATGAGTTGCCAATTTAGAGAAGTCAGAAATGATCATAACATTTATTAATTATTAAGCACTTATTGGGCATTTACTGTTTTTTAGATATCAGACTGTCCTAGGCACTGGGGACACAAAGATCAGTAAAATATGGTCCCTACTGTTCAGAGAGTACAGTGAGGGTAAAATAGAAATGCAAAAAAATACAATTCTGTACAACTTACCTACTATTAAAGAAATAATGTACTAGAGAGCACGGAAGGAACAACATACACGAAACAGTTCACAAACTGGGGGTAATCCTCGTGCAGGGGTCATAATATTTTCCATTGTTTTAGAACATTTTGATTTAACAGAGTGGAGTCACAGAGAAGAAGCAATGAATTCTACTTTAAAGGTGACATTTGATAGTTAAGTAAGATTTCACTAATTGGAGGAGAGGTGAAGGGAGGAGTTTTTCCAAGGATAGACGTAATCCCCTTTCCCCCAATTTTTAGATCTATACTATTAAAACCTTGCTCCTTGAGTATACCCCTGCTACTTGGAGTTCAGGTTACTTTTCAAAGAAAAGTAATTCAGACTGTCCTTTAGCCTATTACATGGGCCGGGTAGGGGGCGAGGGGCAGAATCTTCATAGTTTATTTCTCTGTGGCCCTAAGTACAACAACCTTAAAGTGTGTGCTGTGTTCAGAACGTTACATCTGTGCTTCATTAGAACGTAAGTTTCGGGGGCCGAATGAAGGGAGGCTGCTAATAATGAGATGATTGTGTGCGGCTCACCAGATTGAAAATTTTACAAGTTCATTATGATTATACAAACGGAAGCCATCAAAGATTTTAAGAGGGGAGGACTACGGTCAGATTTTTATTTTGGAAATCAGTGCCGCCACTGTGGAAAATGGGTTGCAAGAGAGGAAGTGCGGATAATCAGTTTCTAGCTACTGAAACTGTCCTAGGAGCTGGAGGGCCCACTCTAGGCCATTAGGGATGAAATGGAATGGACGACGTGGATTCTAAACTTTTAAAGATTTCACACTGGATCCGGTAACCATGTTACCAGGTGTGGGTGGATGTAGCCGCTCTAATGGAAATACGGAAGCTCGGCGAAGAGCAGGGGGTGGGGAAAGTTCATTTGAGATATCCTGACTTTGATGGGCTCTTGGGACATCCAGATATAAGCACCAGGGCGTCGCAAACCAAGGCCTGGCGATCTGTAACTTTAAAAAGCAAGAGACAAATAACGCTCTGGGTAACCCCTGTGTAAAGTGGAGGTTCTGGGAGTGGGTGCATTTTCAAGGAAGGGGAAACTGGAGGGGAAAACATGCACGCCTTTGGAAAAGCATTAAATATAACCGAACCTGGATAAAATTCGACAGGTCTTCCCACAGCCTAAAGAAACCCGCGTGTCTGTGCGCGTGGAACAGGCGCGGGCCGCGTCCTCTCTCCTGGCCGCGTCAGCAGGAACACTCCTCACAGCCGAAGTGGAAGAATGCGAACCGGGCCTCACACTCCGGCCTCCAGCACCTGCCTCTCTCACCCACAGCGGCCACCTCCAGCCAGCACTGCGGACCCTAGCCTAGCGGTGTGTCACATCCACCCTTGCACCCACCGAGCCTCGCCAGTCGCGCGCCACCTCGCGCCCGGGCTCTCGCGCGCATGCGCGCACCTTACGGCCGTTGGCGGCGCGAAGGCTGCCGGGACCAGCCTTCCACTCAACAGGCAACGCTCCCGACCCGTCTCCCACCGTCTTTAATCACTCTTGCTCCCTCCTGCAAGGCAAAGCAAGGGAAAAATAGAAACCGCTGGATTTTGTTCTCTCTAGCCAAGGGTGTCCGTGTTTGTTTAAAAAACCTTACTAAAAACTCTCCTGGTGGGAATGCAAAATGATGTAGTCAATTTGGAAAACATTCCTGGACAAAGGACCAGGATTACTGTATGACCCAACAATTCTGTAATGTGGTACAATGGCTAAAATACTTGTTTTAAGCTGGTAGGGTTATGATTTAACTTTTATTTTTGTCTTGTATGTAACTGACTTTATATTCCCTTATTATTTTTCACAGAGGTACAATTCATATAAAGCAAAATGCACAGCTCTTAAGTGTTAAAGTCATCAAAGTCTTGACAAAAAGCTTTGCTTTTGGTATCTAATTGAAGCATATCACTAGGAAATATCTTACTAAAATAAATAAGTCTCCGTTTTCAGCATATCATTAACAAATTAAGCTGTAATTTTTGCATTATTACTATCATTGAGGCATGAGAAAAACAACACAGCAAGGCTATCTATGTAAGCTACTATCCAGAAGGAACTGAAAAAAAAAATCCAACACACTGAGATGAGATTTGACCATTTGAGTGGGTCTGTTTTTTACTGTATATAAGCCTCCTAGATTCTGAGTTAACTAGTAAGACATAAAGACATTAGAATATTGATAACTCATTGTAGACTTCCCCACAAAGATTTAACTAAAATTGAGTGGAAATCTCTGCTCCCTAATTAAGTGAAAATACTGAAATTTTATTAGAAAAAAAAAGACCAATCTGAGACACATCCCTGTAAGAGAACTTACTTCTAAGTTACATTTGAACACAAGATTAGTAAAATCAACAAATGGGCCTGGTTCTTCCAGCAAGGGTTATACAGAGTGATATAATTCTTTGTTTTACACTATTCCCTTAAGATTCATATGGTGATCAATCATTTTCAGTACAATATGTAAAAATAACTTATTTGTAGGATCCTTTAATTGGCTACCTCATTGCTATGTCACTCTGAATTCATACTCTACAGGCTTTTTTCTTTGTGTAATATTGCTTTAAATTATTCTGTACTATCTTGATTTTGGCTAAATGACTAAAAAGTTACATTTTGAGACAGCTGTATTTTTTTCTGACTTAACTGCCTCTGTAAAAATGGGTATGATGGAAAAGAAATTGTGATACGAGAAATACTTTTGTGTAGGGTATCTTTAACTGTTACAGAATGTTTTAAAGATTACCAATGGGTGATTATAGAATATTACACCAAAAATGCTAAATAAGTGATATAAATCTCCAATTGGAATGCTCTCAGGGAAGTTAGACAGTGACTGCTCTTAATTCTAGATGAGTAAAGGAGAACAAGGGTGGCAGAGAAGGAACCAGTCTTTTTATGGCAGGGAATCCTTTTGAGCATCTAAACAAAGCTATATAGCACTCCCTGGCCCAAGTTGATTTCATTTATACACAAAACAGGGTGTATCTTTTCAAGGTACTAAGTCACCTGAAACTCATCCATCTATACTTCAGGGTTTCATATAAATGAACGATCTCCTTGGGATGTGGAATAATCTGTAAAAACCAACAAAAGTAAAAGCTGCCTTTAAAGATAAGTGGCAAGAAAATCCTACTTCCAAAACAGCAACTTTCACTACATGTATGAGGAAATCACTTATCAATTTTAACACACTTTATTGCAAATCATTCTGGCACTACCAAAAATGTTGCTACATACCTACTCACACTTTTCATACAGCATGTGGTATACCAAAGAATGACTCATAAAATATCTGTGTAGAGGTTTATAATACTATGCCTATGGATAATCACCATAAAAGTTACGGGTATGCTAAAAGATATTAGCAGTGCAGCCATTACGGAAACCAGAATGGAGATTCCTCAAAAAAAATGGACTTACCATATAATCCAGCAACCCCACTCCTGGACATATATCCAGAGGGAACTTTAATTCAAAAAGATACATCCACCCCAGTGTTCACAGCAGCACTATTTACAATAGCCAACACATAGAAACATCCTAACATCCAACTGATAACTGGATAAAGAAGTTGTGGTATATTTATACAATGGAACACTACTCAACCATAAAAAAGAATAAAATAATGCCATTTGCCGCAACATCGATGGACCTGGAGATCGTCATTCTAAGTGAAGTTAAGCCAGAAAGAGAAAGAAAAATACCATATGATTATCACTGATATGTAGAATCTAAAAAATAAAGACAAATGAACTTATTTACAAAACAATCAGACTCACAGACAGAAAACAAACTTACGGTTACTGGGGGCAGAGAGGGGGAAAAGGGGTGGGGAAGAGACAAATTGGGAGTTTGAGAGTCGCAGATACTAATATATATAAAATAGATAAACCACAAGTTCATATTGTATAGCACAAGGAACTATATTCAATATCTTGCAGTAACTGGTGAAAAGAACATGAAAACAAATATATGTATGTTCATGTATGACTGAAGCATTATGCTGTACACCAGAAATTAACACAACATTGTAAACTGACTATACTTCAATTTAAAAAAAGAAAAAAAATATATTGGTAATGGTAAATTTTTAGTGATAAAATTTTATAGTAATAAATATTTCAAATATTTCAATCATCTTTCAAGCATTTGCCATTGCTGAAATTATATCCAAACAGTGCCTATAGACTCTTACGTTCAAAAATTATTTTGGCATAGAAAAATTTTGAGCAAAGCACCTACTGCCAATATCTACATCACTTGGCACCTCTCTCCAGGTGTGCCAATTTTGAAATCTTCAGTGTGTTCTGTGACATGACAATGGCTGGGAAGCCCTACACTGTACCATATGCAATAAAATCAGAGGTATGTGTAACATGAAGAATGTTCAGGGATTCTTCACTTATACTTTTGAGTTTATTTTGGCAATTAACATTAAATGGTCAACTATTCAAAGCGCATACATTTTTCTAAAAGACTTAGGATACTATGAGAAATAAGATAAATACTTGGAAGAGATTTTGTTCCCTGAATATTAAACATGCCAGCCTATGATTAGTAATTTCTATGTGTGTCCAAATATCTAGTTAAAAGTTTATGCTTCTCACCCGCACACATATAAATAATTCATGTTTGGAATGACTACTGTAACAATTACCAATTTTAATTCAAAATAATGGCAAGCATTAGATGATCATTAATCTTTTTGCTAGTTTTTATTATATTATATACGATTTATATTTCTTGTGATCCGAGAAACATCAACATTCTATTTAAAATTTGCTCTTAAAAATAAACAATATTGCACTTTAATTTTTGGCAGTTTAATTAGGGAGTGTCTGAGTAAAAAAAAAAATCATACAAGAAACTAGTTTTTATTTTGCTTTATAATAAGCAAAGAGCTTTGTGTAAAAGCAGAACTTACAGTAGTGCCAAATAAACCAAGTTGTATAATTTACAGTGTCGCTATTAAAGTCTTACCTCTAAAGGAAGATTCAGTGTATCAGATGCATATATTATTAATCTAACAGAAGTACACTCTTCCCCATTTCTGCTGAACAATTTTAAGCCAAAGAGTATTGGTGTGAAATGTTTCTGTAATTTCTTTATCAAGAGAAAATACATGGAAAGAATGCTTATTCTTGAAGCATCAAAACTGCATCACTAAACTCAGTTTCCTACATGACTTGAAAAATCTCTAAACTAAGAACCAGAATTCCAAGATAAGCATTCTTTTTTTTTTATTTTAATTTTTTTTAGTTTTTCTGTAGTTATTGTCCTTCACAATTACAAGTACACAAGTTAGTTGGTTTTCAGTATGATTTTAAGGTCAGTTTCTAAGATACATAAGACACTGATTATGCATCTGCCTAAATTATTTTAACTTTTGTTACACTGTAGTTAAACTGTATATACATTCATACTGACCCATTATTTGCTGTTCTACTTTTTAATTTTCAATTAGGTAAGTACTCTAGACAGTTTGATATTTTTTACTTATTAACCAATTAGGAAGACAGTTTTGAATAGCTATTTGCAAAAGCAAATACCAAGATTTAAAACCTACTTAACAATATATTAAATATTCAAAAGACCAAAATAAACATAAATAGAATGTATTGGTAATATAAATATATGACACAGAGACATTCATTTTTGGCACCACCTTAAAAAAAAAAATCCAGCAGTACTTTATTCCCTTCAGATCTTTGGGAATACTTAAAATTTCTATCAAACTTTTACTTTTCCTCCAGAGGAAAACTAATTCACAAATTTGAATTGGTATTTCAAAAGCATAGGGTTTCCTTTTGCTATTTCTTAATTAGATCTGCAGAAGGAAATTATTCAGTGTTAGCTAGCAGCCAATGAGTTAACTATGCTTTTATATTTTAATCCTACCAAGCACTGATTATGTCAAACAGTGATTTGTTATGGAAATAGAAAGTTTCTTCTTAAATTACCATGTACCAATTGCATAGTTGTGATCGGAAAACAAAGGTCAAAGAAGAGAGTTACAAAGGCATTAATATGTTAGGTGAACTGAAACAGACTGTTGAATAACAGTCTGTCTTGGGCAGATGTTAGTGTAAACTTAGAGGGAAAAAACAGTCATTAGCAAAAAGTTTTCTTTAAAAATAGGTTAATGCTAAGAACAATAGCTCTGAAAATTTCTGTTTAAAAATAAGCTTAATAAACAAGAATACAAATTTTAATTCAAAACATAGCTCTTTGAAATGCCCTATTTTCTTGCATACAGCAGAAAATACATTTTTCATAGTTTTTAACATTACATGTAAAAATGAGGCACTAGTTAAACATATTTGAATATATTCACACAAACAGGAGTTTCAGTCTCATCCGTAGGCTTGTATTTGCTCAATGATTTCTGGGTGGCAAAGTGTTCACAAAAATAAGTCTTCTGAAGGAGGTGCGTAAGAGAAACCAACAAATGCATCATCTGCTTCCAGGACACTGGCGTTCACTATGGAATAGTCAGAAGACACACACACGGAATATGGAACTGTTTCTTCTGTAAATGCTGCATCAAAGTTCCTGATGTCATCTGGTCCTGCCTAAAACATCAAAAGGCATACTATTATCCACCTTAGCTTTTTCCCCATTAATTTAGTCTTTCATTAAAACCTCTTTATGAATTTGTCTACCTATTCCTAGTAAGTTTAGATGTCTTCCTACTCCATCACACCTTTGAAACATTTTCTGCTTTTCCTTTCCCAACTTTCATCATTTAGGTCCTTGTTACAGTTAAGGTTCTTGTTGGGTAGGGGGAGGAGAGAGAAGGGTGAGAAGGAAGGCTAGCATGACAGAGACCTTTCCTAAGTTAATCTGAATCTAAGGCCCTGCAACTGACCCCCCCTCTCTCTACTCAGCACCACTTCTAAGTCTATAAAAGGGGCTCAGGGAGGTTTTCAGGACAGCACTTTGTATCTGCACTTCCATATAATGCCTGCCCATCTAGTTCCTCATTTCTTGAAGGCTTTTGATGAAGAAATGGAGGGGGTGTAAGTAAAATAGTAGAAGGTGACTCTTGTGCTACAGAGGTTGGTCAGCATTTGGCTGTGACACCCTCAGCTCTAGAGACCCAAGTGGACTGGAACCTGGGAAATGAAGTAAAGTGGCTCCTTGGGCTCAAAGGCAGTGGGTAATCTTCCTGCACAAATCTGACACAAGCTAGTGGACTCTTCCCTTCCAGTGTATCTACAGATAAAAACTGGGATACGAAATCAAGTAATTCACTCTTCAAGTCCATCCCTGAAGCTCTAGGTTATCTCTATTTCGAAGGGAAAAGAATCCTTTAAATGTTCAAGTCATCAAATCTAACAGAGGTAGACAGGGATTCAGAGCAGATATATAAGCCAAGGATATAATTAGTCTGGTAAGGTCTACAAACAGCAGAGCAGAGACTAGGAAAATCCAGGATGCTAATCGTTCCATATGAGAAATTCTCCCACAGAGGGGAAAGAATGCTGGAAGAAAATTATAATTACCATGTTTTCAGTTATCATTATAAACATTTTCCAAGCATCTGCTCATTTTACACTAATTATCATTATTATCATTTACTTAAGAAAAGGAAACAGAGCATAAGAAAGCAGAGGAAAAAAACGTAACTTTGGAGTCAGGCACAGATTTGAATCCTAGCTCTGCTACATGTTATCTCTGAGTTTCCATTGCTTCATTTATTAAACATGTATAATAGAATAGTAATAGCAATAACTTGATAGCTTATTTGATGCATAAATTACATATTGTGATGCATAAAAAAGCATTTATGCCTATATACAGGAAGCTATCAATAGTAACATAACATCATTATTGGCCTTCTGATAATTTATTAACAACCTTCCTTTGTTATATCTTTATTTCCAAAAATTTCAACATTGTTAATAGCTTTAAGTAAAATGTTTCTATCAGATTTAATATGTCAAGCTAACAGGAACATTTTTATAATAATGTCTTACTATTTTCCAAATGGGATATTCACATTACCATTAATAACATTTGACTCCCTGGTTTTATATCAATCTAGAAATTATTGCATTACTGTTACTTAAAATGTCTATTGATTTATATGTATGAAAAGATACCTCATAGTTAGTTTAATTCCTTTGTTTTAAATCTTTGGGGCTCAACCCTTTCCTATACGTGCTCCGAAGAAACACTTCACAATTAGTGTGCTAGAAGATATTTTTATCAATCTAATGTAACTATAATCTTATGGGTCACCTTGAAGTTATCAGTTGTACCACCCAACCCTGAGTGACATATTTTATACATACTTAGGTACTGATTCAATTTGATTCAGGTTAGATTTTGAGATCGATTGCTACAATTATGATGAGCTACAGTTCTACATTTCATTATTTTAGAGAGAAAGATCTGGATGTAAACTTACCACATTAGGATTAAACGGTGGTGGAATCTTCTTTTGTACAAGATCAGTCCAGCTGAGTGATTCAAAAAAGGGATGATTCTGAATTTCAAGCTAGAATATTAAAGAAATATATATATATATATTTTTTTACCAATGCTGAAGAATATATTAATATTCACTTAAGAATTTTATAAAGACAAATAATTTCTACTTTGTCCCTCAAAAATTCTTTTTAGGTACATGTTTATGTTATTCAGTGTGGCAAAACGGTGTAGTGGAAAGAACACCAGAGCAGACGTGGAAGAGTGACTCAGAAAGACCAACTTCAATTATATCCCCTTCACAGTCATTGTTTTCTCACAGGTAAAGAGGGGTTAACATTTCTGCCCTATGTATTTCACAGGCTGTTTTAAGAATCAATAGAAAATATGGAAATAAACATGGTATGAAAAGAATAAAGCACTACACAGGTACAAAGAATTATTATTATTATTGAATGGGGAGGTAAAGATCTTAAAAGAGTCCTGCTCAGTAGGGCAGAGGTAAAATCAAGGTGACAAGCTCTACTACCAAAAAGCATTCCACTCTGGGTCCACTCTGTGTTGCTACTGCTGAAAGCTGACACAATAATTATTCCAGCTTTTTTTCCTACAAGGAGCCATGAAGAGTGTATAAAAAGTAGGATCCAACCTAGTTTGATGGATTTAAAAAGACTTCTCAGAGAAAGTGATATCTGATCAGAGTTCTGGAAGGTGAGTGAGAAGTAGCCAGCAATGAGGGGAAAACATTCCAGGCAGAATACAAAGAGCCTGAGGTGGCAGAGAGGTTAATCTGGTCAAGAAAATGACCAATTTGAGAGCCCAGTTTGGCTGCAGGGTAGGGAAGGATGGGGGTTGGCACACACAGTGGAGCTCAAGAGGTAAGTAGGCCATATCACGCTGGGTCCGTGTCAGGAATTTTGGATGTTATTCTAGGGCTGGGATGCCACCAAGGAGTTCAGGTAGAGGGAAGTCAGAAATGTAGGGGGTTTTGTTTGCTTGTTTTTTAAGACCACTTTGACTGCAGTGGGGGAATGGACTGGAGAGTCATGATCAGATAAAGGAAAATAGCTACTGTTGTGGCCAAACAAAAGATGGCAATGCTAGGAAAAGAGTGATAGCAGCGGGAGTAGAGAGAAGTGCCTGGAAACGGGAAAGGGCCAGGAGGCAAGCACCAGGATCTGGCTGGTTGTGGAATACCGAAGTAAGGAAAAGACAAGAGTCAAGAAGGACTCTCAGATTTCTGACCCGAGGCGCACGGAAGGAAGATGGCAGGAGTTCAATTTGGAACATGCTGTGTTTAAAGAACTCTCAAGAATTCCAAATGGTGATGTTGAACAGGCAGGTATTATCTGAGTTAGAGGTTACTAGAGATGTCTGGACTGAAGAGATAAATGTGAGATGAAGACATAGCTAACGCCATAGGGTCAACTGAGATTGTCCAGGAAGAGAGCATGGCTGAAGAAAATAGGGTTTCGGGCCAACCACAAGGAACTGCAACACTTAACAGTCAGGTTGAAGAGAAGGAGCTTACAGAGGAGATCATGGAGAAGGGCAGAGAAATACAGAAAGGAAAGCCTGAGATGACTGTGTGCTCTCCCTGAAGCCTAGGAGAGTGCTGGAGGTTTACATGCTGCTGAGAATGCAAGCTGAGGAACAGAGGTGTCCAACACTTCTCATAGCCATTGTGTGGTAGACTGAGAAATGAGAAGGGACTGGGAAAGGGAGAAGGAATACAGAAACTTTCAACAAGTTTGGCTACGAAGGGAGAAAGAGACAGGATTATCTTGCAGGACAGTAAGATTGAGGGTATTTTGGTTTGTTTTAAGACGCAGGACACTTGATAATGTTTAATTGTTGATTGAGAGGACCCAGAACAAAAGGGAACAGTTATCTGTGCAGAAAAAAGCATGCACAGGGTTCCCTGCAAGGGGTCAGGATCCAGCACAAGCAGAAACTGACCTTCTCCACTGTAACAGGAAGAAGGAAATGACTGGGGCAGGTGCATGTAGGTGTGCAATTCTGACAGCAAGAAGCTGAGTGAGTTTTGCTTTCCTTATAAAATAAAATTCTTTAGCATAAGAGCATGTGTTAAAGTGAAGAAAAGGAATCTGGAAATTTGGAGAAAAGCTCTAAAATAGTTAATACAGAGAGGAGGAGAGTAAACTGGAGAGACACAGGAGCATTACCAGGCAGTGGAGAAGCACAGAGACTAATGACTATGACTCCATAGGGCTTCCAATATTCCCAGTTGTGCGACTTCCGTCAACACTGTTCAGTAGCCCAGAGGTGACAGCTAGATTTACCCAGGGTTGCAGTTTCTGCTAGTGAATTCAATAAAAGGACCAAGGGACAAGGAGGTGTGAAGCATGAGCAAGACTGACCTGAAACAATGGACTGCGGAGTCCAAGCTGGAGAGAAAGCTGTTGACAGAGCTACTTGCTGCACTTGCAGAGCAGGCGGGGGAAGCAGCAGCAAAGTTTATTATTCACAGCCCCCCAAGACTTCCTGAGAAACTTTAATATATTTAGAAGTTCATGTTCCTCAATAGTTCATGGATTCACTAACGTAATACCAGTAACTATACTAGCAATTAAGTTACCCCAATTTAAACACAAATAAACAAACAAAAAACAAACAAACCTACAGATTCCACAATTACTTCAAGGATGTATTAACAAATTCTCAGGGAAAAAAGTGATTTAATGCTAGTCCAAAGCAAAAGGTATTGGGGGGAGGGTATAGGTCAGTGGTAGAGTGAGTGCTTAGCACTAACTGGTTCAATCCCCAGTATCTCCATTTAAAAAAAAAAATTACCCCCAACAAACAAATAAACAAAACTAAAAAAAACAAAATGTATTACCTTATACAGTCAGGAGGGATTTAAATTGTTGTTAAACAAAATGATCTAAAAGTTTAGGTAACCAAAAAATGCATGCCACACATTTTTAAAAAAGGGAATGGAGGAAAAATTCTAATAAATGAAAATCAAATAAAGAAGAGGGTATGAAAGCTGGATGTGGGGGATGAACAGGAGAGGATCAAATTTTTATGAAGATCAAAGTAAAAAACTGCATGTGCAGGAGCTTTAAACACTGTACAAGTTCTCTATGAACACTGGGGAAAACTGCTGGGACAAGCATGCTTCTTTTTCATGGTACTATTCTTCAAGAGCTGTATTCATCCCATTAAATATCACATAAAATAAAGATTTATCTTCAACTCATACATAAGCTTAGTAGAGAGGATACTGGGAAGGAGGTACATACAAAGTCTTCTTTGGCACCGAGTCGGTTTTGCCTGTCTTTTTCTAGGAGTTCTTCCAGAATGGACCAGGCTGTGAGGCTCACTCCTGGCCTCAAACTTAGGGGCTTGTGAAGAATATTGTCATACATTTCAGCCACATCTCGGCAATAAAAAGGAGGCTGGAAAACAAAGAAAGAAAGTTAGCATTAATTAAACTATGCACAATCGGGCTTTAAATAGTTGGATTTAGCCTTGCTCCACAAAAAGCAGTCTGGGTCTGGGCAGTTGCAGAAAAGCACAAGCCTCTTTGGGCGTGTGTACATCTGCAGTGCGGCCTCCTATGCGAAGAGACTTTAAAGCCCAGCGTGCTACAGACCTTAAACATGTTCACTGAATGGATTAGGGCTGGTTTGTTCAGTAACACAACGAGATGTCTATTTCTAAAAAAAAAGAGTGGGATGAGAATACTTGACGTACTGACTAGTAGGACAGAGAAATAGTTACACTGAAAAATTAGGAACAAAATGAAAAGTTTTTCTTTCTGTGCACATCTCTATTGTGGCTCTGGATTCATTTAAATAGTTTACTACTGTTCTGCTAGTGTTATCTAAGTGTCCACAAGATTACTGAAAGAAAGAGAGAAAACTCAAATCAGTTACAATATACTGGAATCATAATGACAGAGCAGAAATACATACCAATCCATACAGCATTTCATACAGAACAGCACCCAGGCACCACCAATCTACAGTATTGTCATAGGGCTGTTTTCTGATCACTTCGGGTGCAAGGTACTATAGAAAAGAATAAATATTAGAGCAACTTAATAAACAATTCAAGGCAAAATTTATGAATAATTGAGAAAGTTAATAAATTTTAGGTGTTATATCACACTAAACTAAACATACTATCTAGAGTTTCAGTTGGCTGGGTGTTCTCATCCTATACCAGTGGTTCTTGGGCAGTGGTAATCTTCAGAATCAATTGGGATAATTTTCAAAATACACACATTCAAGCATTTTTTTCCAAACCGTGATGCAGTTAAGGCCAACAGAAGAGGACAAACAAATGTAGAAACTGTACTACTAAGCATGTAAAGTCAGTATTTGGGGGAGGGAAGGAGTCTTTCACAAAATTAATTTTAGAAATTCCCCTGGGTCATTATTCATAATTGCTTCTCTTGAAGAAAGAATTCTTAATGTGGCAATTGTAATTCAATTTATTTCTTTTCAGGGAAAGATAAAAGAATAAAATGCATTTTTATCTGAGAACTATGATAGCAATTCTTCAACATATTTAGAAAAGTTGGGTAAGTTATTAGATGGCTATTTACATTTTAATTCATAAAAAATGTGAACTCTTCACAATGTCACACATATAAGATGGTGAATTTGAATTTTAGGTTCCAAAATATATATATTTCCCCTTCTCACATGAAATATACATATAAGGAAATATATTCTCAACCTTTTTTTATGTGATCGAAAGAAATGGCAAAATTTTAAAAAAAGGGTTTAATAACTTCTGATCACATTTAGATTTAGATGACCAAAAAACTTCTATTTCCTTTCTAAAAACTACAAAATTTAAAATTTTGTTAACTATGAAATCAACACACATCCATAAAAAAAAGTTTCTTCATATATACACTAAAATAGAATGATTACAAATATATACAAGAGCTAGGGTTAGATTAGAGAGAAAAAGGAAGGGAAAAAAACCACATTTCAAGGTAAATAGTTGTCACCTATAGATACTTTTAATTAAGCATCTGATCTTGATTAGAAGTCTCATGTGAGCCATTTTATCACACATTTTCC
Organism: Camelus dromedarius; assembly: GCF_036321535.1. Taxonomy (NCBI): domain Eukaryota; kingdom Metazoa; phylum Chordata; class Mammalia; order Artiodactyla; family Camelidae; genus Camelus; species Camelus dromedarius. The sequence continues at coordinate 9,773,496 of NC_087465.1, read as the reverse complement.
ACACGATTTGTAATTACTCCACAATAGTGAGGAAATACTACTTGGCACCTAAGATCACTATAAATACATTAAAATTAGAACACTTTAAAATAAACTAAACGTGTGTGTGTGTGACAGAGAAAGGGAGAGAGAAGTGAGTATAACAAAGCTTTAACATATATTTTAAGGATTATTATTACTGTCTCAAATAGAAAGATACATTTTCTACTAGTTAACATGATGAGAGAATGGGATGTTCTGGTTAATAAATTCTGTTGCGATTTTCTTCCTCCATATCCATTGCTTTATTTTCTTCTGTTAAACAATTTTATTATGAGTTTTTTTTAACCATACAAAAATATAAGTATATGATAGAAATCAACAGAGCTGCCACCCAAGTACAGGCAATGTTAATATTTTTCCATCTTTGCTTTAGCTTATAAAAAGTCTTATTAAGATACTTACATACCATGCAATTAAAGGGTACAATTAAATGGTTGTTAATATATTTACAGAGTTGTTCCAACATTACCACAATTAATTTTAGGACATTTTCATTACTGATTCATGATTTTTTTTCTTTAAGAATTAGAAATGTAGTCAAATGCTTGAAGAACTCTAAGGTAAACTTGTAACATTAGAAACAAATAAACATGATTTATCTCTGTTGGGTTCTCTGTGGTGTTTCAAAAATCACAACTTAAAAAAGCACAAGTGAAAAATATCAACTATCAATAAACTTTAAATGTGCAGAAGGAATGATTATCAGTGATTTCCAGCTGGCTGGGAGCTGAAAATGATATTTTTATTCCACTTTTCTGATTTCAAGTTTTATATATACAATTCGTGATTCATTTTTGCATTTTAAACATAGCTACATGAATGACAAATGAGACATTTCTTACCTCTGGTGTCCCACAAAATGTTGTTGTGGTGTCAGAAATAGCAATTCCTTCTTTACAAAGCCCAAAATCTGTTAAGACAACATGTCCCTGACAGATACAGAGGCAGTAAGATAAAACAATGCATGGACATAAATCAACACTTTTAAAAACCATTTGATTCTGAAGTAGTCACAGACTAAAAGGAAACTGCAGAAATAGTACAGAGTTTCACGTGCCCTTCCCCTAGCTTCCCCCAAAGCTGACATCTTATATAACTGTAGTATAGTGTCAAAACTGGGAAACTGAGAGTGGTACCATACTGTTAACTAGACTGCCAACTTTATTCAGTTTTGGCTTTTTTACATGCACAAATTTGTGTGTGTGTGTGTGTGTGCATGCATGCGTGTGCGTGCACAGAGCTCTATGCAATAGAGATGTATAGGTCTGTGTAACTACCACGACAATCAGACAGAACTGTCCATCATCCCAAAGGAACTCTCTCCTGCTACCCCTTTATCTTTGAATGTCCCTTTTGGTCCCTGTCCCCTTGCAACCACTAATCTGTCCATCTCTATAGTTTTGACATTTTGAGAATGTTTACAGAACTATTAAATATAGAATCATGTAGTGTGGAACCTTAGAGGTTGACTCTTTTTTCCACTAAGCATAACAACAACAAAAACTATAAACTGTGAATTAGTCAATTTTTAAAAGACTATACTTACTACTGAATCCAGAAGAATATTTTCTGGTTTCAAGTCTCTATCAAATTAAAAGGAAAGAAAAGCAAAACTGAGTATTAACTGAAATAAAATAATAAAAAGACATTTTTACAAGTGATATTTTAAAAATTTACCTGTACACTATTTTGATGGAGTGCAAGTAGCCCAAAGCACTGGCAATTTCAGCAGCATAAAACCTAGCTCTTTGTTCAGGAAAGGACCGTTCTCTTTGTAAGTGAAAAAACAGCTGTAAAATGGGGGGAAAGTGGACATTAAGATCACTCACACATAAAGTAAAACAAATCTATTCAATAAATACAAAAACAGGATTTTTTTCTTGTCACTTTGAATGTGAGATAAAAATGCACCAAAGCACAGAACTGTGACTCTCTCTTGTCTGTGTCCCCCATCCACCAAGCCATCATTCTCTCTTCAACCACAAACCTTTCCCTCCCTTTTCTAACTTACTACTCATCTTTCATTTACTCCTCAATCCTCACTGTGGCAGTGTCCTCACCACTCCAGGCAAACCCTCTGGAAAAGATTATTAATGAAGACCAACAATCTTGATATTGCCATGTAATTATCTTACTGGATTTTTCTGGACTGTTCTTTCATTAAAAAAAAAAAAACCAAACATTATTCAGAGATTGGAAATGACTACCTGACAGACCAAATATAACCCACAGATATAATTTGTCTGAGCCAAATACTGTTTTTAGAAAAAACTAAAATAGTTGGTAACATTGAACAACTGGGAAAATTGTTCTGGTAATTCATAGTTTTGGTTTCTTCTGGAGAAAAAGGAAAAAAAAAAAAAGAGGGGCATTATTAAGCCTAAATTCACTGTAGCAGCAACTGGTTGGAGCTTAGTGGCAGCTGGACTCTGCAGCTCATTTCTTACACTTCCTAATTCTTAGTTTATTACAACCTGTCCTCTAGCCATTAGGTTACCTGCCTAGGTGAAGTGTGCTCTAGGTCCTTACTCTGCATCCCTAGGCTTCTAAGAAATGATCTCTCCTTTGGCTTCCTTCTACCTTGGAGAGTTCCGTCTCCGTTCCTTTCTGTCCCCTTATGCGGCAGACATTAACAAAGGTTCTGTCCTTGGTTTCTCCACTTTTATTCTTTCTCTGGATACCCTACCCAGGCAACTTAATCCACTCCAATGATTTTAACCACCATCTCTATGCTAATGTCTTTCACGTGGACAACCCTGGCCCAGACCTCTGCTTGGTCCTTCAACTGCAAAGATCTGCTGCCAGCTGCTCCTTCTTGAATACTTCACAAGCCAACATATACAACTTGTTTTGCACAAAGCCCCAGGTCTTCTCTCATTTAATGATACCCCTTTCTGCCCAGCCCTCTAGGTCATGGGAGGAAGTAAGGCAGAGTGGAAAGAATCAGGTTTTAAAGCTCAAAAGCTGATCAGACTTGGATTCAAGTCCTGGGTCTTCTCTTTGTGTGTAATTCATTCAACTTCTCGGATTTTCAAGGACTGTCCAAACATTTTTTTCTTAACCTCTTCTGAAAAATTATGGGGAAGATCAGTTATAGTAGATGCTCACAGAGAAGATAAACATGGGCTGACCCGGGATTCGCCGCTACAGCTCCTTCACCCGTAGTCCCTATATCCAACCAACGAATATTCTTCTGTTTTTATCTCAATTATTTCTGGAATATTTCCTCTTTTTTACTGTTACCACTGGTTTTATTAGCTGAAGCTTACTCTAATACTTCATTTGCTGATCTTCTAATCACATCTGTCTAATACACTACTACGAATGAAAACTACCCAAAATGAAAATCTGACCATTTACTAGTAATAGCTAAAAACAGCTGCTTACTAAATCAAAGGCCCTATGCTAAGGACTTTAAATGTCTGTATTATTTAATCCACCCACCTAGTTTGAGGTTGAAAATTGACGAGGAAACTGAGGCTCAGAAAGGCTTATTTACATGCCCAGTATCATAAAACTTATTTGTTTACACTCTACCTGGCTCCAAAACAGATCTGAAGTAGTATACAAAAATAAGTATCATACATCAAGGCTAAAAAGTAAGTATTAAACACTGGGCGGCAAATAACAGTAATAACAGGAAACACATAATGAAATCACACTCCTCCTGCCTCTATCCTTTCTCCTCATCTTTATTCCTCTTCTCCCTACCGCCCCATTCAACTCCTCCTCCTCAGCATTCCATTACATTTCATTCTCCCTTTTTTCCCTGTTATCTTAGTCACCTGTATCTTTTAGAAGACAAGCTGACTTTTTTCCACCTCTGCCATCCAGTTTATGAGTACTAAGGGCTCAGAAGCAAAGTCCTAAAACAGCATAAAGAAACCAGAGACGAGCAGGAGGATCTCATTTGCAGTGAGATGCTCGCATGACATTTCAAAGACAGGTGGTACTTAAGGATGGGCTTTGCAGCTGGGATGTCTAGGTTAAATTCAGGGCCTGACACCAGAACACTGTGACACTGAGAAAGTTACTTAACCTCTCTGAACCTTAATTGCCTTACCTATAAAGTGAGTATAGGAGTGTTTATCTCCAAGAGTTGTGACGATTAACTGAAATAACGCATGTAAAGTAATTACAAAGTACCAGGCCCCCCATAAATTCTCGTTATGTTAGCACCCACGCACACATAAAATAAAACTGGGGAGGGTGGGTACAGCTCTATAGTGGTAGAGTGTGTGCTTAGCATGCAGGAGGTTCTGGCTTCAATTCCCAGTAACTCCATTAAAAAACAAAAAATCAATACCTTCAAGGTGGGAGCAATGGTGGGGTCATCTACATCCCTGAATCAGGGTGCCTAGGGGATTCATAACCCTGCTTCTACACTGAGGAGTCTTAAGGCATTTGTCATGGACGGAGGGGGTTGAATAACTGTTCTTTTTACAAACTTCTCCAAAATGATCTAAATACATCTGACCGTCTTTCAGGTCTGCAGGATAGAAACTCGTCTTCTGTGTAGTTTCTTTATTCTACAGTTAAGTGTATTATAGTTGAGTTGGAATATTCTTTTCTTCTCACTCTGCTCTGGGACTAGGGGATGGAAGATCCCTTTGTAAAGATATGACAACATCAATCAATTAAAATAATTTTTAGAGACATTCACAGGTCAGAGACCACAAAGATAGAAAGCTGCGAGGACAGAGAAGCAGAGGACTAGGGGGCGGTCAGCTGCCTCAATCCTGGAGTCCGACTGTCTGGGTTCAGTTCCTCGCTCTGTACTTACTAACCCACATGACTTGAGCAAGTTACCTAGCTTCTCTGGGCCTCAGTTTCTTTGTTGTGAAGTTAAAATAATACATGTGAAGAGGCACAGTGCTGGGCACTCAATGCATGTTAGCTATTACGGGAATGATTATCATAACAAGCATCATTTCCCAAAATGTATTTCAGTATCCCTCTGATTTAGCATTCTGGGGAATATTGTTAATAGATTTGGTTCAAACCAAAAGGAGGCTGTGTGGTAAAAAAAAAAAAAATTTTTTTAAATAAATTCTGGCTTTGTTTAGGGCATAATTTCTCAAAGTCTTTAACATGCTGAAACATACTGCAAATCACCAAGAAGCGTATGCTGTTAATCCCCAAGGGGATGTAACATGAAACATTTTCCAAACTGGCTTCACCACAGAACCCTTTATTACAGGATCATCTCATCTGATTAATAGTTTGCACATTTTGGAAAATGACAGGCTAGAATAATATTTATACACAACTACTGAAACAATTATCAAAAGTTATAAAAGAAGTTTTATTCTAAAGTTTCAGTATATATTCTTGCCAGATAGCTCAGTGACACAACTACCCATGAAGTCTGTAGCTTCATAAAAGGTTCTTTTACGAACCGTCCCACCAAACCCTAAGTAAGCTGCTTAGGAAAAGAGCCTTGTGTCTCACTTCTCTGCATCCTGCTTTGTGCTGATTAGTCAGTGCCTTAAATACTGTTGTTAATCAACAAAGAGCTGTTTATGCTGGGCTTTCCTTCCAAAACTGATAAGCAAAACTTCGACTCGACTCTATTTTTTTTCTAAACATTATCAATATTAGAAAACTAATTATAAAACTCACCTCCCCTCCATTAACAAAATCCAGAACAAAATAAAGCTTTTCAGTTGTTTGGAAAGAATAATGTAATCCAACCAAAAATGGATGTTTCACATTTTTCAAGAGCACATTACGTTCAGCCATAATGTGTTTTTGCTGTTAAAAAAAAAAGGGGGGGGGGTAAAGATCAACTTGTACTTTACACCAGAAAACAATTCTTATAATTGAGAAAATGGGTTTAGAAAAAACAAAACTATTTTATTTTACCTCTTTTCTGTTGAGAACGACTTTTTTCTGTAACACTTTGACAGCATAGAATTTTCCATCCAGTTTCCGTTTTGCAAGAAGAACCTATTATAGTTGAAGATTGTGCATACTATCAGAAATTTCAATATTTTGATAGGAATAATTCACTTATCAATAAGTTAGCACTCCAATTTTGTAAAAATAAAGTTCACAAGGGATCTAAATAATGTCATGCTTTTGTTTTAAAAATTAAAATTACTACAATTCCCCTTTTCCTTAGCTAGTTTAATAAACCCCCCCCCAAAATGCCAATGATTTAAATGGCCAGGCATCACTTCTTTGTCAGTTAATGTGCTGATGTTTGAGGTTTTTACTAAATTATGTCAAAATCTATACTGCTTGAAAACTTTGTATATGCGTGCACACACATGTATGTGCCAGCCCTGAGTCCTACAAAGTGTCTTTAGAAAATACTGAGGCTATAAATGTCATGGCTATATAAAAAAAGAAGAAAATGGTTTCTAAGTGATCAAAATGCATGGATTGGATTGGAAGACTCAATACTGTTAAGATGACAATTCTCCCCAAATTGACCTACAGATTCAATGCAATCTCAATTAAAATCCAATTGTGGGACATGACACGCTAATTCTAAAATTTAAACTGATATGCAAAGGGCTACGAACAGTCTCTTGGAAGAGGAACAGGGAGGGAAGACTTGCTCTGTTGGGTATCAAGCTACATTTTCAAGACAATGTGGTCCTAGTGCAAGGACAGACAACAGACTAATGAAACAAAATATAAAATCTAGAAACAAATTCATGAATATTTGGACACTGGATATATGATGAAAGGAAGAGCAGTGGGGAAAGAACAGTCTTTTCAATAAATTGTGTGGGATCAGTTGAAAATCGATGGGAAAAAAATTAATTCATGACTCAATGCCTCACATTATATACAAGAACCAATTCCTACTAGACTCTAGATCTAAACATGAAGTTTCCAAAAGATAATGCTTTTTCATTTTAACAACTGACCGTCTCTAACATTCCAACAGACTGTGAGCATTTTGAGAGCAAGATCCATTTCTAATTTTCCATTGCTTATATAAGCACAATGCCCAGCATGTAGCAGGTGATAAATATATATTTGCTGAATTAATGAACACACATGGGTTTAATTTTATGAGCACAGTTTCTGGTCTCTAGGGAACTCAGAAAACAAACTAGATCTAGATACTGAAAGCTGTGAATATAGTACACTATGATTAAACACATACATATTTATTTTTTCTACAGATTGAAGTATAATGCAGAAAAAGAACTTAAATAAATTTGATGATTCTGACAACTCCATCTATGATGCTTCTGGCCTCCGGGATTCTTCTTCCTTGGTATGGCCACCTTGTCAGGCTATGTGATTCACCTGACATTCATCGTACGAAGAGAGACAGGGTCTTCAAATCTCTTTTTTTCCTCCAACTGCTGTTTACACAGCTGCTCATTTTTGTCTTTCTGGCCTCAACTTAAATAGCACCTCTTCAAAGAAACCATCCCTGACCAATTCATCTAAGCAGAAATTTCCCCCCACTGCCTATTTCCCTGTCACTTCAGCCTACTCGTCATTCCCTTCACAGCTCCATTACTACGTGTAATTATATTTACTTGACTGCATAATCTTAATTGACTATTTCCCCTACTAGGCTGTAAACATCACAAAAGCAGTAACCCCATCATTTTTGTTCAAAATCATCCAACCATGGCCCAGAACGGTGCTTGGCAATAGGTGCTCAACAGATACTTGTCAAACAAGTAAGTTTCATGTTAGAATCAAGAGTAGATGCCTTCTATCTCTAATCATTCTGTCAGTACTTTGAAGTTAGAGAAAGCATCTTAACTCCATATGCTGCACACCAACGAGCCCCGTGGACTCACATATTAAAAGCAAGCATTCTTTAAAGTACTTACTGAATGAGAAAATAAAAACACTCTTACCTTGCCAAAGCTGCCTTTTCCAATAACTTTTAAGAAATCAAAGTCTGTTGGTTTAGCACTGAAATAAATGAACAATGACAAGAATGAGCCTCCTAGAAACTGGAAAGACATTAACTTTTAAACATTTTTTAGCACCTCATTCTTTAATAGGTAAATGTTGGGCACCCTTCAGCATGGTAACTCCAGCTTTCACTCTGGTAGTATCTCACCTTTAATGTAAAATAGGTAATAATGAATTGTAATAATATCTACTTTCTGATTAGATAAGACATTTTATCACTTTATTTAAGCCTTGTTAAGTCTGGCTTAAGAAGGACTTCAATAATAGTCTCTTTGGGAGAAAAGGATATCTCTATCGATTGATCATCTATTATTTTGAACTCAGCCTAGCAAATCACTTTTATTAACCATAAACTTCACCAATGTTGTTGATGAGGAAAAAGAATAATTATATAAATTAGTGATATATTCCAAAGGCTATCTAGTCTGTTAAGTTCTTCTGAAAAGGAAGTTACCGGCTGGAATACCTAGTAAAGTCACTAAGAAAAACTTCTGATGGAGAAAAAAGTCATCACAGTGCTTTGCACACATATCACTTGTACATTAAAGAAGAGAACTCTCAGCTTATTTTCATAGATGATAATGTAGAAAAGCCAGGAATAGAGAAGGCAGAAGGAATACTAAGGTTGCTTTTTTTTCATATGAACTTCAGGTGAAAACAGCATTGGTTATACGTTGGCAAAAGCCCGTGGCAGCAGAAAGCTGGACTAAAGCAGCCAAAAGAGCTGTTTCCTTCAACACAGTATGAACTCCTAAGTTGTACTAGGGAGAATGCAATGATTCCACTTAGATTTAAAATTCCCTTCAATTCATTAATGAAAGAAACAGTCAACTCAAACATGAGAGTAACACTGGGTCCAGGTTAAATAATAACAGGTCAGGATTAAGGAGATAAATAGTTAACTAAGCTTAGATGTTTTTCTTCTTCAAGAACCTGCTCTTTGGACTAGTTATTTTGTTCTTTAACAATATGCTGAAATACTGAAATAATTTTTACTGAACAAATTCCATTGTGAGAGAACATGCAAATCCCTCAAATATAGTAAACGTGTCAACTGAGGCCATGTCCAAGGCCACACTTTAACTGTTGGCGATGAACCCTAATTGAAAGCAAATTTCCATTCATGCTGCCTGACAAAGCCAATGCTATGTGACAGAAAAGATGCTCAAAATCAAACTTCTTCATCCAGTTACCATCCCATTTCCTTCCTTTCCTTCTCAGCAAAACCCCTCAAATAAGTTGTCTAAAACTCACTGTCCACACCTGCTGTCCTCTCTTCAAGTTCTCTCTTGAACCCTTTCCTGTCAGTCTCGGACCCACCACACCACTGAAACTGCTCATAAAGGCCACCAATGACTTATCAAATCCAAAAGTCAATTCTCAGGCTTCATCTTACCTACCCCATCAGCAATGTCAACAGAGTTACTGACTTCCTTTCTTCACCTTCTTTTGTGACACCACATTCCTGGTTTTCTTCCTATCTTGCTAATGATTCTTTAGTTTCCTCCTCCATTTCTCCTATCTATCTATACTCATTCTCTGTGTGGACCAAAAGGGTGACGGAAGCATAGTGTCCTGGGATAAGAGAGAGTACTTCAGGATTAATCTGATAAGCCTGTAAGGATAATGACAAGAAAGGACAGCCTCACTACACTCCTCCTCCAACCCATCGCAGACATCATTCATCTGCCAGGAAACTCCTCAAACTGAGCCAAGAAGTGGCCTTGGAATCTCTTTGTAGTCTAGGGAATTGCTGGAGTGGACACTTAAGATGAAGTCTACATTGGCCACTCCTGGTTCCTCCAAATGTCTCCCCTGTGCTCAAGTAAGTAGAGGACTATAGGAGAAACTGGATAAAGAAAGTTTAATAGCCTTTAGTATGCTAATGTCCATAAAGACTCCTCTGGAACAAGTTGGCTAACAACTAGGGTTGTACCAATGACAGTGAGTATTGCAAGAATATCAGTGAGGCTTGCACGGATGCTTCTGCCAGGGAACTTCCCAAGAACCTACCAAGTCTTATGGCCCCTGGGAAATACGGTCTACCGAGTTTACATCCTGCCCCAACCCCCTGAAAGTGACAATGGCAAAATAGCAGAACCCAATTAATAATCTGCCAACTAAAAACTCCTCAGAGCTCTACTAAAACAAAGAGAAGCTATAACAGTAAACCAGGAAGCATGTCACAGCACTATATTCACTGTAACTACAGTTATATTTCACAGGCTTCCAGTGAAACTGGTATAATTATGTACATCTGCACATTCGCAAAAAAGATCTTCCCCAAATCCAGTTAGATTGGTTGAAACAAATTAAACCTACTGAGGATTTCCAGATGGTCCCAGGTTGATGTTCTGTGAGGTAGAATGTAGCTGTTGGGATGGAAAAAAAATTTTTAACAATCTTACTAGAGTGTCAAAGGTTATCAGTCAATGCATATTTCTAAAATAAAATACAGATAACTGTACGAAAGACATATGCCATGTTAAAGAAACTTAAAGTGTATTTGCAAAGATACACAATATAAACATAATTATTTTAACGATAAGTTTCAAGAGCAGTTGTTAAGAAAAAAGGTAAGGAAGAAACCAAGCTCAAAGTTGGCAAATGAATAAAATAAATTGGGGAAAGCTCCTTGGAAGAGGTGGACAAATGAAACAATTTAAGAGGGATTAAGGGGGAGGGTATAGCTCAAGTGGTAGAGTGCATGCTTAGCATGCACAAGGTCTTGGGTTCAATTCCCAGTACCTCCTTGAAACATAAATAAATAAACCTAATTACCCCCCTCCGAATAAGTAAATAAAATTAAAAAAAATAATAATTAACTAAGAGGGATTATTTTTACATTTAAAAAATTGGTTAAAAAGAGCTTTTGTTTTTTAAATTATTAAATAACAGCTTATTTAAGATAGGAAGTGATAAGATGATGAAAAACTGCAAATGGTGAATTAAAGTTCTAATTTGAGGGGAGGTAAAATTATCTCTAAAGCAAATACAAAAAGCCAAGAGCACTTTTCTTTCTATTCCTACCATTGTAGTAGTGTCAAAATTTTAGACAGGCTTTTCTTTATGCAACAGTTAACGTAGAAGAACATCTTTACTCACCTAGTATGCCAAAAAGCAGTTTAACTGATAAGAGATTCTGGTTCACTAATAATTAGCTAGAAACTTAACTCAAAGACCCAAAAGATTAATCTAGTGATTCTTTTACAGTGAGCACTTTTCACAAAGGCCAAGTGTAAGTGAATTCTGCTTCACATAAATTCACTATGAAATTCTATTTATATATTCAGGGAATTAAATCAGTTAGAGATGTTTCAAATGGGCATACTTTTAGTTAACTACAGCCCTACATGATTATACTTCATATAAGCTATAGCTGTGAAATAAACTTAAAAAGTTCTCTTTAAGTTAACCAGAATCAACAAATTTTATCTAAGCAATTTCTTATTAGAGACATGTCATATGTATTCCCACTTAAATTCATTTGAAACTGACAATCTCCAGAATACAGGTTATTGTATAAAATAAAGGGCAAACGACTTGAAGCATGTTTCTTATGAAATAACAATGCTGCCACCAGCTTTTTAGTGACAAATAAAATGTATTTCTTACTGATACCTTTACATGGAAAATCTTCATGTGATAAACTTTCAATTCCCAGAAGACAGAAATACAAGCAAATGTAACAGTCTAGCTCAAGACTGGTTCATTAGATGAGATTTGCTCTGTTGTGTCATAATTTTAACATGAAGTAATCTCCCCTGCCCTCCAAGTTTTACTGGGATATGATTGACCTAACAGCGCTGTGTAAGTTTAAGGTGTACAGTACAATGATTTGACTTACATACACCATGATTATGTTTAAATATTACAGTATTCCATACAATCTGATAACATAAACTAAGTTATAATTTCAATACATTTATTCTTTTAATGAATGTGCAGAGAACTGGGTCATTTTTCCATTCAGTGAATTTTTCCGAAAGTAAGATAAGGGAAGCGAATTAAATAAAAGTGGATTAAATAATACCAAGGATGACCTGCCGCCCAAATCCATTAATATGTAATGAGACTTTATTATCTGGCAATGGTTTTTCTAATGGAGCACATTTCTGAAATAATAATGAAAATTACTGGGATATATAATTAGATAACATTTTCCTCTACCTATTATTTTTAAAGATTACATCTAATCACTAAGCTGAGGGTGAGGTATAATTTCTTAACAGAATGAAAACTAATCAAGAGAGTTACATTTCTTGACTTCTCTTGGCCCCTGTTTTTCTTTATATAAATAAAGACGTCCAGATGCCATCCAAGATATTTTCCAGCTATAAAATTCATTTAATTACCCATTTGGAAGTCCTTAATAAATAGTTATAATTGGGAAGGAGGGTGGGCAAAGAAATTGGATGAAGGCAGTCAAAAGACACAAACTTCGAGTTACAAGATAAGTACTGGGGATGTAATGTACCACATGACAAACAGCTCACATTGCTGTATGTTATATATGAAAGCAGTTAACAGAGTAATCCTAAGAGTTCTCATCAGAAGGGAAAAAAAGTTTTTTCTATTTATTTAATTTTGTATCTATATGAGATGATGGATGTTCACTAAATTATTGTGGTCCTCATTTCATGCTGTCTGTCAATTATATCTCATTAAAACTGGAAGAAAAAATTAGTAAAAAAATAACAGTGATGTATTTCAGAGAAATTTTAATTAAAAAATAAAATAAATTAATCAATAGTTAAAATCGTAAGACAAATGTGGCTCTTTCCCTTTTTTAAAGAGATTCTTTTCATCAGTATTTTAAAACTGCAAAAGATCCTAGTCCAAGTTCCAAATTTTATGGATGAAAGAAGAAAGAAAATTTAGATCTAGAGTCAACAATGGCAGAACAGGAGCCAGAACCCAGGAATTTCTCAGTCTGGTTCTTTCTTCAAAAAGCATGCTCCTACAGCAAGGCAAGACAGTCTTTTAAATGAACTAAACCTACATACTCTCAACATGGTTAACAAACGAAACCTGGAAAATCATGGTCATGTAAATTTTACTCTTTAAAATAGTTTTTGAATAGTTTCATCTTTTTCAATTAAAAAATATATACTCTTACTTGGAAAATATGGAAAGTATTAGGAAGACGTTTTAAAAAATTCATAACTTTACCAACAGATGATTTTATAAATATTTATAGTACTTTCATACAGTCTTTATGTAACTTCTAAAAACTGACTGTTATCACACTGTTAATTTGCATAAAAATGTTATACTCTGATTTCATTTGAAAGTATGTCAAAACTTACCATCTTTATAAATATTTTTTAAATGCACAGTATATAGGAACAATCACTATTTGATTGATGAATATTTAAACTGATTCTAACTTTTCATTACAAATCACTCTAAAACAAACATCTTTTTTTTCTGTGCGAAGGATCATTTCATTTGCATCAACTCCTAAGTGACATGAATTATTTTCATGTTTGATACATGTTGCCAAATTGCTTTCCAAAAGAGTTACATAAAATTATAACACTAGTAATATCCAAGGATGCCCATTTTATCTTACCCTTATTGGTCCTGGTGTATTTAGTTTACTTTACATTTTTGTTAGTATGATAGAGAAAATACCTCTTATTTAAAACTTTCGTTTGCTACTGGCATCAAGGTTAACATTTTCCCATATGTTTGTTTACTAAAAATATTTCTCCATGTCCCTTTTTCTTTCATCTACTGGGGTCTTAAATATCATTCTTTTCAAAAATCCATTTGTATGAGCTTTTTTTACATAGACATTATTCTTCTTATGCTTGATTTGTTACACATTTTCCTAGCTTCCTGTTTCTCTTGTGACCAGCTGCACAGATATGAAATTAAAATATCCTTTTACATCATCCTAGGAACAACCATGTCTCAGATGTAAAAGTTAAACCTGTTCTCTTAACTGAGACTCAGAGCATCAGAGAAAAATGACTACTTTCCAGTAGTCATGTCTGTTTTTCAAATGAAGATCTTAGCTGTGGGACAGTAACGTTTCAACTCACGACACTATCTTTTAAATCACAAAAACAGAACCATTACAAAATTAAAAGACATTATTATGAAGACAAAAATGTACATTTTATTTTCATGTATATACTTAACAGTAGTATTAATCAGGTTTTTCTTTCCCTTAACGGAGGCACTGGGGATTGAACCCAGGATCTCGCACATGCCAAGCATGCCCTCTACCACTGCATACACCTCCCACCCCTGGTATTAATCAGTTTTGAATTATAAAGGTATTACCATATTTATACAACATTTGTAATTATACTTTTAAATGCTACATAATAATCCTTTGAGTTAAATTATTGTAATTTACCATTCCCACATAATTTTCTAAAGTAAATGTAGAAAATAAATTCATAATAAGGCATGATTATTATATTTATTTATTATAAATAATTTAAAGAATAAGAATATCCTGTTCTTTTTTCAGAATGCATTTTGATTATGTGCATATGACTACAGCAATAAAAGCTGATGCCAAGCAGCACATGTGTATTGATTGCTCTACAGATAAAACCTGGCAACGCAGAGGAAGAGGTATGCAGTATTCTGATTGAAAAGGCCTTTCCTGTTGGCCAACACTCAAAACAATAGTTTCAAGTGTGGTGATGATGATGAAGATATATGATGATCAAAAGGTAATATGTAAAGTGAAGAGAGTAGAACAGAAAACTTCATATACTTATAATTAAAATTAGATAACTTTAAGAATTCCCATACATTAACAGAAGATTAGAAGAAACTCACTAAAATGTTAATAGTTATTAGGTCTGTTTGTTGATAATATGGGTAATACTTTTAACTTACTATTTTCAAAACTTTCTTTAATTAACATGTATTACTTTTTACTATAAAAAGTACTCATTTTATAAATTTTATAAGAAACAGTGATCAGTAAGAGGTGTACACATTTGTTTTTATGTCCCCTACACAGTAGACAATCTACAGTGGATGAAGTTACTTTGTTTGAAGTACACGTCCTAAAGGTGGCAATAATTTCATCTTTGGGGAATGGTATTTTTTTTCTGTTAAAAAATACAATTCCTCTTACTACCTTCTGAGTACTTCTTTCATCCTCATCTTCAGATGGATCTGACTGATGTTTTGGACTGTCCATTTGAAGGAATGCTCTGACATCTGGACTAAAAACAAAAATTAACTTTATTATGACTTTGCATTTCTACAGTTTTTCTCCCTTTTAACATGAAAATAAAATTATAGTAGCATTTACAGTGAGAGCCAAACAAATCCATTAGTGATCACTACTATAAAAGGAATAAACAAATTAACTTTTAAAAAATGGGAATCCAATAAACAAATGGACAAAGGCATAAACAGTTAGTTCATAGAAGAGAAAACCCAAATGGTAAGGAAAATTAAGAAGATGCCTAACTTCACTAGTAATCAGAAAAACACAAATTAAAACAACAATAAGAGATCCCTTCATGTCCATTAGCCAGCAACATTTAGAAAGACACATGATACCCAAAGTTGGTAGGGATACAGAGGAAAGGAACACCCTCATGTATTGCTGGTGAGGATGTAAAATGAGGCAACTTTTCTGAAAAGCAATTTGGCAATATTTGGCTAAACTGAGTATGCATTTTTCCCTGGGGCCAGAAATTCTAGTTCTCAGAATAAACCACAGGAAAAATTATGTACAGGTTCAGTGAAAGACATGTAACTAGGATACTCATTGCAGCATTCTCTACCGTTGTGAATCAGAAGCAAAACAGCATCTCCCACGAGGGAAATGAGTAAGCAAGCTATGGCAACTGCCTGCACAGAGTACCAGTCAGCAGTCAGAAAAAGGAACCACAGCACAGCACCATTTATGTGCATATATTAAACACTCACGGACACAAAGCAACGTTGATAAACAGATATCCAAAGACATAACAAACCTGTTGAAGTGGGCATCAACAGTGGGGATGAGGAGATAAAAACGGACTAAAATAACAAGGGGCCTTGCAAGGACTAATGACAATCCTGAGGAATGGTTAAATCTCTACCTCTGAGGTACCTCCTATCAACTGTTCTTTTTTTTTTTTTTTTAAAGTTTTGCTATAATTGATATATAACATTATTAGTTTCAGGTGTGCAACATAATGCTTCTATATTTGTATATATTGTGAAATGATCAACACAACAAGTCCAGTTAACATCCAACATTACACATAGTTACACATTTTCTGTGTATGATGAGAAGTTTTAATCTACTCTTAGCAACTTCCAAATATGCAATACAGCCACCATGCGGTACATTACATCCCATGATTTATTTATTTCATACCTGAAAATTTATACATTTTGACCACCTTCACCCATTTCGCCTACTCCCACCTCTGGCAATCACCAATCTGTTCTCTGTATCCATGACTGTGAATTTCGTTTTTTTTAAGATTGCACATATAAGTAAGTTCAGGCAGCATGTATCTTTCTCTGACTTATTTCACTTAGCACATGCCCTCAGTGTCCATCCATGTTGTTGCAAACAGCAAGATTTCCTAAACTGTTCTTAATAATTAAATACACATAATATACATTCACTACAAGAAATTCAGACAGATGAAAAATAATTTTTAAAAGGGGTAGGGGCTGGTGGGAATGTAAAACGGTAGAGCCACTGAGGAAAAGTTAGGCAGTTCCTCGAAAAGTTGAACATAATAACTGTATGACCCAGCAATTCCACTGCTACGTATATACCCAAAAGAAATAAAAACATCTGTTCACACAAAAACTCGAAACAATCCAAATGCCTATTCAAGTCACAATCGTTATGATGAACACATACACACACACACACACACACAGCTAGGGAAGCGCCTTTACATTAAGTGGCTGCCTAGATAAGGCTGTGTTGAGAAGGATGGGGGCGCCTTGTCTGGGACAAGAGAATGCTGACCCCAGGTTAAACAAGAAGTAGCATGTGTGACTGGTCCTTGCCAAGCCCTTCAGCCTCATCTCCTTTCTGAAAACCCACCCTGTGTTCCAGTCACCACGAAATGTTAATACTGAATTAATACTGTGAAGCATCCTGAATGTTGCAGGCTCTCCGTAGACACTGTTCCATGTACTGCTCCCCTCGCCTGGAAGGCTCTCTCTAACTTTTTTCTGGAAGGACTGCACATCCTCTAAGGCCCAGGAAGCCTTCCTTGACCTCCCCCTAGAAAAGCTGGCCACATTTTCTCTGTTGTCTTCTAATTTTTATCATAAAACTTTCTTTGCTTTAATTGCTTGTTTATGTGTCTGTTTCTCCCACTAATCTGGCAGCCTGTGCCTCTGGAAGGTAGGAGTGACACTCATGTCTCTTTTTATTCCCAATGCACACAGCAGGTACTTATGAAATGCTTTCTGAATGCATGAATAAGTGTAACATCAAATAATTAGCAGTATGTTTTAACCGTGCAAATTCCTTTTCAAGTTTAATCTGCGAAACAAGTGCAAGTACCAGAGGAAGAAAGAAAACAACTAGAGCCTTGAGTTGTTGGAGGGAAAAGAAGATTAAGAATACCAGAGGGAATGCTTGAGGAAGATTTCACAAAATTTATAGCACAATAACATTCCACAGAATGTATAAAATCTGTATCAGTAGCTTGGGTTTGGTTTCAGTGCTTCTTTAGAACACAATGAAAATACTTACTGGTTGTAAAGCTCTGGATGCCTAACTAAGTTCTGAATGAATTCATTCAGTCCTGCTCTTCTTTGCTTAATAAAATCTGTTAAGAGAGACAATGCTATTAGGATTACTTATATCAGACTATGTAATTATGACCAGTACAGCTATAGAAGAACAGACAAGCATAAGACAGTGAATTTAGATTAAGAAGCTATTTCTTAATTCATGTTTCTTGATATACACTGAGGAATAAATACTTACAAATACGTATTTTTAAATCTATAAATACGATGATTGCAAAATTAAAATAAAGCAGATAACATATTTCCCCAAAAGAAAACTCTCCCACAAAATGCCTATTTTAGGTTCTGAACAGACTCAGTGCAAAACTTGGAGAGACACTTTGCTTTGTCCAATTCCTCATGTACTACTCGGTAATGAATAAAAATGAACACAATGACACAGGTGACTGAAAAACCATACCAACTAAACAAACAAACAAACACCCAAGAAATACTGAAATCCTTGCAACTGGGAATGGTGAGTAACTGGTTGAGTATTACCAACTCCATTGCTAAAAGTAGGTTTTTATTTTGTATAAACCTATTTCTCTTCAATTAGCAAAGATTAAAATTGGAAAATTAAAGTGGTTTCTATATAGGCTGTTGAAGGCAAGGATCATGCCTTTATTTAGCTCTTAGCTTAGTCTTGGAAGGTACTTAACTGATGTTTGTGAATGAATAAATAAAATACAAATGATTATACATTCTAGCATTCACAGTCTCCAAATTTCATATGGCCCATCCCTTATTTAACTCAAATTGTTTTTGTTACTTTATAATTTTATTTTTCAGTAATAAAGATAATCTTGTTTTTTCAAAGCTGCCAAAAAGAAGTAGTTTATATATTAACTCCAAGATCCTATCAACAAAAGGTTTGATATTAAACTATTTACAATATACAAAGTATAGCTATTGCAGGGTGGGGAGTCTAGCTCAGTGGCAGAGTGCACATTTGGCATGCACAAGGTCCTGGGTTCAATCCCCAGTGCCTCTGTTAAAGTGGGGGAAACACCAACAAACAACAACAGAAGAAACATATAACTACTAAAAAAAAAGCAAAAAAAAGAATGTATAGCTATCTCTGTGTGTAGGCTACAGAAAGATATTTAAATTCAAAGTGAAATTTTAACTTTGAAAAGTATAGGTAGAAATAATCTTTAAAATACGCCTCAAGCATGTAAAATTTATCTTACAGAGGTTGGTAACCATCAGAATAAAGAAGTGGGGGGAGGAAAAAAGAAAATGACATGCATGGACTTAAAAGCTGCAGCATAAGAACTCAGAAAGATGTTCGGGAAAACTCTACATGGTAGCTGTCAAACATGAGGTTAAGTTAAAACAGCAATTTCTTTCTTCATGCTCTAACTTTCTCATCTTTGGCCAATGAAATCCCCATCAATTGGGCTCCTGTGTCCTCTCAATAAAACCTCAGTATTCTTGGACAGCATCTTTGCTTTCAGACAGGATGTCCTAGAACCATCTTGTACATTTCTTGCCCAGGATCTGGAACTGCCATTTTTCCATGGAACTCTGGTTCCTTTGAGGGGAAAATGGTATTTAGAGATTACAAGCTAGACGCTAAGGACATTCTTGGCTACTTATTTATTTATTTTTTTTTTTACTGTTTTCAGCCATTTCCAAGGGAGAGAGCTGGGAAATACGTATTGAGAAAAAGATAAATAAATCATAATTTCATACCGTATTTCCAAATCAAGTTTAAAACTGTAAGATTTTTTACTTAAAATCTTTGGTTTTATATTTGTATCTCTTTCCCCTTCTGCTTAAAATCTTGGTTCTCATGACATTAACACAATTTGAAAATGACCCTGTATTAACAATAAGACTGTTGAATGCAGAGTATAATTCCTTTGTGCATTTTTTTTTGCCCTCAGCATCTGTCTCATGAAGAAAATACAGCTGAAACTCTGTTTTAAAGTCATTTAAAATAATTATTCTCCATGTGTCACCACAAATCAGAATATAGTTAGCTTTTTCTTCAACTTTCAATTGTTAGAGACTGCTATATTATTGCATTTTATGTTTATTTTTAAATTGTTTAAAGTATGCACAAGGTTCCAAAATGAAAGCTATAAACAAGATTCATCCAAGGATGTCTAACATCTACTTCTGTTAACCAGGAATGCTGGTGATCACTCCACAGTCGTGCACAAAGAGCTTTTCTGTTTTTTGTACAGCTGCATCGTATTCCAATACTGGAAGGATATTTTAGCTGTTTCCAGTTTTTGCTATTAAAAACAGTGTCACAATAAACAATCTTACACATACATCATTTCATATGCAGCTTCTCTTTGGAACAGATCCCTAGAAATGTGATTACTTGGTCAAAGTGAATTGCATATATAGTGTAGCTAAAAACTACCAAATTTCATATGGTTTGCACCACTTTGCATTCCCACCAGCAAAATATGAGAATTTCTGCTTCCCCAAAGCCTAATCAAATGAGCATCTTACCAATCTTTGCATCTTTGGTTTGCTGAGTATGACTTAGATTTGATCTCCCCAATGAAAGGCTTTCCAGAATCGATGACATACAGTCTACTTCACTGTTTCCAAGTACATACAATATGCTCAGGACTGATTTCAAAATATCCTTCAATAAAGATCAGTTTTTACTATCAAGTATTTAATCCACCAAAACATAAATACCACAGGGTATTGTGTGGTATTTTGCCTTTAGCAATGAAGTAGCAATGTTGCAGGTCTTTATTTCTTCGCCTTCTTCCCTAGATAAAATGATTCTGACTTTAGGGTTTCACTAAGGGCCCCACAGATCTCCAAACCAACTTCAGAGGCCTCATATTAATCACTAATGTGTAGTGTGAGTCCTCTTAAATGTCCTTCTGCCACTTCAAATTAATTAATTCTCTCATCCACCCAGGCCTGACACTTCAGTTACCTGAGTCTCTTCTCTCTACGTCTACTCTCCCTAAGCAATCACCAAGATTTCTCGCAGGTTTTTCATTAAAATATTTCCTACCTCAATTTTTAGCCCCACTTCCACCCCATTCTCATTATCTGACTCGAGAACTACTGGCATATTCCCTTAACCAGTCTCCCAGCCTCTAATCTGTCTCCTCTCTGCTCTGCAACTATACATTACATACCGTTGGTTTCACACCATGTCTCCACTTCACGCAAGTAACTCTAAGGGCCACGTGTTGCCCATCAGGATGCTTTTCTACCTGTGCCCTACAGACTTCACTGCTGCACCAACAAAGCAGCTCCATGTTTCTCTGTTCTACACATGACATTTTCTGCAAAAGATCTTATCAGGAAAAAAGGGTTCTGCAGCTAAGTACAAAAGCCACTAGCTTACAGAATCAATCTGTGGAATGTATAATCTGGCTTTACTGTGCCGATTCAATCTTTATTAATAGACTCATGTATTCGAGTAATATTTACTGAGAATCTAATATTTACTAGGCACTGTAAGTAAATAAAACAGATAAAGTACCCACCTTCGGAAAATCTACAGCCAGGTAAGACAAACTGGCAATGACAGCAAATGTGCTAAATTCTCCCAAGAGAAAAAAATTCCACATAAATACGGGAATTGAAAAAAAAAACAAACAACAAAAACCAGGGGAAATGAGAACCCTTGCCAATCCTGAGGTTCAGAAAGTGTAAAAGAATAGTTTCCAGTTGAGAGGGCTACAGGGGATTCCGGCAGCCTCGGGGGGAAAATTCACTTTTAATTAAAGAATGTGAAAAACATGAAAAAGCTGGAGGATAAAGGATTTTGATCATCATGGGCAGAGCTGCACAGGGCACAGTGAGGAGGTCTGGAAGGGAAAGCGATGGCATGAGGTTAGGCTGCAGAGAGGAAGAAGCACAGTCAAGATAAGCCATTTTAGACCTTCCATCCTGAGCAGCAACCAGGAAAGCAGACATGGAAAGAATCGAAGGTTTGATGGATTACAAGCCTACAAGCAAATCAGCTGAGGAGGTGAGATGATGTAGAAGGAAGGAACCCTATAGCTTGTCATGATCCCCCTGTAGCACTGAATTTCTGGTGGAGAGAGACTTCTGTCTCTCCTTAAGTAGCCATTTATGTACTGGGCTGATTTCTTGGATTCTAGCTAAAAAAAAAAAAAAAAAAGTTTGAAGTTGAGGCTTCAGACATACATACAGCCTCCAGATTTCTGAGATCCTGTGTCATCAGGCTCCCCAAGGTGAACAATAGGATATTATCTTAGCATCCCACTCAAGGGCCTGCAGGGTGCCGTCCATGTACAAAGTGTACACTCAGTCAGTGTTTCTGGATATAAAAAAACTGTCCTTCACTGTTAGAAAAGTACTGCACATTATCCTTAATGATCAATAAATTTATCTGAAGCCAGACTGTTTGCATTTAACTTCCAAATCTGATGTTTACTAGCTGTATATGACCCTGGGCAAATTAATTAACCTGTGCCTCAGTTTCCGTATCTACAAAATAGTGATGATGTTAACAGTACCCACCTTGAAGGGCTGTGGTGAGGACTGAATGAATTAAAACATATAAAGTGTTAAGAGTATGAGGTCAATTAGCTTTGTAAAGTCCTGTACTACTGCACAGTGCAATGAATACATGATAACTACCTCTTCAACCTTCAACCATCACTTATGGTCACTCTAAGAAGTTACTGCTTACCTGGATCAAAATTATCACCAAATATTCTCTTGGCAGGAATCTTCAGGGCCATAGCAGGAAATTGTTTTCTCAACTAGAATTGAAAAAAATAACATTATATGAAACTTAATTTTATAAGTCTTCTAGTTACTCATGTATCAAAACAATATACAATTTGATTTTCAAAAAAAATCCATCATAAGACCAACTTTTAGGTATATCATGATGACATGTACACTATTAAGTTATACCAATAAAATACCATTAGTCTGACTAATCATATTTTGCCCCAATAAAACACTTTAGTATCTCTATGACTGGATAACCAAGGTCCTCTGTGTTTCAGTTTTCTTATCTCAAAGCGGAGATAACCTTAGCACTTACAGACTTATTGTGAGGCTTAAAGAAAATCATTTACATTAAGTGCTTAGACTGGAACCTGGGGTGTCAGTTTTGAATACATGTTACTCACTGTTTATTACCTCAGGAGAAGATGTGATCTTTGTGTTCTCTCTAAATGAACAGACTGACAACTGTTTCCTAAACTGATGAATTTTGTCTTCAATACCCTCTGCTCTACCCTTCCTCCTATTAATATTCTAACACATTTGTTTATCAGATTTGCTTATTCAAGGAGAAAGAACACTTGGTCCTGAAGAAATTAAATTTGGGGCAGTAAAGTCATAAAAGCAGGTTAATGCTTATTTTTATTATAAGCTTGATGTCAGAAACCACACACTGTATATATATACATATATACACATACATATACATATATATATATCTAAATACTCAATAATAGGAAATACACGGAATAGGAGAGTATATTAATCACTCGACATCATAAGAATGCTGTCAGCAAAATTCATACTAAAAAATCTGTAGACAAATGACTCTGGTTTTTCAATAAAAAATTGTAAAGAAAAGAAAAGGCGGGTGAAGGGGGAAACTTAGTGATTAAAAGACCCTTTTCATAGGCCCTTTGCCTGGCAAAGCAATAAAGCTGTTCTTTTCTACCCTCTCCCCTTCCCCACAAAAAAAAGACCCTTCATAGACTTATCAACCAGTTACATATAAACACATATAACATATGTTATAATCATACAAACATTGACTGAGTATTTGGCATTAAGACATTATTGTTAATTATTTTTAGATGTGATCATGATATTCTGTGTGTGTTTTTAAAGAATCTTTATCTTTTTAGAGGTGTGTACTGAAATATCTACATATGGAAAGATACAACATCTGAAATTTGCTCCAAAGTAGGGACAGAGATGAAACAAGAATGGCTGTGTATGGGTAATGGTTGAAGGTAGATGGTCCACTATGTTATTTTCTCTATTCATACTAGTCTCCTTACTTCTGTATGTGTTCAACAAGTTCTGTAAGAAAGCTTCCAAATGCAAACTACAGTCATAAAAACACATTTAAACTGATAGTTAACATGATTGGAAATTTTACTTTTTATCTTTTCTTTCATTCTAAGAGGAGCACAGGGAAAGACTCTTGTGTTTTCAATCTTGGGAAATCCAGCCCAGGTTTAACCCCACTTTGTAGTTTCAAAGAATACAACCAATACCATCCCGCTGCCCCTCACCACAGGAGGCAGAATTGGAAGGAGTTACAGAAAAGGCGAGAGGAGGACACAGAAAATGGGAAAATAAGAAAAAGGTGAAAAAAGGAAGAGAAACAGAGGAAAAAGGAGAGAGACAGATGATACAGACTCAACTACACATTAGGGAAAATTTTCTGCTAAAAGCTTAAGACGGGTTGTTAGATGGGAAGAGAGAATTATTGTGAAGATGGTGGGAGGAGAGCCGCAAACAAACCTCCCTACTTTACCTTTATACTTAGAGGACACTCAAATATTAACACCCCACCTAACTAATCACCAGCTATTTAAGTCATGAAATCACTGTCAGGATGCTAAGCTTTTCACTGGTGTAGATCTCCACAGTGTTTAGGTGACATCCCCTACACTTCGCCCTCTTATAAATAGTTCTACAAAAGGAAATGCATTTAAAAGGTAAATCTAACCTATATAATATTTTGGCTATTATACAGAAATACAGAAACCAATCTCAAATTTTTAGTTACTAGCAGTTCACTGAACAAAATTTGTTCTCTCTAAGTTCACATAAACTATCTGTGTGCATCCATACATGTATAAGTTATGTTACCAACATGTTATTTTTATCTGAGTATAATCCCGGTATCCTAATTGGTACAGAGTTGTGTAAGTCTTTTAAAAAAAAATGGTGTTCATGTAAATAATTAGGGTGAGCTAATAATTCAATCATCACCTAGTCCAACATAAATCATTTTTTTAGTCACTGAAAAATTACAAAAGACATTGTCATGTATAAACTTATTGGCTATTATTTTATTTCAAAAGCATGGCAATCAAAAAGACTGTGTCAATACCCTTTGATTAAGCAATATTTAAAACTACGTATAGTAAGTTTAGTTGCAAATGCATTAAAGAAAAACTAAAACTAGAAAAGAACACAGTAAAATATTAGTTCTCTCTGAATAGCAACATTATAGGTAAATTTTAAGTTTAATCTAGTTTTACTTTCCTCTATATTCCAGATTTTCTAGACTATATATTAATTCTACATACAAAAAGATTGTCATTTTTAAAAACTGCAATATTATTTTAAAAATTCAATTTCAATTAGCAAAGCATTTAAACATTATTTGGAACAGATACAAATACAATGAAATGCTAAATGGAGCTGAATCAGAAGCCTAACTTTCATGACTTAAGAAAACACAGGAAGTTAGGCAGCTAGACAACAACTAATTCACTCTGGCCCATTTAGGGAACAATTTCTCTCCTAACTGAGACAGCTTAACCTCCCCCACATTTAAAGTATTTTACAAATGATAACCCAGGGACATATACCTATCTAACCCAATTTTTTTAAATCAAGAAATAGGGTTGAGAAAATGGAAAAAATTACCTTCTTAAACATGAAAGTTTTTTTTTTTTTTCTGGAGGATGCCCAGTAAGTCACCATTTTTAAAATAACACAAGGAGATTTTTATTTATTCTTAGAGCAGGAGAAATTTAAATTTGGGGTTTGAGGCCCAACTGCTTTCTTTCCTTAACTGGAGCAAAGCTCAGAACCCAAAGCGGTCTCTATAGTCTGAGGTCTCTAATGACCTCCTCGGGCAGCGCTCTCCAGACTCCTTGCATACGTGTGACCTGGAAGGCAACGCTCTCCACGAACTCTGGTCCCTGTGTAGGACCTGGACTGATGTGTTACAATGACCATGGGGCTCTAGCTTCTTCCTGGAGAAACTATTCGCAACTGTAAACACTGGGTTAAAGTAATATTTAATATCTGAATTATGAATATATAACACAGATTTTAGTTATTTAAATAACTAATGATCTATTAGGTAACTGTCAGACTTTTGAAAGTCAATATTCATTTCAGTTGTGTTAGCTACTTAAAATCTAGAACCTTAGACTAATTTCTAACCGAGAATGAAACTATGGAAGGAGAGTAGGCTTATGACAGACTTTCAGACCTAAAGCTAATAGCTGGGCAATTTTAACCAGAAAGAGCATAATGATTAAGTTGTTAGAAAGGTAGATAGAAAGGACTTTTTCTGATTATTCTATGACAAAAAATGTATTTTAAGTGGTACATCTAGTTTTCATTACTTCAATAGTTTATTTGGAACTTCTCAACAGTCCTCTCTTCACTCATTTTGGTAAGAATTACAAAATTAGGATGCTTTTGAAAAATCTCTTACCCTTTTCTGCTTGTTTGACATATATATATATAAATACTACTTAATTATGAAATAAATCTCTCCCATTTTCTAGTTTTCTCAGGTGTTTTGTTTTAAATAAAAATCTTGTAGACGGTCACTTACAGTATTGTAAAGCTTGTCAAACTCTGCATATCTCCTGAAGACAAACCACTCACTCCTGCCCACTGAGACCAGAACTTTATAAACCTGTGGAAATAAAAAAAAATAACAAAATAAAATCTGATCGCAAAAAAAACCCATTAGCTATTTACATACGCAAATAACCTGTTTTCATACTCACGAAACTGTTATTAGACATTAAGGTTTATATATGATTCTCCAAGATACATGAGCATACCAACTGAAATACTTCTTTTATCTTGTTGAAAGGTGCCTTATTTTTAACATGTTATGAAATAGTTCCATAGTTTTCAGAGAATAACATAGTGTACGCCCATGTATTATTTAGATCATCTGAATTCTAACATTTTGCGATTCTTGTTTCGGATTTTCTTCCCCAAGAATATAAAAGTATAGTTTCAACTGATACCAGTCTGCTCTCCTCTTCCCCAGCAGTGACCACTACCCTAACATGACAAAGTATTTTCAAAAGTGACGTCTGGCACATAGTAAACAATTACTAGTTCTCCTCCTTTCAGGGCATCTTCTACACAGGATTTTTTTAAACTAAGAATTTATCCTCAGATTCCCTACTTCCATCTTACACGTGTTTAATATTTTCACATATACACATAATTTCACACAACCATAGTCAACAACCCCATGAAGTAAGCAGAATGGGTATTACAACCCCCACTATACATATAAGGAAATGATGGCCCCAAAAGTGAAGTAACCTGGCCAAGTTCACAGACTTGTGAGACTAAAATCTAAATCATCTAACCCTCCATACACCAGAACAGGTATCAAATCCACAGTTATAATATAAAATTAACTCTCATAATCTATCCCACAGATACTCTCAGAATATAATTCAACAACATGTCAATGTAGAGAAAATGGTTTGGGACCCCACAGATCTTTTATCATTTCTAAAGAGAAAAATAACAAGAATCCAGGTATCTGAGGACAGGCTCACTGACGTACGGGTTGGGATATCAATCTCACTATTTTACAGAGCACATGGGAGGAAAGAGATACGAGTTGCTTTGGGGTTTACAATTGTCCACAGTCTGTTAGGTAACAGTAAACCAGCCTTATTTTAGAAGATGGGCATACGGATATAGATAAACCATCCTTTCCCATGAAAGACTGGAAAGCCACACTCACAAGTTCATAGATAGATAACACTGTGCGGAAAGCATCTCCCCAGTACTGCATGTGATTATAATGTATGAATTCCATAGTACTGTTTAAGATACATCACATGCACAGGCCCAAAGCAAGAGGGCCCCCAGAATGTGAAGCCGTATCCCCCTGGGAGAGAGGGGATAAGGTCTCTCTTGGAAGGTGAGGCAAAGTCACTGTATCAGTCACCGGGATAAGTGATGAATCACTGAGGCTGAGAGAGAAAGAGCATCCAGGCACCCAATGTGAGCGCCAGGGGGCAACATGGCCTTCTGGTGCTAACCAAGAGGGCACTGAGTTGTCTTAGAGGAAGAAGCTATCGGATGTTAAGATGTCAGAACTGTTTGTAAGATGACATTGCTCACGTGGGAGAGAGCGCAGAAGCGGAGGATAAAGAACCTGGTCAGGGAGCCCGCGAAGTGGAGGCTCGTGTCTGAGACTAGAGCGGGGAGTCATCTCATACAGCACTCGGGGCAGAGGGGCCGGGAAGCAGGACTCCTACCCATGGATCAGAAACGTAGGTTTATGTGATTAGGGGCTTCTTGCACAAACAGCACTGTTTGTGCTGATTTCCTGGTAGGATAAGGTGGCTTCCCCTGGATACTCAAGGACAGTCAAGACTACAGCCCACACCCAGGTTCCTGGCCGAGGCAGCTCTGTGGCAGCTCTACTTACAGGAACTGAGATAAAGCCGTGTGGAGCTGTTAATTGGCAGTATGACTGATCAACAAGGGCTTCCAAAGTACGTTCTAATAAAGCACTAATAGGCAAAAACAAAAACTCTTCAAATAAAAAAAAAAAATAACCTCTCTTGCAAAAAAAAAAAAAAAGCACAAGATGTCATAGAAACAGTACAATAATAATAGTACAATAAATCTCACTAAGTTTTTATTTTAAAAATATTTCCTTATTGCCTGTCTTGTCCCACCAGAATGTAAGTTCCTTGAGAGCAAGGGCGATCATTCCTGCTACCCACTGTACCCTAGTGCCTAGAATGGCACCTGGAATAACACAGAAATTCACTGACAACTTGTTGAGTGGACAAATGAAAGTGTAATTTAGACTTCGTTTAAGTCAAGACATCCTAGAACGCAGTGCATTTCTCTGTAAGAAATCTCACTGAACAGAGCCACATAAAAGACCCAAGAGAACTAGACTATAAAAATATTACTGAATAGTAATGACATTTCTCTTTCTGTTTCCAAGCATAAAGAGAGGCACGCTGAAGAGGGGCAAGGTCTGTGCTGGGCAGGGTGGTCTGTCTGTGCTAACGAGAATCCAGTTTCCGGAGGACTGAGGACCGTACTGCGGTGATCAACAGCTAACCCATGAATCTACTACCACTCATCAATCAGCATCAACTCGACAAATCCTTACTGAACATCCATCTCTGTTCTGGGTATTAGTGAGGGAACTTCTTACTTCAAAGAACAACGGCAGGCAAAGCACACATAAATAAACCCAAACCATGTCAGGTGGTGACAACTGCTAATAAAAAACTAAATAGGGTAAGCGGGACAGAGTGTGAAAGGGGCAGGGTGGGTGTGAAGGTGCTGTTTTACACATGGTGGTCAGAAAAAGCCTCCAGCAAGGCAACATCTGAGGATCTGAAGGAAAGAACAAGGCGCTCTGGCCCTGGAGCCTTAGAGAACTCAGGGGACGGCTCTGGGAACAACTGTGTAAGAGTGTAAGGCCTCCTTGATCCTTTCCCAGAAGACATGGAAATACCTCTGCCATGAAAACTGAAAGGACATCTGAGGGAACCCCTGCCTACATTTGCCATATATGAACTTCCATCCAACTTGGCAGGTTATGCCCTTGAAGGAGAGAATGGCTCACAGGTAAAAATGAGCACAAAAGGAAGGAAGGAAAACTTCACATGCTCCACTGTTTTATCCAAGCTATACTAACCTCTTGTTTACCATCTGTGTGATGTTTCTAAAACTGGCTTATACAAACGTGGAATAAATGCTGAAGACATGGCTGCAACATCTGAGGAGAGGCAAATGGCCAGACACACACTGTAAGGTGTGTTTATTAAGGAACAGAGAACAGAAGACAGAAGGGCTGTTTCTAGCTCCTTGTCCGGGACTCCGGGAGAAAACCACCATTGGGGGGCCCCACCCCACCTAGTTAAGGAGGCAGGGTGGAGTGGTCAAAGGGTCTGGTTGAACTCCTCAGTGTTCCTCAACTCCCATGTGACATGGACTCGGAACTGAAAGTCACTTGTCCTGAGACTCAACTGGCAGGGTCCAGTGACCCCCTGGTCAGAACCCAGGGTAGACCACTTGAGTCAGGGGCAGGTGACAGGTGTGCAGAGCCTCAGCGGGCCCTATAAGCCATCAAGAACCAAGGGGAGGCTGAGTCAGCAGTGAGTCACTGCCATGTCAGCCAAGCCAACAAAGAATAGATCACAAATCAGTTCATCAACTGCAGATGCCAGCGATGGATGCCAACAAAATGCCCAGGGCTGGATCAGGTCAACCACAGCTGGACGTCTGCCAGACCCACCACTCTGCACCTGGAATGGCAAAGATTGAGATGATAACAAGAATGTCAGGCCTTCGCCAGACTACCCGGAGGTCAGTCATCAACTGAACAAACACTGAAAGGGGATACCTCTCCTCCCATAAACCATGATGTCAAGTGGGAGAAGGAGCGTGTGTTCAAATAAGAGAAAGAGAGTAGAATGAAGACAGCCTGGACATTTTTACTCAAAAGCTCAAGTTTTAGCTCAAACTAAGTGTTAAACAAAATTGGGTTAAATGAATTTCTTCATACTACTCAGGGGGTAGGGCCTTACAAGGAAGACTAGATCAGTTATAAAGGACACTTTTTCAGGGAGGGGAGGACAAGACTACTGGAATTAAATACAGTATGTCTCATTACACTTACACTAATTAGAAAAGTGAATATTCTCCAATAACAGTCACTGATACACTGATTCAGCCAAATATTCCTTGTGCTTATTCTTTATAAAGTCCTACAGTAGATACCATGGCGACAAAAAGTAAAATTAGAAATGGGCTTTGCCTTTATGGTGGAAAAAAGAGACAAAATACTGGGTTAAATATTTTAAAAATTGAAATAGAAAATGACAAATGTCTTAAGAAGGATACTGTGGAAATTCAAGACAATGGTTCTTCACATGGGATCGATGACTTCCAGAGTCCGCTGACCCCCGAGAGGTGTATGTGTCACAGAACCACGTGTATACACAACTTCTGGTGAGAGGGTCTATCAGATACTTTCACGAGCTTCTCCAAAGGGATAGGTAACCAGACAAAAATCTGCGCTGGACAGGAAACTGTATTCCACTACAGTACACAGGGATGTACCATTAGAAAGATAAGTAAAATCTGGATGTGCAGAAATACGAGGGAGGACGTTCCAGGTTAACGAAGAACAGCGGCAGAAATGGAAATATTCTCTATGTTCAGTTTTGTCCCGTGTGCTTTACGTTACATACTTACAGTAAACCTCTTCTTTTTCTCTCTGTGTTCATCAGAGCTGGGAATGCTGACACTTGGGCAGCTTTCCTTGTAGTCCATGGTATAATCCCTTTGGGTTTATTGCCTCAAAAGGACACCAAAAAGTGAGTCCGAAGGAACAGTCAGCAGAGGACAAACACAATTAGCTAATCCAAAACATAAAACCTCTTGAGGTAATGTTCAAATTCCATCATGCAACCTTAACCAACAGAAAAAAAAAAAAAAAAGAACTGATTAGCAGAGTAATTTTAAAATACCATGATGTGTCACTCCTTGTTCACAGGACCCATTCTATGCTTATTCTGGCAGGAATTTACTTTTGATCAAGTCTCGGCCCAGGTTAGAGATATGATTTCGATTATGTCCCAATCAGTAGCTAAACCACAATCAAACATTTGCACCCCGTCTACCTTCCTTACGACTTAGAAATGCCAGAAGCTCAACACCACGGTTCATGTGGACTAATGGCCAACTCTCACCTAAAAGGACTCTGGTTAGATGGATGCAGAGCAGGGTTTTTCAAAGTGTAGTTTTCAGGCTTTGAGCATCAAGACGAAGCTTGCTTCAGATTAGGATCCTGTCTAGTAGGTATTTATTTATCCTCATTTTACAAATGACGCAACTGAGATGCCAAGAGGTTAAATGATTTGAACCCAGATTCCCTGGCTCCAGTGTCCTGATTCTTACCCAATGAGCTACGCTGCATTTTAACAACTGTGGGTAACTCTTATGCACTGGACTTCTGGTCAAATATAATACAGTAGATCTTCATACAGAACAAATACAATTATTTTAATATCACCATCCTTCCCAGGGACAAAGGACTCAAGATATCACACTGATGTCACCTCTGCTACACACAGCAGCCGATACTCTCCACGGACACCAAATACCTTTTAAAGGGTTAGTCTGCCAGTTTCCCCTGGTGATTATTTTCAGGAAATAACTCTGAGAGATCTAATAATTGTAAATAAATTATATTCAAGTAATGATTTCAAATATCTATTAGCAGACATTGAATAATCAGGTATAACAAGATTTAACTGATTACAAGGGTGTTTCCTTTGAGATGATTCAAAGCCTACTTTGTTGGATTTGCTGCTGGAAATGCAGTCAGTAAGGATTTATATGCAGTTGAATTAGTTGTTAGAAAACATGGCCTCCTCCTAAGCTCAGGGTGCAGCATTTGTTATAAGTTAAAGCACCCTAAAATCCCACAAAAGCAGCATCTTCAGCCCCAGTAGATCAGGATGCCATCTGACAAGAGCCTTGCCCTCCAGCTCTTCTGCTAAAGAATCACAGTAAGTGGGAAACAACCTAAATGTCCATCAACAGATGACTGGATAAAGATGCTGTGGTACATTAATACAATGGAATATTATTCAGCTATGAAAAATAAAATAATACCACCTGCAGCAACATAGAATAGACCTAGAGATCATCATTCTAAGTGAAGTAAGCCAGAAAGAGAAAGAAAAATACCATATGATATCACTCAAATACAGAATCCAAAAAAAGAAAAAGAAAAAAGAAGACACTAATGAACTTATCTATAGAACAGAAATAGACTCACAGACATAGTAAACAAATCTATGGTTACCGGGGGAACAGGGGGTAGGAAGGGATAAACAGGGAGTTTGAGATTTGCAAATACTAATTACTATATATAAAATAGATTAAAAAACAGATTTCTTTTGTATAGCTCAGGGAACTATATTCAATATCTTACAGTAACCTATAATGAAAAAGAATATGAAAACGAATACATGTATGTATACGTATGACTGAAACATTATGCTGTACACCAGAAATTGACACAATGTAAATGACTATACTTCAACTAAAAAAAAATCACAGCAAGTGGGATACACAGCTCTTCTAAGGCAGATGAGACCTGTCCAGGAGCCTCCGGGCCCCCACCAGCCCATCCTTCTCCATCTTCAGCAGAAACGGCGACAGGATGAAGGTTATAATGCTGCACTATCCCCACCTGTCCCTTGCGAATGTGGGGCCCAGGGGTGGCAGGTCCTGCTGGTGCCATATTATGTACGAGCTTGAAAGCCTACTGTGCCTTACTGTGCATGGCCCACGGGAGCAGAACTACAGGGCAACATCACACCTCAGGCCTTCCGTTTGGAAGAGACAATAAGATATGACATTAAGTGGCATCAGGTACAGACGAGGGAGAAAGAGCTGGGGGGGCAGGATAAGTGGTTCAGACAAATTGCCCAGGGGACAGCTAAGCCTGCGTGCATAGCAGGCAGTTCAGTGTAGGAGCCCAGCACTCAAGGTGCACCCTCCAATCGGGGACAGAGATCCCAGTCTGGCCATAGTGCTAAATAGTCTCCATTCGCCCTTCCAGACCCACCAGCACTCTCCACCTGCCACAGGCCCAGAAGGCTGACCTCTACAGAACTCACAGTGAGGCCGCCTGCCTCCTGCCCTTGCCCCCTGCTTCTGCTTGAGAAGCAAGATGCTAAGGTGTTTATTTCGCCAGCTCCCTTTCTAACAGGCAGCGGTTCCTCTACCTAAGCCCACAGTTCCCACGAGGTGACCCCTCTCTCACAGCTACAGTTTAAGGCCTGGGAGCAGTAATGGCTTCCAAACACTGTTAGCAGAAGGGGTGCTTCACCATGCCCTGCTGCTTCTCTGACCTCTGCCCACACAGCTTAGCAAATAGCCCCTTTGCTCGAGTCCCTTCAATTACTCGAGTGTGTCATGTGACTGATGCAGTAATTGCTACCAAGAATAACATCAGGAAACAGACCCTCAAAAACGGGATGCAAGCTTTGTTGAAGACCCTGATTACCCTTCTGCGGAGGGAGGGGATGTGAAACTGATAATCTGACACACAGTGGTATCAAGGTCACTCAAACTTCCTTTCACAGGATGAAGTATAGGCAGTGAGCAAGGTGCTGTTAAGTCCCAGTAGATGATGAAAACGCTGATTTGAATTACTGTGATGTGGTCTGTGGCTGCTCCTGGTTGTCTTTGAGAATGTGTGCAAACAACACATGGAAAGCTATGAATTTCCAAATAGAAAGGTGGAAAATCTATGGCTATTATAAAGGGGTCCTTTTTCTCTAGCAGCTGCTAAACTGACAGGAGTAAAGATCAAAGCCACGGTTGGGTGATAAGGGCTGCAGAATCAATTAAACATGCAACCCTGCAAAGTCTCATATGCTAACATGAGGGCAAGAACTGGGAAGGCCAATGATCCTAAATCACAGATGGAGGCACTTGGGCAGAAACCAATGACGCTAAGAATGCTGAACATCTCTGCTGAAAGCAGCGACCTAGAGCCCTGAGGAGACCCAGCCTCCTAAACCCCTTCCCACAAAACCCTTACAAGTTGTGTCACAAGGGGACGCTAATTCTCTTCACCACCTACTTCCATCACCCCTCATTGCCTCCTAATGGGAATCAGATGCCAAAGAGCCCAGAGAGAAGTTCAAAGCCTTCTCTGGGAGGAGGCTGCCTTTATACCAAAACATTTGCAGACTTTCAACAATTTTACCAGGAGTCTGAGGAGCGTATATGGGAGTACATTCACAGGATGTCAGACCAAGGAGGACTAAATACAAGATTCCGGTGGCCAGACAGACAGCCACAAGTGTATCCCATCAATCTTTCTCCAGACCTGACCCAAGAGGTACCTGCAGCCATCCACCTGGGTGACTGTCCACTGGGGAAAGAGGCGTGTGTAATCCTTCCACAGGCTACTGAACACCAGCTCTGAAATGACGCTAATCCCTGGAGACCTAAAATGTGGTCCACCAGGCAGAGTGCCCATCTCATTCCACAGAGAAGGCGAGAGGTGAAGTCAACCCTGGTATCTCACGTGGGCCCAGTGGGACCACAGGCCTGCCCTGCGGTTATTTCTGGCCAACAGCACTGGTCAAGGGGGAGCTGGCAACCTGGTAAAGACAGGACTACTTAGGACTTGGATCCTGAGGGAATGAAGGTTCAGGGCCCCCACCAGTGAACACCTCGGACCAGCCAAGGTGCTGGAGAAGGTAAGGGGAGCATAAAATAAGTGCTAGAAGGAAAAAGGTATGATTACCAACTTGAGCCAGAGGACTAGCTCCAGGGGCAGAGACTACAGCAGCTTCGTTTTACTGCAGTTTTTTTCTCTGTTTCCTTACCTGAGGAACGCTGCTAGGGTTCTGAAGGGGAGCACAAATGAACTGCATGCAGTGACCAGAGCACTTGTGTTTCCCCTGAGCTAGGAACGTGACTTTTATGCCTGAAGCATGAATGAACACTGAGGGGCAGAAAGACCAACACTGTGCTGGGTAAGCCTCTGTGACTTTTCAGTTCCATCTCCACCCTGCTCCACGCCCCAGGATGCTGGCCTCCACAGCCTGTGCCCCACAGGCCCCTCCTTGCTCTCCAGCTGCTGCTGAATGTCACCCAGAGGCACTGACAGGACCTGGGGTGGGAAGAAAGGGGTCAGGACACTGTTTCCTCACCCTGCTCCCTCCTGGGCATGCTGCAGTTTGGCAGTTGCTGCGTTTCTCTCTCTAAGGCCAAAGCTCCTGTCAGGAGATCCTTTCTCCTATGACCACAATTCTTACGGGGGTGAAATGCTACAACTCTCTACCTCGAGTCCCTGAGCAAGCTTAAACTAGTTTCCTAATCTAGAAAACAAAGCTAGCAACACCTACTTCATATGGTTGCTTTAAGGATTCGAGGTATGTGTGAAAGACTTAGCACTGTATAAGTAGTCAATAAACTGGATCTAACATGTAACAATCTGTTTCAAATTAGTTTTTATCCTTCATTCAACAAACAGTTAAGCTTTCATTATGCATTAAGCAAAAGAAAGACAAAGAGAAAATGCTACCTGCAAGGAACTTATCTAATGGGGCAGAATGATAAGCAATACAGAAATTTCAATAGTTGGCTAAGTATGATGTTAGATGTACGCACGGTACACTCGGAGAGCACAGAAAAGGGACACAGACTGTCATGTATTCTCAGCCTCACTAAAAATAAAGCCAGGCAGTTATGGGATCAGACGTTTGAAAGAGATCACACTTACTTGCCTCAGTTTTCTCTGGAAAAAGAAGCTAGAATCATTGGTTGGAAGTGAATATGTTGCTGTGAAGACAAACGTAGAAAGATTAAATCACTTGCCCAAGCCCATATCTGGCAAATAAGCAACAGAGCTAGGATTCAAATTCAAATCTATTTGACTCCAAAATCTCTGTGTACTTGTTTGCTATACCACACTGTCTCTCCTTAAGATTTTCCTTTCCTTCAAGCTAAATCAAACCGGCAACCTAACAATATTTAATATTTAGTGACTAATAAGCAAGATAATAAGCTAGACTGTACTTTACATGTGTTAATCTGATTGCTCCTCACAAAAGCCCCACTGAAAGGAAACCAAGGAGAAACAGAAGCGTAAAAAGATGAAGTAACCAGCTCCAGGCGGTGGAGTCAGGATTTGGACCAGGAGTGGTCTCACTTTAGGACCTGATCCATTACATCACGATGCCCCTGCAACATATATATGCTCTAAAGAGTCCTCTGGGAAGCAATGAAGAAGGTTTACAGACTTGTTTTTAACTGGTTAGAAGTAAAGTTATGAAAAAGCAACCCTGCTATTACTGTAAATTTAATGTATATTTATTCTGTAAAACTGAAGCAATTAAAATTCTGCAAAATCATCCAATGGCCGGGCAGCCTAATGAAACAGAATGAGAAGAGGACTGACATAAGAATCCCACACTAAGAAAGAACAGAACAAAAAGCTATGTGTTCACGTGGGGATAAAAGTTGGAACTTTTGGGGTGGTTCAGAGGTATGGAGGGCTTTTCAAAGAGGAACAGGAACAGAATCTGCCTTCACTCTGCTAGAAGAGTCACAAGATAGCCTGGAAGATTGGTTCCCAGGAGCAGCTGGCTTGCCTAGGGGTAGGTCACATGGTTCTAAGGAGACTGAGTTCAGATACTAACACAGAACGAAAGAACTAACCTTAACACCCAGCTAGTGAATTAACTCAGACAAGTCCAACAAAACAAAAAGAACTGTGTCAGATGAGAACAGCACTTTCAGAAGCCAGCCAGATCTTAGGAGTAACAATGCTTTGCAAAAATAATGTAACAGCAAGTAAATATTATATTTATTATATAGTAGTTCTCAACAGGGAACATTTGGCAATGCCTGGAGACACTTTTGGTTGTCACATCTTGAGGGGTAGCTAATGGCTACATGTCAAGAATGATGCTAAGCATCCGACAACGCACAGATCAGCCCCTACAACAGACAATTATCTGGCCCCAAATGGCAATTCTGTTGAGGCTGAGAAACTAATATTTATTGAGTACTAACGCCAGGCACTGTTCTAAGCACTCACATCTAACCCATCACTTAGTCCTTACAGCAACCCAAGAATTAAGTGTCATCATTCGCATTTTACAGATGAAGAAACCTAGGCTACCAGGTCCACATCCTCACACAGCTTCGGGTGGCAGCACTGTGATGTGAACGCAGTCTGGTGTGCACACACCACCTCTCAATTTCCTATGGTCCTGGCTGCATACACCCCCTTCTCCTAAATCACCTCTGGAGAAACAAAAGCCAGAGACAAGGGAGTCCCACGTGTCCATTAGCAATCGGGTTACAGAAAGAAAGCCATGCACAGGAAAAGCAGCTTTCACCTCTGCCACCAGGAGGGGTCAGGTCTGTGCAGCACTGTGTCAGGAGTGGCCCATCTGTTGAAAGCATCACACTTCAACATCTAACAGAGCTTGGTACAGAGTGGACTTGGAGCGTTGGTCCCAGCACTAGGACCATCAGGGGCTAAATTATGAAATAAAAAGAACACAGAAAGGAAAGCCTTCACAGGATATGCTTCTTAAAAACATTAATAGACTTTTTGTTTAATTTGTTTAATTTGGGGCCTGGAAAAAGGAGAAATATGGATAAAGCTCCATGATAGAAAACTGTCCAAATTCATGCCATATTAAACATTTTTGATAAATATTGCTTAAAATAGATGGATATTACTTAAGGCTTTTTTTTCCCCCTTAAAAAGCATTTTTCCCTTTATCACTGTGCCCACTTTTTGTCCACTGTATGCAATTACTGTCCTGGATCTTGTCCATCTTTGTTTCAGACAGCCAAAAAATAAATTAAAATGTTTATAAGAAAATCAAAAGATTCTTCTGCTTTTACCTCTAAAATATAAGCAGAGAGGTTCTTAACTCCATTTCCTTCACCATCATGAAGACTGTTTGGGATTGACTAGTGAACCCTACCCAAATTACAAGGTAGATACATTCATAACTATCAGTATCCACTCAACTATTAAAGCACAGAGGGGTCAGTGATTCACACTAAAGCACACAGGGAAATTAAGGACAATCCTGCTCCAAGAAGGAGTAGGTCTGGAAGAGCTATAGGTTTTCTTCAGCCAAGGTGACAGGACTGGATGCTGTGTGTTTAGAAAAAAGGGTCCAAAGGAGGGAGGTGACAGAGAGTCAAGGAAGAGACAAAAGAAAATCCG
Organism: Camelus dromedarius; assembly: GCF_036321535.1. Taxonomy (NCBI): domain Eukaryota; kingdom Metazoa; phylum Chordata; class Mammalia; order Artiodactyla; family Camelidae; genus Camelus; species Camelus dromedarius. The sequence goes on along the minus strand of NC_087465.1, from coordinate 9,735,098 downwards.
TGCACAGACCTTGGGCATAGCAGGGGGACTGGTGTGGGAACTGGTCTGGGAACTGGGGGCTGACCAAGAGAACAAGGACAAAAACTAGGGGTGGAGGGTGGGGGCAGGAATTATTCCCGTGAAGGGCACAAGCCAAGTGGGTAGGTTTTACTTTAAACTACATTAAAGGCATCTTCCTAGACTATTCCTACCCCAAGCTAACTGGTTAATTTACTGAATGTTTACTGGAAAAGAACATTATCTGTATCTGTTATTTCCGCCTCACAGTGCTAGCTCCAAACACATCCAAAATGTGTTTCAACAGAAACAAAGCACATCTCTGTCACATCTGTAAATTAAGTTCATTGCAGAAAAGACGAAAAATCTAACAGGATCTGCCAATGGAAGATAAATAGTAACTTCCCTGCAAGTAACACATGATGAACCAATTACAACTTTTCCTGTTTTCCTTCCTTACTAATATATCCTTCCTCTCATTCCCATCCTCCCATGCCCCGACTTCTCTCTCATTCTGTAACCATAAAGCAGTCCTAGTTTTTTCCTAGATTTATCATAGCTCTTGAGACACCGTCCATTTATCCTGATTCTTTATAAAGTGATATAAGAATCAGAAATAAATGTGTGCAAAATATCCAATGTTGGGACGCAATACAGAATAGTCTGCACCCAACAATTTGATAGGAGTGTTCCAGAACCTGAACAACAGTTACATGAGTCTACTGGTTTTCTGAAACTGGTTCCATTTTATTAAAGACATTTAAGGAAGAGGCTGGGTGAAGATGTGGAAGTAACTGCAGACGGTCCTTTGTTCTCCAATACTAAAATCAAAACTGCCAGGAGAAGGAGGAAGGCCTTAAACTTACCTCGACTAACATGTCCCACTGTTGGTTCCAGAACTAAGAGGGCAGGGGTACTATCTGCAGCAGCAAGACTCTGCTCTTCCTTCTCGGCCTCACAAAGTCACCACCTTGAGGTCCCCATCGCCAGAACCCCTGCCCTATTTCCAGTGTTCCTAGGCTTTTCCACTTGGGAGGCACACTCCCACACAGAACACTTCCAAGGATGATTGCTGGGGGACTGTGATCAGCAGCAGAGAAATGGTGGATGGATGGTGACACGAGGCAAGAGAAAAGTGAAGGTGGGAGTCACATGGGATCAGCAGTGGAAAAATGCTGCTGGGCCTAAAAAGCCAAGGGTAAAAGCTGGTTCCAGCAGGGAGGTTGGGAGGCACACTCCCGGCCCCCCAAATAAGAACACAACCCCCGAACAAAACCCTATCCCCAAAACCCCTACAAAGACAACAATTACCATCACATGTCATAGTCTCCTGGGGGAATCTCCAACCTAGTATCTCTGCTCCGTTCTAACCCCCTTCCAATCCATTCTTCCACCCGCAGACAGCAATTTTTTAACCACTGTAAATCTGACAATTTCACTCCTCTGCTTAAGCTCTTTCCGTCGCTTCCCAATACCCTCAGAATAAAATCCAAACTCTGAATTACTGCCAACAGCCTGCAAGCACCCACGTGGCCTAACCTCTTGCCTTTCCTACCTCACCAGCTGCACCCCACCAGGGCCCCTCGCCCCTTTAGTCACTAGACTCCAGTTCGAACAGCCCTTTCCCAATTCTCACATTCACTGGGCACTTTCCCAGCTCCAGTCTCTTGCCCCCATGTCCTCTCTGCCTGGATGGAATGCTTTCCCCTCAGCCCTTTCACACTGAGGCCTTGGTTCAAAGGCCACTTCCTCCAACAAGCCTTCCTGACCACCCTAACTAAAGGGGCCCTTCCCCAAATTGGTCTTCTGTAGTCATCCTGGTGTTTCCACTTTAGCATTTATTACCATTTAAGGTTGCAGTGGCTTGTTTATTGAAAACCTCCCTGATTGTAGGGTAGAAACTGTGACTCCTTTACTGCCAGGCACTTAGTAAGTCTCAACAGACATTTGTTAATTCAATTTATTCTTTCAACAAACAGGTGGAAAGAGATGCTTAGAAATTCCAACTGCCAAAGAATGCAAGTGAGATCTTCAAAGCAGCCACTGCCTCATCATTCCTTCATCCATCTCCAGAATCACTTCTCCCTCTTTACCAGATCAATCCTGCTAGTATACATACGAATATGCTATAATATCTTCATAAAATTCTCCCTAAAAATAAAGATTTATGTACTTGACAGATACTTACAAAGTGCTTACCATGTACTGCAGAGATGTAATTAGTCTATGCCCCAACTTTATTATTTGCATGAATGATCCTATCTGATGACACCCTTAAATAAGGTGTTTTACAAGCAAGAACTCAAGGTAAACACAGATGCGTATACAGTATGATAAAGGAAACTAACTCTACTTCAAAGCAAATATTTGTTTTCAAGATTCCTCTTCTGACAGTAGAACTACACTGCTTAGCATGTTAGAAGAAATTCCCCAAAGGACAAAACTTACAACCAATTACAAATGTAGAGTACAACTTAAATATAAGCTGAAGTACGTTAGCTTTAAATCCTGACCTTACATGAGCTGCTGTTAGTAAAGATAATAGGCAAAATTTTGCCTTAAAGTTTTAACATTTCAAAAATTAGGACATATGATATAAATATACACATATTTTTTTCCCTACCAACACTTCCCTGTCAATAGAAACTGCAGCTTCATCCCAGGAAAGAAAAAATAAATTCAGATGAAACTTGTAAGAAAATAAGTTAGGCTAATGGGTGCCCTAGAAAGGGAAAACCCCAGCTGAGGTTTGGGAGGCAAGAGGGAAGGAAAGAGAGAATTAAACTGCAGAAATGTCTACACAAGTTGTGAGAACAAGTTTTAATCTATTCGAAAAAGCCACAAGAAAAATAAAAGCGTTCAGTCAATTGGGATATGTTCAACGGTATGTTTATAATAAAATGAAGCAAAATATATTAAACCAAATGCTGATACAAGACAATAAAACTGAAAGGTTCAACAACAGACAAATTCAAGTATCATGTATCTAACACCTTTCTCTAAAGAACTCAAAGTTTCTGGCATATATCTTCTCCATATATCCAGAAAATAAACGACAAAAGAGGTATGAACATTTTATTAAACAATGAAGGAATGATGGTAAACTACTTTCCGCAGATGAGGAAGAGAAAGTTCAATCCTACCCAGCTCAGAAAACAAATCAGGGAGACCGTGCTTCTCTGTGCCTGGAGATGCAAAAACAAAATAAAGCTTAGGAAAAATTCCCCACAAGAAAACCCAAAGCAACAGATGTGCCCCGTAGAGTCTGTCTTGTCCTGACGGTTTTCTGAGCGAGTTCGTGTATTTTTCTGGTCAAATTCTGCCTGTCCATCCACGTGGGTATTGGCTATGTTGCTCTCCCTACACCAACTCCCTTCTAAAAATCCAGACCCTGATATCTCCACTAGAATCTTTTAATTCAGTACTGAATTTCCCCCTGCCTTCTTCCAGAAGTGTCCATATTGTAGAAATGATGGTTGAGGCTCAATATTTAATGATTTAAAGACCTCTTAAAGAGAACTTTGAGTTCACTTTTATTAAAAAAAAAAAACAGATAAGTAGGTATGTATCTTATTTTTCCTTAAAAAAGTAACTGGAATTTGTATGTGCATGCTTCTTGTCCTCTGGGAGCTTATATGCAGCAAAAAAAAAAAAAAAAAAAAAGACAAATGCCCAAAGAACTACAAATCAAAATAGATAGTGATAAATTCTTTAAAGGCATGAAAAGTCAGTAGAATTCAGAGGAAGGGAAAACCAGTCTGATCTCAACTTATCTGGGGGTAATGATGACATGTGAGAGAGGTTTTGAAGGCTGGGCACTCAAAACAAAAAGGGCAGCAACAAGTCCTCAGTACAAACAGGGGACATGCATTAGTCCAATTTGTCCAGCTTCCTGCCCACTTAGGGGAAAAGACTCACTGATAGAAACAGAAACAGAAACTGTCATGAAGCAACACTCACCTTGGGATTTTATAAGGCATTACCATTAAAGCCCTATTTTATCTTCATATTTACAAGCATGAGTTGGAAATTACTTTTCTTATATACAGGAGACAGAGGCTGGAAAAGTGGATTTGAGATTTTGTTGCAGAGAACTCTGAATGCCAGGCTTCTTGCTCTGTATTTCACTCTGCAGAAGAGGATGTGAAGGCATTTAAAAAGGGAACTGGAAGCGCTGTAGGTGTGGAGGACGAAATGAAATGGAGGAGGGCTCGAAGAAATAGAGACTCGGCAACAATAGGAACGGCAGGCTTGCAAAAATCTGACAGGAGAAATAAGTCAGTAGCTAATTATTTGCATGCAGAGTGCCAGGTAGAAGGAGGAATCAACAGTGCCTCAGGGTTTTACAAGTGGGTAACAGGAGAAATAACTAGAAGAGGGAGGAGAGGAGAGAGCAGAGCAAAATGAATTGTGAACTGGCTTAAGTAATTACTAGCCCCAGTTGGAAGTGTCTGCATCAGGTCCACACATGACACTCCCTGGTGCCAGGCATGGTTTCCAGGCACTTAAGACACAGCAGTGACCGCAACTGGCAAGCACCCCTGCCCTCATGGAACTTATCCTCTAGTGGCAGACAGAGATAATAGACAAGTAAGTAAATAGATAAATATATATTACAGAAAGAGTCAGGTTGTATGGAATTTTAAATAGGAGGGTCTGACTAAGATAGTAACATCTGAACAAATACCTAGAAGTGAGGAAGTGAACTCTGCAAGGAGCCAGGGAAGAGTCAGCAACTATCAGACCAAAATCTCCAAATAATTTCACTCCATGATGCTTCTGAAGTTAGCAGCAACTGCAGCCTATCTCTTATAAGACGGTGACCCCGTCCTATTTCCTTGGGCTAGCACTTGGTGACTATCTCACCCAATCAAGAAAACTTCACCAGTAACACAATGGTAACAAACAGCCTAGGTCAATTTGTTTATACTGGCTGTTTACATTGCCTACATGAGAGAAAAGGACTGCATGAAACAACAAAACCAAAGCACTGTTAGAACATGTTTGTACGAAGCTTAAGAAGACAATCATCTTGTTCTCAAAGCAATCACTGATGTAGCAACTTTGAGACTTGTGATTTAAATCAAAGGTGCTGAAGAATGATTATGAATCATGCAATTAAGCTACCAAGCAGGATGTTGCTGAGAGAAAAGCCATTCACAGCACCATAAAACTCTGAAAAATAAAAATAGTACTAGTATCCACACTAGAAGTAATATCATCTTTCGATTTTATAATTTGTTGCTCAGCAGAGCTGAATTCTAATCTAAATCCTGCCATTAATTCATTCTGGGTCTTTGGGCCTCATTCTTATCTGTTAAGGGCAGCTGGTCTGATACCTTTCAGATTCCTTTCAATTCTGAGGTTCTTTGTGGCAAGTTAGAGTTCCTATGATGTTTAGTTTATTTATGTATTTGGGTACCCTAGCTTAAGTCATTTTGCAATAACATTACAAATAAGCACCTGCCCAAAATAGCACAACTTGGAAGTTCTCTATAAAGTGGTATGAACTTCTTTTCAACAAACCTACCAGAGCTGTTGTCTAAAATGATGCTACTCTGCACTCACTAGAAAAGTGCTGCCCTTCTTCATCCTTCTTTTAGAACCTTCAAGACTCTGAGGTTTCAGTATCATTTGAGAATGGCTTTGATTTGGAACAAGGTAGATGATCACATCGCTAGTAGGAGACAGAAAAGTAATGAGACTTTTTCCAGTGGGATTCAGTCTTTGACAGTTGTTTCAAAGAAATCCCAATCCCCAAACCAACACCTCTGCAGAAACGTTTATCGTCCTGCAACTTTGAAAACTGAGGCCCATCTAACTGCATAACAAAGAAAACAGCCAAAGTTATTGTGGACTATGCTCCAGGCACTAAGTAGTAACTCATTTAATTCTCATATATATACTGTAAGTGTGGATCTACTATTATTCATCCCATTTTACATATGCAGAAACAAAGGCATAGAGAAATTAATCAAATCGCCCAAGTTTTCACAATTAATAAGTAGTTTAAAACCCAAGCATTTTCGCCTCAAAGCCTGCTCGCTTAATCTCCACAATACATTGCCTGTGTAAACTCTGGTGTCCTTGTTTAAATAACAATCCCATTACAAGTCACACTGTTCCTGCAAACTGAGTAACATGAAGTCAAAATAAAGCTGCCCCGTAAGTTCACTCAGCTGCTCCTCCAGTCCTGAACCAACAACTAGAAATACATTTTAAAGAATATAAACATCTCTACAGTATCTGAGGTCTCTCGAGATTGGGGAGGGGATGTGAGGAGCAACGCCAAGGTTTCGTGGCCAGGAGTTAATGCCATGAACAAGCGCTGCCAAGCTGGAGCCCGACTCGCTGTCTGCCTCCCTCCGGGGGTTCACGCCACGGGGCCGCCCGCCCGTGCCCTGCGCTCCTACTCCGCGCGGAAGTGGCACCGGCCAGACCTCACCTGCCTCGGGCACACCCGAGAGGGTCCCTCCACCTGGCCACGCGGCGCCGGGAACCCTCCCCACACTCACCTTCGCGGACCCACGCCCCGCGTGTGGCTAGCGGGAACGCCGCCACTGCTGCGCCACACTCCACCGGCCTCCACGCCGCGTCTCCCGCCCCCCGGGACAGTCCCCGCCCCCACCAATCGACGGCGCCGTCTCGACCGCTGGTCCCGCCCACATGGAGGCGGGGCTTCTGATCTGCCCCCGCCCCGGCGCTCTCGTGGGCGGTGCAGCCGAGAGAGAAGCTGTAGGCAGGGTGCAATCAGGCCTGGGGGGGATGTGACCCGAGGGATGGCGCGGGACTCCAGCAGGAGGAAGGGGTATAGGAGAGACAGCCCTGGGGTAAGATGAGGAGAGAGGCTTGAGAAGAGAAAGAGAAGGTACCCTCCTCAGGTTCCAGCTATGGTGTAGGGCTGGGCGAGACGTCTTAAAACAAGAGTTCACTTATTTAGGACAACGGTTAATCTCATTCTGTTCAGGCAGGATAGCAGGGTTCCGTGGGTGAGAAATCAGGGAATGGGTATAGAGGGGCAAAAAAAGGAAGCAGTTCCTTTATTGATCTCCAGCACACAAACTCGTTCTTTTAAAAACTGGGAAGTAAGATTCTTACTGGGAAGTAAGAATCCTCATTCCAGGCTTAAATAAATGTTAATCATTCCTTCTCCTTTCAAACAGCTCCTCTCAAACAGCTTTTCAAGACAGCAGACCCAAATTTGGCATTAATGCCCATAGTGTACTGCTTAGTTAGGTTTGCGACTGCATACATGGATAAAGGGGAGAAAATCAGACTAATAGAAAGGAATCAGGTTAACTATTAATTTATTTGATTTTTGGAGGGTGAAAAACGATTTGAGGAATCAAGTTAATAAATAATTGAATTATGGTGGGGAAACAAGGCTCACTTTGCCAACAAGCAGTATTGATATACAGTAAATTTTGCTAGAAGAATTTCGGAAAATAGTGCCAAGAGGCCAGCCGAGCTACGTGGCCTGTAGGGAAGTCACAATATCTGAAGTCCTCAATTTCCTTATCTGTAAAATAGAGAGATTAGGCCCGGTGACCTCATGATCTCTAAATGCCCTTCCTCACTCCTTTTCACCCTGCTGGGCTCAACAATGAAAAGAGAAGGGCTACAGGGAAAGAAAGCATTGTCCAGTCAGGAGCCACACAGAGAAACTGGGAATTTATAGAAAAAGCCTCAGGGATCTCTGGCATCATTTCATTCAAGCTCTCCTTTCTAACTTCTCTATTTGTAATAATAAAACACTCTTATCCTAGCTCAAAACTTTTGACTCTTCTTCACTCTCAATCCTCACATTTAGTAACTAGGTCCTTGGCTTTCTCCATTAGAGTCTCTTCAATGACCCTTCTCATTTTCACTGTGATTTCTGTGTAAAGTACAAACGCAAAGAACTCAGGATTTGGATCTGACTCTCACCTACTTTTTCTACCTAATTTCCATCTACTCTCTGGGTACACATTTATCTGACAGATATCTGCTCACTGTACAGTAACCACAACATACAGCCAACATTCCTGTCACTGAACACTTAGAGCCACTGCTTCCCCATTCAGAATACCTCTTCTCAGTCCTGGCTACCTGTCTGGACTACTATAGCTCAGCTCAGGGTCCTCTCTGTGCAATAAAAATGCTATATGTTTAGAATCTGTACTGTTCAATGTGGTACTTAGCAAGACTATCTTATTTTGTTTTCTCTGTTATTTATAATATTTATCTCCAAAAGTAAGCTGGCTGGATGTCCCCAGGCTCCAGCCAATCCAGGAAGAAAAAGCTATTTTTGAAATCTCAAAAAGCCTAAAAAAAATTATATACTCATCTACAGTGAGGCTATTCAGTTTACGTGTAACAGCAAGATTCTCTGTTTTTTTGTCTGAAATTACATGACACTGAAGTAACACTAGTTACTTCATGCTAACCAAAGCTTTGATGGGCAGTTATATGGGACTGATTCAAAAAAGGGGAAAACAAAATATTTTTAAATAAGACCTGTTTTTTTGAAGACAAAATCTTTTGAGATTCATGGAGTAGAAAAAAAAAGTCACCCCATTTCCCAAACAAGACATATATACCCATATTAAGTACTTAAAAATATATTAATCAGTCTATGATTATTTTCAGTTTTCCTTAAGCCTCCTCTCTCCCTAGCTGTAATTTTAAAAACTGGTCTTTTCTTTTTCAAGCAAATAAAATTATAGGAGTTTCCCCTACTAATTTCAAATAAACTTTCAAGAATAAGATAAACAAGAATCACACAGCACTTCTTGGAGTTGGACTAGAAAGATTTTTAGTGTTCCAGAAATAAACCCTCGATTCACAGTAAGTTGCCTGTTAGGGGGCCCTGCATACTATTAAGATCTTTAGAAAGTAAAATTTCCTTAACTGCAACCTTACCCAAATGACACAAGTAGAAGCAGAACCAAGTCTGCAGAATGACTACCAAGTAAGAGTGAAAACTGATTTGCAATCTATCAATAGCTCCTTGTGTTTTGAAAATGTCACTGGCATGTTTAAGGGAGGCCCCAGAGCTCTAAGTTTGGCCCAAACAATCTATAAATCACTAGTCACAGCAAACCTTTATAATATTGTGGAGACTTAAGAAGTATTAAATAGGCAGACTAAACAACAGTCACACTTCATTTTACAGAGTGGTTGTACCAGAGGCTACTGGTTATAGACTATTAGAAATCCTCCCCTCCTCAAAATGTGAGGTAACTTTTAAGAGCAGAGCCTTGGGGGAACTTCTGAATCCAGCCAAGATGGAGTAACAAGGACCACATTTGCCCTCCCACCTAAACCAACAACAACAAAAAGGAGCCAGACTAAATATATAAAATGATGGTTTTTAAGATACTGGGTATCAGGCAGTGAAGGAAACTGATCCCTTGCAGATGGAAATGAACAAGTTTACCCCAGCTTCTTACCATGAGAGAAATTACAGGCCATGGCATAGGAAAGGGGAATCGCAGGAGAGCCAGCAGATTCCCTGAGTTGAGAAGATGGAGCTGTGAGTTTAGGGAGAACAAGATGGCTAGAGTTCACAGGACAAAGCATGGGAGACAAGGTAACAACAAAGAGAATGCCAGAGATCTGCAAAGGGTCCTCCTGGAGAATTCAGTAGAGCTAATCAGTGCATGCATGTGAGAAAACTACCCAAGGTCGAGGAAAGAACAAACCATTGGAAGCATTAGAAGGAACACTACTGGGCATTCACAGAGGGCCAGGAATAGTGGCTGTTCACACCAGGCTGACTAGAAAACCTCCCAATTCAATGAGGAGAGTACTTGGAAGGGTCTTGCCTTAGTAGTGGTGAGTAATTAGCCCTAGACTAAATGCTGCCTGGGTGCTGCCAAAAAATAAAAGATCCGAAAGGATCAAACTATTTTAAGGTAATTTAACTGCATTTCAGTTAAAATTCAAGCATATTTACAGGAATACAAATATATATAAAATGCACTCAACAAGTTAAAATTCACAATATCTCCTATTCAGTACAGGGTACACCAAGAAGCAAAAAATATGACCCATAATGAGGAGAAAAGCCAATCAGTGAAATTGACCAACTGACATAGATCTTCAAATTAACACACAAAGGCATTAAAACAATTATTACAACAGTAATATAAGCAGAGACAAGGAAAGTATAAAAATTTCTAAATCCAACTTCCACAGATAAAAACAACCTCTAAGGTGAAAAATACATTGGATGGAACAAAAAGACAACCTATGGAATGGGAGAAAATTTTTGCAAATGAAACTGACAAAGGCTTGATCTCCAGAACATATAAGCAGCTCATACAACTTAATAAGAAACAACCAAACCACCCAATCCAAAAATGGGCAAAAGACCTAAACAAGCAATTCTCCAAGGAAGACATACAAATGATTAATAGGCACATGAAAAAATGCTCAATATCACTAATTATCAGAGAAATGCAAACCAAATCTACAATGAGGTATCACCTCACACCAGTCAGAATGGCCATCATTCAAAAATCCACAAATGACAAATGCTGGAGAGGCTGTGGAGAAAGGGGAACCCTCCTATATTGCTGGTGGGAATGCAGTTTGGTGCAGCCACTGTGGAAAACAGTACAGAGATTCCTCAAAAGACTAGGAATAGATGTACCATACGACCCAGGAATCCCACTCCTGGGCATATATCCAGAAGGAACCCTACTTCAGGATGACACCTGCACCCCAATGTTCATAGCAGCACTATTTACAATAGCCAAGACATGGAGACAGCCTAAATGTCCATCAACGGATGACTGGATAAAGAAGATGTGGTATATTTATACAATGGAATACTACTCAGCCATAAAAACTGACAACATAATGCCATTTGCAACAACATGGATGCTCCTGGAGAATGTCATTCTAAGTGAAGTAAGCCAGAAAGAGAAAGAAAAATACCATATGAGATCGCTCATATGTGGAATCTAACACACACACACACACACACACACACACACACACACACAAACAAAGCATAAATACAAAACAGAAATAGACTCATAGATATAGAATACAAACTTGTGGTTGCCAAGGGGGCAGAGGGTGGGAAGGGATAGACTGGGATTTCAGAATTGTAGAATAGATAAACAAGATTATACTGTATAGCACAGGGAAATATATACAAGATCTTATGGTAGCTCATGGAGAAAAAAGGTGACAATGAATATATATATGTTCATGTATAACTGAAAAATTGTGCTCTACACTGGAATTTGATACAACATTGTAAAATGATTATAAATCAATAAAAAATGTTAAAAATTACATTGGATGGGATTAACAGAAGAGTAGACACTGTAAATGTAAGGATTAGTAAGCTTGGAGACACACAATAGAAACTTTCCAAAATTAACTAGAAAAAAAAAGAGAAGAGAATCAATGAGCCATAGGATTGAAGTTCAAGCAGCCTAATATACTTGTAATTAGAGTCTCTGAAGGAGAGGATAAGGGTGGGGTTGGGGAATGAGATCAGAAAGACATGTGAAGAAATACAACTGGTATTTTTAAAATTTGATGAAAATTATAAACCCACAGATCTAGGGGAAGGGAATAGCTCAGTGGTAGAGCATGTGCTTAGCATGCATGAGGTCCTGGGTTCAATCCCCAGTACCTCCTTTATAAATAAATAATAAATAAATAAATAAATAAATAACCTGATTACTCCCCCCACCAAAAAATAATAAACCCAAGATCTGATGCGCTCTATTAACCCAAACATTAGCAACATGGAGAAAACTATACTGAGATAACATTTCACAATGAAATTACTAAAACCTAGTGAGTGATTAAGGAAAAATCTTTAGTAGCCACAGAAAAACAGACTATGTATGGAAAAACAAAGGTAAAGATGTCAGCAGATTTCTTGCAAGAAGCGGATCAAGGAAAAGATAGCAGTGCAACATTTTTGAAATACTAAACAAAAAATTGTTAACCAAGAATTCTGTACCCAGCAAAAACGTATTTCAAAACTGAAGGAAATACAAAGATTTTGTTCAGATATATAAATGAGGCTGAAGAATTCATAACCAGCAGGCCCACACTATCAAGAAATGTTAAAGGAAGTCCATCAGATAGAAGGAAAATGATTCCAGATTTCTGGAAATATAAATGTGCACAAGGAATGAAGAAAACTGGGAATACAGGTTTCCCTATCCAAAAGTAGAGCTTTCCTGTGAAAACCTTCATAAGCCAAAATGGCATAAAACAAAGCCAAAACAATATTTTAAAAGAACAACCTATAATGAAAAAGAATATAAAAACAAATGTATGTATATATGACTGAAACATTATGCTGTACACCAACTGGAAATTGATACAACATTGTAAACTGACTATACCTCAATAATCTAAAAAAGAGTAAAAAATAAAGTAAAATAGCAAAAAAAACATTGAAAGACTTAAACTACCTGATGTTATACTTATAATAAAGCTATAGTAATCAAGACAATATGATCATTAGAACATATAGACAAATAGATCATTAGAACAGAATAGACAATCATATAGAGCCTTGTGACTCTAGAAAGAGAAATTGCCCAAAGTATCACAACCACCCAATAATAGGAAGAAGACTTAAATTGAAATCTTCAACTTTAAGTCCTGAGCTCTTTTCACTGGAACTGGCTTTCTCATCCAAGCTCATGTCTTCAATTTTCATCTCCATACAGTAGGCCACAGTATATTAATCTGAAGCATGACCACTTTCTCAATTCTAGTTCCAACTTTCCATCTACCTGCTAAATATCTTCCCCCCAAAATGAATACAATCATGGTTTTCCCTTCAAGCATGTTCTATTAATAGCACCACGGCTTACCTAGTAACCAAAATTCAAAACCTTGGATTCATCTCTGACTTTTCTTTCCTATTTAGGTTCTCAGAGCCTTTGATAATTTTATTTCTTAGTCTACAACACTTTCCTTCTTCCAACCCTCCCATCCCTCACAAGGCTAACTCCTCATCATTCAGGTCTTATTTAAACAGCTGTTCCTTCAACAAGCCTCTCCTACCTAAAGTAGGCCTTCCTCTGTTATCTCTTTCAAGTAGCTTGTTCATTTTCTTCATAGCATTGATCATAGTTTGCTTTTTACTTCATTGTTTACTGTTCCTCTGTCCCTGCCCTATTAGAGTGCAAGTTCTATGAAAGCAAAATAACATATCCCTCTTGTTCACTATCACATCCTCAGTGTCTAAGGCATAAAATAATGGGGTGCAAATCATTAAGTGAATAAATAGATTTCTTTCAACTCTGACTCCACAGTCTCTCTGGCATTTGTCCTTTCTTCACTCCCACAACTTAGGTCCAAGCCTTTCTGCTGTGCTAACTCTTCTTATGGTCTCCCAGTCTCCTCTTTTTTCCTTTTCTTATTCATCTTTTAAAATGTTGTCTGAGGAGAGTTCTAGTCATGTCACTTTCTCTGTTCAAAAATCTATAATAATCTTAATGCAATCTCTATCAAAATTCCAACAGCCTTATTTTGCAGAAATAGAAAAACTGATCCTCAAATTCATGTGGAATTGCAAGGGTCCCTAAATAGCTAAAACAATATTGAAAAAGATCAAAGTCTCACACTTCCAGACTTCAAAATTTATCACCAAGCTATAATTATCAAGACAGTATGGTACTACCATAAGGATAGTTCTATAGACCACTGAGGTACAATTGAGTCCATAAATAAATCCAAACATCTGTGGCCAAATAATTTTCAACAAGGGTGCCAAGATCATTCAATGGGGAAAGGATAGTTTCTTCAAATGGTGCTTGACCAACTGGGTATCTACATACAAAAGAATGAAGCTGGACTCCTACTTCATACCATATACAAAAATTAACTGAAGATGGATCAATGAACTAAAAGACTTAAAATTATACAACTCTTAGATGGAAACATAGGGATGAATCGTCACAACCTTGTATTTGGCAATGGACTCTTAAATATGAAGCCAAAAGCATGAGCAATACAAGAGAAAACAGATAAACTGGACTTCACTAAAATTAAAAATTTTTGTAAATCCAAGGTCATTGATAAGAAATTAAAAAAACAATCTATAGATTGGGAGAATACAATTGCAAATCATATAGCTGATAAGAGTCTAGTATCTAGAATAAAGAACTTGTACAACTCAACAACAAAAAGTCAACACAATCAAAAACAGACAAAGGGCCTGAATAGACATTTCTCCAAAGAAGATATATAAATGGCCAACAAGGACCTGAGAAGATATTCAACATCATTAGTCACCGGGGAAATACAAATCAAAACCACAAAGAGATACCACTACACATACACTAGAATGGTGATAATCAGGAAAGTAGAAAATAAGCGTTGGTGAGAATGTGGAAGAATTGGAGCCCTTGTATATTGTTGGTAGGCATGTAAAATGGTGCATCTCCTGTGGAAATCAGTTTTGCAGTTCTTCAAAACGTTAAACATAGAATTACCATATGACCCACCATTTCTGCACCTAAGATGTATACCCCAAAGAACTGAAAGCAGATACCCAAATAAATATTTATACATGTATGTTAACAGCAGCACTATCCACAACAGACAAAAGATGGAAACAACCAAATGTCCATCAACGGACGAATTGTGGTACATATATTCAATGGACTATTACTCAGTTATAAAAAGGAATGAAGTACCAACACATGCTACAGTGTGGATGGAACTTGAAAACATTATGCTAAGAGAAAGAAGACAGGAGAGTTTACATCCTGAATGAATCCACCTACATGAAATACTCACAATAGGGAGAGCCGTAGAAACAGGAAGTAGATTGGTAGTTACCAAGTGCTGAGGGGATGAGGGAATGGAGAATAACTGTTTGATGGATATGGGGTTCAATTTGGGGGTGATAATGTTTGAAACTAGATAGCAGTGGTGGTTGTACAACACTGTAAATATACTAAATGTGACTTAATTGTGCACTTCAGAATGGCTAATGTATTATGTGAGTTTCATCTTAATAAAAAAAAATATCGTGACAATATCCCACTGATGACTGAATAAGATCTTAGCAGCCTAGCCTTAGATCCTCTATATTCTGCCCATCATTTAGCCTTACTTCCCTTTCATGTACCCCATTTCCAAGTAAAACAAGTCCTTTCCTTTACACGCAACACAGAACTTCCTTCCTTACATATGTAAGTCCTACTGATCTTTCGAAGCACTACTCAAATACAAGCTCCTTTAAGATTGTATTCTCATTCCTTTAGTACTGATACTCTCTCTCCGGTAAGCTCTTCAGAGCACGTTATCTACACCTCTTGCTTTCTACTCAGAGTATTTATTTATATCTATATGTCCTCTATCAGCCAATAACTGTCAGCAAGATCCACATGTGATTCACCCTATTATTCCCAGGGTCCTGAGGATACTCTTGCATACAGCATATATCTAAGTAGTTATTGCAGGAAAAAGATTAATATAAAATGAATTTCTGTATATGGATCCTCTTAGCTTTCAATACAGAACTAGAAATGTGTTTTTCTGGGAACATATTTGACTCCAGAATGTCTAAAACACTTTGAAAGTCACATGGGGGTAACATTACGATTTCCTGATCAAGTTACAAAAATATTTCTGAACACTAATATAAAATAACTAGAATTATTTGTATCCTTGACCATAACTGCTAATGTTCTTAACAGTACAAGTCATAATAATAATAGCTAACAGTTCTACAGCACATTCTCCAAGCACTTTACATATACTGAGCCTCACAACAAGCCTATAAGCTACGTAAAATTATCATTCTCATTTTATAGGTGAAGAACACCGACGAAGCCAAACAACATGGCCAAATGTCACTGAGCTAATAGATGGGAGGCTTAGAACCCAGGTGCTTTGGTTCCAGAGTCCATGCCCTTAACCATTATGCTCTGTCGCGTCTCTGCAATGGGTTTACTGTGCATGATAAAATGGCTTTGAAAGGTCGATGAGTTTCCAAGAAAACATTTCCTAATATTCTAGAGCATGTTAATGGGAAACGTTCACTGTTTTCTCAGACTTTGTGTCTGAAATTTTGAGATGGCTGGTAACTTTTAGAAATAAACTTGATTTGACTGTACTGAAATTATATTGACTGAGAAACAGAGTTGATGCAGGAACACAATGTAACACAAAATTAAAGATATACTAATGGATGAGCTATAATAAAGGAACACAATAAAAATTAAGGACAGCAATGGGACTGTATACACTGAAATATAAAGGAGCCTGAAAATTTCATAAAGAATTCTGATAATATAATTTTTAAATGTGATTTTCCGTATATCAAATTCCAATATAATTCTTATGTAAAATAGTGTTTACATATCTTTTTGCTTAAATTCATGTTGGTTTACACAAATACTAATGTTATAGTTGAAGGGACCTAACTCTATCAAAGAGAATTAGTGGCCTATAATGTAATTACATTCAAGCCTTACAGCAGTGGGCCAAAGAAAATAAAATTTGATAAACCATAATTAGAGGTTGTTCATCTTAGGAAATAAAATCTTTGAATCTGACATCCGATTGAATCCTTTTCTTAACTCTCAAAAGTCAGTTTTTTTCTATTAATCTTGTATGCAGAAAATCACCTTATTAATGATGTGCTGAGTAATTTTATTTGACAGAGGAATTTGGAATAGGCCTTTGGGTTTAAATTTGTCTAAAATGATTTATATGATTTGGTCAGTAACTTTCAATCCATGATTAATTACCCATATTTCTTTTAAAAGGCTGCCTAATTCAGATTCCATTAATGGACAGAGATTACATTTTTATGAATTCTTTTGCACGCGTAGGAAGAAAATTATTTTCCACCCTATTTTCATGATTCAATAGACTCTGTCATAAATAGATAAAGTTTTTTGTTTTATTCCAGTTTGAATCCCAGAGCTCAGCAGTAACAGGCAGCTTCATTCATATGAATTTACTCTCTTAAGATTTTATTACAGGTTCACTCTTTACCTAACTACCTAAAACACACACAAGCTCTCTTCCTTTGTAATTTTTCTCTATTCATACCAAATTTGCATCACAGTAATATATCTTTTAATAATAGAATAGACACATAAAAAGATGACACAACATCCCAAGTCATTTACAGAGAATGAGGGAAAAAGGGAAGCAGAGAAAGAGGTGAGGTCAAACTATTTGTGATGTTACTTGCCTTTCTCACTGTGTTGACATGTGCACTGGTTGTGCAAAATCAACAGTGGCCAGACCGGCTGGTGCCCTGCGTGAATCAAGATGGTCACATTGCTGTACTAGTATGCACTGCGCTATCTACTGTCACTCACTCGCAGTTTAAAAAGAGAAAAAAGCCAAGTTCATTTAAGGACACCAGTGCAGTAAAAATTAGTAATTTTTTTAAATTGCAACTTTTGAGTACCCTGCTCTGTGACAAATGGGAAGGATGCACAGTGAAGCACTCTGCTGTATACTGAAGTCTAATGAGGGTCTGGAGGGAAAGCCCTTCCCTGCGTGACTGTTGAAGTTAAAAGCTGAACTAGCTGCTTTTACACAGAACACCATTTTTACTCAAAAGGACAACTGACAAATGACAATATTTGCCAAACTTGGGTACTTGGCAGACATTTTCTTGGAAATGAACAAAGTAAGCCTGTCACATCAAGGAACACGACTCAGTGTATTTGTTGGCAATGATAATTTAAGCACCCAAGTAAAACTTAGAGTTTTGGAAAATTTGTTTCTGCCACCAGAGCTTGACTGAAAGATTCTTCTGATGCACTCGGTTGGTGAGATGAACAAATGTGATTTTTTAAAATATTGTTAAAATGAAATGTGTCAACATTTGGAAGATCTGCATAAATCAGTGAACCAGTATTTTCCAAGTGACTAATGCATGAAGTTACAAAATCATGCATGCATCAAAGATCCATTCAAAATGCAAGATGACTGACTGTAGTGGGTAGAAGGGTGCCCTCTTCCAAAAGTCACAAGGTGAGATCATCTGGGTCATCCATATGGGCCCTAAATCCAACGACAAGTGTCCTTAAAAAAGAGAGAAGACACTGAAACACATGGAAGAGAAGGCTGTGTGAAGACAGAGGCAGACAACCACCAGAAGCTACCAGAGGTAAGGAACAATGGTCCCCTAGGGAGCGTAGCCAGCTGACACCTTGACTTCAGACTTCTAGCCTCCAGAACTGTGAGACAATACATTTCTGTCATTTTAAGCCACCCGGTTTGTATTAATTTGTTACAGTAGCCCTGGGAATGACCACTGGAGTTTAATGCAACTGAGTACAAAAGTTTATTGATATGGATTCAGAGCCCACAGCGCATCTAACCTTAAAGAAACCACCACTTGCCAAGTCTTGCTATAGTATCAAAAAAGAATCTCCACAATTTTCTGAAAAGGCTATTAAAATAGCCTTGCTTTTTCTCACTACATATCTTTGTAAGGGCTGATTTTCTTTTTTACATACTTCAATCAAAACATCATATTTTAAAAGTTTGACTACAGAAGCAGGTGTAAGGATCCAGCTGTCTCCCATCAAGCTAGAGATTTGAAATATGTAAAATGGTGCTAATCTAATTTTTTTTTAGTTTGGGGGAAACCTTATTTTTCACACAAAAAATGTTTTTATTTAATATGTAATGAGAATATCTTTTAAAGAGTATTTTTTAAATTTCTCAGTTTTAACCTCTTGTTATAGTCAATATCACTAACCCACATAAATACAAACTCTTTGGGATCCTCAATAATTTTTAAGAGTGTAAGCAGTCCTGAGACCTTCCTGTGAGAACCACTGGTATACACAATCAGCGAAAGAGGACAGACAACTAGGGCCCTGAGGGGTCAGAGAGCCGTCATGCACATAAGATCTTGACTATTTTGAACACACACTGGATTTCAGAGAAAGGTCCTTCTAGACAAAAGAACCCCGTGAGCATGTACTGCACTTAGAAGCAGGTCTACATATGATAAGGTCACAAGAGGGTGGGCCAACAATGATTTTACCTAGCCAGATTATTATTACCTTTTTATAAACAGTAGGTGCATGACTCAATTTCAGAACTCTTCATTTACCTTTGGAAATCCATAACTTGTAAAGATGCTTGGTTTTGTAAATGTGGGTAACATGCTATTCTTCTCCTTACTCCTTGGGCTCCAGGTGGATGGTGTGAGTTCGTTTAAATACTAAACTAGCCAACTGCAGTCCTCCCCTGAGTCTTTCGACACTCACACCACCTGAACACTCACACATTTACGTTTTGCTTGGTCCTTTAGTCTGCTGGAGCTGCCGTAACAAAGTACCACAGCCTGGGGCTTAAATAACAAAAATGTATTTTCTCACAGAAGTTCAAGATCAAAGTGTCTGCATGGCTGGTGTCTTCTGAGGCCTCTCTCTTCGGCTTGTAGACAGCCTCTTCTCCCTGTGTCTTCACATAGTCCTCCCTCTGTGTGTGTCTTGTGTCCCCATTTCTTCTTCTTGTAAGGACACCAGTCATATTGGGTTAGGGCCCACCCTAATGATCTCATTTAGCCTTAATTACCTCTTTAAATAACCTACCTTCAAATACAGTTGCATTCGGAGGCACTGGGGATTAGGACTTCAACACGTGAATTGGGGGTGGGGGATGGGACACAATTCAGTCCCTAAAACTTGGCTTATTCTTACTCGCCCTTTGGGAATCAGTCTGAATCACACTTCCTCAGAGAAGCTGTCCTTGACCCTGGACTTAGGTTAGGGCCCTTGTTACATTAAGCAGCATCCAATACTTATCCCACATATCATTTATCACACAAATATAATTAAACACGCAGTGTAATCATTTTATGACTGTCTCTCCCAGCAAATCCTAAGTACTGCAGGGCCAGGACTGTGCCTGTCACGTTCACCACTGGGTCCATAGGGTTTAGGATGGTGCCTGACATGCTAGGGTCATTCAGTGAGAGAGTCAGGGAATGCTGAGTGAGTGTCACAACATGAAGAGTTTCATCATTCAAAGTTCCAGGTCTACAAGGCTGCCTGAGGAGCATTCTGAGTACCGAGGCAGCTGCCATCCATAAGAGATGTGGCAGCAAATCAGTAATCTTGGTGGCAAAGTCTCACTGGCTTTTAATCCCACTGGAGTACTAGGGTTGAGGGGGTAGGGACTTAACTCTAGTCCTGGCTCAATCATTAACTAGCAATATAAAAATGAGGCAATGTTCCCTAACTTTGCTTTGTCTCTCATTCCTCATCTGTAAATGCAGAAATTATTTAAAGTCAAAACCTGTCACAATTTAAACAGAAAACCCCTGATCTTTGAATATCCCATGCTACTCTACCCCATGCTACTAGGGGCCTTGTCTGCTTTTGATGGGAAGGTCAACCCCGATCTTTAACAGCCAATTCTGCAGAAGCTCTGGGAGACCCACCTCCAGGCTGCTGAAGTTTTCTCTCATGCTGAAATAGGAGGTTGCTAATCAAACAAACCTGTAAAGAGTCACTAACACTTTCCAAAGCCTCGGGGTTCCAAGCGCAATTGGCGTTCAGGGGGCTGTAAGGGTATTTGAAGTTTAGGGCCACTATGAATAGTCTTGCAACTTGGTTAGGAGTTAAGAAGTGATATCCACAACTTGTAGAGGAAAGTGCATTTGAATTCAAAAAGCCAAAATACAAAGGAACAGCTGGACTATTTCTGGGGTGTGGAGAAGGCGGGATCACATTCTTTCCTTTTATTTTATTTTCAGTTGGGAAACTATGTAATGTGGGGAAAAGATCGGTCTCAGCAATTTACAATGTCTTCAGTTGTCCTCTCCTACACATTGCCTAACCATGTATCTTGAGTACCCATGTGACTCTGGACAAGATTCCCCTCGGTTACTGTCCCCTCACCTGGGGATAATAATACCACAGAGGTGGCTGTGCATGTCACGCGGAGCCATATATATTAAATGCAGAGGTAAAGAGTAAAGGGCGCCACAGAACCTACAGAATTCTGGCTTTTGCCTCTTAGGAACTGTGTAACCTTGGGCAAGTGTTAATTTCTTTCTGCCTCGGTTTCTTCATCTGTAAAATGGAGCTAATAAGAGTATATGTCTCTTGTGGTTGTCATGATAATTAAATGTGATAATGCTCGTAAGATACTTAGTTCCTGAAACAAAAGGAAGCATGGAGTAAGCGTTAGCTATTTCTTTTAATGCTTTGTAATTCTCAGAGCTTTAGCACCTAATATGATCACATTTGACCATCTCAGAAACCTGCGGTTCCCCTCTCTCCTCAAACTCCCTGCTCTCTTTCTTGTCTCTCCCCCTCAGCACCACCCTAGTCTCCCTGAAAACAGAGAGGCCACCAGGCTTTCCCTCCCTCGACATCCCTCCCTCCACAACCCGCTGCGTGGGAGCACCTGGGCTCTCTCCCCAGGCCCTTCAGTAGCTTCCCCTTCTCTTTCTGGAGAAAACCACTTGTGTTTCTCTAAAAACTAAATGCTGCATGCTTTCTCTGCTTGAAAGTTTCCACCCTCTTCCTCCCCTCTGCACCCCGTTTTTGTTGGGGTAACTCCTACTCCTCTGGATTTATTTCACCATCTCCTTGACAACTTTGTGATCATCTTCTGCAAATTGGGGCATGTCCCCTTTTGTCTTCCCCAGCCCCTTAATGTATATCCTAAACTATCACATTACATGACAATTCTTTTTTCATGTCTATGTTGTACAACCTCAGAACTTATCACAGAGTCTAGCCACGTAGAGTAACTGATTGCTCCTGTGTGTGTGCCTGGGACTGTCCCGGTTTTAACACTGAATAGTCTCTCTTATAGTCTCTCTTAGATCAACCTCTCAATAAATAATATTTAATAATCAGGGATTTTCATATGGTGTACCTGTTTTCCCTTATAGTAAAGCAAGCCAGTATTAAAATATCCACATTTATTAAGTGTTTTGAGTAATCATGGATTCAAGGCCCCATCCTATGTGTTATTTAAGAGTTCCAAGTGTCATGCCATACTTGTGATGTCATACAAATACTCACAAAATGGAATCAATGACTATTAAACATTTTCTAAATAAGAAGTTTCCAGGGGGAGGGTATAGCTTAGCAGTAGAGTGCAAGCTTATCATGCCCGAGCCCTGGATTCAATCCCCAGTCTCTCCCCTTAAAAATAAATAAATAAATAAACCTAAATTACTTCCCTTCCAAAACAAATAAACAAAAAACAACAACAAAAAAGAAGTTTCCAGAAGCCAGGACTCATGGGATTTAAAAAATTTTTGAAGCAATAAGAAAAGCAGTTCTCCTTTTTTATGAGATCCAAACAAGAAAACCGGACAGTATTTTAGGAAGCTCATAATAAATGATTTTTTTCTCTTAAGCTCTGAAAATATATGTATAAAATAAACCTATAAACACGAATAAGTAAATAAGTACTTAAACTTATTGAGTAATTATTTTTAATCAAAGAATGAGTTTTTAAAAAATTGTTAATAGCGGAGGCTTTCCGTCACCCCTTCTTAAGAATAAATATGAACCAACCCTTATCAAAGAAAGATGCCTGGAAATTGCCTGTGTGTGTTTTCCTCTCTCCCACTGAACTCCATGTGCTATGAGGGCAGGATTGGATCTTTCTTCTTACTACATCTCCAGCACTTAAATAAAAAGATGGCTAGCCCAGGCAAGGGCAAAAATAAATGTCCTAAGTAGGGAGGTAGGGAAAAAGGGAAGAAATCCAGAAAGAAAACGAATTTTAAAAAGCTGTCAACAAGGACTTTTCAGAAGAGAGGGCATGGTATCAGAAATGCAAAAATTTCATTTGTAAAACACTCCCAGATACATACAAAGGAAAGCACTGGCAATAAACATGAATTGTGAAGTTGACAATTGTGATAGCTATTACTGACTCATCTTTTCTTGAATTTCTATAATTTCCAATATCATAGTGAAAAATTAATTCAGCATCTTATAGCCCATTTTACTTCCAGACAGTAGAAGATACACTGGGAATCAAAATAGGCTGAATGACCAGAAAATTTTTTTTGTCCAAAAATCAAGAAATGTGAAGGCAATTTTTTCACTTTCCTTATGCAGAGATTTGCACACATGCACACACACACACACACACACACACACACACACACACACACCAAAAAGTACTTCCAGGCAGGGGCTGATATTCCATTATTCAGCTGGCATATGCCAGGACAGTCATGCTGTTTTGTATATATTCAATAAAAGTTAGCCATTATTATTAATATTATACTCTGATTCTTGAAATTGACTACCTATATTTTTATTTTATACCTACATATCTATATCTCCACATCTGTATATAAATATATCTAAATAATCTGGAATTCCTCACTTCCTGACTTTTCTGAATAAATCAATTATTTCTAAATAATTTTAAAAGCAAATAATTTTCCTAGAAAAACTGCTAAAATTGATACAAAATTATTGAGCCACTGATTTGAAATAAATTATCTCAATCTCAAATCCTCCTTAAATTCAAAGAAAAGCAAAATTTCATTTTTCCATGAAATTCAGAAATTAAGCAATTTGCCTAGCAATTCTACTTTTGTTCATGTGCAATAAGGGATATATATAAGAAGTCAGTGTTTGTACTAGCCAAAAAACTAGCAATGAACCATCAGAGAATAATAGACAACTAAATTGTGGAATAGTTACATAATGAGATATTATACAGGAGTGAAAATTAGTGAATCACATTTGTATACATCAACATGGCTGAATGTCACCACTGTTACTTTTATTATTTTAAAAGTAAATATCAGGAGAAATTATTTCATTTGTGTAAGTGTCAAAAATGAAAAGTTGAATAATTTATTGTTTAGAGATGAATACAAATGTTCCAAAAACTAGTTTTACAAAAAGCCAAGGGATTATATAAATACAAAGTTCTTTCATGTTTACTTGGGGGATGGAGGGAGGTGAACTGAACTGGGGAAGGGCACATGAGGAATCTAATGTATTGCTAATATTCTTTTTCTTAAACTGGGTGGTAGATACATGAGTATTTGTTTTATTGTTAGCCTCTATACTATGTAGAACTCTATGAATCATCTCTTATATGTGTTTAATAATATGTTAAAAAAGAATGAACAGTTTATTAAAAATACTTTAAACAATTCAAGTCTAAGTCCACTATATCCTAGAATATTAAATCTTTTATTTTTTAAATAAAAAGCATACATGAGATTTTTAGTTTAATAAAAAATGGATCTATAAGCTACATAATATTTACCCTTCAAAATCTAGAATAAGTCTTCCAAATGCAAGAAACAGTCCAGTAAAAAAACAATAATGTTCCCATCAGATAAAACAAATCAAATTTTGCTCATTTAATTATATGTTGACAAAGGTAATTCATTTCAGAAAGTATATTAAAGATAACTTTCTGAATAACACAAAATGGATCCATCCCTTACTCCATATTTTCTCCACCATTCTCTCATATGAGCGTTCATACAACTAGAATATCTAGTGAGAGTTTCACTGGAAATAATTAACAGCAAAGTCAGAAGTCCCTAATGGCCAACTCAGACATGATGGGTTTCAAACTGATGAGTCTACCATCATTGTAAAAATAACCCAGACAAATTGATGACAGTAGTACGTATTAAAATTGATGAGCATGCTCCTTCTGCTTGCCAGAGAAGAGAGTTTATTGATCTCAATTTCAGTGTTGAGGGAAATTCAAGTCCAGGCAGGGCTGGACTGGTCCGTTGGGTCCCGAGCATGAGTGGGCACCAGGCCAGGTCCAGGGAAATCGTGATGCCAGTGATACCAGTGACAGTCTGGGCAAAACATGCCCCACAGGCAGGACGGGCCCTGCATGTTCACAGTACATTAACATAAAAGGGAAGAATCTATCAAGGCTTGACATGTTTATGAATTCTCCTAGGTAATACCCAAAGCCTGAGTAGCTTGGCAAATAAATCATTTCAAAAATTCGAAGCTCCCTCCAGCAACTCACTGCTGCTTTTACAGGTTGCCTAATTCAGTGCAGACAGGATCAACTCTTTAGAAAGATCTGAGCAGAAATAAATACTACTTTAGTGGCAGTATTTTTTTTTTAATTTACCAAAACTATCTCCAAATTAAAATTTCTAAGAATTAGAAGAAGAAAGGATCTGTATTGTGTAACTTTCTCCTGGTAGTTTTGACTCAGCAGAACATCCTGAGGAAGTAGGAGGAAAGTGGGAGGAAAAGGCCCTGTGCTGGATGCTTAACATACCTCAACAGAGCGATTGAACGCTGACGAAGGCAAGCCCCATGCTGGGGACCTCACGTGCATTCTCTC
Organism: Camelus dromedarius; assembly: GCF_036321535.1. Lineage (NCBI taxonomy): Eukaryota > Metazoa > Chordata > Mammalia > Artiodactyla > Camelidae > Camelus > Camelus dromedarius. Next base: position 9,709,811 of record NC_087465.1, on the reverse strand, counting down.
GCGGAATCCCCATAAGGCAACCTCATGAACTCCTTGTCACAGACGCGGAAAGTGAAACACGAAGTAACTTGTTCGAATTCGCACAGCAATCGACAGTGCTGGCACTCGAACCTAGGCCTGTCCAACACTTACGCCTGTGTTCTACCTGCTATGCTCTGCTGCAAAACACACTGCATAATTTTAGAGAAAGACTTAGCAAATGAGATTTTTAGAAAATGAAACTGCTAAGTGGCTGAATATTTAAAAGTTAAAAGGCTTTTTAGCTTTAAATTAAAATGGCACACATGTCAAAGAATTTTAAAATAACACATGCCATTCATCCATAACATGGCACCATGCTGGACCTCAGTCTCCTCCAGCTCTCCTACTAGTCTAGACCCAGGGCTTTTAAAATAGGCATCCTGTACACCTTACTCAAAAAACTGTATGACTGCTTAAACTTCTTGAAGGTAGTCTTTTATTTGTAAGCAATTACTCTGTAAGAAATTTTACTGAGATGGAAAACCATGGTCACATGCTCAAAAAGAAAAAGAATAAAACAGTCCATTTTAGAAGTAAACTTTACAGCTTAATATCATGAGAACTAACAACTTTCACAAAGATTCAGCATGCTTTGTATTACAAATCATCTCCTGATGTCATACTCCGGACATCTGAACTGGCCATGAGAGACCAGCAAACACTGGCTTGTTAAAATCTCAAGCTTCCTTTTTTTTTTGAAATAGGAAACCATAAAAGATACTCTAAAATCTATACAGCATTCTTTCCATGCTCTCTGGAAAAGAGCATGTCAATTAATATTTACACAAGGATTTCATCTTCATTAACATTGATTAATTAGGTTTCAACCTTCCCATGTTGGAGAAACATTAGCATATCCCCTCTATTTTCAATGATGTATATGGAGAAATTTTTTAATTGAAAATTTCAGGAAGGAATTCGTTTTAAAATGTTGGTATAAAGATGTTTCACCCTGTTCTCTCAGAAGTCACCTCAAAACAATAGGGAAGACACACACCACAAACATCTTACATGAAGACAGAAAGCCTGTGAGAAGCGGGAAACAGGCAGAGTGGCAGAAGAGCCTAAGAGGGGACCCCAGGCAGGAGCCATCTGACCTGACCTGACCTGTGGATCCCGAGAAGAGCCTCAGGCTTTGGTGCAACAGGCAGGTGCAGAGGCTTCTTATCTGGGAAAATTGAATGGTCCTGAGAAAACATTCAGGAGCTGCTGATGAAATCTATATGGTGCCCATCAAATAAGCTGGCCCACTTTAACAAGTTTCAACAAGATACACAGAACCTTTATTCCATGTTTAGTATATTCCTTTAGTGTCTCACTCTTAAATAATTATCAGGCACTTAAGGAAACCCTCTAACACAAAGGACCAAAGTTAAAAAAAAAAACCCAAATTTTTAAAAGCACTACAAAAAACTATGGTATATTTCATTAAAAAGAAAGAAGAAAACATTCTAGAAGGAGTAGAGAATTGGAGGAGGCAAGAAAAACAGCAAAAACATCAGAGACCTGATAGAAGAAGTGTGTGAATCAAGCTTTCAAGAAAGCATCGGAGTTTGACAGGCAGGGAAAGGGAAGAAGGCTTTTCCAGGTGAAGGGGAGGTATGTAAAGGCTTAAAAGCAGAAAAACATGGATGTATTAAAGGAATGGCAGAGCAAAGAGTAAGTCTGGAGGAAGGAGAGGAGCAGAAAATAAGAGAGAGAGAGGTAGGTTGGAGACTAACCATAAAAGGCTTAAGAACTATGCCAAGGAGTCATGCTATTGTAATAGCAATGGAGATCCAAGGAGTGGATCCAAGGAAATGGCACCCAGCTGCAGGGGTGGGAGGGTGAGGGTAAGAGCAGGGGAAGGGTGTGCTATCAAACTGCAGGGATGTCTAGACCATCTCAGTATGACATTAATTTTATATGCATAAAAATTAAATTAAGACCGACATAGTATGTGACTAGAAGCTGAGCAGTCAGTGAAACAAAAGCTTATTCTATTCATTCTGACTTGTTTTCCTCAAAGAGGAAGCAAGTCTCTGACAGGACAAAGAGATATCCTTTCTTTTCCTTCATGATCTGCTACAGTAATACACATAGTTCCTGGTACCGGAGATCCAGCCTCAAGAAACTTCTGTCACTTTCTTGAGCATCCCAGGCTCTCTTCCCACTAGACTTCTGCACTTGCGGTTCCTTCAGCCTTGAATGCACAGCCCATTGACTGCCATCAAGCTAGATGTCACTCAGCCTAAGAGGCCCTCTCTGATCCCACGGCTGAGTCAGGTGCCCTCCTGTGGGTTCCTGGGGCGCATTACACCCTCTACTATAATTGTTAATCTTCACAATTAGACCAGAATCTCCATGAGGGCAGAGGTTATGTTGATTTTGATTATCACCAAAGCCCCAACCAGTGGTACAGTGCCTGGCCTGTAGCCAATAAATATTTAGTGAGCACCTAATAAATATTAAATGAATACAAAGTTTTTGTTTAATTTACCAACATATAACTTTAAAGTATATACCCTGATGCTAAAGCCTAGATTTGAAAACTCAAAATCTGTTCCAAGGAAGAACCACCAGTGCAAATTCCCTGCCTACTCTGTCTATGAAGTTCACTGATCTAACCGTCCAGACTGATTCTGTAGACGCACTGCCCGAAATTAGGCTGAATAGGTAAGATGGGGTGAGGAGTTTGGACTTGAACTAATAAAGAGCTATTGTAGGTTAAGAAAGGTAGGCATGCCAATAAAAAGGGTTTTAAGAAGATTAGTCTCTTCTGGTATGTGGGATAGAATGGGGGGAAATATTTTCCTCCATTTTTTCAGCCCGTTTTTCTAAAAAGACATTACTTTATTAGATTTTTACTGGGCACAGTTGATTTGTACATTTTATTTTTTTAAAATTTTGATGGAGGTACTGGGGTTTGAACCAAGGACCTCATGCATGCTAAGCATGCACTCTACCACTGAGCTATACCCCACCCCAAGCATACTTTTTAATAAACAATGTTAATGACAACCATGACTCCCATCTCTGGAAATAGAAGCCCTTTTGAAAGTGTCCCAGGGCACCCAAGACGGGCTACAATACAATAGCCTGTTAGGACAGAAGTATCCAGAGGTTACAGCAGAAGCACAGGGAAGATGCCTGTGGCTCAGTTTTGGGAGGCAACGTAAGGAGGAAAATGGAGGTTAAGGAAGATGTCCTAAAGAAAGTAGCTCTTGAGCTCAGTACTAACAATTGGGCAAGTTAGTCAACAACTGAGGGAAAGTATTCCAAGCACACAGGGGTGCATTAGCATACTGTGTGTGGAGGTAATTACTATTCTTGGAGCCTGGAGCTGAAAGCATGAGCCTGGAAATGCCAGGAGATAAGTAGGTCAGAGATCACAATGAGCCTGACAAGCCATGCTAAAGACCTAGATTTGATATTACAAGAGATAAAGAAGCTATTTCCATGTAAGGAATGACAATGGCCAGATCTTTGCTTTAAATCACTCTGAAAGCAATATGGAGAACAAATGGAGGGAGGTAGAAAAATCTCTTAAGAGGGGCCACTGAAAAAGGCAGACTTGATGGGGGCCCCAGGAGGCTATAGTAGACTTAGAACAGCTAGGACAGGCTTGAGAAATATTCAGGAGATAATATCAGGATGACTTTGTAAATGACAGGATGCAGGTACTAAGGGAGACAGAGTCTAGACCACCTCTCAGGTTTCTGGGGCGATGGTGATACCGTAAAATTGAATAGGGACAATAAAAGGAAGAAGAAATTGATGAAAAGTGGGGGTGGGGCATCAGGAGGAGAGTAGAGAAGATATATTTTGTTTCGTACGTGTTGAATTTGAATTACCTGTAGGGTAGCACTATGGGAAGCTAGCTATCTGGCAATTGATCATATTAGTCTAAAGGGTTCCAGGACAGGAACCATGGATTTGGGAGTCATCAGTACAAGATGCATGTAAACCAGGAAGAGTAACTTCAATCATCCATAGAGCGCTGATGTAGCCCAAAAGAGGCAATGGACTTGCGTCAGACACCTGGAGACACATTAGGGAGAATGAGTTATCACCTTGATCATCTCTAAAGAATCCTTTCTCTGCTATTCTCCAGCTCTCCTCCCTGGCAGCTTCTTAGGACTTAATGAAGGAAAAGCTGTGGTATATGTCTTCCTTTAAGTAATTAATAAAAAAGAAACAAAGTTAACGTCATAAAATTTTATCCATTCTGAATATTATTAATTACTGACATTTGTATTGAGTACCTACTGTATCACAAGCACTGTGTTAAGTGCTTTAAGAATATTATTTATTTCAAAATTAACAACCCTATGAGTTATGTCCTATTCTATAGGTAAAGAAACTAATTTATAAGTGATGGATGAACCACTATTTGAACTATGGTCTGGGTGAATCCAGACCCCCCATTCTTAACCACTATTAGCATAATCTCTCATAGGAGCTGAAAATAGATAATGAGTCACCAGAGGCAACCCGCTACTTTTATACACAATAATGCCTGTCAATGACATTCATTCCATTTTATAACACATAAATTTTAAATAAATTATTCTATTTTTACATGTGATTACAGTAAGTTTGAAAAAAGGTTCTATTAATTGCTACAGTCCAAGGACTCATTCTGCTTTAATTATAAGAGAGAAACATTAAAATTGAAACCTGAGTGGTAAACTTTAATGACAGACATTAAGATAAAAGAAAACTGCTTTTTAAGCTGAAAATGTTAAGTCTGTCACTAACTACCTCAGATGAAATGAGAAAGTGCTCCTTGCATTTTTCACCACTGAAAATAAGTCTGAAAGTCAATATCCTTTAGGATAGGGCTAAATCGGGTGGGTCCCAGAAAGACTTAGGAGCACACGGTAACCGGGGTAGTGCAGAATTACCCAACAAATATCTAGTCTTCAACATAATCACCTCCCCAAAACCTTCTCCAAGTGACCCAAACTTCATATTTTAATGATTAGAAAATGGAGGAGGAAAAAAGTGCATGAGACTAGACTTTCATTAAACATATGCACATCCTTTTCATGAAGGATTTGGGAAATCTGTCATTTTAAGAGAGCTGAACGGAGGCCTGATAGATCCTTCCGCTTCTGCACACACTTACACAATAAACCGTCATGACTCATTACCACCGTCCATTACCTAATTGAGTGTTTAGCAACTTGTTTTCCACTTTTCCCTCCTTTTAAAACTGAACTTAAGGCAATGTACACAGAATTACGGTAAATAAACTTTAATGGTAAGAGTTTAAAATTCAAAAAAAGAAAAACCCACAGTATACTTGGATAACTTGCCTTTCGGTTTTACCATGAAAGCTCAAATGGACATTTAAAGTATATTCTTTTAATACAGGTGGAAAAAATTGTTTTAGTTCTCATAATTTTCAGGATTTTAAAATTTTTTTTTAAATGAGGGAAGTAATTTAGGTATATTATTATTATTTTTAAACAGAGGTACTGAGGATTGAACCCAGGACCTTGTGCATGCTAGGCATGCACTCTATCACTGAGCTATACCGTCCCCCCAACAACTTTTTAAACAAGGTATACTACTATGATATTGTAATTTATATTAAGACATACATATATTTGGTCTGTCTTTTCTGGCACAGAGCTCCTAAAACCCTTGGAATTTCCTAAGTGATAAGAGAGAGAAAGGTGAAATGTGTATCTTTTGTTATTCATATAATAAGCCTCTTTCCATCACACCTGACTTTAGGTTAATGCAATGACTTACAAAGCCCTAGGTAATTTAAAGATGGGAACTGGTTGCTAGGGCAACCAATCTGATTAGTTAGAAGGTTGAAGCTTTTAGTTCCTCCCACCTCCAGAGAGGGAAGAGGGGCTGGAAGTTGAATCAATCACCAATGACCAATGATTTAATTAACCATGCCTACATAATGAAGCCTCCATAAAAACCTTAAAGGATGGGTTCGGAGAGGTACCAAGTTGGTGCACCTGGAGGTACGGGGAGAGCGGTGCACCACCCACAGAGGCCTAGAACCGCCCTTGTCCCTTCCCACATACCCTCCCCGTGCATCTCTTTTATCTGGTTGTCCCAGAGTTAGACCCTTTTATAATAAATTGTTAATCTAGCAAGTAAACTGTTTTCCTGAGTACTGAGAGCCTCTCTAGCAAATTAACTGAACCCGAGGAGGGAGTGGTGAGAAACTGATTTAGTCTGTTGGTCAGAAGCACCGGTAATAACCTGGACTTGTGATTGGCGGCTGAAGGGTGAGGGTGCAGTTAGACAGAGCTGAGCCCAAAACCTGTGAGACCACCAAGTAGCCAGTGTCAGAATTGAGTCAAATTGTAGGACACCCAGCTGGTGTCACAGTATTGCCTAATGTGGGAAAAACTACCACATATTTGGGGACCAGAGTACAAAAGTGTTCAGAGTATTGCATGTAATGAGTGTAAAGGGAAACAAGAGAGTTAAAAAAAAAAAAGAGTTTAAATTTGATTTGGATTCCATACAGCATTCTTTGAAGCCAGGAATTGGCTTCCTTTGAAAGCAAAGGTGACCAACCACACTGATTCACTCTCTAACAGGCACACCATACATCAACATTTCAAAATGGTAAAAATGCTCCCAAAATCTACATTAAATTTTTACTAAAAATCACACAGACCCAGAAAACAAATACAACAAAAAGCAGTGATAGTTTCTTCACCAGCCTCGCATGATCTGAGCCACACTTTCAACCTGCTTTTCACTGTGATTCCTGCAGTGAATTCCACCAGTCCATTTTAGAACTTTTGCAAATTAAGTTAGAAGTACTGGTTCACCTCAATTCATCTCTGGTGAATGGCTGTGTGGAACTCTAAATTTAAGTACAACTGCATCACTGTTCTCTGATTAGTGTAGAATAATTCTTGGATTCATGGCAATGCCAGGCTAAATGACACTGCAAAGAAACCCTTTGTTTTCAAACAAATCAGTGGTTGGCTTTAGATAACACTATAAAGAATCTTATTCATGTAGTGTACCCTAGTTAAAACTGTAAAAGTTGAGAACAACAAAAACTTTCACCTCTATTAAAAGAATAATCCTTATTTAAAGCTTTTTTTTCTATATGAATTTAATAAAACCATAGAACTTTAGAGGTAGAAGGAACTCTGAGAATTTACAAAGAAAATAAAGTCACTTGCAAAGGCTCACTTAACAAGTTAGTGGCAGATCTAACACTATAACCTGGGCCTTCGAAATTCCCTAGTGAAGGCTATGAAGTATTAGAATATTTTGGACAAGTAAGTATCAGCCAACATCTATCAAGTGCCTACTTTGTGCCCTTAACTAGGCCAAGCACTTTCGCATGTTATCATCTCTTCCCTAAGTCAGCTATAGGATTTGAAAAGACTTAATAAAACAATCACATCCACTCCTTTGGATATTCAGTGTTGCCAAAAGAGAATACGCCACAAGGACTGCATGGAAAGAGGTAATTCAATGACTGCAATGACTGCACTACTGAAGAGGCCGTGTTCCAACAACAGATTTCACTCTCAGAAACTTCCCTCCTGGAGGTAGACGCAGATTTAGAAAGCCTAGGAATGCATTTCTGGGTACTGGCCTCTCTGCCAAGGACCTACTAAGATTTCTGCACCTACCTTCTCCTCCTTCATCTACTTCTATACTTTTTCCACTATCACGTTCTTTTTGATTCTTCTGTAGTTGCTATTTGTTCTCCAATCTATGTTTTCTCCTGAACTGCTATCCCTGCCCCCCATAACCTAGAAATCTAAATAATCTAGAAATGATGTAGCATTTCTCTTCTACATTCTAACCCATACCCTTTATCAACCTAGGCCAAATGGCCTTCCAAAATGGTCACTGTCTGAAGACAGGATTCATTAAATGAGGGATCACCCTTACTACAAATACAGTTTTTTTTAAAATGACGCTAAAATGTGGGGTTTTTAAAACAATAGTTTTTTTTTTAATACAGAATAGTTTGTCTGTGCTACAAGGCAAAGTCAAATATTGTCTTTACAAACACATGGCACTAAAATGCCCAAGTATTCTTAGTTGAAGAGAATTTATTGGTATTCATATGCTGATATATTTTAAATTGCCTCTACTAACTTGATCTCACATAGCCTCTCTACCATTGCCAATTTTGAAATGTGTGTTTCATAGAATTCTTGGAGGTACAGATCAAATAATATTACTATGAAAAACAAGAAAGAAAATTTAATCACCAATTCTAGTTAGCACGAAAATGTGGTGCCATTTGTTACTTTTTCTGGAGCTGTCATCTCAACCACATATTAGCAAATAAACTTTTAATTTCTAACAAATAAATTGACCAAACAGAAATGAATATTCAATAAATATTAGTTCCTCTTTGCTCTCCACAGGGTAAAATACCTATCACAAATGACAGAAACTATAAAAATCCTTATGAAAGAAATTATTTGGCTTAGTGTGTACTAAAAAGAGCAGAATTATCTAAATACTAAAAGTAAACCAACTTTTATTTTCTAAAAGCACCAAACTCATATAATTTTAAGTAGGGAAATTATAACTAACCATGATGAGATACAAGATACCTTGGGGAAAAAAATCAACTAACTTTGCACTAATTATACTGGTATTATTTAACAGTTTTATTAGGAAAAACTGAGTATCCAGTTGGCAGAATGCTGCAGACAATTTCAGTTAAATGGTTCTTCAAATAAGCCAACAATAACTTACGGTTTGGTCGCATTTGCAGTGTGAGAATTTCCTAAGGGAAGACTTCATAATGAATCCTAGTCACAGCATTTGAGAGCACTGCTGAAGGGGAACAAAACCAGATCAAGATGCCTGCAAAATCCTACTGCTAGTCCTGTAAGACTAGACTACATGTGCATTCTTAAAAAAATATTTAAAACAACAACATTACTAAAAACTTATGGACAAGGACAACAGAAATATATAGATCTATTTTTTTAAGTCAGAAAACCCACAGACACAATTTTTCAAACTATTTTTACAGTGGGCTATATATTTACCTGGTTAAAAAAACAAGAAAAAAATCAAAGAGACAGTGAAAAGTTTGCTTTCCACTCCTGTCCCTATCCACCCAGTTCTTATCACTCAATCCCCAAAACAGATAAACAATGTTAATTTCTTATGTATCCTTCTTTATGTTTAGACAAAGCAAAAAAAATCAGTTTTTCTTGTTTTCTATGCAGTTGTAGTAATTTATATATACCAGTCTGCATCTCAAAGGCAAATTTTTCATCCTAAAATATTCCAATGAAAGTGTGAAAATGAATAAAGGAAACCTCATTTAAAATAGTAAGAAAAATAAACAAATGGAACTACATCAAACTAAAAAGCTTTTGCACAGGAAAGGAAACTATCAACAAAATGAAAAGGTTGCCTACTGAATGGGAGGAAATATTGGAAACGATATATCTGATTAGGGGTTAATATCCAAAACATACAAAGAACTCATACAACCCAACATCAAAAAAACAAACAACCCAATTAAAAAATGGGCAGAGGACCTGAACAGACACTTTTCCAAAGAAGACATACAGATGGCCAACAGACGCATGAAAAGATGCTCAACATCACTAATCATTAGGGAAATGCAAATCAAAACTACAATGAAATATCACCTCATACCTATTAGAATGGCTATCGTCAAAAAGACAACAAATAACAAGCATTGATGAGGATGTAGAGAAAAAGAACCCTCATGCATTCTTGGTGTGAATGTAAATTGCTACAGCCACTATGGAAAACAGTATGGAGGTTTCTCAAAAATTTAAAAATAGAACTACCATATGATCCAACAATTCCATTCCACTCTTTCTCCAGAGAAAACAGAAACACTAATTTAAAAAGATTCAGGCACCCCCATGGTCATAGCAGCATTATTTACAATTGCCAGATTGGAAGCAACTTAAGTGTCCACCAATACATGAATGGATAAAGAAGATGTGGTGTATATATATATATACACACACAATGGAATATTACTCAGCCATAAGAAGAATGAAATATTGCCATTTGTGACAACATGGATGGACCCAGAGGGTATTATGCCAAGTGAAATAAGTCAGACAGAAAGACAAACATCATATGACTTCACTTATAGGTGGAATTTAAGAAAAGCAAACAAATGAACAAACATAAAATAGAAACAGACTCATAGATACAGAGAACAAACTGGTGGTTGCCAAAAGGGAGGTAGGTGAGGGGGTAAGTAAAATAGGTGAGGAAGAGGAAGAGGTACAAAATTCCAGTTACAAAGCAAGCCACAAGGATGTAATGTCTAGCATTGGGGATATAGTCAATAATGCAGTAACAACTTTGTATGGTGACAGATGGTAACTAGTCTTACTGTGGTGATCATGTTATAATGTATCAAAATATTGAATCACCAGTTTATATACTGGAAAGTAATATAATACAATATTATATTATGAAGTCAATTACACTTCAATTAAAATTTTTAATAGGGAAATTTGTAAATAATAATAATAATTAATAACATTTTAAAATAAAGTAAAACAGAATCAGGAGGCCCTGGAGGGGGAGCTCTCACACACTACCACTGGTGGCAGCTTGCAGACCTCAACAGGAAGCAGCTTACTTTACAAACCCCAGCAGGAGGAAGGGTGATTTTTCTCCTTGCCCAGCAACAGCCCAGCCAAGGAGACATCACAACAACTAAGCCAATATGGAGCTGCCACAACCCTTTGAATTCTGGCTCTGCTCCAATAGACTTTTTTGTTCAAAAACAGCCCTTCCCAATTTTTCCTCCTTTTCTCTATAAAAGACCTTTCGTCTCCTTTGCTCTCTGGCCTTACCTATGGTTCACCACAAGTCTGCATGTCCTCTGCTATTCCTGAATAAACTCACTTTTGCTGGCTGAACTTCTTACCTTTTTGTTTTAAAGGCTGACTAAGGCAACAGACAAATTCAATGGGACAGGGACTTTTGTTCACACTTGAATAGATTTTTAGAAGGAGGAACAAAAATAAATGATGTTAAAGTTAGTAGGAATCAGAAATAAAGGAAAACCTATGGCGGAGACAAAAATCAGGGGGAAAGGGGGAACAGTCTTATAAATCTCTTAAAAACTCTTCTCTGCTAAAATACTGGAATATCTTCTCTTTCATTAATTAAAAAACGTCATTTCCTATAGGCAAAAAATAAATGAACTAAGCCAGATATTCATGAGAAGAGAGAGGAGGGGTAAAAGGAGATGAATTAAAAAGAGAAAGGTCCTGATGTTAGAATGGACTAAAAGTGAACTATGCACAGCTGTGTACACTTAGAACAAGAAAACTAAGAACTATTTTTTTAAAAAAATCATAGTAAAGTCTTAACTTCTGAATGTTTATTAGCAGTGGTCCAAGTTCAAATAGGCAAAAAATACAGCACTTTCATGTTTAAGCCATCATCAATTTTAGTGCCATGTGGTTTGGAGGCTGAATAAAAATGTCTTTTTAAAAACCTTTTTCATTCATGTTTATGAAAAAATAGGCCTTTACTCTCAGTGCAGCCTAACCAGCTATTGCCTTGGTGCCCAGCTCCTCACAACGTTGGCTCAAGCACCTTTACAGGTGAGCTGAAGTTGACACGAAGTCTGCCACCTGGGCTTGATCCCCTACCCGAAGCTCTTGAGAGAGGCGCCAGCAACACCCCGCCATTCCTGCAGTCCTCATCACTTCTTCTCTAATTCCCAAGGATGGAAGGCTGATCCACGTATGCTTCCCACCAACGCATTTCTCTGCTGATGAAAGTCTGGAAGGAGAGGGTGTGGAATCTTGACACACCACTTCTCAAAGATTACTAACCTTTGGTCTAAGATAACCTTCTTAGTCTTCAACCTGCTTAAAAACCAAGAGGTTGTTTTTAAGCCAGATCTCTAGAACTTCCGATGTATTTTCTGAAGGGAACAGTGGTCTCACCTACAAGTTAGCTTTCAAGAACAAAACTCTCTCTATTCAATCTATAATGTGGCTAACATCTTCAAGAGGAGGAAAAATGCACAAAACATTGCTATTGCAGTTGCAATGACGTGAACCAAAAAAATTATAAATAGTTTTAACTTTTATCGTACATGCCAATGCTTAAGGAAAAACAGATTATTTAGAGAAAAGGAGGTGGGTGGAGACTTCTGTGGAAATTCTGAAAGGAATTACTGGGTATTCTCAACCACTAGTTCTTTATAATGTCTACCTTTCTCCCAAACTAAAAGCTTTCCTTTTCCTTATTAAAGGCTTGCTCTTAACTGTATCACCATGATTAGTATCTTTTGCTAAAGATCAAAATGAAGAGAGTAGGATGGAGAAAAGACAGAGAGAAGTTTTTGTAAAGCAAAAGCTGGAAGAAGAGGAAAAAAAGAACAAAGTTAAAAGGGGGGCTAAACTCTCAGAAAGTGGGGGAAGGCCACAAAAGGGTACAGGAGGAAAGTGTGGGCGACAGCTTGTGCACACGCGCTGTGGGAGAAGGAAAAGAGGGTGGAGAGATGAGCCCAGACAGATGCCGTCTGGAAAAACTGGTGGTGTGAGTAACTAGGGACCTGTATACATGGAATTATACTAACTCAAGTGTCACTGTCTTGGAGACAGCCATAATATAAGAAGATCACAAGAAATTTCAAGGTCACCTATTCCTACCATTGGGGGAAGCTTTGTTAAACCAATTACTTCAAACAATGTACTTATCATTAGGAGACTATTTCAAAACATCTAAAGTTCAGCTCTTCTAATTTTTTTTAATTTTTAATTTTTTAATTTTTTAATACCTTTATTATGGCATGATTCCTGTTCTAATTTTTTAACTGAATTCAACACTTTTTCCTTGGTCCAGGTCCATTATTTCTGCTTTTTCTTTAGTGATCATAATCGACTATATATGAATATTCTATCATTTCTCTTCTTAAATATCTTGTGTCTTAGATGTACTTAAAATACAAATAATGACTGACCTCCATCAGAAGGATATATACTTTATGCTGATTTGGATGGATTTGCTGGTCCATCCACACACACTCACCTAATCCCCTTTAAGAGGAGTAGTACAAATTTCCAGTAATGCTATCCAGGTTTGGGGTATGGCAGGTAGCCAAGGAATACAGTAAAATAACTAGTTCAAAAGTGCCCAGAATCTGTGACAGTGGATGATCACATAAACAAGATTCTCTAACCAACAAAGCAAGCATGTATGAGAAATTTTTTAATAACATTGGAAATATGCACATGAACACACAAGTGAAAGTTTAGAAAGATACACTCTATCAATAGTGATTATTAAGTGGTAGGTTTACTGATGATTCTTATTTTATCTTTTTCTTCCTGTTATTTTTCTGAAAAATGTATTACTTTGGTGATTTAAATATTTTTTAAAAGATACAAAAGAGTGAACATACAGATAATAGAATAGAAAATGGATAAATGATTAACTACACAATGGAACGCTATGCAGCTGTCCAATAATAAACCAATAATGTAGATCTATAGATGTCCATGATAAAGTGTTAAATAAGAGATAAAAGGGCCAACTGTGTAGAATGATTCCTGTTTTTTTTAAAAACTCTGTGTATATTTGCAGATACACAAATCTATATAAGCATGGGGAAAAGTCTAGAAGGATTGGAAAAAAAAACAGCAGTGGTTACCTTCGTAGGTAAGATTAGAGGGGAGAAAGCTTTTTACTTCCCATATTTCTCAATTGCGTGAATTTAAGGGCACACCTTTCTAATAAAAATAATATTTAGAAAATATAAGAGACAGAACTAAAACAAAAATGAGAAAAAAAGGATGATGTATAGAGTTTTCTTGGGAAACTAAGAAACTGAGAATGTGATTCCTATATTTCTTTCAGCTGGTCATATATATCGTATATGTGCATTTGATTATATATAGTCTATGTATATATTTGCCTGCATATGTGGATGCTGAGTGGAAAACCAGATTATTTTAAGTGGCTTTGATCTATTTTTATTTTAAAAACAGAGAGGTAAATATAGTAATAAAGTTCCTTCTTATTTCTGAACTCAAGTCCTGAGTGAAGCCCCATTGTACTTGAGGACTTTTCATCCAGCTAGTCCACCAGTGAGTCTGGTTTTGTATGTGAGTATATTATACATGAGGTCCATTTTACCTATAGGAAAAAAAAATATTTGGTATAGACTGGCATAGCAAATACATGAGGACTCTGAATGGAAGAGTTAGCCTGAACCACATTCATTACTAGATGCTTTGTAAATATAATGTCATTTATTTAAAATCACAAACAGTATAAAGCATATCATCACTATCTCAACATTATCAGCATTCTCAAAAAAGAGCAAGCCTTTATAAAGATACAAAATCCAAGCCTTTACTCAACCAAAAGCCTGTCAAATCATCCCTACTCTCAAGTTAAAAGCCACTATACCAGCTTTCTACATTTTAATCATCTGCAAACAAACTCATTATGTGGCCTGAAGAAACAGCTGCCCATAATGACACTTCTGCACGCAGGGGTACAAAGGAACTCTGCCCGCCAATATCACGTGCCAAGAGATGCTTCGAATCCTTCCCAGACGTTCTTTGATCCCATATAGGTCTTCCTTATATTTACAGCCCTGGTGCAGGAGACAGAGCAGCACTCTGCATGAATCCTCCACCAGGACATCTCACTGACATCTTATTTCACCCACACATCTCTCATTTTCCATCTTACATATCACCAGTCTCTTACCCTACAACAATGCCCCTCAAGTAATCATCCTTCTTTCACTCACCCCCAACCCCGACCCAAGGAAAACAAATTTTGGTGTGGAACAATAGAAGAAATAGTGGCTACAAGGAGATGAACTAAGGCAGGTTTTCAGGACCTGCAGGAAACAGGAAAGGCTCTGAGAAGCTGGACAAGGGCAAGAACACCATACACGACCCTAGTTCCCTTGAAAACCCCCTGGCTCAGCTTCAGACAGGCAACAACACTTTTCTGATTGGTGCTCTGAATCTGCCTCCAACATCTGATTTCCATGTTGTCTTCTTCTGCAAACAATTAACTCAGTTAGTACTGAGTTAAAATCACTTTGACACGGACTACAAGCTGTGGAATCGGCACCACTTTTCTCCATGAAATAGGGGGAAAAAGTGAAATGCGAACAAAAATTCCACCATAAGGAATGCAATGGGTAAAGGAAAACAGAGACAGAGTCCCCTAAAATCATGTGGGAGCTGCTTCTGTAGGGAATAACAAGTTACATAATTTGAGTTTCATGAATCAGCAGTTTAGACAGTAATTTACATGAATTTTTTAAAAAGAGAGAGAGAAAAAAAAAAAAACCATGAGGATTGGAAAAGGTAGAGTGGCTTCTGAAACAAGGCAGGTTTCAAAACCATTTTATTCCACCCCCGCACAGAACGTTGACAGGCAGATGACTCAGTCTGGCTTCATTAAGTGTTATCTTACCACCTAATATCACTCCATGGGAAAGGCTACCGCATCTCTCATTTTCCCCAAAAGCCCTCCCCAATTTTTCCCACCAGGTAATGGCCATATTTTCTTCTCTGATTGAAGGTTATCCATCAGGAGATCACATCCTTTAGCATACAGAGAGTTGTGCTTGAAGGATAAAAAGTTGAAGGTTTTTTTCTAAAAATACTATATTAATTTCAACATTTCAAAAACACAGTAGTGATGTCAAAAAATTATAATATCTATGATCGCTGTGTTTGAACTTGATCATAAATCTATGTAGCTTAATTGAGTTCACTCACATTGAACACTTACAGTGATTTGTAATCCTTAAATATGACCTTAAATGAGAAGGGAGAGACCAGAAAGCTGTCAACACAAATACTAGAACCATATGTCCAAACTAAACTCCCTCCAAACCAGATGAAAAATGTAGGATGATTGAGAAAGGGAAAAAAATAACCAATCTATTTGCTTTTTCAAAAACCAGAGAAGATAAATCCTAAGAAATGAGTCCAAAGGGCATTCCATCTCATCCCTTTTGTAGAAAATACGTTGTATCAGGTACTGTTTGAAATAACAGAGACTTTGGATTAGGCCTGGCAGTCTCTCAGGCACAAATCACCTAGGCTATTTGAGATGTATAATGTTTTGAAACAAAGAAACCTGAAGTCATTGGGAGTCATTCATTCCACAAATGTTTATCACAGGCTGACACGTGCCAGGCAACTGTCTACACACCTACTTTCCATTCAAGCTCTGCCTCTTACTAGCTGTGCAATCCTGGCTAAAGCATTTTATTTCTATACCTCAGTTTCCTCATCTGTAAAAATAGAAATTAAAAAATGGCTACCAACCTCACAAGGCCTCTCTGAAGAGCAAATAAGTATAT
This sequence comes from Camelus dromedarius, assembly GCF_036321535.1. Taxonomy (NCBI): domain Eukaryota; kingdom Metazoa; phylum Chordata; class Mammalia; order Artiodactyla; family Camelidae; genus Camelus; species Camelus dromedarius. Next base: position 9,693,469 of record NC_087465.1, on the reverse strand, counting down.
CTGGAAGTACTTTGTAAACCATGAAGGTGTTAGTTGTCATTTGGCTGGATTGAATTCATGAATGTTTGTTGTGCTATAAATTATATCAGAGGAAAGTGAGCTTCCCTGCTTCCAGGAGACACTTCATAATCTTATTAAATAAGGCTTAGTGTGTCATTTAATCATCTCCCTGGAAATTTAAATATATGAAAGAGAGAGAGAAAGCTAGTATGATGTACAGATTCTGACATTAGATTCATAATCACCATAATGACAAGAACCATACCTATTTTATTCACCACTTTGAGTCTCAATCTAGCCATCAGGCCAAGGCACTCATTTGAAGAGGATGCTTAACTGTGGGAAATATTCTGTGTATCTGCAAATCACAAAACGGCTACCTACAAGGTTGACCCACCAACTCAATGTTACCTACAGCAAATGGCAATAAAGTTACAAAGCATCGTTTGTTATGTTGATGTGTTCAAACAAAAATGTTCTATTTTACAGTACATTTCACATTCAATCTGACCCTCAAACCTAAGCTATAGTCATATCAATTGTCAAACATATTAGGAAGGAAACAAAATGAGGCTCAATGCAGTGGCAGCTGAAAAAAGAGGGAAGTTCTGGTCTCTCCCGGGTTAGCTAAGGATGGGCACCATGGCAGATGAGAAGGATCGTATTATGAAAGATGATAGGGATCTGGCCAGAGATCTGCAAGGAAGAGATCTCATTACTGGGTCTCCAGACTCCCTTCCCCCAGGAAGTGCAGGGGTGGTGGCTTGCTTACAGGCCTGGAAACCAAGCGGGCCAGAAGGCACACCCAGTCCTAAAATATGCCTGAAACTTCCTCTAATGTTTCTAGCTCTTGCAATGACATTCTGGGAACTGAAGTATGCATGGCCTCTTCATAGCAAGAACCGCTATAATTTAACATTTTGAGTTAATAATTTCAGTTAACATTTATAAAGCACTTAGAAAGAGCCTAACACATAGTAAGAGCTATCTAAGTTTGTTAAATAAATAAAGCACTTCCCAGATTGGGTGGGTGAATTATCAACCTTGAGTGACAAAGTAGGGAATCAAAATATACAACAACCCGATATTTCTTTACCTTGATAGATTTAGAAACTTTCATGCTCCGTATTTATTCCTGCATCTCAAGTGTACCCGGTGTGTAGTCTTCTGCAGGACTGAAATTCTACTCATGGTTCATAAATTGCTGTGCAAAACTAAATAATGAAAGAGTCTGAGTCTCAAGAGATGAATTCTCTTTTCTATCTTTCCAGTAACCATCACTAAGAATGACAAAATCTAAAAATCTCAAAGCATTTCTGGATGGTACCTACCAATGCTAAAACTGTGGGAATCAATACAGCCAAATGCACTTTAAAAGGTACAAAAAGGGTTTAAATCACAGAGAACTTAAAAGGGTAGCAACGCAAATAAAGTCTCAGACTACAGGTCCGTCGACAGCAGGTTAATGTTTTCCGTGCCCTCCGCTCCGAGGCCGCCTCCATCCCCGATCCTCGCAGGTGACCTCAGGTAGCGGGGGTCTCCCACCCTCCGGGTTCCCGGCTCCTCTACGCTCCAAAGCTGCGCACGGGTTAACAACATCCCGCCCCCGAGACACCACTCGGGCATTTAGGAATCGGAAAGCAGAATCTGAATTCACCTCGAAGAAACAAAGACCGCAAACTCTCAGAGTTGAGGACCGAGCGGGGGTATTGCTTTTCCTTTCCGACTAACTCGGAGGTTTCCGGGCTGAGGGAGCGGGGCGCTGCCGGGGGACTCGGGAAAGTCACGTTTGCTCCGAGGAGAGGCAGCAGTCGAGGCCCAGGCACGCCTCGCCCCCTCCCGTCTCAGCCGCCCGAGGGGTCCGACTGCGGCCCGGACGCGCGCGGGCCCTGCCGCTGGCCCACCCGCCTTGGGTCCCGGCGGCCCCGCACCTACCCGGCTCCGCGGTGCTGCCTCCCCCCGCGGCCGGCGCGGAGCCGAGCGCACTCGCGCTTCCTCCTTCCCGGCAGGGCCGCCGGGCGCTGGCGTTTCCTCCCTGACGCGTCACGGCGGCCGGCTCCTCCCGCGGGGCGCGCGGGGCGGCCGGGGAGAGCCGAACGGCCCGCCGCGCGCCGCGCAGCCGCCCGCTCTCAGCCGAGGGGCGGCCGGCGCCGGGCAGGAGCCGCAGGCTGGGCGTCCCCCGCTCAGGCCCGCCGCAGAAACCGGCTCTCCTTCCGCCCCCCGCAGGACCCCCGCCAAAGCCCCGGCACAGCGAGAGGTCCGGCCCGCGCCTCGCCGTGGGCGCGAAGTTCGGGGGCCCCAGGCGGATCCCGTCGAGAGGCTCAGACTCCAGGCGTGTTTCCCGCTGCTCAGCGGACAGTGCCCGCGGCCCTGGGGCCCAGGAGCCGCGAGGGCCAGCGCGCTGGTGCGCGCGGGGATCAGGAGCAGGACCGCCGGAGGGACAGGCGCCACCCCAGAACGGCCTGCTGGGCATGCGGTGTGGTGTAAACTGGAAACTCAGAGACGTGAATAAGTACCAGAGAATTCAGGGGAACAACTGTGCTTCGTTTAGCATTATTTGAACAGTTTTCTACTTTTTCATCGGCAGTTTTGGCTTTTGTTTTATGACAGGAGCAAGCTTTCACAAATTGTTAGATCCAGTGTACAGATCTCTCTGCATTCCTATTAATCTCCAAGACAGCTGAGGGCACACTTTACAGCTTCTTATTACTCTTTCTTATTCTTTTAATATATAAATTGCATTTTAGAGCCGTATTCAGCTTTCTTTTTTCCCAGATAGGGTAAAGAGGTGAATGGAGAGCTAAGAATTACATGATTCAATGGGTGTGGAGTAAAGTGGTCAAGATTTTGAAGTAGAGTGTGTTTTGGTTTTGGTTTTGCCCCACAATAAGTTAGATTTTATCAAATGTCACTTGAAGATAGACTCAAACATCGGTTTAAAAGAATCCCATGTGCATATCATGTTTCAGATTTTGAGACAATGACATACTTCAAATTATATGATTCCAGAGAACTTGCCACAAATCTATGAACAAATAAATTTTTCAAAGGTAATTAAAAGAACTGATTTCTGTGTGGCTTCCCTAAATTCAGGGGACATTTCCTTATATTTGAAATATTCAAAAATTTAATCCCCCAGGTAAAGGTAAAAGTATTCATTTTTGATGTCAATTACCATTGTATGGCCTCCTCCTTAAAGAAAATGGATTGTGAATCAAATATTTTTATTCTTCAAAACATAATAATCCTACAGAACTTTCTAAACAGTGATTTACACTGGCATAGGGAAATGGATATAAAATACAGTAGATTATAAAATCTAGTAGATACAAATCAGCACGTTGCCAGGAGTCCTTTGTTTTCACTGTGATCCATACAAAGTAATCCACACAAAGCAATCACACAGTAAGGGAGAAAAGCTAAAGTTCCTCCCTAGTAACAAAGTCAACAAGTGATCAGTGTATCTCTTAATTAAAGCCATATTCACAGAGCTGAAAAATTTCTCAGAGAAAAGGAAGTTTTGTGACAATGAACTCCAAGTGGAATTACATCATTCTTGCTTCAGAGACAAATACCTGGCTATCACCACTTTTCAACGTGTTTTTTTTTCTATTTTTTTGAAAAACAAATATCTGGGAATCATCACATTTCCAAGATAAATTTGTCCTCCTGCTGTGAACACACACACACACACACACACACTACCTCCCAAATATTTCAAGACAAGAAGGTTGATGAGCCACATTCAACTGATAACACATTAGTTATTTTGCCTTTATAATGAAAGCTCCAATTTAATAGCTTGATTTTTCAGAATACTAGAGGTCGTAAATATATCCACAAACTATTAGAGGGCTTTTTCTCTTTAATTTTAAGGGTACACTTTAAGGGTAATCACTTTGATTAATCATACTCACCTCTAGATAGAAATAGATCGTATCTCCATTTCCCTTTATGGTTCCAATTTCTTTTAAGTTTACACTGTAAAAGTTGTTGAGTGCCCAGCAATGTCTAGCTGATGTTTTGCCTTTATAAAAGGTTTCATGTAAATTCATGTGAACACATTTTTAAATAAAGAAAGCTTTTTGTTAGACTTCCAATATTTTGTTTGGAAATATGCAGATAGGGCAAATATTTCATTCATCTGTTTTATCTGTAATGTAGAAATTATGAGCATAAGCTTTGGAGTCAGTCAGACCTACATTTAAGCTCTGGCTCTGCCACTTTCTACTTGGGGCAAATTATTTCACCTGAGAAATGCTTTCATCAGGAATGTGAGGATACTACTTTTTTCTCCTCAGTAAAATAGTAATAGTGCTTATCTCATTGCTATGAAGCCCAAATGAAGGCAGGAGAATGCCTGGAACAGTCTTATCAACTGACTGCTCTGTCATCATCATTATTATTAGCTCACACAGATACAAAAGTGCCAATATTTCATATTTCATTTGTACAACTATAAAGAATGGTCAATTTTTAGAGTTCTGGGGTTTTTGTAGAAGTCCTAAAAGTAACAGAAAAAAATCAGAAAAGAAAACAAAAAACTCCCTAACCAGCTAATACAGTATTTGTTTTTAAATATTCCAATGAGATGAGTACTTGGTTTTCAGCCTCTTTTCAAAATGCAAATTCTTTTCTCTACAATGGTTCCTGATATGGAACCAGAATGACTTTTCACATCATAATAAAGTCTTCTGTTATTTGTAATTCTTCTATTGTTAACTTTGGAAGAGTTGAGGAGCAGAACAATACAGGAAATTTCTCTTCCCTTAGGGAAAAAAAATTGATAAAATGACAGTCACAGGACCTGAATGACTCTATTCATAAGTCAGCTGGTAATGGAAGTGAGGGCCAGTATTCATTAGAATATCTGTTTTACAGCAGATAAATCGCCAAGACAGGAGAGCTAAGAATAATGCTACCAACTACATGATTACAAAAGGAAAGATGTTTTTGATTCATATTATTTGCATAGCTTTTATAGCACCTTTCCCCTCATCCTACTACAGGCTCATCTACCTTAGTGGGGCGGTCAGACATCATGAGTGTTGCTGTAGTTTCCAGCTACGTTTATCCGTTGATATACCGATCACAACATCCCACAACTTCAAAAAAAGAGAAAACCGTTTTTACTGGGAAAGTAGTTTAAGGCATAGTTCTAACTATGAAGTGGCTCAGAAAATAATCAACAAGAAAAGCCTGCTGTAAAAATAGGTAAGAATATGGGAATTAAAGTGACCAATTTATTGAATTTTTCTGAGCAAAACAATTGACTAAAACACAAAGCAACGCAAGGTATATTTAGAAAAACTCGGATACTCACGAGAACTGAAACTGAGACCGGTTTATACTGCCTTAGCACACAGCAGAATTACCCTGTTCCCTTGATTTGGAAGACGGTTCAGAGCCTGCTCATTTTGTGTGTTGGGGGAGTGGCCCAAATTAACCATGTTCAAACTTAAAACTGAAATGCCTGAAATTCAGGTGTGTTTTTTAATAAAGAGAAAACTCTATAACATAGCAAGACTATGTTAGGGTCAAATGTAAGGCTTTTCAGATCACAGAGCTTTCTTACTTTCTATATCAGACTCATGAGAAAAACCAAGAGGAAGGGTTCAGAGATCAAACCCCTTAAACTGCTAGCATCAGCTTTTTGATTAAAAAGTTGCCAGAAATTGCTTTAAATCTTGCTAAGACCATTATTTATCTGAAGTAAAACTATTATCTTTCCCTATTAAAGGAAATCTCATTGTCTTTCAACCCAGTTATTATGAGTATCAAGAACAAAATATAAATTGCCCCTTTTCTTCTTTCTCATTCTTTTTTTTTTTTTTCCTGTCTCTTGTTTGGATAGTCTGTTACCTACATAAACTCTGTCTGTTAATAGTTGACAATAACTTATTTACATAAGTCGTGTCAGCAGTTCCCGTGTCCCTCAGAGAATCATATTAGGCCTTTGAGCTCAAATCTACCAGGTGGACTTTGAAGATAATATTTTAGTTGCTTATCAGTACAGAATAATAGCTTTTCTTAAACAACATTCATTTGGTGACTCAGTTATTTACTGTCAATTACGTGCAATTAATGATTGAACCCATTTCAGATGGCAAAGGCTTAACAGCCTTCGGCTTAAAGAGGTGCGTCGCTGTTTTTTCCTCATCTGGTTCTCTAAGGGAATCTGTGTCTGGCTCAGACAGATGTCGAAGACTTAAATAGACCTTAAGGGACTATAACTCTTCATATACCAAAAGACCCTTCAGTTCTCTAAGTTTTCTGCAATAAACAACTTTGGTTCTTTTAACTTTTCTATACCTCTGATTCTTTTCTTTCTTTCTTTTCTTCTTTTTTTAAAATGTTTTATGACTCTCACACAGATTCTTTCCAAATTCTCCACATTCTTTTTTAGATGAGATGCCCATTATGAGACACGGAATCTTCTATGAGACGACTGGGTAAGTCCTTAGTATAGTGAGAGCATTCTTTCAGCTTTTCCATTCACACATTCTTAAAATGCAACTGATAATTATCCTTATATTTAAAATTATATTTCATCATTAGACTTTAAAATCTGAACTCCAAAGTCTTGTTTAGACTTATATTTAATATATTTAAATGTAAGACTTATATTAAGTCTTATATTTCTCAAATTATATGTAAGAAGTTGTTTTGATTGTCCTAGTGAACTCCTTTGCATCTGTTTTACCAAAACTGTATTTTTCCTGGGTGATTTTTAATTTCATCAAGTTTGTTAAGATAAAAGACATCCAAAGTGGATGGTGCACATCCTAGAGGTACTCAAGGCAGGCTAGCTACTACAGTTGAGAAAGAAAATATCCCAATGTCTACAGATCTTCTAGACTTGAGATGGTGTTACATCCCCAATAAACCTATGGTAAGTTGAAAATAAGCTGAAAATGAATTTAACACACACTACCTACCACACATCATAGCTTAACTGAACCTACCTTAAACATGCTCAGAACACTTACATTAGCCCACAGTTGGGCAAAATCCTCTAACACAAAGCCTATTTTATAACAGTGTTGGATAGCTCATGTAATTCATTGAATACTGTACTGAAAGTGAAAAACAGATGGTTATCTGGGTACAGAATGGCTGGAGGTGTCTCCGTTGTTTGCCCTCCAGGTTGCCGTGCTGACTGGGAGCTGTGGCTGGCAGATGCCGTCCAGCATCACAAGAGTATCGCACAGCATGTCCCTAGCATAAGAAAAGATCAAAATTCAAAACTTGGAGTTCGGTTTCTACTGAATTCGTATTGCTTTCACACCGTTGTAAAGTTGCAAAATCATAAGCTGAATCTTCGTAAGTCAGGGACAGTGTGTATTTGTTTTCCCTAAAAAGAAAGAAATTAAGCTTTATTATTTAACATACACAGTGACACTGGCATGCTCACACAGTCCTTTGTCAGTGCTCTGTAAGGTATCCTGGGAAGGGTACTTTAATAGATATAGCCAACAATGGTGCATTTCTTCCATTTAAATCTAAATATCTTTTTGAAGTATCTTCTTCAGTTGTGATAGATATCAAAATGTAGTATTAGAATAATCTAATCTTAGAACCAGATCTGCAGATCGCTATGTCACAAAGTGTTAAACCAAGATTTTTAAAAATAACGTACCAAGTAACAGACCATCAAGTGAAAGCAAAAAGGCTCTTATACTCTTAATAAAATACGATTAAATTATTTTAAATATACTGATTATTTCATATTTTTAAATTTGGGTTTGATATTTTACAAAGAGGTCACAGGTACATAATTTATATTCTGGGTGTGCATGCAGAAACATTCTTAAGGGCAGGGTGCATATTCAAAAGCACCATGTTAGTTAACGTCCACCAACCCTATTCCTTGGTTTGGTGTCATCTAAAAATTTAATGCCTTTTGTTCTCTTCCTTCTTTATTCAGCAACTATTTGTTGAGTGCCTCATGTGTGTCAGGTACTGTGCTAGGCTCAGGGAGGTAGCAACTGAAACTATAATCCCACCCACATCAGTAGTTTAAATCATTTATGAAACATATACAAGGAACAATTACTACAGCTAAACTCCTCAGTATCACCTGCTTCTCAACTTCTTCCCCTACTTCCAAATCTGGTCTTTACATAGTTAATGACCCGCTGCAGGTTGGGATTTGAATTGAAAATGGTCATCTGAATACCCACCTAGTTTTTATGTAGTTTAAGTAAACCGTTTATCACTTACTTTCTCTTCTAGATATCTGCAAGGTGCTTTTAATGCAATCTTCTGTAAACATAAATATTACTAATTCAACAAGCACTTCCTCTGCAAAGCACTGTGTTAAGACAGAGGGAAGTTCCAAGGTACAAGAACATAAAGTGCTTTCAAGGGGATTTTATATCCTTGTTATAAGATGAGAAAAACCCCTTAAGTTTTTCCTTCTGCAGTGTGGATTGCCTTCATATTGAATGTGTTCCTCAGTATACTGTATTTTTAACTATCTTACCACTTTTGTCTTGTGTTGTTTCTTCAAGCCTAGGACCATCTGTTTGAAAGTTTTACAGGCATGTTATTTGGCTTCAACTATGTCTTCTAAATTTCATCTCGTTACTTGTAATTTTAACCCATCATTTGGATAAATTATTTTTAATTGCTACTTACTAGCACTGGAGAACAAGCATATGAAAAACAGGTAGAGGAAAATACTTCTGGAAACGAACATCACAGAAATTAAAATTCCATACATGCCTAAAATGGGATCCTATACCAGTTCCCTAAATAGCAACAAAATGTGGTGATTTGAGGTATTTAGGGCAAGAAACTGGATCACATGACTTCCTGGGTCTTGTTTACTTTTAAACCCTGCAAATAAGCAAAGCCCAAAGCTCATAGCCTTTGGAAGAATTTAGACCCAATTTGGTTTTTTAAGAAGCAAGCAGTATTAACAGTTCACAAACTTTGGGCATGGTACAAAAAGTCAAAATTAGTTACAAAAGTCTGTGATAATTTAGAAAATGTAAGCCACACATAAAGGCAATAAAGAGACAATATCTTTGAGTTTTAACTGGTATATATTCCTTAGGTTATCCCTCTGGCAACCCCCCCCCCCCCCGCAATGTTCACTATATAACCATTTTCTTAGAAAATAGAAAGAAAAATACAACTTGGACAAATCTCAGTACAGTGTAGTGATTAAGGACATGGCTTTAAAGGAAAAAAGCCCTGGGTTTGAATCTTACTCTGCTGCTTACCAACTCTGGACCCAGGTACACTGCCTAACTCCCTAGCCTCAGTTTTTTTTTTCCATTCAGAAAAGTAGTGCCTACTTCATAAAGTTATTGCGAGGATTAAGTGAGATAATCACACAGTAGAAACCCAATACTTGGTAAAATTTTAAGTTTTACATATATATATATATATATATATATATATATATATATATATATATACACACATACACACACATACATACACACACATACAGTTGACCCTTGAACAACATGGGGGTTAGGGGCACTGACCCCCCCCACCCCGCTACTCCAGCTGAAAATCTGTGGGTAACTTTTAGTCAGCCCTTCATATGAACAATTCTGCATCCATGGATTCATCCAACTGCAGATCGAGTATCAGGTATGTATTTACTGAAAAAGATCTGCACGTAAGTGGACCCATGTTGTTCAAGGATCAACTGTAAATATGTATATAAATTACATCTATATTACATATATAAGATACATACCCATTTGTATAGGCAGAATGACTGTCCCCCCTCAAAGCTATCCACATCCTAGCCCCACAACCTGTGAATATGTTACATTACATGGCAAAGAATTAAGGCTACTGATTAGCTGACCTTAAGATAGGAAGAATGTCCTGGATTTTCTAGGTAGGTCCAGTGTAATCACAAGGGTCCTTAACAGTGGAAGAGGGAGGCAACAGAAGAGTCAGAGATAAGAGACGTGACTATGGAAAAATGGTCAGAGATGCAACAACGCTGGCTTTAAAGGTGGAGAAAGCCAAGAGCCAAGGAACATGGGTGGCCTCTAGAAGCTGGAAAAGACAAGGAAATGTATCCATTTCCAAAGTCGCCAAAAAAAGAGTACGGCCCTAGTGACATGTTGATTTTAACCCAGTAACACCAATGTCAGACTTCTAACCTACAGAGCTATAAGATAATTCATTTCTGTTGTTTTGTCTCTACATTTGCGGTAATTTGTTACAGCAGCAGATAGAAAACAAATTTGATACTTAGATATATCAGAAGCCCTACAAAATAGGCAGGTAAGTGTGGACATACGGAGAACTAGCTTTTTCTCCCCCCAGTTTTGGAAACCATGCTAACTCAGAAACTTTTTCATATTTGTTCTCTTTATACAACTAATTGCAAGAGTCTGATTTACCATACCACCTGATTATCCTCCAAGCAATAGGAGAGCTATTGGCCAATAGCTTAACCCAGATGGTTCTTGATGATGGCTGCTGACAATTGTAGGAAAAAAACGTTTATTTGAGTAATCTCTAGTTTCTTGTGATTTTCTCTTTGGGTCTAGACACCTAGTGTATCGTACAAATTAGTTACAAGTTGATGGTGACACAGGAGTGGTCCTGTCACCTCCCTGAGAGGTGAAGACAGAGGTTGTCAGTGGAGGCAATCATTGACTGCTGCTTCTCAGTTCTTTCAGAAGCACATTATATACACATCATCTTTAATCCTCCTAACAATGCCATTATTCCCATTTTATAGAAAAAGAAACAAGAGTTCAAAGAGCTCACCCAGTGGGAAAGTGGCAGAGCTAAGTCCATTTGCTTTGAAGCCCATGATACTTCTAGAGCACCAAAGAGCCTTCAGTGTCACTAACTGAATACAGCACAAGTGAGGGGATGTTGCTTTTGAGATGAGGTTATAAAAAGACTGTGGCTTCTGTCTTATGCACCTTCTTATGTTCTCTCACTTGCTCACTCATTCTAAGGGAAGACAGCTGCCATGTTGTGAGCTGCCTTCTAGAGAGACCTGCATGAGAAGGGTGTCTTCGGCCAACAGTCAGCAAGGACCTGAGGCCCACCAACAGCCCCGTGAGTGAACTTGGAAGCAGAATCTCCCCCACTGAAGCCTGAAGATGACTTCAGCCCTGGCCAGCACCTTGACTATAGTCTTGTCAGAGACCCTGCACCAGGGCGCCCAGCTAAGCTGTGCCCAGATTCCTAATCCATAGAAACTGTCAGAAAATAAGTGATTGTTGTTTTAAGCCTCTGTGATTTGGAATAATCTGTTAAGTAGTAACAGATAAGTAATACAAGCAGCCAGGGCCTGGCAATCCTGGCATACTGAGCATGACATGCAGGGCCGTGAGAGACCCATCCATAACCATCTGCCAACAACAGGTAAAGCGACAACCCCAGGTCAGCAATGCCATCTCCCCAGAAAAGGGCTGGCATGCCGCGTGCCTAGTATGTAGGAAAGAGCCAGATACTGAGATTGGAAACTAGAATTTAGAAGGAAGCCCATAGCTGGAACTAGCCTTACCAATCTTAGAGCTATTTGTGAAAATTTTTGCTTGCTTGAGGACATAATGCAGGGTAGAAAAAAGTGGCTTCTGCTTTGTGCATGTAGTGAGAAACAAGGTAGAGAGGAATCCTTTTAGAGTCAAATGCTGAAATGCCTGCACTGCCTTCAGTGAACCAGATTATCCAGTTGTATATTACTCCCTCTGCTTGTTTGCCTTTTGTTCTTCTGGAGCCCTTTGTAAACTTTTGTTTAAATATTTTCCCTGGTCTTATCTGTACTCTAGGGAATTATGAGAGTCAAATGCTTGAGCCACAGAATTAAAGAGGAAATAGTGCCCCCTGGAGGCCAGAGTGGCAATGCTCAGAGACCCAAAGATGCAGGAGAAGCTGGGAGGAGGCAAGGAGGATGGCAAGGATCTTAAGAAATGCTAGGAAAATATGTGATATGATTTTAAAATCTCCTTGATTTAAAGCCTTTGAGAAATTGGCATGAAAATTTTGTAACTATGTGTGGTGATGGATGTTAGACTTACTGTGATCATTTCATAATGTATACAAATGTGGAATTGTTATACACCTGAAACTAGTATCATGTTATATGCCAATTATATCTCAATTAAAAAACTCATTCTAAATAACAAAAAAAAATTTTTTCAAAGAGAAATTGGTATGGAAGGTTTTTGTCCTAACACAATAAAGAGCTTTTTGTTTGTTGTTGTTTTGCAAAGAGAGAGTCAATTTTTTTTTTTATTAAAAATTATTCCTGGGTCAAACACAACTGAAACTGTGAACTCCATGAGTGCAGAGACAATATCTTTTCATCTGCATCCTGGTCATCAAATATAGTGCCTGATGTACAACAAGTTCTCAATAAACGTGTGCTGAATGAATGATGAACCAACATGTGACTCAGCTCCTTGTCCATTATTCCTCGAATATTATCTGCCAACGTTAACCTCATTGTTAGTGCATTTTGGTTTGGTTTAAGTTGCTTTTGCTACTTTACAACTACAAATCTTCCCTATTTTAAGACTACATGAGGAGGAAACATCAACATTTTCTGGGCATTTGGGTGCCAATTCAATTAAACAAACCATTTATTGAGTTCTTACTATCTCAAAAAAAATTCTATAAAGATAAATAAGATATGATCCCTGCTCTTGAGATATTTATATTTCAGTGGAGGGTATATACTTGTATACAGTAAATATAATACAAGGCAGGATATGATAAATCCAAAGAGCCATAGTAACATAAGGAAAAGAGTGACAAATGATCAGTGGACCCTGGGAAAGATCATCCACTGACCACCCTTCATCCTGGACAGCAGGTCAAGGCTCCAGCCCTTTTCTATGGCTAGTGTCTGTCTGGTCTGGTCCTCTATAGACATATCTATTATAGGGACCAAGAGTGCAGCTGAAACCACAGTAGCTGGCTGGTTGAGGATTCAAGGATCCTGGTTCCCAACCTTCTGTCTCTTTCATCTTAAAATAACTAACATGTATCTCTGTCAAACATCTCCTAGTTTACAGCCTGATCCAGAAGACGTACCCAGAATTACTCAAGCTACACTTTAAATTCAGTTTTACATATTATCCCTAAGTCTCTATAAATTAAGTATGGTATGTTCATTTAACTGAGAAAACTATACCTCAGAAAAGTTGACTGGTTTCTCAAGCATGTAAGTGGTAGAGCCAGGAATATGTGAGCACAGGTTCAAAGAAGACACTGCCTTTTGTTTTGCAAGGGTGAAATAACATTAAACATCCAGTTTTCTATAAACATGGTGTATGCTCAGTTTGGAATTACACCTTTCCTTTGAATCTTCAAACTATTAAATGATTCAAAACGATTAGCATGAGATGGATATTAAAAAATTCCTTTAACTTTAAATTTGCAACAATATTTTTGCAATATAACCTGTTTTGCAATATAACTTTGCAATAAAGTCAAAAGAACCAGTGATCTAACTCTAGTTTCTGCAGGTAGTAAGTTCTCACCTTCATTGACAACAGAGGCTAATTATAGCAAAGAAATCAAAGTCATCCTTCTCACAAAGGCCAACACTGAGGTGAAGAAAACATGCGTTGTCTGGTCACTGCATCTTCTGTGCATCCTTACAGTGAAAACAAATTTGGCTTTTACTGATGCTACCTCCAGTTCAACTATTTATAATTTTCTAATTTCTGAAGGAGAGAAGACTGAGATTAGCAAACTGAAGCATTATCTTAATTTTTAAAAAATGTTTCAGAAACGGTGCTATTTTCAGATTCTGTTAATAACAGCAGACAAATCACAGTGAATAAACAGGTCAAGAAACTGAGAAGGCTGAATGATGAAATTAAAACAGTAAGCACACACACTCTTATTTAACAGCCTGCATATGCGTGCCAAGCGTGGTGAGTGTTTATGGCTCACTGGACTAGACTATATGCCAGACACATCAAAGAACATTCCAGAGAGATGGGCTGACTTACTAGAAATTGAAAGGCTCAAACCCCACATTTTGTCCTTTTTATTTGAAAAAAAAAAGGTATCTTTTTATTATGAAATATTTAGACATTTTACAGGACAACAAATCCAGTTTCTACAAGTCAATGACACAAATTAAAAAAAAAAAAGAAACAAAGAAAAAAAGGAGGGAAAAAAAGCAGTGAGCTGGATTAAAAGAGACTTAAAAGATCTAAGAACCAAATAGATCTTGTGTGGATCTTATTTAGATTCTGATTTGAACAAACCAACTATAAAAAGACATTTCTGAGACATCAAAGAAATTTGGCTACAGAATTGGTATAGATGTCAGCAATGAATTTTTACGCTTTATGAATATGGCTTTGTGGTATGTGAGAAAACATTTATATTTTAGAGTTGGAGCCTTAATATATGAAGGATCCAAATTGCATACTTGGGATTTGCTTTTAAATATTTCAGCAAAGGAAGAAAAAAAAAGGTAACAGGTGAAGAAAATGTCAGCAGACTTAATATTCATTGAGTAACTGGGTAATTCCCAAGGTAATGGGAATTTTTTGTGCTCTTCTCTTTTTATGGAAGTTTAAAATTTTTAAGATAAAAAATTTTTACAAAATACCTACAGATTTTAATTTGGGAGTGGGGTTATGGTTATAATTCTAGACCTTGCAGACCTGTGAAGGATCTATGCTGATTACTGCAAACTGTATAAACAATTCTTTCCAGGTCAAGTTAGTCTGTTTTATTTGCCATAGTGGTTTTTAAACTCTCTGCCGAGAGGGAAACATACTATGAGGTTACAAAAACCTTTGTTTGCCAAAGTTGCCCTGAATGGTACCCCTGCTTCCATGGTTTTCTCTAGTCATTCTCCACCTACTAGCTAGACTTATGCTTAAAACCGTAAACACAGGCATCTCACTCTCTGCTTAAAACCCAATCCAATGGATTCCAACTCCTGGAATAAGATCAAAAGCTCAACATGGCTCATACAGGCCTATGAGAGCCGGTCCCTATACGTCTCTCCTGCTTCTTCTTGGCCACTTATCTGCACTATGTTCCTGCCTCACTGGCTTCTGTTAGCCCTTCAGAAGCCAAGGTCTGTCCTGGCCCATGACCTTCCCAGATCTGGTCACTCCTCTTGGAACATCCTCCCCCACCGTTTTCTCCCTTATAGAAGCAGTTCTTTTCTCTTTTAATAATTTTCATTGTTCATTTCAGTTTATCATTTTCACATTTGTTTTTCCCACTTTTCTATATGTGTATCCTATTCACAGCCAACAACATTCAATTTTTGTTGAATTAGCTAAGAAATATTTTTACCAAGCTTCCAGTCCCATAAGTATCATAATGAAGACTGAAATTTAATTTTGGAATCCTGGAAAAAGGGAATTTGGTGACTATTATCTTAAACTTCAGAGGAATTAGGGTTGAGGGGCCATGGGGAGTTTGAGAGGAAAAATATCAGACTATAGCAAGTGATGGTTACAGAGAAAAACCTTACACAGGGGAGATACTGATGCCACTGGGGTTGCTGGTGTTTGAATTCATGAACTTCCCTCTCCCTCTGATACCCTCTCTGCGCAGCCAGCGCCCTAACTTCCATTGTCGGTCTCTCCTGTGCAGTGAAGTGCATCCCTCACTGACGGGGCAGATCAGGGCATGGGATCCAGACAACTGACCAGAATCTCTCACTTCCATGCCAGGGAGCATAGGTTGGCAGAATACAGGCAAAAATGTACCGCTCCACAATCACAGGGAGATTTTAACACTTCTCCAAAAATTGAGAGCTCATATACAATGTGAACAAGGCTGTTTAAAAATATGAGCTAGAAGGGCAAGATAGGGTAGGGGATTAAGAGGTACAAACTAATATGTATAAAATAAATAAGCTGCAAGGACATAGTGTACATCACAGAGAATATAGCCAATATTTTATAATAACTTTAAATGGAGTATAATCTATAAAAATATTGAATCTATGTTGTACACCTGAAACTAATGTAATATTGTAAACCAGCTATATTTCAATAACCAAGAAATACAAGCTAGTGGACTTTATATATAACTGTACAACCATGTTTTTTTTTTTTAAGGTTTTATGTGTGTGTGTGAGAGGGAGGTAATTAGGTTTACTTATTTTTAGAGGAGGTACTGGGGACTGAACCCAGGACCTTGTGCATGCTAAGCATGCACTCTATCACTTGAGCTATACTCTCCCCACATGATTATTTTTAAAATTTAACACTACATGATGCTTATGATGTGCCAGGCACTGTTGTAAATGGTTTACAGCTATGGGCTCATTTAAAGAATTAAAAGAGTACACATTTTTTCTCAGGTAATATGGAACATCTGTACAAGTGATCATTTTCTAGATTACAAGTCTCAACAAATAAACATTCAGTATCTATAAATCTAACCATATAGTAAAAGGACAAAAACATGTCAGACAGCAGGTTCCCTGACAAAGGAAGGAAAGGAGGGGTGGGTGAGGAGGGGAAGCTTTAACTCTACCTAAATGTTTTATTTGAGAGAAAGGAGGGAAGGAAGGAAGGAGAGAGAGAGAGGGAAATTTACCTTAAATGGCTCAGAGAAAAAATGTGCATGTATAATATAGAGAGACAAGGATGAGCAAATGGGGTAAAATATTAACACTCGGGAAACTGGGAAGGGTGTACAGGAATTCTTTGCAATATTCTTCCAGTTTTTCTAAAAGTCTGAAATTAAGTCAAAATTTCAAAAAAGTCATTGCAATTATGGCAATCTCAATTTATTGGTAAATGAGTGTCACATCACCTTCTTTGCATAATTTCATAATTAAAAGATAAAAAAACATTAAATCAAGCACAGCAAATTGTTTATGGGAGGAACCCCTTTTGTCAGAAGAGATGAGACTTTATTCACCCACAGAAGGCCACCTCTGAGCAAATTGAGACACGGTGCTCTCAGGGGCTCTGTAAGTGAAGGGGTGGGGACCTTGGGCCCCACTCTCCCTTGGAGCTGGTAGCTCCGTGCAGGGAATGAGCTACCTGACGCTTCAGCCCTGACTCCACATCCTACTTTGCTACAGTTGGTCGTTTTTCTCTATGACAGGGTAAATAAACAAATAAACACTGAAACACACCTAAAATTTGTCTACTCATTATTCAGTTTATGTGCATGTATGCCACAGTCATTCAGCTGGTATTTATGGGATGCTACTGTAAACAAAGCATTGTACTTTATATAGTAGGAAAGTATAAAAACAAATACAAGATACGGCAAATGCTCACCCCAAAACCACAATCTGATGGGAAGGAAAAGCATGAGGGCTTGTGCGTGCCAGAGGTCCAGGGTCCACTTTCATTTTTGCTGGCTCGTTTCATTTTCATACCAGTTCTGTGAAGATTTCATTATTCCTATTTTATAGATGAGGAAGCCCAGAGAAGTTATTAACCAGCTCCAAATTGCACAACTAAGTGACAAATCCAAGAGTTTACCTTGGGTCTGTGTGACTCCAAAGTCCACGCTCTTTCCACATCATCATGTTTATAAAAGTCACAAAAACATAAATACTGTAAAATTTCACTTACTCATCACTCCTGGGGATGAGTCATGCTGGCCAGATGAGTGAGTGAATGGCCATCCTCTAGGACAAAGAGCATTGTTCAAAACTTTCCAAGGATAGAGCAGAGAATGCTCCAGAAGCCCCAGGGAAGGAAGCTTTTTCTCCCTGTGTTTCTTTGCCCTCTTGGGCTTCTGGCATTTGAAGCTCAGCATACCTGATGTCTAACGGACCAGGTTCTTTCTGAAAGGTCCAGCAGGAGGTGGCCCCAGATTCCTTTTGCCTTTTTGATCCCTCAAAGCACAAATGAGATAGATTGATAATTCAGAAATAATTTTAGGACACACTAAGGGAGAACAAAAAGAGGAATACCAACCAGTATAAAAACAGTTGGATTTCTGAAGGACAGTTTTCTGATACCAGATTGAGCACTACATGCCCCCAACCCCAGTCCTGAAAGTTAAAACACTGTGCCTTGGTCCAAAAGGGTGGTGACCCTGCTGGCCTGCTTCTCATCTCATTCTCAGCATTTTGCTATCTCCTGACCAGCTGGCTTTCAGTATTTATCTTGCTCTTTGTCCTAGAATTGGGTCTAATTATTCATTCTACACAAGAAATATGTAACCTCCCTGAATTTTAGATTCCTCATCTGTATAAAATGGGAATAAAAATATCTAACTCATAGAGGTCAAATGGGGGAGATCATGCAGGTACAGGGCACATACTAAGTGCTATTAAGTTATCTTTCTTTTCTTCCTTCTCTGCATGTACGCATCATCACCACCACCTTCATCATCCTTACAGTAATTATAGCTAATGGTTGAGCATTTACTACGTCCCTGGCACTGTTCTAAATACTTTACGTGCATTGACCACTTTAATCCACACCATAATCTTAGGAGGTAGGTACATGACCACCTTCATTTTATGAAGACATCAAGGCACCAGGAGGTCCCAAGTTCAAAAGCTGGGACTCAGTCTAGCCAGTCGGCCTCCAAAGCCTGCACTTCTGATCACCATGCTACACCTCATACACAGTGTACCCTGCTGTGCTGAAAGTTAGTCATTTAGACCTACACATGGACCTCTCCACTCAGGCTGCCTTTCTGGTCTGTCTCCATCCCCAACCAGGGCCCATAAGCTGACACTGGGGCAAGAAGAGGCAGAATTGAGGGAACCTTAGAAAAGAGCCTACAAGTATCTCCAATCACATACAGAGGTGTAATTTATGATTAAAGGGGCAGCTACTACAGAATGCTCAGCCCGGTTTTAATTCTTAGAGCAGGCATTTAATACTTCCAAAATCAATAAAGAACATGTACAAAGGTCGATTCCTTTGGGGGAAAAATTACCAAGCGTAAGTACCTTCCAAACTTAGGAAGAAGGGATTGCATTTGGGGGGGGGGGTTTGTTTGTTGTTTAAGATCAGTTAGACTGCATTAAAACAATAACTTATCAGTAAATATTTTCCCTTATCATTAGGACAGTGATTAAGAATGAGGGTTAAGAGCAGACACAGGTTGAATTCTAGCAACACTGCTTTACTAGCTGTTAGAACTTTACTCAACTTCTGTGTTTTCTGATCTATAAACGGGAATGATACCTATCACCTAGGGATATTGTTAGGCTCAAGTAAGACAGTATAATTCAGGCGCACGGTACAGTGCCAGATGCATCAAAGCACTCAATAAAATACTTCTCTTTTTGCAACATCACTGTAATGGCTGAAGAATATCCTATCTCATGGCTGTGCCAGGCTTCATTTAACCAATCTCACACTGTTAAACATCTGGATCATTTTCAACACTATCAATAATGTAAACAATAGCAAAAATTTCCTATACATTTCTGGTTATATCTTTAGGGTTAAATCCTGTAGGGGATTTGGTGGGTCAAAGAATATCAACCTTGTAAACTTGTGACATACACTATCAAATTATTGATCAACATATAGTTTTACCAAGTTAATCGTCTCCATACTGAAGGTATCTAGTCAACTCTTGCCAATAATAGACATTATTTGAAAGAAATATGCCAGTATTGTGGGCCTCTCTCTTATTTATTAGATGTTTCAATTTCTTCTTTTGTTATATTATAAAGCTCTTAGGCTCTATAAATTAATTAAAGCATAAGATTGGCAGAAAAATAGAAAAATAATTGGAATGGGTAAAAATTTTAATGTAGCATATTATAGACATGGCATTTCAAGTCATTTATGAGGGGATGAATTTTTCCAGTGGTTTTCAAAGTGCTCCCTGGAGCCTCCTCTATAGGGAGGCTGGGAATGGGGGTAAGGAGTGTTGCCAGGTTAGCATAATTCTCATCCTTCCCCATTTCAACCACATTTACCTGTTTTACATATTGAGCTTATTGGTAAGTTGATCTGAAGGGTTCTGGACCTGAAAACAAAACCCAAAACACATTTAATGCAAGGTTTGGGGACAACTGGCATTTTTCAATATAAAAGAAATAGATAAATAAGTTGAATCTCTTCCTCACATCATATACACAAATACTTATCAGCTGATTAAAACATTAAATGCAAAAAAACCTCCATCTACTACCACAAAATATGGGCAAGCAGTAACTCTTTTCAAGTACACTGATAAAAGTAGATCATACCAAGAGGCAGTATCTGTCTCTGTTGGTTTTTCCTAAAGTGTGTGCCTATGACATAGGTTCAAAATGGTTCTGTAGCCAAGGAAGTGTAGAAATGCTGCATATCAATTATTAGGGCAAAGGAGCTCTAAGGGCACTAACACCCTCCTTATTGCTAGCAGCATCCCCAGAGCATTCCAAAATACGCACTCTAAATAAAACAAAACAAAAAGCAAATAAATAAAACAATGTGCAAAGTAAACAAATGTAATTGAAGGATAGATCCTTGTATCCTGTGCTGCAGGCAGACTCTGGACAGTAAGCCCTTCCTCTCTCTCGTTATTCTGAGGCCATCACTGCTGCTCTTTGGAAAGAGTCACATTATCATCAGCCTAGAAAGAAAGGCTCTGAGAAGTCCTACAGTGGAAAAAGAAAACGAACTTAGTTTATTCAACATCTCCTAAGCTTATTTCTCTGTAGAACCCTTGCCTCAACATGACAATTTATGGAACACACCTTAGCAAATGCCAGGCTATATGAAAATTAATATTCAAACGGGAAAATGCTGGGTGAGGAATCCTTGTCAAAGATATTCTGCCCATTCATCACTCTCCCATGCTGTGATTTGCTGACATCTAGTGCCAATGCTTTAATTTAGTACACACACATAATTTCCTACACTACATTGCTGCCCACCAAAATAAAATACCCTGCTTGCAGACTGCCCTGGATTTTAATTCTTATATATCATCATTATGATGCATTTATAATTTGGAATACCATGAAAGAATTTACGTACGTGATTCATAGGGCTGAAAAAGCACTTTTGCTCTTCTCTCGTCTATTAAAATGTCTTATGAAATTATGCATATGAAATATGTGTCAAGTACTTCTTGCTCTGACTTTTTATGTCATATTCATGAAAGGAACTGAATTAGGCTGTGTTGGGGCACAGAGCTAGAAGGTTCAGAGAGAGGGGTCAGGCCATTCTACAAAAACTTAAAACTGTCACTGGAATGAAGATACAAGTGTTTTGTTTTGTTTAGTAAATTCTTGAACTTTCTTTTACCCTTCAGGTTCTACACTGAGGGAAAAGAAAAAGTAAGAAGAAGCAATGATAATATAACCACAGTGATAAGCATTCTCCTGCTCCAAGGACAGTGGTTATTTGGTCCAGCCATTTAAAATTGATGTTAATTTAAATTGTACAATGTTAGGTTTGTGATCATTAACATTCAACTTCTGATCTACATTAATTGTATCTCTGTATGTGTACTAATGTCAGTGCAAACGACACCTTTTTGCACAAATGTGTTAATAATTTCTAGGATTTTTGCTGCTAGTTCAAGATAATTAGATCTCATATTTTCATAAAAATTCTAATGCTACAAAATCCTGGAACACCAATTTTAATTATCACTTAATAACTCTGTAAAGCAGTCTTATTCACTGTAAGACAGGGTTAGTATTTATGAGTATTTGAAATCTGAATTAAATAGTACCTAATTGAATTATTGCTGGGAACCAAAAAACAATTCCTTACTAGTTCAGCTACGGCTCCTAAGTTGTGAATATGAGAATATGTACGTGCATGTGTGTTTTGTGCAATTTCTGCTTTTAACGGGAACGTGGCATTGACAGTCAGAGTGCTGGTTCTTTAGAGTGGGGCATGTCTAGGCCACTGTGTACATGTGATGGCTCAACTCCATCAGAATTACAGTGGAATCTTTATTCACACATTTTGTCATGATGTCCTTTGGCTTTCATCTGATCCAAACAAAATCCTAAATTCAACGTGGACTCCATACTCAAACTTCATGTTTTAAGGTGCTCATCTGGAAAACCATGTTACCTTATTTTAGATTAGTAGAGAATTTGTGGATTTTCTATAAATATATGCTTGTCTCTCAGGCTGAGAAACTGCCACGGATGATAGCCATTCATTCATTCAACAATATTTATTGAGGCTACTGTGTGCCTGGCACAGGGATTCCAACAATCAACAAACTGCCGGTCCTTATGAACAGCCTTACAGTCTAATGGGGAAAGAGGACAACAGACAAGTAATTATATGATTTCAGATAGTGATTCGTGCTGTAAAGAAAGTGAGCAGGATAAGGGAACAGAGAATCAAAAGGACAGAAGTGCTGTTTTAGAGATGCTGGCAGGAATGGCATCTTTTTGGAGCTGATGTTTGAGCAGACACCTAAATAATATTGTCTAGGAAAAGGGTTTTCCAGGCAGAAGAAGAGCAAGTGCAAAGGTCTTGAGACAGGAATGTACTTGGAGTGTTTGAGGACCAATAAGGTAGCCAGTATGGTTGAAGTATGAGTCAGGGAAACAAAGTGAGAGAAGTCACTGGGGCCAGGCCACAGGGTCTTATAATGTAGTAACGACTTTGGTGGTTCTTAGGGAGGAAAAAATGCGACTGCAGAAGGCATGTTTTAGATAGACAAGAGATGGAACTCCTGTCTCTGAGAATCTTTTTTTTTTTTCTTTTCCTTTTAAAAATCAACTTTATTGAGGTATAATTTACATACGACAAATGCACCCATTTTAAGAGTACAGTCAGATGACTTTTGGCAAATGTATATATCCATGTCACGTTCACCATAATCAAGATAAAGAATATTTCCATCATCCCCAAAAGTTCCCTTGTTCACTTCTGCAGTCAGTCCCCATTTCCTGACCCCCATCAGAGCCAGGACCTCACTGGAATTGGGGGACTGATTATTTTTAATGGGAACTTTAAGGACCTAGATCTGTGCTGCCCAGTATGGTAGCCACTAGCAAAATGTGGCTACTTTCATTTAATTTAAATTAGATTAAGTGAACAATTCAGTTCCTCAGTTGCACTAGCCACATTTCAAGTGCCTAAGAGCCACATGTGACTAATGGCTGCCATGCTGGACAGGACAGGCATAGGACTTTTCCATCACCACAGACAGTTCTATTGGGCAATGCTGAGATGTCACTCTGGTGGAATGTAACCTTCACCACATGGAGGTGGTCCAAGCAGCCTGAAAACTGAGTAAGCCAAGCCATACACGTCACATTACCTAGCTTTATGTTACTATCTGTGTGCATTACCTTTATCACCAAGTAATTAATAAAACCCATGCTTGGGCCAGGGTGTTAAAGGCCGGTGGTATGACAATGGCAATGGTAACTATGGAGTTGTTCACTACATGAAAACTCTTCTTCCATTACTAAGTTTAAAGGATATCCTATTTTTATTAAGGGAAATGATTTCTCTTATAACTCATAAGGCACAATCTTGTTTTAAGTAAAATTAAACCTCAGAATCACCGTCTTACTACATCTATGTGTGTGTGTGTTTTTGAAGGGGGCATTCTGAAGCAAATAGGCTGAAATAGAAACATTTGTTAAAGCTGGTGGTGAGTTTTATATTATTTTTCTGTACACTTTTGAGTGTTTGAAATATTTTAAAACAAAAAAAGTAGGCTTTCATTTTAAATGTTAGACAAGAACATTTAATGTTATCAAGATTGTTCATGATGTGATTAAAGAATATAAGTTTAAAACAGTATGCACAGTAGTATAGGAAGATGGTCGGAACAGCCTAAGTGTTAGTATGGCATAATAGCTAAGTGTAATCTGGAGCCAGACTATGTGGGTTTTAATTCTAATTTTGCGACTTATTAGCAATGACACATTGAGTAAGTTACTTAACTTCTCTGTGCCTCAGTTTCCTCATCTGTAAAATAAAAATGTTAATAATAGTACCTGGCTCATAAGGATATTGTAAGGATTAAGTAAGTATATGTAAAGATCCTGGTGCACAGTAGATGCTCAGTAAGTGTTAACAGCTACCATGATGAGGCTGAGGATGAGGGTGGTGTAATTTTGGTTTCTTAAAAAAGTACACTCCTGTTTTTCTTTTCTTTCTTTCTTTTTTTAGGGAAAAGAAAAGAACTTGAACAGTCCATCAAAAATGTTAACAGTTGTATAACCTCTAATTGATAACAGACTTATTTTTTCTTCTTTTTTACTTAGTTTCTAAATATCCGATGTCAAGTAATTCTTTTTATACTTAAAACAATAGAAACACTGAAAACCCAATTTTGACTTTAAGCCCTTCACCCAAAGTGCCCTATAGTCTGGTAAGCAGTGATTTTCAAAGTGTGATCTTTGGACCATAGCATCAGCAGTACCAGAGAACTTGCTAGCAATGCAAATTCTCAAACTCCACCCCAGAATGAGTACACCTGGGGTGGAGCCCAGCAATCTGTGTTTTAGCTTTATATTCGATTCTGATGCCCAGTAAAGTCTGAGAACTACTGTGCTAAGGCATAACTTGTAGCTCTGTACTTGACATCTCTCACCTTTATATAAGGACAAATCCTGCCAATCATTCTTCCTCAAATACTCTCTGCAACTCTTGTTCACAGTGTCCTCCTTCCACCCTTGGGCATACCTTCTCCACAAGCCTTTTAAGAATATCTCCTCTCTATCCTCAGTTACTACTGCCTGATACAGAACACACAAATGCTTTCTGGAGGCTGGCAGGTAATTTGTCTCAAGGGGGCCTGGTGTATGACCTTAAAGAGTGAAGTGCTGGCCACTGCCCAAAGATGTTCACATTCTAAAAAAGTTAAACTGCTGCTGGTCAAACACAAACATAACAAAGCCAAGTTTGGCTACTGGCCATCAGTTTGCACTCACTTCTTGGCTAATTCTCTCTCATATCACCAAGCAGCTATGATGTAGTGGAAAGAGTGAGTTCCGAAAAATGGAGGAAAACCTTGATTTGAAGCCCAGCTCCACTACTTGCTAACTGGGTGGTAATAATGATGATAAAAATGTGAACCTTTCAGGGTTACATCTTCTTCTCATCTGTGTAATAAGGACAATACTACCTATCTCATGGGATTGTTTTAAAGATTAAGATAATATACTTAAAAACATCTGCCCTGTAACAAGCCCTCACTAAATTGTTCACAGCGTTTGTGATATTTTCTTATATTGTTTTGATTGATTATATGCCTTATTCTACTTGTATTTAAGAACAATTTAGTTAAGCCTATTTATTCTATTAGACTCTGAGCTCTTTTGGGATGGGGATGGCCTTCTGCACCCTTTTAAGTTCCTACAATACGTACTTCAGTAATGAAGTCCCTCTCACATCCAACCCAAGCTTCAACAAAAGCTTGTGACTCAAAGTCTGATTGTCTGGGGTAGGGATCTGGAGTGACATAAATGGACTCTCAGTAGAGATGTACATTTCATATGAGAAAGTATGTGGCTTACTTCTAACAATTCCCAAAGTTATGCTTCCCTTCTTTTTCCAATATAAAAGAGAAAAAACAAGGATGGTTGTTCTGCTGTTAAGTGGAGACCCCTAGCTTTTTACATTTACCAGGTTTGTAAAAAGCAATATAGGAAGTTTAGAAGTGCCATACCAGAAATGATGAAAAAAATGAATTTCAGCATTAACTTAATTTTGACAGTTCAGATACAAGTGATGCTGGGGTGATGGTGGTAGAAGAGGTAGGTAACATCAGGTGCTCAGCACATTTTTCCCGTCTGGAATACTGATTCAAGAACAATAACTATTTTATGTTCTACAAAGATTTTATGAAGGTCATTAGGTAATTAATATCATGGGATTTGGCGGGAAGAGGAAGGAAGTATATGTATCTCACGCAAGCAGGTTGCAGGCTTTCTGCACTCCTTTGACCACATAAGAAATAGAATGTCATAGAAAACAAACTTATGGTTACCAGGGTGGGAAGGGGGGAGGAGGAATAAATTGGAAGTTTGAGATTGGCAGATACAAACTACTATGTACAGAATAGATAAACAACAAGGTTCTACTGTATAGTATAGCACAGGGAACTATATTCAATGGCTTGTAGTAGCCTGTAATGAAAGAGAATATGAAAAAGAATATGTGTATATATATGTACAGCTGGATCACTGTGCTGTACACCAGAAACACACAACACTGTAAATCAACTATACTTCAATTAAAAAAAAAAAGAAAACAGAATGTCACATTTGGTCATGACAAAATTTTCTTTTTCTTACTTTATAGGTACCCATGCCTAAGTGCCTGTAAAGAATTAATTCACACCCTGGATTTGGCCTGGTTAATATCATTGCCCCTTTATTTATGTTAGCTTTCTTACCTTCTGAACTTTGCATTTACAGACTTATTAAAATAAATGACTTTCAGGTTAAATGATCTAATTTAATTCTAGAATTGCTTTAAAACTTATCTCCTCTCCCTGCTCCCCCCATTAACTATTTTTTTCCCTCAAAAATATAGTCCTTAAAAGTAGGAGAACTATAGTAACAAATGGGTTTAAGTATCAAATTTAGTTTGGGAACAGAATTTCTAACTAATCAAGGTTACATATGGAGAAATTAACACTGGACCAGTCAAGTGGATTGTACTTGATAAGTCAGACAAAGGCTACCCAATTCTTTCAGCAGGGTGGAAGTAGATATTCTGTGAAGGTACGATTCAGAATGACATATTCAAACATACTTTAAAAAAAATCTATTCCACTATTCATAAGTTTCATCAACAAGGACAATTTGGGTTGGTGATCTCCACATGAAAGTGCACATCAGTGTTGGAACTGCACACTGCTATTACTCTTTATGTGCTCCGAGGATTTCATCATGAGAAAAATATAACTTTGCTGTAGGTGTAAATTCTCAGTCACAGCAGAAAATAATTTCCACTTAAAGGGCACATCTAGTTTCTCAACTTATAAAGAATTAAAAATCAGCTCCAAGACCACTTGTGTAGTTACCACCAAACTACTGTCAGAATAGATATAAACAATTTTCCTGCATGAATTAATTCTTTAAGAAAAACTATTGAAAATTATTCCCTTCAAGGTAAGTAACATTACCTATCTTGTATGGAGGTTACACTATTTTTACAGGCCAGGTAGAATTGGGCAAGAAAATAATTTAACATTTGAAGGATTTCTTTTTGAAGCATGCCATTTCTTCAGAAGAAAACTGTAAACAATAATTAGGTGAAAGTCAGCACTAATATCCTTCAGGAGTGTGTATTTTACAGTCGATTCACTTCAAAGCATCAAATATTCTGTTTGCTTAAAAAACCTAATAAGGTAAACAGTTCCCTTGGCAGCTATAGAAAACTTGAGTGGTTTCATGGACTGTACTATGTATCTATTTCGTGCCAAATGTTTCAGAAATTTTGAGGGAGTTTCACTTATCTAAAGTTTCAGAAAGCAAGAATTTCCAGAATGATAAGTGAAAGGGGCTAACTGTACAACATTAAAATAGTATTAGCTTTCAATTAACATATGAATGTGTTCTGCATAAAGCGGCAGTTTCCTAGCACATAAGTAATAAAGTTCTGTATACACACTACTACATATAAAACACATAAACAAGAACCTACTGTGTAGCACAGGGAACTTTATTCAATATCTTGTAATAACCTATAATGAAAAAGAATCTAAAAAAGAATATATATAACTTAATCACTTTGCTGTACACCTGAATCATTATAAATCAACTATACTTCAATAAAAAAAAGAAGAAATGACGTTACGATATAGTGAATGGTGGACTATTAACACTGTATTGTATTCTCCACCTAGAAAATTCTGTTAGAATTTTAATGAGTGGTGCTTGGAAAACGTACAATTAAAAATTTCATAGTAATCATTTCCCTATAGAAAATTGGTATCTTCAAGGTGCATTTTTGGAAAAACCTCAAATCTTGATTTTCAATAAAGCAGAGATGTATAACTCAGAAAAAAAATTCTGTGTCCTCCTTAAGGGTAAACATCCTTATTATCCTCTTGAGTCATTAAGAGGAGATCCTGAGGCCTAACAAAAGGTCTGAGCTTAACAGCTCCTTTTCCCTCTTGCAGTAAGTCGTGTAAAAAGCACTCTCTGGGGCTGAGATATCCCTGTGATTTGACCTTGGACAAGTAACTTAATTCTTTCTAGTCTGTTTCCATAAATGTAAATACAGTCAGCAATACCTGGTAAAGGTATTACAGGTGTGAGGATGAGATGATACATGTGAACAAGTTATGCAAACTATAAAACAGCAGTAACTAGAAGTTAGTTACTATTTTATATTAACACTTCTCCTGCCTATGTCCCTGTCTGTAAAATGGGTACAGATCTAGGTCTAAACGCCCGCAAACCTAAGCAAGTCATTTCCTTTCTGGACATGTTTCCTCTATTATTATATTATTAAGATTAAACGACATCGTGTATGTAAATGCTATGACAGGCATATATCAAGAACGCAATAAATGATAACTGCTATTACTCTCTGAGGGTAGGACTATAAGGAGTAAACAATGTTACACCTACTTAAAAAGCTCTGGATCTGTATTTAAACTCTATACACATTCAAGGTATTGCTTTTTGTACTGTAAACTGCAAAAATGTACACGGTTCCAGGAAACAAATGGCGCCTCGGTGACTCCCAGCACAGAGGGGAAAAAGGCAGAAGAGGTAGTTCAGGAGCCTCAGTGGCTTGTAAGAGCGGTAAGAATGAGAAGTGAGGAGTGTGACAGGACAGGATGAAAAAAAAAAAAACTTAAGAAACATTCCGAGAATCAATTCACTATACTCTCCCCTTTTCTTTTATGACCTCCAGCCTAGACTAGACCATTTCACTCAACTTCCCAGCCCGCCATGTCGCTGGATATTTATTTACTGTACCTTCTTCACTGAGAGCCTTTCATTCCCCTCCCCTTCTAGCAGTCGTGAACTTCAGACCCTTTGCTTCCGACACCCATTCCCTTTAACTCCGTTTTTAACCAGGCTTCCCTGTATCCTTCCCTCCGCCTATGGGGGAAGTGAGGCCGCTCGAACCGCAAGGCATCCTAGGAAATGTGGTCTCTCTTACTCATTTTGCTTGGGCCCCAGGGTGGGGAAGACGACAAAAGAGGTACACTTAAAACTACAACTCCCGGCAGGCAACGTGAGTGACAATCTTCCTTTCTGCCTCCCTCCCCACTGCCTTCCTCTTCCTCCTCTCCGCGGGCGCTGAACCGCTTGGCTTCACGGTATTTGTAGTTCTTTACGGATCAAAGATCCCAGCACTTGATGGCCAGGAGAGAGGCTGGAAAACTCTAATTCCCAGAGGGCAGAGCGAAAGCTGCGCCTGCGCAGTGTCGGTAAGGGCGTGTATGTCTGTGTGTCTGAGGGAGAGAGAGCGAGAGTGACTTGAGTGTGAGTGCGGGGTAGGGTGGTGGCCGTTACGTTCGGGGCAACGGCTACGGCTACGGCGGTGGAGAAGTAAGAGAAACAACGTCCGGCGCTTCCGCCTTCGCTTAGGAGGAGGAGGAGCTGATAGGGAAAGGAAAGTGATTCGCCCTGGGCCTGGACTAGACCGAGTCGGGCCGGCTAGGGTCTGGGCTATGAGCCTTTGAGGGTCGCTTGGGACGCGGAGCAAGACTCGAGAGCCAAGAGCTATGTCTCAGCCGCCGCCGCCGCCGCCTCCGCTGCCGCCGCCACCTCCTCCCCCAGAGGCTCCTCCGACTCCGCCGTCCCTGGCGGCGGCGGCGGCGGCTGCTCCGGGGGGGCTCTCGAAGCGGAGAGACCGGAGAATCCTCTCCGGGAGCTGCCCGGATCCGAAGTGCCAGGCGCGTCTGTTCTTCCCGGCCTCCGGTTCTGTCAGCATCGAGTGTACCGAGTGCGGACAGCGGCACGAGCAGCAACAGCTGCTGGGGGTGGAGGAGGTGACCGACCCGGACGTAGTGCTGCACAACCTGCTGCGGAATGCGCTGCTCGGGGTGACAGGGGCACCCAAGAAGAACACGGAACTGGTAAAGGTGATGGGCCTTTCTAACTACCACTGCAAATTGCTGTCGCCCATATTAGCTCGCTACGGAATGGACAAACAGACAGGCCGGGCTAAGCTTCTCCGGGACATGAACCAGGGCGAACTGTTCGATTGCGCTTTACTGGGTGACCGCGCCTTCCTCATCGAACCAGAGCATGTTAACACGGTGGGCTATGGCAAGGACCGCTCCGGAAGCCTCCTGTATTTGCATGACACTCTTGAGGACATCAAGCGGGCCAATAAAAGTCAGGAATGCCTCATTCCAGTGCATGTGGACGGGGATGGACACTGCCTGGTTCATGCTGTGTCCCGGGCTTTAGTGGGCCGGGAGCTCTTCTGGCACGCCTTGAGAGAGAATCTTAAACAGCACTTTCAGCAGCACCTGGCCCGATATCAAGCTCTGTTCCATGACTTCATTGATGCCGCTGAGTGGGAGGACATTATCAATGAGTGTGACCCTCTGTTTGTACCACCTGAGGGTGTTCCTTTGGGTCTGAGGAACATCCATATATTTGGCCTTGCCAATGTGTTACATCGCCCTATTATTCTGTTAGATTCACTCAGTGGCATGAGAAGCTCTGGTGATTATTCAGCTACCTTTCTGCCAGGGCTCATCCCTGCAGAGAAGTGCACTGGGAGAGATGGTCATTTGAACAAACCAATCTGTATTGCATGGAGTAGCTCTGGTAGAAACCATTATATCCCCTTGGTAGGCATAAAAGGGGCTGCTTTGCCCAAACTGCCTATGAATTTACTTCCTAAAGCATGGGGTGTGCCTCAGGACCTTATTAAGAAGTACATCAAACTTGAGGAGGATGGTGGTTGTGTCATTGGAGGAGACAGAAGTTTGCAGGATAAATACTTACTTAGGCTTGTTGCTGCTATGGAAGAAGTTTTTATGGACAAACACGGTATCCATCCTAGTTTGGTGGCTGATGTCCACCAGTATTTCTACAGGAGGACTGGGGTGATAGGAGTTCAGCCTGAAGAAGTCACAGCAGCTGCTAAAAAAGCAGTAATGGATAATCGCCTTCACAAATGTTTGCTCTGTGGTGCCCTTTCTGAACTTCATGTTCCTCCAGAGTGGTTGGCTCCAGGAGGGAAACTGTATAACCTGGCAAAAAGTACTCATGGACAGCTGAGGCCTGACAAAAATTATAGCTTTCCCTTGAACAATTTGGTTTGCTCATATGATTCAGTGAAAGATGTTCTGGTACCAGACTATGGATTGAGTAACCTAACAGCTTGTAATTGGTGCCATGGCACATCTGTGCGAAGAGTCAGAGGAGATGGGTCTATTGTGTATTTGGATGGGGACAGAACTAATTCTAGGTCCACTGGTGGCAAATGTGGTTGTGGATTCAAACATTTTTGGGACGGTAAAGAGTATGACAATCTACCAGAAGCTTTTCCTATTACTTTGGAATGGGGTGGAAGAGTGGTCAGAGAAACAGTATATTGGTTCCAGTATGAAAGTGATGCATCTTTGAATAGTAATGTTTATGATGTTGCAATGAAACTTGTTACCAAGCACTTTCCAGGTGAATTTGGGAGTGAAATTCTCGTTCAGAAAGTTGTCCACACTATATTGCATCAGACTGCCAAAAAGAATCCTGATGATTATACTCCTGTAAATATAGATGGTGCACATGCCCAGAGAGTTGGAGATGTACAAGGACAAGAATCAGAGTCTCAGCTCCCAACTAAAATTATTCTTACTGGACAGAAAACAAAAACTTTGCACAAGGAGGAGTTAAACATGAGTAAAACGGAAAGAACTATTCAACAGAATATTACGGAACAGGCTTCTGTAATGCAGAAACGGAAAACAGAGAAGTTAAAACAAGAACAAAAAGGACAACCCAGGACTGTTTCCCCCAGTACCATTCGTGATGGTCCATCCTCTGCACCTGCCACCCCTACCAAGGCTCCCTACTCACCAACAACTTCTAAGGAGAAAAAGATCCGTATAACAACTAATGATGGACGACAGTCCATGGTTACACTTAAGTCTTCAACAACCTTTTTTGAACTTCAGGAAAGCATAGCCAGAGAATTTAACATTCCTCCATATTTACAGTGTATTCGGTATGGCTTTCCCCCTAAAGAGTTAATGCCACCGCAGGCTGGAATGGAAAAGGAGCCAGTTCCTTTACAGCATGGTGACAGAATTACAATAGAAATTCTAAAAAGTAAAGCTGAAGCGGGTCAGTCTGCTGCAGCCCACTCAGCCCACACTGTGAAACAAGAAGAGGGTGCTGTCACTGGTAAACTGTCATCTAAGGAACTTCAGGAGCAAGCTGACAAAGAAATGTACTCCTTGTGTCTTTTAGCAACGTTAATGGGTAAGATCAATTTGACTTGATACTATTTCTTAACTTAATTGTGAATGTAATATGCTAAGTTTTTCTGTTGTCTTTGTGAAAAAAAAATCTGGTCATTGTAAGAACTGTTTGATTATATATTTTAGAAGAAAATTTTTTCTTTCATTTTTTGGCAGTAGATGGCTGTTAGTGTAGTTCTCTATTGAGTAAGTATTAGGAAAACGTAACTAAGAAAGTGAAAGTGATCCCTTAATTGTCACCAGATTATTTAAATATAATGTATTCTTGTAATTGTTTTTTTTTTTTTAAATAAGCTTGTAATGTATCCATTTAAAGCCTTTTTCATTTTTACCCCCGTTGGCTCTATTGAGCCTGCCCACCTTTCCCCTTTTCATTTATTTTTAAATTTCATTTTCTTGCATGTCATGTGATTTCAGGACTTCCTGTTTGATGAATTGCAGTTTCTGGGTTTATATGCTCACTGCACTTCCCAACTAATAGTCTCTCTCCTCCATTTCCTGTTCTGCTTTTCCCAGTTCATCACGTTTTTCTTACTTGTTCATTAAGATTTGTGCTCTAAGTAATTTTCTTGTTCGGTGACTCTTTGCCATCAGTTGTAATCAACTATTTATTATAACTCATGAGAAACATAAGAAACAGAGGTAGATGTTAATGATGTTGCTTAAGAAGCATTTCTTTTTAATAATTCAGCACAAATTAAAGGAAAATATATTATCAACCACATATGTAATTTAAAGCTTTGGATAATTTGGGAAATGATCCAGTGGTGTGTTTTTTACATTTTTTTTGTCTAATCTTTGTTTTTAGATTACTGTGAATATGGTTTATTAAGGCTTAAAGTAGAAAAATTGAAATAAATTACCTATTAGAGGGGCCTTGTTTTTGCTGAGATTAGAGCTTTCAACTAGAAAAATGATCTGGGTTTTGATTGTGTTTTCTAAGAGTACTGAATTTCAGTGACTTGGGCCTTGACCCACCAAAATGAAGATTATTTATTTCTGGCTTGTTAAATTTGGGGGCCTAGTAGTTAATGGGGATCTAAAAGCTTTGTACCAATTTGTTACTTAATATTGCTGACTCTATTTGGGGGACACATTATCATTGAATTGGGGGATATGTCAAGAAATGTACTAAGCACTTTACATTTTACTATCTCTTAGAGCTTTTAGTTTCTCAGAGACTGTATGGAATAAAGGAAATGATTGTGATTTTTGCAGTCAGACCTCTAATTTGAATCCTGGCTCCACTACTTATAAATTTAGTAATTTCGGGCAAACTACTTAACCCCCAAAGTACTTTAGTTGCCTCCTCTCACAAGATACTCCTTGTAGTTGGTACATAGGGCAACAGTAAAGTACTCCCAGAATTCTGAAAGCTGAATGCCCTCAGCACAGAATGGATAAAATTAGATATATGCAGAAGGCACTTTTTTAAAAACCAGCAATCTCCAGGTCAAAACAGGGAAGAGGTCTTTCTTAATAGAAGAGGAACTCTTGAGGACGTGTCTCATATCAAACCTTGGATGCTCAGCACCTGGTACAGTGCCCAGCAGGTAGTAGGCACTTTGAAATGTTTTTGATTGAATTAAACAGATGACATTACCATATCTAAAGAAAGGCTGTATCAGCAGAAATGGAATGGCTGGTCAGCATTGAACATTGAAAAAGAGTTGAAAAGCAGAATTTGGCACTGTTCATACACTGCTATACAAAAGGAAAAAATATATCAACTGGGGTTCATGAAAATTCTAGTAACTAGAAAGGTAATCTCTGTTGAGGGCAGGAATATTTGATCAGTTCTCTCCATGGCCTGCCTGAAAGATCTGTATCCCTTTACTGATTCCATAGTTATCAAGCATCTAGTCTGATCACTCATTTAGCTTCCTGATGTAAGTACTGATGTACAGGTGAGAGTGCAGGTGAGGATTATGTTCACTTGGAAGACTCTATTCTCCATTGTAGATGAATAAATTGGCACAGGTGAGATTATGATCAGTAGTCTAAAAGTCTAGTCAGCATAATATATTTCATAATGAAAATTAGTAAAATAATTCTGGTTTACAGTTAGTCACTTTTTGAGTTTGGATTGAGGCTTCTGGACCTGAATATCTGAGTGCTAGACTGTGGACTGCGATGAGTTGACCAAGATAATATATATTTTTTTATTATTATTAAACTTAATTAATTGATTTTTTATTGAAGTATAGCTGGTTTACAATGTTGTATTAATTTCTGGTATACAGCATAGAGATTCAGTTATACGTACATATATTCCTTTTCATATTCTTTTTCATTATAGGCTATTACAAAGTATTGAATATTCTTCCCTGTGCTATATAGTAGTTCCTTGTTGTTTATCTACAGGATAATGTCTGCTTGCTATGCTCTCTTCCCTCTTCACCTCCAACATTTATCTTGCTGCCCCTACAAACCCGCACATTCAAGTCTTCCACTTCTACTCCTGACACAAAATTTAAGCATAAAAAGAGTGTTTTGCTAATTTTATAGTGGTGGTACTTGATAGATTTCTTGCTTTGAAGAACTGAGACGGTGCTTGGCCTGTATGAGTCCTTCTATAAATATTAGTTTTCTACCTTTAATTCTCTTAACTGTATTTGAATTAAGTAGAGGATATTCTTAATTAAAAGTGGTATGTTTGTAAAAATGTCAATTTGGAGATAGCTAAGTAAGTACACATAACCTTATATAAAGAGTGCTGAAGAACTATTGATATTTAGATTGAAGAGGGCTGGAAAATGGAAAATGACAGGGTTTGTTTAGAAAATTGCAGGTTTCAAAGTGCAGAAATGCCTTTGTGAATTACTAAATGAGAGCTAAGCTGATGGTACGTTAGTTTAGAAAATAGCTCATCAAGCTTCATGCTGTTCGAATAGCTGGCTCCTTATTTAGGTTAAGGCTTCAATATCATTTTCTATTTTTAAAATTTTTCATTTAAATTGAAGTATAGTTGATTATAATGTATGTTAATTTCTGGTGTACAGCATAGTGATTCATTTATATATATATATATATGTATTCCTTTTAATATTCTTTTACATTATAGGCCATTACAAGGTATTGAATATAATTCCCTGTTCTATACAGTAGGACCTTGTTGTTTATCTATTTCATGTATAGTAGTTAGTATCCATGAATCCTAAGCTCCCAATTTAACCCTTCTACCCCCTTTCTCCCCTGGTAACCATAAGTTTGTTGTCTTTGTGAATCTGTCTCTGTTTTGTAAATAAGTTCATTTGTGTCCTTTTTTTTTTTTTAAGATTCCACATATAAGTGATACCATATGGTATTTTTCTTTCTCTTTCTGACTTCACTTATTGTCCAAGTCCATCCACGTTGCTGCAAATGGCATTATTTTATTCCTTTTTATGGCTAAGTAGTATTCCATTCCTCACCTTCCTTTATTCAGTCATCTGTCAGTGGATATTTAGGTTGCTTCCTACTCTTGGCCATTATAAATAGTGCTGCTATGAACATTGGGATGCATATATCTTTTTGAGTTAGAGTTTCCTCCAGGTATTCCTCCAGATATATGCCCAGGAGTGGAACTGCTGGATGTTAGGGTAAGTGTATTTTCAGTTTTTTAAGTAATCTCTGTGCTGTTTCCATCATGGCTGCACCAAACTACATTCCCACCAACAGTGTAGGAGGGTTCCCTTTTCTCTATACTCTCTCCAACATTTATCATTTGTGAACTTTTTAATGATGGCCATTCTGACTGGGGTGAGTTGATACCTCATTGTAGTTTTTTTTTTTTTTTTCTTTTTCATTGAAGTATAGTCAATTTACAATGTTGTGTCAATTTCTGGCATACAGCATATAATTCTTTTCATATTCTTTTTCATTATAGGTTACTCACAAGATATTGAATATAGTTCCCTGTGCTATACAGTATAAACTTACTGTTTATCTATTTTATATGTAATAGTTAGGATCTGCAAACCTCAAACTCCCAGTTTACCCATTCTCAACCCTTTTCCCCTTTGGTTAGCATAAGTTTGTCTTGTATGTCTATGAGTTTGTTTCTGTTTCATAAATAAGTTCATTTGTGTCTTTTTTTTTAGATTCCACATTTTATTGAGATCATATGGTATTTTTCTTTCTCTTTCTGGCTTACCTCACTTAGAATGACGATCTCCAGGTCCATCCATGTTGCTGCAAATGGCATTATGTTATTCTTTTTAATGACAGTAGTATTCCATTTTGTGTGTGTATGTTTGTGTGTTATCACAACTTCTCATTTGCATTTCTCTGATAACTAGCGATATTGAGCATTTTTTCATGTACCAGTTGGCCATTTGTATATCTTCATTGGAGAAATGCTTGTTTAGGTCTTCTGCCCAATTTTTGGATTGGGTTGTTTGTTTTTTTCTTATTGAATTGTATGAGCTCTTTGTGTATTCTGGAATTTAAGCCCTTGTCAGTTGCATCATCAGAGGTTTTCTCCTGACCACCTTATCTAAGGGTCTGAGAGACCTTTGCTAAACCATTCTAAGTAGGTCCCATTTACTGCTGCACCCTGTTATTTTCCCTCATAGCAACTATTACAGGTTTTCATTATCTTATTTGTTGGTTTATTTATTCATTTGCCTCTCCCTTTGGTAACCATAAGTTTGTTTTCCATGTTTGTGAGTCTGTTTCTGTTTTGTAAATTAGTTCATTTGTGTCCTATTTTAGATTCCACATGTAAGTGATATCATATGGTATTTGTCTTTCTCTTTCTGATTTACTTAGTATGATAATCTCTTGGTCCATCCATGTTGCTGCAGATGGCATTATTTCACTCTTTTTTATGGCTGAGTAGTATTCCATTGTGTATATATACCACATCTTCTTTAGGAATGCTGGCCTTTTTAACTCACTTTTAACCTGATGATTTTGTTATTAGTTGTAAAAATAAGAAAAACATAATGATTTTTAAAAAATGTTTAATTTTAACATACTTTTAAAAATTACTTCTTATTAAAGAGGGAAAAAATTAAATAACCAAAAGGAAAAACATCCATAATATGGATGACTTTAGTGGAAGTATGTATATACCAAAGGAAATGATTTGCCTGTTTTTTCTCCTAGCCAGTTGTTGATGCCATGGATTTCTATAAGAAAAGAGAGTGGGTAGTTCTGCCAAATTTATTGTAAAGGTTTAGTATCTAGTGGAGGTTTAGTATCAGTGAAAAGGGTGTAAGTTGTGGAATGATACATAGGGTTCAAATCCAGGCTTTGCCACTTCCTAGCTGTTTGATTTGGGAGAATTTTTTAAACTCTCTGAGCTTGGTTCCTCTTCTGTAAAGGGCTCAGTTGTGATGAGAAAATGAAATTATGTAAGGTGCCTGCTCTGAGCTGGGTAGATAATAGAGATATAGATGGTATTCATCCTTCGTTTAAAGCAGTAGAGCATGCGTACTCAGTGGGGCCATGTAGGTCTGAAGAGGGTGAAAATTGGTTCTTGGAAGAGGGAGAGGGTAAAATAAATCTTAACTTTTTTTTAATTGAGTTATAGTCATTTTACATAGAGTTCTTACTTTTTAGAGTTCTGCCTGCTTAAATAAGGAATAGTCAGGCATGTAAAGTACTAAGAAATGTCATTTTTCTTACTAGTGTTTAGGTGGTCAGTTCTGAGAAGTTTACTATTTTGGCACCTGTTTAGATTTTGACCAAAAAAATTAAGTGCTACTGTATAGTTTTTTGATATGTTTTTATTCTAGAATATTTGATAAATGATATCCTAGAGTATTTGGTAAACTGCTAAGTACATTTAAGATAACATTGATAATAACTAAGTGAAAGGTTATCATCATAGAAATAATTTATCTAAATAAAATTTAATAATAAGTTCAGCAATCAGAACATCTGCCAGAAGTTATTAATGTTCTGTATTTGGGGGTTCTTACTAATATTCAATAGTTTAAACTACTGTGTCCACCCTTAAATATTGCCCTATTCTAGCAGTACTGTATCATTAGTGAATTAACTGTTTGTGTGAGATAAATGTTCTAGTTAACTGAGACTTTAAGTGCCAAGGCTTTTTAAATTTGTGTACTTTAAGCTGATAATACTGAGCAACTTTAGCCAACTGCCATGCAAATTCATACTCTCATTTATGAATGTAGAAGGAGTTAGAGCTCTGAGAGATTGTAGGTACATAGTGATTAGTTCACAATCATCAATAACCCCCATTCAAAGCTCAGATCTAACAGTATAATCTTCTAGTAGGAAAGATAAATTCTAACATTCTTTGTTAAAATAACTACGAAAGGTCCTGATTATAAAAGCAGTACATTTATATTATCAGACCAGAAAATAATGAAAGTATAAAGGAAAAAAAATGACCACAGTCCACAAACCAAAAGTAACTTTTATATTCCTTCCATTCTTTATTAACTTCTTGAACAGTGATTATCACTCTTAACTTCTTATTTGAAACTTCTTATTGATAATAGGCACTGTCAAAGGATGTTCTTGAAAAAATGTTTTTGTGAAATGGTGAAATTTGTGGACTTCCAAAGTTTTTTTCTAAATCTTGTCAACAGTTCATTTCCCCCCTAAATTTATTAGTTTTAACATAAATGTAGAATATATTTTTTATATTATACTTTAAAAACATAAAAATCTTTCTGTAACCTTTTCTGTTGTTCTCGTCCAAAGTTAGCAAACTAGTTTACTTTGAACTGGACTGAGTGTTCATATATATTTTGTTTAATATGCCCAGTATTGATTCATGCAGTCTTAAAAATGCTTTTGAATTAGTTTCTACTTTTAAAAATTGGGAGAGTTAATGTTAAAAACCTGGATTTTTGGCTTCTCTTGAAATGCCACTTGATCTTGAAATATTGGGCTTGTACTCTTCCATGACGGCACTTGGCAGTGGCTGCCACCTTTAGATGAACCATGTTTTTTTTAGTGTGCCGTAGTCCCTGTTATATACTAGACTGCATCTCTCATATGGGAGATCTGCCTTACAGTCTCTGAGGCTAATCCACATTAAAGCAAGCCTGGGTTGAACTCTCTTATTTGTTGCTAATATTGTACCTTTTTTTATTTTACAGGAGAAGATGTATGGTCTTATGCAAAGGGGCTTCCTCACATGTTCCAGCAGGGTGGTGTATTCTACAACATTATGAAGAAAACCATGGGTATGGTTGATTTCTGATTTTATTCTTAGATAATATCTCCACTCAAGCTATTATAAGATTAAGAAAGTTCAGATAATATTCTTCTGAAACTATTTCCAATGTTAATTTTAGGTATATATTCTTCTTTGCTAGTCTGCCTAGTTAAAATGGATTATTATCCTGATATGGTCAGCTATGTTTCCTGCTATAATATTACTAAAAATCTTGTATCACTTTCTTCTATTTTTTCATTTAAGTTATATATGTGATCCTTAACAACTAAAGACAGATTGTGAAATGACAAACTGATTTGTTTATAATGCTAGTGACTATCCCAGAACCAGATAATACAGTTTTTTTGTTGTTGTTCTGTTTTGACTATGAGTACTATGTACTTCAGGGTTTTATGGATTCTAGGAAACAGCTCACTTTACATTTGACTTCTTTTCACATCGTGTATACGCTGTTTATAAGGATATGTGCAAGTATGTAACTGTTATCTTCAGAGTTTTAAGGTCTTAAGAGAGAGGTCGCCAGTATGTGTGTTTGGACCCCATAGGTTTTTTCAAAGATTTGATGTGAATGCTTTTAGCCCCAGAATTTATTATGCTGGCTATTTCACCTTTTCATCTACCTGACCTCTGCAGACATTAAATACATAATCTCTATTTTATGTTTTTTTCTTTCTCATGCACTTTTTTCCTTATTAAAAAAACAAAACCCAATTTGGCTGTTGAAAAATGTCCAAACATATAAAAGTAGCAAGAATAATGTAGTTAATCCCTATTTACCTACCACCCAGGTTCAGTAATTATCAGTAAATTTCTTCTCATCCCCTCTCAAACAGATTATTTTTAAAGTAAATCTGAGACATAATTTCATCTGTAAGAACCTCAGTATGTATTTCTAAAAGTAAGAACTTTTCTTTTAAAAATAACCTTCATTGTAAAATGACTGTAACTCAGTAAAAAAGTTAAAAAAAAAAACCTTGATACTATTAGCACATCGAAAAAGCATGAACAATAATTTTTAAATATCACCAAGTATTCAGACAGTGTATAAATTTCCTTGATTTTTGAGAATCTAAAAAATGCTTTTTTCTTTTGATTTATTGAATCAGGGACCAAAGAATGGCTAGCTAGCCAGTTGGCTTCTTTCCTTCCTTCCTTTCTAAGACAGGGTTATTGAAGCATGACTTGCATACAGTAAAATTCACCCTTTTTAGGTATACAAGTATATGAATTTTGACAAACATATACAGTCATATAACCACTATCACAATCAAGATATAAAATATTTCCATCGTTCTAAAAAGTGGGCTTGTGCCCCTTTCTGATTGATCCCTTACCTCTAACCCCCAGGCCCTGGCACTAAACCACTAAAGATTTGATTTCTGTCCCTATACTGTTTGCTTTCTTCATATCACGGTATAAATGGAACCAAATAGTTTAACATTTTGTGTCTGGCTTCTTTGAGCACAGGAGTTGGTAACTACCTGTGGGCCATATCAGTCTCCACTGCCTGCTGTGTGTAAAGTTTTATCAGACCATAGCCACACTCGGGTTTACGTCTTGTCTATGACTGCTTTCACAGTGCAATGGCAGAGTTGTGTAGTTGTGACAGAGACTATATGGTCTGCAAAACCTAAAATATTTACTATGTTGCCCCTTTCACAGGAAAATTTTGTCAGTTTGTTGTAGCCTAATGCTTTTGAGATCCATCTGTCTGGTTGTATGTATTAGTAGTTTATTCATTATTATTGCTGAGTAGTATTCCATTGTATGGATAGATCACATTTTAAAAATTCCATAACCAATTGGAGGACTTTCGGTTTGTTTTAAGTTTTTGGCTACTATGAATAAAGCCACTGTAAACAGTTGTGTACAGGTCTTTGTGTGGACATGTGTTTTCACTTGTCTTTGGTAAATAGCTAGGAGTGGGATTGCTGAGTCATGTGAAAAGTATACGCTCATCTTTATAAAACACTTCCAAACCATTTTCCAAAGCGGCTGGGCCATTTTGTGTTCCTCTGGCACTTGGTAGTATCGGTTTTTGTTTTTAAAACCATTCTAATAGATTTATAGTACTATCTCTTAGTGGTTTTAGTTTGTGCATCTCTAATAACTGATGATGTTGAACATCTTTTCATGTGCTTATTTGCTATCTTATTATTTGGGGCCCATTTTAAAGTTGGTTTGAATTTTTTAAATTGTGTTTTGAGAGTTCTTTATATATTCTGGGCACACATCATTTATCAGATAATTATTTTGCACATATTTTCTCCCAGTTTGTAACTTGTCTTTTCAGTCTTTCAACGTTATCTTTTGAAGATCAGAGGTTTCTAATTTTGATGATCAATTTAACAATCTTTTCTTTTATGAGTCATACTTTTTATGTCCTTTCCAGGAGATCTTTGCCTTATTCCAAGGTCACAAAAAAATATCTTCTGTGTTTTCTTCTAGGAGTTTTGTAGTTTTAGGTTTTATATGTAGGTGTATGATCCATTTTGAGTTGGTTTGTTGGAAGGTATGAGGCGAGGTTCATTTTTTTAATGGATGTTCAATTGCTCCAGCGATATTTGTTGGAAAAGCTATAATTTATCCATAGAATTACTCTGGTACTTTTATCAAAAATCAATTGACCATGAATTATACACTTTAAAAAGGTGAATTATATGCAAAATACACATCAATAAAATTATTTAAAAAAAATTCAATTGACCGTGTTCATATGGGTTTATTTCTAGAATCTCTTTTCTATTTTGTTGATTTATGTATCTCTCCTTTCACCAATACCACAGTCTTGATTACTGTATCTTTGTAGTAATTCTTGAAATCAGTTAGTAGGAGTCCTCCATCTTCATTCTTTCTCAGAATTGTTTTGGGCATTCTAGATGCTTTGCTCATCCATATAAATTTTATTTTATTTTTTTGCAGGGGAGATAATTAGGTTTATTTCTTTTTTTAGATGGGGTACTGGGGATTGAACCTCGTGCATGCTAGGCATGTGCTGTAGCACTTGAGCTATACCCTCTCCACCTTATTCATACAAATTTTAGAATCAACTTGTCAACTTCTACCAAAAAAGTCTGCTGGGATTTTTATTGTGATAGTGTTGAATCTGTAGAATAAATTGAGGACAATTGATATTTTGACAACATCGAGTCTTCTGATTCATGACAATGTTACATTTCTTTATTTATATAAGTCTTCTTTAATTTCTCTCATCAAAATTTTATAATTTTTAACATGTAATTCTTGCATATCCATTGTTAGATTTTTACCTAAATATTTCATGTTTGGGGGATGCTGTTATAAAAGATTCTTTTTGAAAATTCCAGTTTCCTGTTGTTCATTGCTTAGTGCATAGAAATCAGATGGGTTTTTATGCTTTAACCTTGTATCCTGTGACCTTGCTAAACTCACATGTTAGTTCTAGTAGCTTTTTAGCCGATTCTTTGGGATTTTCTGTGTAGGTCAAGTCTTTTGCAAATAAAAAACTT
Organism: Camelus dromedarius; assembly: GCF_036321535.1. NCBI lineage: Eukaryota > Metazoa > Chordata > Mammalia > Artiodactyla > Camelidae > Camelus > Camelus dromedarius. Next base: position 9,650,578 of record NC_087465.1, on the reverse strand, counting down.
TTAGTTCTTCCATTTCAATATATATGCCATTTATGTCTTTCTCTTGCTTTATTGCACTGGCTGTAAATTCAATGTATAATAGTGGTGAGGGTGGACATCCTTGCCTTGTTTCTGGTCTGAGGGGGAAAGCATTCAGACCTGTAGGTTTTTCAGCAATGCCCTTTTGTCAGGTTGAAAACACTCCCTTCTATTCCTAGTTTATAGATAGTTTTATGGTATTGTGAATGGATGTTGAATTCCATCAGGTGCTCTTTTCCTCCTGATTCCATCTACTAAAATGATCTTACAAGGTTTTTCTCTTTAGTTTGTTGACAGCATGAATTACATTGATTTTTGAATGTTGAAAACCAGCATCACATGCTGGATTCTAATTGCTAATATTTCACTGAGTGTTTTTTGACATGGTATTCATGAGTTATAGTGGAATGTAGTTTTCTTGTAATGACGTTTAGTCAGGGTAATGTTGGCTTCACACAGTAAGAGTTGGGAAGTGTTCATTCCTCTTCTGTTTTCTGGTAAATTTTGTAATAGCTCTGATATTATTTCTTTCTTAATATTTGGTAGAATTCACCAGTGAAGCCATCTGTGCTTGAGGTTTTCTTTATTGGACAGTTTTTAACTATGAATTTAATTTCTTTAATAGAGTGCTCTTAAGGTTATCCCTTTCTTCTTGAGGAAGCTTTGTTAGTTTTGTCTTTCAAGAAGTCTGTTTTTTCAAGAATATATGTTTTTTCAATATATTCAGTCTTGTGCAACTATCACCATAATCACTTTTAGAATATTTTCATCTAGGTTATCGATTTCATTGGCATAAAATTGCTTATAAAATTCCCTTATGATCCTTTTAATATCTGTCAGGTCTATAGCTCTGTCATTTCTCATTTTGTGCCTTTCTTGTTTTCCTGACCAATCCAGCTAATGGTTTATCAGTTTTATCGATCTTTTCAAAGAAACAGCTTTGGTTTCATAGCTTTTCTCTGTTGTTTTCCTGATTTCAGTTTCATTGATTTCTGTTACTTTTTCCTTTCTTATGCCTGCTTTGGGTTTAATTTGCACTGTCCTTCTAGTTTAAGTAGAAGCTTAGACTATTGATTATAAACTTTTGTTTTCTAATATAAGCATTTAAAGCTATCAATTTCTCTCTGAGCATCCCCCTGCCATTTTTTTTTTCATCCCTTTCTTTTTAACTCTAATCTTTCACTTCATTCTACCTTCTGAAATAAATTGATACCAGGTAATGGTTTTTCCTAAAGGTATTATTTAATTAGAATTGATTATAGGGCTTGCAGTAATTGGGGTAAGTATGCATTGTCTTTCATACAACTGAAAATAACTTCCTTCAGTTGTTTTTTGTGTGTTGGGAGGGTTGTGGTGGGTGGTGTGGGGATGATTCTCTTGATTATTTTCTAAGTAGTTTTCTGTTTCTGGTTTGAAGTTATTCTTAAAATGTTTGCTGGGATGCTAAGACAGTTTAATGGAGAAAGAATAGTTTTTTTCAGTAAATTGTGTTGGAGCAACTGGATATCCACATGCAAGAGAATGAAGTTTGGCCTGTACCTTGCACCAAATAATTTTGAGAATTAAGCCAAAATGTATAAAAAACCTGGGTATAAGAGCTAAAACTAGAAAACTCTTGGAAGAAAACATAGGCATAAAACTTCTTAATTTTGGATTAGGCCAGATTTTCTTAGATATGACACCAACAGTACAAGCAGCAAAAGAAAAAAGTAGATAAATAAAAAGCAAACTTTTGTGCTACAAAGGACACCAACAAGAAAGTGATATGACGACCCACAGAACAGGAGAAAATTCTGCATATTATATATCAGAGAGTAGATTTGCATCTAGAATATAAAGAACTCAGCAATAAAAACACAACCTAGTTAAAAAATGGGTAAAGGATCTGAATAGACATTATTCAAAGAAAATATATAAATGGCCAGTAAGCACATGAACTGATGCTCAACATCATTAATCATAGGGAAATGCAAACCAAAACCATGAGATAGCACTTCCCACTCACTAAGATGGCTATAATCAAAAAGACAGAGAATAAGAACTATTGGCAATGAAATCCTAGTGAGCATGTAAAATGGTGCAACTACTTGAGAAAAAAGTCTGGCAGTTCCTCAAAAGATTTTAAAAAGATGTGGTATATCCATACAATGGACTATTACTTGGCAATAAAAAGAATGAAGTACTGGTATAGACTGTGTTGTGGATGAACTTTGAAAATATTCTGCTACATGAAACAAGCCAGAAACAAAAGACCATATATTGTATTATTTCAGTTATATGAAAAGTCATATAAATGACAAAATAGGCACACCTAGAGGGAGACAGAGTAAATCAGCGGTTGTCTAGGGCTGGGAGTTGGGTGGCAGAGGGGGAATGGGAGTGACTGCTGATGAGTTCAGGGTTTCTTTTTGGGGTGATGAAAATGTTCCAAAAGCGATTATGGTGATGGTTACTCAACTCTGAATATACTAAAAACGTTCAACTGTACACTTAAAACAGGTGAATTATATGTGACTTATGTTATTATGTCTTTTGGTGTATATGTGCAATGGAATTGTTGATATGTGATATAGACATTTCAATACACCTTGATTCTTAAAATGGAAAAGACTATATAAGTTATATAAAACCTAAGTGACTGTGTTTAAAGGGATCAGGATCACAACATTTGAAGTATTTGCATTGTGTTTTTTTTTAACATGTGTTTTAAAATTTTATAATAATGTAAAGTCTAGAAACTGGAAGTGGGAAACATCACCTGCCAAGTATCTGTCTTATCCATGTATTTTTTTTGGCATGATTGTAATTATAGTACTTAGATTTGTTTCCTGCTGTTTTACCATCATGCACATTTTACTGTATGTATGAGGCATTATAGATTTCTTCTTTATATCAGTATTAATAGCTGCATATTACTTCCATCAGGTAGATAGACCATTATTTTCTTAACCATTCTCTTCTTGTTGAAAGCTTAGATTGTTTCCAGTGTTTCATTATAAGTAATGTGATTAAACATGTGTGGGACTATGATTCTCACCAGGGATAGCCAAAAGAAAGCACCACAGCAGCAGCCTGGAAACAATTACAAACCCTTCTTGATCTAATAGAGAAATTAACTATTGACTGCCTGATTTGTATTAGGCACTGTGGTATGTGCTTTGCATGTATTCCCATGTAATCCTCAAATAATTAGTGAAATGAGCAGTATACTCATTGTTATACTTGCCTAGTTGCATTATAATTATCTATTTGTATCCATCTTCTAAGAATTACATTTTATTTTTGAATCTTCAGGGTCTACTTTAGTTCCTGACACATAGTGAGGCTCAATAGACATTATCTATTGAAATGAAAGTTTAAAAGCTTTGCCTAGAGGCATCCCTGGCCTTACCATTCAAAATTCTCTTCTTTGCTACCTTTGTTTCCTGAGCCATGGTTTATAGCTCTCTGAAGTAGGCAGTAAACTGATTTCAAAGTTGTACCCTGAAAGGTACTATTTAGAAATCTCTGATTTTAACTTTTCTGGGGTTTTTTTGTCAGTTATTTCTGCCAAAAATGTTATGCCAAGAGGAAATTCTCATTGGATTTTTGCTCATCACTGAAATGAATGTTTATTTGAAATTAGTATATGTTATTTATTCATTTGAAGTTTAGTTCATTTGCCTGGTTATTTGGAATATTCATAGTAATGTATATTGGAACCACTCTGTAGCTTTCTTCAGAGGAGTAAAGAACTATTAATAACCTACAAAACTGGAGAGAGACTACCTAAATGCCCACAAAGCATTCTAGAGTTTGCTCATCCTTCCCCTCTGAATTTCTGTAGCACTTACTAACAATTTTATTCATTTTTAACTAGTTTGCTTTTGCCTTTGTGTTTTGCCATAAACATTCCCATATGCACCATATATTATTAAAAGTTCTCTACCTCATTTAAAAAAAAATCTGTGGTTTCATAAAATTTGAAAACTTATTTTTGCATACTTGGAGTATTCTTTGAGTGACAAATTTAAAATGTAAGGTTATGGATAGCTTAAAACATACATGTAATTTTTTTATACCCAGGCTGGAAAAAGTGTAAAGTTTTAAAACACCATGTAGTGAGACCAAACTCTTCAACTAGAATATAAAGGGAAGCCTGCTTAAAGTTCTTTTCTTCTACTGCTGCGTTAGTTGACCCTGAGAAGTGTATCACACTGGGCCATTTGAGGAGTGTCCATAACTCAGTCTTATTTTGGTGATTCTGATCTGCCAGAGAGGAATAATAATTGTTAACATGAAATACAGCAATTTTCTATATATACTGGTAGGAAGATACTGTTAATTTATTGTGACGAAGTGTCAGTTCTGCCAATTCTTGCAGTTATACTGAAGTCACACGTCTTAATCTTAGCTTTCCTAAATGTGCCCCCGCAACTACTGCTCTACCTATGGAATATCTTATTTTGAAAGTTCATATTTTTTTATTTTTGTGAAAAATATATACCTATGGCACACTAAGAAAACTTTTATTCTGGTATTCTGTAATTCAGTAGAATTCAACACACTATGCAACATGTGTGTACAACATTTTGCCCTTACAGGTATTTTTAAAGTTTGTAATTTGAATTTTAGTAAATGAGAATATATTTTTTGATTGCTTTACTATAAGCAAATGCTTTACTAACCCTGTTGCTGTTGCTAGTGTTTTCCTTATAGTTTAGCTGTTTGTTTCAAGCCTAACTTTCCTAACTTTGTAACAGGTTAATGATATATATATATATACACATACATATATATACATATATACACACACACATATATATATACATATACACACACACACACACACACATATATATATTTAAAGTCCCCTTGGGAACTACTTTAAGGTCTATGGTGATGTTTCTTTTTTTGTAATGGCATTAAATCCTATCAATAAATAAGTATAATAAATAATTTTCTCATTTTGTTTTGAAAGCTGTCACCTGTAGATTATTATTGGAAATTTACTATTGCAGTTATAATTGTCTTTACGACACTTTTTTTAAGTACGATTTTAACGTGTTAAATTCTTTTTCCTTTCTTAAGGTATGGCTGATGGCAAGCATTGTACTTTTCCACATCTGCCTGGCAAAACCTTTGTCTATAATGCTTCTGAAGATAGACTGGAGTTGTGTGTGGATGCTGCAGGACATTTCCCCATCGGTCCTGATGTTGAAGATTTAGTTAAAGAGGCTGTAAGTCAGGTTCGAGCAGAGGCTACTACAAGAAGTAGGGAATCAAGTCCCTCACATGGGTTATTGAAACTAGGTAGTGGTGGAGTAGTGAAAAAGAAGTCCGAGCAGCTTCACAATGTAACTGCCTTTCAGGGAAAAGGGCATTCTCTAGGAACTGCCTCCAGTGCCCCACACCTTGATCCAAGAGCTAGGGAAGCTCCAGTCGTAAGGAAGCATACCCCAGGGACAGACTTCAGTAGTAGTTCCATTAAAACAGAGCCTTCTGTATTCACAGCTGCTCCTAGTAACAGTGAGCTTATTCGAATAGCTCCTGGGGTAGTTACAATGAGAGACAGCAGGCAGCTTGATCCGGATGTGGTTGAGGCCCAGCGAAAAAAGTTGCAGGAAATGGTTTCTTCTATTCAGGCGTCAATGGACAAGCACTTACGGGATCAAAGTACAGAGCAGTCACCATCTGATCTTCCTCAAAGGAAAGTAGAAGTTATGAGTTCTTCTGTGAAGTCTGGGGGTCTTCAGACTGGCTTACCCGAATCTTTTTCTCTAACTAGTGGCACTGAAAATTTGAGTACGGAAACAACTGATAGCTCTGTGGCAGAGGCACTGGGAGCAACATTTGCCACAAGGTCAAAAGCACAAAAGGGAAGTTCCGTGGAGGAGCCTGAAGAGATGGATAGTCAGGATGCTGAGATGACAAACACAACTGAGCCAATGGATCACTCTTGATTTACTTAGAGGCTAATAAAGGCAGGATGTTTATTGTGAATATGTAATTTTTGTTGGCTGGGCCACATAACTTGATTAGTCATTAAAAATCTTGTACATATATAATTCAAAGATTATATCTTGTTATTCAGTGCATGATAGCAAGTGTGTGATTGGCAATAGCTTTTAATATACTGCTGCCCAGGCTGGCTCTGAATTCCTATAAATTAGTTATTAGATCTGCTGAGATGACTTTCTTCCATATATGTGGTTCATTGGAAGTTCTTTGTAATTTTAATTCCATGAAAGTCTTAATGTTTCAAATATGAAAATTCTCTTGCTAAATATGTTTGATTCCTGAAAAGACTACAACTGGGGGGAAATAAGATTTTGCTAATGTTGATGTCATCAGGGTAACCATTCCACATATTTATTAGCGTGTCAAAGGATTTATGTAAATTTGAAGGTTATCTGAATGAAACTGTATCTTGAAATTCATAAAAGGATATATTAGACACTGGGATCCTGACATTTCTGTGAACATAAACACATTTACAGAGGTATGTATTCTTGGTGAAAATATCTTGAGAATGGAGTGTAATGATATAACATTTTGCTGATTTGAGCAAAGTTAGGAGAAAATATCTATTCTAGAATGATAAAGTCAATGTGATTCAGTAATGTTGCTGTCCAAGCCAACACAGCCAATTGTGTGCTCTGTTGTTAATAATATTTTGAATATTATTATTTTGAATCCTGGCCTAGTCAAGTACCACCAAATTTTTGTTCTTTAATCTTGCAGAAAAGTTGATTGCAAAGTGTAGTAGAAAATAATAAAAATAATGGTAGCAGTACAGTAGTTAATCTCTAATTTTCAGAGTTTTGTCAGATTCACAGAGAATTTATAAATAAGAATTTATCTTTATGAATGAGTTACATTGTTCTACGATTTTGATCAGTGGTATTTAAGCTTGTATATGCTGAGTGTCTTTGAGCCCCTTTGAACCAAAAAATCGTTTCCTTTTTTGTTAGAATTTATAAGATTTTCTTCATTTGTTGGCTTCACTTGGATTTGGATGCAAATCTTACTGCATCATACCCTGGTCAACTGGGCATTTGCTGAAATAGTGTATTCATCAAAACTTTAGTGCCAGTTTCCTCAAGAAGCAGCTTTCGTGCTTATTCCTTAAAGACAAAGAATGCTTATCTTGAGATTGGTATTGCACTATTTTATCCTATTCTGCAAATCTATATTCTGAAATGTACACTTTAATCCATCTTTTCCCTCTGTTCACTGAAATTAAGTGGAATTTGAATGGATGAAAGACAAAATGTATGTTAATACAGTCTCTTATCTAGAGCATTCAAAGCCTGGCTGTCTCTGTTTGCTTGTGTAACAGATGCAGAACTGTTTGCCTTTTTAAGAAAATGTACATCAGAAAGTATATCACCAGGTATTTAAAAATCTTAACCTGTTGATTCATGAGGACTATAGACAATACTTTAACTTGTGTTTCCAGATAAGAGAGGTTTGGGGGTTTCTTTCTATGAAAGTATCTCTGACTGAATCCACCCTCACTGAATGAACTGCTCCATTTTGAATAGGGAAAGAAGGGATATCCCAAGATGTTGCAGGTGATGTCTGAGCAAGATACATATTTGGGTTTTATCACATTGCCACATTTTTAAAACCATATTTTTATCTCCATTCTTCTAGATTTCTTTCGTGTACCTTTCTCTAGGTCTATAAATAGAAGGAAAATTTAGAACTTTCATATTGTGCACTAGTTTTGCAAAAAGAACTGCAGCTGCCAAATAATATTTCCCATTTAGTTAGTATAGGTGATGTCTGTGTATTCAATTAAAAATGACAAATATCACTAACCACTATAATTATTTTTGGCTTTTTTCAGCCATTGAAACATCTCGCCCACATACACTTTTTTTAAATACAGGAAAACTATTTAATGAGGGAATGCACTGCTTCCAGGTAAACGATATAATCACCTTTTCTTTAACAAATATTTTCTTCACCTGTGGCTTGGTGTGTTTAATTAATAACTGACATATAATTTCATAGCATAAAGTAAAAATATCACATACACATTTTATCTCATATTAAATACTTGGATTTAGTCAAATTAAAATGCACCTGTGAACATTAGAAGGAGGGCTTAATCTCTGACAACATTATTAATTTCTCTTGCCACAGCAATGCTATTTAGAAACTGGTTAGGTATATGAATATTATAATAATAGTTTGGGTTCTCTCTTGATAAAGAATAAAAGGCTTGATTCTGAGAATGGTCAGATTTCCTAAAATTATTTTAAATCCACTGAAATTTTGTTTTGGTAATTAATGGTTTTTGAGAAGTGGACCAGGTATCAGCTTAACAAAAAAGTTTTAGAACAGAATTTAAGTTCTTGATTATCATCATTTGTCCATCTATATGGTTATCATAATCAAATACATGATTACAGAGTGATTATTTTTTTAGTACTGCCATTTGTAATCACCACAACCTTGAGTCCAAGCTAGAGATCATAAATCAGTTAAAATATTTTCTTAGCCCTACAGGTAACATTCTAACTCTAATTCAGTACTATAATTAAATTCTATTTGCAGTGTTTAACTGAAAATGGAAGTAAAATTATAATTTTTTCTTCTGTAATCCATTTTATAGTTAATAATACCAAGTTTGAATTGATGTCCCAAAGTCCAGGTAGAGTTGAAGGTGATGTGTGTCTTGAATACTGGTAATGAGGAACTGGCTGAAACTGAAGAAAACAGGATGCTGTCAAATATTATGGGCTAGGATATAATGAACGCCAGGGGAGTGGTTACTCAGGAACTAGTTAAAGAGTAAGCTTAAGGCCCATTTTCCCTCCTTTCACTGTATTTCAGGTATTTTATTGGAAAATGTTAGGCTAAAGACCTGAGGAATTTAGCAAATGCTATTGACTGTGAAATTTGCTTTATATCTTCTGATAATTTTGTTTGGTTGTTACAATCAAGCCTACTGCTTGCAATTAAGATTATCAATCAGAAATGCATCTGTGATTCCCAGCCACATAGGTCCTTATTGCCATTATTTTTAAGAATCTAACTTTATTGGAAATTAGTAGACTTTTGCATATGGTCTCTTACCTCAGGGAAGATCACTTGCTAGCAACTCATATACTACTAGTGATAGGTTTCTGGGAATCGTACTGACATTACATGTTAGCAACTAAATGCAAAGTTTGTAACAGTATTATTTTATGTAGTTAAATAACCACTACTACTAACTGACTGCTAATGAACATTTCTCTAAAAAATTTAGACCTCACTAATAACTAACCTTTAAGTATGAAAAAAACCTGTTACTTCTATCTTTAATTATGCTTTGGTCAATGTGACAATATCATAAAGTGTTTATTTCAGAATATCAAACCATTTTGTCATTTTTCAACAGGAATTTTAATTGGCCCATATTTAAAATACTGCAGAGCAGATTTTGAGAGTTTCATGGTTCTCAAAAACTAGGTTTCCATATTAAGATTTTCATAAAAGCCTTTGCAAAATCGGATTAAACTCCACTCATCTTAATATGAGTTTAAAATGATCTTTTATAACAGTAGTAGTGAAATACATACTCTAAGTAAATTAGGGTAGATATAGCCTACATTTCAAGGTTATCATAAAATTTAACAAAATTGTATAACCTCAAGGCTCTTCACAATGTAAGAAATTTTTCACACCAGAGCTATTCACTTGAAAACATACCATAGTAGAATGTTTACTTAAGAAATAACAAAAGGGGAGCTTTATCACCAATGTAAAATTTATAGTTAATTGTAAGTTCTGCCATTCTTAATAATTCTTTGAGATGCTTAATGTTTCAATTCATATTTATTTAATGATACTTAAATCGTGGGAATTTTAACGTTTGTTCCAAAATAGCAGAAATTGTAAAAATTGTGAATTACTGGAGAAAATGACATTACTTGTATATCTGACATTTAATTTTTTAAATTATGGAGTCTACATGCTTTTGTAGTATAATACTACTACAATGATTATTCTCTTGTAAAAGAAAAGGAAAACTAGTAAAAAAAAGTTTTAGTTGATGTTATCTGCTTGTGAGTATCAATTACTTAGTATTTAAAATTTTAAGGTATTGCCTACTTTTCTTTAGGATGCACAAATCCCTTCCTGAGCCTTTATGCCTGTGGTAGAGCAATAAAAGACTAAAAAGGTTGTCAGTATTTTCAGATTTATTTGACTGAGAATTAGTGCCAAGAGCTTGAGAGTCTAATTTTTGGAGAGAAATGTTATTTAGAATATGTAAAAATAAGTGTAAGAGTGTAAATATTTAGAAAAGATTAAATAGCAAGTGCTTTAACTGCTAAATAAAATAGTATAGATGTTACATCATCCCTAAGGCACTGGCTGTTATCTGTTATTTTCTGATATTGTGATTGCTGTATATATTACATTTGAGTAATAAATAATTGGTAATAGTGTATTATACCCCTGTTCTACAATACCTGTCACTGTATAGTATGTGAAGCTTTATATGAGTAATAAAACTATAAGTTAATAGATACTGATTTCCCCCTCAACTTCTCCACATCAGCTTTTAAATTTTTATTCTTTAGTTTCCTGTAATTATACCTTAATATTATAACGCATGAAAATGCAGTTCAACTTTACAAAGGAATTCTTAGTGTAACAAAGTTTTTTTTAAAAACTTCCTTCAGTGGGATATCATACAGGAACAGTGATTTCTCCCCTTAATGCAGATTTCAATGCAAATGAAATGGACCCAATTAGAAAAGGATAAGCAAAATTTCCTTAGATATATTATATAATTGGGTCATGTGATGCTTACTGAATATTTAAAGACAAAACAAAGACGTTCTAATAAAGAGAGAACTTGTTTTTGTGCTGTTTTTAAAAAAATGCTGCTGAGAGAATGATGAACTATAGAAAACAGTACTAAATTACATTGGTATAGCTTAGCAATCAACACGACTGATACTTTTAAGTTTTAATGTATATACTTAATGTCTATTTTGTTAGAATAGATTGTTTAACTTAGTGGTCGGAGAGTAGCCTCAGACTTAATAGATCTGAGTCCTGTCACCCTGCTTACTATGTGACCATGTGACACTTTCCTCTCTGGGAAGATAATGACATCTACTCGCGGAGTGATGATTAAATCAGTTAACACATATCAGATAATTAGAACAATGCCTGACATACAGTAAACCCTAAAATGTTTGCTATTATTGTATTATACATCAAAATAATTCAGTAGAGCTCAGTTGCCATGTAAGTGGGATAAATCATACATAGGGCATATATTATTTAAATAATTCATTTTGTTATGTTAAAACTTGCTTTATTTGTGGTATATAATTTATGAGCTAAAAACTGAATGGATGTATGTTCAAATATTTATGCAAGCGCTTTATGACCACATGCAACATTGAAAATCTGGAGAACTGAGTTTGTGCTCTGCGGCTAACTTATTCTGTGACCTAAGGCAAGTCATGGAGCCTTTCAAGACCTCCATTTCTACTATGACTTGTTTCACAGTTGTTATCCTCTTGTTCTGACCACGTCATCATGGTCTCACTTGCTGAAGGCATAGTGCTGATGATGGGACAAATGACATGGGTATGAGCCCCAAGTAAATGACATAATTAGGTTTGCTTTGTGATTTGGCTGCACTTGTCCCAGACTTGGACTTTAGTTCTTGTACATGCATGTCACTGGTCACATACAGTTTGGAGCTCTTAAAACCTTCAGTTAGTAAGACAAACATCCTATTATGACAGCTCAGTATGAATTTCATTTTTATTAACTGGCTTTTTCAGACCCCAGTAGCTGCAATTCTAACTGCATAGTTGATTGTTTCTAATCATTAAAAATGTATATAGAAAAACTGAAGTAAGCCTTTAATTGATTTCCTGAACTGTATATGGTATACTGAGGTGAAAAACTTACAGGCTCTTCAAACTCATACTCTTTCGTCGTTGGAACTAAACTTATCTTTGGTGCATTTATCATACTACATAATTCTTTATCTAAAAACATAAATAGTGTGAGAATCTGGGGGGATTATTCCTGTTTGTCAGTTCTATGTACAGAAAGAAACATGGATAGTATGAGGCCTACCTATATAAAACAATGACTTCTTATTTTTATATTTGATTTATGTGATCAACATATGAGACTTGAATCCTTCATTCATTTAAAACTATTAAGCACTGGTCAAATGCCAAGCTTCTGTTGTGGGAACTGGGGAGACCACTCTAAATGAGACAAATTCCATGTGGCTCTTAGAGCTTACATCCCAATGATGGAGATAGAAATACACACCAGTATAAGAACTATCATTTAGTGACCCTTTCCCTATATCCAGGCAATAGGCAAAACACAACATGCAATAATTAGTTTAACCCTCAAAACAACTCTTTGTGGTTGGGTACCATAATTTTCTTCATCTTTCAGGAAAAGTAATAACAGATTGGCAGTAGGAAGTGAATTCCATTTTTGGACATGCTGAATTTTGGGTGTTTAGTGCTTCCAGCAGGAGAGAAATGGAATTCAGGAGAGAGGTGCAGGTTGGAAATAAAGATCTGTGAATCATAGGATATGACTGTAATCATAGGAGTGGATGTGATTGCCTGGAAAGAGAGTGTAGAATGAGAAGAGAGCTAAAAATGCAATTTTAGGGAATGCCAACATTTTTAAGGTGCAGGCAGAAGCAAAGGCTTGCAAAGGAATTTGAGGGATGGAAATCATAGACATTATGTCACAGAAAACAAGGGATGAAAGTTTCAAATAAAAGGAAGTAATGAAGTAAAATGCTATAGAAAGTTCAGGTAAAACGAAGATTGACTTCTTTCTTCAAGTGTCCATCGGATTTAACAGGGTTTGGTGACTTTTACAGTCACAATTTCCATGGCATGGTTGTGCTAAAGGTTAGATAATTGGGTAGTGAAGTCAAGACACCTTTGAGAAGTCTGACTGAGAGAGAAGAAGAGAAGACAGAAGATACAGGGTTATGGGAGGGATGGATGGATGAATATATTCCATGGATCACTATTTTCAACCCTGCTGGAGCCAATATCCCCCTTTTATAACAATATATTCCAGTCCTTATTTATACCCTAATAAAATAAAATTCATAAATAACTTACAATTTAAAAAATCAATGTAATGCTCTAACTATAATATGGAGGCGAAACATAAGCGATTTATAATAACCCCCCCCCCCTCAAGCATAACTAAGCCAACTGACATTTATACATAGATCACCATGAATTCAATAGTAACAAATACACATATCGGTGGGTGGTATTAGTGTCTTGAAATCTTGAGCTATGTTACCTTCAGTGATGTGATTTTCTAAAACAGGGAAACAACTCTTGGTCAAGTCTGAACAAAATAATATACAATCTTCACCTGGTTTACACAGTAGTTGTCTTTCCGAAAATATTCAATGTATTCTAAAACAGTGCAAAACCAACACTTGTGCACTTGTGTTTTTAAGTAAAAAGGAGTTGGTTCTAGGCTTAAATAATTACCATCAGGTTTCTCACTTACATTACTGTCTGGTTGAACTTTGAATGGAACTCAATGTTATTCTTCCTTGTGCAGGACTAAGACATATCAAAAGTCTCATGTTCCTAGACCTGGCACTGTAAATGGCAGGAATGACCTTCAATAACCACAGATTCCCCTAAAATTTTCCAAATTCACTGTTCCCTTTGGAAATGTCTCAATGTGCTAGGCCAGAGGAGAAGAGGAGGCTGAAAAAAAGAATTTATTCCCTAGTTAAGTCGAAGGTGATTAAATTGAGAATAGAGGTAGAAAACAGGATTTAAGAGGAGAAGCACACACACTCATATCTTGGCAGATGTCATGTTTCCCACAGATGAGTGATAATCCTGCATTAAGGATTTTGTGGTATGTGGGTAAATTCACTCTTTTTCAATGCCCTGAATACCCTCTCCCTTAACTTGGAGTTCCTATCTTTCATTTTAAACCCTCAGTTAGTAAGGCTAAACTTTGGACATTAAGAGAGATTACTTTTTGAAGAGAAAGGCCTATTTTCATTATGACAGGCCAACATTATTTCTGACCGGCCAACATGAACATTTCAGAAAAGGTTATTAGTTTCCTATTCCTATTATTGTATTACTGCTGCTATAACAAGTTACCACAAACGTAGGGGCTTAAAATAACACAAACATTATTCTAAGGTTCTGGAGGTCAGAAGTGCAAACAAGATCTCCCTGGGCTACGATCAAGGTGTCAACAGGGCTGTGTTGTTTCCTGGAGCCTCTAGAGGAGAATCTGTTTTCTTGCCTCTCTAGCTCCTGGAGGCTGCCTGCATTCTTTGGCTCACGACCCCTTCTCCTTCATTTTCAAATTTAACAGTATAGCATCCTGGATCTCTCTCAGACTCTTCTGCTTCCAGCTGTCACTCTTAGGGACTCTTGTGATTACGTTAGGTCCACTTAGATATTCCAAACTCACCATGTTGAGAACCTTAATTTAATCACATCTGCAAAGTCCCTTTTGCCATTAAGGTAATATATTCACAGGTTCTGGGGGTTAGGATGTGGACATATTTGGGAGGGGCATTATTCTATCTACCACAAAAGGGTAGAGCAAAGAATACTGGGTTGAAATAGGGACACTTTAAAATATTTTTTTTCTTTTAGTTTTTTTTTCTCCATTTGCAGCTCTGCCACCCTTATTTTGCCTTTAAAAGCCAAACTAAGACTTCTATAGCTGCTTATGTTAGTATGGTTTCTATGTATAATTTCCATCATATCTAAAATAGCACCCTAAATGTAAAAGAAGAAATTAGCAAAATATATTGGTGGTGGAAGAGAGAGGTTGGCCCATACATTTATGTAGTCAAGATAAGAGTTCTAAAGCTGATTTTGGTTTTCATACTGAATACATAATATATGGTTTCATTATTTCTGCCAAAGCATATTTCTTTAGCATTATCAATATTGAGACAAGCTTATATACCATATTTGTGCTATTTCCTTCTAGGATTTTCAGCAACTTTTAGAGTTTAGCATCAACTAATATTTTCTAATTAAAAAAGAAACATAGAAATTCATGCTTCAAAATAAATCAGTACAAAGATATGTATGGTAAAAAGTTAAAGCCTGCCCTGCTCCCAACTCATTTCTTTCTCCAAAGTAAAACACTGCTCCACAGTTTGGTGTGTATTCCATAGATCATTTTCTAGACTATTAGACACACAACCACGTACAAACAGACCCTGACTTTCTGTTTATGTAAAAGACATCACACAAATCATACAGTTCTGCTGCTAGCGCTCTGCACTACACCATGCTATCTCTACACTACAGCTACACTATACTTACAGTTGAATACTCACAGATATTAAGGTAGTAGAGTGAGAGGTTGGGTTCTAATTCAAATATTGGTTCTGCCACTGTAGGCCCTTGGACAAGTTAACCTTTTGGTGCCCAAGTTTCTTCACTTATAACGTAGATGAAAATAATGGTACTCACCTCACAGAGCTGTTACAATTATAGAAGTTTTGAATATTACCTGAGACTAATGCATGTGAAGCACCTAGAAAGGTCTAGTAATATAATAGCTATTTACTGGCATTGCCTTAATAGTACACGATTTTTACTGGCTATATAATTGTTCTTTCCTGCTGATGAACCATTTAAACTAGTCTTAAAATATGAATTTGTCCAAATTGGGTTTCTAATGGAATACACTACTATAAGATTTGAAGCACATCTTTTTTGCTTGTATTGAATTACATTCTAAAGCTAAATTTTTGTCAAAGGCTGCACACATATATATGTCTTGTGCTATGTATTGCTTTCCAAAAGGGTTATACCAGTTTCAATACTAACAACAAGGAATTATTCAAACTTTGTTGGCAGGATTTAGAAAAATTTTGCTATCTTAAGAGTCATAAAATGGTATTTCAACTCTACTTTAATTTGTACTTTTTGTGTCCTTGTGAGCATAAATATTTATTCGTGTACTTATTTATGTTTGCCTTTTTTCATTCATTCTACAGTTATTGTATTTATTGAGCATCTAGGTGTATCACTATTCTAGGGACTGGAGCTCAAGCAATACGTAGAACAAAAAATCTACTTAAGGGAATGATTGATACAGCTCTATTAAAACTATAGTCTATTAGGTACTATATTAAACAAGCATAAACTTTTCAAACTAACATTAGCAAACCTTGGGGGTATTTGGCCTTTGCCCGAGGAGAAGTAGGTGTACCAATGTGAAGGATGAGCATGGTGCAGCTTCAATCCATTTATGTAATAATAATGAGGCAATTTACTTAAAGATTTAGGATAAGAAAGTAAATTAATACATAATTAAAAATCATTTTATAATTAAAAATGTGACTATACCTGTCATGGAGTAGAAAGAAAATTTTATATTAAGTTTTTAAAATAAGACGGTTTTCAAAGAAACTTCCAGCACCTGTCCCCAATCCCTGTCTCTCTTTGGCATTCAGTCCCCTATACTTCTGTGGAAAGACTTGAGAAGCATTAATAGACTATTTAAAACTAACTCAGGGGTTGAGGAGTAAATGTGTAACAAGAAAAAGAATGTTCCTTGTTTTCAGTGTTTGTTGATTACAATTAAAGCCACTACAAACATTTGTTTCCCAAAGTGGTGATTCTATTTGCATTTCTACCAGCAATGTATGAAAGTTATATTTGCTCAGCATCCTCATCCTCACCAACACTTGTACAGTCAGTCTCCCTGTCCCACCCCGCCATTCTAACAGCTGTATAGTAGTATCTCACTGTGGTTTTACTTTGCATTTCTCTAATGATTAATGATGTGGAGCATCTTTTCACGCTACTTTTACTTGCCATTTGTATACCTTTTTTGGTAACGTGTCTGTTGACCCATTTTTTATTCCTTCTTTTTTCCTCATTATTGCTTTGAGAGTTCTTTGTATATTATGAATAAAAAATTTTTATTAAATATGTTTTGATTTAAAACCCTCCAAGTATCAGGTTATAATATACTTGAGGATGTATATTCAAATGACTGTAAACCACTTTAATGCCACGCTTTGTCTTTTTATAACTAATTTAAATGAATTTGCAATGTGAACTTTTTGAGGAATTATGTTTTTCTCTACCTCTAAAATGAGGGGGATTTAATTTGCTGTCAAAATCTAAAACACTGTCTTTAAGCTCTAAAAAGGTATTCTGAATAAAACTGACTATAGCCTAAAAAATATAGCAGAAACGCTATTTCCTGTTAGGAAGTAAATAAGCAGAGTAATGCACGACTCAAGAGTAAATAAGAAAATACTGTTTTCAAATGACATTACTTTCTAAATTAGGGTTTGGGTTTTTTTTTTTTTTTTAAGTGAACTAGCAACACAGTACGGAATGATTTGAAAGAAAAGCTGTTTTACCTTCCCAGAACCCATACCTTGAGAAAAAGGAACTATAAAAAAGGCAGGTGTTTTAAGTTTTGGAAGTCGTGCATGCAAGCTCCTCTGAATTCACATTTACACCTGCATCTCTGATTTGCAAAAACTGATGCGTAAAATTTAAAAATAGCAAAATGTAAGTTGGTTACAATATTAACATGTGGTTTTGTGCTCTATGCAGCAGAGCATGTTACTCTGCAAATTTAGATCCTTCACCATTTCTAATCGTACTGTACTGTTACTTTAATGCTACCTGAAGCGAGCAGTTCATAGTTATCAGGCTTGAACCACCAGAGTAGTTGTAACTGCTACAAGCTCCCCCGGTGCAGTTGCCCCCCTCCTCCCGTCGCTCCCACGAAGGAAGGTCACCTTCTACCGTTGACTACCGTACTCATCAGTCTGGGCGAAACTCCCAGTCCGCTCCTGTCCTGTATTCTTCTCCTGATCAGGATTCCTTCACCTCTCACAGCATTTATTTTCCTTAGAGCCAAGTAGGAGATTAAGCCCTTTGGAGACCAGCCGCAGACTCGGATTATTTCTTTTCTGTTCCAAGCATGTGTCCAGCTAAAAACTTTTTTCACCTGTCACACTCCTTCTCATTCTTAATATTCGGCTTCCTGCTAGAGTCTTCGGTAGCCCAGGAGCTATGATGTCTGGGCAAAAACAGCTCGCCTTTTTGCTTAAACAATAACAGGCCGCGCAAATTTTATGAATAGATTTGTCTCAAGTCCGAAGACCTCCCCTCCTAACTCGTGAGGCGAGATGCACCCGAGGAGTGAGGAATCTGGGGACACATGCTCCGGCGGGACGCCCAACACTGTCCGCCACCCCGGGAAATCTGGGCTCCCGCTGCCGCTTCCGGACACGCCTCTCGGCGAGCCTGGAACTCGCTTTCCCAAGAGGCCCCGCGCGGCCCTCGGCGCCCCGCCCCCTCGCGGTGCGACGCTGGGCGCGCTCTGGGTCCTGTCACAGCGAGCCCCGCGAGCCCCGCCTGCGGCCCCACCCCCTGGCTCCCAGCTCCTTCCCGACTCCCGCGAGTTCCAGTCCCGGCTTCCAGCTCCCCAGCCCCGCCCTCAGTCGCGCGCGCTCTCCCCGCCCCGCCCCCGTTCCCCCGCGTGCGGTCGCCACAGCCAATGGGGTTCGGGGCCGCGTGCGCAGATTCAAACGGCGGCTCTGGAGGGAGGCTGGGCGCGAGATTCGGCGGTGCGGACAAAACCCTGCAGGAGGCTGCGAGCCCTGCAGAGCTGCTCACTGCGGGGAGAGGGCGGGGGTCTGCGCCTGCGGCGGAGCCGCGCTGGGACGGCGGCGAGGAGGCCGAGAGGCGGCGGGAGGGGCCGGCTAAGGGCGGGAGCGCGCCTGCTGACATGTCGGGGGCATCCCTGACCGGGCCGGGCCGGGGCTAAGAGCGGCGCTGCGAGCCGGGGCGGTCGCGGTCTGCCCCTCCGTCCCTCCGTCCTGCCCTGCCGGGGACGTGCGTTCCGCACTCGGCAGCCTCGGAGAGGGAGCGAGGGAAGCGGCGGGAGGGTCGGGGAGGAGCATTCTCCTGAGGCTGGAGGAGGCTGAGCTGCGTCCCCGCCCAGCCCGCGCCTATGCGGTACTTGAAGGATGGCGAAGAGGTCGCGCAGGTGGGTGACATCCCTTTCGCCGAGGCCTGTCGGCCCCGTCTCTACTCTGAGTCTTTCCTTTCCCGCTGCTTCCCCGCCAGGCCCTCCCGCGCCGGGGCCGAGGTTTCCCTTCCCGCTGCTCCACGGCCGCTTCGGCCCTCTGGCCGGAGCGCAGCCGTGACTGGAGAGAGGGGACCAGTGTATTTAAGACCCAGAAAGTGAGTAACAAACGCCCAGGTGGGTCCTTTGAGTCGATTCCCCCCACAGCGCATATCCAGGCACCCAGTTTCTCATAGCCGCTTCTCGGTGGAAGTTTCTTGGCAGGTAAGTCCGTGCGCTTTCAGGGAATTCGCTTCGCGGATGAAAGTGGTAGTGTCCTGCCTGGACGACCAGAAAACGGTGTCCAGAGGGTCCCGTTTCCCCAGAATTACGGGACCGGTTAAAAATAGGAGTTCTGAGATCAACCTGGGTGGGGACCCTCCCCCCCCGCCATCTTTGCTACCTTGAAAGGTATGGAAATCCTCTAAGGAATAGCTGAGGAGAGAGGACCCTTTTACTGTTTTTTTGTAATTACGCAACCCATGTTCTCAAACTTATGTATATGTATATATTTAAATATCTTCTGCTGAGAGGGTGTCACACTGTTACCACCAGTAGCTTTATCTTAAAATAAAACAATGTGTTTGATTCACTTAACATGATGGGCTCTGAGTGGACCTAAGTGTCACACACAGATAGGGCACGTTTTTTGTTGGAAAAGCTTGCTAGGGTGAATTGATGCATCTCATTTTTATTTATATGCCAGTACGGTAGCTGCTCCAAAATTGTGTGTAGTAATCACTTAGATGACAAGAAACTAGAGTGTCTTTTGTCAGTATTATTAAATAAGCCTGAAAAAGATGTTTGACAGGATTTCCGAATGATTGGATTTATCTAGATCCAAACCTCAAAAGTCTTAACTAGAAGTGTACTTCCCAAGTTGAAATTTAGTGCTTGATTCATTCACTGCAAATTTCTGTTAAAAATTAGCAATAACTACACATATTTGTTGCTTTATTCATTTATTAAGCGTCTTCTGTATGTAAGATATTTTTGCACAAATCAGCATAGAATATAATTAAGTCCTAGTTAGATTTGTATCAACCACAGAGTAGATCAGACTCTTGAGGTGGAACAAATGTACACACACCCGCACATGCGCACCTCTCTAGAAGAGAGTTTTCAGCCTTGGCATTATTAAGATTTTGGGTCAGATTTGTATTTGTATTGTGAGGGGTAGGGGCAGGTGCCATCCTGTGCTTTGTAGGATGTCTGGCAGCATCCCTAGCCACCAGGTGGATGGCAGTAACACCCCACTTCCCCCAGGTGTGACAGTCAAAAACGTCTCCAGACATTACCAAATGGGCAAAATCACCCAGGTGAGACTCACTGCTCTGGAACGTCAAGGGCCCAATTAACTTCTCAGTCTTCAGAAAAGATAGCTATTAAAAGCTCCTGTAACTATAATTACAGAGGTACTGGTTTAGACTTTTTCTTTTGAATTTTTAAATATACTTTCATTAAGCAAGGTGTCAAGTCAGAATGTCAACTCAATAACAGAAGTTTGTTTATATTCAGTGTGTGGCATTATCTACTTACCAATACTGTCAATCTTATTTGAAGAAGTTTCTTGGCCAATGCTGTCATAAGCAGTTAATTATGGTTAGACATGGATGCTTGAATGTCAGAACCCTGCCTTCTCCTAGCTGGCTTTCTGTCTGTTCATGATTTGTGTATGCTTCATAATAATGGGCTAAGAAAGAAGAAATGATTTAATGATTAATTTGCCTGAGTAAGTTAATGATTAATTTGCCTGGATAAGTTATTTTGTTTTATTGACAATACTGTGAGCTTTGAGATCTAAACATTAATTGTACTGTTGCCTTTTATTCCTGTCAGCTGTATAAATTAATTGAAGTGTATTATGGAATGGTTGAAAGAGTCTGGAGTAATTAAATGTGGTGGAGTGAAGCCATACTCCCTATGGGAGTATACAGCTAGAGGATGTGGTGAGAAATTATCTCTGGTGTATTTCTTAGGGTCTTCACATCTGAATGTGTTTTGTGCTTTAAATTATATTTCTTGTGTATGTAAATATGACTTATTTGTCTTAGAAAATAATAGACTGAAATATTTTGAAGGATGAATAATTATTTATTTAGCAAACTCTAGTCTCATGCCTTTGGCTAAATATCTTAATAATAAATATGAACCTCATTTATAGTTGAGTGAGAAAGGACATGATTCAGTCACTTTAAGATCACCACTATACAACCATTGAAGTGTTGAATTGAAAACTATACTTTGCTATATAGAAGTTTTGCATAAGACTACAAGCATAAATCCTGTAATATACCTTTCCTATATAATCTGAAAAAAAAAAAAGGAATAAAAAACTGTTACCTCAGGTTGAAACTAATGAAGGATGTTAGCTCTTGTGATCTTTGTTTAAGGTATCTGTAGTATCTCTGGTCTATATTTACATAAAGGAAAAGGTGTATTTAGTGTTGCAACTTTAAATAGTTTTAGATCCCACTGGGTGTTTTAATGACATAATTTACAGGCAGTACTAAAATTGATATATCTGTTATTAACATGTATTTGATTTCTAAGCATATTTATGTATTAAATAATTAATTTTAGGTTTTAAAATCCAGTTCCACCCTTAAAAATAAACTTTAAAAAACGTCATTTAGAAGTTAGAAGGCATATGTAAGTAGTAACAGATTCAGGTGCTTGCACTTGTGATGAATGGTGACTGCACTAAACTGGAATGATAAAAGCCAACTCTTGAAAGATGTTTTTCAGTGAGATATGTGTGCGCATTGGAAGCAGTTTTACTGTGTTGTTTCTAGCAAGACAGGTGTTGTAGGTAAAAGAATACTGGAATAGGAGAACTGATTTTTAAATCAGCTTTGTCTTTAACTAGCAATATTGTTTTGGGAAAGCAAGTAAAAGCTATATCCCAGTTTTCTGTCTGTTAATATAAGGAGTTTGGATTTTTTGGTCTGTAAGGTGACTTCTAGCTTTAATATAGTTCCTATTTTGAACTCTTGTAGTCATCTTTCCTTGTTTAAAAATATACACACACTAATGGAATAAATAGAAATGTTTTTGCATTGTTTTTGTTTATGGATATCTGGGTAGAACTCCCCTCAGTATTTATTTCGTTATTGCTATTAATGGTCAAATGAGATCAATTTGTTTTACTGTAATGATGTTAGTTTGCAGTCCAAATTTGGAAATAAAATATTCATGTATGCAATACATCCTATTAACCACTGGGTGGCCTGATTTCACTTTATTAAGTCAAACTAGTAAATTTTCATACCTTGTATTTGATTGAACTTAGAAAAGCAGTTATCCTGTCAAGACATAATAAAGATGTATTTTTTGATTATGATAAAAAATTCAGACTTGGTGCAGTTTGATTTAAAACACCAAGTTGAAGTGATTTTATTACAGCAAATTTTATAGAATTACTGATATTTCTCTAATTTCAAGCCAGTAGTTTCTTTTCAAATAAATTTTTTTTTAATTTCAAATTCTTCATTTGGCTACCTTACTTTACTCTTTTTATGTGGAATAATTGGTGTACTTTAAAATTGAAGTTCTTTTGAATGTTTTGTATTAGTATCACCAAGTGTGAATAGTTTGTGTATTATTTCAAAGGGAAAGTTATGACTAGCACATCCTATTAGCTTACACCCCAGTGTAGAATAACTCTTAACCATTTTCCTGGCCTAGTGAGTCATATTATTTGTGTGTGTGTGTGCATGTGTGCTTCATTTTGCTGTTTCATAATCACCCTAATCACTTGTTCAGTCATAATCTACAAAAGCCTTTCCGTTGAATATAGCACTTAGGTTATGTATTGGGCAGTTATAGAATAAATATTTTCTTTGACTTAAAAAATAAAGCTGACAGAATGATTCTGGAAACCAAGTCTTGGATGGAGATTCAGAGACCAAATTCTTCTACTTTTGCTTTGTGGCTGGAGAAATAATTTCATCTATTTTTACTGTCTTCTAGATTAGTCACCCCAGGCTAGAAATGGTTTATCTATTTAGGCAGTAGAAAGTTGATTTTATTTAACTATTAGATATTACCAGCACTGATTGCTACAATACAGAAATACTAAAAGATATAAAAAGCAGAAAAATAAATAAAGCAAAATTTTTAAAAAATGAAGCAAATAAAACAATTTGTTTTGATGGTGTCCAGCCATTATTAAGCAATGGGACTTTTTCATTGTTAAACGGTGAAAGTAGAATATTGGTGAAGTTATTTGTGGAATTTCATCTCTTCCCCCTTTTCTTGGCAAATTGGAGGCATTCTTAGGCATCTTGATGTAGTAGCTAGTGATAAGTTTCTGAGCTCTTCTTCTATCATACTTCTATGAAAGTTTTATCATCCTTTCAACAATTACTTAAATAAAATAGAAATAATGCTAAAACTAAGAAGTAGCTAGGTAGATAGATTCTAGGAAAGTCCCAGTGGTAGAGAGATGGATTCTAAGAATTCTGCTTTAATCCTCCCTCACACTAAACCACTCAAAAAACCCAGCTTCCTGAACATGATGACCATGTTGATGCAAAACAGAGAATGAAACTTCTTGTAGAAATAGAAATTTCTCACAAGTCAAGTTTGTGGTTAAAAAATAAGGCAGACTTTTAAAGTTAAGATGAACACGTTTTCAGGAAGATTACCCCTTGGAAACTAGTCTTTTGGACTCATATCCTTAACTTAAAATATTTTGATAAGAACCTTAAGGTGAATTTTTGTACAAATATGATGTAGATATTTTTGTGAATACTCAAAAGATTTATATGGGTGAATCCCCAAATTAAAAGTTGTTTTCAAATAACCTCATTTTTAAAGCAGTCTCAAGTATGCTGTTGTGGAAGCTGTTGGGATCTGAGGGGAGGGAAGAAAAGAGGGGAACCTGTAAAAGCACGACTGAGGACTGTTTGGGATGGCAGAAAGTGATAATGTTGCTGGGAACAGTTGTAGGAAAGATTAGGCAATATTAGTAAACGACTCAAAAAACCCCTTCTGTATTGAATATCTTTTTGTTTTTTTCAGCAGTTTATGCTTCTTAAAATTCTACCACTTGGAGGTGCATTTGGATTTTGAAAGTCCTTATTAAACAAATGGGAATGCCTTTCACCTCCTTAGAAGTATTTTCATTTGTTAAAAAAAATGTTTCCTTTATCATAGCCACTAGAGATCAGCTGTATTGAGGGAGGTGGAAGTTTTGATTAGGAAGGAGTGAAGTAATTTTGGAATGCAGAATACTTGGAGGAGGTGAAAGAGTAAGAAAGATCATTCATTAATTTTACAAGTGTTTGAGTGGCAGGTACTGTGCTGATGCAGAGAGGTGAATGTGTTAGACATGGTCTTTGCACTCCTGAGCTTACCATTTGGTTGGGAAGGTTGGCAAGTCACTAGCATTAAGAAGAATGGGTAGGTGCCGTGAGTGTGTACAGTGGACAGCAAGCTTCAGCATGGTGTTTTATCTCATTAACTAGCCTTAGAAATTTATGAAGTCATTGGATCCTGAACCATCCCCAGTTTAACAATTTAATCTTGACTAATCATTGGTATTTCTGATAGCTGAAGATGGCTGCAAATAACAGGTATTTCTTTAATTAAACCTGTGCTTTTATTTTCAGCATAGTTTAACAAAACAAGTATATATGGAAGTAACTGGCAGATTATTGTTACAAATAGACATGGACCATAGTGGGGAAAGCACTGGAATACTGAAGTGCGTTGAACTAAAGAAGCAGACAGATATCAAAGATGGGGGAGTGGTGGATTTTGATGTCTTATTTGGTCGGATAAGAATAATTTTGGTCCAATGGAATTGACAAATCAAGAGAAATTAGAAGTTCCTGCAAAGGATCTGTAAACAGATCCAAGCCTTCATTTTCCATAATGTCTGGTACTTAGAAAGTTTAAATAAATATTAGCTCATGTTATTTTCAGATGTTGATAACTTTATTCAGTCCTCTGACTATTCAGAATCCTCTAATTCAGTTTATCACAAAGGCCTGCTTTCTCCTCTGGGGCTTTGTGCTCTCTCATGGCTTTAACTGTTCTCTGTATGCTGGTGATGTGCCCAGTTGTCTTCTAGATCTGCTTCACCCAAAAGGAGAGTCACTAGCCAGCCACATGTGGCTATTGAACTCTTGAAATGTGGCTAGTCTGAGTTACTGTGTACTTTTTATTTTATTTTTATTTTTTATTTATTTAAAAAATTCTACTGGTTAGCTCTGTGGCTAGGAAGACAGTGTGTTGTTCCTGGATTTGTTCTCTCAACTTCGTCTTTTTCTTATTCTTTTTCTCTTTTGCCTTTGGCATGCTCCTCCCTCCTGGGCAATGCCACACCAGATTTTGAAGACTTAAGTAAGACAAAAGGAATGTAAAAAAAAAATTGTGATTATGTTGATTATGTGTTGAAATGGTAATTTAAAAATATATTGGGTTAAATATTATTTATTGTTGAAATTAATTTCACCTGTTCCTGTTTTTGAAAATGTGGCTGCTAAGAAATTACATATGTGGCTTGCATGATATTTCTGTTGGACAGTGCTGTTCTGGGTATATCCACCTGTATATTTCTCAGGTGCCTTGAAATCAGTCCATGCTGCTTACTCTCCGCAGTCCCTTCTCCCTCCCAACGTTATGTTTCTCCTTCTATTCCTTATCTCAGTGGATAGCTCTGTTTATGCTCCCAAAGTCAGAAATTTTGGAGTCATCCTTGATTCCTCCTCCCATGTCTCATATCCAGCAGTTGCAAATTCCTTTTGTTTCTGCCTTTTTCATATCACTCAGTTTTATATGCTGCTTTTTATTGCCACTATCATGACCCTAGTTGATTTATTCTTTCACGGTTTCTTGATTTTTGTCACATTTAGATCTCTTCTCCTCAAGGATATAAAAAATAGGATTCTACTCTATTATAGTACTATTGTGTTTTCATTTTTAAAATGTAAAATATTTGCTTCATCTGAATTTTTTTATTTTAAAGTAGAACTTGAGCTTCATTTTTTAAAATGGCGACCCAGTATCTTACCCTTTATTGAAAATTTCCTCTTTACCCCACTGATTGATCTGTTACTATTATGATTTACCAAATTCCTATACGGGTTTTGTTTTTTTTCCTGAATGTTCTGTTCCATTGATTTGAGTATCTGCTCGTGTGCGAGTACCATTTTGTTTTATTTATTGTTTCTCTACAGTATATTTTGATATTGGATAGTGCTAATTCTCCTATTATTATTTTTTGGAACTTTTTTTGGCTGTTGCTGCTTATTTATTTTTCCACATGAACTATAGAATCAGCTTGTCTCAGTTCCTCTGGAAATCTATTTGTATTTTTATTTGTTTAGTCTAAATTTATGAATTAATTTAAGGAGAATGGACATCTATAATATTGTTTTCCTATCCAAGAATGTGATCTAAATGTTTTTCCATTTGTTGTTCTGTGTCTCACAATAATCTTTTGTTGCTTACTATATCTTGATCTTGTATATTCAAATTATCTATACATATTTTAACTTTTTTTGTTGGTGGTGTTGTAAATGGCTTATTTCTTACATTATATCTTTGACATGTTTTGTAATTTACCAATACCATTGCCAGGCCTTAATAATTTCATACTTGGGTTATTGTGAAAGATTGCTAATTGGCCTTCCTTCTTCCATCTGTGCATAATCCTGCTAGTGATTTTTCTGAAACACAGGACATCAGTCTTTCACTCCCTTGCTTAAATTCCTTTAACTCTTTAGGTTAAAGGTCAAATAAAGAACAAAGGTCAGACTTCTTTGCATGACATAAAGGTTATCGCTTGGCCCCTGGTGGCATATCTAGCTTCATCCCTCTTGTGTCATTAAGAACTATAGCTTCTCTCCATTGTCTGACTCTTAATTTTTTTATACTTTGAATAATCTCATTAGATATATGTCTGCTAGTCTGAGTGGCTTCTTCAGTCATAACTGTGTATACAGACTCAGTGATTGAATTCACAAATTTAAATAAAATTCTTGATTTCACAATTGTGGTTTTTTTCAGTGAGGATGAGGATGATGACCTTCAATACGCTGATCATGATTATGAAGTACCGCAACAAAAAGGGTTGAAGAAACTCTGGAACAGAGTAAAATGGACAAGAGACGAGGTACTTATGTGATAAGGTTTACTAATTTCATACTTGTATTTATTGATTAATAATATATATTAAAGATATTTAAAAGCAAAACATGAGGAAAGTTATCCATCAGCTAACCTGCACATTATTTTTCTTTAACCAGACATGAATAGTGGGTTGATGTTGAGACTGACAGAAACAGTTTAGTAGATGGGAGAACTTGTTATTTTAATGGCTTCAGTCCTTCTGAAAATGGCCACCAGATATGATATGAAGAATTAAAGAGTTATCCATATTTAGGGATGGGGAATAGGGAGGGAGAAAGCTTTCTAATTTTATACCTGTTTTAATAGGATGATAAGTTAAAGAAGTTGGTTGAACAACATGGAACAGATGATTGGACTCTAATTGCTAGTCATCTTCAAGTAAGTGAAACATTATCTTATATTGCTAATGTGAATGATTTATGCCATGGAGTTAAATTTGCTGTTTTTTAAAAATGTGTCTGCATTATTTTAGATTTAGGTTTCCTTCCTAAAAACATCTCTTTCGTTCTGATCTTCCTATAGTCTGATTTTCTGTTAATTAGTTTATCCAGGGATCTAAAAGTTTACTAATTTAAAACAAAAATGATACTAAATTTGGGTAGGGCTTTATAAATATTTGCTAATAAGTGTTAAAACATTTTGAGAGAAGTTAAATATATTGAAATATTTTGGTAGCTAATCAGTAAAATCAAAAAAAGCTGTGTTGCTGTGAGAACTAGAAGTAATGT
This sequence comes from Camelus dromedarius, assembly GCF_036321535.1. Classification (NCBI taxonomy): domain Eukaryota; kingdom Metazoa; phylum Chordata; class Mammalia; order Artiodactyla; family Camelidae; genus Camelus; species Camelus dromedarius. Next base: position 9,622,580 of record NC_087465.1, on the reverse strand, counting down.
ATAGGATGTTTGGCACAGTTCCTGAAATTTAGAAGGTATTCAGTAAATGGAAGCTAAATTAGAACGATTATTTACGTTAGCTCTATCAGTTTAACATCAGTGGTATAACAGCAAATGAAGTGAACAGGGAAGTGGTACAAGGACATACAGGAACAGCCTGATTATTTTGAAAAATTGATAATCTCAAAATGGATCAGCGTTTAGGTACAGAAGCCATAAATGAAGGAGCTCTGAATAAAAGTAAGTCTACTAGGCACAAGGACAGAGACACTGGTAAACGAAGTATTTGAATCTATCCCTTTATATGCCTCTAAACTATCTGTAATACGTATATGAACTAATAGCTTTGTAAATCACTAATGAAAAGTTAAGTGTTATTACTATTATCCTTGTAACACGTAGGAGTTACTAGGCCATGAATTGACTAAAATTAGGCTACATTTATTAATCATTTTTGGAATTTGAGATGTTTCTACATAAGGTTTCATCCTGGGAAATTCATTTTCCTTTTGAACTTCAAACCTAAGTAATTTAACTGGTATGTAATGCACATCTTTCTAGGTATATTTAATTTTTTCTTGACAACTTGGAGGTCATCATTTATAAACATCCTTTAAATACTATGCAGTAGTCTAGTAATACTTTTCAGGGTTTTTTAAAATTATGTAGAGCTATATACTGCTATATTATATGAATCTAGACTGATGTGCTGTTTAAGTTCGTATGTCTGCTTTGCATAGTTGTCTGTTTGCTCCCTTTTATTCATCAGTCATTACTTTATGGCAGTATCTGTTATACCTTTGCTTTTTCCTGTGTTATAAGGCATGGTGTAGAGATACATGATTTAATTTCAAATATATATTGTTTTTATTTATAGTCTAAGCATTGCTTACAACTTTAATTAAAAATGAATTGGAACACAGGCATGTGAAATAAATACTACATTTTTAAAGAATGCTGTTGAATGCATTATTCTTGAAAACTTTCTTAAGGTTGTGAGACGTAAGTTTGGGCTGACTTGCTTTCTGGAAGGCAGTTGTTCAATAACAAAATCTTCTAAATTCTTTCAGAATCGTTCTGATTTCCAGTGCCAGCATCGATGGCAGAAAGTTTTAAATCCAGAATTGATAAAGGGTCCCTGGACAAAAGAAGAAGATCAGAGGGTAACATGTTCATATTCTTTATTTTCACTGTGTAGATGGACTAGCTTTTTTCTCCCTAATACATTGTTTTTTATCATATAAACACATGTTTAAATCACTTTGATTTGTTCTCTGAATGCTGCTTGCATAAGAATTGGAATTTGAGTATCTTGAGATGTAGTTTTTTTGGAATTGAGTCAAACCAAGTAATATATATAGCCTTTACTGTCTGAGAGTTTGGTTTGCAGAAGGAAAATACTATTAGCTTAATCACCTTGTTTAGAGATTAGGTTAGCAACATTTAGGGTATAGTTTCTTGTTGAAAATTGACTTAGCATTTTAAAAACAGAATTTAATTTTATTCTTATTTTATCTAATAATGTGATATGTAAGGAAGTCATTCTTAACTTTCCCTCTTGACCTATAATGAGCCCCCAAATAAGACAGATACCAGAGCATCAAATTTCCAAAGTGCTGGGTGATTCAGAAACCAAGGTTATTCTTTGTGTTATGAAAGTCTGAGAATGGGAGAATTGCTGTCCTCTGCTAAGAACTGTCCTTTAGTTCATGCTCTTTATGGCATAAATGTTGTTAATGTAGTTGGGAAATTAGAACACTCTTACTGCTACTCAAAGCAAAGAAAAAAAGTTGTTTCACGAGGCTCAGACTGATCTGATTTACTCAGTGGCAAATGATAAGTTTTAAAATGTGTGGTCTGTATCCTTTCAGCTTGAGAAAGGAAAAAATGAAAAAGACAGTAACTGTAGATCCTTCCTGCTTCCAAAATGAATTATTTGGCTTTCAGCTGAAGCTTTTTTAAACAAAGATGTAAGGGCAGAAAATGCTCAAGTCTCAACCTTTCTACTGTTATTTCAAATTAATTTTGTATGAAACAATTTAATTTACAAGTCACTTTTATTAACATCATGTATTTTGGATAAGTTTGGGATCAATTTTTTTTTTTTTTTTTTTGCTATTACACAGATACAAAATTGTATTTAATAACATGAGCATTTTCTTTTTAAACCTTGGAGAGTAATTACCTTATTTTTTCGGTACACAAGATCGCACGGGGCATTGGCATAACTCATTGTGAAATATCTTATGCTTTCATGGTAATACACTACAAATTTTAATATAATACATATTTATTGAGTACCTTGGTATCAAGTTTTGAACTTGTCAAATGCTGAAGCAGTATTTATTAGTAAATTTTTTTTTTAAGTTACAGTTGTGGTTTGGATTTAATGCATCAAAAATAGTATACTTGAGTTATGTTTTAAAGTTCTGTCAATGCAGTGCTTTTTAAAAGTTGTTTTATGATTATGTGTTAGTTTCAGATGTACAACATATTGTAGACTTACATTTCGCAATATATACAATAAGTCTAGTTAATATGCGTCCCCGTACATACTTACAAATTTTTTTTCTTATGATGAGAACTTTTAAGATCTACTCTTCTACGTCTATCAAAATTCATCAAATTGTACATCTGAAATATGTGTAGTTTACAGGAATTATAGCACAATAAAGGTGTTTAAAAAATAAATAAACTCTATGGTGCTAAACAAACAAAAATCTACTCCCTAAGTAACTTTCAAATGTGCAGTACAGTATTATTAGCCATAGTCACTATGCTGTACATTACATCCCCATGCCATATTTATTTTTAAAAAGGTTATGCTTTTTTTAAACATTGTTTTTCTATTTCTTAGGTTATTGAATTAGTTCAGAAATATGGGCCAAAAAGATGGTCTTTAATTGCAAAACATTTAAAAGGAAGAATAGGCAAGCAGTGTAGAGAAAGATGGCATAATCATCTGAATCCTGAAGTAAAGAAGTCTTCCTGGACAGAAGAGGAGGACAGGATTATCTATGAGGCACATAAGCGGTTGGGAAATCGTTGGGCAGAAATTGCCAAATTACTTCCCGGAAGGTACTTATAAATATATATACATTTTTCTGTATTTAATCTTGATCTTTATTATGTTACTATTAGATATATTTGTAAGTGCCCCCATGACTTTTATTTTATTTATAATTAAAATTTAGACTGCATAATACAAGCAACCCTTTGCAATATTTGTAATAAGGGATAGAATTATTTTTACTGAAATATTTTATAGCAGTAATTTGTGCAATAAAATGATGGACCTTTAGATTATATGAACATTTAATGCACTCCCAAAATCGTGTTTACATATCGGTTCCATTTGAAGCAACCTTCTTTGCACAACAAATTCAGTTGGAGTGAAATCACAGTTGAAAAGATTTCTTTCGTATTGGATTCTATACATAAGACCGGAGAATAAATACACTGGCAGCAATAAAATGCGATGAAAGTGCAGTAGAGAAAATTTAATTCTTAATTAATTATGATATGACTCAGATCATGGGAGTAGTGTATATATACACATGTGGCTAAAATATAGAACTTCCCTCAGGGGCAGTGACATGCTAAGTACAATGTGCACTGCAGTGAGTCAGATGTTTCCTAACAGTCTGCAGTGCAGTAGACCAACAGGTTTGGGAAAATCCATACCTCAGCTAGAAGGTATGCAGTTGTTTTTTATTATTGCAATCTCTGTGTAGTATTTCACAATTTATAAAATGCTTTTGCATGTATTTTAAAAATATTTTTTCTTTATGTGCTTGTGAAATATGCAGAACAAACATTGCTATCTTTGTGTTATAGATAAGAAAATTAAAGCATAGTGTTAAGTTTTTCATCCAAGTTACTCAACCTGGTCTAGGAACTTTTGATGTTTTCAATCTTATGCATCTTTTTAACTGACCATAGAACCTAGTTTAGTGCTTAGCAGGATGTAGGTTCTCAGTAAATGTGCATTGTTTTGAAATTTATGCTGTAAGTAGCTATAGGTTGAAGATTTACATTTTACAAGGTGAACTTCGGTAACAGGCGAGCCAGTGAATTTCTTCCATAGGTATTTTGTTGTAAGAAGTGAAAAAGAATACTGGGATTCTGGAATTTGTGGTTTGCTTTTTATGACCATGTTTGATCCTGGCTTTAAGGCTTCTGTCCTTGCTATGCCCTTTATCTGGAATGCTCTTTTTTTCTCTCCTTATATGGCTGGTTCATTCTCATCATTCAGATCTTAGCTTCACTGTCACCTTACAGAGGACTTCCTAGACCACCTAATCAAAATTACCCCAGTTACTCACTTTTCTTATCCTACTTTAAATGATCTGCATTGGACTATTTTTCTTATAATTTATTTTTGTCTTCTTTTCTCCTTCCCTGCTGCCACACTTCCAGTGAGAATGTAAACCCCATGAAAGCAGGGACTTTGTTTTATTCACTGCTATAGCTCCAGTGTTTAGAGCTGTGTGTGACACACATACAGTTTATTTTTTGAGTTAAAAAGTATCTAATTTCACCAGTTGTTAAAATGTATTTTAAGTACCTTGTATACTTTATACAGTGTTAAAATGTATGGAATCCTCTGTTTCTTTTTAAACATACACTTTCATTTCTTAGGACTGATAATTCTATCAAAAACCATTGGAATTCTACTATGCGAAGAAAAGTGGAGCAGGAGGGCTACTTACAAGATGGAATAAAATCAGAACGATCTTCATCTAAACTTCAACACAAACCTTGTGCGGCTATGGACCATTTGCAAACCCAGAATCAGTTTTACATACCTGTTCAGGCACATATTTTTAATACTTTTATTATTTAAAAAATTACTTTACTTGCTGTATGGGAAGATGTTTAATTTCTTAATAGGACAAATACAACATATATTAAGGGAAATAGACATGTCAATTTCCAAACCAAAAAAATATGCCATAACTAGCTGATGAAGCATTAGTGGAAGTTTATCTCTACTTGTTTTGATTGATAAATATTTGGGGGAACAAACGTATTAAAATACTTCCTTTTATATATAATTTTTACATTATCTGGTTAAGAAACTTAGTATGTGTATTTCCTAATACCATCATTGAATTTTCATGATTCAAAGCTAATGGTCATTTGTGCTTTAATATCTATTGTAGTTTCTTTTTAAAGAATATTTTGTGTAATTGTAGTATTGCTTATCTCTAAGAGGTAAGTGTATATAAAATGGTTTAAAGGAGAAAATAGTCAGAAATCATTCAAGCCATCCTTTTGAGGACTGTGGTAAATAATTGGTTTTTTGATGGCATTCAGTCTTGCTTTTCCCTTATCACTCAACTGACTGAGTGACTTCAGCCTTTGTTTAGATAGGTTAATTGAAGATTACCCATGTTCATCATAGGGCAGGCTTTATTTTCCTTATATTTTCCTACCTGGAAGAAATTAGTTTAGGAGTTTTCATAAGATTTGTTTTACATTTTCCTGTCTGCTTGTCTGTCATGCCATTTTTCATGTTAAACAGTTCTTGATTCTTGTCACATAAAATGTAAAGATGAGGTCAGGATTTAATAGTGTCTACCGAAAGATAAAATTTGGCTAGGTATTAAAAATCTGTGCTTAGTATGCCTCAGATTTTATTTTATTCCATTAAATGGACATTATATTTTTTTAGATATAATTTTAAAAGAACCACTTAAAAAAACTGGTGACATCTTAATTTACAAATAGGAAAACATATGAAGACAGGAGTTATCTGCTGGTACTCAGTTGTACCTTAAAGTTTTTATTGTCTGTTTCTTTACGTTTTTCTTTAGAGTCCTAGATTTCAGCAGCATATACTGAAACATTCTGCTTCTATCTTAGAAAGATTATCATTTAAATTTATTTTTTTTAACTCATAGGAAGATAATTTTTAAAATCATTTGGGGCCAATGGAGTGTTTAACACTCTCAGTCAAAATATATTGGAAAGTAAAAAAATATGTATACATATATATAGGAAGTAAGGATCTTTCTTGTGCTTTAAGAATTATTTACCTTTTAATAATTCTTGAAAGGTTTATGTGTTCATAGTTTAGTTCATTTAAACTGCTAAAAAGATAGTTCTAATTTTCACTTGAAAAAATGGATTTGGTTTGAAATACTGTCACAGATTTAAATGAAACATTTGAGAAAGATAAGTTTCTGATTCGTTGGAAGGTGAGCAATAACTGATATTATCAAGTGTTGTGAAAATTAAGTTCTGTGTTAGAAGTTATGTATAATGATACTGCATATGAAAGTGACTTAGGTGGGCCATTATGGAAAATAGACCATTTCAAATTTATATTTAAGTTTTTAAGATTTTAAAAAAGACTTTCGTATTTCTTCCCACCACTGCACACTAAATTTGCATGCAACTGCAAAATTTTTATTACAGATACTTTAGAAAAGAAACAGAATCAACTCTTAGTCTATTGTCAGAGTATTAAAAAGTACATGAGTGATTCTACTTGTTTTTGAAGACAAGGACTAGAAACAGCCTCTGTTTTCACATCTTTCTGTACACAGATTGCAAGGGGTGGTGGTAGGAGTAGGAGATAAGGATACTGAAAACTACTGTAGGCTCCATCTTCTTGAGCGCTTCACGTGGACCAGCCCCTTCCTCTGAAGAATGGGAACACAGTTACTTTGTCTTCTCCAGAAGATAGAGCAATCCTTTAATAGCAGATTTTTAAAAATATTTGGTGGATATTGCAGATAATAAAAGACTGGCTGATAAATCTAGTCAAATAATTCTCATATTTCATTCAGAAGAAAACAGGTCTTTCCTAAGAGCTAATGACTTTCAATCAGTAGATTCTAAGAATGGAGATGTAATTATTAGTTAAGAAATTATTATTTAAAAAAAAAGAAGAAACTATAGTACATAATATTTAAAGTTAACAGAGACAGAGTTTTTAATGTTGATATTTTATTCTGTTTTTGTGCTTTGCTTCAGATTTAAAAGCATTTATATAGTGTTATATGTATGATATTAATGTTTTAATTACTTTCTAGATCCCGGGCTATCAGTATTTATCACCTGAAGGCAATTGTGTAGAACATGTTCAGACGTCTTCTGCCTTTATTCAGGTAACTTTTATTTATTAAAAACAAAAAACAAAAACAAAAACAAAAACAACTGCAACAACAAAGGAAACACTTTCAAACATTTCCAAGTCTAATAGTGCCTATTTCCTCATCTATAAAACTAGGGCAAAAACAATGCTATCCGACCTATTTGAATATTATACCATTAATGGAGAAAGTTTGTAAATGCGTTTGAGAAATGTAAACCGTACAAATGTAAGATACTCCACAGCATCAGAGGGTGGTTCTTTCATTCTTCCAACTTAGAGCATTCAGGTTATGAATGCACATATTTTTGCTAAAATGGATAGAATATGTACATTGAGTCAATAAATTAAAACAGAGTTCACACATAAGTTTGTAAACTGACATAGATGATACAATGCAAGTTTTGTTTTTTTAATATGTTTAAATTTCCCAAATCTTTTCTGATAAATTGAAAACATTTACCAGCACTTCTTTAAAGGGGGTACCAGATGGATTATGATACTGAGTATTTGGGATTTAGTAGTAGTAAGCTTTATTAGAGAAAATAGATTTTATGTTGCATAGAAGAAAATAAAAACTAGAACATTCATAATAATAATAAAGCAATTATGTAAGTAGCCTGTTTTTTTCTCTTTTATTTAATTTATTTTAGCAACCCTTTGTTGATGAAGATCCTGATAAGGAAAAAAAAATAAAGGAACTTGAGTTGCTTCTAATGTCAGCTGAGAATGAAGTTAGAAGAAAGCGAATTCCATCAGTAAGAAATAAGCTTAAGTGTTTAGATTTTATTGTTAGAATCGTATATATGCTTTATATGGTTTTATAGTTTTATAGTTTTATAATTTTATTGACTTTTGTATGCCAGCAAGTGGAAAGCGTATTCATCGTGACTTCAGATTTTAATATGGACTGAAAATAGTTTTTCTGATTTACAGCTCTGAGGTTGCCTGTTTTTGATATGCATCTCTTTGAACATAGTTCACAATGTTCTGTATTAAGATATTTCTTGAATCATAAATATCAAGCAAATTTATGATATAATTTTTGATGTGCATATTTTTGAAAATTTTATGTGGTTTAGATTAGGCTTTGGTTTTATTTTAGACATTCCATGTAATAATGGCCTTAATAGAAACAAAGGCTAAAAAACACCAAGGAATTTATAGATGTATAGAGATTTATGTGCTTCAAAATTAGTTTTATTCTCTTAGAAAAATTTTTCCCTTTTACTATATTTAGAATACAAATTCAGTAAATTGGAAAAAGTAATAATGGTAAAAATATGGGAAAAGTGAACATTTCAATTTTATGCTCTCTAAAGAAATTTTTCTGTGGATGTTGGGTTTTGGTTACTAGGTATGAAAACTGGTCTGAGATTTGGTTGACGAGAACAGCTCGGAGTATTGAATCGGAATAAGTGGTAATGATTCTAGCTAAGTTAACAGGCTGTGCTAGATGTATTAAAAGGAAAAAGAGTTTATATTTAACTGACAATTTAAAAAGTTTAATATCCTGGGACTTTGTACATTTAGGAAAGTATTTTTCTTGGTTTGGGGCTGAATGAGGGGACAGTACATTTACAGTGACTAAGAACTAACAAAGTTATGAAATAGACTAACCTGAGAACTTGAAATAGCATTACGAGGCAACTAGTGATGTCTTTATACCACTTCAGAAAATATTAATGAAAACGTTACATTTGTTAATTGTAATAGATGAGCTATATACACCATGGGAAAAGTAATTTTTGTTTTGAAACTGCAAAAACCATGGGTAAATAGGAAGATCTAATCTAAGGGTACTTATTTTAAAGTTAATTTTGGTTTTATTAAGAAGCTGCAAATAAATATTCATGGTAAGAGAGTCTACATTTGTAGACAATATATTCATGTTTAAGCACATTTTCTATTTTTTTGATAGTAGTCATTTTTTAATTTAACAGGATATAATTCGCTAAAAGAACTGGCATTTTGCATTAAAAAGGGAGAAAGTTATTAATTTGTTTTTTAGAATTTGCTATCTAAAATTAACTCTCATAAAAATCTTGTTGAAGGAGATTCTAGAGGGAAGTTGCTGTACCCAGTGTAATAGACTCCATACATATATAAAATATGTATCCTATTCTAATGTATTTTCTGGGGGTTTTTTTTGTTTTATTTTTTGGCAAGGGAGGTAATTAGGTTTGTTTGTTTATTTATTTTTAGAGGAGGTACTGGTGATTGAACCCAGGACCTTGTGCATGCTAAGCATGCACTCTACTGCTTGAGCTATACCCTCCCCTGTATGTATTCTATTCTAAATAATTATGTGATAATAATGACTGCCATTTTACCAAGTATTCATCATGTTCCACTATTGTTGATGTGTTACATGTACTCCTGGTAGTCCTTATATTAACTCTGCAAAGTAGGTGATTTGTTGCTAGGGATTCAGAATCAGGTGTGTACGATTGCAAACTTATGGTTTTGCCAGTGGGCCTAGTAACCTCCCTCTTTGAATCTTTTTCCCACCTGCAGGCTTACTTGAAATATATATGGTTTGGAAGCTGTATCCAGAAAGTGATTGTAAACTCAGAAGGTGGTTATGCTAGTGAAATAAGATTGCTTTAATTTCTTTTATTTATAGGAAACTTTAAAACAAGTGGAACTTGTTTTGCAACAATGTTGAAAATTAATTTTTTCACCTTAACTTGAAATTTAACATTTTAGTATTGTGAATATCTGGCACATTCTAGTGATTTTTAATAGTAATGGGTACCATTTATTGAGGGCTTCCTTATGGACTGAGCACTATGCTTTCTAAAATATGGTAGTTACTAGCCACATTTAATTTAAAATTTAAAAATTCAGCCTCTCAGTTGCACTAGCTACAATTTTGTTGCTTATATGGCTAGTGGTGCCCATATTGAGCAGTTTCAGGTGCAGAACCTTTTTGTCACCTCAGAGGGTTCTGTTTGACAGTGCTATACACTTTACATCCTGTTTCTTTTTGTTTTTTTGAGGTATAATTAACATAGCACCATAATTTTAAGGTGTTCGGTATAATGATTTTTACTCACTTATACTGTGAAGTGATTACCATAATAAGTTTAATGAATACCCATAATGAATACTCATAAATACCAAAAAAATTTATTTTTCCTTGTGATGAGAACTCTTAGGATCTACTATTTTTAACAGTTTTCAAATTATATATAATTTCTTAATCATAGCTCTTCAAGGTCAGGTCTCTTCTTTTTCATCAAGAGACACTAGGGATCTAGGCTCAAAAGATAAGTAAATTGCTATGTACATCTCTAGAGAGATAAAGAAAAATGACACCATCCTTGAATTCAAAGGCCTGTTCTGCAGTTGTGACACATAAGAAACAGGATCCAGTGAGATAAAATAAGTCACTTAGTTTTATAGGAGCTCATAGGACACTGAGATTTATGTGGTCTGAGGAGTTCCTGGAAGAAAGCCTCTTTGAGCTCAGTATTGAAAGTTAGGCAATGATTATATATCAGCGAAATAGGTGAACTAGAACATTGTTATAAATGGAACAGGTAAAAGTGTATAATAAGATGATGTGTTTTCCAATACTTAAAGTGTATCATACTTAAATGAGGAAGGAGAGTTCTCCCTGCTCAGCGGATTGAACATCTACATAAGGGGAGCAGCAGGCTGTGCAAAGGCACGTTGGGGTAAGCTTGTGACCAGCTCATCAGGGAACTGCAGGTAGCGCAGCTGGGTGTTCAGTATTCCCCGGGGGGGTAGGGCTTGTGAGTGGGAGTGCTGGGAGATGAAGTTTGAAAGGTGGAGAAATGCCAGATTCTAGTAGTTTGGACCTTATGTTGTAGTATACACATGCTAGGTTTACCTCACTGTGACTTTATAGATTCTAAAAAGTTTATTAGAAAGAAGAAATATAGTCAAGATGAAGTTTAATGAAAAAACATATTTTTATCAGTTTTGAGGAATGGTGGTATAGTTGCTACTGTATTTTTTAGCCGAAATGTTGTGAAGTGTGTTGTTCAAGAAGATACTCTTACTTAAAGTCTAAATTTTTGCTTAGAATGGGAATGAGAAATAGCGTTCAGATTTCTTTTGTATTTTTAGCAACCTGGAAGCTTTTCTAGCTGGTCTGGTAGTTTCCTCATGGATGATAGCGTGTCTAATACGCTAAACAGCCTCGAGGAGCACGCCGCGGAGTTTTACAGAATGGATGACACTCAGGCCGTGTCTGCTCAGCAGAGCTCCCCCACGAAGTTCCTGGCTGTGGAGGCAAATGCTGTGCTGTCCTCCCTACAGACCATCCCAGAATTCGCAGAGACTCTGGAACTTATTGAATCTGTAAGTCTGAAATTGTCAAAAGCTCAATGTTAATGATGTGATTTCAGGGACATTGACCAATTTTATGTTATGCGTTCTTTTATGTCATGCTTAATTTTGATCTGATGTTTTGCAGTGAATTCTGGCAAAATATATATATATATTTATTTGTTTATTAATTAATTATACAAGTGGTACAAGTATATTAGAGATAGCTGGAAACTAGAGAATACTGTAAAGAAGAAAATTAAAATGAGTTAATAATTTGAGGTATTTCCTTTCAAGCTGGGTTCTATACATATAAAACACACATGTGTGTATATTTTTGAACCCAAATATACACTAATGTATTATGTTTGTGGATTTTTCCCATACTACATAATGAGCATGTCTCTATTTTCTTAACTCTTTTTTTAAATTTGAATTTTAATGGCTTCATGATGTTCTATCATGTGAATGTAACAAAATTTATTAACCCAACACACTGTTATTATTGGATATTCATGTTGTGTCCAGTTTCTAAGTATTACGAGTTAAAGAACGTATTATGTAAAGTTGTGTGCAAAATCATGATTATGTCCTTAGGCTAAGTTGAATTTTTGGATCATAGTGTATGACCATTTTGAGGATGTTCCATGCTCATTACCACGTGATTATGTAGGTGCAGAATAGGCTGTAAAGTTTTCTAATGTGGAATCGAATATGAAGTTTTATGATGAATTGTACTCTTTTATGACAACTTAAAATAATTTGTTCTTTTTATTTAAAGTACTTTGGCAGTAAGCTTCAGCTACAGAATTAGATGAAATATTATTCTGGGATGTTCAGAATTGGAGTTGTAGAAGCATTATCTGCTTTTCTCAGATGGTCTTGCTTAAAAAAAAAAAGATGACCCAAGGAAAGCCTATTTCTGCTGATAAAAAATGAGTAGTTAATTAACTCTGGAAATCATCATACTGTGTTCAAGATTAGATTTAACTAGGTTATGGCATTCATAACGTTCGTTGGAAATTTAATTTGTTGCAGGATCCCGTAGCATGGAGTGATGTTACTAGCTTTGATCTTTCCGATGCTGCTGCTTCTCCCGTCAAGTCCACCCCAGTTAAACTAATGCGGATTCAACACAATGAAGGAGCCATGGAATGTCAAGTTAACGTCAGTCTTGTACTTGAAGGGAAAAAAACCAGTTGTAACGGTGCAGATGGTGAGGCTGTTCCTTTAACATCCCCAAATGTGGCCAAGTTTAGCACTCCCCCAACCATCCTCAGAAAGAAGAGAAGGATGCGAGTGGGTCAGTCCCCGGGCAGCGAACTTGGCGATGGCTCGTTCAGCGACGGCGGTAATACAGCACTAAAGCACACACCAGTGAAAACACTACCATTTTCTCCTTCACAGGTAGGAATGTTGTTTTTGATTATGTTTCCAGATGTTGAGGAGCTGGATTAAATTAGGTCTTTAATATCCATACTAGCAGTTCGTTGCTTTGCTGACACATAAAAATGGATAATGTATTTAAACGTATACATGAGAATGCTAAGCCACGATAAATCAGAAAAGTATCTCACAAAATAAAGTAGCTGCATTACAGTACCTTACAATTTTTAGGGCTAAAAGGGATGCTTTAGATGTGTAATTCTACGTCTTTATAGGACTCATCAGGAAATAGGCCCAGAAAGGTAAAATAATTTGCCCAAAGTTATCTAATGGCAGAGCTGAGACTGAAAGCCAGTTTCCTGACTGACTGTTCAGCAGGTGTCAGGTATCTGTGCCCATAGAGAGCTGCTCCCCGTAAGACTTCCGTGTGTCGGAAGTTCTTCTAGGGATGTCAGGAACTACCACTTTCTCCTGGAGTTATATCCCTGGGCAGCAGATAATTATGTCAGAGCAAACTGTACCTTTTATTTTATAATACTGTCTTTATTAATGAACGCTATGTTCTAGGCTGTGCGCTAAACACTTTTCTTAATACGACACCTTGGTTAACGCTCTTTCAAAAAACCTTAGGAGGTAGGTGGAATGAAATTGAGAAGTTAAACTATCTGTCCAAGGTCAGTTAGTAAGAAAGAGAAGGAGCTGGTGTTTGCTGAAAGTGTCTTGACAGAGGTTGAAAAGTTTTATGGGAGAAGACAGAAGTTTAATGGTCAAGTAAACTTGGAGCATGTTGGGGATATAATTGGAGGTGCATTTTGATACTGGAAGGATGAGGATCTGGCAGTAAGTACACAACCCCTGTGTTCTCTGAAAACCATGCCCCCTGTGCTTCAGGGGTTGCCATTTACATAGGCTACAATGTAAGTAGTGTGTCCCTACCCCCATCCTCAAGAGTTACAAAGCATCTTGAGGAAGGTGAACCAGGTTTGGGCACAGTAGCATTTTTCTATCTTTGGAGTTTTGCATGCTAATAATTTTTGTTTAAGAGTAAATTCTAAGGTAGAAAATGACTGAGAAGGTGAGACATGATTATAAAGACCTTGTATCCCATAGCAAAGGGTTGTTTGGATTTTATTCTTTGATTGATGGCATCTCTACAGTGTTTTAAGGTTTGACTGCTGATCTTAGGATTAAATACATTGAAAATATTAGGAGCCAGAACTGATGGCACTAGAATTCTCCAGTTATAAGTAGCATTAAAGCAGTTTCTACTTTTTCCTACCATTGCTTCTACTCTGTTGGGTAAAAGAATAAATTAGTATTTCACAGTTGTATGTAAATTAAGATCCAGTAAATTGTGTTGTTTGGAAAATGGACTCTGTGATACCAGTTTTGGCTGTTCAGAGGTTCTGAGCTCTTTTCTAAATAGGCAGATTTGCTAGAGAGATTTATTTCTCATTAGCAAAACATTATTATTATATTCTGAATTCTAAATATTCTCATGGAAAAGAACACTTAAGATCATTTATTAATAAAATAATAAAACTTTTTTTAGTTATGCTGTTGTACAAAACTTATATTTAACAGCAGCTATTTATGTTTTCTGTATATTCCTATTTGATAATATATACTGTTTGGAAATTTTTTTTATTGTGTTTTGTAACTTTTAATATTTGTTAAATGGTCATTTCTTGAATGCCTGTTACGTGTTAAACAGTGTTCTAAGAGCTAGGGTGGCAGTGATGAGCAGAACAGAAATTCCTGCTCTCATGGAGCTTAATTTTTATGGAATGGAATGTAAATGTAGTATTACTGATAATCCTTTCCTAAAAGGAATGAAGAAATAATTTGAAAATCTTGCCAGTTTAAATTTTGTGTAGGGATTTTGACATTTTAGACATTGTATTTAATCTCTCTTCCTTTTTTAGTTTTTCAACACATGTCCTGGAAATGAACAAGTTAACATAGAAAATCCTTCATTCACATCAACCCCTATCTGTGGGCAGAAAGTTCTTATTACAACTCCTCTTCATAAGGAAACAACCCCCAAAGATCAAAAGGAAAATGTCGGGTAAGTAGGTATTAAATGATTGTGTTAGGAAAATGGGAAGCACGGTTTCATGAGTACATTAGCTTTTTGTCCATTTATACATGTATCATAGTCCCTATCCATGTGGGACTTAGAATTAAAATAAAAATAAATCATAACCTTATGTTTTACCCCTGGGAGACTGAAAACCAGCTAAATAGAGTATAAAACTTTGACTTCAAGCAAACATTTTAAATAATTTTCTCTACATTTGTCTTTTTTCTGTTTTAAGATGATTGCTTCAACTAAGAATCAGTTTAGGCAGGCATACTTTAACACACTCTTAGAAGGTTTGAATAAAGTGTTTGTATATGCAAGATAAATTTAGTGTGTGCTTTTATCGTGGCTTTGCCTTCCTTAACTATAAAAATCAAATTTTGACTGTAATACAAATATCTAAATGATTGAATAGGTTTAGAACACCTACCATTAGAAGATCTATTTTGGGTACCACACCAAGAACTCCTACTCCTTTTAAGAATGCACTTGCTGCTCAGGAGAAGAAATATGGACCTCTTAAAATTGTGGTATGTATACTCCTTTTATTTTTAAGAATTTTCCTAATTTTAATAAGATGCAAATTTTGATTTTTATTCTTGATTTTTAACATTAAAAAAAGATGTTCACTGAACCAGATTAAAAAGCTTTTACCCCTTAATTTATAAGTTTGAATTTGTGTTAATCTTTTTCCTTGTAAATTTTTGTTTCGCTTGTTGTGGATTCATGCTTTCTTTACATTATATCATCTAGAGAAGGTAAATCCAGTGTCAGTGTCCATTTCTTAATACTAAAACCCACCTTTTAGTAGTTTCAGTAAAGTTACCTAGAGTAGAATAAAATAAATTTGATATACATAAGCACTTTTCTAATAATATTTTTGAAACTGATTAATCAGGATACCTCTTTAAGGTTCAGTTTCCTCTTCTATTCAGTGGAGATTATAAAACACACCCCAGGGGTTATTTGTGAAGGTAAAAGATAATTTAAGGGGTTGATACTAAGTTTTGGAAATATGTGCTTCGTTGATATGATTACTATTTTAATCATAGTGGTAACAGCAGTAGTTCATGAATGGAGACGGGAGGTGTTATCTTTCATATATATATATAGTCAACTCTGAAGTACCTTAAGTGAGCCATGGGCAGTCTAATTCTAGGCAGATATAGAGTCTGACAAACTGGGTTTAATAAAAAGAAAGTATGATTTTTTAAATATTGGTCACTTCCAAGGTACTCTGGTTATGTTCTATTTTTAGTCACATTTTGGGTAGATTAATTAATAAATTCTAGTTTATTTGATTTAATCAATTTCTACCAGAAATGTCAGACTCTCAAGTCTTCTAGCCTTTCCCCCCCTCCTTTTTTTAATTACTGTTTTAGAGGGTAAATAGTAGGACTGATCAAGTCTTTTTGTCACTTACTCCATATACTGCTGTGAACAATTATATTCTCTTTAGAGTTCTCTAAACTTTTTAGTTTTTATGCATATACACAAAATAAAAATAAGATCACACTTTTTGTACTGTTTTGTAACCTGTTTAAAATTAGTAAATTGTATGTATGCTATAATTTTTAATGTTTGTGTAATATTCCATTGTATGAAATTACCTAATTGATTTAACTAATCCATTTCAGTATTTTGTTACTCATTTAAAAAAACTGTCATTAATTCAACAAATATTGATTGAGTGCCTTATAGGTGCTAGGCTTTGGGGATGTAATGTTAACATGTCGGGTATGGTTCCTGCCTTCATAGGGGTGTGTAGCCTAATTGGAAATTAGACAAATAAACAATTACTTGAAGACATTTAAAAATTTCTCCAGTGCTTCAGGGTCATTTGGTCAATGTTTTATGTTGAATAAAAACTATCATTTTAATAATAGTGTGCAAGAAATTAGGTTTCAAGTGACCTAAAGTGCCTGTAAGTTTGTACTTGTTTGGGAAGGATTTATCCATTGCCAAAACAGATAATTTTCATCAGCAATTTAAGATAAAAGGAAAGTATTGATTTTGTAATTAAAATTGTTAAAATATCTATAGGCTCATTGGCAGTGAACTGACTTTTCATTCCTCCTGCTCCTCATGCTCCAGTTTTTACTGAGCACCTAGTATGTGCTAACCACTGAGCTCTCTAATGTGTCTTACTATGAGTCAAATGCACTTCTTAGAGATTGGCTTTAGAATTTTAATCAGGTACATCTTAATTATATGTTGCTTTCTTAATAAACATTGATTCGTCTGATGTTTATTGAAAATTACTCAGAAACCTTGGAAGTTCTTTAAATATAAATCTATTAATTTTGGTATTCCCTAACCTGAGGAGTGTTAAGTGCAGCAGTTCTTTTTCTTTGTCACATTAGGACAATTAAGAGAATAATTGTTGGTGGTGATGAATTCATCTATGTCTTAGCCATAGGACATTTGTATTCTTACAGGGGAAACAACAGATTCCAGATTTCTTTTTAAGAACGTCTAATGTATGTTCTTTGTGAAATGTAATCTTTAGAACAAAAGCTCTTGGAGCAACACACAGACATACTGACATGATTCCTTCAGGTCTCAGGCTGTAGAAGAGAGCACTTTAAAATCTATTTCCATTTTTAAAGTTTTTGTAAGTACTGTGAAATCTCATTTATATATGACTGCTGTTCTTCCTGACTTTATTGACTGGAGACATGGGCTAAACAAATCTTGGTTATGGTAGATATTAAGTTTGATATAATTAAAATTTTTTCTGAATATATGGTGTGCCTAGCTATTTGATAGAAAGGTGGATGAATAGTATTTTGAGACTATTTCATTATTCAGCCCACATTCAAGTTTTTTGTTTCCTGCTCTTCCACACTCCAGTACACACACACACACTTCTTGAACACTGTGTCTCAGCTTTAAGCTTAAGGCTAGGTGTGCAGAGATCTATACACAGATGAAAAAGATGTCACCACTGCTCTTAAGTAACTCACATTTAGTGGTAAGAAAACCCTGCTAACTAGTGGTTACACACACTCTTAACTAGTACCATAGAAGTAGAAAAAGGAGAGCTAGTGTAGTCCCAGTTTGTTCTGTATTTCCTATTTTTATGTAAAAATACTTGGGGAAATAATCTTTCTTTTCTGTTTAATTGTGAGGATCCTGATTGAAGCAGGAGCTGTAATAGGTTCCCCAAAAGGAAGATTTTTGTTTAGTTCCCTAGAGTGAACTTGGAATGTGCAAAATTATTTTTGTCATAGAATGGATTAGTTCATTAATTTATTCAACTTATGTATCTGTAGGTTACCAGGAGAAAATTATGCCAATAATGAAAAAGTGTAAAAGTTGGGTTTCTATATATGGGGAGAAAAAGGAATTGGTATAAAAGACTTTAAAAATCCTTTAAAAAATAATTTAGTCACAGCCACTTGCCTTCTTGGAAGAAGATATTCGGGAAGTTTTGAAAGAAGAAACTGGAACAGACATATTCCTCAAAGAGGAGGATGAACCTGCTTACAAAAGCTGCAAACAAGAGGTAATCTTTCAGTATCATTGTTAATAAAAGTCATATTGTGTTCAAGTGACTTCACCATAATGTTCCTATTATAAATTATTCATTCTAGCATACTGCTTCTGTAAGGAAAGTCAGAAAATCACTAGTCTTAGATAACTGGGAAAAAGAAGAACCAGGTATTCAACTATTGACGGAAGACATTTCAGACACGCAGGTTTGTAAAGAATTTTTCTTTTATTGAGATGGTTGCTTTAAGTCCTGGTGGTTCTTACATTTTACTCACTGTGTGGCTAGTCCATCAGAGATACATAGAGTTTCCTTTAGTATTATTCTGCCTAATTCGATTAACTGAAGAGAATATTTTATTTACTTCCTTGCTTTTTAAATTTGTTTTGTTCTCAGAGGAGTTAGCTCTCATATGTATGATGTCAAAACATGGTAGTTCTCAAAACTTTACATTTCAGTATTCACCTTTGGTTTATTTCTGAAATATTTAATTTTACTGCATTACTAGAAACTTCATCAGAGCCCAAAGCTTTCTTGGAGGGAAATGAACAGGGCTTCCACTACCACTTACTCAGTCGTCCCTCCATTTGTCTCCATTTCTGGATTAGTTATTCTACTTTCCTCTTTGTTTTTTCTCTCTTAGTCAGAAAATATATTTACAACATCTTTATTAATGATACCATTATTGGAAATACATGACAATAGGTGCAACTTGACTCCTGAAAAACAAGATATAAATTCAACCAACAAAACATATACACTTAATAAAAAGAAACCAAACCCTAACACTTCCAAAGTTGTCACATTGGAAAAGAATCTTCAGGTATGAATTTATAAATTTCTTTCAGTGATTTTTGTTGTTGTTTATTCAATTATCACTTTGGACTTACTGATTACAAATTATACTTTTTCTTTTACATTCAGAATTGATGAGAACAGTAACTAGAGATTCACTATTATTTTGTCACTCAAACTAGATTTGGGTTTTTGAGAGACTCACTCATCATAGCACATATAAACTCAACAATTGGAATTGTAGCCAGAGACTTCTGGTGATCTCTGATGCACTATTTCATTTTTAAACTAAAGATATCTAAATCTACTTCTGGTACCTCTTCTCTTATAATAAATAATTGTAGCCTTAATTGCTACCTTTAAAGGGTAAGTGGTTGGAAGCAGTTTCAGCTTGGTTTTTGTTGGTATAATGGTTTCCAGTGAACTTTCTGGTTTAAAGTTGTAAAGCAAAATCCTTTTTTCTGATGATGTGCAGCCATTATGTAGCTGCAAATGAAGGCTGGAGAAATTTTTACTATTATATTATCTTCAGAATTCAACCCAGAGAATTTGAGAGGTCATTGAAGGGGAAGTTTGCTGCTTTACACCTCAGTGACTGCAGAACTAGCATTCCTTGAAAACATGTCTGGTGATCAGATGGGCCACCTCCTCTTTCTTGAGTCACTGCTTTTTGTAGAGCGACGTAACACATTCTCGTAATCCATTTAAAATGATCTGATTTACCAGTGTTTTAACACAACTTTTCAGGAAAATTTATTACATAGCAGGGTATTTCTCTAACGTGGCAACCTTACTCTATAACAAGGGAAGAAAACAAGAGAAATAAACCTAAACCTGACTTTGTGTTACGAACGTAGTCTCTAATCTGTAGGATATAAAGCATTCTCGGCTCATTTTTTGACATTATATCGTCTCTTTAACTCTTTTGCTACACTTTGAAGCAGTAAAGACTGACATTTCTTTCCATGTTAAGACTGATTTGATTTGGGGTAGGAGAGCTGTGGGAACAAAACTTTTAAACTGCCTTCACAGGGCTGTAAACACTATAAATAGCTAAAAAATTGATCATAAATATTTTAGTATGTATTTTTGAAACATCATTTTATAAAGAGAATCACAATGTCATTATCAGAAAATTTTTGCAGTAAGTACTTACCAAATAATCCAATCAATTACTTGATTTTTTAAAAAGTCTAATTGTGAGGTAGAATGGGTAGTTATTTTAGTAATTTTCACATCACTTTAATATTTCCTTTCTAGTCAAATTGTGAATGGGAGACAGTGGTTTATGGGAAGACAGAAGACCAGCTTATCATGACTGAACAAGCAAGAAGATATCTGAGTACTTACACGGCTACCAGCAGCACTTCAAGAGCCCTCATACTGTGATTGTTATGAAAACTGATGAAATGCCCCACTCCCTTACTGGATTCTATACTAAATTAGGTTGCAATGAAATTTTTTGTCAATTAATTGATTTTAAAGTTTTAACACAGCCCTAAAACGGTTTGCATCCTTTTTCATATTGGGCAGGCGGAAGGCTAGGCACTTAAGTAAGGGGTACGTAGGCATTTTCATAGTTTATTTTTTAAGAGATGAGATTTTTTAAAATTGTTTTTTAAAGATGGGAAAATCATATTAGAATGTTCATGGATCTTCTAAAAGCAAATTCTCATGTATTTTCTTCAGAAGATACATGTTGTTCCTCTCTTGACGCTGCAGTTCTGTTACAGATAGGTCTTATGAGTATGTATGATTTCTGAAATTAGTCTATGTCTGTGAAGCACATATGGTTTTATGAAGTACTTTTGCCTCTGTGCTGATTTACTTGGCTACCATTTACAGAGAAACACAGTGGGAAGGAATTTAAGAGAAAGAAAGTTGCACTACTAATTTTTCATATTTTTCAAAAAACAGTAAAATTAACTACAGTGTTAAATGTATTTATTTGAGCATAGTACTAAAAACAAAAGGCATCGCAAAAAGATTTTTTCCTTATTAGTAAAGAGTCAGTATTTTCTTCTTAAATCTCAGAAGAGCTGAGAGTCTTGTTGAATGTATTGTACAGTGTGTAGGAGCAGGAAAAATGTAAATTGGGAAGAAGTCTGTCTTTATAATTTATTTTTCATTTTTAAAGCTTAAATGTAGATATTTATACCTATACAGGGTGTCTAGAAGCCAGTGTTGTTTCCTGTTATTACAGCTAACAAAGAACAATTTTGACTTTTTAAAGTATGCAACCAATAGTAAGTTATAGCTGCAAAGAATACAATATCTATACTGTATGTCACATCCACTTAAATATTGCACTATGTCCTTTAAATCATGTTGGTTATAAAGTAGTTCTAAAAATGTACTAAATAATAATTTAATATTTTCTGTTTAAATTATATGGGGGGTCATAAATTAATCTGGTGATTTGTATATGTGTTTGAAATTTTTGCATTTTGTTTAAAAAATAATATGGTACTTTGGTCCCTAAAAACAGTCTGCACTTAGAAGTTTATTATATTTACTCAATGTTTCAGAAGTAGAGAACATTATCTTTTATTTATAAAAATATTTGTCCTTTTATAAATGTTTTGTGTTTCTCTACAGGTTACAACAGTTGCTTCAGTTGCCTGTTTTAGGTGTTTGCACTTATTTTATTTCTTTTTGAAAGAATGTCTTTATTTGCTTTTGTGTAGAGATTTTATGTAATTTTTTTTGAGACATATAATGGTGTGCTGTCAACCTAAACACTGACAGGTAAATAGGATTGTACACTATAGTTTTAATTATTTGTAATTGACACACTCTCTCCCTCTCCACTCCTGAAGTATGCTGCTATATAAAATAGCAGACCTGGCTTGCTGCTAAGAGAGAAGGAAAGAGCGACCAACACTTGCACTGTGTGAGAAGATAAGCAAATGATGGCAAGTTCTCAAGTTAACTTAATGGAATCAACCATTACCAGGCAAACTCTTGCAAAAACCAAAATACTATGCCTTAAAAACAGCTTAAGATTCTCTGATGTTTTTATGTTAATAGAAATGGAAGCACTAAGTATTTCAATGCCTCGCTCTTGAACAGTAGACCTAAAAGGGTTTTAAGCTATTTAAATCTACTTGCTTATTTTTGCATATTATATGTAGTGAGAAGTGAAGAAAACGTGTGGTACTAAGATTATGCCTTGTTGATAACAAATAGATAAACCAATTTGAGTCTTCATAGCGTGTTTGTTAAGTATGTTGATTGCTTCTTAATTAGTGAACTTCTCACAGAAATTTCACTTTGTAAAACCAATAATTGTAGCAAAATCATACTGAATCATTTCAATTTCAGTTACCTTGAACTAATAGCACATAATGGTTCCTTTTTTTCTTTCTTTCTTTTTTTAATGTAGCGCTTAGCTGGTTTTGATGTACATAGTCTCCAATCACCAAAGTATAATATCTTGGAAGAGCTATATTTTTTTAAAGCATAGTTTTTCTTGAGCATTAAATTATCCCAAATGTAATATATTGCAGATAAGCTTGGGCTTACTGGACATAGTACATATTTGGGTTGGTATTGGTTGAATCCTCCAGTTAACTGCTTTGTTGCTTTTTGCAAGAAGATTTTTAATCTTAAACATGTCAGGCATCTTAAGTCACCTTTATACTGTTGTGTTCATTTGAATTTCTTTCAGTATGTTATAAAAATGCCAGACATAAATGTAGCAGCCATACTTGCATGGAAACTGACTACACATATGTAATACTGCATTTTGTTGTAAGGTTTTCATATTAATTCAGCAATTAATTACCCTGACTAAATTGAGTTTTTTGATGTATGGGAAAACTTTCATTTGTAAGAGAATCTTGCATACAATGTTGACTGTTAACATCCAAAATAAAGCATCTGTGTACAAGCAGGCATGGCGTTGCTCATTTCACTTTGGTTTTGCGTTTTCTGGTATTGATTGAACCCTTAGGGACTTAACCGAACACGCTGTTCTTAGACCTTTTTTCTCCTTTAGAACTCCCTTTATGAGTGATTTTATTTGTTAACACAACTTGACCTCTTTACTTAAGAGCCCCATTCAGAGCCATATTTTCAGCTGCCTTCAGATGTTTCCGTATGACTCTTCTGTCAGCTCCTTGAGTGCAGTGTGTCCTTTTTCCCCCACCTTGGACCTGCCCCTCCTTAGTTCTGTCTCTCAGTGGTGCTGCACTCCCTTCGCTCTCCCATTGAGGAATCTGCCTCTCCATCACCCTCCACAATGAAACCTCTTGTAAATCCTCAGCCCACATAAGATCACAGCTCTGATTCCTTCATCTCACTTGGATTATTGCACAAGTCACTCTGATCTCCACTCTATAGAAATAGCAAGAAATTGTGCTGTGACTTCAAGGTGTCACCTAGGCAAGGTCAACTGGTTGCCCAGTCAGGTCTGTGCAGTATTACACTGCCTCAGTGAATTTGTTACCATCCAGATTTTACCTTTAGCCTTCTAGGCTTAGAAATCTTAAGTGGATTAACCCACTGAAAATGAGTTATACCTCTCAGTAGAATGCTTATGTCAAGTGTTCACGTGAGACTAACACATGAAACCAGAATGCTAATTTATTAATGTACCATGTGAACTATAACTGCTGAGAAGTATAACTCCTTATATGTGAGCATAAAGAAGCAAACAAAACCACACAAATCTGATCACATCTTTCCTGTTGAAAGACCTTCCATGGTTGTCTGTTGCCTAAATAATAATTCTCTTCCGTCTTCACTTCTTGACCTGGGCCTGGTGACTTGGATCTTCAAGAACGTATGTGTGTATGCTTCTGTCTCCATGCCTGTGTTTGTAATGCTCTCTCAGAGCTGCTTTTCTTTGCCTACCTGTTAGAATTTTACTCAGCCTTCAAAGCGCAGGGCTGTGAATTATTTCCTGATCATCCTGGTGCCTGCATGAAACTTTCCCACTAGACTTTATGTTTTGAAGAGTAGGGATTGCTATTTAGAGCTCCTGCCTCCAGCATGGTGCTTAGAAAATCTCAGTGTTAAATTGGAAAAAAGTTCAAAGATTAGTCATGGCTCTATCAGAAAATATTAACCAGACTTATTTTACACAGTAGGTTATGAGTAGCTTTGGTTTCTTAGTTAACTGCATGAAAAAAATGATTTTGTTAACATCTTTTAGCTCATTTTATAAAACCATGTGATTTCCTGCCTGATCTATCCAGTTATAGAGTGGTAGGCTTGCCAGCCAATCAGACTTTTAATTGTGATGTAAAACAGATGGGAGGTTTTGAAGAGGTACTTCCCACTCAGGAACTCTGTGAGAAGTAAAAAATTTATTTTTAATTATGTAGTGTAGGGTAAAACGAACCAAGTGAAGTTCCATCAGAACTTTTCACTTTCTCCTTTTCTGGCTTTTTTTTTTTCTTTAATAGATACCGTCAAGAGGACGTTAAAAATATTGGTCGAAAACCAAGATAAAGTATACCAGGAAAAAAATTATTCATGGCTGACGTGTTGGGAAGGTAGTGATTTTCAAAACTTTTTAGTATCTTGGCATCAGTACATTAAAAGCTGTTGAGTTTGAGCAAACTCAGTATTAAAAGCAGTGTACTATACTGCCCTCACTTTTCAAGGTCTCGGATCGGTGTACTTATTCAAGTTCCAAGTACGGAATGTGCTAGATTTGAGTGGATTTTCCTGGCCAGCACAGGATAGGAAGGAGGGACATTGACTTAACTCTGATTTTACTACTGTAATTTTGCCAGTCATAGCTCAGAAGATTGGATCAGAATTTGACATAATTTCCTAAGCCCCGATGCAATTAGCACTTACTTATTTGTTCAACTGGCAACTAACACATATGAGTGCTTTGAGAACCTGGCACTAGGTACTGGGGATACTGTGGTAAGTAGCGCATGACCCTGCCTTTGAGGAAGCCGATATTCTAGAAGGAGAGATGAGTAAGTATGTGACAGAAATGGCATCTCTTCTCCCTTGGCCGAAAGTGCGATAGGATCAAGTAGCCAAGTTTCATTTGAGAATAAGGGAATGGTCACTGCCCAGATAGTGTGGATTTCTCCCCTCTCCCCTTACATTATGGAAAATTGTTGGCCCAGGGGTCTTCCACCACCTGGGAAGTTCACAGACTAAAAGTTTCAGTACAAGTAGCAGCTGCAACTGTGTGCCAGCCGCATACATGATCTCATGTAATCCTCCTAACAACTCTTATTAGGTAAACATTTTATAATCCACTTTTATGGACTTGGAAACAGGCTTAGGTTAAGAGGCTTGTCCAAATGCAACACAATGCTGAGCCGGGATTCATTCAGTCATCTGAGATTTGATTGTTTAAAATTAAGCATGAGGCACAAAAGAGTCCACAGTATATGATTCTATTTCTATAAAGGTATAAAAACAGGCAAAACTAATGTATACTGTGAGAAGTCAGGACAGTGCTACCTTGGGTGGGGAGGGGTTGTTGAAAGGATGCTGGAGGGGTCGTCTGGAGTGCCGCAAAGCTCCACTTCTTGCTCTGAGTGCTGATTGTATCGATGTGTTTACATTCGTACAAACTCAAGCTCTACTGTTATGTGCATTTTATGTATGTACATTATACTTTAACAACAAGTTTTTAAAAGTGAAGCCTAGGTTGGATAGTAGAGGAAAATAAAGCTCTGCCCGAGCAAGATGTAACGTATTATTCCTTGCACTATTCCATTCATACGCTTACACGTAGGAGTCTGCAATGCTGGCACTCAGTTACGAACCTCTCACCATTATTCTCTAGCATCGCTGGGCCCATTTCTTCTGAAGAAGTAAATTTATGCTTAGTTTCTACATGGAATAAGTGAGTATTTCCTTGGGCTGTATATACCAAATATACCAAAATTTTATGTGTAAAAGCTTACTCTCCTCCACCACGTGAACCCTTGTCACAGTTCCCCATAAATACTTCACAGTTACATCTCTGTGCCTTGCCTCTACCTTCAAGTTCATGCTTCCACTCCCACCCCACCGAAATTTCGATAATCACCAAATTACACATCTATCTAATGTGGTCCACTAATTACTTTATACTTTATCAACTGCATTTCTTTGTAGCACAAATGTGTTATTATCTTGTTTGTTTAATGCTAACATTCTCTTAACCAATATACCCTTAATTTACTCATCTGATGGACCCACATTCTTCATCCCCAAACTCCCCAGCACCAGGAGGCTAACAGGCCTTCTCCAGGTTATTGAACCTTCTGCTCAATTAACAATGAGTGCAAATAATGTCAGCTAAGAGGGCTTCTGCAGCATTGCTTTAAAGTTTAAGAATATATTTAACCCAATATATTCAAAATAGTATCATTGTAACATGTGATCAACATACATCATTAATGCGGTATTTTACATTCTTTTTTACACTCTAAGTCTGAAATCCAATGTGCACTTTACACACATCTCAGTTAAGAGCAGTCATATTTCAAGGGCTCAGTAGTCATGTGTGGTGAGTGGCTATTGCACTGGGCAGTGCCGTTCTAAACAATGAGGAATTTACTGAGAAAATGTTTTGTAATTCAGAGGGAACACTGCCTATTTCTGGCCACAACATGACAACTTCGGAAGTCACAGTCGCTGTAAGCCTTCCTTCCTCCCTCCATTCCGTCTTCCCCTGTATTCTCCCTGAGCCTTTTGGAGTTCATTATGTTAATCCCAGCCCTTCTCCCTACTGACCGTGGGGCTGTGGAGGTCCACACATTCTTTAACCTCCGTGGGACTGTCTCTCTCAGCGGACTGTAAGCTCCAAGGGAATGCTGACGGAGTTTAGCGCACCGCCTGGAACTGTGCAGAACACAAAGGATGTGACAGCGAGCAAAAGCAAGCAGCCCAGGAGCACATTTAAACCTGGGACAGGAGACAGAACTCCACGTGTGGTGAAGGAGAGACACCAGTCCCAGGAGAGGCTGTGACAATGGAAACAGGTCTGTTTACTCAGGAGAGAGTTGTGTTGCAGTAAGGTCTGGCAGATGGATGGGCATGAGGTAAGCAGGTAAAGAAGACTGCGGAACAGCAGGTTGAGGCCTGTGAAGGGAGGGGCATTCCACGTGCAAAGACCCTAAGGCCAGAGGGGCCAAAGTGGTGAAAATACAGAGAAGGCGGCTGGCGGATGGCGCAGAGCAGGCTCCGGGGAAGAGGGTCCAGCATTCCCTGGGGGCGGATGTGGTGGGGATTGACAGGCGGGCAGTGAATTCTGCAGTGCTCTTGTAATCAGCACCTGAGGACGGGGAAGGATGGGGCAGAGGGAGATGAAGGCCTTGGCCAAGTCCATGGGGAGCTCTGAGCCTCGCACAGCCCTTCAAGTCATTCCACGTCAGGTGAGGAAGCCAGGACTTTCCAGCCCTGGGTCTGTCACTGAAAGGGGCCTGCCTTGTGGGAGGACTATCTCAGCAGAGGCAATTCTTTGACTTCAGTTCCTCTGCAGACAAAGAGGCTGAGAGAGAAAAGGAGGAACTCTTGGTGTGGAACGCACCATTAGAGATCTGAGAATAAACAATTTCTGAAACAATCCTTGGAAAGAATAGGGAACGGATTTGAAACACAGGGGAACTGCCAAGCAGCACGGAGGACTTGTTTTAAGTTGGTAAGTGTGAATTCAGGCCCTCGGCTAGGTCTGTGATGACGCTTCTGTGTTCACTCAGCCCCACCTGTCCCCTGGGCAGTGATATGCATCTGCTCTGCCCTTGGCCTCCCCATCAGGGTCCGCTGATCTGGTGCAGCAGCAGAGCGAGCAGACAGCATACCCATCTGCTGAAGGACGGAGGGCAAGGGAGTGTGGAATATTATCAAGGAAGGTGGTTCATGGAATAGGCAGGATCCCCTCCTCTGGAAGTCACTTTGGCCCTTCTGAGCTTTCATTGCACTTTATCTGTCCCTCACTTGTGGTTGTCATTAGTGTTTTATTGCTATAGCTCTTTATGTGTGCCTTAGCTCCTCCTGCAGATCTGTAGCTCTTGAAGAATTCTAGCTCCCATTGGGCCCTCAGCAAATATTTCTAAATGTTCTAGAATGTTGTTTTATTCTGACTCACCTACACTGACTTCATGTATAGCTTAGCCAAGTATTTGTTAGGGGAAGAGGAGGGGGGCCTGGGTCCACACTCCAGGTTCCTCATTCCTTCATTCACTCAACAAATATTGACCATAACCATAAACTAGGAGGGATAGATCAGACCTGGTTCCAATCTTATGGGATTTAACGTTTAGTAGGGAGAGAGACACACTAAACAAATAATTACCCCAATGAATATATAAGCACAAACCATGATGAGCATTGTGGAGGAGAGGAATGCAGTGCTTCACGGATGTCCATAATGAAGGAATGCAGCTAGAGGGGTGGTCAGGCAAGGAAGGCTTCCCTAGGGAAATGATGCTTGAGCAGAATCCCCAACTGCAGAAGGGGTCAAGAGGGAGAGATAAAATACAAGAATATGAACAGAATGAGGCTAAAATTATTTACTGGTAGGCATTTGCTACCCAGGCTCTACACTGGAATACACCTCCAGCCTGCACAGTCCCTCAGCAGGACAGGCTCTCTCTGCTCCCAGTGCATCCCCTGAAACAATGCATTCTAGATCAGAGGCCACAGCTGCAAGAGGTGTCAGGTGCAGCCTGGATTGACCTCAGTGTATTTCAAAGTTTTAGGAGGGCACCTGGTTGGGTAGTGGGAAGAAAGAATATCAGCTCTCAGGAAAGCTGTTTGACCTCCTGGTTCTCAGTTACCAGTTGTAGCTACTTCTCACAAGAGCTTCCCCTTGAAACATGCACAGTCTGTTACTGTAACTATATTGAATCTAGAAAAATCAAACCCAACATATACTATTAGCGCCTTACCAGTTACTGTAATAGTCGCCATACTGTGTTTACTTCTGTCATTAAGTCCCATGGGACTCTAGAGTTTATTGAAATAGTATTAAAAAAAAAAAACCTTGAAATGACTTGAAAGGCATATAAAAGCAGCTATTGGATAAATTCTTTCTTTAAAAACAATGTAATAACAAATAGTCTACATTGGATTTAGTTTATGGATTTTTCTTAGACAATTTTAACTTCTAGGTTAGTTGGTTTTTATCTCCCACCTGGCTCTTGCCCATAATCTTGTCATTCCTGCTCAAGGAATGCTGAAACCATGCCCACAAAGTTACCAGAAGCTAACGGGGATTCTTGAGCTTGTCTTGCAGAGAAACAGGCAGGGAAACAGCTTGTTAAAACATGGCCGCTCGTAAACTGCCTTCACTGTTTAAGCTCACTTTAATTATGTTTTCTTTCTTTTTTCTCTTTAATTGCATGGCTTTGCAGCTTCGCAGAGCCCAGAGATTTTACAGGAACTCAAGGGGCAGCAGCTCTTGTCTGTACTAAAGCTGGTTGGTACCACTAACCGTAAGATTGGGCCTGCGCAGTGTCTGATGAATGGCATTTTGACATCAGAGGACTGGGAAATGTCACCCTAAGATCACACTAAGTGCCTGCTTTTTTTTTTTTTTTTTCAATACTTTATTTATTTTTTATTTATTTTTTGTTTTGGGAGGAAGGTAATTAGGTTTATTTACTTACTTATTTTAATGGAGGTACTGGGGATTGAACCCAGTACCTCGTGCATGCTAAGCGTGCACTCTACCATTGAGCTAGACCCTCCCTCTAAGTGCTTGCTTTTTGAATAAGAAGAAGCATGTAACCCAGATACACCTGCACAGAACACCGATGACCTCACCTTTCCCCCTTTTCCCGATCACCTTTCCCCCACACCTAAGACCTCTCTGCTTATCCTATATTCCAACCCCCTTGACTTCAGGGAGGTGGATCTGAGATTTGTTCTCTCATCTCTTCGCTTGGCTGCCTTGTGAATAACCTGATGGCTGCGAAGCTCGGCATCTCAGCTTTTGGCTTGCTCTGATCGGCAAACTGACCTGGTTGGGTAATAATAGCCACTCATCTTATTCAAGTCACTGTGCTCAATTACTTTGGATCATAGATGTTTGAAATAGAAAAATCTTAGATCTCTTAGTAAAATGGGAATGAATATACTAAACTACACTGTGTTAATTTCCTGTTGCTTCTGTAACAGATTACCACAAATTTATTGGCTTAAAACAACACAAATTTATTATCTTACAGTCTGGAAGTTAGAAATTTGAAGTCACTTTCAACAGGCTAACATCAAGGGGTCAGAAACCCTGAATTCCTTCTAGAGGTTCTAGGAGAAAATCCATTTCCTTGCATTTTCTGGCTCTTAGAGGCTGCCTACATTCCTTGGCTCAAGGTCCCTTCCTCCATCTTCAAAGCCAGGAACGGTTGGTGGAATCTTCCTCATGCTACCTCCCTCTTACATCAAATCTCCCTCTGTCTCCTTTGTGATTACACTGGGTCCCCCTGGATAATCCAGACTAATCTCTCCATGTCAAGATCCTTAACATAATCACACTTGTTGAGTCCTTTTTACCAAGTAAAGGAACATATTTATAGGTTCTGGGGATTCGCAGGTTGATGTCTTGGGGGGTCATTATTCAGCCTCTCATGTTAGGCTATTATAAAAGTGTGAATTGTTGCATTTGTGGCAGATATGCAGTCCACGGACAAATGTTTAATAATGGAGTGAATATAACATATTAATTACATAATGCTCAGAAAATATTGTCAGTGAAAACAAGCTATCCATATAGCCCCTTACTAGATGGACTTTATCTTTTAAAAATTTAAAAATGTATTTGGGCTTTGTCCTAAATGCTCTTTTTTCTATTACATTATTTTAGTCTCATTCTTAACTTTTTTTTTTTAATACAAAGTTGGCCATACTTTCCTTGTTAGGAATCACCATTCATCAATCTACACTGATGTTCCTGGGGAAAAAAAATCAGCTCAGCCTAATATCTGAAGAATATGAAAGCTGAAAATTCGAGATGTGGAGAAGAAACCTGAGTTGAAGCTTTCAGAAAACTTAATTCAGAATTTGAGGTGAATTCTCTCTCTTACAGAAAGCACTATTGCTAGACATTTACTTTTAGTATTTAAGGAAATTTGCTTATAAGTGTTCAATTATCTCCAAATATTTTTAAAAGATACTGTTTTTTAAATATGAAATAGAAAACTGTAGGCTTAGAGAAATCTCAGAAATAGTTATGCCTCACCACTCACTCTTTAAAATTAGTTTACCGGTTTCTTCGTCTCCTCTCTCCAGCTTCAGAGGTCCTTTCTCCTGCTGCCTTAGCCTGGTCTCCTTGGGAGATGGTGCCAAATCTTGTTATGTTCATCTCTCCGGCCCAGCCCTGCCTCTCCATTCCTTCTTCCTTTGTTATCTAAGATAACTTAGCTGAGGCAGAAGCATTTTTTTCCCCATATAGGCAGGACTGAAACCAAAGCGAATTGTTTAAAACAAGACACTTGGCATCTGTTGCCTGTTGGGATATTAACACCTTTCCCAGATTGTGTATTATTTTACAGGTACCTAATTAATCCCGGTTTGTCAGAGCCAATAAGGTATCAGGTAAAAGACAGCCTTGTGAAAATGGTCCTGGGAGGGTGCTATGTTGTAAACTGTGGGAAAAAATCACTGAGGGACAACTTTTAGGAGTCACCTTCAGACGTTAGCATTTTGGAAAAGTCCCAGAAAAGGGTTCTTCTCTTGCTGGGGCTGCAGTAACAGGAAATAGTTTACTGAAACCTTTGTGGGTTACTTACAAGGTAAAAAGGACTGTGGCGAAGTCCCAGTGGTATGAAAGGAAGCATTTCTGTGTTGTCTAAACTGGATTTCCCTGGAGTGATTTGTAAAAGCCAAATCGCTGAGGGCAGAGTCCCTCTGATGAATAGAGGCCACCCGAGAGGCCGGCCCCAAGCAGTGTGCACCTCCAATGGGGCGTGAAACAGACACAGCTCCAGGCTTTTGTTCCATAAGCAGACCAGCTTGGGCAGGAGATTCATCTGAGGCTGCTCTGAATTAGAAACTACAAAGTTATGAATGGCCCGTCTGCTCACAGGCCGGAGCCGTTGAATCTCTTGAGTCCTTTAACCTTTTTCTAATTGCTTCAATGCATTAAAAAAAAAAAAAAGATTTTTTTCAGGCATTTGTTTGTAGAAGAAATAATTAAGGGGAAGGCCCAGATAAACTGTTGCTTTGCCTAATTCCTCTTTTAGCAATAAATTGCCAGAGAAGGGTTTACAAAAACTCACAAAATCTATGAGTCTAAAAAATCCATTAAAAGTGACATAAGGCGGGTGGAGGGTATTGTTCAGTGGTGGAGCACATGCTTAGTAGGCACGAGGTCCCGGGTTCAATCCCCAGTACCTCCATTAAAAAAAAAGGTGACATAAGGAAGGCAGGCATAGATTGAAAAATGTCAAAAATCTCACTGGAGGGGACCTGGTCTCTACAAGGAGCCAGGGCAGTGCAGGGCGTCCCATATGTAGCCTCCACTTCCCAAGCACTGGTGTTACAGGAGCAATAACTAGACTGTGTGGTCCCCATGGGTTCCAGCACTGATTTATGCATTATTTTATTTGGGTCTCACAGCAATCTCCCCAGGTAGCCATCATGATTCCATTTTATAGACGAGCAAACTGAGGACCAGAGAAATTCTGTGACCTGCTGAAGATCACACTAACAGAGGACTTACTGTAACGCAAAAATGAAGCTTAAACTTCAGGGCCCCCACTGGCATGGGCCCCTGTGAGTGCAGGAGTCACACAGGGTTGGGGAGAGGGCAGGAGGGGAAACCAGATTGTAATCAGAGAGCATTTCTGTATAAGCATTTCTGGTAAATCGCCGAAAGAGCTGTCAGAAGCAAAGATTGAAATCTCCAATCTTCCGAAATGTGTTGTGATTTTCTTTTTTCATTCCCCCAAATGTTCAGTTCTGCTCTCAATTTTGTATTCTTAAAGAGGCTCCCAAATTGTAAAAGCTTTGGGCCCCCTAAGACCTACACCTGCCTTTGCAGATACGTGATGAGTGGTAGAGCTGTGTTTTGAATTTAGGTCCTCTGATTCCCAGACTCATTCTATTTGCAGACTATGCAAAAACACAGAAAAGTATAAACAGAACATGTGGTGGAAACAAAAGTGCAATATAAGAACTATAATTGTGCTAATGTAAAACTTTTGAATCTGATAAAAGACCGAAAGGAAACACTTTTAAGCTAGCAATGGTTATGTTAGAATTTGTGGGATCATGAGAGATTTTTTTCCCCATAAATTTTCTGAAATATTAAGCTACTTTAATAGTATAAAGCAAAACTGGAAATACAAAATTACCTGCATTTGAATTTTTACTGGCTTAACAAATTGCAATATTAGTTGTTCAAGTCTTAAGTGTTTATAAAGCAAGGCCAACTACCAACAATTTAATTTATGAATTTAAGTAAATTCTAGCAAATGGTTTATTTTTTTCTCAAGGCATTGGAATCTGATTTATGCTATCTTGGTGGAAGAACTAAAATCGAATTTTATTTCCAAATACCACTAGGTTGCACTTATTTTGCAGCATATCCTGACACCCACTGTACTTAAATGAGTTTTCGTATTTATAAAGTAGAGCTTATATTGTTTATCCCTCCTCCTTTCCATCTGGTGTCTGGAGGTAGTACAGTTTGACAAGGGTCCGAAGGCCAGGGGCCTCATCCCAGACTGACACCAGTCTAGGTTGGTAAACTTATCCTCTCCAAATTTCAGTATCCTCTTTCATAAAATAGAAAAAGCCATTTTTTGTTACTAATCTAGGTTAGGATGCAGTGATGTAATGAATGTGTATGTGCCAGTCAGTTATGGAATTTTCTACAAAGGTGAGGCATTCTTGTTGGCCAAATGACCATCTATTGTATTATTACATCAGTTAAACAAGTCATTCTAAATGAAAACCCTGCTCAGATTTTCAGAATAAACAGCCCAACTAAAAGAAGTAAGACCATTGATGAGTAAGAAATAATACAGTGAAAATGCAGATTAAGGCCAGATCCCAAAGAGTCTTTAAAACCCTGGTAAGAGGTTGAAATTTATCCTGAAGGAGTTTGGGAGCTTATATGTCTCTGAGCATGCTCAAAGAATTATTTTTTAAAAACTAGACCGTATGTGGGACTAAGATGTGAGTATGTATCATTCCCACTGAGCAATGGGAAAATTTGTTCTGGCAACAGGATGAGACAGGCCACTGAGGTTCAATTCACTTAGTGACCATTGGCCTCAAGCTATAATGCAGCTAGTAATTAAAACTGATTCCCATTCAATCAATCAACAAATATTCATTTAACACTTCCTCTGTGCAAGACTCTACCTGTGGACCACGTGTAGCAATCACAGATGTACAGGACAAAAGTGAAGATTCATGCTGTGTATAGACTAAGAGCTTTAATACTTCCAGGAAGAATGGATGCTGAGCCAGAGAAAAATTGGTATAATGGACATTATTGGGACCATTAGTGTATTAGTCTGCTCCAACTGCTATAACAAAATACCATAGATTGGGTCATTTAAACAACAGAAATTAATTTTTTCAGTTTTGGAAGCTGGACAATCCAAGATCAAGGTGCCTGGATATTCAGTTTCTAGGGAGAGCCCTCTTCCTGGCTTGAAAAAGAACATTACTCTTGTTGGATTAAGGGCCCCACACTTATGACTTCAATTAGCCTTAATTACTCTCTTGGAAAACTCATCTCCAAATAAAGTCACAATGGTGGGGCTTAGAGCTTCCACATACAAATTTTGGGGAGACACATTCAGTCCATAACAATTAACAACAATTGAATAAAATCCATAGGTTAGATAATATTATTGTTAAGTTCCATGATTTTGATTATTGCACTATGATTGTATAAGTGAATATCTTTGTTTCTAGCAAGTACTCACCGAAGTATTCAGGGATAAAGGAGCATGATGTCTGCAGCTCTCTTAGTTCAAGGAAAATGTGTGTGTGTGTGTGTGTGTGTGTGTGTGTGTGTGTGTGTGTGTGTGTGTGTGTGTGTGTGTGTGTGTGTGTGTGTGTGTGTGTGTGTGTGCGGTCGCGCACATTCAGAGAGAGGCAAAATAGAGAATGATAGAGCAAATAAGGCTGAAATTCCAGCAACTGGTGAACCTGGGTTGAAAGGCTCTAAGTTCTTTGGTACAAGGGTACAAAGTTCCTTGTACTATTCTTGCTACTTTTCTTTTAGTGTCAAATCATTTCAAAATGAAAAGCTAAACCAAAAACGTTTGGGAATCAAAAGAAGGCTGGGATTGTGGAAGAGATGGGAGCAAATCCTACCTCCCTGTTGTTGCCACACATTGTGCCCCAACCGAGTCCCCGCACTTGGCTTGGAAGGCCTGTGCTCTGGTCCATGTCTCATCCTCCTTCTCAGAGACATTCGTGTCTGTTCTCTCCAAGGACCCGGGGAGGGCAGTGCACCAGCAGGTGGTTGATAAACGTCAGTTCACCAATGTAACAGGGTAAATGTGACTTATCCTTTCATATTTGGTTTGCTGTTCACCTTCTAAAAGAGAAAGTATATGTCACCAGGGAGTCATAAATGAATTTGAGGAATAGATGTGATGGTAACACCTACATTTATTGCAATTGCTGAGCATTTTAGATCTAATACGAGCTGATTTGTGTGGTTTTGAGTCCTTTAATCGTCTTCTCTTATTGTAACTTTTTACAATGTGGTGATAAAGATGACTGTTTTCTCAGGTTTGCTGATGGAGAAAGAGTGGCAAAGGAAATTATCTCCCTAGGCCATGGTACAAATCAAGGAGGTGGGGACAAACAGGATAAGAACACAGAATCTCCGGAATTCATTAGAATTGCAGCCCCATCTGTTATCGCCTGAATTCTAGTTTGGGATTGTTTTATTATCAATTTTTTGGTCTGGGTAGAGAATTAGAAGCAAATTTTGACTAATACCATTGTCTATATGAAAGAAAATATCAGTCTGGGGTGAGGATATGCTCTTATTCAAAGAAAGTGGGTGGGCGTAAAGTTTTTAAGTAGAACAAAATTTAACGTATTGAATAGTCATTTATTCTGAGACTATGTTCTTCCTGTTTTGGAGGTATTCAAATAATCTTTCTTTTTAAAACAATGAGGATGTCCTTTTTGGCAAAAAATGCCAGACATCAAACCTATCTCATGCCTCCAAATCCCCAATATTTTTGAAATTTTACAGGGCCATGAAATCCAAAAGTTTGAGAACCACTCCTAGTGGTTCTTGGAGCTCTTGGACAAGAAACTCCATCTTTGTAGCTTTTTGCTGAAGGGTTCTGGAAAGATCTCGGACTTTTGCTCTCTTCCAAGCACTGCCTTGTATTGTCGATGTTCTTGAACGTGGTCAGTGGCCCGTGAACTGGGACACTAAGCTCGATGAAAGATTAGGATTTAGACCTTGTTGCCATTAAGCTTTCTTGACACAATAGCTATCAGACGCTTCACCCAGCAGAGTAGCTGGTTGCATTATATTAATGTATAAGAATGTGGTAGTGGCAGAAGTCAGTGCAGCCACGATGGTGTCTTCTTAGGCTCTGTGACAGAAGAGAAGTTGATCAGCCAATTTCAACCTGGAATCCTCACTAGAATGTTGACTGTGACAAAGAACAAAGA
Source organism: Camelus dromedarius (assembly GCF_036321535.1). Classification (NCBI taxonomy): domain Eukaryota; kingdom Metazoa; phylum Chordata; class Mammalia; order Artiodactyla; family Camelidae; genus Camelus; species Camelus dromedarius. The sequence continues at coordinate 9,585,848 of NC_087465.1, read as the reverse complement.
CACATGGGAAACAAGGCCCGTTGCATTCCCTGCATGCATTTTCCTCTTTTATCATCGGAGAAAATGGCTTTGAATGATAAGGCAGGGTGTCTATTTAGTGACAACCACAAAGCATGAGTAGCTGGCTAAGGAGATACGATGTTTGGGTGAGATTGATGAGATGGACTTGGGAGGCAGAACTTCTCTGGGCCACGGTATTAAATCATCAGATGTCAGCCATCACCTGTCTCCTACGTTGTAAGGAGAGAGCTGTCATCTCATTTATGATATGTCCCCCCCTTTTTCATGAAAACATAAGATAAGTGAGTCCTGGAAAAAAATACTAAAGAACTGTTATGCTCAGGAATATGATCATTACTTTATAACTCCCATTTCTTAAGAGTTGAGATGAAGTCATTGCCTGAAACTACAAATTATTGCAAAATTGAAGGTGAGAGATCAAGGGAGAGATATACAGAGTATATACTTGGGGATGGAGTTGTGTGCATTAAATAATTCATGTTAATAGGAAACTCGAGATATGAAAGATTTCCATTATACAAATAAAACTAATCCAATTACTGTAGTGTTGGTCACAGTTCTGTGACTTTACTAAAAACTATTGCATTAAACACTTAAAATGGTATATAAATTATACCTCAAAAAAGGTGTTAAAAATTCTGGTCCGTATAGTCAGTAAAACAGTAACAAAATAAGAAAATAGGAGCAAACATTTGAAAAATGATATAGTTCATTTCACACTTGTGTGACACTGAAGGGCTGTGGAAGGATGGTTAAAAGTAAGAATCTGATACCGAACCATATGAAAGTATGAAAAAGGTTAAATGTTCAGTTTGCAGACTGTTCTGAATGCTTTGTCCCAAGTACCCACCCCACGTCAGAACTCAGCGTCCACTAAGGACTCCATTCAGTTGTCAGGTACCAAAGGGAGAGTTTTCAGGGGAGAGGGAGTTAGGGGGCCTTTGCTGACTTGATATGGTAGCTATAACTGGGGTAACCATATAATTGATCATCTAACCCAAGGACAGTTTGGACCTTGAAATGTGATGCTATTAATAACTACACAGGGACAGTAAGTGTAAGCAAATCATACAAGTTCCCTGTGGCTTAGTCATGTGTCTGATAATATAACACATCTTTATATGCAAATCTTGGTTGGTTTATATGCAGGGTTTAGAACCAAAAGACCTATGTTTACCTTTCTGAGCTTTGATTTCCTCAATTCTAAAATGGAGACACTTCTTCCTCTTTCCCTCCCCCACTTCTTTCTTCCCTTCCTCCTCTCCTCCTTCAAAAGCTCCTCCTCCTATTTTCTTATTTTCTTCAGTGGGGGGTAGGTAATCAGATTTATTTATTTATTTACTCTTAGAGAAGGTACTGAGGATTGAACCCAGAACCTCATGCATGCTAAGCATGTATTCTACCACTTGAGCTATACCTTCCCCATGAGCTCTTGCTATTTTTTCAAGTTCTCTTCCTCCCTTCTCTGCCCAGCATCCCTCGCTCCTGGATCATCTACTCCCTCTTTACCTGATTGTTCTCATCATCCTACAACAGTGTTGAAATATCTCCCACTTGGAGAAAACAACCCCCGCCCCCACCATAGACACCACTCAGCTTCCATTTCTCTGCAAAACTCCACTTCCTTACCTTCCTTCTTATTCTGATAAAATTCCGTCTTGCCAACCGATGCCCAAGTTGCTCTCCTAATCTTATTCTCTGACCTCTTAGGGACAGGTGACAGAGCCTGAGCCACCTCTTCACTTGGCCCCTGGGATCCTTCTGGTTTTCTCCTTTCTCACTGGCTGCCTTTTCTTGGTTTCCTTTCCTGTCTTCTCCTCTGTCAAACCTCTAAAAATTGGGAGTCCCTGGGTCTCTGCCCTGGACCCCTCCTCTTCTCTTTCTGTATCTCCCCTCAGAAAACCTCATCTAGCCCACAGCTTTCAGTAATATCTATAAATAAGTAGATGAGAGGGCTGTTGTCTCCGGCATTCTTTTTTTTTTTTCACTTTCCAATCTGGGTGCCCTTTCTTTCTTTTCTTTCTTTCTTGCTTTCTTGCTTTCTTAATTGAAGTACAGTCAGTTACAATGTGTCAATTTGTGCTGTACAGCATAATGTTCTAGTCATGCATATATACATATTTATTTTCATATTCTTTTTCATTAAAGTTTATTACAAGATATTGAATATAGTTCCCTGTGCTATACAGTAGAAATTTGTTTTTTTATTTATTTTTATATATGTGGTTATCATTTGCAAATCTCAAACCCCCAAATTTATCCCTTCCCACCCCATTCCCCCCCTTCCCCCAGCATACTTTTTTAAAATTTCTTTTTTATTATACAATTATAGAAAATGTGTAAAAATCAGAAAATACAGATTATCAAAAATAGGAATATAAAATCAACCATGAACTCAATATCCAGAAATAATCAGTTAATATCTTGCTGTATATACTTTTTCTATACACATACATACATATATATCTATAAATATATATTTTAATATAACATAATAGAATCACATTGTACATATTATTTTTTAACTTGCTTTTTAAATTTAAGAACGTTTTTGTGGATGTCCTTTGATGCCAACAAACACAGGTCTCCAGCAACATCTTTAATCACTGCACGTTTTTTATAGTGTGGCTATTTCCACAATTGATGTAACCCAACCCATTATTTATTTATTTATTTATTTATTTATTTATTTATTTATTTATTTATTTATTATTTTACCTAAGTACTGTCAGTTACATGGTGTCAATTTCTGGTGTACAGCACAATGTCCCAGTCATGCATATACATACATATCCAACCCATTCTTAATTGTCAGAGCTGTTTCCAGATTTGGGCTATTATGGAGGAAGGTGGTGCTGCGAATCCTCGGCAGCTGGGTCTCTGGGCCCCTGTGAATTGCAGTCCTGGACGCGTTCCTGGGAGCTGGGAATTGCTGAGTCAGAGGCGCGCGCCCGTTAATACTCACTGCCAGCGCCTGGTGGGTCCCAGGGCTCTAGCACCGGCTGGCATCACCTGTCGGCCCGCGGGGAGCGCGGGGACCAGGCCCTTGCACGGGACGGGACGGCCGGGCGGGGCTGGCGGGCAGAAAGGCCGGGGCGGGGCGGGGCGGGGCGGGGCGGGGCGGGCGGCCTTTGTGTGCGCCAGACAGCAGATGGGACGCGCTGAGGGACGTGCGAGCAGGTCAGATGGCAGGCTTTCCATGGACCTGCTGCTGCTGCGGGTACAGACATTTTGGCGGGAAGAGAAAATTCTTAAAAAAACAAAACAAACAAACAAACAAAAAAAAACAGAACAAAAGGTTTCTCTGTGACGAGCCCTTTGGACAAATGTCTTTTTGACTCTGTGTGTGCTTGGGGGTGGGGCTGCCGCTCAGAACTGGGCTCTTTCCTTCTGAGATAAAAGCCTTTTGCTCCGTCAGATGTGGGCCCACAAATGAGCGGGAGTTTCCATCTGGCCTTTCAGGGAGCAGAGAGCAGAGTGATGTTTGCACTCTGTCGAGCACGGCTACCCATTGTTAGGAGGACTCTGAATGCAAAGAATGTCAGTCAGCGAGGGATGGATTTGTGCCGGGTCCAGGGGGTGTGCACGTGCAGAGACAAAGGATGGTGCGGAGGAGGGGGGACCTGGGACCCCCGGGACAACCCCCAGTTTATATCTTAGTCCCATGTTCCTGGGCAGAGCAAGACCTGGCAGTTAGGAGATATGGGCAGCTCCTTGCCCAGGTGTTGATTCACTGTGTGTGTGTGTGTGTGTGTGTGTGGGTGTGTTATATGGAATGTTGATTCTAGAGCACCACTGTCCTGGACCAGTAGACATGAGAGAGGGAGGCTCTATGAAAACCCCTCTCCATCCTTTGATCATCTGATCCACTGCCTTTCCCCCTCTAACTCTCGGTGTTCCCTCCAGGAGGCCTCTGTTAAACCTGCAGTGATGTCCCTGAGTCAAGCACATTAGGACACCCCATCACTTAAGCAGTGAGCAGTGCACGCAGGCAATGACACTTGGCCCAAATGCACAACGGGGACACGAGGAGCTGGGAGAGGTCTGTAGTGAGTATGAGAGAGAGGACAGGCGGACCAGGTGAGAGCCCAGCCAGCCGGTCCCTACTTAGGGTTGGGGATGGGACAAAGAGAGGGGGCCCACCAGGGGGTTCCCAAAACCACTTCTGACACGGTTGCCCCAGAGCCAGCAACTTGGATCCCATCTAACCCTGCATTTCTAAGAAATGACCCTGGAAAATATGCACAGGCGTCCATCTGCACTGGGGTGGTGTGTCATTGGTCATCTAAAAAGAGGAGGAAAAAAAAAGAGTGAAATCTGGATGGGACAGGATGGAACGAAGTCACAAGAGTCCCTTGGAGTTTCAGGAATCATCCCCTGAAAGCAGGCTCTTTCAGAGCACCGTATGGCCAGCATGAGTCAGGGCCCTGGGCTTGAATCCCACATCCACTTCTCCTCCATGGTGTGACCTTGGGCCAACCCTTAGACTACTGACCCTGTTTTCCTACTGTTAATTAGGAGAGAGTAATCCGCATTTCACAGGGTCAGGGTGAAGATGGAACAGGCTCTGTGAAGACCATGAAGATGATGACAATGGTATTCCCATCAATACTTGCAGGGGCCTCTTCCCAGAGAACCACGACCCTCCCTTCCCCTACTGCAATAGGCAAGCAGCCTCCTTCCTGAGTACTGGTGTCCTTAAATTGTCTTTTCCCTTTATTTTTGATTCTCTGATTCTAAGGGGTTCAGCACAGTAGCCACTAACCACATGTGTTTGTTCAGCCCCTGAAATGTGGCTGGTTTGAATTGAGATGTGCTCTAAGTGTAAAATACCAGATTCTGAAGACTTAGTACAAAAGGAAATGTAAAAGATTTCACTAATAATTTTTATATTGGCTCCATGATGAAATGATAATGTTTTGGATACAGTGGGCTAAATAAAAATATTAAAATTAAATTTCTATTTCTTTTTGCTTTTCTATTAAAAAGTAGAAAAATTACGTGTGGTTTCTAGACAAATTAAAATTACATGTATGGAATGTGTTATATTAAATTGGACACTGCTGACCTAAGTATTAGAAAGACTGCATTTGGCCCTCTGCATCTACAGTTTCCACATCTGTGATTCAACCAACTATGGATTAAAAATACTGGGGGGAAAAAAAAGAAACCTCCAGAAAGTTCCGAAAAGCAAAACTTGAATTTGCCTCATTCCAGCAACTATTCATAGAGTACTTACATAGTAACTACAATGATTTACATAGTATTTACATTGTATTAGGTATTATAAGTAATCTAGAGATCATTTAAAGTATACAGGAAGATGTTCCTAGAGATTATATGCAAATATGATTCCATTTTGTTGCCAGAGTCTCTCCAGGATTTTGCTCAATAGCCTCCAGCCTCCACCTTTAGCAAGAGTTAACATAAATCTTTAAGTTAAAGGGTCCTGAGGTAAGAAAGCAAGCTACAAACAGAAGAACCAGATGGAACCAGCTGGGACCAAGATGGCAATGAATCTGACCTCTGACAGACCCTGAGTCTCATTATATGCTGATTTAATTACATTAGCATATTAAATGAACTGGACATTAAGGACCAAAAAGGGGGTGGCACCCCACTGCCTGGAAAAGCCCTGCGCCTTCCCTGTTGGACTAATGTACGTGCCTCCCCATCATTAGCCTCACTCCTCCCTTTGTCTTTGCTCTTTAAAATTAAATCCCTCTGCCACATGGGCGATAAGGTGATCTGTGAACTTCGTTCCCCCGCTTCTCCATTCTTTGACCACTGAATGAAGCTTGTTGGATCAAAGCTTTGCTTTTGCTGTTTGGCTGCTTGAACCCTTTAGCACCGAGGCAGAGAGCCTCAGCTGGGCTAGGGCCCCAGCAGGGTCCATACGGCTTAATTTGGTAACAATTGTATGTAAGGGACTTGAGCATCAGCTGAGTTTGGTACCTGCGGGGGTCGAGTCCTGAAACTAATCTCCAGTGGATATGGAGGGACAGCTTTCTTACTGTCCAGCCCATTCTCCTCCCTCATAAGCCTGTCTGGTTGGGTGACAGAATTCTCTGATCTGTCTTCATCTTACTCAGGAAGCTTAGTCTTTCCAGCTTCAGTGTTTTCTGACATGAGGTTGTTTTGAGGCTGTGAATCTTGCCAAAAGCAAGACCAAAGCAAGGCTCTGCCTTCAGGTTGACCCACACTGTTCCAGAAATGGGAGGTCTGGCTCCTATGCCATATGTTTTAGCACAGGTGATGAGAGAAAGCCCATGTCAAAAGGAACTGCCAAGAGCTTCCATGTTGGATGCTGTATTTAACAGGCCGTCTCTTTTCTCCTTTATAAGTTTAATTCAAAGTAGAGGATGGTTAGAGCCTGAGGGGATGTTCTGATGTGGCGAGGTTTGTGGCCACCTCTTGGAGTAGGTGTCTTCCTTTCCATCTCAAGCAATGGTAAGGCCTGAGCACTTCATCAGGAGGGACTGTTCGCCCACGTACCATGGTTCTCCACAAGGATGCAGGAGAATAACTCCTTCTCCCCTCCTCTGGGAAGCACCCGGGCGTGTCTCCCTAAGTTGCCACCAAGGAAGTGATTTCACACCAACCTCTTTGTTTTGTACCTTGGTTGAGGCCAAGCAGAAGTTCCATTTTCTTAGCTTAAAATTTTCTTCTAGGCAGTTTAAAATTCCATTATGTTTCTATTTTTAAGAGTGAAAACAGGCTCTCAGAACATTGGATGGGAGTGAGCTCAGGAGTAGGGATGTCCAGGCTGTGTCCTGCTGGTGGGCTGCCTGCTTCTGTGGTCAGAGGCACTGCCACCCTGGCACCTGATGGGAGGCCCCCTTCTGCTGGCCTGCAGCCAGAGTGAGGCTGGGGCTGGCCCTTTCTGGACACAAAACAGCCTTGTCGACCTGGTTGACAGCGAAGCCCTCACTTCCAAGGGTGGGAGATACAAGGCACCGCCTCCAGCTTTTATATTTTATATATTTTTAAAAGGCTCTCCTCTGGCTTGGCCCACTGCAGTCGGACAAGTCATCAGTCTCCCCGTTAAATGAGGGAATTGGACGCTACAGTTCCATCCAGCACCCAAGTTTTGTGATGCAAATATGAGAAAGAAGAAGCAGCTGGCTCAGGGGAACCAGGTTCACAGAACAAAAAAAGGGACTGAACATTTCTTCTTAGAACAGCACATACCCAGAAAAGAGCACAGGTGAACGGAGGTGACTGTCAAACTGGGCTTCTTATCTGATCAGCCTCTCCTTTCTGATGATAAGCATGCCCAAATCATCAAAACCCCAGCCTTTGATAAGTCAGTGGCTTTAATACCTACGATCATATCACACCCGTGCTCCGTGGCTGTCTTCCTGGGAACAGGCCACTTCCCAACCCTCAGGCTCCGGTGGGGCTGGAGTCCAACGCAGCCCCAGTTAACTCTGAGATGCTGAGCATCTGCTAACTGCATGGTTGGCAGGAAGGCGAGGGTGGTGGTGCTGTGGGGAGATGGGAGACACGGAAGAAGAGGATAACTGTGTCTTAACTGGGAGTTTAGGAAGCAATAGGAGAGTCTCATAAATGCTTCCTCCCTCCCTCCCCAGTAAAGAATGCCTGCTGCATAAAAGCTCTGAAGCACAGATTCATTTCATTGTCTACTCAGAAATCCTTGGTGGCTTCCTGCTGCCCACTTTTAGGCATCTGGGCCCACCTATGACCTAACCCCAAGCCTTCTTTCCAGCTTTCTCTCTCACACTTCTCCTCAGAGAATCCCTTCCTTACCTTTTCTAGACTAGACAATCCTTCTCAAATGCTCTAATCTCAGATCTACCTCTTGAAATCCTAATTATCATTCAGGGCCCAGCTGGCTCTGCTGCCTCCTTCATGAAGCCTTCCTGGATTTCCTGAGCCAGGAAATTTTTTCTCCCTTATCTGAATATTCAGAGTCTTGGGTTTGTTGCTCTCTTTTGGTCCAACTTGCTTTCAACCTATTCTTGTAATAATTTCTATACACCATTGATCATGCCTGTGTGGACCTTAGAGCATTCAGCTCATGCTACACCCTCAGAAGGTACTCAACAGATGTTTCTTGATTCACATGTGAAATGAAACTGGCACAAAAATCCATGCATTGCTGCTAATGTGGCAGCCCAGCAGGACAGCTGCCAGGCCAGGTGAACCGGGGATCTAAGAGCAAGTGACCGCAGACCACCTCAAAGCACAGAGGCTTTATTTTCCAGAACGGAATCTGCTGGTAGCTTGCCAGCTCTAATGCCTCCCCGAGGGGACCTAATTTTCCCCCTTGTCTTTTCTTCTTTGAATCCCACACACCTGCATCCTTCAGATTAAATAAAGGAAGAATCAGAAATACAAGATGCACTTAAGGAAAAGAAGTACTAATTTTGAAAGATTATGTTGTGGTAAAGTTAATCTCACAATATACGGGGACTTTAGTTTTGATCACTTTCTGCTTATTGTTTACTTAACAGAAAACAACAACCATATTTAAAACAAGCTTTAGGACCTTGTGGGCTCTCAGCCAGTGCCTCTCACACGTGAGTGTGCATACACACCACCAGAGGATCTCACTGAAGTACAGATCCTGATTCAGTAGGCCTGGGCAGAGTCTATCACTGCACATTTCTGACAAGCTCCTTTCCCACCATACACTCTGCTCCCTCCAAATGGACTGTTTTCCAATCCCTGAGTGTGTTCTTAGGCTCCATGTGTTTGCTTTTGCTGTTCATTTTGCCTAAAACAACTCCTCTCCACCAAGCAACCTCCTCCTCCCAGCCCTGTTCAATCCCACCTGCCCCTGGGCCTCCTGAAACCCCGGAAAGAACTTATCAGTCGTCCTGGGGCCCTGCTCCTCTGCTGCCCCTTCGTTTCTTCATTCATTCCATTGCGTTATCAGTGGAGCTCTGCACTGTCTCACCTGCCTTCCGCTCTGTGTCTTTAGTCCCCAGTGGGCACTCCAATCGTGCTTGTTGGCGAAATAGAGTCCCCGGGAAAGCACATTTGCCGTTACCATCCCTGATAATCCCACCTCTTTTCTCCCGGCCAGCCAGAAGGAATTCACATCGATCCGGGACCTACTCTGTGCCAACTTCATTACCTCCCTGCCTTATTTATTCTTCACCACTTCTCTGTACGGTAGGTGTGATTATTCTCATTTTATTTATGAAGATGCTGAGGGTCCGGGAAGCTAAATCACTTGCCCCAGAGCTTTCTGAAGATTTTGTCTGTAGACTTGGGGCCCAGAATTTAGCCATATGCTAAACATTGGGAGTCTGGAAGCCATTGTCCCATACGTATGAAAGCCTGTGCCTTCTTAATACGGCTGTCGGTTGGGTAGGAAGTCAGTCCGTGGCATCTGAGTCACTCATTCCTGAAGCAAGACTTCAGTGTTGGATGGAATTCCCCCTCTTTGCCATCCCTGGTACATTGATGTGACTCAAGAGGAGGGCACAGTAAGCAGGGAGCTCACTTGCTTGGTAGGTATGACTTGGAGGGTGGGACAGTATTTCCTAACCACAAGTAGCCACATTATTTCCCCTTTCAAGAGGGGTTATTGGGGGTCATGCTCACGGAGCCATCGCTGGAAAACATTTTCAAGAGGTTCTTTATTTTGCCGTTAAATTTAAAGACAGGTGATTCCATGCTTGCTTGTTTTGTTCTGCAGATACACTGCACGTGTGGGTAATCCACCAATCTAGGAATGATACAACACAAACACGCCTAGTATCTGTGTGACCTTGGACAGGTTATCAAAACTCTCTGAGTCTCCACTGCGTCATTTAGAAAATGAGGCTGCTGGGAGGGCTACCTGAGAACATGCATTTGTGAAAACTGGTGCGGAGCTGGTAGCAGCCGCTCACAAATGTTTGCCAGACCAGAGGTCCCAGCTCACCTAGTGTCCCCAACTTCTTGCCAGAATCCTGCTTAGGCATTGAAGGGCTTAAGCAATTCTAGAAACAAATTGGATATAAATTACAAGTAAATAGCCAATGATGTATCTGAATATTTAAATAAGGGTGCCCCCTATGGGATTCTGTTCCCTCTCCAGAAAAATATGGGCCACAGTGAAATGAAGGTTAAAAAAAAAACGAACTCTGTATTTATTTATTTTTTTACCATATGCATCTTTACTTATTTTCTAAAACTTTTTAAAAATTTATTTTTGAGCAGTTTCAGGTTTACAGAAAGAATGGGCAAAAAATACAGAGGTCCCCTGTACACCCTCACCCTCCACACCCTATGATTAACACCGTGCACTGATGTGGGGTATCCTTCTAGCAATTGATGAGCCAGTATTGGTAAATTATTATTAAAGCCCACAGTTCACGTTAGGGTTCATTTAATGTTGTACGTTCTATGGGTTTTGACAAATGTATCATGACATGTATACACCCTTATAGAATCACACAGTTTCGCTGCCCTCAGCATTCCCTGTGCTCCACCCATTTGTCCCTCCTTCCCTCTGAGTCCTGGCAGCCACTGATCATTCTAGCATCTCCTCATTCCTGATCCCCAGCCCTCTGCATCCCACCCCAGATGCAGTGATGTCTGCCTGTTTAAAAAATATCCTTCTGGGGGAGGGTATAGCCCAGTGTTAGAGTACTGGCTTAGCATGCACGAGGTCCTGAGTTCTATCCCCAGGACCTCCATTAAAAATAAATAAATAAAACCTAATTACCTCCCCCCACGCATGTCCTTCCAGATACTTTCTCTAAGCACATACACATATAAATATGATCTCCTATCTTTTAAAATACAAATATTGCATGTTATATGAATTTTCATTAAAAAGAAATAAAATGTAAGACTAACACAGAACAGAAAACAATAGAGCAAAAATCTCCCATACATGGTGGTGGCAGAGAAGGAGCAAGTGTCAGGGGTGCCCGTGGAGTTTAGTGACACCAGAGAGGTGGTTGTGTTTGATGGGGTGGTGTTGATGCAGCTCTGTCCAGAGAGCTGCCCCACCAAAGCTGTATCACAACAGCCTGCTTCTGTGTCTGGTTAGACAGTAATGCGAAAGCTGTATAATCTAAGAAGGGTTGTTCTGTTCAAGACTTTGGCAAGCAGTCCATTCATTCTGGTACGTCACCTCTCAAATGCTTTTAGAACGTTTCCTTTGTAATTGCCCTTCAGAGTCTGCAGGACAGTTTGTTTTGTTCCATTTTTTAATGTTGTGAAGTAGGGGGGTCACCCAATGACTCTGAGCCCTGAGGGTGTGAGCCCTGGAACACATGGTGGAGCTGCCTGTGCATCTGAATTTGCCAATGTGGTCGAGAAAATGAGTATTAATATGGCAGCTTGATTTGTTTCTACATTTTTACCAGATTAAATTAAGTGAAATCCAGGGAATGAAGACATTAGACTTGCGCCGTCCAGTGCAATAGCAACAAGTCACGTGAAGCTGTTGAGTATTTAGCAGTCACTAATATACTATGCACAGTTTACGTATTTATTATTTTATTGTTCATTGTCTCTCCTTTCCCCTACCTCACTCCCCCTCCCCCGCTAAAGTATAAATTCCATAAAGTCAGGGATCTTGGTTTTGTTTACTTATCTAAGATAGCATTTGCACATAGTAGGTTCTCAATGAATGTTTGTTGAAAGAAGGAAAGACCTTACCTTCATACTTGAAGAGCTTTCGCTCTGGTTGGGAAGGGAGCAAAGGTACACACATGAAATGTGTCGAGAAGAACGTAGGAGATACAGACACAAAAACATATATGTGCACATGTACACTCAGATTGGGTTATAAATGCTATTAGAACTCACAGATAGAAAACAGGCCCAGACACTATTGAGCTGAAACTTGAAAAAAGCTTTAAGCACTGGGCCTGGAGTTTGGGTGGGAATCAAGAAAGGAGATGGAACTCAGTGACCCAGGTGGTGGGTGATGCTATAAGAGGTGATGGCCCAGCAGGAGGAGCAAAGGGCTAAGGCCTCAGTTTTGGAGGGACATCTACAGTTAGGTGGTGGAAGCAGGAAGGGAAACTAGCCAAGGAGCAAGGGAAGAGAAAGTCAGAGATAAGGGAGCCCAGGAGTGCTCTGCAGCCGGCATCCTAGGAAGCAGAATTTGACGAAAGGGGAGGCGGTCATAAGGAGTCCGTACAGGAGCAGGTGTGGAATATAAGCACAGACAGTGAGAGTCAATTTTCACTTGAGGGGAGTTGCTATTTGTCACCACTCGCTAGATTTTGCGTTGCCAGGTGTGGTTGTTGCAGTCTGGGTTTTTGCCAGAATGTGCTGCCCTACTCGGATTTGATTGGTTCATGATTAACTGCGAGACCGTAGATGGATCACTGCACAATCCAGTCTCTCAGCAGTTCCCTCTAAAATAGAAATCACCTTTAAAATAGATACCCCCTTTGTAAAATAAGCTATTATTACTTTCTGCTTATAAAGAAAGTGATATAAAATTCAGAGTTGCTACATATAGGTTAAATTCACCTATGGGTTGCTTTAATATATATGGATATTGGCTACTTTTAAAGAAAGGATTTTACTTTTGAAAATAACTTTGGAGTGAAACTGTTTTATAGACTCACCAATACAATAAATTCAATGTGTCCATAAAAATACATATTTCAAAGTTTATATAATTTAAATTTTGTGTTCATTTTCATTTTCAAAACTGTGTAACTTTGGGCGATAAATTAGATGGTTTGCTTGCTTCTGATTTTATTCATTCGTCTATAAGTCCTGGGCCACTGGCTGCTTGTTGACCTCTCCATAAGTCGGGTGGACTTTTGTCTCTGTTGATTTATTTCAGAATCATTGGTGACCTGCCTGCTTCATGATTGCATGTGGGCTTTAACTTCTTCTAACCAGCTAACACTACTCTTGCTAAAATGACTTTGCTAATCTTAAAGAAGCCCTTAAATTTCCTTCTCCTGGATATAGTCCTACGCCACATTTCCTCTTCTGGAAGACACACAGACACACACAGACAGACACACAGACAGACAGATACACACACACACACACACACATACAACACACGAGAAAAGAGCCTATCTCTTAACTTGGCTCCATTGACTATTTTTTTCCCTAACCTAAAGTGATTTCCTTGGAAATCAAGTTTCTGCTAATTTTGGCATTTTTGTTTCCTGGGGAAGTTGTTTTGCATCAAATTACTTGTAATTGCTTAAGTAGCCCAGCAATTACCAGTTCTTTAAAACCTGTAAAAGTAGTTTTGTTTTTCTATCCTGTTGAATATTTAAAACATATTTAACAAAGTGGAGTAATTTTAAGATAAAATTTCACACAGTTCTAATGTGTGGCCTTGCAGAGAATTGATCCAGTGAATTGGTGTACAAGAAGTTATTGGGAAACGATGCAAGCATAGATTGATCTTTTGGATAATGTTTGATAGTAGTTGTTTGTTGACATGAATTTTAATAAATCATTTCATTGTATTTTATAAAATTTTATTTCATAAATATATATTTATTAGGAAATGTAGTTTAAAATATAAAACTAAATGCATGTTTATCCATTAGTTAATTTAGGTATTCTTAAGTCCTTTGTTTATTTTTATGGTCAATGTGGCTAAAATAAATTTTATGTTAAAAATGTTTGGTTTTTTATTGAAATATAGTTGATTTACAATGTATTGGTTTTCTGGTATACAGCATAGTGATTCAGTTATACATATATATTCTTTTTCATATTTTTTATTATAGTTTATTACAGGATATTCAATATCATTCCTTGTGCTGTACAGTAGGACCTTGTCATTTATCTATTTTGTATGTAGTAGTTTGTATCTTAAATTCCTGATTTATCCCTCCCCTGCCTTCTTTCCCCTTTGGTAACCATGAGTTTGTTTTCTATGTCTGTGAGTCTGTTTCTGTTTCATAAATAAGTTCATTTGTGTTATATTTTATTTTAATTTTTATTTCATTTTATTATTATTAAAGTGTAATTGATTTACAATGTTAGTTTCAGGTGTACAGCAAGGTGATTCAATTATACATATACATACATATATATTTTCTTTTCAGATTCTTTTCCATTATGTTATTACGAGAAATTGAATATAGTTCCCTGTGCTGTCCTTGTTGTTTACCTATTTTAAATATAATGTCTGTTAATCCCTAACCCCTAACTTATCGTTCCCCCCACCTTTCCCTTTGGTAACCATAGTTTGTTTTCTATGTCCATGAGTCTATTTTCAGTTTGTAAATAAGATTTGTATCATTTTTTAAGATTCTACATATAGCTTATATAATATGATGTTTGTATCTCTCTGTCTGACTTACTTTACTTAATATAATAACCTCTAGGTCCATCTGTGTTGCTGCAAATGGCATTATTCCATTCTTTTTCATGGCTGAGTAGTGTTTCATTGCATATATATTCCACAACTGACTTATCTTTGGAATGCCCTCAGGCCCTTTCCCTTTTCTTGGCAAAATTTGTGCTCATCTTTCAATATGCAGCTCAGCTGTCACCAACTCTCCCAGTCAGAGGCTCACGCCTTTATTTTCCCTTAGCAGCCTGTGCGTGCTGCAATGGTGGCAGGGTCCATGTGGTTTTCTAATAGGTTTAGGCCTGTGTCTTCCGCTGAACTATTGCACTTGTCAAGAGAAAGGACTGTCTTTTCATTTTTGCATTCTCAGTGTCCAGCAGTTTCCTGAATGATTAGTTTATCCTGTCTTAAATCATCCTGCTTTCTGATTCTAAGCTTCTTTAAGCTCTTTCTCTTGTCTCCTTTTCTTTCTGATTCCTGTAGCAAATTCTCACATCTGATTGCCAGCTCACCGCTGCTGGCTTATATGTCCTAACCTCCTCTTCCTCTTGCTTGCCCCACAATTCCAGGTTAGGCGCTGTTAAATTCAGTGTTTCCTCAGGATAACTTCTGCTTTTTATCGTCCTACAGGGAGGGCAGGGATTGCATTTCAAACCACAATACTAAATTGTGTAGGAGGGTGTGCTTCTGACGTTTCTGCCGCCAACTCCAGGTTTCGTGGTGGGGAAGAGGCCTTCGTTCTAGAGGCTGCCAGCACTGTATGAATTCCTTAGGAATTCCATGGGAATGAGGCCCATAGTTTGTAACTGCGTTTCCATTCAGATGAGGAGCTTAAAAACGTTCTGAGGCTGGAGAAGTGTTCTCACATCCAGAAGCCAACCTGTTTTTTCCTGTGCCCTGCCTCCTAGCATCACTCATGCTGCAGGGATTTTGTGTGAGGGAGCCCAGGGCACTGCTCTGCTCACCTCCACACTGTTTGTGTCGTTGCCCTGGACACTAGGAGACAACCACTTCTTTCGCAATCAGCTCACCTGCTGAGTAATAGGCTGGCTGAGGGCCCGACTCTCTCCCCCGGCTCCTGGGAACAGGAGGCGGCATTTCCTCCCTCTGCAAGTCAGCTGTGGTACTGGCCAGGAACACTGAAGGAGTGTTTATCCCTTTCTTAAACCTTAGAATGAAAGACTATCCAACAAAACAGGCCATTGGAAATGGGGAGAACATCCGTGCCCTTTGCCCTGAGCCCAGAGGAGCAGGTAGGCACAGTCATGGCAGAGGTTGTGCGGGGAGAACGCTTGAGAAGCCTGAACAACCCCAGGCTGGGGACTTTCTCACACCATCCTCCCTCCCACATTTCTCCATCAGTGTTAACCAGTGCTTCCTGGAGAGGGAACCGGGGTACAAGCACCATTTCTCCTCCTGAGTGATTTTCTATTGCCATCAGTAAAATGAGACCTTGCAGGCATTTTTGCCCCGGGTGGTGGGTGTCTAGATGGTGGACAACCTGTGGTCCGAGGCATGGTTCCTTATAGCACCTTCTTGGCTGGAACCCCCAAGTGGAGGCCGGATGGTGTGAGCAGACGTAGGAGCGTGGATCTCCCAGGAGGGAACCCTCCACTCCTGGGGGCCCTCAGAGTACCTGGTATTTCCAGACAGCTTGGCTAGGGTGTGGTCAGATACCCCAGACATTTTTACTTTAGTGCCTCTAATAGCAGAAGACCATGAAGATGCACTCTGGGGTCTCCAACCTAAGAGCAAATTTCCTGTCGTGCTCATTTTTTGTTCTGTTTTGTTTTTGTGTGTGTGTTTTCTTTTTAATTAAAAACACTTTCTGAAGCAATCTCAAACTTAGAAAGAAATTTAAAAGCACAGTGCAAAGAACATTTTTTTCTCCTGAACCATTTAAAAGTCAGTTGCTTATATATTTTTTCAAAAGCAACCTATATCTTATTAATCTTTTTTGACTTTAACAACCAGTGTAATGAAAGCTTAACAGCATTATTTCTTTTTTTTAATAGTGAGTATTTAAAGAAATTTTTTATATTATTTTTTGGCAATTTTACTTTATTTTTCCCCAGTTTTATTGAGATATAATTGACACAGAACATTGTATTAGTTTAAGTTGTGATTTGATATATGTATATATTGTGAAATGATCATCACACTATGGTTAGTTAGTTTAGTTAATATCCATCATCTCACATAGTTACAGTTTTTCCCCTTGTGATGAGAACTTTGAAGATCTGTTCTCTTACCAATATATTTTATTCTATGAAAATACCACCTCAGTAATAGCGCTGCCTTCCAAAAAAGGGACTGAAATCAAAGGGGAGGGATGGAGACTCATATTTTTAAAGAAATAGCTTCTGTGTTGCTTGATTTTTTTTTTACAATGATAATATATGCATGCATTGCTGGTTGGTTGTAAAAATAGATTAAAAGGTAAAAGTAAATAAAAAATTTTAAGACTAACTGGTTGGCATGATGCCTTCCATGTAAAGACCTTCCCCTAGAACCCAACAGAACCACCCAGTCAGGAAACTAATGTGGATACATAACTTCCATCTA
This sequence comes from Camelus dromedarius, assembly GCF_036321535.1. Taxonomy (NCBI): domain Eukaryota; kingdom Metazoa; phylum Chordata; class Mammalia; order Artiodactyla; family Camelidae; genus Camelus; species Camelus dromedarius. Next base: position 9,569,005 of record NC_087465.1, on the reverse strand, counting down.
TCTGCACAGTCCACTCATATCCCTCCAGTTGTCCCCGTAGTGTCCTTTATTTCGAAAGGATCCAGCCCTCCTCCCCTCTGGGTCACTGTGGCTCTGCCCTCTTAACCCTCATGTTTGCCTCTCTTGCTTTGCCAGGCCAGGCTGCTTTAGGACTAAGTTGGTTAAGAAGGAAAAGGGAGGGAAACAGGAAGAGATGTATATATATACACATATATATATACACACATATATATATGTATAAATAAAAATATATATATATATATAACGTATTGCTGTTTTGGTGCAACACCTCCAAAAAGAGCCTTAGGCTTTGACTGATATATTTGAGTCAAGTTTTCCCCCTCTGGGAAGCTGCCCCTTCACGGCCAGCCGGCGGTGTGCTGGTGTGGAGGAAGCCCATGGCGCTTGGCCCCAGTAGGGCTCCTGAGGGCAGTGCACAAACCGGACATCTACACTCAGGGACTCCAGCGTCAGATTGCCTGAGTTCATCTCCAGGCCTGCCACCTGTGGAACCTCAGACAAGCTAATGAACTTTGGAGGCCTCTGTTCTTAGGGGTAAATGGAGCAGTTAAGGAAAGAACTATCTCATAGAACTGTTTGGAGGGTTGCATGGGCACTTTAATAACCTTGCCGAGTGCCTGGCACGTGGTAAACACTCAATGTTCGCTCCAGTTGATACTGCTGCATTTATCTTAATAAGTAAATAAGTCCACAACGCCTGGCTGGAGGGCCCCGGGAGACACGTGGGTTTAGCCTGTGGCTTCGGGTAGCCCCTGGCACACAGCCCCTGGGCACCTAGGGGGAGAGGGTATGTATCCAGTTTCCAAGGCCTGGCCTGGCTTTCTGCCTTTCCTCTCAGGATGAAGGAGCAGGGAATAAACAGCCAGAACAGCCAGGCATCCCTTCTCCTCCCTAATTCCTACTTCCCTCCGCAATCTCTGCCTCTCAGCATCCTGAGGAGGAATAAAGCAGCAGATGGGGAGACGAAACAGGACCAGGCCGAGCGGCCCCACGGCAGCACCCAGCTCCCAGCAGCCAGCTGCTGAGGCAGTGCGCTGGTGCCCGGAGCCCCGCCAGGTCCTAGGGAACCCAGATGGCAAACAGGGCGGGATCCTGAGGCTGGGACTCCCCATCCCATCCCTACCCCTTCCCCTGGGATGCTGGTGTCTCCACCAGCACGAGGAAAGCTCCATCCCTCTTCTCCGCCAGCTTCTTAACTGGCCACCTGCTCGGTTTACAAGGCAGTGCCTCTCTGGGGTTTTTCATGATAAACCGAGTCTCCTAGGTTGTTTGGGGATGTGGCGTTTGTGTGAGAGACTGGGGAGCCTGCTTTCCTGATGAGGTCACTGTTCCTTGAGTTATTACCTTGCTTTCCTTGGCCTGAGCAAGCAGCAGGAATGCCTTGGAGCTGTGTTTGTTTGTGAAACATTGAATTCCTGCCTAGTGACGCCCAGGCAGGCCAGCTTGCTTCCAGAGCGGGGTCCCTCATACTTCTTCAGTCCTGAGTCCTGTGGGTCCCAGTGTCTGTCTTCTGTGTTGGGGCAAAAGGTCTGGAGCCAGGCCTGGTGGACGCAGGACCACTGGGGGCCTGCATCCCTCCTTCGGGCCTGTGGTCTCCCAGGCCAGTGTGCTTTGTAGGTTTCATCTGAGGGATAATTTTGCTGGTAGGGAATTCAGGCAAGAGGCCAGGGCAGCATTTGGCAGTGAGCGGGCAGCTCCTGGACAGGGGGAGCCGTTTGAATTCTCAGTGAAGTCAAAGGAGTGGTCACTGCCTCCACTTCCTGCCTGTGAGCCGAGGGCCGTTGTCCTGTCCTGCCCTGGCCTGGCGGGGTGAGTGGCCGCCTCGGGCTGCAGGCGCTGGTCCCACAAGCCACACAGGGGGAGGAGGTAGCCTGGGGCCGTGCCAGCTGCCGACAGGCCTGGCCCGGGAGTCTGGCCCCAGGCTCTGAAAAGGATTCTATTTCGGGTCTGTGACTAGCTCTTCAGCCTTCACTCCTGTCTTGAGCTTCTTGAGTCACTTCTCCCCACTCCCAGCCCTGCTTCTTTCTGAATGGAGTGGGTTATCATCACACCATGTGTTAGAAAAGCAGGTCACAATTCAGCAAGCCCTTTTAGACACCAGCTCTTGTTTGAGCTTTCATCAGTCTGCGAGGTCCACCAGGCAGGTGATTTCATCCAAGTTTCCCAGATGAGGGACACCCCCCCACCGCACCCCCCATAATTGGCAGGCTGGATAGAATCCCAAGCTCCTTGGAGTCTGTGAGCAAAAGCTGGATCATGTTGAATGGGGCCTCTCCCTGAAGAATTCTGGGGCCCAGGTGGTCAAAGAGTAGGAAATTCAATTTGCTTTTCTGTGGTGGAGTCTGAAACGTTGGTTAGCACTTGCCTAGAATTGCATGTAGCCCTCCCTATTTGGGGCTGGATCCAGATCCCCGCATCCTTCCTGGAAAAGCACAGAAACCTCTTAGGCCAACAGGCAAAGGCCTGGTTGTTTGCCTCTGGGGGAAGGAGTTCAGCCTCCTGGCAACCTGTGTTCCTGGGGGCCAGCCCAGGGCTCGGGACTTCTGAGGTTTCCAGGAGCATGAGGGGTGTAAGAAGGGCCTCTGATGTGAGGCAGAAGGAGCCTCTCTACCTGGCTCCCCACAGACCCAGGAAGGGGCTGGAACCCGGCCGGCACAGGCCCGGCTGCCCCGTCAGTCACTGATAAGAGTCACATGCCAGGTTCTTCTCTAGGTCAGTTCCCCTCCGTTGGCAGGCAGCACACACCTTTCCCAACCTATATGCTCCCTCCCAACAAAGGATATTAATAGGTGTGAGTCTTGTCCACATCCAAAGTCACCCGCACCCCCGCCCCAAACTATTTTCTCTAGGCACGTGGCCCTGTCTGCAGAGTGAGTTCCCTCCCTCTGCCCTGTGGCAGGTCCTTCACCACTCCCTACTCAACAGAGCTGATAGTCTGATAAGAAACTAAAAACTAAATGAAGTTCTAACCCATAGGAGAGTCATCTTTTTGCCTGTGTTTTTACTTGCATGTCCCCAGGTCTCTGCCAATTTAGCATCAGAGACAACGTGTTTGGCTGCCGTGGCTTTCCCGACCCACTGCCCATCTGCTGGCTCAAAAGGCGGGACGGGTGGTGGTGGTGGGGAACAGAGAGCACACAAGTAAGAACTGAAATATGTGACTGGACTTGGTCCTAACAGAGGCGATTTTATTACCCTAAATGTCTTGGAATCCCTGTTGCCTCTGGCTCAAGAAGATTCCAGGCTCGGTCACTCCCGGACGGCTGTCTGCAGCCAGCCTTGGCATCCTCCTGCAAGTGGCTGTGCCATGAGTCACGGGGGCAATCTCCAGAGGCTGACCATGAGGTGGGCACAGAGGGGTGGCCACAGGGCCCCCCGGGGTTTGTGGTGGGGTCTGGGGGCAGCATCAGCAGGGAGGATGGAGAGCCCTGAGAGCACTGGCCAGGCCAAGCCAGGCCCTGTCAGAAATGGCCCCGGTGCTGACTGCTGCTCAGGGCCTGTAATATCAAAACCAGACACTGCCTTAGGGTGGAAAGAACACGCTGGGTTCTTTCTCAAAATCTTTTTCATTTAGGTAAAGGCACAATGAGGTCCAGATGCATAATTCTTCCCCTTTGTGGAAGTCTTCTCTCATCCAATGAAGGAGCCGCAGGCATACTCTTGTGATGATTTATTAATGTCACGAACAAAACATCCTTTATTTTTATTTGAATTGGCCAATTAAAATGTTCTATACAAGGCAAACACTTTAATCATGAACTATTTAAATGAAAAATAAATAAGTTCCATCCTACATAGATCTCCAGCTGCCACATACAAATAGAGGACATCAGTTATAAAGTAAATAAGTTAAAATAAATAGTCGTAGGATACTCTGACAGGTTCGGTGTAAACCACCTGTTTCCTCCCTCCCTTTGCTCTGGGCCCCCTTATCTATACAGTGTAGTGTAAGACTATGACACAGTCCACTGGGGCACTCAGTGAACGAGCACTTGATGCTCAAATCTCCAAATCATATTCCGAAGGGAGGACTGGGCGTTCAGAGCCTAAAACAATGTTTGAAGAGCAGAGGGCAGCGAGGTGGAAGCCCCGAAACCCAGGCCTCTTATCCCCCGTGACTTCTTATATTTTACCGGGAGATATGGAAACAGGCAGTTTAGAGAGCAAAAAGCAACACGTGGCCACAGAGCAGCAGCATACTAGTAATAGTCGAGTCCAAGACCAGTGATGCGGCCAAAGTCTCCTTTGTACCAAGACATGGCAATTTCTAACCTAGTCTTAGGCTTTGTTAAATGAGTTGGATTAATTCAAGCTTCTGAATTAGAAAACAAGCCTCCTGGGGGCAGAGTTGAGACCACAGAGGACAAATACAGGAGGCACAGCCACGAATCCGCCCCACAGGCATTACCAGTTGATCACTGCACTCCTCTGTCTCTGGTTCCAGCCCCACACATCACTGCAGGCGGCCTGTGCCAATCAAGTATGTTTAGCATTTGAGATGAAAATTATTTACTAAACTTGGTGCTTCGCTATGTTCTGAATATTCTGTATGAAGGAGTAGCTGTAACAGGCATGGGAGCCTGACACCCATAGGGGTTAGGTGCCTTCAGACTAATCATGTAACTGCTTTAAAGTGGGGTTGTCTGTTAAGTGGGGAAGGCTATCTAACTCAGAGTTGATAGGCTGCAATGATGTATATAAAGTGCTCAGTATCACGCCTGGCACAGAGTAGGCATAAGTGGTAGCTACCATTATCATACTGTCATTTTAGGGCTACTGATGTTGATAATGGAATTGATGACATTTCCATCGCAAGAAGAATATTATACATTAGGCTGAACCATATGAAGTTGATCATCAATTATGTTTGACCTAAAAAACAGCAATTTCTTCTTGTTCTATCTGGTACATAATGATGTATTTCATTTATATCACTTACTTATTCTAACTTTGTCAAATCCTTTCCTTCAAAGATTGCTTCCAAAGACATACTCCGACCTCTCAAAACCGCCCTCAAATCAATTGCTAGAGCAAGCAAAGCAAGGAGGCTGGCAGAGAAGTTGAGGACCTCGCATCTAGGCCCACTCTCTGGCATCTAGTCATGTAACTTAAGACTTTGGCTTCCTCGTCTGTAGACTGGGAATAACTGTGCCTTCTTTAATGGGGATTTTGTGAATTTAAGAGGTAATACATGGGAGAGCACTTTCAAAAGTTAACATCATTATACCAAAGCAAGGTATTATCAATTCCACTAGACTGTGCCACTTCTGAAAAACATTAGCATTCAGAATTTTAATCATGTTTTTCTATAGAAAAACTGCATGTAAAAGAATAGAGAATTCATGCAATCATGCCAAATGATCATCAAAATTGATCTCGACAATACTCCCACATGAATGCTAGAACTACTAAGTAAATGTGTATACAGTGCTTTGCCACTAAAAATCATACCTCACTAGATAAAATAAATATGGTAACAGGAACAGTGAGAAGCCTTCGTGTTTACAGTGCCTCAAATGTCAAGCTCTGAAACATTTATGCCAGAACTCAGAGCAACTCGGAAGGAAAACTGGGGAACTGCCCGCTTCCTTCCTTGGCGGGCTTTAAGATGGGTTGGGAAAGTTTGATTTGGGTGCGGTTTTGCTTAAAGATAAGGATATAAACTTTGTGACCTCCCGAAGGCACTTTCAGACTAATGTCTTTATCGATTCTAAGAAGGAACAGTTCTCTTTTGCCTTCGAGGGCAGCTTCTTTCCAGAGTCCTAAGCCAGGGCGGTCGGTTAGTACAGGAGGGAGATGCGTGTGGACCAGCGACTAGCAGAGGTGAATGTGGCTCAGCTCCAATCCAGAAGTTTCCTCCCCTTGTGCGGTGAACGGGGGCCAGCGCAGGGTCCCCGGGGAGGGCCGCCTTTAGTCGGCCTCAAAGGCGCTGTTGGTAGCTCCCACATACTCAGACTTCTTCTTGTGCCTGGTCCACATTTTCCGCAGGATGCTGGGGACGCCGCAGGAAGCACTTCCCGTCAGCGGCAGGGAGGCTTCTGCTCCCTGCGGGAGGGTTGGGTACTCTTCAGTCATCTTCTTGAGGTGTCTGGATCTAAAGAAAAGCCAGGGGTGGGTGGGGAGAGCAGTCACTTCGCTGAATCAGACTTTTACTGGTTGCCCTCGGGAAGAACAGCCAGAGCCCTTGCCCCTCCTCTGGTCCCACACCTGTGACCAGGGTGGAGGGTCCCTGTTGGGACCCACGCAGGAGTGACACCCCCTCTCCCGCCCCCGGGGGGTCCCTGCATTGGGGGAGGGAAGGACGTGGCCCTGGGCACACTGGCTGAAGGGTCCCAAGTTCTGCTCTTGTTCCAAACTCTACTCCCCACTCTCCCCACCCCACGAGCCATCTTGCTGGAAAAGGCAGATGTTGCAAAGCATCAGCCATTGAAAGCGCATGAGCCCTGGGGCTGAGTCCTGCTACCACTTACTGTGTGACCTCAGGCAAGAGACTTAACCTTGACCAGCCTCAGTTTCCTCACGTGTGAAGCAGGGATAATTTCATCTAATTCACAGGGCTCTTGTGAGGAGGGCAGCAAGGAACAAAGTGTCGACCTCAGTAAATGTTCATTTTTCTTCTCACTTGCTCCTCTTTTGGGAAAGACATGGGTTTTATTTTCAATAGCCAGGGACCAGGAGCAAAGTGGAATGAGAATGTCTAAGCTCAGAGAGAAGGGGGCCATTTAGAACCCTCTGCAGTGCAGCCGTGTGGATGGAAAGGCGGGCCTTTCTTGAGGCACGGCGGTCCATTTTTGCTGGCTTACTGCCGCAGTCAGCAACAGCCTTTGCTGCTCAGGACAATTTGCTACTAGAGCTTAATACAATCTAAACGATTTTCTTACTCTTCTCCAATTAGAACCCAATACATTGAGTGACTTGGTTTTTCCCACTCACTCTTGATGGCTCTCTTTCATCGAGAAGGGCTTCACGGGGGTCTGTTTCTCCTTCAACTCCCTCAGCTTTCAAGGTGTGCGCCCCTCAGGGCCATATGGTGGCTCTTGGTCCCTCACACGTGAGCACCTAACACTTTCTCAAGCACGTGCCTTTCTGACCCCTAGACTGTTTCTTGAAAAATGAGGCAATGGTTTGTGCCAGGCTCTGTACGCATTAGCTCATCCAATTCTCACAGTAACCCCCCAAGAGGGGTCCTGTTGTCATCCCCATTTTTGGTTTGGTTTTTTTCTTAAATAAATGAGGACCTGAAGGTCTGAATAACTTGCCTGAAATCATAGCCAGTCAGTGGCTGTGCCGGGCAAGCAGGCAGATCTGAGTCAAAAGCCCACATCCTTCACCATCCCCGAAACCACTTCTCCGCTCCCTCCAGCCTGGAGGAGTGTGATGGGGGTGTAAATGCACACGGTGAACTGAGTTTAAGGCTCCTGCCATCTTCTTAGTGCCCCAGTGGAGGCAGTGAGGGCATTGCAGGGGCACTGTCATTCCTGCTACTCTCACTGCTGTTTCCGGATCAGAGTTAATAGTAACGTGGGGGTTATAAATTTGGTTTGAAACATTTGTACTTTTTACCTTTGAGTGGGGACCCTGAACCTGATTCATGAGGCATTTCTGACACCGGCATGCCTTCGGGAGGTCCTGAATATGGCCTGTGATTACATTTATCTAATTAACCAAAACCCCTCCCAAATGACACTTCTCCAAGTCTTAAAGAGTGGCGTTAATGAGGTGGAAACCATCAGAAACACTTCAGCTTAATCCCAGGGAAACGATGAGGCGCTGCAGAGACCCAGCATTACTGCCCTCATTAAAAGGGAATGTACAGCTGGCGTGGATTTTGTTCTAGCATCTTGAGAGTCTGTCGAGCGGCCACCTGTTACTCTTCGCTGCAGCAGGCTGACAGGAGCGGGTGGGGAGCCCCGAGGCCGCAAGGCCGGAGGCACAGCACTCACCCTCTGGTCAGAGCGGCTCCGTTCTCAGGGCCCGGAGCTGCAGCCTCCAGGACGCCCGGGGCTTTCACAGAGATCCGGGCCACCGGGGGCATCTGGGTGGGGAGAAGGGAGTGTGAGGATGTCCCATGTTCCCAACTCTGGCACTGACTGCAGCCGTTCAAAGGGTGTCCTCACACCACAGCGGACACCAGACTTGTGACTTCCCGTTTCTATCTTAGTAGAATCTGCATTTCTAACAGGGTCCTAAGTGGTGCTAGTCCCGGGACCTCACTTTGAGAACCACCGACCCAGAGACACCTGAAACAGAGCAACTCACTACACTGGAATTTGACACAACATTGTAAAATGATTATAAATCAATAAAAAAAAGTTAATAAATAAGTAAATAAATAAAAGTAGTATAGGAAATTAAAAAAAAAAAAAAAAAGAAAGAGAGCAACTCAGTCCAACCCGAGGACTCTGTCCCCCTTGCACCCCCGAGGCCCGTGTCCACTTTGTTGTCAAATCCTGCAGATTCTTGCTTTGAAATACTGCTGAGGTTAGTGCCACCCTCTCCCTTTCCTGGGCTGCAGCCTTCAGGGCCTGTCTTGTTTCCCACCAGACCCACCACATACCCCAGGCCCTCCTGGAATCGCAGAGTCTCCCCACCACAGGGCAGACGGAGGCCAGCTCTGCATCCTGCTCTTCCCGGCTCCTCAAAACCGTGCTCCACCCCATCTGTGCCGCTCTGCCTTGTGTTTCTCCGGGCGGGTCCCAGCAGGACTGGTCCTGCTTTTCCTGTCTCTCACGCACAACTCCGCATCCTCACCCAGCCTTTCCTTCGCTCTCTGGATCGAGCCCCAGCTCTGCCTGCCCTTCAAGGCCACTTTGTCCAGGCAGCCTTCCCTCAGCCTGGTGCCCAGCGTGACCTCTCTCTGTCTTTTGGCCCCAGTGCACTAAGTCCTTATGTGACATGTTTTGGCATCCCACCAATTCTCTTTTTGGGTCTCTGCTTGTTTCTTGTGCTCTGTACTCTCCCCAGGACTGGCATGGCTGCGACAAGGTCTGGGGCTTAACCCTTTGGGGCCCCCACCCCCAGCTCTCCTTAAAGGAGGCAGGGAGTGCTTAAGAACCGTACCCTGAACTGAACGGTAACTGATGGCCTAAGCAGGGCTAAGTTCAGAGTTTGTTCTGTCAATGGACCTTTGCTCTGCTCCTCTACCCGAAGCCCCAGGGAAAGCTTAAGGTCACTACATTCCTAGAATTGCTGGAAAATTCCAAGTTGAGGACACCAGGATTCACCCCGCCTTCTCTCCCTCACTGGTTGGAGGTGGTGGGCAGAGTTACTGTGCCACCTTGTGGCCTCTCGGGAGCTGTCCCTCTCCATTGTGCCGGCAGCCCTGGAGACATGCCTCTTAGTCCATCCAACCCCAATCCTGCCCTCCGCTGTCCTCTGTCTGCAGTCTGATTTCCTCCAGCTCATTTTAGCATCGAATCAGATTTAGCTGCTCCAGCTCTGAACTGCCCTCTGCCCTGGGATAGTGGGCCTCTGATGAGCTGCAGGACCCCAGCCCCACCATCACAGGCCCAGAGGAAAGGATCAGTCATGCCGACTCTTTGTTCTCTGTGCTATTGTTGCCCCTTCCTTTGTGACCACGTCCCCATCACCACGCTGTCCCATCCCACCTGGCACTGGCCTCCCGGCTGCAGCTACCTCTCTGCTACGGGCACTGTCTTGAGTCCAGCCCAGGGGCTGGGAGCAGGTAATCCAAGGCAGTGAGCTGCCCTCTTCCCCTTAGCCTGGGGTTCAGCCGAGGCCAGCTGTTTGAGCTGTCACAGCCCGACAACCTTCACTCTGGCAATGGCCCAGCCATCCTGTTTCCCCTGGGTACTAGGTTGGGGCAGGGGGCTCCTGATTGCCCATCCCTGCCCTTTGGGTGGTTTTAGGGATGACCTAAAAGAGATAACTGGTTCAGATTTCCTGCCCAGATCAGCAGGGAAGTGCTCATATCTCTGTCTAGTTTGTGTCATAAGGACAAAGGCTGACCCAGACACTCTCTCTAGTCTCTTCTAGTTCTCACAGGGCACAATCCATGAGTCTTGAGAGCTGATGCCCACAGAGCCCAGGAGGCCCAGGCTGACCTCACCTCTGGCCACCACCGGCTCCTCCTGTGCTAACCCAGAGGGCACCCACACTCATGCCCTGAAGATGATGGAGATGTGTTTTTTCAGGGTGGCGCAAAGCTAGACCCAGACACGCACGGCCTGATCCCCCTTCAGGGAAGGACGAGCCACTCAGCTTGGGGAGGGGGGACAGCAGGTGACTCTCAGTTCCTTCAGGTGTCCTTGGCTGCAGAGGTCACACCCTTCTGGGCACCCACATGCCGTGACAGAGCAAGGAGGAAACATAAAGGTGTGGCCACTTGGATCCAGCTCGGGACAACTGGATGGACACCTGCCCCAGAGCGCCTCGCAGGAGGTACTGGGCCTGCGGGTGGTTCAGCGGCTCCCTGGGCCCAAGTCTGCCTGAGATGATGGTGTTTGTGTTTTCACCATGCTCGAGACCCGTGCATCTCTTTACCCCTGTAGCTGCCCCTGGGAATTCATCAGCCATTTCCATCTGGCGGGGGCCAGCCACAGAAACTGCTTTGCTGCCCCCTGCTGGAGATGTCTGCTAGGTAATGCCTTCTGCTGGCCTATGAGCTGAATTTCTGGCAAGAAGGAGAGCGGCAGCCAGTGGTGTGCCGCCAGCCGATGGCTCTCGGAGCCGGGAACCCTCAGCTAGGCTCTTCTAATGACCCTCAGGCCAGGAACAAAGGACACCTGGTCTCTTCATGGCAGGGACAGGACAAGAAGTTTAAAGCACAGCAGATACAACTTACCAGGCTTATTTTACTTACCAAAGCTTTTCCGTATGCTCGATTCCCACACAGATTTGCTGATTTGGGTTCAGAAATCCCCACTGCAAAGTTGAATGGAAGGGGTGTTACTCAGTGGTCCTGTGTTCTACCTCCCCCTGGTTCTGCATCAATTAGCTCGTTAGCTAGTCCATCACAAGCCGGGAATTTCTAACGGCCTTTGTACCAGGCAGCACCATCAGGCAGTAGGGTCAGGCAATGGGGCAACTGTCCAGGGGTCACCTGTGAAAATGAGCCACAAGTCCTGCCTGCTGTTGGGAAGTAAGCCTCATAATGTGGGAAGGTGGGGGTTTATCAGAGTCCTGAGACATCGTACGTGAGAACCTTCCTTCTGTGCCTTTATTTCTGAAATCACCCATTTCTGGGAATCCAGCTGTTGATTTGGGGTAGTTGGTGAGAGGTGGGGGGAGCTGGCCTTCAGTCTAGTCCCTCCTGGGCCAGAACACAGCGTATAGAAATACTGCCCCCCACCCAGAGGGAAACATCTCAGTGCCAGTAAAATGGGGTTGCACGGTTACCAAGAGCAAACCATGACGTGCGGCGTGCTGGCGTCAGTGGGGACAGCAGCTCCTGTCTGAGTACTTTCTGTGGCGGGCACTGTGCTGAGTGTGAGGTACAAGCCCTGTCTCACTTCACCCTCACCACAGCCCTCCCAGGGGGATCTCACAGCCATCCCCACTTCCTAGACGAGGAAATGGAGGCTTTAGAGACACGTAGCAGTTACGACGAAGCCAGGTAGGGATGACCTAGGGACTGGCATGCTGCCCTGTTTGGTGGTCTTGCAGGTCTGGGGAGACTTCAGGTCTGGGGACCCCCCTCACCCAGTCTGGGCGGACTTAGCCAGGTGGGGAGACACAGGGAGGGCAGTCTGCAGAGAGAGCCATGTCTTCTAACAGGATAGAATGAGTGGTCACAGAATTTCACCACAGCTCAGGGTTGTTCTGTTTATCGGCTGGCAGGGACAGGAGTGTCACAGGAAGTGGCCCACAGGAGAGATGAGCAGAGGACAGGTCCTGGAGGGCCTTGGGCATGGTCTGGAGGGCAGTTGGGGGTGCGGAGAACACAGTATTTAAAGCAGAGGGGTGGCAGAAGCAGATTGTGGGGGGAGAGGGATGGTAGTGGAGGACCAGGGTTGGCTGCTACACATAAGGGATGAAGGTAATCTGAGCCCAGGTGGCCTGAGGTAGGTACCAAGAGGGAGGGGCAAGACAGGCCCAGGAGTGGACACTGCCAGTGTTTAGTGTGTGGAGTGGGGGTGGGGAGGACAAGGGGCCGTTGGCGTTAACATCCTAGTGGCTTGCTGGAAAGATGGATGGTGGCCCCAGCTGAAAAGGAAGGTTTAAAGATGGAGGACAAGTTCCCTTTGAACAAGTTGATTCTAAGACATCTGAGGAAATCTTGGTGGAGAGTTTCCTCCAGTAGCCGATTCCCCTAGGCCCATTTCTGGTCACTTGAGGCTTATCTGCTCAAAGCCTCAGGGTGAGAGGGTTTCTCAGCTGGGCTTCTGCCTTCAGAGTTCCCACTACTTCCAGAGTTCCCCAGAGCATCTTTCTCCCATAAGAGAAGGCTACAGCATCCAGGAGGCTTCTCCTGTAGCTCAGAAAAGAAACAGGTCTCTAGATCTGAGATCCCTGGAGACACACATTTTCTGATGGGAGGATGGAAGACTCATGCCCAAGGTCGGTGCTAAACCTTGCCTGTGGAGAACACTGGGGTCTGGCTTTGACTCAGAAACTCTCCCTCCCTCTCATCCCCTCTGGAATCTGTCAGATTGTGGGAGCTGAAGGAATTGAATCAATGCCCAGCTCAATCTTTTTTTTTTTTTTTTTTTTTTTAAACCTGACTAGCACATTCCCTGCGTGAGCTGACTGTCACATGGTGGGCAGAGTCGGTCTATTTCATAACTTACTGTTCTCCTCTTCCCGTCCAAGCTTCTACAGGCTACTTAGGGAGGAAAGTAGCCCCTAAAACTAGATAGTTGGGAAGAAATTATTCTCTAGGAGAAAGAGAATTTAGCTAGGAATTTAGCTAGGAAATCAGGCGACCTGAGATTTAATCTCAGTTCTGCTGCTAATGAGCAGCACGACCTTGGGTAGGTCAGACGGTCTCCATGGTTTCAATTTCCTCTTCTGTAAGTTGGCAGGGGGGTGCTTGCAGTAGATCTGTGGTTCTCTACCATCAGGGTGCACTGGAATCACCTGGGCACAGGCTTATTAAAGCAGATTGCTGTGCCCCACCCCAGAATTTGATTCAATAGGTCTTGGGTGGGACCCAAAATTTGCATTTTCAGCATGCTCCCAGGTGGTTCTGCTGCTCCAGGGATGCCACTTGGAGAACCACCCATTAGATGGTCTCTAAATCCTTGTTAATCAATATGTTGTCCTTGGACCAACATCATCAACATCATCTAGGAGCTTATTAGAAACAAAATTTGGGGTCCTTCTCAGTCTTACTGAATTAGAATCTGCATGAAAACAAGATTCCCAGGTGATTCTTTTGTACATTAAAATTTGAGAAACATGGCTCTAAATTCATTTTATGATTTTGTAGAGAAGATAATCTTTTCCTTTCTACACACATGCACCCACCCTCCCACCCACCTACCTATATATAGACGGAAAAATTTATCTCCTCTTAATTTGCAAGGCAGATTGCAATTTCCTAATGGCTTCACTTTACATAAAAATGTATATATGTAATCACTTAACTAGAAAACATAGCTTGATTTATGTGCCTTTATACCTTAGATCATAAAAACAGGACCAGGGTGTCAGTGACCAAAGAAACCTTAGAGATCCAGTCTAACATATGAAGGAGGAAGGAGAGAAGATGGATGAATGAAGAGATATACTCAATGGAGTCTAATTTCAGTTCTTGTAACATTCAAAATTGTTGACACCCAAAGCTTTGAGAAGGACGTCCAAAACTTCTCGTGTATTTTTGGAATTTAAAATATGAATAACTCTAGGCTATGGGCATAACAGAAATAACTGAAACCAGCAGTTAAGGGCAAAATACCATCACAGATTTCAGCAGGCTAGACACAGATTCCTGTTTAATTGCTTGGGGTGGAAGCCATTTTAAAAAATAGCGTCAAAGGTAAGACTTCAGTGTTTCCAGCTTTCAAAACAAATTTGTCTCTAAATTCTTTTAATAGATTGTTGAAATAGCTTAAGTCATTCAAATTTTAAATGATGAGGTTTTAAGATGGCAGTTGTTGAAGAGCCTGTATAATTACACACACTTACACACACACACACACACACACACACACACACACACACACACACACACACTCTGTAAAATAATGGAAGCTTCTTTTGCTTCATGAGTCGTGTCTACACTGGTTTCCTCTCCCCCAGAATATAGTAATTTTTATCTCCTCCTGAATCCAGCAGGACTGCCTGTGGAATAAGATGGTAGATGAGCGCGTCTTGGCTCACTACGCAGGCGCAGGCGCGGGTATGTATTTGCAGGCAGAAGGAGTTCCGTGGTGCTGCTGTAGGTGGAGCCCGAGAGCAGGCGCATTCAGAGCAGAACAGCGCGCACAGCGGAAACGCGGAGCCCACGCGCCACGCGAGCTCTGCGCACCTGGCCTGATGGAGGACGCCAGGGAGGACCACGATGTGGTTGGAATAAACACACGCCAGGACGCGGACACTGTAGCAGCTGCTCTAAGTGGGTCACTGCCCCCCAGGGAGGCCCTGGGGCCATGGGCCACGGACACACGTACCAGGCCTGGCGGGGGTCTTGGCGGGGTGGGGTCCCTGCAGCCGGGCGTTCTGGAACCGGCTGGCCCTGCGGCCCTCAACGTCGCGGCGGTCGCTGCGGTGCGGCAGCAGCTCCAGGGGCCTGGGCGTGTACAGCTCTGACTCGAACACCACCTGCCGAGGAGGAAGGACCGTCAGCTTGTTCCTCTCCTGGAATCCAGAACCCACAGCCATGGCCCAGGACTGCAGCCTTGCAGATGGACCTTCCTTACCCCAAACGCTGCTAGGAGCAGTGAGAACACTTGGGCTGACTGGCCTGAAGCAGTGACCTGTAGCATTTAACTTCAGCATGTCCAGTGGTACCACGCTGCAGGAAAGTGAGGCTTCTGGGGGGTTCCTCACCAGCAGCTCCTTCACGAGTCAGAAATCTGGGCCATTAGGCCCCATACTGGGGCCAGTCACCTGTCCCAGGGCCCCACATGGTTTGACAACAGGACAGGCTATTTGAAATGAAGACGGTCCTAGAAATCGGACCTGCAGCTGAGTAAGCGCCCTGGTTCACGCGGCTTTCTGGATGCTCCTGCAGAGGGGAGACCTGGGGAGAGGACTCAGGGCCCAACTGATTCCCTGGTTGTGAAAAGGAAGAAGCTGCAGGGAAGACAGCAGGCAGGGCTCCAGGCCACTCACAGTCCCCCACCGTGCAGGATGCCTGTCTGTGTCGGGTGGAGCTGGGAGATGAATTTCTAGGACGTGTGGCTGGGTAAGTGGAAGCTGATAAGCCAGAACAGAACGCTAAATGCTATGGTGTTTTCAATCATGACCACCCGCTGAATAGTTGTTTTGGGGAGAACTTTAAGAGGAATACCCCTTTTGTCAGATTCCACTGAAAGGGGCCTTTAAAAATATAGTAACAATACTGAAGTCATTGAAATAATTTAAATGTAAAAATTTGAGACAAGTAATACAAGTAATACAAGATATTTATCTTAGTATCACAGGTGACAAGGGGAGCCTTAGCAGTTTGTGGCTCATATCCTGCATATTTTTATGCATAGCTACGACACTGGGGTCATTCAGTTTCTTCTCTCCTTTGAAGCAGGTTGGAACCTCCAACATTACATGGCAGCTTCTCTGAGGCTTGTATTTGCTCATTCTCTTGCTCACCTGCTCCTTCCCTCTGCAGACATCCTGCGAGGGCATTTCCATGCAGATCCTGGGCCCTGGGTGTATCTGTGAGTGAGGTGGACCCATCTCCACCCTTAGAGTCTAGTCTTTGGTGAATCCCCTTCAGTTGTCCACATATAACAGTCGTGGAGGGAGCTGAGGCAAAGAAGACTGAATTTTTAAATATTATATTGGGGTGATAGTTTACTGGCGAAAAATTGGACCTTTAATAAATGTTGTTGGAATAAATGTCAGGCCACCCAGGAAACGGATCAGTGTCCACACTTCTCATACCAAAATGAATACCAGACAGATCAAAGATGCATGTTAAAAAGAAAACCAAACAACCCAAACCCAAAAACAAACACTAGAATAGAATATGGGTCAATGTTAGCATTTGTTATGGATAAATAGGGAGTTATCCCTATGTACATAAAACTCTTACAAATCAATAAAGAGGAAGAAAAACAGTAGAAAAATGGGGCCAAAAAACACCTGGCGATTGACAATAGACATGCAAATAGCCAGTAAACATAAAAGATGTTCAACAACAATAATTAAATGCCCATTAAAACAAAATTGTTTTTTCTCCTATCGATTGTCAGTGATGAAGTTAACCTCCACGTGGGGTTGTGCAGCCCTGAGTTCTAGCCCCAGGTTTGATACTTTGAGGTTACGTGGAAGGGGGTCCTTTCCCCCTGTCCTTGCTGTGTTGGGGAGCAGTCCCTGCTGGTCCTTGGCAAGGATTTCAGGAGCACAGCCGGCTCTCTTCCCTCGTGCCACCTGTTTACCTGCAGCCTCGAAGAGCAGCCCTGTCTGCCACAGAGGAAGAAGGGGCCGGGGGTGGGGCGGCTGTCATTCTTTGCTTCAGTTTATTGCAAATAGTTCTTTGCTTAGAAAATTAATATATCCCAAATTTGGTCTCATCTCGCTTAGGAGATTAACTCTTCTCAGGCCCAGTTTTAGGACCCAGACTCATTCTGTGTCTTTGGAGAGAGCTGGGGATAATTCAGGAGCATTTAGGATTAGTCCGCCTTCTTCTCTGGGCATTGCAGAAGATGGTTTTTTTCCTCCAATAATTTAGAATATTTATTCTCCCGCTACCCCTGCTTTGTTGAGATATAATGGACACATATGATTGTATAATTTTAAGGGGAACAGTGTGTTGATTTGAGACGTTTATAAATTGCAAAATGATGAGAAGGTGGTATTTCTGTTGGGTTTCCAACAAGCCTTCAGGGCAGGCTGAGGGCAGTGCCCGTCCGCCCTACACCAGCTCACTGAGGGCTGTGAGGCGCAGCAGAGGGTGGCCTGGACTTGTCACCCTGCACAACTTCCTCAGCTCTCTCCCTTTCCTTCCCTCCTCTTAGCACTGCCCTCTGCCATGGTGTTGCCCAGAATACTGGCATTTTCTGGATAAATGGCATTTCAGAGCCCCTTCCCCTGGACATGTGTACCGTTGGGCCTCAGGGCCCTCCCCTGGGATGTGGACATCCAGGGTGAACGGGAGAGACCTGAGCCTCATTACTGACACCCAGAGGCCTTTGGCTGTCAACCTCCCATCACAGGTATTTGGGATTTTATTTTCATTCTCTCAGCATTCCTCTAATGAGGAATGAGGACTGGCGTGTGTTCCAGCCTGTTTTGTAGAAGAAGAAAGTAATGCAGGGCGTAAAAGCCTGAGGGATCTGGGAGGACCCAGCACCTCTGAAAGGGAAGCAGATGTTCCTCTGCCGTCCCTTCTCTGCACTGTAGCTGGGTGAAGGGACTGGGCAGGGAGCGAGTGGAGAGGCATTAGCTGCTCAGCCCACCTCTGGATGTAGGTTTCCTGGGGTGGGGATGAGGCTGGTTACTTCCCAGGTGCCTTGGCAAGTTATCTTCTCTGTCCCTGAAGGATGCCAAAGCAGGAAAGGAAAGAGGAGAGGGCTCAGCTTGGAAAACGTCCCTTTCTTAGCTGGCCTTGTGCTTGGTTTTTGTTCCCCATAACAGTGGAGGCACTGAGAGGGTGCAGGGCAGTGCATTAGGTCCACACCGTGGCATGGACAGCTGGATGTGTGCTTGTGGCTTCCTGAAGGCCTCCCGACAACCTGGCTTATTTTCTGGTCTGTAGGACACAGTCTAGGCTGGCTGCTGCTCACTGGTCTTAGAACAAGCTGGTCTGAGAGCAGGCTCTTCAGCACACTGAGTGCAGGGGTGAGATTAGGGAGTGGGGAAGGGGAGACGGGTTTTATGTCGAATTTTCCTTTCTGAGGTCAAATTTCACCAAATTGCCTGCTGGAAATAGGAATGTACTAGTGCAACAGCTTTACTGCAGTAAATTGATGCTCCCCTGCTGAGCTGAAGTCAAAGACCTAGGGGGCTGGTAGGGGGTTAGAAAGACAAGTGAGACCTAGGTGATGGAGAAGCATAATGATTCGGGGCTGATGGGATCCACAACAAAATTCTAGTCCAAATCCCTCATCTTACCTACAGGGAAACTGAGGCCAAGGGAGGATGTGTGTCTTCAAGGTCACAGAGCTATGAGGGGCAGAGCCTGGACGAGAACCTTGCTTTCATGACTCTTAAGGGACTGCTCTTTGTAAGACCCACAGAAGTGCTGACTCCAGGTAGGAATTTTCAAGTGCAGTTGATGGCTCGGTGCCTTTTTAAATAGCAAATCACCAGATTCCCTCCTCCACAAGGTTGAAATCTGGGGAGAATGTGGTATTTGCAGTCTCATTTCTCCATCTTTCCTGATGATGGCGCTGCTGCTTATTGTGAAGGGGCTGTGAATCACAGTGGTGATGGCTCCATGGTACCCGGAGTCCTAACTGACTCACACTTCAGGGAAATTTATTCCTTCAAATTTCTTTAAATTTCTTCCTTAATGTCCTTATGATGTTGGCAGCATCAGGATGATCAGGATGTTAATAAAATTGCCTGAGAATCAGAGCGGGTAGTGGGGAAAGGACTGGTGAAACTGGAGAAGAAGAAAATGGAACTTATGAGGGGTCCAGAGAGGGCGGAAACTGCAACACTAAGGATGGTTGAGAGAGGAAAGAGATATTTGTAAAGGAAGGAGCCTGACATCCATATGGTAGCCCAAGGGCTGAGAATAGACGCAAATAAGAATTTCAAGAAAAAATTCCTAAATATTGGTACATTAAAGCAGTTGCAAAATATGAACGATTTTCTCAGGAACTCGAAGACAAGAGCCAGTTGGATGAGGAAAGAAAAGATCAGAGACAGTTCTTTCTGCTTTGGGACTCAGTTTCCCTGTCTTAGGTGGAATAAGACCTTTCCTGTCTTTTCTAATTTGAATGTTCTGTTAGGCTGGGTCTGAGTTTTATGAACAAAGGATGAGTCAGGCTGTTAGGGGAAATCAGAAATTTAGAGAGCTCAAAGGCCAGAGGGTGTTATTAAACTCTCTCACCTGGGGGAAGATTTCATGTTTGAAGACAAGTCCTTAGCTTCTGATTTTTTTTTTTTGATCAAAAGTTATTTTTATGTATATTCATATACTTGAGTCTTTTTTTTTTTCCCCTCTGTAAAAATATTTTAGAGAGGCAGAGTCATAAACCATAGACATAGCAGTCTTTCTCAAAAATTTCCATTCCCAGGAGAGCTGAGAACATGGTTCTGCAGAGCCAGGCTGAAGTCAGTTAGGTCTTCCAGGAGGCTGTGCCCTATGGTTTGGGGTTTCGTGTGTCTCAAGCCCATGTGGCTTCACCTCTACCATTGAGAGTTGTCTCCTTCGTTTAGGTTCCAAATCCCTTGAGAAATTTCTTCCCTAGAACCCTCTTTAACTCCTAGAAAGTAGGATTTAGTTTCCATTTTTAAGCTTTCATAGTCACAGTTCTCTCCTTATAAAGTCAGTAGGTATTGGTATAAGGGGTGATTCAGACAGGAAGATCATTTAAAGTTAGAAATTCAAGGCAAGAAGTTGGTTGAAAACTAAACGTTCCTAATTCCCAGGGGATCACTCCTGAGTCATGAACGATTTGTGGCTCCTTCAAATCTGGAATACAGATCTTCTTTGACTTACAGTGGGGTTACATCCTGATAAATGCTCCCCCCCACACACAATATCATAAGTGGAAAATGCATTTAATACAGCTAACCTACCAAACATTATAGCTTAGCCTAGCCTACCTTAAATGTGCTCACAACACTTACATCAGCCTATGGTTGGGCAAAATCATCTCACACAAAGCCTATTTTATAATAAAGTGTTGAATATCTCATACACTTGATCAAATACTGGACTGAAGTGAAAAACAGAATGGTTGGGTGCAGAATGGTTCTAAGTCCATCATTTGTTTATCCTTGTGATCGTGTGGCCGACTGGAGGCTTCGGCCCAGCAGCACAGTTGAGTACCATCCCACATATTGCTAGTCCGGGAAAGATCAAAATCTAAGATTCCAAGTATGGTTTCTGAATGCAGTTCTCCTTGGCATCATCGTAAAGACGAAAATCATCAAAGTCAAACTCTCGTAAGTCGGGGACCATCTGTAATGCCAAACTCAAGTCTTTGACCAAAAGGTCTGTTCTCAAACTCTAAATTACCCACAAAAAACCCTTCCCTTTCCATTTTTGGTAACACCCACTGCTCCTTGAAAGTCAGGAGCATTTTCCTTCTAGACTGTGTGCTGAAGTTTTCAGGTATCATGAGAAAGATAAGAATTTCCTGCCCTACAACAAAGAACCCATTAAAACCCTTTCTTAATATATAAAATATTTTCAAAAGCCATTTAAAAAAGACATACAACTGACAGAAAAATGAACAAAAGACATTTCTTTTAACCCAGAGGGAAAAAATATCAAAATCTATGAAAAGATGGAGAATGATGTTAATAATTTAAAAAATGAAAATTAAAATTAAGATGTTTTCATCTATGAGATTGTTAAAGATTAACAACGTTGATACCATGCAGTATTGGCTCAGGAGTTCTGCTAAAAGTACTTTAAAACAGTTGCTAAGAATTTGGTAATGGCTGTAACATTTTTTCAGTGTTCATATCCTTTGAGCATTTTCTTTCTTTTTTTAAATTGAGATAAAATTGTCGTGTTACATTGTATAAATTTAAGTATAAGGTGTTGATTTGACGACTCAGCATTTTCATATCTATGAATTTATCCTCAAAAACATTTGCATAACAGCATAAAAAATTTGTTCAAAAATATTTCTTGTGGCATTGTTTCAGTGGAGAAAATGGGGAAACCCCATTTATTGATGGTTTGGCTAAATAATTAATGCAGAAAATCTTCAGATTTGGTTTGGGTAAAAAACTACATTCATAGAATGGTATACTATACAGCCTCCATAAAGATTGGGGACGAT
Organism: Camelus dromedarius; assembly: GCF_036321535.1. Lineage (NCBI taxonomy): Eukaryota > Metazoa > Chordata > Mammalia > Artiodactyla > Camelidae > Camelus > Camelus dromedarius. Next base: position 9,547,949 of record NC_087465.1, on the reverse strand, counting down.
CTGTATGTATTAACTGGCATGTAAATATGTTCAAAATGTATTGTTTAGTGAAAAAAGCAAATTGTAAGACAGTATGTTATTGAGCAATACAGCATGATATCATATTAGTCAAGAGAAATTTTCACTGAAAAAAACACCAGTGCTTTTTGAATGCTCAGTATGTGTTGGGCTCTGGACGAAGCACTTTACATGTGTTAAATCATTTGCTCCTTCCAGTGGTTCTTGAGATCTGTGCTCTCACTATCCACATTTTAATGCTAAGGAAGTTGAGTCCCAGGATGGTTGTGCGACTTGCCCAAGGTCAGGTAGCTAGAAATAGAGCTAGGATTTAAAACTGGGAAATGGATAGAAACCAGGCAGCTGACTCCAGTCTACATACCTAACCACTATGTTCTACAGCTTCTCAGTATTTTCTGGTACCGTATTTTATATCTTTTTAGTGTTTGAAATTTATAATGAGCACATACTGCTTTGGGAATTTTGGGAATTTAAAAAGTAATAAATGTATATAAAACAACATTCCCAGGTCACTTAAAAATTATTAAAAAAATGGAGAATAGGATTTTAAAAATTGAGATGCTTAGAAAATTAAGTGTTCTACAAAAAATTGTGCTAGAAATAGAAACTCCAGTATAGCCAAGAAGAAACAATTAGCAGTTAAAACAAACTTTTCAAATTAAAGTACAAAGATATATTGACAGCTTTTATATAAAGAAATCTGTAAGTAAATGAAAAATTCACAAGCTCTAAAGACATGTAAACTAACTTAAAGATGATACGTGTGCTTATTAAAGTAGCAAAAGATAATACAAAAAAATGAAAGCCAATGTTGGTGAGGTTGGAGTTAAATGGAAAAGCATTGTTGGAAGCCTGGCAGTTGTTCAGAATTCCTGGTAATATATGATGAAACTGTAAGCAGAAACCATCTTTTAAAAATCATTGTTATATTTTCCATATTTAGCCCAGTGTCTCACACACAGGAATGCAAATATTGGATGGATGGATGGATAGATGGATTAAACTATTCTTATCCTTTTACTTCTACTTTGAGGTCTCTACTCCGCATAATTAATCCAAAAGAATAGTATTTGGTACAAATAAATTCACTGCACTGCTACTTATGATAGTGAAAAAATGGAACAGTGCAAATGCCAACAATAGGAGAAGACCCAGGTCAGGGATGCTGTACCCACGTTGTGTTTAAAAAAAATGTATATAGAAAATGAAAATTACTTTCTGTGGGGAAAACGGCAGAAGAAGAGGGTCTGATTCTGGGCTGTTTGTGGTCTGGGTGACATTTGTCGGGTATTTGGGGTAACTGGAGGACTGAGAGTGCGGCAGCAACAACAGGGGCTACAGAAACCCTTCCTGGTTGTTGAGAGGAGAGGGAGACAGGGAAGAAGCTAGACAATGAAAGTCAATAAAAGGGATCAAAACTGAAGTTTCCTTACATTCTTGGTTAGGAGGTGTTGAGAGCTTTTGACTCTTCTTCTGGCTGGACTGGACACTGCAGAGAGAGAGAAAGGAATGGTTTTTGAGAACACCTGTGAGGCTGATGTAGCTACAGTAGCCATCCCCAGAGGGTCTGCACCTGGAGTGGGACAGGGCGTGGGGGGGGGTGGGGGAAGGAGGTGGGTGCAAGCACGATTTTAGATGTTACCTGGTTGAGCGCACCAAAGCTCACAGCAGTACTATTTGCAATAGCTAAAAGGTAGAAATAGCCCAAATGTCCATTAACAAATGAATGGATAAACTACATGTGGTCCATACATACAATGGAACATCACTCAACCTTAAGAAAGAATGAAATTCTGATACAAGCTATAACATGGATGAACCTTGAGAACATTAAACTAAGTGAAATAAGCCAGATACAAAAGGACAAATATTATATGAGTTTGCTTATATGAGATACCTCAACTAGTCAAATTCACGAAGACAGAAACTAGAATAGAGGTTACCTGGGGCTGGAGGAAGGAGGAATGGGGAGTTATTATTTAATGGGTGCAGAATTCCAGTTTGGGAAGATGAAAAAATTGAGGAAATGGATGGTGGTGATGGTTGTACAACAATGTAGGTAATGCCACGGAACTGGACACCTAAAAAATGGTGAAGTGGTAGATTTTATATTCTGTGTATTTTACTACAATTTAAAAAACCTTAAAGAATCAATTAATCACAGAAAAGCTCCTTGGTTGGGAAAAGGTGTGTATTTTGTTGGAAACGGAGACAGCCCAGCATCTCTTTTGCACGTTGATGCTGGAGTGATTTACTTGGAAATGGAATCCCACCATGTCACTGCCCTGCCTGGAAGGGAAAGGACTTCTTGTCACACATCAGACCAGTGATCGGGTGAGAGCTGTGTTGCTGTTACCTTCTGCAGGGCGCCCGCGGCTGTGAAACCAGGAGTGCCGAGCGCTGGTTAAGAGCTGGGGCTCCTGGCTCCTCTCACCTGGGTGTGAATCAAACTCGACCACTTGCCAGTTATGTGACTTGGGCAAATGACTCATCCTCTCTAAACCTCCCTTTCCTCACCTGGAAGGCAGGGGAAAAACCAGCACCTACGTCAGAGGGCTGCGGTGAGGATTAACTGGACTGATGTTTATAAAGCCCTTGGCCTGGCGCCTGGCAGAGTTCCCAGGAGTTCGTGGTGGTTGTAATGATTGTCCTCTGTCTCTGCAAGATGAGGGCAGGTGAAAGCAATGAGTGATAACCTCTAGGGACTGGCATCCGTCAGACGTTCTCTTTCTGGAGTTTCCTCCGTTCCCTCCTGCTGTTCCCGGATTTCCCCCTGCCAACCCCTCCCCATGCTGGTTTCTCCCCAGAAGAATTGTTTTGAATGCTGTGGTACTGTTCACCCTTGCACTAAACCCACTGGTATAAGTTCTGGGTAAAACCACAGCTTTTATCTTTTGTATTTACTGTGAATTGTGCCTATGAAACCTTTCTCTTAAAGGGCTCTCCTCTCTAGGAAGTAAAAGTACACAGTGGTCCTCAGTTACAGACTTGATCTATGTCTTGTGCCTTTAAAATACTTAAGAAATGCTACAACACTTGATGTTGCCTTATTTTGGGGAGATATTAAGATGGCTCAGCTAAAGAAATGCCTAGATGATAGGCTGAACTCAATATATGTGTGTTGGAAAGAGGGATATAACAGAATAGTAATAAATGCAGTAATGGCTCACAGTGAGCTTTCCCGGGGGCTGGCTTATTTCCTTCTCTTAGTCACTCCTCACAGCAACTCTGTAGGGTAGGGTCTCTTCAGTAATTATGTTTTGTAGGTAGATACTGAGGGTTAGAGATCACACGGTGGTGGAACAGGGCCAGTGCTCTTGAACTCCAGGCTGCTGAACTTATGCTCGGTAAATGCTTTGGTCATTTCATGTGGAATAGACACAGCTAAACAGGAGCGTTTGGGAAAGAGAATCCCAGGGAGACTATGACCTTCATTAGGGAAAATCAAACCAGCCAGTATTTCTGCAGTCAGGGAATACAGGGATGGAATGAGGAGGTACCGATCTCTCTCCTAAGCAGTGACTTAAACAGAGCCTAGCACCACCTTCTCCCCCTGAGAGCCCTCCGCTTGCTGGCTCTGGAGAAGGCAAGATGAGGAAAAACAAGGCACAGGAAGAGGCGGACTTCTTCCACTTCCATTCTGACATAAAACTGCAAATGTTCCTTTTCTGAGAACAGCTTCCTGAGCAATGACCTGCCCATGAATACTGATGACTGTTTGGTTTAATACCAGGAGGTGGCCATGAATAAAAATGGTAAGAAAGGAATATAGGATTGACTGTTTATCTTTGACTCAACATATTCATTGCTCTAAATATGGGATAAAAATAGAAATGACTAAGTTCTCCCTTTTACAAGAGTGGCAACTCAGGCCCAGAGAGGTTAAGTGCCTGCCCAAGGTCACACAGCACGGAAGTGGCAGTAGATCTCTTGACTACTCTGCTAAGCAAATGGAATCAAAGGCCCCGTTTTGAATGATTTTCTCCAGGTGAAGTGTAACATTGCTCCTGAACCTCATAATAAGTTTTTAATTTAAAAGGCATTCCACCTTGATGTTTTTCTCCCTTTAATTTTTTTAAATGGAAAAAGATTACAGAAAATTCACATTCTAACATCTTCATATTTGCTTTCAATTTGTTTCCTTTTCATATAAAGGAAATAAAAAATTAGAAGGCGAGTTTTGGTCCCCTTTCTACCTCCCCTAATTCTACCTCCCTCCCCCTTCAGGGCTGCTAACATCAGTAATTTTCTCTGTGTCTTTCTAGCCTATATATTTTATATTTTCCTCCAGGTATGTATCCATAAACAATATATAGTATTGTTTTGTATTTCCAGATGTAATAATTATCATATATATATACTTTTTCAGCCTGCCCTTTTTTCCCCACATTGTGCTTTTGGGACCTCTCTGTGTCCATCCACATAGATTAGTTCATCCCTGTTGACTGCTGTGGAGTATTCCAGACTATGATGACACCACATTTTACCCCGTTCCCTCTTCAGGGACATTTAGGTTGCTTTCAGGTTTGCCCTTGGAGACTCAGGGCCCTTGTGAGCATCCACGTGGAAGAGTGTTTACCCAGAAGTGGGACTGCTGGGTCAGAGGGTCCAACTTGACTTTCCAGGTACATTCCAGAGTCTCCAGAGAGTCCCAACTTCAGCACGTGGGCAGACTCCCAGTTCTCTTTTCCTCTCCCTCTATCTGGCAATAGATGTCTAAAGCTTAATTTATGTTCCGCTGGCTGTCTCTTTGTGGCTGGACTGAGCCTCTCCCTTCCCCCCAGCAGTAGCCCTGTCGGTGGCTGACACGGGGAGAAAAGGACTTGTTTGAACAGGGGGTCACAGCACCAGCGAGCATCCAGCCCTCTTCATTCAACCTGACAGTGAGACCAGGGGCTAAGCTGAGGTCCTGGGCTCTCCCAGCAAGAGAGCGGCAGCAGAGAGAGCACTGAGGGGGCAGAAGAGAGGGCCGAGCTCTGCAGGGGGTGAGGGAACTTTCCAGGATCCAGACCCCTGGGTCTCCGTGCTCTCACGCAGAGCCCTTCCCGGGACTTGACACCATTCACCTGTTCACCTCGGAGCACCAGAGCTTTTACAAAGTCACACTCTTTGGCAGTGCCAGTTGCAGGTTAAGTTTGGGAGTGTGGCCCTAGGGTCTGGGCAGAGGCCAGCCTCGGTCAGGGCAGTATTTGACTGCTCCATTGGACTTTAGGCCACTGCCAGCAGGCTGTCTCCTCCCATTTCACGGCACAGTTAGAAAGCATACTTTTGCGCTGCTTCTCGTTTCAGAACCCACCTGCTCACTGGAGAAGATGACAGAATCTAGCTAGCTTCCCTGGGAATTTTGTTTTCATCTCTGTTTCCTAAAACAATGGCTTGCTGTCACTTTTGTTTGGCATATTAGGTTCCCAGGATCGAATTAAGTGAAACGGGGAGTATTTAACTCTCTCGTTCCCCCTTGATGGATTGTTTCTCAGTGACTGATGTCCATCCATGTGCCTCCTTTTCAGAAACAATAACCGCAAACACCATCAAAACAGAGATGATCAGACCTCAGAGACCCGAGGGGAAAACAGCACGTGATCGTTATTACCCTCCTGCGTGCCGCGTTAAGGAAACAGTCAAGGGCAATTTTACTCACCCTTGGAAGGAATCACGGTGGTGAAAACTTCTATATTTTCATCACTGCAGCTGTAAATCTGATGCATCGTTTCAGCCTTCTCTCCCCAAAAGTGCCTGGGAACCGGAGGCCTCTCTCTGAACCCCTAGTCGCGAGGTTTCCTAATCCAGTCTGGCTCGGGGATCATTGTGCCGGTCCACAAAAGACAGGCTGGTGCTGTGATCTCATCTCATTCCAGAGTCTTCACTGCAACATTTTCTAATCCCATCTGTCTTTTTTTTTTTTTTTCTCTTCCCTTTATGAATCCTATTATTGCGAACCTTTGATTGAGCGTGGCGGCTTCAGTCCCCTCCCAGCCAGGATGTATTTAACATTTTTATTTTGCCGTGTCTGCCGCAGTGAATTTGGAAGTCTTTTGTGAAGTGGTGATGAAGTGAAATCGCCTACTCGGTTAGCACCAAGTGTGGCTGGAGGATTTCACCGAAAAAGGAAACGTGAATTTTTGTACCAGCAACTCTCCTTTTCATTTCAGAAAGGAAAGGGCTGTTTTTTGTTGTTGTTGTTGTTGTTGTTGCTGTTTGTTTTTTCCTTTCAGATGAACTGGCTATTCAGTAATTTGTCATGTGTTAATTTGGCTTCCTTCAAAGTTTCTATTTTAAACAAAAGGACTGTTTCTCCGGAGCCTTTTCGCCTCATGCCAGTACATGACAAGGCTGACATTTCTAGAGAGCTAGGCGTTTAGCATCTCCTTGTAGACACCGGCGGGTGCTTGCAGGGATGATAACAAGGACATGCAAGGCTCCCACTTAAAGGGAGGTTATATTTTTATTATCCTAAGTATCCTAATATATATTGCCCTAAATAGCCTATATATCTTATATTTTATCCTCTATATTCTCTCTCTCTCTCTCTCTCTCGATACACACAAAAAATAAGGGATGGTTGAAACAGGTGTATTATATCAGACCTACTACCTTTCATTACACCATTACAGATTTATTTCTTCATATTGATAAGGATGATGATGTGTTATTAATAAGGATAGTTGGCATTTATTAAATGCTAGCTAAGAGCTAGGAAGCCTGATATATATAATCTCATTTAATGCCTGCAACTACCCAATGAAACTAGCTATTATTTTTACCATTTTTATAAGTGAGGAAACTGAGGCATAAAGAGATTGAGTAATTTGCTCAAGATTAAAATACCTAGTTCATGGCAGAATTAGGATTTAATCCCTAAGTTGCTTCCAAAGCAGATGTACTTAGCCACTAAGTTGTACTCCATTCTTCACCTCCAAAACCATCCCCACTCCTTCGGACCTGGGGGGACTTGAGCCATGGTCTCTCAGACCTGCCCTTGGTGAGCATTGATATTTCTAGGGTAGACAGATTCGGGGCATTTTACTCTTCAGGCACTTGCCAGTGTTACACTGATGTCTCTGAGACTCACACTCAGCAGTAGAAGATGGCTCTGGGCAGCCACGTTTATTATACCTGAATTTGTGCCCTGGGCCACATTTGATTGAATCAGGGCAAACACATAACCCGGACTGCTGCCTCCTGGAAACAGAAATTGGGCCTTGGTCTGGGGCCAGAGGGAAGGTACTGTCTCAGTATCTGAGGTGGCTCTCAGAGCCATTGAGGGTGAAGTTAAGGGGAAGCCAGTGGACATAAATGGAACTGCTGGTCTGAAAGGGGCCTGAGGCCTGGATGCAAATCCAGGGGAGGGGAGCTGGTCCTTTCACCTTGGCCTACACTTGGAGGGTCTGTGGGTCTGTGTCTCTGTGCGTGCTCAGGTGAGGGCCAGTGGGAGGGAGGGAGGCTTGGAGTTGAGGGGAGTGTTGGGAGAGTGAGGGGTGGGTATGAGAGATGGAGAAAGATAGAACATAAAGAGGCAGAGATGAGGGAGGGGGCGCTGCCCAGCTTGAGTTTCCCATTTCTTGCCTTGTCTCTCCCAGGCCCTGTGGCATTTTTGTCTTGTAGTCAGTAGGATATACCTCAGTCTCCACCTGATAAATTTCCTTTTTGGAAGGTTTAAGTAGGTTTTTGTTCATTGTTCATTTTCAACTACAAAGAGACTATCTAAAAGGCTTGTCTATAAATTTTATAATCTCCATGGTGATTAAATTTTTCAGAGAATATAAAGTTTAGAGGAATACCTAGTATGATAGAAAGCAAGGTACAAAATTATGTTGAAGGCTGAAATTATGTTAACAGACTGGAATAAAACCTACAAGGTGAAATTTAACAAAACTAATAAAAATATCTACCTTTACATTGAAAAAAATTAAGGACAGAATTGGAGTGACCTGGTTTAGCAGCAGTTTATTAAAAAGAAATCTGGGGTTTTGATTAACCACACGCTTAATAAGAGGCAATATTAAAGTCCAGGAACTGAAAGACACAAATGTAGTTTTAAGGACCTGATACTAAACTGAAATTAAGAACCCTCTGGGGCACCCAGAAGTCAATCAGAATTACCTGGATTTAATCTCAAGGGGTCCAGGCTGGATTTGGTTTTTTCTAAGAGAGCCCAGACTTAATCAATTAGATTATATTGTGCTATGTCTAATGAATAAGACTGAAACACGTAACTAAATGAGCTTATGTAAGGAAACACATCCAGAGAAAAACAGGTCTTAAGAAATCATGTTTACCTGTTTGAAATATATTTTAAATAATAAAAATGATACCTGGTTATTATAACAAACTCAAAAATTGTAATAAGTACACAGAAAAAGTGAAGTCCACTTCCCCCATTCAAGTCTCACTTCCTAAAAGCAATCACTGTTTAAAGATTGGTGGGTATATTTGCAGATTTTTTTATATCTCTCTATATGGAGTTAAGAAAATAGAAATGGAACAATACCACACATGCATGCATTCACTCCCTCATTCTTGAGGGAATATATATGGTTCCCATTCTTTAAATAGATGTGCAGAAGACCACTGAATTGTAAGAATTTATTCACTCCTTTCTTGATAGACCTATAGCTTATTTCTATTTTTGTAAATTAGAAACAGTGCTGCAAAGAATATCCTTAAATGTGTATCTTTAAGAAGCCCTCTCTGAAGCATTTACGCTGGAACCTAAGCAATGCTTCTCAGACTTGAATGTGGTAGGATTCACCAGGGGTTCTTGTTAAAATGCAGAATCTGATTCCACAGGTTAAGGGTGGGCACTAGAGAGACTGAGTTTCTAAGGAGCTCCTGAGAAGCCCTCCTCGCTGGTGCCAGGGCACACTCTGGGGTTCAAGCAGAGATTCACTCAAGGGAGCAGGTGTTCCTGACCCGGATTCACTAGAATCATGCAGACTCGGGTCCCCCACTAGACTCTTTAAATATGGTTTTCTAGGGCCTGGGCGTAGGTACTTATAAACAGCCCCTGGTGGTGATAACATACAGCTAGGGTTTGGCTGGAGTGAGTGTCAGCATCACCTGGGAACTTGTTAGACATGCACGTTCTCAGGCCCTCCCTGCCTACTAACTCAAAAACTCTGGGGTAGAGACCAGCAACCTGTGTTGTATAAGCTCTCCAGGGCTTCTGATCTCACTCAAGTCTGAAACCCTCTGATGAACAGAAGAAAGAAGAGGGTTCTGGACAGAGCCTTCTTCCAAGATTAGAATCTGTGATTCTTAACCCTGGCGATTCTTAACCCAGACCTGCTAAAGCAGCTTGAGAAACGTCGTGTGCCTGGGCCCCACGCTCATTCTTTCTGATTCCAAAGATCTGGAACGGCTCCCAGGAGTATGTAGCTTTAAAAGCACCTGAGGGATGCGGATTTTGTGGCAAAGCAGAGGTGGGGCAGCCCCTCAACGTGAATGGTGGCCAGTGTCCTCCCAGCTCGTGCCATACAGCGTTCATCCATTCTCTCCATGTTTATTGAACCCCATCGTGAACCACGCACTATGCAGGTGATGTTACTGTTGATCACCTATTATGCACCAGGCATTTTATACATTAGCCCTACAACAACCACGCAGGGTGGGCCTACTACTGTTTTACAGAAGAGGATCCCTAACCCAGGTCAGTCGTGACTCCAAAACCTGGACCCCCACCCGCAATGCCACAACACCAGGCTTTGCAGACCAGGGGACACCAGGCTGTGGGCCTCTGAAAAGGCCTCTGAGTTTTATCTTCAGTGACTTGTGAAATAGAGGGTACATTCATAATTTTAGCAGGTACAGCATTCTCCTTTCAGTTCCTCAGACACACAGAGAGAAATGGTTTCGATCTCTAACTTATGCAAAGTAATGCTCTTTGTGGGTGAAGACTTTCCTTATCAGAGGGCAGGTGCTTGAGGTGTCAGTGGTCAGATAAAATACAGATCACCCTGTTAAGTTTTAATTTAAGAAAAATCACAAATAGTTTTCCTAGTACAAGTTTGTCCCAAATATTGTACGGGACATACTTATACTAAAAATGATTTGTTTTCCTCAAATTAAAAATTATTTGAATTACTGAAATTCAAATCTAACAGGGCTTCCTCTATTTTTATTTGCTATATCAGGTGAGCCTATTGGAGTGGGTTTACTGGCCCTGGTAATAACATGCTCCATCTCCATCTGATGCTCCCATGTTAAAAGCTTGCATCTTGGGTTTGAATTGGGGAAGAAGACAAATTTCAGTTGCTCTTACTAGGTTCTGCAATAATTGAGATAATCAGACACGGGCTTAACCTAATAATACTTTAAAGAATAGCACTTATTATGTGCCAAGCACTATGCTATGCCCTTTGCTCACTGTTTTATTTAATCCTCACAACCCTGTAAGTCGGCCCAGTACCAATACCCCCATTTTACAGGTGAGAAGACTGAGGCTCCAAACAGCTCAGCAACTGGTTGAAAGCAGAGTTTCTGAATTGCATCATTATCAACATCTGGGGCCAGATAATTCTTTGATGTTGGGACTGTACTTGCATTGTAGGATGTTTAGTGGCATTGCTGGCCTTTCCACATCAGCTGCTGGTAGCATTTTCTAGGTTATAACAACCAAACTTGTCCCCAGACATTACCAAATGTGCAGATTCACCCCTGGTTGAGAACCACTGGTCTAAGGTTTTGTAGGTATTAAGATTCTGAGCCAGGATCATAGCCAGGCAGCCTGCCCCAAAGTGTGTGCTCTTAGACACCTCAACAGTTTCATCAAGGGAAAAATTTAGGAAAGAAGAGGAATCTATCATATCACATTTATTTGGAAGAAAATCGTTTGAAAATGACAGAACTTTTGCATGACCTATTATTGCAGCTTGATTTCCTCCTTAGGTGCTGGCCCAGAGCTCTCTTGGGTTCAGAGTGGACAGTGCCTGGGACCTCACTGGCATTAGTATGATTATTGAAATATGGCATAAGTCAGAAGGACCCAGGCTTGCTACAGGGCGGGTTCTCAAATGGGCTTCTACACACACAGTCCTCAGGCTGTCCTGCTGTGGCCGGACTGAGGGATCCACGACCCCCAGCACTCCCCACTCTGTACTGAATATCCACACCCCGGCCCTGCAGACCTCACCACCCCATAACTCTTCATTCATTTTTGTGTTTTGCTTTTTTAAATTGAGGTAAAATTTATGCAACATAAAATTAACCATTTTAAAGTGCACATTTCAGTGGCATTTAGTACATTCATGATGTTGTCCTACCATCACCACTGCCACTGCTACCTGGTTGCCAAACATTTTCATCACCCCAAAAGGAAACCCCATACTCCTCATTAAGTCATCACTCCTCATTCTCCCTTCCCCCAGACTCTAGCAACCACTACTCTGCATTCCGTCCCTACGGATGTACCTCCTCATTTAAATGGAATCATACAAAATGAGACCTTTTGTGTCTAGCGTCTTTCATTTAACATCATATTTTTGAAGTTCGTCCATGTTTCATTCGTTCGTCTTTTCAACAGGTATTTATGGAACAGCTGCTTTGCATCAAGCGCTGGGAACGATGAAATGTAAACTCATGGAACTTCCATCCTGCTGAGGGAGGCAGATGATAACCAGATGAATGTTTGTCCCCTGCCAAAATTCATATGTTGAGATCTTAATGCCCAATGTGATGCTACAAGAAAGTGGGGCCTTTGGGAGGTACTTAGGTCATGAGAGTGGTGCTCTCATAAGTGGGATTAGTGCCCTTGTCAGAGAGACCCCACCGAGCTCCTTAGCCGCTTCCACCAAGTGAGGACACAGCAAGAAGGCACTAGCTGTGAAGCGGGATGGGGGCTTCACCAGAAAATGACCGTGCTGGTGCCTTGAGCTTGGCCTTGCCAGTCTCCAGAACTGTGAGAAATAGATTTCTCTTGTTATAAGCTACCCAGTTTGTGGTATGTAGCAGCCCGCATGGACTAAGACACCAGGATAAATAAGTAAAATATACAATGTAGTGAATAGTCAAAAGGTAAAAAAGGAGAAAAAAATATAGTGAAGGAGGAGGATTTGAAAAGTTAGGGTAGAGATGTGAAATTTTAAATGGGGTGGCCAGAGAAGATCTCATCAAAAAGGTGATCTTGAGTAAAGCTTGAGGGACATGAGGAAGTTAGGCTACAAATAACTGGAGGAAGAACATCTCAGGCAAGGGAATAGCAAGTACAAATACCCTGAGGCAGGAGTTTGTCTACTTGTTTGCAGGACATTCTGGAGTCACTTGAATAGAGTGAACAAAGGAGGGTACTAGGAGATAAGGTCCAAGAGGTAGCAGGAGGCTACTTCGTGAAAGGCCTTACAGATGGGTACCATATAGTTTGTAATCCAAACTAGGTACTTAAAATTTTTTTTATTGATGTATAGTTGATTTACAATGTTGTGTTAGTTTCTGGTGTTCAGCATAGTGATTCAGTTATATATATATACACACAACCACATATATATAGTTCATATTCTTTTTCATTATAGGATATTTTAGGATATTGAATGTAGTTCCCTGTGCTATACAGTAGGACCTTGGTGTTTATCTATTTTATGTATACTAGTTTGTATCTGCCAATCCCAAACTCCTAATTTATACCTCCCCCATTCCCTTTCTCCTTTGGGAACCATAAGTCTTTTTTTCCCCATAGATATGGGAATCTCTTTCTCTTTTGTAAATAAGTTCATTTGTGTCATTTTTTAGATTCCACGTATAAGTGATATTGTACAATATTTGGCTTTGTCTGACTTACTTCACTTAGCGTGATAATCTCTAGATCCATCTATGTTGCTGCAAATGGCATTATTTCATTCTTTAATGCAAACTAGGCTACTTTTAAGACTGAAAGCAATTGCTGTTAAAATTAGGCCAGGACATTAAATATAAACTGGGATTGTCCTAAACACGCTGGATCATAGCAAGGATTTAGCCTTTACTCTGCATAGGACAGGAAGTCCCTAGTGGGCTTCAGGCACGCTGTCCCATGACCTGACTGGAGACCTTCATTCTGGTTATGCTGTGAGAAAGGCTGAAGGATGGCAAGGACAGAAGCAGGGAGAAGAGTTGGGAGCCACTGCAGTACCTTGGGGGAGAGATGATGGGGGCTTGGATCAGGGTGATGGTGGAAGGTGTGGTGAGAACTGGTCAAATTCTGGGTATAATTTAAGGTAAAACCAGTCTGATTTCTGACCAGTAGGCTGTGGGTGTGAGAGAAAGAGAGGCGTGAAGGATGGCACCAGGGGAAGAGTGAAAGAGGAAGAGATTTTGGGGGGAGGTCATGTTGTGGGTCAAGTTTCCAGGAAGCCGACCCAGATAAAATTTGCATGCAGGAAGTTTGCTGGTCAGTGCTCGTAGGATTGACACCTGGGGTGGGAGTGAAGGAAGTGAGAAGGGGCAGAGGAAATTGCTGAGCTGCCGTGTAGACCCCACAGGGAACTCAGCCAACCCCATGAAGGAACTCTGAAGCTGGGCAGAGTTATCCACACCAGGGCAAGGTGGTTGGTCTGGCTTCCTGACTGACTTCCTACTCAATTGGCACTGGATGGAGGCCACCCTGGGAAGGGATGTGACCTTGGGGAAGGCGATCCTCCTTAGTGGAGGACAAGCTCTGGGGGGAACTTGGCTGTGAGCTGTCAGTCACCAACACTCAGCAGCTGGAGGAGGAGAGCCTTGGTCCTGGAGAATCAGGGTGGCGACTCTAGCATGCACTATGGATCAGGAACTAAGTTTTGGCCCTATGAAGTTTGATATTCAAGGGAAGATGTTAAGTGACTCTTGTTCCCTTTCTGCTGACACCAGGGTCCTGAACAGTCTCTCAATTCCTTCAAGGTGCCTCTCAACCCACACTCTTCACCCAGCTCACAGGGAACCACTAGAGCAGCATCACCCCCCAGAAATGTAATGCTAGCCCCATATCTAATTAAAAATGTTGTCGTAGTCACATCTATAAAGTTCAGAGACAAGTGAAATTAATGATATATTTTATTTAACCTAATAGATCTAAAATATTATATTTTAATATACAATGAATATAAAAATCATAATGAGATATCTGAGTTTTAAAGATGGTAAGTCTTCAAAATCTGGTGTTTTACAATTACAGCATATTTCAGTTTGGACTAGTCACATTTTAAGGACTCAATAGCCACATGTGGCTAGTGGCCACCATATTGGACTGCATGGTTCTCCAACCTGCCCAATCCCTTCATTGGCTCTTGGACTTTGCACTTGACATTCTCAATTTCAGTATCTCTTCTACTAGAAGATTCCCAGGGCAGGTCACAGGGCCTGAACTCCATTGCAGCACTACACGGAGTAGTGGTTGCTCATTTGTCTGCCAGGCCCTAAAAAGCCTTGTGCCCTGTTCAGTATGGTTACCCCAGTGCCCAGCATAGTATTGGGCACCGAGTAGGTATTCAGTGATTTTATCTTGAGTAAACTGGAGCAACATTCTATTTGTGTATAATTTGGGGCTGGAGAGGCTGATAGGTCCCCTTCCCGCCTTCTAACAGCATCAGGATTAATGGAGACACACCGAGAGCTTCCTCTGGGGAATCCAGCAGAGCCAAGGCATTAAGAGGATTTACTTAACAGAAGTGAACTGAACAGGTCCTTTGCACAAGGTGCTGTCACTTTCCTTTGGTTGTTTCCCTTCCCATTGTTCTTTCGTTTTCCATTTCTTTGACAATTGCCCCCAAATTAGAGCACCTAAGACAGAACATCCATGAAAAGAGGCCACAAAACGCAGAAGTGAGGGTGACAGCAGGTAACTCACTGCAGTGGAAAATAAAAAGGGAGAGGGTGGGGGAACTATTTAGCTTTCCCCAGCACAGTGGGCTCCCCGCCTTAGTTAGGGATTGGGCTGTGGGAGGTGTGGGCTCCTGGAACACCACCGTAGGTGTTGCCTGATCTTCTCCCTGTGAGATGTGCAGCTTTCCTGTTTGGTGGTGATCGCTGATTTGCTTTGTTAAATGCTTGAACTGTTGTGTCAGCATAATTTAAAATTTTTTCTTTAAGAAAAGATTAATTAGGCAAAAATTCTTATGCTAAACAAAGGAAGCTTCCATTTTCCAGTGATCTTTAAGTGTTTTTTTAACTTTACCATTTGAATAATTTAACATTTAGCGTTATGAATAATTTTAAACAAATATAAAAGTGAAGAGTGTAATATAATGAACCTCCAGGTTCCCATCACTCAGCTTTACCAATGATCGATTCATGGCCAATCTTTTGTCACCTCTACTACCCACACCCCCCCAACCCATTTTACTTTGAAACCCATTCCAAATATCATATATTTCAACTGCAGATATTTGAGTGTGCATCTGAAAGTTATTGTGTTTTTTAACTTAGGAAAATTATTTTTAGCTTCCCCTCCTACCTCTGGTCTCTTGGTGAGATCAGAATTGCAAATCAGTTATCTAGGCTCAACGTTATGGTAAATTCTTAGGTATTTAAATGGGTGGCGAGTTAATAACAAGAGCAATCAGAGTTGCTATTAGCTCTTGATTTATGAAGCCACATGTTCAGCCTGTGTGACGGATGCCATTAACATCAGGCGTGGCCGGCTCCCTCGTCTGTCTCTGCCCAGCGCTCTCAGGTCCTGAACGCACTCAACAGATGGGGAATTTCATGGGCGCAAATGGAATTGTTTATCCTTTCATTGTTCCCGTGTCAGCAATCAAACTAAATCCATTACCCACCAATAAAAAGATCAGCCGGCTGCCAGTTCAGCCGTGGAAGGAGCTGAAGCTATGTTGAGATTTAGAGTTTTAGAGGGGATCAAAAAGTAATAAGAAGCCACATAAAAATTAAGACCTGAGAGAAGAGTTTGAGTCTCTTATTCTAAAGATGAAGGTTTTAAGGGATTTAAAAGGAAAGGCCTAGTAACTCAATCTTTTCTTTGACATAAAACATACTCTAGAGACACCTGATTATAAATACTGCATCACTTTTATTGTGTGTTGATGGCTTTATTATTTCATTAAAAAAATCAAAAGCACTCAGATTGGGCTTTGAAGAAGAAAGAAATGTCAGATTCATAATGGAAAATCTGCTAAGATGTTAATGGTGTTACTCCCGGCAGGAAGATTTTCTTTTGTGTGGCTAAATAGCTGTTTGTTCTTTATAAAGTTGTTCCTCAATGGCTCAGCTGGGGGTGGTTCTCTGAGCATTTATCTGTAAGAGGAGGACCCTAAGTTCTGTGGACCCCACAAGCCGCTCTCCCAACATTTTCAATGGATCAGGACTTTTAAAAATGGGTCCTAGAACACTTTTTGCTTTTTTACCGGGTTGTTTTTATATCAGAATATGTTGCACAAAAGATTTTAGTTCCAGCACTCATTGGTTACAGCTGAGGATCTGCGGCTCACGAGCTTTGCATTAATTCACTTGAAAAGTTTGAGAATTTGGCCAATGAGAAATCAGATTCTGTGAGTAAGAAAAAATCAGACTGGTTGTTTGTTTCTCTCCATTCTACTAGGCAAATACTTACTAGAAATTTCCTGCTGTACATGCACACTATTTTCTAGGTGATAAGGATCTAGAGATCATTAAAACAAGATTTTTACCCTGTGTTACCAGATTAGAGAGGGAGAGGGACAAGAAAATAAATGATTGCACACAGAATAAGACATTACTACAGCTAATGTCACAGTGAATATGGAAAACTGAATGCTTTCTCCCTAAGATCAGGAACAAGGTGAGGCTGGCTGCTCTCAGCACTCTTATTTAACATAGTACTGGAAGTACTGGAAGCAATGCAATAAGGCAAGAAAATGAAATAAAAGGCATACATATTGGAAATGAAGAAGTAAAACTGTCCCTATTTGCAGATGACATAATTATCTACGTAGAAAATCCCAAGGAATCTACAAAAAACCTTATGGGATGAATAAGTCAATTCAGCAAGGTTGCAATATACTAGATAAACGTGCAAAAATCAATCAATCACATTTCTGTATAGTACCAATACACATGCGGAAACAGAAATTAAAAACATAATACCGTGGGAGTAGGGTATAGGTCAGTGGTAGAGTGTGTGCTTAACATGCACGAGGTCCTGGTTTCAATCCCCAGTACCTCTGTTAAAAAACAAATAAATAAATAAACCTAATTACTGCCCCTCCCCGACCAAATCCTATAATAGCATTACAGCTGCTTCAGAGAAAATGAAATCCTTAGGTATACATGTAACAACACTTTTTCAGGATGTGTGTCCTGAAAATTACAAATGCTGATGAAAGAATTCAAATGAGATTTAAGTAGAAGGAGACACATACTATGTTTGTGGATTGGAAACTCAATGTACTGACGATGTCAATTCTCCCTAAATTATCAGTGAGTTTAATACAATTTCTGTCAAATCCCAGCAAGACATTTTTGTTGATATAAACAAGTTTACTATGAAATTTATATTGAAAGGTGAAGGACCTAGAACAGCTACAATGAATTTGAAAAAGAAGGATAAAATCGGAGGAATCATTCTATCTAATGTTAAGACCTACTATATAGCTGTAATAATCAAAACAGTGTGGTATTGGTGGAGAGAGAGATCTATAGATCAATAGAACAGGATAGAGAAACCAGAAGTAGATCCACACAAATATGCCCAAATTATTTTCTACAAAGGTGAAAAAAATCCAGTGGAGGAAAGATTGTTTTTTCAATAAATGGTGCTGGAACAAGTGGACAGGCATAGGGGAAAAAAAAAGAACCTCAACCTGACTCATGCTTTATATAAAAATTAACTCAAAATGGATTACAGACTTAAATATAAAACTAAAACTTTTAGGGAAAAAGGATAAAATCGTAGAGGTCTATGGCTAATCAGAGTTCTTAGACTTTACACAAAAAGCATGACACAAAAAAAGGAAAAAGTGGTAAGTTGGACCTTAATTAAGTTCAAAACTTTTGCTCTGTGAAAGACCCTGTAAGAAGATGAAAGGCCATCCACAGACAGGGAGAAAATACTTGCAAACCACATATCTGACCAGGACTTATATCTAGAATATATAAAGAATTTTCAAAACCCACCAGTAAAAAAAATAAACAACCCAATTGGAAAACAGGCAAAAGGCACGAACAGACATTTCACCAAAGAGGATATACAGATGGCAAATCAGTGCAAGAAAAGATGTTCAACATCGTTAGCCATTAGAGAAATGCAAATTAAAATCACAATGAGAGCTCACTACACACTCACCAGAATGGCTACAATAAAAAATAATGGTAACCCCAAATGATGATGAGAATGTGGAGAAACTCCACATTTCTGATGGGAATGTAAAATGGTGCAGTGCCGCGCCCCCCCTCCTCCCTTCACCGGTGAAACAGTTTGTCAGTTTTTAACATAACTGAACAAGTCAAATCACATGGCACTCCTGGACACTTATTCCAGAAAAATGAAAACTTGTGTTTACACAGAAACCTGTACACAATCATTCGTAGCAGCTTGCTTCCTAATAGCCCAAGACTGGAATCAACCAAAAACTGGAATCAACTCAGCCCTTCCATGAGTGGTTAAACAAACTATGGCCCATCCACACTGGGGAATCCTGCTTAGTCATAAAAAGGAACTACTGGTACACGCAACAACCTGGATGAACCTCCAGAGAATTTTGTGGAGTGGGAAAAAAGCCCACCTCAAAGTTTCCTAGCTTAAATTGTACACAATTATAGATATGGGGGGATAGATCAGTCCTCGGGGACTGGGGAGGGAAGGAAGTGGCTATGGCTCAAAAAAGGTAGCTCAGGGCATCCTCGTGTTGGAAATGCTTGTATCTGGACTATGATGGTGGTCACATAATCTGCACGTGTGGTAACATTCCGTGGAACCAAGCACCCACCCACACACACATAAGTGCATGTAAAAATGGTGAAATCTGAGTAAGGTGAATGGATTGTATCCTCATCAGTTTCCTGGTTGTGCTATTACACTGTAGTTGTTCAAGACATTACTACGAGAGGTAACTGGGTGAAGGGTATACAGGATCTCTGTGTCATTTCTTTCAACTGCATGTGAATCTATAAAGATGGCAAAATAAAAATTTAAAAGATTCAGAGAAAGAAAGAAATATTAGCTTCTGTATAAATATCTTTTTCATTATTCTGTAATTGTTATCAGTCACTACTTAATCTAACTTCTTATCTGAGTGACTGATCTCCAACACAGATCTGTCTCTGGCACCCCAGCCCGTCCCTCATGGGTTTTCTTTTTAGCACCTTACTGGCTATATTCCAAATTCCACCTGACACCTGGCTCACCCCGTGTTGGTTTCTCCAGTCTCAACTTACCACCTCTTGACTTGCTTGTGATGCTCCAGCAATACCAAACTATTGAAAACTCTTTGCACACACCAGGTTTTTACTCTGTGTGTTTATGCTGTTCATTCCTCCTGGGATATCTTCCCAGCTTCCTGCCTCCCATCTAACTCTGCTTTCCTTCAGAGTTCAGCACAGGAGTCGTCTCCTTCATGAACCTTCCCTGACTTGGTTTTTATCACTATGCTTACTACATTGTTTTAAAATGATAACTTAACACCCTTTAACTTGGACCTGGTCTTGGTTTGGTGTTGCAACATAGCAACACCATCACAGGAGAAGTCTGACATGCAGAAATAATTTTAAAACAATTTGTGTCCTTATCACCATCTCCTAAGAAGCTCCGAAGGGAGTTCTGTTCATAACACAGAGCCAAGCTTGAAAAACCAAACCAAATTCTCTTCCCCGTTTATCTTCCAATGCCCTGAGTGTCAGCCGCCCTTAGTCTCTCTCTCTCCTAACCTCCCCCAAGACTCTCTATGGCTTGGGGCTTTGCTAGCAAATCCTTGTTGTTAGGGTTACCGTAACAAAACACCACAGACTGGGGGGGCTTAAACAACAGGAAGTTTTTTCCTCATAGCTTTGGAGGCTGGAAGTCCAAGATCAAGGCATTGGCAGATTTGGTTTCTGCTGAGGCCGCTCTCCTTGGCCTGCAGATGGTACCTTCTCGCCGTGTCCTCACGTGGCCTTTCCTCTGTGTTGCCTGCATCTCTGGTGTTTCTTTTGTGTCCAACTTTCCTCCTCTTATAAGGACACCGGTCAGATTGGTAGCCGTGTACCTCTTTACAGGCCCTATCTCCAAATACAGTCACACGTGAGGTACTGGGGGCTGGGGCTTCAGCACATGATTTTGGGGAAACACATTTCTGTCCATCATGCTGGGTATCTAGTTTCCACCGACTAAACTAGGGGTCCAAGTTAGCAAAGACAAAATTCCTTGTATGGCCAGGATCGGGGAGAGGCTGCGAGTGCTCACCCACTCACGGCATTTCTGCTCTCGTGTAGCGTTCTGTGTCTGAGCCCGCTGAGTGGGGAGGCTGGGTCTCATTTATGCAGTGGCTCCCATCTCAGTGCATGGGCCAAGCAGGCATTCAGGGAGCATCTGAGCACTGCTCCATTTCCCTCCCTCCACAAACTTAAGGGATATCCTTTTTTTTCTGTCTGTGAGTCTGTCTTTATTTTATAAATAGGTTCATTTGTGTCCTTTTTTTTTTAGATTCCTCATAAAAGTGATATGATATTTGTCTTTCTCTGTCTGGCTTACTTCACTTAGTGTGATAATCTCTAGGTCCATCTATATTGCTGCAAATGGCAATATTTCATTCTTTTTATGGCTGAGTAGTATTCCATTGTGTATACATACCACAACTTCTTTATCCAGTCATCTATTCATGGACATTTAAGTTGCTTCCCAGTCTTGGCTCTTGTAAATAGTGCTGCTGTGAGTACTGGGGTGCATGTATCTTTTTGAACTGGAGTTTTCTCCAGATACATGCCCAGGAGTGGGATTGCTGGATCACATAGTAAGTCTATTTTTATTTTTTTGAGGACTCTCCATACTGTTTCCCATAGTGGCTGCACCAAACTACATTCCCACTGACAGTGTAGGAGGGTGCCCTTTTCTCCACACCCTCTCCAGCATTTATCACTTGTGGACTTTTGAATGATGGCCATTCTGACTGGTGTGAAGTGATACCTCACTGCAGTTCTGATTTGCATTTCTCTGGTAATCAGCGATATTGAGCTCTGTTACTTCTTAACACCCATCTGTGTGGCCACCAGTACAGCCAGCTTGACCTCCCTCTGATGTGTCAAAGGCTTACAGTAGCTTCTTTGTCTCTTCCCTTTTTTCCCTTTTTAATGAAATACAGTCCTCTGTTCCACAAATACTTATGGCATCCCTACTGTGTTCAAGGTGCTGTGTTGTACACAAGTGTATGTAGTATTTAAATGTGACTCAGGGAAGTCTCTGACAACAGAAGGCATTTGACAGGCAGTAAACTCGGTGGCTGGGAATGCAGGGTCAGCAGAACCTTCGGATTGAGAGCTGGCCCTGCCACTTATCAAGCTATGTGAAGTTGGGCTTTTTCTTTTTTTTTTTTCCAACCTGAGTCTTAATTTCCTCATTTGTGCAAAAATGATCATAGCAGTGCCTCTCTTAGTAGGTAGTTCCTTGATAAAGAGCCTGGCACAGGCTAAGGGCTCAATAAATTACTCAATAAATAAACTATTATTATTATCTTTAGTTTATTATTGTTGCCAGCTGTGGAAGATGCCTGAGCAAATAGGCCACTATTTCATAAGTGTTGATATTTTTGTTTATAAAGTGTTAATAGTTTGGTTAAAAAAATACAGTTCAATCATCACATTTTTGTAATCAGCCCCCCCCCCCAAACCAAAAAAACCCATCTCTGCCTGCAAAACCCAGTTCTTCTCCTCCCAAATCCATGTTCCCCTTCCTCCTCCTTTGGGAACCTACTTCGTCAAGGTACTGAGCTATGTGCTGAGTATACAGCAGTTAAATGAGACGTGAAAAACGAAAGGAAAGTAGCCTGTCCTTACTCAGGTGTTCACTCAGCCTGCTGGTACTATTTTGACATCTCCTCGTTTATGTGCAGGTTGCTTTACACACAATCTTTCCTCTCACGCCGTGTTTGGTACAAAGCTCACACTGGTCCCCAGTAATGTTGCCAAAGACATCATGGGACCAATGCGCACACCTGCAAAGCAGAGGAGGAGCACCGTAGACCCTTGGAAGGAGTGCTGGTAGGTGGTTCCTTGCTGTCGCTTACCTCCCTCCCTGTGCCGCAGTCTTTTCACTCCTAGGCCCAGATGACTCTAGAACAGCATTATAGAAAAGGACATTTATATGTTGGTCTCTTGGTTTTTTGTCTTGGCCCGCAAAACTGAGGCCCATGAATGTAAAAACACAGGCCCATAGGCTTAGAAGGGGAAAAAAAAATGTAAGTGACCAAAAAGTAGCCTTGGTGATTTACAGCTTCACTTAAGGGGTTATAATACAACACTAAAGTAAGTTTCATAATTTTGAGAACTTTAATCTGTCCATGTGAACTGTTAAGATATACTGACATAAAAGAAAAACCGCAGTTGATTTTTGCAAGTCTATACAAATAGTCTAGTGTGATCCAACCATGTGAAGTTTGTTTCATTTCTTGTTCTGTACTAGTATTTATTTTGAAGAGAACTAAGATTGAAGGAAAGTGGAATCAATATTGAAAACAATAGTGAGGTATATATAATCTGACAGTAAGAGCCAGGAGCCAAGAAAAGGTCCATACGTTAATGTAAAAATTCCATTTGGGGATTAATTAACCTCAGAGGTTAATTTAGAATATGAGAAAGGACAGACGCATTATTCATTTCTTCATTGCTATGGTGTTGGCAGGAGTAAAAATTTGAAAGCAGTTTTGATGCCCTATAATAAGTTATTAAATTTCTATTTAATAAACTATTGTGTAACCTTTTAAAATAATGGTTATGAAGATTATGTGGCAACATAGAAAATACTTAAAATGTCATGCCTCAAGGGAAAAGAGCTGAAGATTTCACCACCCAAAGGAAAAAGATGAAAAGGAAATACAGCAAATGATAACAGCTGTGTTTGGGTAATGGCATGATGATAATTTTTTTCCCTTTTCTCTCATGATTATTTTAATCAGTTTCCAATTTTATAAGTTAGAAAACCAATTAAAAGCTCTCAAATAAAAAAGCCAGTATTTAAAGCCGGAAAGAATGAAATGGAGTTACTTTAAAGTTAGCTGTCCTGCACACAGTTTCATTGAGGGATTTCAGAAGGAACAACATTACAAACAGTTATTGCAGTTTGTGGGGTGGGATGGGGTGGGGTACCCATTTATTCTGAGAGTTGTTGGGTGACTGGGAAGACAGTGGAATAATAGCGTGAGAAACTAGACCCTCCCACCCCCAGCTGTCAGTAATTCCACCTAGGACTTCAGGAACCAATTGCTGCCCGTTCAAAGCGTGGCTTGCCCCTGGAGACTGCCTTCCACGGGCCATTGTGACGGTGATGGTGGCGTGTGGCCTGGCCTCCTCACTAGCTCCCGGAGGACCAGGCATTGAACGAAGGAGCCCGGGCAGCTGTCTCGACTTGGGGTTGCTGGTCATCAGAGACACAGCCGCT
This sequence comes from Camelus dromedarius, assembly GCF_036321535.1. NCBI lineage: Eukaryota > Metazoa > Chordata > Mammalia > Artiodactyla > Camelidae > Camelus > Camelus dromedarius. The sequence continues at coordinate 9,524,428 of NC_087465.1, read as the reverse complement.
TGTGTTGTGTTGACCTGGAGGTGAACAGTCCCCTTTCTCGTTCCCACTCCCCGGAGGCAACAGTCCCTCATTAGGGTACAGTTTCTAATCCAAACAACCATTAATCTTTCTCAGGGTTAAAAGGCCAGGAAAGCAATTTTTTGCACTCCCTATTTGGATACTGTACTTGTCTCTATTTTATAAGAGCAGACTTGCCTCACTGACCACTAGAAAACACCCCACGGCTGTGTCCACAGCTATGCAAACAATGCCAAGCCCAGTACAGTGCTCCCTGTGCACCGGGGACACAGGAGTGCAGCTACTCATTGTGGCAACTGACAAAAACCTGAGAAATGTGGCCGGCTTGAAACCAATTTTGTATCAAGAAATAAAGTAGGGATGATGTATATGAAGTGAAAATGTCACCACATATGATCATTTTATGAGAGTGATATTATACAAACTTTTGAATACTATTCTTCTAATTTTTGTTTCCTTAGCAAGTAAATTAATCCATATAAATGCAGCTATGACCCCCCTAAGAACTTTTTGATCTTTTAAGGAAATGAATAGATAAATAGAATTTGACTTAGGAAAAATGCACTCAGTGAATCATGAGTGTTTGGTTTACAGAAATGGGCATAATCTCCTATGTCACACTCTTTTAATAGCTGGTAAATCAAGGAATACATCTTTTCCATATTCTTAAATTGTAGGGACCAAAATGAAGAATATTAGGATAAGGAACACGGAGACTTCCTAAATCTGTTTCTTCATGCCTGACCTTTAAATCCTTCCTCTACAGAGTCATCATCAGTATGAATACCAAACACTCCTGGTGAGTCACACTGAGACAGCTGGTTACTGGTAGAAATGGCATCGAACATTTAAGAGAGACAGAGAATGCATTTTCGTATCTCAAATTATTTTACATTGAATTTCCTAAACTCAAAACCTCCCACTAAGGACAAGGTAGCACATAAAATCTAGTCGTAGTATTTTCAAGCTAGAAGAGGCCTTGACTGAATAAAATAAGACTTAGTCAGACCAAGGGACTGGAGTGGAGCCCAGGGCCCTGGACTTCTAGTCTTTTTTTTTTTTTTTTTTTTTTGTCAGAGAAGGTAATTAGGTTTACTTCTTTCTCTATTTTTAGAGGAGTACTGGGGACAGGACAACATACATGCTAAGCATGCACTCTACACTTGAGCTGTACCCTCCCCACCTCCTGGACGTCTGCTCTTCTGTTGTCCTAAGGGTGCCACGTCATCGTGCAGAACATATTATAAGATGTCTAGAATTTACCTGAACTTTCTTTGGGGAGGGGGTGGGGGACATATGTTTTTGCTGTGCCAAATGTATTTTTGAAACCTTCACTAACAACTTTTACTTAAGTTTCCCGAAGGATCTCAGTTGGGCAGAGGGTTTAGCTGTTCTCTGCCTTTTTCACAAAGCTTCTTTCTCAGATTCTCCTAAAAAGCTGGAGGGAATTTTAGCTAGATATAGCCTGCGAGGTATGGCTGAAATTCTTTTGGAACTGTCTCGTGCTTGCCTTTTTGGGCACTTGGCATAAAAAATTTGAACGTTCTGTAGGAACTAAAACTATACCTTCATGATACCGTTTCTAAGTAAAAAAAAAAAAAGTACATATATAATTATCTATATATGCATACAAAGTTACTGGGAGAACATATATTTTAAAATTTGGTTATTTTTTTAACAGTGGCTATCTTTGGATGGTATAATATGAACAAATATTTTCTTGTGTTTCTCTTTGTATTATAGTTTTTGGTACTGAACATATTTTATGTTTGTAATAGGAAACTCCAAATAAACAATATTTAAATGTTATTTTTTAAATCCCAAGGGAATGAAGATGTTTCTAGAGATAAAGTGGGCCTGGGAGGGCTGAATGGCATGGTAATGCCCTACTCATCTATTAAAAAAAAAAAACAACCACCCTGTTGTAATTACATACTTATTTGATTGACACTTTAATCCAATTTAAAATACGAATAAATATGCAAGTACACTGAGATCCAGACTGCCAAAGCTCGAGCAGGCAAACCCCAGTGTGGTCACCATTGTGAGGAAAACTCAGCCGTGGACAGTTTCTGTAGACGGGACATGACTGGAGGCAGACGATCAGGCTACTCAGGCTTGACTTGCGTCCTGATGTCTGTAAACCACAACGTGGCCTGGTTTTGAATTCATTTATTCTGAGCACCAGAACCATTTTCCAAAGAGGGAATTACCATGTAGGATATTTGTGTTTTTCTCAGAAGAACAGTTTATTCACCAGAGGGTCCACCTGTAATATTCCAGCCCTTCGGATTTGTTTTTGCCTTTTTAATATTAGTTACTAGTATTTTTATAAAATAATATGAATCTGCCCTAAAACAGCAAAGTGATACCTTTCTTTTCTCTTCCCCTTTTAAAAATTAGAAAATATGTGCTTATTGTAACAAATCTAAACAATGCAGATGTTTGTAAAATAAAAAGTGAAAGTATATAATATAAAGTGAACATTTTCTTTTAATTATCTAGCCTCCAAATTCCATTTCTTCAGTGATAACTTTTAATATTTTGATGTGTAACCTTTCTATGTAGATATTGACATATCTTTATATATAATTTGAAAAGTAAAAATGAGACTACTAATATATAACTGTCCTACAACTTACTTTTTCCCTACTTAGCAGTTTATCATGGACGTATTTCTAGTAGGTTTACTTCATTCTTATTAGTAGCTCAATAGAACTCCATTATTTAATACACCATGATTTACTTATCTATATACTATTAATGAATACTTAAATTCTTTCAAATTTTACATTTTTAGAAAATGTGCTGCCAGAAATGTCCTTGCCATATTTCTTTACACACTTGTGCCAGTATTCATGTAGGATAAATTTCTAGACAAAGGATTGATTATTGGACATAGGATAGATGCATTAACATTTTTGATGGATACTGAGTTTTTGCTCTTTTGATACATGGACCAGGGGCAGTCCGCAGGTTTGGGGCAGGTTCTGTGAAGTTGAGCTGGGGGTCCCACATACTGGACATTTGTCCAGCCCATTTTATGGAAGTAGCTGGACTTGGAGCATCAAGGAATCTTCTGCAGGATAAATTTACATCTCATTCAAATTAGTAACAGGTTAAGTTATATGTGGACATGAAAAGACACAGTTCTTGCCAGATCAGCTTCTGTTTTCAGAACTACGATGGCCAATGGTAATTCTTTCCATGAAAATGAAAATTAGTACAGTTTCATTGACGCTTCAAACAGAACAGACAGATCTTCTTCTGACTGAGGGCGTGGTGCAAGCTTGGTGACCCTTTCCTGAAACAGTAAACAAAGAGAGTTACCCAGGGCTATCAAGAGACAGTTCGTAAAAGCAACTAGGTGTGTAAATGAACTTGGTCATTAGAAACAGTGACTAGATAATAGTCATATTTTCAAAAATCCTGTTTCTTGTTTGCTTCGTACCAAGCTGATCCTCAGCTCAGAAGTTTATCAAGTGATGCCTCTTTCCCGCAAAGTTTTCAAAAGGCATTACTCTTGCCTTAGGTCCTGAGAACAGCCTTCTGCTCAAATGTACAGAACCCAGCCAAGCTCGGGAAAGACACCTCCAGCAGTGACCAGCCCGTGTCGGTCAGCCACCTCTGCCAGATTCTCCGTGCGCGGAGAGCAGCGTGTGCTGCCAAGGAAAACATCTGGTCACCCTTGACTTCAAAGACTGTGTTTTGTAACTTGGATTTGAGGTATATTCAAAAAGACTTTCACTAGGACATTAGCTTTCAGGCTATGGGCCACAAGTGACTCTTTTTTTTTTTTTTTTTTTTTTTTTTTACTACCTAAGGTTTTATCTCTACCTTCCCAAAAGAATTCAGCGATTCCCTGAATTTCTCTGATGATTATTGAGTGGAGTCGGCAAAGACACCAGCACATCCTACTGCTGTCTACACTCCCGTCAGTGGCTCCTTAATCCCTCTGGGACAGGGGATTAAAAGATACGAAAATGTAGGCCCAAATTTCTAGGCCTAAATGAAATTAAAAAATGTGCCAGTGTTTTGGTCCCATTTTTGTAGGTTTCTTTGTTCTTTTTTTTTTTATGACAAGCCCCTGTGTGCAAGCATTGTGGTAGAAGAGGGAAGCTCGGGGCAGAGCCGTGCTCAGCGCCCAAGAGTGCTTGACACGCAAGATGCAGGTGCTCACCAGTTATTGGCTGGATTAATAAAAATGATGGGAGGGAGATGCTGGCATCTCAAAATTCACACGTACAAGGTAGGACTCGGACTCCCGTTTTTCCTTCTCTCAGAAATGACACCCAGTCACTCAGGCAAAAACCTAGGAGTCATCCTTGGTTCCTCCTTCCCTTTCCTACAAGTTCAATCCACCTGCAAAATAAATCCCAAATCTGACCACTTCTCACCTCCCGTTCCTCCACCACCCGTCTTCGTCACTGTCCACCCCTGCCCTACTTGAAAGGCCTCTTGGAGTTTTGTTTCCACTTTTGCTGCTCTATCGCCCCCTAGAGGTCATTCTCCCCACGGCCGCCAGAGCGAGTCTTCCCCTTTACAAATGTGGTCCTCGGCTTAACACTCTCTGAAACCTGCCCACTGCAGTTAGAACAAAACCATGTCCTCTCGCCCCAGCTGGACCTGGCCCTGCTTCTCACCCAGCGCTGACTCTTCTCCCTCCGTTCATGTCAGTTACACCCACCGTCCCCAGTCCCAAGAAGATGCTCATCTTCACCCGGGCCTTCCCCCAAGCCTACAGTGCTGCTCCCAGCTCTTCCCGTGGTTGCTCCACCACCGATCAGAGGCCGCCTGTGACCACCCTCACTGGAGTGCCCGCCACACTGTCCCACGTGGAATCACTGTCTCATCACCCAGGTTTCCTCCATACCACTAATCACTGTCTGAAATAATTTCATTTGTACTGATTTATACATTGGATTAGCTGTCCATTGCCTATCTTCCTCAGCAGAATGTAAACTCCACAAGGGTGGGGAGGGACTTTATCTTCTTCACTGTATCCCAGACAATTCATGGTATAGTGTAAGACTTCAATAAGTATTTGTGGGGTAAAAGGAAGAATAAAAAGAAGGAAGGATGTATACAAAAATTAACTTTAAATGCACCTAAATGTAAAGAACTACATGTAAGAGCTAAAGCCTGAAAACTCTTAGAAGAAAATGGGAAAATATTCATGACTGCGGATTTGGCAATGATTTCTTGGATATGACACTAAAACACAGGCAACAAAAGAAAAAAAACCAGATAAATTGGACATCATCACAAGTAAAAACTTTTATGCATCAAAGGACACTATCAAGAATCTATAAATAATTGCTACAACTAAATAACAAACAACCCAACCAATTCAACTCAAAAGTAGGTAAAGGACTTGAACAGATATTTCTTCAAAGAAGATATGTAAATAGCCAATAAGCACATGAAAAGATGCTCAATATCCTCAGTCATTAGGAAAATGCAAGTTAAAACCACGAGTTACCACTTCACACCTATTACATCGGCTGCCAAAAAAAAATGGAAAATAACAAATGTTGGTGAAGATGTGGAGAAACTGGGAGCCTTGTGCATCATTGATGGGAATGTATAAAACGGTGCAGCTACTGTGGAAAATAGTTTCACACTTCGTGAAAAAGTTAAACATAGACTTATCCTGTGATCCAGCAATTCTGTTCCCAGGAATATACCCAAATGAATTGAAAGCAGGGGCCAAAAAGAGATACTTGGACACCAGTGTTCATAACAGCACTATTCACAATAGCCAAAGGGTGGAAACAGCCCAGTGTCCATCTGCAGATGAATGGATAAACAAAACGCAGCATACCCGCACGATGAAATGTTACTCAGCCATATTAAGAAATGAAATTCTGACACACTGAAGACACTGTGCTAAGTGAAGACATGATGGAGACACGAAGGGACAAACATTGCATGATTCCACTTATGTGAAGTACCTAGAATAGGCAAATTCATAGAGACAGAAAGTAGAATAGTGGTTACCAGAGGCTGGGAGAGGGGAGAAGAGGGACTTAATGTTTTCCATTTAGCAGCAGAGCAGAGCGTCCGTTTGGGATGATTAAAAAGTTCTGAGAAGGGATAAATTAGGAGCTTGGGATTAACATATACACATTATTATATAGAAAATAGATAAATGACAAGGACCTACTGTACAGCACAGGAACTATATTCAATATCTTGTAATAACCTATCATGAAAAAGAATCTGAAAAAGAATATATATATATACGTATATATATAAATAACTGAATCATTTTGCTGTACACCAGAAACTAACACAACATTATAAATCAACTATCCTTCAATAAAAATAGATAAATTAGAAGAAAGTTCTGGACATGGATAGTAGTGATGGTTGCACAACATTGTAAATGTACTTAATGGCACTGAATTGGACATTTAAAAATGATTAAAATAGTGAATTTTATGTCAGGTATGTTTTACCATAATTAAAAAAAAAAGAATGGATGGACAGATGGGAGAAGGACGGGGGGCAATGCTAAAGAGTATGGTTGAAGCCAAGGTAAAATTTCATGTCCCAGTGCATCTTTTAGAGACCCTAAAGAATTCTGAAAATCCACCGCAAGGCAGAGACATGTTCGTGGTGACTTATGTCTGTATACGTCTGCGGCAGAGACCGGAACTGAAGTTCGGTTTTGCCATGGTCCAAGATTGCCACTTTATTCTGTTCACAGCGGGAGAGAGTCTTATCTGATGAGCTCAGAGGCCCTTAAAACAACCCTGCTCATCTTTGGGGAAGTAGTTCAGAACTCTCAGCTCAGGCCAAGCTGAGAGATTCTCTTTCACATTTCTAACCCCCAACGATGGGTTAAATGGGGGCAGCGACATAAAGTTTGTGTTGTATCCTGGCAAATACCAGCTATGCCATATGAAAGCTACCGACTCAGAACTGAGATGTGTTCCAAAACGTGCTATATATAGACACATGAGACTGAAGGACAGCTGATTAACATGGGCACTGAAATAAATTCAGACTACTACTTTGAGCACATTCATAAAACAACATTTCAGCTGGCCTGTCTGCCAGGGGGTGGAAGTGCTCATTTTGGTAGACAGCTCTCCTCGGTAATGAAATGTTTTGATTTGAAATGTAAATGTTTCTTTCCAGAGGTTTCAGAAGTCCAGCTTGGAAGATTAATTTATTCTCGCCTGCTCCCTCTGCAGCCTGGCCACGGCAGTTGGAAGCCCCTGTACACAGGGCTGCTATTCGCCGCCACCAGTTTGGGCTGTGCTGTTTGGTGGAGAATACTGGCTCGGTTGTTCGTTCCAGAGGAAGCCGATCCCTCCTTGCTGAACATAAAAGAAGCTTTATCAAATGTCGACTACATGCAGTAACCCTTCTGGCAATGTTCTCTGCAGGAACCAGTATATCCCTCTCACTACCTTAAATCCTGTAGCTACTAATAAGTGACGATTAATCTGCTGCATTGGTGAAATCCTGAAGTTGCCATAGCATTCCTATAAAATGTCCACTGCTGCCAAACACAAAACAAAACAAGAAAACCGAACACCTAAAAAAAAGCCAGTTCTTCAACTGCAAAACAGGCAAGCTTATTTCTAAGATTCCTTTGAATATCCCCCTTCCCCCACATCTCTGTCTCTCTCTCTCTCTATGTATATATGTATCTCAAATTGACTTCAACGTTGAACTAGTGCCAGTTAATGAAAATTAACTATTCTTCTCCTAATCATGAGAACATGATCAAAGGGAGGGAAAAAAAGGCAACATACACATTGGGGCCGCTTTATGAATACAGCTTGAGGAAATCCTGGCTTCCTATTTATAGACATGACTTGTATTCGAAAGAGTCAATTCACCTTGCATCTTTTGTGAAACTAAGAAATTGGTTTTGTCTAATTAAGGTTCTGTTATGTGTGATTTCCCAGTATGACATGTGCACTGAGGCATTCGGAGTGATACCTAACTAACTTGCTATTTTAGTGGATGGTCTTGAATGTTAGTCTGAATTTCTTGCTGTTGGGAACAGCTTTTGAAAGTGGAAGTCTGAGCACAGTAGAATTAAAACCGTCAGCACCTGCCAGTCTGTGCTGATGGCTGGAAGATCCATTGCCACCAGCAACTAAATGGCCAAGAATGTCACCCAGTTTCATATGAAAATCATGAATACCATTCTTGGAGGCTGATCAACACAAAGCCCTGAATAGTTTTCCGGGCTAAACAAGAAGAACTTTTCAGAAAACCCCTTGAAGAGTGGACACTTTTGCTGGGACCATGCTATAAGAGCCAGAGGCTACATCAAAATCGTGGTGACCACTTGGTCTCTGGTGTCCCTGGACAGGTTTTCATGACTCCTTATCATTGGCTGAGTCCTACTGAGTCTAAGGAAATTGCTCAAAAAGTGGCCATATTCAGCCATTAAGCTCAAATGGACAGAAGATTTAGGGGGAGAGGGTTACAGGTAGTGCCTATTTAAGATGTTGGCTAGCCCACGCTAGGTGCTGTAGAAAATGGTTGAGCAAAACAGACAGGCTCCTGCCTTCATGGAACTTTAAATCTAGTAGGCTTAGATAAAATAACTGTGATGGTCATATTTTTTATTTAGACCCTTGGACTTACGGGTTAGGACTATGAGTTAGAACTAGGGGGTCTGCTATACTTTGAGACTCCCCTTTTTCTCACTCACTTGTATTTTTGAATGCAGCTGAGTTCACTGGGCCTGACTCTAAGTCAGGGAAACTGGTGGGTCATGGGGCATGTTTGGTTTGTACATAGGAAAATCAGGGGGTTCAACACACACATCCAGATTGCTGTTTTTCCTTAAAAATCTCAAGTTCTGCCAACACTGGGACCTGAATTTATGGTTGGTGATAATAAACTATAGCTAACAAGCTGCTCACCCAATGAGATGGGTCATGTGCTTTCCAGTTCATCAAAGTCCCCACCACTCCCTGTTGCCTTAAATTACTTTGTTCATTGCTAGGATCCACCTGGTAGATATGGACAGATAAGGCTGTGAACCCAATCCATACAAATATTATCTAAAGTGAGTGGTGAGGTCTTCAGCACTCAAGCACTTGCTTGCTGGAGAAGAAGCCAGTTTGAGGCCTGTGCTTAACTGGAGTGGACTGAGGGAAAAGCACTGCCATGGGTGGTGAGCAGGATGCTGTGTGAGTGGATGTTCTCACTGTCAACTCTGCTCCAGGGTCAGGGATGGATACAGGAACTTTGGGCAGAAGTGCCTTATCCTCATATCCTCATAGTGGTTTTTTTTTTAATTGAAGTATAGTTGATTTACAATATTGTGTTAGTTTCTGGTGTAGAGCGAAGTGATTCAGTTTTAAAGATACGGATTTTTACAGATAATTTTCCATTATAGGTTATTACAAGATATTGAATATAGTTCCCTGTGCTTTACAGTAAATCCTTATTGCTTGTGTGTTTTATGTATAGTAGTTTGTACCTGTTAATCCCATACTCCTAATTTATCCCTCCCTCTTTCTTTCCCCTTTTGTAACCATAAGTTTATTTTCTGTGTCTCTGAGTCTATTGCTGGTTTGTATATAGATTCATTTATATTATTTTCTTAGATTCTACTATAAGTGATATCATGTGATAATTGTCTTTCTCTGACTTACTTCACTTAGTATGATAATCTCTTGTTCCATCCATGTTGCTGCAAATGGCATTATTTCATTCTTTTTTATGGCTGAGTAGTATTCCATTGTGTGTGTGTGTGTGTGTGTGTGTGTGTGTGTGTGTACACACCACATTTTCTTAACCAATTATCTGTTGATGGGCACTTGGGTTCTTTCTGTATCTTGGCTATTGTTAATAGTGCAGCTATGAACATTGGGGTGCGTGTATCTTTTTGAATTAGAGTTTTCATCTTTTCTGTATATCCTTACAGTGTTTAAGTGATCCTTGCCTTTTCCATTTTGGACAGAGGACTAAGTGAGCACTCTAGGCCTAGTAAGCATGGTGTCATCTCATGACTCTGAACTCTGTGATTTATGGTGAATTACAGTGAACAGGGTCAGCCCATTAGGCTCTGGTACTGTAACATAAGGGTATCGGGTCCTAAATGGAAGAGAGGTCCAATGTCGGATAAACTCTCTTCATGAGAACCTTGAGAGGGGAAACTTTACGTCTATTATGATTCTCCCACATAAAGGATAGTTGCTCAGTTTAAATTCTTTAGGAACATATAAATAAATGAAATAGGACTCGAAGTGATAGACTTATGTAAAGATGTCTGTGTATAAAACACAGTCTCCCAAATATGTTAAAAAGTGATTTTGTAATCATCTTAATTTAAAGGCAGGGGGTGGATATAGCTCAGTGGTAGAGTGCATGCTTAGCATGAACAAGGTCCTGGGTTCAATCCCCATTAACTCCATTAAAAAGGTAATAATAAAATTTAAAGGCCATGTCTATTCTTTAAAAAAATAGTAGAAAGTGTAACTTTTTATAATGGAAAATAATAATAGTGGCCTTTTTGGAATAGCTTTACATAGCTTTATAGAGTTCTCTTAAAAGAGCAGAAATGGAGAAAAGTGAAATTCTGCTATACTCAAGATAAATTTAGTTGTTTCTGCCTTAAAGTTTTATAAAGGATCCTTTTGTTACAGCGACAAAGTGTCACACATGCCACAGTTTAATGGAAGAATATAAAGGTGAGGGGGCCTTGGTGCCCTCCCACTGGGGAAAGGGAGAGCTGCTGCCTGGTGTGGAGACCTCAGAGCTTCTGGAGGGCCCTGAGGTTTTCATCTCCTCTCCTAAGATGCTCCACATGGACTGTCTCTCTCCCATAGCTGTGTGCTCCCTACAGGGGAGTGAGGATGAGCCGCATCTCTTACCTGGGGCAGCGTTCCTTTCACTAACGCGGGGATATCAGCCTTGGAGTAACCAATGGCAGCTAAGCCATCGTCAACATCCAGATCGAATAAGAATTTCCTCAGTGTGTCTGCCAGAATGGGCCCGGCATCTGGGATCCTGGCAGTGCGGGTGTCAGCCCCTGGAAGACACAAAGCACTGACTGTCGACAGAGAGGAGGAAGCTGGCGCTGCGTGTGATTCAGTCACAAGACAGCTGAATACGTAACCTCTGCCGGCTCCCTCACTGGAGGACAAGGCACCACTGGGCCTCCACGTGGAGGCAGGCCCAGAGGTCAGCCTTGCAGGAGACAGATGGGCCAGGCCAGCCCGGAGCCCCAAGAACCTCCACAGAGAAGTCAGCTGGGGGCCTGACTTGGCTCTCACATTTCCAATGGGCTGCTCGCCCCGTGTGTGGTGGGAAGAAGAGAAACAAAGCCAGGAACAGAGGCACAGGAAGGGGACCAAGAAAGATGGCTGGTGTTTGGATGAGGAGGAATGAGCATCCGTGGGAGGAAGCACAGCTTACGTAACTTTCAAGGCTTGGAATTTGCTGACATCTAGAGGTCTCCATGTTCAGTGCCCTTCCTCACAGCAACATCTTAGGAAACGAAGACAAACCCTTTGCAAACACCTTGTGAGACAAGGACCTACAGAAGTGCAAAAACGTTAACTGCCAAAAAGGAGGAAAATGAGAGAAATGTGTAGGTGTGGCCAGGGAAGGAAATATTTCCTCTCTGTAGCTATAAAACTTTTTTTTTGTACTCTGTTGCCAAAGGGCAGGTTCCTTTAAATATATTTTACAGAACCTGTCAGGCAGAGTTAAGAATATGGAGACTCTCAGAAAGCAGTATTTAACATGTAGATAATAATGATATTGTGAACAAGGGAGAGGGTTGCCAAGGGTGGGCGATTTGTAAGGGCAGAATTTGGACATAATTACTAATTAATACACGAAATCATAGAGGCATCAACTTGGAGGAGCCAGGGGCCTCTGCCCTCTGAGTGGCAGTGAAAAGTTCCCAGAGGAAAGGAACTGATTCCAAACCCTTAGCACTCCTGCCTCCATCCATTCTGATTGGACACATTCATTGCTAGGAAGTGAAACACTCTGTAAATGGACTGGCACATTTTTGACCTATTATCCAAAATGGCTCATGACCGTAGCTCAAGTCCACTTTCTCTGTATGGGTCAAAAAGAGACTGGAATGCTCAGTTCACCTCCATACCGACTTCATCATTCTGAAGTCAGTCCTAACCTTTCTGTTCTGCAACAGAGAGAACTGTGTAATTAATCCAGGAAAAGGCATAAGTAGAACCAGATACAGAGGTAGCTGCGAAGGCAGCTGGGCAGAAGGTGAACCTCGCCTGACAAGAGCAGCCCGTGTTACACGGCAGCGGCTCGAATATGGGTTAAGTGGTGAGGAGACACACGGTGGGGTGTACGAGGGTTTTATGTTCCCGGGATTGCTGCCATAAGACACACTGTCAAAACCTCCAGGCTTTCCTATGAAGTGTTTTAGAGAAAAAGAGAGGATAGGAAAGAGAATACATTGGCCTAAAGCTAAGAAAAATCCAGGATTACATAGGGAATCAAAACACTGAATGGCTAAATAGGACCAGAATTTCCTATGCAAGGAGAAGGAACCGGGGGTCCGTCTGGCCTGGGCTTTGTCTAACAGAGGACTCGCTTTCTTAGTGATTCTGTGGGTGGCCTGGAATGTCAGGTTTAGGTTCTCCCAGATTTCCCCACTTACCCTACCTCTAGCCTACTATTTGGGCTCCTGCCTATTTACACTGTTTGCGTAGTTACACAGGACCTGGATCCCAACACAGGGCTCAGCAGCGGCCCCGGTCTGAAAGGGGAAAGGGACACAAGGTCCTCGGAAAAGTCGGCACTGTGTTTCCGGCAGCACGTGCTGGGAACCCGAGCCCAGGGCTTCTTTCAGGAACACTCCCGAGTGTGAGAAGTGGGGGTGCAGCGGCCCCTCGGGAAGGATGTCTGTGGTCGTTCCCACCGTCTTGCAAATAATCTCTCCAAATGCTGCTGCTAGAAGAGCAGAATGCAGTTTTCTTTTTAGCTTTTCCCTTTCCTCCCTAAACGCAAGTAGGGGACTAGATGTTTTAAAAGTTAGTCAAACACTTAAGTTTCCTTAAAAGAGCTCTTGTATTAGAAGAATACCAATATTTTACATAGCATGGAAGTGATCCTAGATAAAATTGTATTTCTTGTAAGATTCAAAAGACACTGTGAGTATCTTATTATAGACATTATTTATTCTACAGAACAGCAAACGAATTCTTCTTTGGGGATCTTTTTATAGTTTCTAGTTTTTTAATTTCTCTATAATTGGGAATTGACTGTTACTTCCTGATTTAGATTCATTTTATTTCCTATTAACCAAAGCAAAAATCACTTATAATATTAATGGTATATAAACAGTTTCACTTTCCTTGGGGATAAAAATAGTGGAAATATTATTACTATAAACTTAAGCAATATTTGGTTCCATTTCACTGTTAATAGACTCTTAGAAACATAAAATTAAAGAATTTTAGTGCTAGGTAGGAATTTGGGCAGGTCACTGACATTTTATTATTAAATTATCTCAAAGCAATATTTTTTGGAATTATCCTTTATGGTTTACCTTCAGAAGCAATCCTAGGAAATGCTCCACGTATGTGGATCACAGACTTACGAGTGATGGTTCATACCCAGTATTTCTGCCATCTCCAGGTGCCGCTCAGGAGACATCTGTGCTGTGAATGTGAACACCGCCGGGGAGGTGAGTACCACAGAAAGGCCATGAGGCTGGAGAGAAACAAAACATGGTGACTGATAGGGCAAAGCTGGTCTTCCACCCGCGTATTCTAAATATTAAATATTCACCCTGTAGTCCCAGCAATCAAGAATTGACAAATACATGTATGGCAACTGCAAGGAATCTAAGACTTAATTAAAGAATTTATTATGACTTTACCACCAGTGGGTGATCCACTTTGTAGTCCTTGGCTTTATATTTCTTCACTAAGCCCGAAATTGGGTAAGACATTCCATGGCTAGGAAAGAAAGAAATTCCTTATGTTGACATACAGATACCAGAAATCCAAGTTAACAGCACAAAGATACTCCTGTGGGAGACCCCTTCACAGTCTCCTGACAATATTATTAACCCACAAAGTTAGACATTCTGTTTTCCTTGATTCCTATGAGGATATATTATTACTCAATTGGTATCTGGTGTATTCATGGACAAAACCTCCAAGATGTTCAAATTCAAATGCTCACAGAATTGTATGCCTTTAAAAAATATTGATGCAGAAGTTGCTCCCCAAGTAGACTGGTTAACCTCATTACCTTGAAGAAATCAAGAATTCACCTTAAAGTTTCTATAATAAACTTCAGGGTATGCATTTTCTATCTTGCTCTGCACTGCCTTCGCAGTGTGTTCCTTCACAAACTGAAGCTATCGGTGGGTGTTTTATGAGCCAAGACATACTGCAAGCTAGATCTGCCAGTGATCTGTCTTGCCAATGATTGATACGTCCTTTTAAATGCTACGTACTAATGGGAGGTGAATCATACATGATTATTCCAGCCTGCAAGAAAAGGCACATTGTTTTTTATTTGTGGGGTTTTTTTTTTTTTGGTTTGTTTTAATGGGAAAACTCTTTATATCCTCTAAAGTTCTTAGTGAACACACAGGACAATATAACAGTTTACTAGATGACCCAGAGGATACACATTGTGAGAAGTTAATATGTTTACAATTAATATATTGAAATGAAATACTTTATAATAATAAAATGGTCTATTAAGTCTATTCATGTGGGTTATTGGATGACTTTGTTTTTTATTTTCTAAAAGATTTACATTTCATAGAAAGATGAAGTATTTTGGTGGACTGTATGATTAACGTATCCAAAAAAGATGCCTGGTGTGTGTCATCTTTCTCGAGCCAGATCAGAAGCCATTGGTTCCCTGAGTTGTTGTTGGATACTTAGGAAAGTGCTTTACCTTTTTTGGCTCCACAGTATTCAGAAAGTTATTGCTCAGTGGGCTTTCTCTTCTTTTTTTTTCCAGTGTGCTTTCATGACGTGAAAGCGTTCATGTAGCTTTCAAAGTACCTTTCTAATGATATCCAATATTTTAGTTTGATTTCTTTTAATGTTATATATATTCTTTATAGAAAAGAAAAATGATATATAATCCTATTTCCTCAAGATAAACATTATAGAATATTTCCTTCTAGGCTTCTTATGCGTATCTTTAACTGATGATCATATTGTGCATTCAGTTTTAAACATTGCTTGTATTACTTAATATTCTTTATAAACATTTTCCATTCTTCTAGAACATTACTTTTAATGGACTTATTTTATTCTTTGAGTATTGCACTTTAGCTAACCACTCCCAAACTGTTGGGAATTTAGGTTGTTCTTAAATTTTTCAATTATAAATAACATTTAGGTGATATCCTTATAAGGAAATTCTTTGGTCATATCATGATTGTTTAATTAGGCTATATTCCTAGAAGTAAAATCAGTGGGTCAAAGGGTATAAACATTTTCCAAGCTCTGGGGAGATTTTGCTCAGTTGCCTATTAGAAAGGTGGTGCCTGTCTGTGCTCCTGTCAGCAGCAGAGCTTGAAGGTGACCATTTCATTGTACTCGCCCTAGCAAAGACCAAGTCTTAATTCTTTGGGCTCACTAGTTTTCAGTTTTGAAGCAACATACCAATAAAGTTCTGCTCGAACAGATTAATTCTGGGCTATTGACAAATATTCCAACCCCCCTCTTTTTGAGAGATTGGGAGAAAAAAATTCTGTTTGAGGTTTTAAAAATCCATGACACATGGTGAGGATGTGGAAAAATCAAAACCCTCATCCACTGTTGGTAGGAATGTACAGTTGTGCAGCCACTGTGGAAAACAGCCTGGCAGTTCCTCAGAATTTAAACATAAGAGTTACCATATGACCCAGCCATTCCACTCCTAGGTATATACTCAATAGAAATGAAGACATATGTCTACACAAAAACTTATACATGATTATTCATAGCAGCATTATTCGTAATAGCCAAAAAAGTTGAAACAACCGAAATGTCCATTATCTGGTGAATGAATAAATAAAATGTGGTATATCCATGCAATAGAATGTTACTTGGCAATAAAAAGGGAAGAAGTACTGATCATGCATGGATGAACCATGAAGCATTATGCTAAGCTAAAGAAATCAGACCCCCCCAAAAAATCACATCTTATATGATTCCATTTATGTGAAATGTCTGGAATAGGCAAATCCAAAGAGACAAAAAATAGATTGGTAGTTGTTTAAGACTCTAGGGTATAGGAGGATTGGTGGGTGACAGCTAAGGGGTATGGAATTTCTTTTTAGGATGATAAAATGTTCTAAATTTATTGTGGTCATGGTAGCACAACTCTGCGAATATATGAAAACCCATTGAATTGTAAATTTTAAATGGGTGAATGATATATAGTATGTGAATAATATCTCAATAAACTGGTTACCAAAAAGAAAAAAAAATCTATGACCCAATAAACTGGATCTGAATTAGGAAAATGTTCTGGGACCAAAAGTTAAATTTCTTCTTTCTGTAGCATATTTAAATCTTACCACATGTCCCAAAATATACACATTTTAAAAATTTAAGCTTAGGTGAAGTAATAAAAATCTCAAGTTGGCTCACCACAGATGAACACCAGCATTTCCAAAGCCAATGCCAGCAAAAGCACTTGCCAAGTGCATATTAGACCTTGCTTCAAGATCATCAGGATTTCTGACAGCCCTGTGGATGACATAAATACCTAACAATAACACATCAGCACTGGCATTTCCTACTGAATAAAGAGCCGCCTTAGGGAAAGATCTGGAAAAAAAGAAATGCTACTCAACAGGAAGAAAAATTAGGCAAGTTATTCCAATGGCACCTTGTCTTCTAGACAAAATCCAAAGGGAAACATATTTTCTCATCAACGGTTTGAGCAAAGGCATAATAAATACGCTGTCAGGCTGCTCATGTGATAAAAGTGCCAGGGGAAGAAAGCACTGACCCTTGGACTGTGAAAGCTGCTCTAGAAAAGTGCCCCGAGACTCATTCTTCTTTTTCATTTGTCAATGACCTTGACTACGGCTGGGAGTGGACTTAGAGTAAACACACAGAATGCACAGGGCCCAGACTGATTCGTGGAAGTGAGTCCCTGTCGCCTGGGGCTACCTGCAGGCCAAATGAGCCGCCCAGCCATCTTTCTTAATGTGACACCTCCTCAAGCTGGACCCACTGGAGACCTCTCTTGGTATCCGTGGAAACTGCACATGTTATTTTATATTTATTACTTTGGAAGTTGGATGTTATTATAGGACGAGCTTGCTCAGTCGGACCCTAATGCCACTTCAGAAAAGCAAATTCTCAAAGGCCCCTTTCAGATACAGCTCAGCCCTCCAGCTCACCGTCCGCTTGGAAACCCTGCCCCAAGGAGGATGCCTAAGATGGCCAAGAGAGCCACTGCTCACTTGTTTCTTTGTGATTCTGCCTGGACTAAGGGTTCCTGCTATGTAATAAAAGTGCCACAGCCTTTTCCCTCTTTTCATCTGGAATAGGTAGGCGTTTGTGTGTTTTTCCAAAACCCAGCATTAGTTCCTTATCCAGCCAGATGAAATAGCAGATGATAAAGCTTCAGCCTTTCCTCTGTCCATTTGCCCCTCACCTTCCATGGCTGCTCTGCCTTCTTTGCCCGTCAAACACACTGGCTGACCATTATCTATATCCGCTTCTACCCAGTCAAGTGTTCCCTGATGGGCTCTGCGAGCCTGAGGTGGTTCCGAGCCCCCTGCAGCGCTACTACAAAGTGTGGTCCAAGCTGCCCTTCCCAGGGCAGCTTCCTGCTTCGGGCCGGCACCGTGTGCACATATAGCCTAACCCGCCATGTTCCTTCCCTCCCTCCCGTATGACTTCCACTCTGCATCAGTCTTAATGTCTCAGGGTTCAGCTTTCATCTCTAGTTCTGTCTTTGCTCTCTCAGGCGCCTCTTGTGGCTATGTCATGCATGAATCTTTCAAAACCTTTTAGGGACAGACAACTCTACACATTTATGTCTTAAATTTAGTTGATGTCCATTTGCTCACGGGTGGATCCCGAGTGCCTCTGGACAGAGCCTGATGGGAACGGCCAACATCTGTCCCGTAGTTCTCATTTCTGCCCTTGGTAGCCATACCTCAGAGGACATCTCCCTGTGCCCTAGCTTTGGTTTTGAGGCTTTGAAGACTAAACCTTCTACCTGCATCCTTCATAGATTAGGTGCTCTTATGTTGTCTCTCGTGGCTTTTACCTTTTCAGATCGAAGGATCCGACTTTCATCTGTCCCCACAGGGCTCCCTCCAGAGGCTGCTGGTCTCTGGTGCTTCTCTATGTACAGTGACTGATTTTGTAGGTGAACAGGCTCAGGACATTTTAGGATGTAGTGTGCCACATTTTACACAAGGGCAAAAAGTGGTTTTTCTGTTCTGTTTCTGTCCCCTCTGGGTGACGTACCTCTTCAGATACTTGGCAACGATCTGCAGCGCGTGGACTGCCCAAATGTCACTGATTGGGTTGCTGCCTTGGTAGGCCGGCCGAGTGATGGGATTTGAAGGGCAGGGGCTCCGCATGTGGTAGGGGAGGGCAGTGTAGGACTCCAGGGCATGGCTAACAAAGAATATTTAAAACACACAAGTTGAAAGCATTCTATTCCTCCTTCCCTCCATTCAGATCACAAACTGTCTCAGAAAACTTGGACTCACTCCACTGTGGATATGCTGTGTAGCACTGATAATCACAATACGTTCCAGGAATCCACCTCTTGTCCATGACAATTATCGCTTATTACAGAAATTAACACAGTGAAGTTGGTGTTAACAGCACTACAGCATTTTTGACCATTATGCATGAAGTTACATACGGTCCCTTTGTAGTGCCAATGCATCTTTATGATATTGAGTTTTTAAACATTTAAGTCATGAAGAAAAGCACTGAATCTAAACAATGACTTCCTTGTAAAGCATATTTACCATTTTATACCTTGCATTGATCAAACACTGTATTACCCATCCAAGAAGGGTCACAGTTACACTAACCTCCTATAAGAGGACAGTGCAGGGGTTCGCCCCCCAGCTGTAAATTCTGGCACCAGACCTTCTCACTGCGGGTCTAGGGGGGAGCCACCATCCTCCCTGTGATTCTAAGATGCGGGTAACTAATAGTCATCTTCATGGTGCTGCTGTGAAAATGAAGTTGACATATGTAACGTACTTAGCGTGGTACCAGCATTTTGTAAGACTTACTATTCACCATTATTATTAATTCTTAGTCTGAAAAAAAATTTAATTATTTTTTCTTACATGCCCTAATTTCAAGGTGGGCTATTTCAAGAAGCTTCAGACTTTCCTCCACCTGCTGGCCTGCCATGAATTCTAGCTATTCAACTGCAGGAAGTGAGGATAAACACAACCATCTAGATGAACGATTCACTGGGAACACAATATAACATGAACTATTTTGTGGATGAGATACAGTTATCAGTCTTAGAAAGGAGAATTTACTCTCTTTTACATATAAGAAGCAGATAACACCTTTTGAACAAAGCATTACAACTTCAAGAATTAGTTGGTGGACGAAAGCTATGGGTTTGTGTTCTAAACAGGAAACCTGGGCAAGGCAAGAAGGAGGTGTCCACGTGGGGCGTACGGGGTGGTGATGAGTTCTCCGAGGTGCAGAGTTGAAGCTCTGTCCTGCTGTGCATCTTGATTCTGGGCCCAAGAGCAGATTTGTCTTTCAGGGGCAGAGTCACCGAGCTGAACACAAAGAATCTGTGTAAAACCTGGAAATCTGATGATATTGATTAACAACCAGAAATAAAACCGCTGAGGGGGACAGACACCTGAGTCTTCTAGACTGCATCTCTTCTCCCCATTGGCAAGTCCACTGGATGCCAATTTATGATCAGAAGGACCCCAGAGCCCTAACAAGGGGAACTGCTTCTAAGGTTTGATATGTGGGTGTGTCCATCTTCAGAGCAGACCACTGGGCCTCAGGCCAGGCTCCTCAGGCAAGGTGTTCTCTCCCGTGGTCAGTCCTTGGCGGGGCCACTGCTATCACTCTCCTTTCTTCTGAGCCCACTCCTCCGTCACTGACAGCAAAGTCTTTGGGTCTGTGAGTCATTCACTTTGCTTTGGTCTATTATATATTTATTATGCAGTGAGCCTATCCAGCTCAGGAAGGGCTGGCTCCCTCCCCTGCCCTCTTCGTGTGGCTGCAGCCCTGAGCGTTCCCTGGTGAGGGCAGTAGAGGCAGGGGTGTGGGACTGAGACGCTGCATGCCAGCTTCCACTGCTCCTCACGACATCTCTGTGGGCGCAGCTGTGGCTGGGCCGGTCCATCCTGAACAGCAGGTCTGTGGCTCACCCAGGACCTCACCTCACCCCGACAGCTTCAGCATTTTCATCCAGCAATGGGGATAATGACAACCAAAGCTGGGGTTGCTGTGCAGTGCTAATCATGACTGACTAGCAAGTGCATTCAGCAGTAAGATACTGTCCATCGGCCTGGGTGCTGAAAAAGCCCTCCAGATGGCAGTGGTACCTACCAAAGCACATCGAAGCCGCTGTTGGCGACCACCCGCTCGGGCATGTGCAGGGTGTGCAGAGGATCAATCAGGCCCAGTGTGGGTTTGATGGCTCGCGAGGCAATACCTAAGACAGGGATTTTCAACAGAGGCTAGAGGTATGGGTACAGTTTTGTCAAAAATTAAATAACTTTAGGGTAACAAATTATCCTAAAAAAGTAAAAATATGAGATAAGATTCATTCTCATGTAGGGAGGCAGCAAGGAGCAGTGGAAAGAGATCTGGAGTCAGAGACCTGGGTTTTTCAAGAACCTGGGTTCTTGCAGTTTACAGGAGCCTGTCTCTTCCCAGTTCCAGGTGGAGTGATGTCACTGACTATGGTGGAGTATTTACCCCACACAAATGCTACAAATCAGGGCTTATTTACTCACTAAAGTCCAGAGATCTGGTTTACTAGCACACCACTGGTCTGGGTCCTTGCTCTGTGACTTACTGCGTGTCTCTGAGCCTTTCTGGGTTCTGAGATTAGACTAGAACACAGGGCCTCCATCCCTACCAGAGCTGTTGTAAGGATCATAATGGATAACATGATGGGAAAGTCTCTAAAAAAATGTAAGGGAGAATTTAAGTGTTGGTTACTATTTTTATCATCTTTAACAATGTCAAAGGGTCAAGTAATTTAATTTAAAAAGAGAAGTTACTATGAATGTGCAGTTTGGTGTCAATTTATTGTGCTACAAAGGCCTGGAAGAAGGAGACTCAAGAGGAGGGATGTTTCTCACCATAGCTGAGAGTCACACAAGAAGATGGAGTAAAGATGACAAAGAAGGGAGAAAGCAGAATAGTGCTTCCTTGCGAATGGGGCTGGAGGGGTTGACTGGGAAGGGCCATGAGGGAACGTTCTGGAGCTGTGGGAATGTTCTGTATCTTGATTGGGGTGGTGGGTACATGGGTGTGTGTATCTGTCAAAACTCATCAAACCAGACTCTCAATGTGTATGCACTTTATTGTATAAAAACTCATTTCAATAAAATTGAGTTAAAATGTTAACAAGATGTCTGAGAAAGGGACTAACCGTTCATCATTGATATACAGTCACTGACCCAGGCAGAAAAATGGCCAATCAAGATTCATGGCATTTCAGTTTGCTTTTGTAGGTAATTCTTGAAAAGAAGTATATTGGACTGCTTTATATTTTTGTATGTATTTGGGAAAAGAAAGTGTGTCTACCCTTTCCTTAACTCTGTAACTCACTGAATTTTAAACATTAGGATTAAAGAAAAGAGGGTGGAGTTGAATGGTAAGAGAGAGAATTAAAAAAAAAATTATGGACAGAGTTCTTACCAGTTTTTACTTTCAAGTGTTCGTAGTCAAAAATGGCAACTCCGGTAGTTTCACTCCCCGTTCCTGAGGTAGTTGGGACTTGAACAAAAAAATATTAATTTTAGCAAAGCATCTAAATAAAGGTCAGTGGAGATTCTTAATCAGCCTCAGGAAATAAGGAGCAGAGTTAGAGCAGAAAGCTTTGCTGCCCCATTTGCTCACCTGATGTCTGTGTTTGTATTAACATGCATGTATGCTTAACGTGTATGGCTGTGTCTGCATTAACATGTGTGTACCAGGTCTGATGCCTGTGTCTGCATTTAATGTGCTGGCATCCATGTCTAATGTGTGTGCGTGATGGTAGTGGCTGCATTAATACACATGCATGTTTAGCATGTATGATGTCCCTAGCTACATTAACATGCATATATACCTAACATGTATGTGTGCTTGATGTGTATGGAGGTCTGTATCTGTGTTACCATGTATGTAAAGTCCGTAGCAGCACTAACATGCATGGATACTTAACATGTATGTATGACACCCGTTATCTGTATTACACATATGTGTTTAACATGCATGTGTGATGTCTACTTCTGTATTAACAGGAGGAGCTCTGGGAGCCTTGGGTTCCTCCAGCGCCAGAACTTAAGCAGCTGCAGCTGGGTATTCAAACGCAGTCCTCTCGGCATCTCTGGTAAGAAAACTCACATTCGCCGTCTCTAAAAGACATCTTTATTCCCTCTTGGCAGCAATCACAGTAACGCCTTGCCTTTGCTGGGCTCTGCGGTTTTGTGGTTCTGTCAAGTTTCTAAACTTTACTAATCACCCCTCTGTGTGATGCTGACACGGTTTCACCAGAGGGTCCCATTTGCCAGACATCAATTATGCTGCTCCCTGCTGATTACTCATTCATGTCAAAGCAGTTCATCTCCCATCCACTTACTCCTGTCCCAGCACAAGGCCCATTCACAGTGGGGGCAGGAGCGGGAAGGAAAGAGAGGACAAGACTTTAAACTGATATTTTTCAGTTAGTGCATTTTAGCTATAAGGCTTTAAACAGTAATATGCTGACAGCCATGAAATGGGAGGGAAGAAAAGACCGAAAGATCCCAGGGTCAGTGCGGAAGAGACGAGCTGCCCTGGCTTGGATTTGCGTGTCTGTGCCCTGGGCGGCCACAGAGCAGATGTCACCCAGAGTGAGGAGGCCATGCTAGCCACATGTCCCTGGGCAGAGACAAAGCCCCAGGTCAGCTGAAGAGCCATTATGAGGAAGAAAGGGTTGAGTCGGCACCAGAAAAATCATAGCGAATGTTCCTCTTAAACTTCTGGCAAAATGGGACAAAACAGAGAGGGGCTCAGAAGACAAACCTGCTGACAGAGGGACCTAATAAATGTAAACGGTAACCTCTGCAAACTTTCCTACCAGTGACCCAAAGTGTCTCTGTCTGTGCAATAATGAAGATCAGGATTTTAAACATGAGTGATCTGCTATCTCTTCTGATCTCTAAATAAGGCATTATACTGAAATGAAGAACTCAGAAAGCTTTGCAAACGTACACCCTAAAATAACTGGCATGCATTTTCCTAAGGCCTTTGCCCACTGCAAAATGAAACAGAGAGATCCAAAAGTCTTTACCTGCAATCAGAGGCCTAAGAGGCACAGTCACAGGCTTTCCCTTCCCAATGGGGGCGTTGACATAATCTAGGAAATCGGAGTGCGGGCTGGATGCATACAGGTTAGCGGCTTTACAGGTGTCCATGGTGGAGCCACCACCCACAGCAACGTAGGCATCAAAAGCTCCCTTTTTGGCAAATTCAACAGCTTCCATGAAGCTTGGAAAAGGGAAAAGAAAAGCCGTTAATGTCAGGTTTTTCAGGATTAAATTGCCACGCCATTCAATAAGGCCTGGGGCAAGTTTTAAGCAACCGTGAAATGTTTTGGTTTCCACTTGAAGTAAAGAACAGCAATAAAAGAATACCTTCTGTCGGTTGGTTCCACCCTCACACTATCATACAGCTTAAAGTTGATGCCATTCTTCACGAGGGAATCCATAACTGTCTTCACAGGAGGGAGCTGGGACAGGTTCTTGTCTGTCATCAGACAAACGTTTTTAGCACCCATGTTCTGTAGGTCCTACAATAACAAAAAGAGTTTATAAGTTGGGTTTGATTGCGCTAAAAATGTCATAGACACTTCTGGCAAACTTAACATTGAGTCCAAAACAAAGGACTCAACTGTTGTCCATTTGTGCTTGTTTTTAAATATATGTAACATTTATAGTAGAAGCCTGTAGAAATCTTAAACACTTGCCATGCCCACTTCCTTTGTAACTCCCGCTCCGTATCTAATATTTGAAACAGCCATCTGAAAACAAAAAAAGATTTAGGTGAGGGGTGTTTAGAGTTGGTCATTTCATTTATAAAACCCTCAAAATAGTTCCCATTGTCTAGAAAACGAAGTGCATATTCCCCAGCATGGCCTTCACGTCACCACCATCTGGCCTCACACTCATCATACTTCTTTAAGCAAATGCTGGTTCCAGTCACACTGGAATTTTCCCCAATACATCATAATCTCTCAATTGTTCTCTCGGCTTGAAATGCCTGTCTCTTCTTGCCTCCACATCCAAATTAACTTTCAAATATCTTCTTATTTTCCAATTTAATTGTTGTTGGAATTTATTCTTTATTTTTATTTTTTCCCCCTTCATTCACTCATCCAAATGTTCATCTATCCAGCCACCCTTGCATGTAGGTATGCATCCATCCATTCAACCATCCATCCATCCTCCTGTCCAACCTACACTACTGAGTGTCTGCTATGTACCAGGCACTGTGCGAAGCTCTGGTAATACAACTATCAACAAGAGAAACATGGCCTCATAAAGTTTACAGCTGAGAGAGAGCTTTTACACTGATGGATGTTGGGTTGCTTTTGGCCTGAAGACAAGTTTTGCTTGGTCCATGTTATGTTTAAGTTTCTTTTCTTCCTTTTTTTTTCTTTGGTTTGGATAATAACTCTTATTATCCAAATAAAAAAAAAAGCCAGCGTGACCATCTGGATTTCTCTCTCTTGCATAATTGGGCAGCACAGAGCCTGTGTTCTGAAGTGGCAGCAGCCACGTGGGGCTCGGTACAGGCTGCACCCTTCACATAGGCCTGTGCTCGCAGTGAACTCAGCACTGCCCTCACTTGGACTGCTCCTAGAATGATTAACTCAGGCTTCTGGTCACATTTTAATTTATGACTCTTGAACTAGAAGGAGACGGGGATTTAAGCAAATGGTTATGTAATTACACTATGATAAAAATTCATCAGAATTAATTGTTCCCTTATACTGGCTTCAACAGATTTCTTGGACGCCTTTGGGGATTGTTATAATTATAAAACTAAAGAAGATATATCACACAACTTATAAATTGTAGAGTTTGTAGAACTGGGAATTTGCCCAATTTTAATGGCTTATTGGCTTTATTTTAATAGAGGACAGGATTCTAGACATTTCTCATTACTGATAACATACCAGAAAATTTACATTCCATTATTCTATTAGGTACTATTATCTTAACAACCTATTAAATCCTAACAAGGTACTTTGTTTAACAGGTGCTGATCAAATACTGAGACTAGGGAACATCAATTAGTAGCAGATTTCAAATGAGATAATAATGCATTAGCAAAATACTCTGGTTGTACTTTTTCAAGTCATTCGTAAAACAAAGAATGAATTGAGTCAACCTACCTCAAAGGCATAATCTGTTGTTTTCCCAGAAGGTGAAAGTCCAGGAGCTGGAAATGTAAAAATAAGCATCAGAGTAGACCTCAAAAACAAAGCAAAAATATTGTTATTTGAGAGTAAACTGGTATTTCAGCAGTGAACATAAATATTTCCCTTGAAGCCTTACCTGAAATACATTTTTCAGGTTTCCTTGTTGCCTACCAGATTAAAATTAAAACCTGCATTTTAAGAGAATGTAATGCTAACTTGATGCAGATTGTGTGAAAATAGTTACTTAAAACCTTTTCGCCGTTGAAATTAAACTATACTTTTGAAAACATGATGTGTAAAAACCCACTAGAAAAAAATCTAGACTTGAGTTCAGTTATTGTTAGAGAAGAGCTATTAGTAAACTCATAAATTACAGTCCTGCTTACACTTCTTATAGCAACTGTGATAATTTGTTTAAATTAAGATTTTTTTCCATGGAGGTTAATTATCACAGTAAGATATTTATATTTCTCAAGCTTACATATCAACTAATTAGTTTTCTTTGGGTAATTTAATACAAATTTTTATAAACTGACATTTCTTTGCAAAGTATCAGGTTTAGTTATGGCAGAAATGATTTGTCATATTGGGACAACACAAGAAGGCTGTACTTAATGGATTTTATCTTTGTTTTCATCCACTTATTTTTATCAGTCTTGGTCAGTCATAAGATTGAAAAAAGTCTACAGAACAATTTTCACGACCTTTTTTTTTTTTTTTTAAAGAAGAAGAGATCACAACTATCAGACAAAAATCTACCTTCAGTAGAAGTATCCTTAATCATAATTTGAATTTCTTTGATATCTATAGGCTTTAAAGAAATAATCTATTACTCCTGTTACTAAAGTTTAGGAAAAGACATAAATTGGATACTGGAAAACACTGAGATTATGTCTCTAAATGATGAATTTTATTGCCCCAAATAGGAAAATTATGTATCTTTGTTGAAACCAATTAAGAATTGCAGAAAATCCGCTGAAGACAAAATTCTGCACGTGTCCCTGAGGGCCTAAGAGGCAGGGCAAGCTTCTGCTTAGTGATGGCTGTCAAGGACCAGGAAGTCCCCTGGCTGGTCCTGATGGATGAGTCACTCTCTGGGCAGGAAAAAGTCCTCAGTTAGTTATTCTATCTGTTCTGCTCCCCAGCAGGCTTCTTTATGGGTTTCTGCTTAGGATCCTGTCTGTGCAGGTCCCTCCTTTCCATCCCTTACTGCTCTGTTTAGATTTGACCTTTTCTCCTAAGAGGTGAAATCAGTTTTTGTGTCAGTATAATTCATGTGACATTCTGAGGACATGCTGAAGCTACAGTGAGCTTCCTGCTGCTCTGTGGACAATAGAGTTGGTAAGGATTAAGACATTTGTAGGAACTGAAAACTTTGTCATTTAAAAATACATATTTTATTCATGGAGGTACTGGGGATTGAACCCAGGACCTCATGCATGTTAAGCCTGTGCTCTACCACTGAGCTATACACACCCCCTTATTTATAATTATTAAGAAATAGAATGTTGTTTTAAAAATTGATACAAGCAAATTTTTTTCCTTCTGGGAACCACATTGTTCTTTAGCTTCTTTTCTGAGATGTACTAGGACTTTCCAGAGATCTCATCTTGATTAATTCTGTTTGAATTCAGACAATCCTAAAATCCTATTCGTATCACCATTTTTAGCTTTGGTAAGTAATTCTATTTAAAATAGAAAGGCATTATAAATAGCATTAAATATACATTTGAGCCAAACACATAATCAGTAACAGATTCATAATTATACATAATATAAATATGGTATAATACATATAATTATACATAATATAATTAGAACTACATATTACCAATTTCAAGTAAAAAGGCAACTATTTTCATCCATCTTCCTCTCACATGCCTTGATTTTCTTGCTTTACACTTTGCCCAAATTTACTGGCAACAGTGGGAACTGAAATTGTGGCTAAACACAAAATGTATTATTACCTTGGGAGTAAGTATGAGAATGACCTGGGCATTGGCATCTAGGGAAAACAAAGAGGGGAAAAAAAAATAAGAAAGAAAGAAAGAAAAAAATGTATTGTGAAACCAGAACACCAAACGATAAGAAACCTTAAAGGAACTCACATTGCATCCTAGTCTTAAGATGCTACCAAAGTAGTAGCTACTGGTAAACACTGCACCATAGAAAAAGCCAGAAATCACCATGGACACTAAGTTGACTCAGAGGCTCTCCAGCGTTGTAGGCTCATTCTTTTACACTTAAGCAATCAATAGTCGATGCCTGCGGGGAGCTGAGATAAGCACTCTGGGGCTGCAAGTAAGTTTGATGGGGACTCAGCTCTTACTAGGCTTGGGGCTTTGACCCAATGTTAACTACTCGCATCTCATCCCCCTCACCCCTTTCTCCTGGAACTTTCCTTGTAGTTTCCGATTGTCTTCAGGGTGTTTGGCTTTTCTTCAAACGGGCTCTGGGCCGGGTGCTCCGGAAGCCCTCAGCGGGCTTGCCAGGTCACTGCCTCGCGCCCCCGTCCTTCCTCGGCTCCGCCGTGTCCCCTCCGCAGCCCCACCCTCGGTGTCCGCCCTCACCAGCCGCCTGAATTGCCATCACATCCATATCTTCAGATTTTCCACGTCCTCCTGTTTCTAGACGGTCCCTCCCTTGGCTTCTGCATCCCTTCCCTGTCCTGGCGTCCTCCTATTTATTAAACAGTCCCTTCTCCGGCTTCTCTTTCTGCGGCTCGCTGTCCCTTGGAGCCTCGCAATAGGTTTACGTTTCTCTCTATTGCTCTGGGGACCCTGTCGTAGTGGGGTCCAGTAGGTACGTGCGTGCACACCACCCCCTCACTCCCCAGCCCTGCCTTCAAATCTGGAATGAAAACATCTGAGAGGGAAAAGGGAGAAGGAAGGAAGGAAGGAAGGAAGGAAGGGCGTTAACTCAATGATGGTCAAGATCTCAAAAATGGTGAATTAAGTCAAAACCGGCGCGGGCCGGTGTGAGCGCCACCGTGAGTCGAGGCTGCCATCTCGTGGGCACGGCTGGAAACGCCGCGTGGAAGAGTTCCCGGGAGCATCCCGGAGGGCCTGAGCACCCGTAGCTTCTGCAGGGAAAAAGTAGGCGAGGCCCCGGCGCCGTTCTTAACAAGGCATTACTTTCGAGGTCTTTCCCAGCCCTCCAAGGACAAGAAAAGAGACCCAAAGGGAGGGATAAATCCAAACTCGAAGCTTTCCAATGAAGGGCCATGGGGGCACACACTTCCTTCCACTCATCACCCCTTCTCTTCTTATATTTTTCAAGCTCTTGCTACCTTAGTCCATCATTTATACTTATTTGTGGTTTGAATCCCACCCACTCTTGCCTTCCTGGGACCTCCATCTGTCCTAGCCTCCCCCTACTTGATCCTTGTCATCATATTTAAACAAGACTTTCATGCTTAAAACTCACAACCTCCTGTCCCCTCCCATTTGCCCACCTTCTAGTTTTCTCCTCCTGGCCTCCATCTGCTGACTCCATTTCCTTGCCTCCCACACATTCTTTTACCCCCTGAAATCTGGCACCTGTCTCTACAAGTCCCTGCTCTCCAGCTGTCCCCTCTCTTCCCAGACCTCCTAGCGCCTTGCTCTCACAGCACTGAACTGGGCACCCTCTCCTTGGGTAGGTGAAACACTCTTCTGGCTCCCAAGACTCCCTACTCCCCTGGGTGTCCTCTGATTGTTCTTTCTCCAGCTCCTTTTCCACTCTGCCCATTCCTTAAATGTTGGGTTCTGTCCTGGGCTGCTGTCAGTCATTCTGACCCTCCATCACCCTTCATAGTCGACGATGCATCAATGCCCCAATCTGGTTCTGTGGATTACTATGGAGTTCTTAATTGACTTCTCTCGGCTCCACCTTTGCCACCTCTTTCCCCCACACTGTGGTCAGGGGCATATTTCCAGTGATGTCACTTGCTAGTTTGGAAGTACTTCGATGGCTCCCCATAAAAATTCAGACTTGGCCCTGTTTCCCTGGCCCTGCTCACTTCTCCAGCTTGGCCCTCTTCCTGCTCCATCTCTGATGTTGAGCTCCTAGAAAATCAACTTTGTTCTTTTCATTGCATGGGCCACAAACTCTCTCTCTTGCCTCCAGAACTTTGTCCTTGTTATTTCCTCTTCTTGGAACATACTTTCCCCTCTCTTCTCCCAGGGAACTAGTGTTCTTTCTCATGTCAGTCAGATGTCATTTCCTCTGGGCAGTCCTCCCCAAGGCCCGAGGCCCTGGGGGACACCCTTTCTCTGTAGTCCATTGTACCCAAGTCTCCCTCCACATTAAAACTGTGATCACACTGTATTGCTGGTGCTCTGTTTCTATCCGCCTCTGGATTATAAATTTTGTGACAACAAAGCAAGATCTGTCCTTTTTCCCAACTTTATTGGCAGTGGCTGGCATAGTGCCAGGCAGGCACAAAATAAATCTTTAATACTAAATGAATGAATGAGTAAATGAACAAATGTAGACATTTAAAATCCCTTGACCTTCCCTCTTTTTCTGGTGTGCCAAGACTCAGAGCCTGACCTGGGGCCGGGAGAATGTGCTGTGGGCTCCCCCACCTTCTTAGGATGGTCGGAAACCACTGACAGGCTTCTTGTGCTCCCCCCGAGAAGCAGAGCAAACCATGGTTAGTGCAAGCCTCTCATCTACCCACTTCTGGCTCTGGCTCTGGCTCGTTTATTCTGGCTTCCCTCCTAGTGTCACTGATAACCTGGCCATGCTCTTGGCAAAGGCCAAACCTCTCCCTTGTGCACTAAACCTCAGCCTTGCTCAGCTCCTCCAAACATCACTAACAACACTTCTTCCTTTTCTCTCGTGCCTCTTCAAAATTCCCTCCCCAAAGATCTTCATCAGCATGAAAATGTTATTTCCCCCAGGTTATATCAACAAACAATCCAGCAACAACTTTCTCTTGTCCCTCTTCCCTCTCCCACTGCCGCCCCCACGCCTCTCCTTCCCTCCAGCTGACTACACCTGCTCTCTCTAATTTCTCTTCTCTCATCCTCTCCAGAACCTTTTCCAATGAGCTTTGTCCTGTGACTCCACTGAAACTTACACGGTCACTCATAACCTCCACCCAGTACTAATACACCACTCAGGTCTCAGTTCAGACCTGTCAGTGGCATCCTCCCGTTCACTCCCTCCTCCCTGGAAATACTTTCTTCCCTTGGTTTTCAGGAGACAACTCTCTGGTTTTCTTCTTACTGCACTGGCTTTCTTTTCATGCTCTTGACTCTAAATGCTGGCGGGTCCCAGTGTTCAGCCTGTGGATGCGTCTCTTCCCTCCGCGCTCACTCCCTTAGTGATCTCACCTGGTCCCATGGCCCTGAAGACCCTCTATGCTGATGACTTCTACTTTAATCTTCCTGTTTAGACCTCTCTGCTGAACTGCAGAATCAACTGCCTTCTCTCAAGCTTCTTCCCTATCCCATCTCTGACCTCTCTCCCTCCTTAATTGGCCAAGGCATTCTTTTTCCCACGAGGCATCTTAAAGTATGTGTTTCACAGTGAGGACTACTGCTTCAATAGCTTTCGAATATCTATAGGACACAATTAAAATTTCCTTAGTATAACAAGGACTATGAAGCCGGAGTATCTGAGTTCAAATGATGGATGTGCCATTTGCTTAGTGTATGACACTGGGCAAATTATTTTTCTCCATGACTTTATTTCTTTACCTGTAATATGATGATAATACAGTATTGCATAGGGTTGTTGTAAGGATTAGAACATGTAAAGTGTGTAGGACAGTGCCTGGCACATGGTAAGTGCATGGTAAATGTTAGCTGTTTTCTAATTCATGGCCTTTCACCATCTGTCTTCTATCTTCACCTTCTCATGTGAAGGTAAGTCCAGACTTTAACTACTTTTAGATCCTGGAACTGCGACTTTTGCCTCTGGTGCTGCTTTTCCTTTTTGCCTAAAATTCCTGTCTAGTCTCCCTCCTTTCTCCCTCTTTAGCTTCACCTTGTAGTACATTCCCACCCCCCACCCCCATGTTTTCCCAGGCCGACTTGTGCACCTGCACATTCAACAGGCATTTAACAGGCAGCTACTACGTACCTGGCATTTTTGGAGGGGAAGTCAGACGTGTCATAATGTTTATTTTAATACCGTGACTCCCGTACGTGCCAGGGGGGTCAAGCTCTTGGTGATTTCTCACATCCATCTCTCTTCTACACCCTCTGTCCGTTCTGTTCTGCACAGGCCCATTTTGCCCTGTCCCCTCATGCAATTCCCGCTAGACTGTAAACTGCTCCAGTCCTTCGTCTTTGTATCCCCAGCACCAAGAATAGTTTTAGTCACATTACGTACAGCCAATAGGTATATGCTGATCGGATACATGCATTTGTTTTGGTCACTGTGCCAGGCTCTCCACTGCCTGCTTCGATCTGGGACTAAGCAGCCTCCTCTCTGGGCCTTAGTTTTCTCAACCGGAGAACATGCAGAGTAAAAGCGGCCTCACCGCGCAGCGCTTGGCTGCTTGGCACACGGACAGCGCCGGCCCGGCTCGCGCGCAGCGGACGCGCCCTGCGGCACCCCGTCCCCGAGATCTTGAAAGTGACCGGAGGAAGAATGCGCGGGGCCTGGGCGGGTCGCTCCCCGCGGGCTGCGTGGGCACGGCGGCACCCTCCGGTCCCCTGCCTGCCCGCCCGCCCGGCCGACCCCGCACTCACGCTGCGCGCTCCAGTTGCCTCAGCAAGTGCGCTACCCGGGCGCGAGCGGCAGCGGCCATGGCTGCGCGTGGTGTCCTCCTCGCGGCCCCGCCCCCGCCGCCGGCCAATCCCGGCCGCCGCCTCCCGCCCCGCCCCCCCCCGCCCTTGCCCGCCCCCCGGCTCCGTGGGGTCACCCGCCCCCGCTTCGGCCCCCCGGCTCCGGACAGTTTCCCTACGGTCAAAACTACGACTTACCCGGTGCAAAGTCTCACCGTCCACCTTCGAAATTGCCGTGAAGGAAACTGCTCCGTAGGGTTTTGAGTACAGGTCTCTGTTTAAAACCCTCTACTCATGTCGGGGACGTGGGGAAAGGGAGAAACTGGGGCATTCTTTTTCCACTCTAACTTCTTTAAAATGCTATTTTGCCTTTTCAGAGTATTTTCAGAATAAATTAAGACAGTGTATTTAACTTTATGTTAACAGTAAACAAGAACCTTGCAAAAAGCCCGAGGATACTTTTTTTTTTTACAAGGCCAGTGCTGTGTCCAATGTTAAATCAATTCACAAAACCAAAGGCAGAAAAATTCCCAAACAAAATAACAACAACAACAACAACAACAACAACAACAACAACAACCCTGGACAGTTGACAACTTAAAAGGTGTTAAATGCTTTACGAATGGCTTGGCTTTTAATGAAGTTGTTCAGGATACCATTAAATGGTTTCATCAGTAGTTAATACTTTCCATGGTTACAAGGGGACCCGGGGGACTGGCGTCAAGTGCCCCATGTCCCATGGAAACGCTGATCAATGATGGCAAAATTCAACTTTATCAGAAAGTATTTTCAGACAGTAACAAATGAACATTTGCGTTTTTAGTAACCTATTATGAAATCTGAATTAATCTTCTTTCATAGCAGTTTCTAAAAATATAAAAATGAGACAATACTGAAAAAAAAGGAAGACAAAATGAACTCCCAATTTTAATTTCCTATCAATTGTCAGACCGAAAAGCAAGAGTAGAGTGGCTCCCCAGAGTATAGCAGCAGCAAACCCTCACCCCCTCCATGTACTATGAACCCTCTTCAGGAGACAATTTTAACAAAGATGAGTTACTGAAATCAATTAGGGAAGGAGACTCAGGATAGTTGTAGACATTTCACCTCCTAATCAAACTAGCTCAGGTCAATTTGACAAATGTATCATGTGGGTTTCTTTCTTCCCCAAACAGACCCTACTTGAAGCTTTAAAAAACTGGGGACGTAAGTGTTGATAAAGATTTAATTTAAGTATAAAAATTAGGATTAATGAGAGATGATTACCATTATTTAGCAAAGCCCCAAATCACCATGTACAGTAAATTAATGTTTTCAGTGTTGAAAAGCATTAAATCTTTTTTGAAAGAGACACCAGTTGTACTATACTTCCAGTATTTTATCTGATACCCAAACAAGTATGAGTTTGTCTAATAAAAGTGGTCTCGCTGAAAACAAAATTTAGCTGCTACGTGTTTTTTAGAAAGTAAATGAAAATAATCTGTACCAGATATCCAGGTCACCGGCTTTACTTAAGATTTGTACCAAGAGCCAAAAAGTTAAAAGCAACATTAGATACAAACTTTTATTAAATAACCTTTACAACAGTTCTGCAAATGTAATCTTTCTGTTCCCCTCTTTGATACAGAAGTTTACCAAAATAATGCAAAAATCAATCTAAGTCTCTGAAATATGACCAGCTCCCCCTCACACCACTCCAAAGTTTAAAAGAAAAAATTGGTTGTTTAAAAAACAGAACTCACTCCAGCTTCCACCTAATTCTTATGCCCTTAAATACAGCCTTTAATTTCCAGCCCAAGTTTGGTTGTGGGAAATACATTAATGTGTCGAGTTCAGTATTTACATACTATCTTGAGAGGAAGGCAGTCCTGTCCCTTCAATCTCAAGCCAATGAAGGCAGCGGCCACATCTTCCGCATCCCCTTACAGTACCTAGAGCTTAGTAACAGTTCTTAGTACAGTTCTCGGTTTTACAAGCGGGTCCAAGGGTGAAATTTACTTCCTCCTCTTTCCTCCGTGGTGTTGCCCTCCTTTTCTCCTGCCACCCAAGCCAGGCGGCGCGGAATTCATCTTGCCTCCCAAGCCACCTTTCCTCTTCCCTCCCTGGCTGGGCGGGCCCCCTTTCCTCTTACCCCCAGGACCCTGTCGGCCTCCCTTTCTCTTGCCCTTCTGACTCATTTTCCTCCTTTTCGCCGCCTCTTCCTGGTCCTCCTCCCTCATCTGCTTATTGGTGGCCCTCGTCACGTCCATTTGAGGCTTTTTGCTGTTCATCACTCGCAGCATTTCCAGCTGGCTCTTTTTCTCGGCAGCAAAGTCCCCGAAAAGGGGCTGAAACTTCCTCTTCTTGCCGGAGCCCCGGGGCGCCTTCTCCTTGGGCAGGCGCTCCTGGAAGCGTCCCACAGAGGCGGTGGAGACCCTGGCCACCTGCATGGCGCGGCCCAGCTCCTCCTTACTCTGGTGTCCGGTGGGGTGCATGCCGGTCGCGCTGGGCAGCTGTATCTTGTGTGCGCGGGCCAGGTTACGCAGCCGGTTCAGCTCGTTCTTAGCCACCCGTTCCTTCTTAGCCTGAATCCGCTTGGCGAACTGGTCCTCCATGGGGTCAGCACTGCCGGGCACCTCGATCAACCATTCCTTGGTGTCGTCGCGGGCGCGCTGGTAGCCCCAGCGGCGGCGCCACTGGCCGCTCACCTCATCCCACACCAGATTGGTCTTCTTCTTGGGACGGATGCCCTTAAGGCGCGCAAACTGCTGCCAGCGTGTGAGCGGCCGCGGCCGGGGCACCGGCTTCTCGCGCGGCAGACGAGTGGTGGGCTCCGGCAGCCGCGCCACCAGCGCCTCCTCCACGCGCTCGGTGGGCAGCTGCCACAGCTGGTTGATGAGCAGCTGCGTGTTGTCCCGCGCCAGGGCCCGCAGCTCGGCCTCCTGCGTGGGTCCCGCGTGCCGCAGCCCTGTCGGGGGGTTCCGGTCCAAGGCCAGCAGGTTACCCAGGTCGAACTCGAGCTCCAGCTCCTTGTGCACCGTGATGCGCTGCAGCTTCTCTGCTTCGTCTCGCTCCGCCTTTGCCAGCAGCTCCTCCACGTTCTGGCCCTCCATGGCTCCGGCCCGGCTCACTCGCTCCGGGAGACACTTTCAATTACTTCTCTGCCAGCGCCAGCTCAAACCCGGCAATACAACCACGTGCGGCCACCCAGACGCTCGTCCCGGAAGAGAAAGCTTCCCTTCCGGAGCACCCGGAAGGGGCTCACAATGCGGGCAACCCGAGGAGAGGCCGGCAGAGGGCGGTGTTGGAGAGCAGATGGGATTAGAGGCGGCCCGCTTTGGCCCCGGCCTCGGTGTAGGCGGAGCAGGAAAGGAGCCCCGACTACAAATTCCAGGATGCAGCAGCGTAAGGAAGCGGCCCGAGCTTTCGGGGGCCGCAGATTCAGGGTGAGGGTCCCACTGTGACTGTGTTACAGTTTTAGTGTAAGTCGGTTCCCACGATGTTTAGCTAATCAGCTCGTCTTGGGACTAGACACTGTATTTCACCAGAGCCCTGACACGTTCATGGGGGTCCTTGGTGTGGCCCGAGAAGGACCCTTCCCACAGATAGGCCTAAAGCCGAGTGTGGAGGAAGACCTGGTTTGCTTCGAAGCGAGCGGGCCTGGCAGTTAGAACGCCCCGGGTGGGCGCGGTGGTGGGCGCATCCCAGCAAGCTGATGTCTGGTGGCTCAGAGCCCCGCGGCCTCACCCTCTCAGGGCTTGTGGCGAAAGAGCGCGGGGCTCTGCAGTTAGACTGCCTGGGTTGCAACCTTGACTGCGCTAGTGTGTGACCTTCCTCTGTTTAACTTGTCTGGGCCTATTTTAAAACCTGTAAGATGAGGATACTAATAGTATCTATCTCTTGGGGCTGTTATAAAGGTAAATGAGTTAATACGCTCCCAAGGGAGCTTATCCTGGGGTCTGGAGCATATCGTGTTCAATAAATGTGAGCTAAATACCAATTATTATTTAATCTTCATAATGCCTCTGCTGAAGAGACACTCTTATACAGTGGTTAAACACCAGGTTCTTGAATCAAAGTACCTAGAATAAGATTTAGGTTTATTGTACCTGTGTCGGACAGGTTGTTTAACCTAAGTCCTATTCATAAGTTGATAAATGTGAAGCATTAGTTTCTGGTAAATAGTAAGCAGTTAGTAAGTGTAAGGTGTTGTTTTTCTCCATGTTCCACTGATGACAAAGGAAGGCTCAGAGGGGTAAAATGGCTTGTCCAAGTTTATACAACTAGGAAATACGGGAGCAGGAGGTATCTTAACTCTGGCTTTAAGACAGCATACATATTCTCTGCAGTGTGTCCAGGCTCTTGATACTCGAAAAGTGTGGTTTGTTGATCAGCCGCATAGCATCACCTGGGGGCTCGTTAGAAATGCAGAATCACTGGCCTCACCGCAGATGTCATGATTCAGAACCTTCATTTTAACTAAGTGATAAGTGTGTACATTCAAGTTTGGGAGGCACTGCTGATTGTGTGGTTTACAGGTTTTGTTTTCCTTTAATGGGATGTTGGGAGGAGTGAAGAAGGGGTAGCTGGAGATTTCACCCATAGAAATGGACATAGTAGAATTTGACACAACATTGTAAAATCATTACAAATCAATAAAAAAAAAAAAAAAAAAAAGAAATGGACGTAGTAGCTGTAAGGAAATAGATTTGAGTTTCAGCCAGAGAGGGCTTTACATACAGCCCCATCTATGACACCTGCCCCAAGTTTGTTCTCTTTTGGAGCTGCTACCTTTCCTCAGCTCTGCATTTGTTCATTCACTCATCGGACATATAGTGAGCACATTTTATGGGTCAGGCATTGTGCTATAATATTCTTTCTTCATTTAAAAAAAAAGCATTTTAGGATTTGCTGGTTTTTTTCTGAGCCTTTGCCTTAACACTCAGCACTAAGTCTTTAATACCAGTTATCCCATGGGGCCAAGGCTAGGTCAAAGGTCATATTAGGTAACTGCTTAGAACCTTAACTGCTTTTGGGATTTGCTGTAGGAGACCGTTAAGTTCATTGATAAGGCTGCTCTGGGCTTGGCTTAGCTTCTGATTTATTCATTCATTTAATGAACATTTGAATCACTACCATGTTCCAGACATTATTGAGACCTTATGGAACAGTGGAGAAGAAAGAAAGGTTAAGAGAAATTTACGATTTGTCAATCCATGTGGTACACAACATTAACAAATTAAAGAATAAAAACCATATGATCACAGTTGGGCCTTAAATAGGAAGTACAACGAGGTAGGATTTAGCTCCTCTCTCAGTCTTCTGAGTTAGGGGGGAAAAAGCAGATGTTGCTAGGTGTTGAGTAGTATGAATTTTCACTGGATGAAATGCTATTTGGTTTGATTCATATAGGTCAGCTCTTAACTTTGTTTTATGTTCAACTTTTTTAATAATCCAAGTCGATTTTAATTTCCTTGATGACTGGAGACTGACTTCTTATTTCCACTTTGCTGCGCATAGGGCTGAATACATAATAGGTGTTCAATACATGATTGCTTTAAAGAATAAGCCTAATACATAGACTTTTCTAAATTACAAAGGGATTAGTCTTGGCTGTTAGATTCAAGGTGAGCAAAACTGGTAAGACTGGGATTTGGGGCTTTAAAAAATATCTTATTGAGGCAAGTAGCTATGTCATGATCTCCAGCTTGCATTTGCATCATCGTTATGTTAGACAAGACTGTGCAGTGTTAAGTAAAAGAAAGCGTAGCAGGGATGTGCAGGTATATGTGAATATAGTTTCATGGTATAGGAAAGGGTCGTACATAGTCTTTTCTGCTGGATCCTGCATTCACTTAGATTTACTTTCTAAACACTTCTCAGTTGCCCCTTTTTGGTAGCGGAAATTGTTAGGGATGATTCAACCATTCTTTATGTTCCCGCTGTGAACATAGTTATTTTGAGTATTTTTGTCTAGAAAATTCAATGTTCCAGTAATTTGATAAAATAGCAGAGAAGGGCCCTTAAAATGCTTACATTATTTCCACATGGCTAATTTTTACTGATTTATAATTTAACTTGGAAGTACTTAAAGGGAAAATTTAATTTTGAAAATTTCTTTATCCTGAACAAAATGCTTGTGTAATCACGTGCTTCAGTTTAGTCAGAAACTGATACACAAAATCTATTTTGTTGTTTTTAAAAGGAAGAAGATATAGCTTAAGGTTTTGTGTAGTTAGTGTAGAAGCAGATAGAATAACTACCAAACATTCTACATTTGCCTAAAAGGAACTTTGGAGTTTAGGATAGGAAAAATGATGATAGCATTTTAGAGTTGATTTAAGTTGTTTTGTTCTCTGTAAAATACACAGCAGCTTTTGTTTTAGAGAACTGCATTTGCCAAAATTTTATCATCACTTGTAAGACGTGTAAGCACCACTGGCTGATGGTTTTCATTCATAGGATTTCGTCACCACAGCCCAAGGGAATGAGATTGGTGTTAGGCTTTAGATTTTACTTCTATAAAGAGTGCAACATAAGAATGAAAGTTTGATATAAAAAGGAAAACTGAAGTTCCAGAATTTTAGGGATATTTGCACTTAAAGAATCCAATAACAGAACATTTAGATACATTTATTAAACTATCATTTTCTATTATATTTTCACTTATGAAAATAAAATTGCAATCAGTAAGGAATCTTTCTGTTTTTAAATCAATAAAATTTGAACGTTTTTGTAAATAATGAGAGTAGATTTATTCCAGATTAGTCAGCTGAGCTCTAAATTCCTTTCTCCTGAAGAAAGCACTTGCATTGCCAATTTGTCTTTGCAATCCTAGACCCTGTGTGAACACATATTGATCCGCCCATCAAATTTTTCTTCTAAATTTCCTGCATGAGCAGTATCAAGAATGCACAGGGAAGTTATTCCTATGCCAAGCAGACATTAATTCTTGGCTCCTCTTAACCAAAAAATTGTTCCTCAACATTATTAACCCATTATTTTTAGAACGTATCTGTGAAAAATGAAAACAGACAGAAAAACTAAAAAGTATGACCAAATACATGATAAATTCTGTAGCCTACACTTCTCTTTTTCTAGGTGTCTTTGTTTGCCAAAGGAAGACAGCAAAGGAAAGAGCCTCTTAATGGCAAGTAAGTGTGTCACTGCATCCTTGTCAGTATCCCAAGAGTGCACTGCGGACTCATCTGGCTCCCTGAGCACTTGGTAACGCAGAAGATCCAGTTGCTTGTGGTGTGTGTACTCTTCCCCAAGGCCTAACTAGGACTTACTATTTAGAATGTATAAATAATGTTCCTGGCATTTTCCAGTATTTATTTCAATTGCCTTATTATCCAAGACAGTTTGAATTTCAGATGCGGAAGCTGCCTTCTTGTGGTGGGTCCTGGATTCCCTTCTCTGGAAAGCCTGTGGCTTTCAAAGGAGTTGTAGTTTAGGTTTCAGGCTTCAGTTTATTCATCTGGAAAATGAAGATTTTTAACTGGGTGGCCTTTACAATTCATCTCTATGATCCTTTTGATAAAAAGCTATGCTCTTCTTCAGATGTTCCAATATTAACTTCTTATAAAGTGCTTTCTCTCCTGATTGTTGATTAAAGTTTTTGACTGATACATCCACTTTACAAACCTCCCCCTCTTCCTGAGTCATTTATCTCATTTCCTAGGCTGTTGTATGACTCTACATAGTGAGACAGCTTCCTGTGTTCACAAGGAGACCGTGACTACTCAAGTGCTAATCAGGTTTTAATAACGTGGAGGATGATTGTTGTTTCCTAAGTTATTCATGATGCTTTTCTCTTTTCTTTTCTTTTTTTCCCTTACTGTTAAAATTCTTTGAGCATTGAAAGGTAGGGTAGAGAATGAGCAGAGTATAGTCCATTTTACTATTTGTTGGTTATTCTGGAAAAGTATCTCATAGGGAAGAAGAATAGAAGATATGTTCTAAAGATATTTGTAAAAATATTTATATTTATAAAGTCAAGTCTGGGAATGAAAGATGAGGGTGGACTGGCTTTATCTGTATCTTTCCCAGCCCAAGATCTAGGACTGATGATGTTCTTTGATTATTACAATTATAGGAAAGTTTTAAAGAAAGCTTCAGAGTTAACTCCCTCAGATAATAAAATTGGGGCAGTTTTGTTTCATAGTTTGGTGTTGCTTCAGAGAAAGCTAGTCAGAGAATTTCAATATAAGGAGGGTAAAGTACAGGCATACCTCAGAGAGATTGCAGGTTCAATTCCAGACACCCCAATAAAGTGAATATTGCAATGAAACAAGTCACATGAATCTTTTGGTATCCCAGTGCATGTAAAAGTTATGTTTACATGACAGTGTAGTCTGTTAAGTGTGCAAATAGCATTATGCCTAAAAAGACAATGTACATACCTTAACTAAGAACACTTTATTGGTAAAAATTGCTAGCCATCATCTGATAGTGCAGGGTTGCCACAAACCTTTCAATTGGTTAAAAAAAAAAAGGCAATATCTGTAAAGCACAATAAAACAAGGTATTCCTGTGGAATAAAGTGCAACAACATTGCTGGTTTGTTTAGTAATTATCATTCTGAGCATGAGTCTTGGCGATTTCTGGCCCGATCGCTTGAGGACAAATTCCTCAAGGGATCACCAGCCCATGTGAAAAATGGGATAACATTATTTCTTGGTTTTAGAGTTCTCTGAGTGGGAGTTGTTATTCAAACATACTTTTGCAAAGAACCCTTGAGGGGTAGTCCGGAGACAGGTTCTGGCTCCATCTCTGACACTCCATAGTTGTGGGTGCTTTAGTAAGTCACTTCACCCTTCCCTGTCAGTTTCCTTGTCTATGAAGTAAGCTTCACTAGTTTCTGTCCACGCTGCTTCTAGCTCTGTGTAGCGTTCTACTTTTGTTAAGAGACCTCAACAGAAAAGAGCAGGTGATGGGGAGACATGGACTTGAAGACAGACGTTTTTAACTGGGGTTCCATGAGTGAATTTCAGAGGGACATGAATCCTCTGGTGTTTTATGCAAACGTGTATGCACGCATGTGCATTTTGATGAATAGAAGATCTCTTTTCCCCAGCAGACTTTCTAAGGCCTCTGTGACTCTCTACCCCTCCGCTACAAGGTTGAGAACTAGTGTACTATAGAAGAGGGATATAAATTAAGGCTAGAGGAAGTAATTGGTGAAGGTTTCATGGAAGAAGAAAAACTTGAGTTGGCCTTTGAGCCTGGATAGAGTTTGAATCGATGGGCATTCCAGTAGATGGTAGCAATATGAATGAACACATGGAGCCAGTGTTTATGAAGCAAGTACAATGTATCCAGCAATGCTTATCTTTATAAATGTTCACAATGGGCCTAGGAGGTAGCTACTATCGGTATCCTCATTTTATAGATGAGAAGACTGAGGATCATAAGGGTTAAGTAACTTGCCCAAGTCAATCAATTCTTAAGTGGTGGAACCAGGATCTGAATCTTTGCAGTTTAATTTCAACCCAGGTACATAAGCACTGCACTATAGAGCTTCCTCTCTGTGGTCCATTAGCAGTTTGTTTGCCTAGAATAGATGATTTGTGTTAGAATAGATGACAGGTAAGAAATAAGCATGGCTAGATAAGTAGGGCAGTACCAAACATGGAGCACTTTTAGGATCAAGAAGAAGAATTTGGATTTTTTTAAATTAATTTTTTTAGTTGTGATATAGTTGATGTACAATATGAGTTATAGGTATACAACATAGTGGTTCACAATTTTTAAAGGTTATACTACATTTACAGTTATTCTTAAATATTGGCTATCTTCCCTGTGTTATACAATATATCCTTGTTGCTTATTTATTTTGTACATAATAGTTTGTACCTTTTAATCCCATACTCCTATCTTGTCCTTCCCCTGGTCCTTCTTCCTACTAGTAACCACTAGTTTGTTCTTTCTATCTGTGAGTCTGTTTTCTTTTTGTTATATTCACTAGTTTGTTTTATTTTTTAGATTCCATATATACATGATATTATGCATTATTTAGCTTTCTCTGACTTATTTCACTTAGCATAATACCCTCCACGTCCATCCATATTGTTGTAAATGGCAAATTTTCATTTTTTATGGCTGAGTAGTATTCCATTGTATATAGATACACCACATCTTTTTTATTCATCCATCAGTTGGTGAACACTTAGGTTGCTTCATATCTTGGTGATTGTAAATAATTCTGTTATAAACATTGGGGTGCATGTACCTTTTTGAACTGGTGTTTTCATTTTTTTTTTTTTTTTGGATATATACCCAGGAGTAAGATTACTGAGTCATACGGTAGTTCTGTTTTTTAGTTTTTTGAGAAACCAGCATACTGTTTTCCACATTGGCTGCACCAATTTACATTCCCACCAACAGTGTACAAGCGTTTCCTTTTCTACACATCCCTGCCATTGTTTGTTATTTGTGGTCTTTTCGATGATAGCCATTTTGACAGGTGTGAGGTGATACCTCATTCAGTTTTAATTTCCATTTCTATGATGATTAACAGTGTTGAGCATCTTTTCATGTGCCTTTTTGCTTTCCATATGTCTTCTTTGGAAAAATACCTATTCAGGTCTGCTGCCCATTTTTTAATTGAGTATTTTTTGATGTTGAGTTGTATGACTTATGGTAATCCAGTTAGAAATTTTGCTCCTTTGTGTTAGTCTACTACCTAAGAAAACCACCCACCCTCATCACATTATCCTGTTTCATTGTCTTTGTAGCACTTATTTACTTATCTAAAAATTTTTTGTTGTCTGGCCTCTTTCACTTTCCCAGAGTAAACTTTGAGAACAAGATACTTTGTCATGTTCACTGCTGTAGCTGTGGTGCCTAGAACAGTGCCTTGAACATTCTAGAATAGTGACAAATATTTGTTGACTAATGCTCAATAAATACCTGTTGAAGGAATAAGATATAGTCCTTGCTCTCAAGAACTTGATGGTCTAGTAAGGAATGGAAAATAAAAATATTTCAGACTGTAAACATACGAGGAATCAAGCCATTACAAGATAGTAAAATAGAATGAATTTAGGCTTTGAAGTCACAGACCTTGGTTCAAGTCCTCGTCCTGCCACTGAGTGTTATGGGCTGAATTGTGCCCTGACTCCCCATTTATACAATGAGCACTAACCTCCAGTACCTCACAATGTGATCTTATTTGGAGATAGGCTTTCTATAAATGTAATTAAGTTAAAATGAGAACATTTGGGGTTGCCCTCATCCAGTATGACTGGTGTCCTTATAATAAGAGGAAATTAGGACACACGACACACAGAGA
Organism: Camelus dromedarius; assembly: GCF_036321535.1. Lineage (NCBI taxonomy): Eukaryota > Metazoa > Chordata > Mammalia > Artiodactyla > Camelidae > Camelus > Camelus dromedarius. Next base: position 9,480,829 of record NC_087465.1, on the reverse strand, counting down.
GAAAATGACATGAAGACATGGAGAAGATGGCCATCTCCAAGCCAGAAAGAGAGGCGAGGGCAGGTCCTTCCCGCACAGCCCTCATAAGGAGCCCGCCCACAGGCGCCTTGGTCTCTGGGCTCCAGCCTCCACAACTGCGAGGAGATGTGTGTCTGTTATTGGAGCCACAGCCCATGGTGCTTTGTTAGGGCAGGCCTGGAAAACAAATCACGCCGACCAACTTAAGTATTGACTTCATTTTTTTCATCTGTAAAATGAAGAAAAATTACAGTATCTCTCTCCTACTATTGTGAGGTTTGTGTGTTAATGCATGCACAGTGTCTGAAACATACAAAGTGCATGTTAGCTTTTATTACTGGTACTGAAAGCAGTATTCAGTGTGGTTGTTACATCCTTTAAGTAGCAGATTGGTTTATCTCTTACTATTTTGGAGGTGTCTGTAGGCATTCACATTTCCGTTCATTTTGAGTTATCAAAATCTCAGCTTAATAGAATTGGAGATTAAAATTTATGGTCCAAACTATCCTCTAAAAATACCTCATATGCAAATTATCACAACCAAAGTGTGATGTTTAAAAATAGTTAAGACCATTAGCTTAAAGCTACAGAAGTCCATGTACAGAAAAACACCTCAAATAGAATGTTAGTTTTTTTTTTTTGGTCTTACAGGAGGAACTTAAAAAGAGATAAAGAAGTTATAGGTGATTTGCATCAAATACATCGGTAAATTACAAACCCCACAATAAAATATACTATATTCATGTGTAGGCAAAATAAAAAACCTGCTTAGTGAGATATATTTTTGAAGATAAAAGGGCTCCGTTTACTTTGCCCAGAGCTTTTTTTTGTAATAGTTGGTAATGTCACAGACCTCTTGATCTTTGAAAAAGGTAGCAAAAAAAAAGGTACATTAGAAAAGTGTTAAAAGGATCAGTGGGGAGGATCAGCATCTCTAGAAATGAATGCTTTAGGGAAGAATCACACTTGCTTTCTCCCAATTTGTTCTAGTTGTACAAGGCATCCTTCAGTAAAGGCTCATTGGAATTTTCTTTAATCATGAATGTTGGAAGTTGGCCTAGAAGAATCTTTTTTGATAGTGGGATATAATTTTGTTTTTAACAAGGAATCTTGAATATTATTGTGGATTCTAAATCTCAGTCTAATTAGTTTGCCCATCTCAGGCATTATCAGAAAAGTGATAGAAATAGTAAACTTGCTGTCAGGTAAAGGTACTAGCATGTTGCTCCCCACACAGCACTTTTGGAAAGGCTGCCAGTATAGGTTCTCAGGTTGTTTGTAAGGGTCATTCTCTTCGTGTGGAGCCTTTCCGCTCATGCAGGTGGTAGTGTGAAGGAGGAGACTGGGAAGAAAGTGCTAATGGGAGTGGTACATGTCAAATGTTGGAAGATTTAAAAGCAATCCTAGATTATATTTAAGGAACGGCTTTATTTTTCAAGAAAATATTTACACAAAGTAATACATGAATATATGCTTTTGAAAAATTCAGACAATGTAGAGGCATAGAATCCTTTGTCATCCTCTCTCTTCTTTCTGAAATTCTTACTTTCTCTCTACAGAGATAGAAATTGTTAACCTTTGATAAGTTTACATTCATGTATAAGTAAATACACACATCTATAATTTAAAAAACACATATAGGATAATACTCTTTAAGTTTTGTCCTGTGATTTGCCTTTTTTCCCTCTTAATAGTAAATATTGATTAGAATTGGCTAGGTTGTCTTGCAGGAACAAATTAAGGCTGAAATTTTAGTAGTTTAACTCCTCAAAATCTATTTTTCATTCATATTTGTGGATTGGTAGGGGGGCTACTGCAATATCATTATGCCATATGTAGTATATATATTTTAAATAACTGCATAGCAATCCATAGTGTGACTGTATTATAATTCAGTTAACTATCCCTAGGGATGGATGCTACAGTCATTCTCATCCTTACACTGTTGCAATGGACATATTTGCATATTTATCTTTATACATAATTGGGACAGATTCTGAGTAAATAGATCACTTGGATCTGGATCAAAGGGTAATTAAATATTTGGTTTTGATGCATACTCCAAAATTACTCTCCAAAAGGACTGTATCAATCTGTATTCTCACCAGCTTTTGATAGTATCAATATTTTTATCTTTTGCTTGTGTTGTGGATAAACTATAATAACATTTGTTTTTAATTTGCATTTTTTATTAGTAATGAGATTAACATCTTGTGATCTATCTCTTTGTATCCTTTGACTATCTTTCTATGGATTTTTTTTCTTTTTTCCTATTAATTCATAGCGACTTTTAGTAAATATGTATGTGTTTATATGTACATGTACATGTATATGTGTATATATGTGTGTGTGTGTATTTCCAGTTTGTGGATTATGTTTTAACTTTGCTATAGTAAACTTTTATGGACAGCCATTCTTAATTATAATATAGTCACATTTATCATTCTTTATGCTTTTGTTAGTGATTTTTATGTCTTGTACAATAAATCTGCTCTGAGGTTATAGATACATTATCCCATGTTTTCTTTGAAAATGTTTAAAGTTTTGGCTTTTACATTTAGTATATCTAGAAGTGATTTTTGTGTTTGATGTAAGCTAAGAATCCAATTTTATTATTTCCTTATAATCAGGGATTCTAGCACTGCTTATTTAAAGTTCCATCTTTCCCCCAATAACCTGCAGTGCCATCTGCTATATATCATTTTAATGTATACAAAGTTATATTCCTTTGTTTTCTAATGTTTATTATTTATTTGTTCCATCCCTATGTCTTGATTACTATAACTTCCAAAAAATTTTGCTATTCAATACAGAAAGTTCCCTGTTTCAGTCTTCCTATTAGAAATGCCTTGTCTAGTCTTGAGCTTTTGCTCTCTGATATGTGTTTTAGAATTGGTTTAAGTTCCTGAAAAAGCACTGTTGAGCTTTTTCTTTGAATATCTGCTTCACTTTGGAGAGAAGTCATGACATCTCAACAGTATTGCATCTTTTTATATATTGACATGATACATCTCTCATTTATTTAGGCTTTCTTTAATGTCTCAATAATTCTCCATGAATGTCTTGCACAGCTTTTCTTAGATTTATTTCTTGGTACCATATATATTTGTTTCTATTATGAAATATATTAATAAGGTATGTTTTTAATTGTTGCTGCTGTATAGTAATACAATTGATTTTTGAATATTGATTTTACATCTGGCCACCTTGCTGAACTTTTTATTAATTCTAATAATTTATTTTTATTTATTATGTATAAAATAATTTTTTGTTTCTTCCTTTCAAGACCCTAAACTTTTAATTTTTTCTTATCTTACTGCATTTGTTAGAACCTCCAGTAAAATTCTGAGTAGATGGGTAATTGTAGATATCCTTGTCTTATTCCTAATTTTCAGAAGAATCCTTTGATAATGTTTTATCATAAGAATGATGCCCTATATAGGGTGAGGAAACTCTACTCAACTCCTAAATTGCAGATACCTTTTCTAATGAGTTAGTGCTGAATATTATTAGAACTTTTCTGTATCAGTTAAAATTACCATGAAATTTTTTCTCTTTTAGTATGTAAATATGGTAAATTATATTTATAAATTTCATACATTTCACATTTTGGGATAAACCTGCTTGGTTGTAATGTGTTATCTTTTTTTATAATGCTGGATTTGGTTTGCTAACGTTTCGTTTACATTCCTGCATCCGTGTTCATGGGTGGGTGGGCCTGTAATTTTCCTCTTTACACTATCCTTATCTGGTTTGGATATTAATGTTATAGTAACATCATTGGCTAAATTGGGGAGTATTCTTCTTTTTGTCATTTCTGGTAGAGTTTGTGTAAGATTGGAACATCTGATTACTTGAGAGTTTTGTAGAATTCGTGTGCGCAGTCCTCTAGGCTTAGTATTTTCTTAGTGAGGAGATTTTAAAGTTCTAATTCCATTTTATGAGATGGAGTCATATGACTTCTCAAAACAATAAGATATATTGGTAAGATATATATTTCTAGAAATTTGTCTGTTTTTTCTAATGTTTCAAATTTATTGGCATAGAATTTCAGAATAGTCTCTTTAAAAAATTCTCCTCTTTATCTGAAGTTATGTCCCTCACTTCAGTCCTAGTATTATTTTGTCTACTCACTTTTTTTTCTTGATCAGTCTTGCCAGAGGATTTTCTCTTTAATTAATTTTTGCACAGATTTATTTCTTGACTTGGTTAATACTCTCCGTTGTATCTTTATTTTCCATCTTATTAATTTCTGCTTTTTTATTCATCTTCCTTCAACTTAGACATTATCATTCTTTTTTTAAAATTTTTTTCTATAGTTCAACCTTGGTTCACTAATTTTCAGATTTTGTTTTTTAATATGTAAGTATTTAAAGCTAAGCCTTTCCCTTCAAGTAATATTTTCACCACTTCTCACAAAACTTAAAGTACTTTGATTTTCACTCAGTTCTCTGTGTTTTCCTGGAATAAATATATTTTTCCTTCTAAATTTAACTTTTCTGTGTCTTCATGATGTAGGTATGTTTCTTGTGAATAGTATATAGCTGGGTCTTAAAAAATCCACTGACAGTATCTATCTTGTACTGGGAAGCTTAATCCATTAATATTCAATGGAATTTAGAATGTATTTGGATTTGTTTTAACTGTCTTCATGCTTTTTATTTGTCCTGTTCTCTTTTCTTTTCTTTCTCTCTCTCTCTCTTTGAAGGGTAGTTTGTTTTTATTCTTTCATTCTTTTTTTCTCTCAAATTGTTTAGAAATTCAACACTGTTTTTCTTTCCTTTTCAAAGTTTCATCTGGATTTTTTCCATTTATATTTAACTTAATGAAGTCCAAGGTTAATCAGTATCTTTACACTCCCTGCTGAATAGTAGAAGGTTGTGAACTTTGATCCTCCTCCATTAAATTATTACTATTCTTGGCCAATATTTTATTTGTATCTTTTTAAAACTCCTAAATTAGACATTATTATAGTTATAGGTAATATATTTAAATTGACCAATTTATGTTGCTGTCTGCCAATATCTTTGCTCATTTTCCCTTCTTGTCTCTTAGTATTCTTTTCGGGTCATTTTCTCTCTTCCTGAAGCATATTCTTACAAAATTCCTTCGTTAAGTTTTCCTGGAGGCAAACTCTTACGGATTTGGTTTATCTGCAAATGTCCTAGTTAATGAAAGATAGTTTAGTTGAACATGCAGGTCTAGATTGATAGCCACTCTCTCTCTGCACTTTGAAGGTACTAGACACCCTTTCGGTTCGTGTTCCTGCTCTTGAGAAGTGTGCTGTCTTTCTCAGAGAAGCATACTACTACCGTGTGTTTTGATATGACTGTATATTTTACTAAACTCATGGATCACCATTGTTTCTTATACTTTATCTTCTCCTACAATGAGTTTATTGTTTAGGTTTAATTTTCTTTTGATTGAAATGTTCTGCCTTGAATGATTTACTCAGGAAAGGGCACGGGTAATACAAATTTTGAGTCCTTGTTATGTTTGAAATTGCTCTCCTTTGGCCCCGTTAGTGGTCTGACCCTGCTTACTGCTGGGCCTGCTCTTCCCTCCTTTAGAGATATTCATGTCAAGACATAGCACGCCAGAGCCGTGAGGGCAAGTAATTCACAGGCTTATTACTCACTCAGGTACAAGCAAAGTCAAGGAAGTCTCAGAGGGAGGGGACCCAACGATGAGAGGACTCTCCAACTTCCTTATAAATGATGTTCTGGCCAGGCATAGAATTTTTGGGTCACAATCCTCTTCTTTCAAAAGTCACTAACTAATAAACCCCTCTTTTTTTTTTTTTTTTTTTTTTTTTGGATTCTACTAGCATCAATGAGAAATGTGGTACCAGTTCTGATTCTCTTTCCTTTTTAGATAGCCTTGTCTCTCTATGGAGATTTGTATGAATTTCTCTTTATCTTTGGAGTTCAGAAATGTCATGAGAATGTGCCTAAATATGTGTCATTTTCATTAATCCTGTCTAGTATTTATTGCACCCTGCTGTTTGAAATATTGAGTCTTTTTTTTTTCAACTCAGGAAAACTTAAAAAATTTTTTTTCCTTTTTATTTGATTGTGATTCTCCTCTGTTGCTTTTCTTCCTTCTGGGATGCCTTTATTTTCATTTGCTTTCATTTCTTTTCACTGATGATATCCTTTCATTTGTATTTTCCTCTCCACCATACGATATTTTCTCCGTTTGATCTTACAGATCTTCTGGCTTGCTCCTGATTGCTGCTCTGTTTTTCAGCAGTAGTAGTTTTTCATTTTCTCTTAGCTTTTAAATTCAGAAATAATGTTTATCTTTTAATTTGCCAAAACATATTTCTACCTTTTAAATAAATTACTCAAGAATTGTCGTTACAAAAAAAAAAAAAAAATTGTCGTTACATTTTTAAGTTCTCCCTAGGTTTTCTTCCCCATTAGATCTGCCTCAGTAGGAGCTGCCTGTTCAGTTCTGGCCTGCTCATGTCATCTGGTGGGGTTGGATCCCAAATGGAGCAGGATTTAAGGTCTCTTTAAAGCAGCCTGGTCCTCAGTTCTGGGAGGTTCAGGGTCTCTAGGTCTGGTTCTCCCTCAGGCAATCTCAGCGTTGTCCCAGGGTTGGTCAGTGAAGCCGGTTTGCTCTGCGGTGGCTAGTCTTCCTGGTGATGCAAACAAAATTCCAGAGGTATGTGTCCTCCACTGGTGGCTCTGCTCCATTTCCTTGAGAACTAAATGTCTCAGATAGGTATGGGACTGCCTCTGTCTTTAACAGTGGGTCACCCACCACACACACACACGCACACACACACACCCCTCTTGCCGCATTAGCTGTTTCTTTTGCTTGTTAAATGATAGTGAATGAAGTATGACTCATGTACATGTTCATAATCCAGCCCCAACCTACCTTTCTGGCCTCTACCTGCTGCTTCTCCATACACAAAGTGTTTCGTAAGTGCTGAATTTTTCTTTTGTTTCCTGAACACATGAAATACTTTCTCATTTCCAGATCTTCTATCAGAAAGTGGGAAAAACAAGAGTGAAAATATTAGAAACATAGACCAGGCTGACATCACGCCAGAGCCATCTCCCAACCACATTCTTAAAAACACAAATAAGGAAACAGAATCTTGCTTGGGATCACATAGCTTGCTTTAGTTAATATTAGGATATGGTGGGATATGACTCTTGACAGGAAGGAGTGAGACGGGGAGAACATGATGACAGGAAGGTCCTGCCAGTGAGAAGTGGGAGGAGAGGCAAGGTACTTCAGAGAGCTGTGAGTTCATTTGCTCATTTAATACGTCAGCAGTCTGAACATCACCAGATGAATTAGGAGGTGACAGATTAGAAATGAGAAAGAATATTTTAAATAGAGAGCAGCTTTATCAATGATCAGAAATGTGACAGTGCGTGATGTGCTTCGGAGAACAGAACAATTCAGAACTGCTGAAACATTTGGAGGGAGAGCAGGAAACGAGGCTGGGAAGGTCAGGTGGGGCCGGGTTGTGAAGGAGTTAGCATATCACACTTTGTTCTATACCCAGCTGTCATTTACTGAAGACCCACTCTGTGTCAGGAGCCATGCCAGCACGGGATAGAGGAGTGAGAAAGACAGTGTTCCTGTTCTCCAGGAGCTACAGGCATTAAGGAGCTAATAGAATGAAGTAGTTTAAGCCTGTGGATTGATGGAAAGTTCAGAATCATGGAAGCAGGGGGTCCAGATAGATAGGAAACAGGTGCCTTAGTTCAAGGGAGAAATGAGGTGAGCCTGGACTTTGGAGAATGGTGGCAGTTGGTAGAGTAGATGTAACAGAAAGACGTGCGTGGGACAGGGAGAAGGTCATGGAGGCAGGACTGGAGAAAGATGTGTGCCAGTAGCATCCCACTGCATCCGTCCTTCTCTGGCCTAAAGGTGGTGGAGATGTTGCTGCATCTCAGCTCTTGTTTCTTCTTCTCAAGGGTTCTTGAAGAGAGGGGGAGTCTAACTGCCCATCTTGCTCCCCATGGCTTAAAACATTGCATCTGTATTTCCAGTAAACACAGGATGTTATTAGCCAGGTTAGAGTTTACACTCAACTGGTTCATTATAATTGACTTATTGGAAATGTTCCTGTGGAGAAATTCAATTATTTTCTTAGTTTTTACTAGAGCAGTTAGAGATCCCTTTGAGGCAATTCTGTGAATTATCTTACATAGCTGTTGTAAAAAGAATAGCTAAATAAGGCAATATTGTATAATTCTATGTATAAATATGTATAGTTTGAAATATTTAGAGACCATTAGTTTTTGTTTTCTTTATTGTCTTTTAACAAAATATTGTCTTTTATAAAAATAAAGGGGACATGGCAATTGCCATTTTAACGAGGGATGTTTTACCAAACATCCTTTCCCTTTTCTTTCCTTACCGTTGGTACCTTATTTAAAGCTGTTTTCTCATAATATGCAACAAAAAAGATTTATCTCCTTGACAGCATATTTAATAACAGACAATTTAGCAGACACTATCGATACCTTCTAAATCATAATTTCTTCTAAGCAAATAAGTGCTGAGAACATTATATTACATTATATCTTTTCTCCCTGTTTACAGCTCCCAGGTTAGCCATGTATGTAAGCTGCACACTGCAGCTCTTCTCCCAAGCCTCCTGGACGGCATCTCGTGCTACTTGCAGGCTTGGAAATGGACAGACGATAGGATATCTTTATTTTTATCCTTTTCTAGGTTGCATAGATCATGAATCAACAAATACTTAATGAATGCCTAATGCAACAGAACACCGAGTGCCATAGAAAGACAACAGGATGCCTGCATGGTAGGGACTGTTACTCTAGCGGAAAAGACAAACTGCCATCATGGAAGACATAAAGAGGTGTGGCAGGATTTCCCAGACGTTGTAATGTGCCCTGGCCCAGGTGTTTGCTCCCTTCCCATTGTACTCCATACTGGCCCCAGCGCTCTTCGTGACCATGTGCTTCCTGCTTATCATGTGTAGAAAAGAATGGGAATCATCTGCCTCAGAAGTTTGGGAATAAGATCCAGCGCCTCCCAGGAGGAAACAAGACCTGAATGAAGTACCATCTAAATAAAGCGAAGGATAAAAGTTTGAAAGGGTAGCTCAATATTTATGAAGTCCTCGTTGACCTGTTTAGTATTAACCAGTGGAAAATTAAAAAGATATAACTTACAAACTTGCTGCCTGCCAAGAGTCATAAGCTCATGAATTTAATTAGGAAAAATGAGTATTTCCTCATTTGCTGCTGCTGCTGCTGCTTCTCATTTACATGCAGAGAAGAGGAGTGACTTGTCCGGGGAACCCTATTCCCCAAGTTCTGTCTCTTACTGGGGCCCCCACTGTGCTCTCCTCCCACCAGCACCAGAGCACAGGCCAGAGTGGCTGAATAGGCTGGGCCAGTGAGTCATCGGTGGCAGTACTTTCTGACTCTGAACCATTTGCCTTTCCGCCTGCTGGGTCCTGTCCTCTTTGGGTTACAAATATTAGGCCTGTGCCCATTTTGGAGATGCTGAGGGCCAGTGACCTTGGACCCAGGCTCTCTCACAACCACATAAGGTGTTTCCTTGTGATCTCTAACTTTGGTTCTAGACTCACAGTCTCTGTGCACTATTGCTGAATTTAGGCGCAACCTATCAATTAAGCTTAATAGACCTACTGGACAGCACAGGAAACTATATTCAATTTCTTGTAATAACATATAGCAGAAACAAATCTGGAAAGAAAAAATATTCGTGTGTGTGTGTGTGTGTGTAACTGAGTCATTTTGCTATACACCTGATACTAACACCTGATTGTAAATCATCTACACTTCAATAAAAAATAAAATTAAAAAAATAAACTTACTCTAGGAGCTCTGAGTTCCTTTTGTTGTTTGGTACCTGAGGGAGCGGTTTGCCCCCTCTGCCTTCTACTTCCCAACAAATCTCAAGGGAGAGAGCTCCTCTCTGCTTCCTGTCCTGGGGGAAAGAGGGCAGAGTTGTGTTAACTGGAGTGAATTGTTCCTCAATTATTGCCTTTGTATATACCAGTTTTTGAGTCAATCTTTGACCTTTACACTACTAATAAATGTTTATTGAGTGAAAAAAACCTTAATAGTATTTTGTATAACATAAGGATATAAGGATAGATACTTTAGAATTAAGACAAATGAAAGTGACAACTATAATTTGAAACGTAAACCTTTTGTCAAGCAGAGCTGAAGTCAGAAATACATAGTTTTGGAAAACAAAACCTAGAGATACCACAAATTTAGGTTTTATAATTTTAAAGTGGCCTAAATATTTTCTAAAGAGTCTCTAATACCAGATTCTCTGTAGCATAATGGGTCAGGTGGCTTTTTCCTTTTCTTTTTGATATAGGAGATTGAAAGTGTAGCTCCAGGATCTTGGACCTATGAGAACAACTGATCTAGGTTACGTATTGGTAACTCCAGTACTCCTTTTCGGTATTGGAGTTACGTGTACATGAGTGAAGCCCATAGCTGCCACACATTCTGACAGACTGTTTGAAGAGATCTTTGGGTTTATGGCTCCCCTGGTCCAGACATTTCAAATATATTAGTTACTATAGGTTAATCTGGGCCTCAAGAGGATTACTCAAGAAACCTGTTAAGTGTGTTTGCACAAGCTCCTGAAACTAACACTTCCCTGAAAGTTCCCTGGATAATCCTTTCAAGTGTCTGCCATGTTTGTTTCTCTTTGTAAGGACTTTCCAGTTCATCAGACTGAAATATAATCTCATATGCTCACCATTGATTTATTTATTTATTGAAGTATAGTCAGTTTACAATGCATCGATTATTTCTGGTGTACAGCATAATGTTTCAGTCATACATATACATATATATATATATTTTTAGGGGGAGATAATTAGGTTTATTTATTTATTTTTAACTAAGGTACTGGGAATTGAACCCAGGACCTCATGCCTGCTAAGCATGCACTCTACCACTGAGCTATACCCTCCCCCCTCATATGCTCTGAAACTTCATCAGCAAGTGAAAAATAGTAAAGGAAAAAAAAATTGAGACTCCAAAGAGCTGAAAAACTGTTGCGGGAATACAGAATTCTAAGTGTTGACACCAGAGAATCAGATATGGCTGAGAAACAGTGGCGTCTGTCCTGAAACATCATGCTTATCTGATCCAAAGTTGTTACAACTCATAGCAAGAGAGATCCGTCATAAAGGCGGATGATCAAGGTTGCTATGGAGATGGTGTAGGAGATGATTCAGAATATTGCCCAGGTATATATTTCCTTGAATATTGATAAGTCCTTTGCAACATGGGTCAGGCTATGATAAAGTGATTTGAATGGCAGAAATTCCTAGTGACTCTGTCCTTAGGCTGTGCCCATCACGTGTAACCCACACTTAGTTGTTGTTATAGGTATGAAAGTGGAAATTTCCAAATGACACTCTGTATCGCAAAGTTACACACACAGGGTGGTTTTCAGTTTTGAGTATGCATGAGAATCACTAAGTACGCTAAATACAAAAGTCAGTTTTATTCTGATTCAGGGAATCTGCAGACATGTTTTGAGATGCATTGCTTTAAAATGAAAGAATGGGAAGCATAGAGGTTTTGACTTGTTTTCTTGGTAAATGGTCCTGTTCATACTCTTTGGAAGCAGTTCCATCAGCTACAAAATGTTAAGCATCCGTGAAGAAAGGAAAATATGTTTTATCATTGTTCAGAGCTCTATTCTCATGTGGTCATGATGACTCCAAAACTTATACTCCTAACCTAGAACTTTTTTCAACCCCAAGTGTGCACATCCAGCTGTCTGTTGGATGCGTCTGCTTGGATGCAAGTAAGTATACTTCTCCCACTTCACAGAGCCACTAAACTCCTCCCTCTGAGCCTGGGCTACCTATAGCTTTCCCTATTTCAATTAATGGCAACACCATTCTTTCAGCTGCTCAGGCCAAACAACTAAAAAAACTTGGAGTCATCTAGGAAATTATTTTCTTTTTTCCATATCCCATATCCAGTTGGCTCACAAATCCCTTTGCCTCTACCTTCAAAATGTATCTAGAATCTGATCATTCTTCCCCACCCCTTGCTACCTCCTGGTCCTAGCTTTGAAGCTTCTCTTCCCTGAATTATTGCAGGTTTCCCTACTGGTCTCCTTGCTTCCATTCTTGTTGCCTTATAATCTGTTCTCAACACAGCAGTCAGAGTGTTCTTCTAAAATAAAAACCGCATCCTGTCCTTCTTCAGCCCCAAGCCCCATGTCATTCAGTGTAACAGCCGGAAAACTGAGATTGACCTGTAAGGTCTGAGATCTCTCTGATCTCTTCTTGCACCTCTCTCCCAACTGGGAATCTTTGTAAAGAGGATCAGGAGTCATTCGTTTTAGAATTTATTTTAATACTAGTATTTTCAAAGAAAAAAGGAATAAATGTATAGTGAAAAGTAAGTCATTTCCTATCCCAAGCTGGCAGATCCCTAACCCTCCAGACTCCCATTGCCTGTCCCCAGAAGTAATCGCTCTTACCACCTTCTCGTGTAAGAAGGAGCCATATAAACCTGGGGAAACCATATGAAAATAAATGCTTGCTTCTTATTGTTAACAGTGAAAACTTTGATTCATAGGCATTAAAAGGAAGAGCAAGCTCAAATGATACCACCCCTAGGAACCCTCTTCTTGATGAAGCCAGGCAGACGTTGTCACTGCCTCCCAGACTCCTTCGTGTCTTTTTATAACTAGCATTATTTTTTGGTGGCAAAATAAAATAATATAAAATTTGCCATTTAAATTATTTTTAAGTGAACAGATCAGTGGCATTAAATGCATTCACATTATTATATAACCATCACCACTGTCCATTTCCAGAACTTTCTCTTCATCCCAAACAGAAGCTCTGTGCCCATTCAACACTATTCCTCATTCCTTCTCCCCCTATCCCCTGGCAGCCACCACTCTACCTTCTGTCTCTATAAATTTGCCTGTTCTAGGTACCTCATATTGGGGCAGTCATACAATACTTGTCCTTTTGTGTCTGGCTTATTTCATGTAACATAATTTCTTCAAGGTTCATCCATGTTGTATCATGTGTCAGAATTTCTTTCCTTTTTAAGGCTGAATAATATTCAGTTGTATGGATATACCACATTTGTTTATCCATTCATTTTCAGTAAACATGTGGTTTGTTTGCACCTTTTGGCTATTGTGAATAATGTGAACATTGGTGTACAAGTATCTGTTTGAGTTCATCCTTTTAATTCTTTTGTACCCTTTTTAGAATATACTGTGATTTTCTGTAGTTGATGCACAGATACTTTCAAGTCCCTATTAGATTCTAATTCCTTGAGAGCAGGGCTTATGATTTTTTTTTTTTCACTCACAAGCTCACTCATTTGATCGTTCAACAATTATATACTGAGCACCTGCTGAGTTCTGGGCACTGTGCTAGACTTTGGGGACACAGCGCACAATGGCATGACCTCTCTCCTCTTGCTGCAATAGGTCTAGTGAGGGACACTTTTTTTCCTCTCATTTCATCTAGAACAATGCTTTGCACATTGTCAATATTCCACAAGTGTTTGTTGACTTGGTTGACTTAGTGACTTCGTGTGTCCTCAGTGGTTCCTGAGAGTGTCATATCAGTGATTGGATGGCAGTAAAAATATCTCGAACAAATGTAAGCTCTGTGAGGTTAGGACCCATGCCTTTCTTGTTCACTATTATGTTTCTAGCCAATAGGATGGTGTCTAGCACACAGTTTGGGTTTGATAACTTCATGAATGCTGGTGACATAATTTTTTGTAATGAACTCTGACAAGTTCTGATGAACTCTCCCCATGTATTATGGTTGGAAAAACTGGGCATTTAAGAAAAGTCAGAAAATTAGTGACCCAGTCAGAAACAGAACCTGGGTCTCCTGACCTGCAATCTGATGCACTGTGCTCTTGATCACACACAATTAGAACTGATGTTCCACCTTTCTGCGAAAGACGTGAACTTCAATTAAGTGTAATCACACACAGCGTGGAGAAGGTTTAAGGCCTTTAAAGTTCCTAAAAATGATAATGAATCAGGTGCTAAAATAAGCTTGTTAAATGCTATTCTTAAATAACAAAGATAGTAGCATTTGATGATGAATTGCTATTTCTGCTGTGAGGGGTGAGGTGTTACTGTGCTGCCCACTTGGGAAGGCCTCAGCACCCTGTGTCTAACTTTATATATTATTTCTCTGCTCATTCGGCTTAACATCATTCTTGGGGCTTGGAAATGATTTTCAGTTCTTGACTGTCAATAGATTATTTAGGCCTTTTGGATCTTTTCAAGCAACCTGGTTTGGAAACATTTAATCCTATGTTATATGAGTTAAAGTTCTAATCACTTAATTTCATTAGGAATTCTGGCTAAATTTTTCATGAAGTAGAAGGTTGAGGCCTTTAATTATTAAAACATTGTTGAATTTCTTGTGGATCTTAAAGCCAAGCTGTCCTAAAAATTTTAGATATTTCAGTTTCAAAAGATCCTCAAATATTTGAAATATGTAAATCCACTTTTTAATTAAACCTAAGAAGAGCACAGATTGGAGACCCAAGGAGAGCATAGACTATATTCATATCCAGTCTCAGCTGATCACACCCTGAAACCATCACTGGTCCACTGATGGTACAGGGAATAGATGGCCTTAACTCACAAGGCAAACCATTTTGTGTGTATACATATATAGCATTTGATATTTTAAGAAGAGTGAAGTGAACAGCTTGAAGAGAACAGAATGCCACAGTGCTGGCCCCAAGTTGAGAGGGGCCTGGATACTGTTTGAAAAAGTGTGCCTAAAGTTCAGACTCATTGCCCTTGTTAATGCTCAGACTTTTTAGACAATGAAATATGTTTTTGCCTTTATGTCAGTAGGAAATGCTCAGATGTCTGCAGACTTACTGTAATTTGTCATAAGAATGCAGCTGTTCCATCATTTTGTTGTTGCTATTGTTTGTGCATTTCCCATAGCATACTTTCCTAGAGCCAGGAGAAGGAAGATAAAATGGCCAGGTGGTGGCCCGTGACGTTTGGTCCTTCACTACGAACCTTATGTGTTAGGGTGAAATATGTACAAATGTGTGTTGTGATAGGAAAGGTCAGAGTGATAACCAGAGTGCATATGGTGAAATCAAAGAAATGAAAATGGAGTTCTATCAAAAGTGATTGTCTTGGTGACTGACTCAGTTTTGATGTGTTGGTTTCCTTGGTGCTGCTCTGTGTGTGTCCCAGAGAATGATGGGGGCTCTTTCTCCAGCAGGCTACCTTGGCTCCCTACCCAATGCGTGTAATAAAAGAGCAGGAGCTGACATGAGAGAGCCTCCTTGTCATTAAGCTCCTCCCCTGATCTTGCCAACTGTCTGGGCCCAGGAGAGGAGTGATCAGTTGTTCCTGTCCTTTTGGTCACTTACATGTACCTTTCAGAAGAGAGTTTGACATTTTGTGATACAGGTGGAGAGAGGCAGTCAGGATAGGGAGAACTGAGGCTAGAGGTAGGAGGAAAATATAGGAAGACAAATTTCGGGTTGAATATTCTCTCCAACATCTGTGACAGTGAACAGAAAGTTAACGCCTTGGCAGTTCTAGCCACTAATAACATATACAGCTTATCGAGGTCCCATGTGCTGCACTAAGTGCTTGGCAGGTAGTACCTCATTAAATTCTTACAACACCCCATGAAGTAGGCATTATCCTTTATCAACACTTTGCACATAAGAAAGCCAAGAGCCACAGAGAAAGTAGTTTTTCTAAGATTATGCAGCAAGAAGGAGCAGAAATGAGAATTCAAACTCAGGTATGGTCTGACCCTAAAACTACTGTGCCATTCTGCATCTCCAGAATAAAGCAGGCCCCTTTCCCAATCCTGGACAGCTCCACAGAAAGTCCACAAATGGTCTGAAGATGCCTCCCTAAGATTAATCAACTGGCCAACTGGAGCCCTGGCCCCTCTTGTGCCTCCAAAGGAGTTTCCAGAATTAATGTCTAGGTATGGATCCTCATCATCTGAATTTTCTTCACGTCATGAGACTATTTAGGCTCCTTTTGTCCAGCAGAGATTGTGCCACTATTAGAAGAGAGATATTTTCCAGACCTCTTTTTCTTTTCACAGCTCTGCATATTCTTATGCAGTTGTCATCAAGTTGTTACTTTAATACCGCAGTCAATCATATATAACATTACAGCAAAACACACCTGACGTGCTCATTAAAACAAATACCACATTTGCATAATCACTGTCAATAGAGTGATACACACACAAAGGCAGGTGGAAAACTAATGAGGTTTGTTCAAACAGCGGCCACCCTACTCACGCATGTGTTCCAGGAACTTTTATGGGGCTCCCCACCTTCCTCTCACCTTCCTACCCTCACTTCTCTTAGAAGAGTCTAGACTAGTAATGTTAACCGGAAAGTTGTAGAGGAGGATGGAAGGGAGGAATCTGACGAAAACTAAAGATGATAGTAAGAGAGTGACATTAAGGGAATAAGGGTTATTTCAGAGTGGGTGTTACCAAATAGGAGTGAGGACAAAGGAGGTCCTTCAGGTGGAGCCATCATCTGATATGATGACATGATGGTTACATGTGTTTGAAGAAGAGGATGATCCACAGTGGAACAGGCTTGAAGGTTCAGGGCCTGTAGTATGACTGATGCCGGGTAATCTCATTTGATCATCTTGATCCCACCACGAGACAGGGTTATTACCCTACTTTTTGCAGATGGGGACCCCAAGGCTGTAAATGGTAATCAACTTGCCTGAGCTCACATAGCCAAGAAGTGTCAAAATGGGGACTGGGACTCAAGAATCCTGACTCCATGACCAAACAGGTAGACATTCTAATGGGTGTGCAGACGATTGTCCTGCTTTTGGGGGAGGGAGACGCTCTAGCAGCAGGAAGCAGAGGCCCAGCTATGGAACTAGGATTTGGCGATAGGTCTGGAGTCTGTAGAAGGACCTCTGGTAGCGAGTAAGCATCCCAGGGTCTCATAATCAGAAGATCCTGGAGCCAAGGCAGAGAGAATGGGGAATAAGACAGCAGTCAGTTTGATAAAGCACTATGCTGGACACTTTTTAACAGTCCATTGAAGGTGGGATTATATCTTTTTTAAAAGGATTGTAGTAGCTTACTGTGAAAAATAATATGAAAATGAATATATGTATATTCATGTATGACTGAAGCATCGTACGGTACACCAGAAATTGACACAACGTTATAAACTGACTGTACTTTGATAAAAAAAATAAAAGGGTTGGTTCTGCATCGGGGCTCATATTGGGAAGGAGAATCGTGCAATCATGCCTACGATAGGCCCCTCAGGGTAGTCCCTCCATAGGTTTAAACTGACCTCCAGACTTTTCTTTGTGCTCTAGCATGTGTCATGGTCCCTTGGACATAAAACGTGTTCTGCAAATGTTCATGATGGTGACTAATCACCAAAAGTCCTGGCAGTAAGACAGTTTCATGCAGCTAGTGGCTTCCTTGCCTAGATTCTGAGGAATAATAAGGCTCCGGTGGTTTGTTGGGATTGTGAATCATGAAAGCTTGTCCTGTTCTCCAACGGAATATACATTCTTCACCAAGGGGCCCTGTGCCTGGGGGTGGAGGGTGGGCAGACAGGCACTGAAGCTTTATTTGAAAAGTAGTTTGGGTCTTTAACAGAACCCTGCCAGTTTTTTTTTTTCTTTTTAAACATGGTTCATTCAAGTATTCTTTTGTGCTTCTTCTTTAACATTCTTTTGGGGTAAATTGTTATGTGTAAATAAAGTTTTAAAGACTTAGACTCCTCATTCTAACCTTGCTTTTGAGCTCATAACAGTTTCATAAGATCATCAGTGACCACTAATCACTAAATTCAATTTTGAACTCTCCCTGCAAGAAATAAATACTTTAAGGCAAAATGAGGTTTGGCCAGGGAGGCAGGGGCCAGGTTTCCTCAAAGATTCTGACATTTACCTTAAGAGCAATAGGATGTAATTCACTAGCCTATTTAAGCAAGGAGGTGATGTGATCAGAAATGGATTTTGGAAAACTGATTGTGGAATTTAGATTGGAGATCACAGCAGAGACATGGAAACCAGTCAGTAAACAGCTTCAGAAGTCCAGGTGACAGATGGTAAGTGTTTAGACTGGAGTGATGGCAATGAAGATGGAAGTAAGGGGATGGATTTGAGAGATACTTAGGAGGTCAAATCAACAGGATTTGGTGGTAGAGGGTACGGAAAAGTACTTGTTAAGAATATATTTTACTTCTCCCTTTGTGTTTCAGCTACACTGACTGGAGCCACATGCTATCCAATTTAGTTCAATCCTCATCTACACTGATGAGGCAACAAAGGGATATTAAATGGTTTGCTTAAGGTCAAAGCAGACTCTTGTCTTCCAGGTCAGGGCTCCTTCTGCCATGTAGCCTGCCCTTTCATTCATGCGTGTTATCCTATTCTAATGTGACCAAGAGAGCCCCGCAGAAAAGAAGGAAACAAATAGTGTGTGACTGCTTATTCAGCTCTAGTAAAACCATTAATTTTACTTAATTAAGTTCTTTTTAGAAAAATCCAAAGTAGAGTCAGAGTCTGGTAAAGCTAATAATAGTGTATTTCTTGGGACAAAAAGTCTTTAGAACAACTTCAGTCCATGAAATTATATTTGAAAAATGCTCATGTATTACCCTTGGCTAATGATATGATGATAATGTGAAATAAAGATTAAAGGTCAGTTGTCAAATGTGGCTATTAGCCAAAAAGTCTTTCAGACAGTGTTTCCTGAAACTCTTTGAGCCTTGACATGGTTGATGAACAGAGTGGGTTAGAGCTGTGACTCATCGAGTCTCCTGTCCGGCAGTAGCAGCCTGCATGTGTTCAAGTCCCGAGTTATCTGATGTTCCTTTGTTAAACAGCTTCAGAGTGCACTTTGTCAGCCTTTAATTAATGGAAGGCTAAAGTGACAGTGCTCAATTGTGAGCTTTGGGGACTATTAGGGAAAGTGCTTATGTCATGAATTAATACCCTTCACTACCACAGAGCCCCGAGTTAATGCTTTCACACAGTTGGGAAGATATGGGCAGTCTGTAACAATGATCTTGAGGTGGGAAATGATGAAGTGATCATTGTCAGAGGTGTAATGGATGTCATATTGTGAATAGCTGTGCTCCATTCAGCGAGGCCATGGTTAGGTATTGAAGATAAAAGCATTTGCAGCCTCTTTATCCACTATGACTTTTAAAAGTTCTAGAATTTTAAAAACAAGCATTAGAAATGACCCCTCCAAAGTACTTTTCAAGTTTACCAAGGATTACCATGGCAACTAGATTATCGCATGACTAAAGAAAGCGTGTCTAATGACGTTTTTCAGCCTGTGTGCAAGTTCTCTGTTTATCAAGGAGGAAATGGCAGGGGTTGAGACCATCATGCTCTTTGTTAAAGAAGAGAATGAAAAATTTCTGGAGGAGATGTGTACTCTTAGCTATATGCAGGAAGGCTGGCAAAAGCCTCTACATTAATCTTCACATAAGTGCCTGATGACATTGAAAGGATGAAGTTGTTCAGTGGGACACCATTGCTCCCTGCAGGAGAGTCAGACAGGCAGTTTTAACTATGGAAGCAGCATTGGGATGATCTGGTGGTGGCTTCTTTTCCACATACAGTTTTGTGTTCACTTATGTTCACCATTTGTGTTTTATGTTCACCTATGTGCTGAATTTAATACCCTCCTGGGTGATTCTTTTTTTTTCTTCATGATTTGAAAGTGCCAGCAGGAACCAAGGTCAAGCCTTGTTACACATTTTCAGAGGATGTTATATAATTGCCACTCTGGGATTTCGCTTCAAGTTTTATAGACTAGGTTTTTTGTTTGTCATCTATGTATGTCTTCTTAGAAAACTCCTTGTTTCTTTGAAATGTACTGCAAACATTTATCACCAAAACACACTAACCTTTGGTGAAGAAAATAGCAACAAAGCTATTTGAAATGGAAGTTTTTGTTTTATTTTTAAAATTTCAACCCACGGGAGGAGGGTATAGCTCAGTGGTAGAGAGGTCTTGGGTTCAATCCCCAGTACCCCCAGTAAAAAATAATATAAACAAACAAACAAACCTAATTACCACCCCCCCAAAAGTATTTCAACCCAAATTCATATAATTATAGACCCAGGTGATTTTTCTTCCTTGATTCTATTTGAAATTACCACACCATTATATGCTTAGAAGTATACAGTCTTCTGGTTGGAAGGTACTTTAATAGTAATCCACCTAGCCTCAGTTCTAATGCTATCATTGACTGGACAGCAATAATGGTTAAAAAATTCTTTCTTTTATTAAACTAAAACTTGATACCTGAAAACATCCATCCACTGACCTTTGCTTTTCTCTCTGGATAAATGAAAGTACAGTATGCCAGCAATGGATTCTCCAATGGATTATTTAAGTGCCACTAGGCCAGAGGTTAAAGGCTTGTGCAGAATGGGGTGAGACTCATCTGGAGGGAAATTGGACCTTGCTTGGGCTAGACATCAAAGGAGGTGATAACCTTGTTTTTACTTATGCCTTCCTCTCAGTCTTTCCCAAAATTATACACATATTTTAGTTTTGTTACAGGAGAGAAGAGCAGTTGGCTCAGGGAACATAGGGCAGAGGTTCAAAGCTGAGATGTTTCCGGAACTTGGAGATATAGGATTTTGGTCTTAAGACTTTTGCAACCTTGAAGTGAATCTAAGTTGTTGAGCTATTTGGAGAGAGACTCCACAGAGTTTAGGAGCATTAGAGAGAGGAATTTCACAGATTCATGGACTCTCAGGATAGTTATGGAACTTCCCACTACTGTGAAACTCACCACTTCCTGTGAGCAGCTTAACTTTTGAACTGCTCATTGAATAGTTCTTCTTGTGTTGGGTTAAACACCATTTGTTTCCCTGTAACTTGGGCTCATTGGTCCTAGTTCTTTCATCTGTGTGACAACCTTCACTAATTTGCCCCTAACAGCCCCAAGTTCTTTTCAAGATGATTCTTCTCCCAGCTAAATCTTCCCAGTTTTATTAATAGTTTTTATCTGAAGTGAATTCAAAAAAATTTATTATCCTGGGTCCTTCACTGAACTTAAAAATGTTTAAATCATAGACTTTCTGGATTGACCCTGTAATTCTTATTTTTTGCTCTTCATTTCCAACTCATTCTCTTTTGGTCCCATTTTTAATTTTCTTGGAGATTTTTTTCTTTCAACACTTCAGTTAAATTTTTCATTTGGTTATAATTTTAACTTCCAGGACTTTCTTATTCTCTGATGCTTCCTTTTTAATAGCATCCCAGTTTTGCGTTATGAATGTGATGGATTCTCTTATTCTTTTGAAGATGATTATGATTTTAAAATAATCATACTCATCTGATTCATTTTCTATAATTCCATTTTTTCTCCAGTCTCCTTTTCCCTTTTGCATGTTTTACATTTTCCTTCACTTTTCTTAAGTGTTTTAATTTCTGGCTGTTCATTTTTACTATAAAGGGAGGCAATGAAATGTTGGTCAGAAGCTCCAGGTACTTGTGGAAGACTTGTCCAAATCTCCAAATGCCAGTATGTTAGAAGAATACCACGACCTCTTCCTCTCTGGAGGGTGCGTGTGTGTGTACCTGTCTGTAGGTACTACGGGAGTGGGATGAGGGAAGACTTTCATTGTCTGCTTTCCCTTTTATCCTGTTTTCTTCTGTGTGTCTGGTGACCCTAAAATTAGAGGTTCTCTGGCTCAATTTCTCTAGAGAATAATCCTCCAGTTTCCTGTAGGGAAAGGATAATCTATGATCTGGCTGTTCATTGACTGTGCAGTAAGGGAGGCTGGAGATCAACCAGTTGGTATAGATTTTTAAGGTACTTACCTGTTTTTAGCCTCACTCTCTACTCTTGCTTTCGAGCGCTATGCTTCTCAGGGGCTGTGAAGCTGCATGGCTCTTCTCTGGCCATGGTCTCTTTCTCTAGGCTCTAAGGTTGAAATACCATCCACTCTTTTAAGACAGTTACTTTCCACCTGGTTTCCATCTTTTAAAGATACCTGTTCTTGTCTTCTCTCCCATTCTCTCTTTCCTTCTGGTTGGATACCATTTTATTTTATTTACTTTTTAAATTTACTTACAGGTTTGGGAGGGAGCAGAGATAAATGGCAGTCCTCTGTGCTTGGAAGTCTACCACTCCCTCACTTTTCAGAGGGAGAAGGAGATACTCTGGGAGGTGGGTGGACTTCCTCAAAGGTGCACATTGCAGTGGATGGAGGGCACAGGCTCTGGAGTCAGTTGTGGCTTTGAGTCCTTGAACTCCAGGGGTCTGGCTGAGGTTGGAGGAGATCCTGAGCATCTGCCTGGGAGGGTTTACCCAGTGTTGGTCAAAGATGTTTCTCCTTGGGAGGGAATCCCTGGGGTTCAATTAAATACTCAAAATTCCTGCCTGCTGGGGAATGGAAGCGCCTGGAGAGGCAGAGCAAGACAGGCAGGATTAGGAAGTCAGAGTCCTGTTGGGAAAAAGCCAAGGTGAGTGGGATGCTTTTCACTTCTTGTTCTGTTTACATTTGCTCCCATAGCTGTGGCTTCATTCAGCTCCCTGTTAAAGAACCCGATTGGGCCCAAGACAGAATCACTCATACTAAGCCCCATGTCAGCAAACCAAAACTTAAGTTTCTATGCTCAGCCCTCCCAGAAAAGGCAGGCCTAGGTCAACTATTCAGTGCTTGCCGTTCTCAGCGCAAGTTACCTGGCCTGGCTCTAACTTCCCTTTGTTCCATGCAAGGAAAGTAACCTTGCAATAACCAGTCAGCAAACTCCCAGTGTAACTACCTTGTTCCTGCTCCCTTCCTCCTGTAAAATCTCTTGCCTTGTGCAGTTCTTCAGAGCTCCTTTCTATCTGCTAGATTGGATGCTGCCTGATTCATGGATCACTGAATCAAGCCAGTAAGATCTTTAAAATAAGATCTTTAAAATCAGTTAAACTTTGTTCTTTAACACCTCTGTGGTAAGGAAACACAAAAAGGGCCAAATCAAGTGGGAGAAAACCCAAGATGCACGATGAGTTTAGAAGAAGAAGAGAATGGTCTCCATGTCACTTACTACTTAAAGAAATTATTATTTTCACTTTTTTTTTTTTGCTGGTTTTCTTACCTCATGGTTTTGGCATGAATCTGACCATCTCAACAAAGGAATGATTCTGTACACTCTTTAGGTTGCATTTCTAATTCCTCTTTCCTTTTCCAGAATATCTCCTAAAACCAATGATAAAATTCTAGCAAAGTCAAAAACCGTGTGTTATCCTTGCATGTGTCTTGGTGCATTTTCTGTAGTGCTAATATTTTATTCGTGACTCTTGAGGTCAAGACATGAAACATTGGTTCATCTTTCATCAAAGCATTTCTGTGGACATGGACTCCTTCTTCTCTGTTCGTGAGCCAAGCCAGCTCTGGGCCCCGTGTCAGTGATGAGACAGGAATCATAAGTGCCTTGTTTAAACTCTCCTGGTGAACCATCAAGAATAGATACTACAAGCAGTTATTTCCCTATTTGAATTATTAGTGTAAATGTTAGAAACGTGGAAGCCAAAAAACTCATGTGTATTAAAGGATAAGTGTTTTTGAAGCTCTCACCAATATGCTGCACCTTAGACGTGAATCGGTGCCCAGCTGGCAGTCCATTAGATTTTGGGAGGCCCTGGCGTTCCACCTGGGAGCTTGTGATATTGGGGAAACTTTCTGGGAACTTCTGGGTCTGCACTTGTCCTTTTGGCTTTTGTTTCTAAGTTGTCCCACTGATATATTGCAAGAAAGAAGAGAGAGGGAGGGAGGGAAGGAGAGAGAGAAATTCTTTGTTCTTTCCTTTGAGTGTTAGCATTTCCCCACAGAAAAGTTGAAAGTTTAAAGTTACTTGAGTAAGGACACTGAGTGAGTGTGCAATCAACCATTTAGAGTTAATGGAAACCTTAAAATTTGTCAGTGTGCCTACACTTGGTTCACATTTTAAACAGTGAGTAGTATATGATGAACAGAAGGAGAGACAATCATATGGATTGATGAACTGATTATGGAATTAAGAATAATGAATGCATATATATTAGGGTATTCAAAGTACAGAATACTGTATTTTGGGGCCTGATAATGGTGTAGATATTAGCCAAGATCTCAGTTTTTTCCCCTTTCCAGAATTTGGGCCAAAGTATGACAAATGTTGCTTACACTTAACAATTCTAACAAACGTTTGGTGTAATCGGGGGCAGAAATCAACAGCAAAGATGAGGCTATAGAATGATTCGCACGTTTCTTTCTGTCTGCAATTCTAGCTGGGAAGACAGCAGAGAGTTAAAAGAGTGAGGACTCTGGAGTCAGACTACTTGGTTCCAATACTGGTGTCACGACGGAGTTTGATATTCAGGGTAGTTATAGAGATGGAGCCCCATGGGCAGGAGAGGAGGGAGGAAGGCGAAGCTATGTAACCTTGGACTTAACCTTAAGTGGGCACTCAGTCTCCTTATCTGTAAAGGAGGATAATAACAGTACTTACCTCACAAAGTTTTTGTGAGAATTTAGAACTGTACATGGCGTATAGAAGGCATATAAGAAATGTTAGCTATTTTTCTCTTTAGGTCATCTCCTCTCCTCCCCCCCCCCCCCCCCCGCCCCGTAGTAGCCCATTCAATGGAGAAAAGTTGTAGCATTTTCAAACTTTTGCAAGATATAGTTCACACTCTGGGGAGAAGGTCATGACAGACCTTAAAAGAAATCCTAATTGGGCTGCTTCATGTTCTCCCCTTGTCACTTGGTATTATGTGATCTATACTGCCAGCAGAATGTGCTAATGACCCCTGAGTAATAGAATATTAACAACTCCTAATAAGCTGAACGTCGCAGTCAGAGAGCTATTTAGAAGTGATTTATAAATTACATGATTCTGTTCTTAGGAGTGTGCAACCCCCTCATAAAACAATATTTAAGGATTGGCCTTATTATTATTAAGGAACTTGGTCTTTAATCCTCTAATGATTCAGAAATGTTCTTTTCTTCTGTTTTGTAAGAGTCTCAATGGAAGTTTAAGGCCTATGGGAGTTTTTCAGTTTCTATAGCTTTGAATTTTTCAAGTTTTCTTTGAAGACCACTGAATATACCAAATAAAGCCCTTTAAATCCCATTCATGACTGAATTTGAAAGGGTTGGGCTCTCATCTGAGAAGTGGCAAATTACCAGTGATGATGGTGCTATTGAATTATCAACCAGGGAGAACTACTGAATAAAATGGGTGAGGGATGAGGAGTCGGGAAAGAAAGAATCTGCTGGAAATAAAGACCAATTACTTCCTTCTATCTATTTGTTCACTGAAAAAAAGCATTAATCTGGCACTCACTGGGCCCTAGGCAGGAAGCTGGGTGCTAGGATGAATAGAACACAAATCCATCTTTTGAGGAGTTTATGGTCTACTAGGGGTGTGTTTGTGGTGCGGGTGTGGCAGGGAGATAGACACAATATTATAGATACCGAAAAGATACAAGGTGACGGAGGAGGGAGGCTGGCATTTAGGGACTCGCCTTGGGAATGGCAAAGAAGGAAGTGATGTCAGAGATACCCAAGATGAAGAACAAGAAGTACTTGACCATCAGTCTGCTGAGGGAATAAGGCAGAGGACTAGTCAACTAGAGTTAAGAGTTTCCAGCCCAGTGGTGTGGAGAATGGGACTATCCTTAGAAAAAAATAGGATATTTGGGGAAGAGGATAGATTTGTTTTCAGAAATGTTTGTTTTAAGTACATTGAAACATCCAGGGGGAAATACCTATCAGGCAGGTTTATAGGCCTATAAGGGAATTCATGGGTCAGAAAAAATAAAACTAAGGTTACATTGATAAAGATGGAAAAAAATATATATTCAATTAAACAGTTTAAAAGTCTAATGTACACTGTGTACCCCAAGTGAAATTTTATAACTGTATTTGTTATGTTAAATTTTATTCAATTGGAATGGCTGAAATGAACCACATAATTATATGCTTAAAGCTTCATTTGTTAGTGTGTCTGTACCTGATTTGCTTAATTTTTTTCTTTCTGTAAGTGACTAAGCTCAAAATTATGAGATCTTTAAAAAACACATCTTTTAAAATATCTTTTTAAAATACCTTTAAAAGTATATAAAGTATCTCTTGCTTGTCAAAATTCAACTAATGGAGAACCACATACAGTGAAGAGTTAAAGAAAGGCTCCTCTCCCCAGGCCCCAGCCCACCTGCTCCCCAGAGCTCCTGACTGCTAGCGTTTAGTGTGAATTGTTCTGTCTTTTAAATGCAGATAAAAGTATGTATCTGTATATTTTCTATAAATGAGTTCATACTGAATATACCGCCTTGCATCCTACTTCTGTGCACAGAACAATATCTTGTGGACCTCACTGCATACTATATACCTTTATATGGATGAATTATGAATTATTATAATTCATTTAATCATTCCTCCATGTGTGTTTACTTTGCTGTTTTTTCGAATTACAGAGTGTGCTAGCAAACATCCTTCCATGGGTCTATACACTTGTTCTGATAAGTGTGCTGGAAGTGGACTCACTGAGTCAAAGGGAATCTGTATTTTAAATTTTGATGCATTTGACAAATTTTACCCAAAAAGATTGTACCAGCTTATACCCCCTTAAAGGTTTCTTCTTTCCCAGTAATTACAGCTGATTTTTATTGAGTTCTTCCTGTGTGCAAAGGAATTTGTGTACATTATCTCATTTAATCCTTAAAAGAGTCCTTCAAGGCAGGTGTTATTATCTCCACTTTGGGGGATGGAGAACTGAGACTCAGATTAAATAAGATACCTAGAGTCACATAGGTAGTAAGCAGTAGAGCCAGTATTGAGACCAGGTTGATACTGGAACTCGTGCCCCTAAACACTGTCCTGTCTTGCCTCTCCAAGGAACAATGGACCACAAATTTGTTGACCGAAGGGGTCTCAAGCATTATGCTTGATCCTCAAATATGCTTCTGATCTTCTTGGATGCTAGAAAGACAGGGAAATAATTATATAGAACTAATCTTAAAAGGCTTCTTTTGAATCAGATTTTTATCTCCCTGTAACTCTCCAGCCATCTTGTCTTGTATCCTGCTTGAGAGAAACTATGTAAAAGACCCTTGTGGGAAGCATGTCCCTAAAGACCCAAGTTCTTGAGGGGCAAGTGCTCAGGCCACGTTGGCCGCACTGTCTTTACTGTCTGTCTTCAGCATCTGCTGACAGTGGCACAGTTTGTGTTCATTTTTCTGATGTGACAGGTTGTCTGGGCACGAGGGACAGAGAAGAGGAACATGGCTGAGACCCTATGGCTCTCCTCGTGAATATTTAAAAGCCATTTAAATAGATTTCTTTTTATCCCCTAATTTCCTATTGATGACAGCACTGAAACTACTTGTCTCATTTTTCAAATCAAAGCTTCCTAAGGCAAAATGGCCTGGAGAATGAACAGCTCTTGAAGTTCTATTAATCATAAGGGGGTGGGGTGGGGTGGGGAGCCCAATAAATTGTTCAGGGAGTGGAAAAGTACTTAAGACTCGAGACCACCTCTCCTTCCAGCCAGCCTCTCACAGCGTGCTGCTGCTCTGAGGCCGGGTTCTTGTGAAGAGCCTTTTTGTTTCTTTCCTCAGAAATGATTTCATAAGTACTTTCTTTCACCATACACCCACTGCTTTCTCTCAGAGACCTTGCTGGGGTCAAGCAGCTGTGCCCTGGGCCGTCTGATGCACCTGCCCTTGGAAGCTGTGACCCTGAGAAGCCATCTTGTATTCCGGAGCCATAGTCCAACTGGGGCCACCATCTCCCTTAGCTTTAGGGACTGGAGTGATGTGGGTTGGAATCCTGCCTCAGCCATTGTTACCCATATGACATTGGGCTGGAGAATTGACTTCTCTCGGTTTTGCCCATCTGTAATGCTTTGGGATTTATCAAAGGGATAGTAATGTCTGTCTCTCAGGATTGTTTTCAGGATGAGTGATAATTTCTCTCTTTCTGTTTGTGCTTGGCAAATCCTGCACGGCTCTGTCCTTCATCTATTGCAGCAGCTACAGAATTTCCATAGAGCTGTGGCTGGGGGTGATCATATCGCTGTGTTGTGCAGGTTGGGCAGGTAATGGTGCTCTGAAGCTGCTTTCCAGGGAGAAAACACCAGCTACTCACTTCAAAGCCTGGGGTGGGTGGGGTGCTGACAGAGATTATATGGGTGAGGGCTCTGCACCCCCTACAGCCCCGGTGGTGCATCCACTGTTCACCTACTTAAGCTCCATAAAACCCGGGCAAGTTACTTAACCTGTCTCTCAAATTATTTTACTTGTAAAAAGAAGGTAATAGCAGTCTCTACTGCATTTAGTTGCGGTGAGAATGATCGAGAACCTCATATCACCATTTTCCCATTTAGGTACCTTTCACGATCTCACTTGCTTTAGTTTCCTTGTTTAGCTTCCTAAGTTTCCACCTTCCCCAACATAAGCTTTGTGAAGCCAGAGATTTTGTCTGTTTTGTTCACTGCTCCCTTGCTTAATACAGCACCTAGCACATAGCAGATACTAAACAAATATTTTGTTGAATGAATGAATATGGAAAGCATAGAACAGTGCCCAGAACATAGTATGCACCCTGTAAATGTGAGTCCCTTTAAAAAAAATCATTAGCTACTGTCTATAAATCAGGGATAATAAAACATCCACCTCATAGACTAGGATAAGAGGTCATATAAATGGTGTACCTGGCCCAGCACACAGTGGGCCCTCAAAAGATGGCAACTGGACTCTGTATGAGTGATTGTCAGTCATTTTCAGTGAAAGAATTTTGTGAAGAAAGCACTTACAATAGTTCTGTTCTCTCCAACTCTGAGTTTGAGCTCATTGACTTTTAAAAACTTGACTTCATCTTTGGGTGAGAAGTATAGGGAGAAGCTTGAACAGGCAGTGGGTGTAGGAAATGATAGCTATTTTATTTATTTATTTATTTATTTATTTATTTATTTATTTATTTATTTATTTATTTATTTATTTATCTGATGCTATTTTATTTTCAATAAGAAAGCTAACATACAATCATTGGTAAAAACCTGCACATTTTTATAAAAAATTTAAGTTGCTTATCTCTTGATAAACTATTCCTTTCTTTCTTTTTTTTTTTTAAATGATAGCTATTTTAAAATGAATTCAGTTCCCAAATCCAAAAAGTATTTATTTTCTTAATTATGTTTTTAACACTGTTTTGGGCATGGAGGTAACAAAAAAGAAAGGTGAGAATGGCTTCCTTCTCATGGCCAACCAGGAACCAGCAGCTTTTCGGAACTGAAGTGCCAGTTCTCATGGGCAGCTGTTGCAGATGCCCTTTCTAGAAGACTTAAAGTGACCTAGCAGTTTTTGAGGAGAAATTTATGCTCCAGAAATGATCAGTGATACGTGCAAAGATACATACCCCCCCTCCACTCATGAATAGTCATCACAGCATTAAAAAATGTAAACCCATCTAAATGTCCTGCAAGAAAGGGTTGTTTAAATAATATGTTCAAATTATGGAATTCTATTTGGCTATTAAAGTTACTATATAGAAGCATTTTTATTGACATGAAAAGATATTCACAATATATTGAAAAAAGTTTACATATGATCTAAATTTTGAAAGAGGATATTTAGAAATAATTGATACAAAAAGATATAAAATAATTTCTAAAAAGTATTTTAATTATTTTGGCTTGCCCCATGATTTTGATTCAAGTCTAGGGTTCTTTGCACTGTGCTGAACTGTTGGGAGATGCCGTGTGCTCTGGCACTCCGTCCACTATGCCTTTGCTCAGGCTTGCAGCTGAGCCTAAATGTCCTTCTTTCCCTTTCCAAGGTTCAAGCCCTACTTATACTCACATGCCACCTTCTTTATGAAACTTTCTCAGACTTTTTTAGCTGTGACTCAGTAGCTTTGTGGAGGCTCTCTTTCTCTATGGGCTGCATCACACTCTCTCCTGGCATTATAAAAGTTATTTACTTACATCATGTTTTATTTCTGCTGGCAGACAGTAAACTCCTTCAGGATAAGTCCTAGATCTGAATCATTTTTATTTTCTCACAGTACTTAGCACAATGCTTTGTAGACATTTAACAAATTCATATTGAATGAATAAGCGAATGATTAAGTGAGTGAATGAGTCTTCAGGTCCTCTGATCTGAACCAGTTGAACAACTGCCAGGAGCCCCTTGCCTCTCTAATTTATGGCAGGACAGATGTCACCTGGATGTTGTGGAGAGGGACAGCCAGATGAAAAAAAGAGCGCAAGTTTTGTTTTACTCTTTTGCAGATAGAAGTTAAGAAGAGATAGAAGTAGTGAATGGATAGGCTTGGAACTGAGATGCCATCTGTACCATTGTCTGACGGTCTTAGGGAGAAACCTCCAATCCCTTATGTGAATTGAAATAATTAGCACTCTGGGCTATGTACGTATGTTATTTGGCACATAGAGAACAAAAATGTATTGTCAAGTGTGTTACGGGGAGGTCCAAGAATAAATTGAGATTGTGGCTTCTCCCAGTCATTTTCATTTTTGGACACACACCATAATGGTCTGATGTCTGAATTATCTATTTTGCAGTCATGTAATTCTGCCTGCTGCTAGATTTCCCAGTGTGCTTGGAACAACAGCAATTAATTGAACAGAGCAGTGAGAGAGAACTAGAGATTAAGGAGGAGGAAACAAATGGAACTGCTGCCACATCCCTGGATGAAAGCATCCCTGTGCCAAAGAGGTATCAATCTCTTCTCTCAGCTATTAAGGGGTGGAGGCCAGGAGCGCAACTCAGCCTTAACCCCTACTGTGAGCCTCAGAGAGGAATTAAAGACTATTCAACTTTAAGGCTTGGAACCAAGTAATGTGGGTTTAAAGTAAGAGAATAGTGGTGACCATACTTTTGAGGAATCCATATGTATGTTGTTCTGGCATTCTCTTTCACTGACAATTCTCTGAAGAACTAATAATTAGTTCCCTTATTGCAATGAATGCAAAAAGTAGAAATCAGGAAATTCAGACTAAAGTACACTGACACTATTTTGACCAGGCAAATTAAAATCAACAGGACTTTAGAGTTTAAAAAGCTAACCATTTGAAAGCACTTGTTGTTTTTTGCAGCGAAGCACTCTTGAAATGGCATTGTAGATGGATTGTTGTAAATTGGATAATGTTTTTCAGTAGGAACGATATTGTACCTGAGGGTTTTAGAACAATATCCTAAAAATAATGGTAATACTAAATTTGAATTCTCTGCAATAATTGAATATGGAAAAATTGTGGTCTAGGTTACAGCGCTTTGAGTAAACAAGTGGGGTTACATATTTTAACATACTTTATAAGATATAAAATATTACATAAGTTCTAGCCTTTGTTATTAAACATGGAAGTAAGGGTGTATTAATTCAAGAAGGTTGTCCTACACAAAACAGAGCTCTATTATGTTAAACATTTGACCTACACTTAATATGCTACTTAGAATAAATAATATTCAACACCTAATTAGTGATCATTTTTCTTGGTTTTCTAGAAATTCTAAGCTTACTTTTCTTTTCTTTGAAAGAAGGGATAATTTGAATGATTCAGGTCATTTCCAAAAATTAGAATTGCTGTTTCCTTTCTTTCTTAGTATATTTCTGATGAGAAAGTTGATAAGTTAGTTTGGATTCGGGCTGTCATTCAAGTAGCACACGCTCAGTTTGTATGGCTGCTTCTAATATTGCTTCTCCCTGTCTTCTGAAGTGGAAGGCTGACTCATTTCCTACGACCCGTGGTCTTTTCAAATGTACAGGTGTTATCCAGGCTAGTGCATTGGGCAGAACATTCACTCATTCACTCAGCAAGTATTTTAATGAACATCTGCCATATACCAGACACTGTAGGTGATGAGGTAAAAGTGTAGGTAAGATGGACGAGATGCCTGCCTCGCAGCACTTACGTGTCAAGAAGGAGAAAACAGGGTAATAAGATAGAAGTGACTGGGATAGAGAAAGATGTGTGTGTTAGGAGCCACACAGATTGGGTGACCACTCAGTGATCTTCTGAGGAAGTGATATTTGCTCTGTGATTTGAATGACAAAGCAAAGTTAGTCGTATGACAATACCGGGAGCAGGGGCTCTGGGAAGGAAACCATTGCAGGTGCTAGGGCACTAGGACAGGGATGAGCTTTGCCAGATGAACTAGAGGACTCCCTGTTGGATTTGAATTTCATACAAAAAATTACTCACTTTTATTTGAAATTCAAATCTAACAGGGCACCCTATATTTTTATTTGCTAAATCTGACAGCCCTAACCTGGGGTGTTCAAGTAGCAGAAAGAAGGCCAGTGTTGCTGAAAAACAGTATGGGAGGGAAGGGCCGTTGGTGATAAGTTTGGCGATGGTAAGAGCTGGATTGTTTAGAGTCTTATCAGCTAAAATAGAGAGTTTGGATTTATGTTTTAAGTGGAATGAGGAGACACTGGAGAAGTTTAAGCAGGGGAGTGACATAATCTGATCTACATTTTAATAGCATCACTTTTGCTCCTTCGTGAAGAATGAATTGTGGGGAGCCAGAATGGAAGGAGTCAAACAGGTAGGTAGTTATTGCAGGAGTCTGGCAAAGGTGTGACAGGGGCCTGAACTGAGATGGTGGCAGTGGAGGCAGAGATAAGGGAGGCATGGATTTGGGAGAGAAATAAAGCTATCGGGAATTGTGGGAATGGATATGAGAGGCAAGAGAGAGAGAATAACGGAGTATAGTTCTTAGTGTTTTGGTTTGAGCAACTTGGTGGAAGGGGTTGACATATAGATTTGGGGAAGACTGGGAGGAAACAAGTTTGTGGGAGGGAAAAGTCAATATTCTGTTTTAAACCTGGTTAATTTGAGACACTTATTACACACCTATTAAAGGTATCAAAAGGCAGTTGCATAAATGAACGTGCTCTTCAGGGGATTTGTTAGGGTCAAGATATAAATTTGGGAGTTTTCAGAATATATATGGTGTTAAAATCCATGGGCCTGGATAAAGTGATCAACTTGTTATTTTTGGTACTTATGTTCTGTAGAGCTGCTGAGAAACTGAATTAGCAAATACTGAACCATTGCTTCTAGGGGAAATATAGTTAGGTACCTTTAAGTCTCTGGTCACAATATTTTCATTAAGCAATCAGTACACAATCTTGCTTTGTGTGTGTTTCTATTTAAAGACACCTTACTTAATATACATTGTTGATTCATTTACCCCAAACTCATGGCCACAGTTCTATAAGTCATGCCTGAATGAAGCTTATCCAACACACACATTTTCCCCCAAAGGCACATTGTAGCCTTCATGTACTTAGGAACACTTTGTAGCACCACTTAACTTGGGGGTCATTTTAAACAATGGATTGACCAACAAAAAAGCATAAAAACGCAAAAAGTGTGGTATTAAATAGACTGGAAAAAGGATATTTATTTACAGTATGAGAGCTAGGACAAGAAGGAAGAGTGTCACCTTGATCTGCTACCTCGTTCTGCTTCAGCTGGGAATGTGTGCGTCAGTGACTCAAATCTTTCCTTATTCTGCACATGCCCACGAATGACCATGAAGTGCTGTGACTGTTTATTTTGGGGTTACAAGTAGTTTTAGTGAGAAGGCTCATTTGCCTGTACAGAATCCATGAATAATGGGGATTGACTGTATACAGAGAGGAGCAAAGAGCTCAGGCTTCCATTTGTTGTACCATTGGCGCTATACTGTTAACCCTCTCACTTCTTACTACCTGCCATATTTGCTCTTCTATGATATACTTAATAAAATAAATAGGATGGCTTTAGCACATAAAACAATACCATACAGTATTTCAGTAATACATTCCTTCAGGGTTTATTTATAGAGCACCTCATCTATATTAAACTTAGAATATACTGAGTTTAGAAATTTTTTTTTACTAAAGATTACTGCTAAATATAGTTCTTTGTATGTACTCAGTGAGTAAGGAGCAGGAAAGATTCAGTAAGAGAC
Organism: Camelus dromedarius; assembly: GCF_036321535.1. Classification (NCBI taxonomy): domain Eukaryota; kingdom Metazoa; phylum Chordata; class Mammalia; order Artiodactyla; family Camelidae; genus Camelus; species Camelus dromedarius. Next base: position 9,446,823 of record NC_087465.1, on the reverse strand, counting down.
CTGATTAATTAATTAATTTTTAACTGAAGTATAGTTTATAATATTATATTAGTTCCAGGTGAACAACAGAGTGATTCAGTATTTCTATAGATTATTGTCCATTTAAATTTATTATAAAATATTGGCTATATTCCCTATGCTGTACAATATATCCTTGTAGCTTTTTATTTTATATATAGTAGTTTCTATCTCTTAATCTCATACCCCTATTGTGTCCCTTCCCCTCTTCTCTCTCCCACTGGTAACCACTACTTTGTTTTCTGTATCTGTAAGTCTTCTCTGTTCTGTTATATTAAGAGAATCTTCAACTCTGGGAGTTTTGGAATGAGTTACATTCTCTATGCAGACCTTTTATTTTAACAACTTGTCACTACTTTTATAAAAATGTGGGAAATCCATGCTATTCATTTTTTAATACTAGCAAGTAAAATTTTAAAAAAAATTTTAAATGAGATACGAGTTAGGAGATTTCTTTGTGCTAGAAGATAATGTTTTATTCTTTTGCCCAAGACTAACATGAACAATTTCCACTAAAGTATTTGTTAGATTTGCCAGTGACCAAAAACAGGGTTGGGAATGACTTTGATGAAAAGCATTATACTATTTGTCTTACTGCATTGGCAAATCTGAGTGAAATGTATGAGGATGAACTTTAAAAAGATAAATGCAGAATTTAAGAAAGAGGGAATAGAAAGGAACAAATATCAGAATGCAAAAATAAAGACAAAACAGCCTAAATTAAAAGGCGATCTGGAATTCACAGCCTTATTACAGTACTTTGCCTTAAGCTTACTGAATTTTTTTTGCAATTACCTGAATGAAGGATAATCTTAAAATAAAATGAACAGGACATTGTAACTTTCCCAAGGCAATGTTGTAGCTATATCACGATACCAGTAGGAGGTTATAACAAGGCTGCTGGGTGAATTTCAATTCAAAATTTATTTAAAACTGTAATCTTAATTCTTCATAAACAACAACCAGAATAACATAAACCTATTTTTAGGTTTCATTTTTGGTTCTAGATATTTAAGAAAAATTTACGAGTCACATACACACAAAAAAAGAAAAATCACTGAAGACTTGTTTGTTTAAAAAAAAATTAATTGTGGTCAAGATTCACCCTATAGGATTCAGAAAATATTTTCTAGAGATAAATTAAATAGAAAAGTTTAATTTCAGTCATTCTCAAGGAACATTGCTTTAATCAGTGGGGTTTGTGATTTTTGTGTCTACTTTGAGTCATCATTGTATTTTTTTTCCCCCAAAGTGAACTTTCACAGCTTTTTCTTGTCCATAGCTCTTTTCTATTCCCTTGGTAACCAGTAGCCCATGCAAATGCAACATCTTGAAGCAGGTTGCTTTCATTTTTTTACATTTAGATTCCTATTCAATTAGTAAAATTAGATTTTGGACCATATAGAAGGATATTCTCAGTGAAGTCAATAAATAGATTTAGACATTTCTCTCTTGTCATAGAAGTAGTATATTTTGTTTCCTCAATTTTCCCAAAGAGATGGGTTTTGGAAAGTTTAAAACTTAAAATCCTGAGACAACTCAGAAATAAGTATGGGATTTAGATTATTGGGCCCATCTTTTGGGAAGGACTTTGCCTCCTTCCCATCTTCACACTGGCTTCTCTCCTCTCCTTATCAGCCACACACAGCAGAAACTTGGCTGCATCCAGATGGCTTCTCTTATTTTAACCAGGACTGTGCAAGTAATAAGAATGGTGAACAATTACTTTCAAAGGAGGGAGGTTCTATTAACCAGAATACTCTTTGTTCAGCAGAACCTAAGATGGATTGGGGTAAGCAGATTTGGTGTTAGAAGCTGTAGTTCTGCTGAATTGTATTTTGTAATTGTGGAGGAAGGCCCTAGGACCAGAGGAGGGAAGATGCCCCAGAGTTAGTTGGCTTTAAAGAGGGACTTTGGGAGACCCAAAATATCAAGTGGAGTATTTTTAAGTTGAATCCCATAAGGTGTGTAATGTAATGTCTTTTGTCAGTTTCTCCTACAAAGTCTTAAGTAAAATCTACATTGAAGAGAATGTAAGAGCCAAAAAGGACCAGCAATTTTTATTTCATCATTGAAACTGCAGAGGTGGAAAAACTTTTCCTCTGCCTTTTTAGGTTCAGTGACTGGGGGCCAATGAATTAAACTGATAAAAGACAAATTAACAGGAGAAAAGGTTTACACACTTTGCTGATATCAATATTTTTATGTGCACAGGGGTTTCACAGAAAAGAAGTGAAAAACCAAAGAGGTGGTTTGACCTGGGGGCTTATATATCATTTTAACAAAGGGTAATAAATTGCGGAGAAGTGACTAGACAAAGGAAAAGAGTTTGTAGATGTTACGTTGTGGGAAGGTGACTAGGAAATGCACGAGGGTGGGAAGTAACAGTAAATACACATTGTTTATGCAGACTCATCTTGGAGTCATCGAGAGTCAAGAGTCGTAAGGGTCCTGGTATGGGGGAGGCGGGTGGTTACATTTACAAATGGAAATTTTCTTTACCAAAGGGAAATGTATGCCCTGCTTTTTGTCAGACAGAAGAGGGCAGAGAACTTCTCCTGTGTCTGCTATTTCTCAATTGCCTTCAGCTCAAAATAATTCTTATGCCAAAGTGACGTATTTTGGGTGGCATATTTTGATCCCGTTCAATACATTTTATAATCAGTAAGCCTTTGTGTATCTTGCAGATGTTCTCTTGGCTGGAGTTCCTTGAGGTTTTAGATCCTTGCCTTTTTAAAGTTCAAGGCAATGTGCTGCTTGAGGCTGTCTACCCTCCCAACAGAGCAGGCCCCCCCCCGCAAGATGTGCCACTTTGGCATACAGGTTATTTTGAGCTAAACTCAATGGAGACCCTGAGGGGTGGAGAGGAACTACTCCCTTAATATAATTAGCAGTACAGGTAAGAAAATGTGAGAAGACTTTTTTAAGATATACATACTCATGGATTTAAGGATAAAATGGTGTTGTCTAAAACTACAGTCTGTTCACTGAATGAAACAAAGCAGAAGGATGAGTTTATCACAAGGCTTTTGACCTGCAAGCCAGGAAACTAAAGACTGGGAGCAGTGAGTTCCGAGTTGCTCACCGGCAGAGAGCTCTCTAGGGGAGTAAATATGGAAGTTATTTGGCCTTTTCCATTGATTGGTTGCCCAGGGGTCTACTTTCTTATTTGGGTTAGAGTAGCTGAGTCAGGCGAACAAGAAAATCCAGAGAAGGCGTGAGCAGAATTGGCATTTGGGGATTGGCTGGTGTCCTGTGCTGCTTTCTGAGAAGAGCTGTAAGTTCCTGTAAGGTTAGGTTAAGTTTTCTTTGTGTACCTGTGTTGACCATCTCCATTTTGCCCCTGACATAAGTGATCCATTTTAGTTTGGTTTTACAATGTGATATCTATAAATTATGTTTAGTAACTCTAGTTAATCAGTATTTGTCTTCCCTGATAGATGATAAGCTTCACAATGGAAGAGAATGTCTGCTTTATTTTCTGTTATATCCCTAGCACATAATAGATGCTCCGTAAATAATTCTTAACTGATTAAGTGAGTAAATTAACATATAGGAACCATACAGAGAAAAGTACAGCATGAAGAGCAGTCAGATCCCTCGGGGGCAGTAGCCAGTGGACCCCTACGTGAGCGCTGGTTGGGGTAAAGGGTTGTAGTCACCAAAAGAAACTGCCTACCTCAAAACTTTTGAATAGTACTAATCCTATAAAATGAATAGGATTTCAATAGATATTTTTAAAGCATTTACATAACTAGTTCTCTAAAGTGTTTTCCTAATTTTCCATGGATTTCAGTAAAGAAGAAATTCTAGTGTAGATACTACGAAAAAAAAAAGTCAGTAAGACCATTTCTCTTCTGTAAAAACACAGATAATTGCCGATTCATTTTTGCTGCAACTTCCCAAAGGACTCTAGAAGCTTGCCAAACTCAAATATTGTTAGAACTCAAACAGTTCCAAAACTCCAAGGAAGGCAAGTTTTTAATCACCTCTGGGATGTTCACCTTCAATAAGGATTTTTAGGGCTAAGAAAGAATAAGCCCAAATTTAGCTCTAAGATGTTGAGCTATCTACTTTTATAACTCCACTGGTGATGGAATTGTTGTTGCTTTGTTAAATCTTGCTGCAGTTTGACCCTTCTCAGTGGGAACTTGGTGATTAATAATGCCCTTAATTGCTTTTCCTCCTGCCCTCACAGCTGGTGGGAGAAGTGATGTATCTCACAAAAGAAACGCTGAACCGAGTTTTAAGGACAGAAAGGAAGCGGGGATGTAGCGCTGTAGGCTCTGCTTCCTTCCTGCACCGTGGGAGGCTTCAGAAGCCTCACCCTCGTTAAGGAGAGCAGCTCTGCCCGGGTGCACGGAGCCATCTCCAACAACACTGTTACTGCTGTTCCAGCCCATGACTGACAGGGAAGCCTTCCTAGAGCCCCAGGCTTTGGTGGAGGCTGCCCCCTCTGCCACACAGGTCTAGGGTATGCGAGTTCATGAGCCAATGAACAGGGTTTCCTTCCTCACATCCTTTGACAGTAATTAGTTGATGCAAGGGCTCAGGGACTCAAAATGCCTCTTTTAAGTTACAGAGAACCATGGCTTTTCCTGAGCAGTGAATCAATGGCACGTGTTCAGTAGGAGCTAAGATGATAGGGATGGTGTCCCGACTCAGTGCCTGTGATGGAATCTAATCAAATGGGAAAGCACCAGGGAGGGGAGAAGGTGATAATTGGCAGTGAATGTGACTTTGATTTAGAAACTAATTTTTAATATTCTTTGAGATAATTCTGTAACTTTCTAAAGAGACAGATAGATAGGCTGCCTCATCTGGGGTAGGTATGCTAGCAGCAAGATTTGCCATGTAAGAACATTTTAATTAAGGTCTGTTTTAGAGTGTTTTGGGGAATTGCTTTGGCTGAGATGGTGGATGGAATGGGGTGTGGGGAAGAAGGAAGAAAACTAGGTATAAAGAACTTTAATTTTATAGCCTCAACTCATATACTAAAAGCAGACGGGCAGGAGGAAACACACGATGGCCAAGAAGGGAAATCCAGGCAGGACCACACAAGACGGTCACAGGAGCAGCAAGGACAGCCGCAGGCAGGGAGGAGGAGGCTCAAAATTTTCCATTCCTATGACATTTTGTTCATTTACACCCCAAATGGCTCTTCTCTGATCTCAGAGGGGGCCTCCTTCAGGGGAGAGGTAGTGTTTAAATAGCCTCTTGAGATCTACCTAGGGAAAGTGCAAAGTACAACGTAATGGTTTAGTGATGAGATCAACCAACAACTTAGCTGGGGTCACTGGGCAGCCATTGAAAAGCAACATAATCCAGCAAGGAAAAAGTGTTAGAAGAATGCCTGGGAAAAAATTCAAAGGACAAAGGGATAAATGGACATTGTCATGTCTTAGGTCTATGCCTGGATTAATATTTCCTATCCATAGTGCCCCAAACCATTTCCTTCTTTGCACAATGTCCTGGTTCGATAGGGACCAGGCAGAATAACTCATTTGTAAAATACTTCTCATGTTCCTCCTAAAATAATGTTAAAAGCTATATTAGTTTTGTTGAAAAATTTCAAATACCTCACAACACTCAACCGAAGTAGTTAAGTAAGATCAGTTAAGCCTGTTCCACACCATGACATTGAAGATTTACCAAGAAACTTTTGACCCTTTGAGAAGATTGACTCCTTTAAATCATTAATAACCAATCAATACTTGGCTAGTACTTACAATGTGGGATTTATGATGGTTTATGTTTCATATTATGGCTTGATTTTTAAAGACAGTATGTTTTAGTGATTAAGGGCATGGACCTCAGAACAGACTGGATACAAGTCTGGCTCCACTATTTCTCAGCTGTGTGATCTTGGGAAAATTACTTAACCTTTCTGTTTCTTGCTTTTCTCATCTATAAGGTGGAGTTTATGAATCCCCTCTGAGCAAGGCACCGACCAGTAATGGTGTTAGTTTTCTAGTGTTGCTGTGACAAGTTAGCACAAGCTTAAACAACACACATTTATCATCTTATAATTCTGGAGGTTAGAACCTCCAACATGGGTCCCCCCTGGGCGAAAATCAAGGTGTCAGTAGGGTGGAGTTCAGTTCTGAAGGTTCTAGGAGGGAGTCTGTTTCCTTACCTTTTCCAGCGTCCTAGGCCCATGGCCCCTTCCTCTGTCTTCAGAGCCAGCAATGGCCTGTAGGCCCTTCCTCATACGGCCTCTCTCTGCACCTTCTTCTGTCGTTGCATCTGTCTCTGACCTTAGTGAGAAAGGTTTTCTGCTTTAAGGAGTCTTGTGAGGAGATTGGGCCTGTCTGGATGATCCAGGAGACTTTCGAGAGCTCTTCACTTGAATCGTATCTGCAGAGCCCTTTTGCCATGTAGGGTACCACATTCCCAGATGCCAGGGATTAGGACGAGGACATCTTCCAGAGGACATTATTCTGCCAACTACAGGGGTGAAACTGAAGCTGGAGTGTCTGGTCCCATCAGTTTAGAATGCAAACAATGTCACCCCATGGTGTTTTTCCAAAATCCTACACCTGGGTCCCCACCTGCCTTTTTAACAAGAGGTTCTATGTCTGAGGTGAGGGTGGGAAGGGGCCTCTTGTGATGAGTCCGTGAACCTCAGGGATAACCTAGGAGGTCAGCCTTGGTTAATACTGCCTTTCAGGGAGGAAAGTGGTCAGTGCTGTAAGTGCCTGTTCCAGCCTGCGGCTGCTGTGCCCACCACCACGTGCTCCCATCCTTGGTGCACCCAACCTGGGCATCCATTGGGCTGATTCAAGGACTGTGCCACAGAAAGCACGGAGGTACAAAGATTGTCACAGACAAAGCTCGTTGCCACTGCCACTGCCACTGCCGCTCTGGCAGAACTGACTTGGGCTGGAATGGGGAGGGGGAATGCTTCCCTCACCCAGGGGAGGCCCATGCCCAAGCAGCCCCAGGTTCTCAATGATAGCTTCTTTAATGAAATGGCCTTTCCAGTCTGTTCTTGGAACAGCAGGCATTCTCTGGGGTTAGCTGCCTCCAAGGCCTGGTGAGATCCCTTTTGACTGCCTGACCCCTGACCTCAGGGGGACCCTGAGGAGTACTCTAGACCTTACCTGCCTCCCAACACAGGTTAGGTGCCAGTTAAGGTAACTTTGAAGCAGGAAGAAAAGGAAGCTGGGTTCTCAGTTCCTTCCTTTTGGCGCCCACCCAAAGCCCCTGGGCTTCTTATGCAAATGGACCACCCCTACTGGACTATCTTTAAGCTTGTGTGTCAGTGGGGTATGGGTGGGGGTGAGGGAGTTGGGCCCTGTTGCCAGCATAGTGTCTGTTGAGAGATTCAAGGGCATTTTGGTGACTTGTCAGGAAAAGTGAAGACTTCAAGGCAACTGCATGTTGCTACTTACCATCAGAAACTAAACAACAATTAGCAATTTCCAAATGAGAATTCTTTTAATAAAAAATATTTAAAATTTCACTTTGCTGGGCATCACACTAGGGCAACAATCGCCAAACTTTTTTGTCTCAGGACCCCGTTACACTTTTAAAAATTATTGTCTCCCAGCTTTGGTTGACATGGGTTGTATCTATTGATATTTTCTGTATTAGAAGTGAAAACAATTATATATAATTCATTTTTAAAAAACCATTACATTTTAATGTAATTAACACATTTTGATGAAAACTAACAAAACAAAAAAAATATTTTTGAGAAGAGTCACTTTGTTTTACATATTTGCTTTTATGTTTGGCTTCATAGAAGACAGTTGAATTTTTCATATCTGTTTCTGCCTTCAATCTGTTGTGATATCACACTTTGGAATGGCTGCCCTGGGGTAATTTCAGATCAAATGTGCGAAAATGCTTTAGAATGCTAGGTGTTCGCTGTTTCTATATAGGGATGCTGAAATAGGAAGTAACAGGAAATTCCTCCTTTGAGGCTCATCGCACCTCTTTGACTTTAAACACACCAGAACTCAGCCCACCCGGAAATCAGGCATTTGTTCCTTCATGCAGAGTTTCAGAACTAACATTCTCACAGAAACTTACTTGAAAGAAGTCCATCATTTCACCAGATACAGAAGAAATCTCATTCCGTACTAGACAAACTGTGGTTTCAAGAATTCTATAAGATATAGTTGGGAAAACTACATATGACTCTACCACATTAAAAAAGAATTTTTCCATACATTTGTTTAAATCTTACTTATGTACCTTTAAGAAGTAGCAATTCTGAGGCTCAGAGAGATTAATGGAAAAAATGACTTGCCAAATGTCACAGAGTTAGGATAAGTGGTAAAACTGGGAATCCAGCCCAGGTTTTCTGATTCTAGATTCATTAGGTTTTTCCCTTACATTACAATGGCTCTGGGCGGTTTATCTCATGTCCATGGGGCTCTAAAGAAGAAGGAAGCAGGAAAGGTATGTCTGATTTGGGGGTGGAGAGAGGAAAGAATATAGGGAGAAGTTTTAACCATGTCTGCAGCCCACACAGCTGTGGAAAGTACTGCCTTTAGGGATCATGGTCTGGGGAGATGGAATGGGAAAATGTAGGACACTAGATAGCTGGCAGATGGTAGAAGATAAGAACCCTTGAGTCAAATTTTCTCTCCTTCACAGTTTTATCCACCTCCATCTCTGACTGTCATGGGGTTTCTTTAGAAATCTCTGACAGAAAAAGAACCCAAAGATAGAAAATTAGTTCAACATTAGACACTACTATGTGAATGCCCCCAAACAGACTTGAAGATGCTATCCTTTTGCTGTACGTCACACCCAAAGATCATGAGTGATTTATCCATCTAATTTCCAGCCAGCACCAGAGTAGTGAAGGACAAAAAAATCATTGCTTGTTGAGTTTTCATTTCTTCTTATATGGCTTTCTGTTGTCTTCCTAAACAACCCTCAGAAACAAGCATTTTGCTTTTCTAATATGGCATAATCAGATGGATACTCCCCAGTCACTGTCTTAATTGACCTGTCTAGGACACAAAATTGTGTGAAAGGTCTTCCTTTAGCTTTCCTTGGGTTCCACGATACCCACTTGCCTGAACTCCTTCCTACCTCTCTGAAGGATTCTTCTCAGTCTGTTCTGTAGGCTCTTCTTGGCTAACCCTTAGATGATGATGTCACATGAGACTCCCTTCTCTTTTCCTTAATTCACTCCCCCTAGTCAATGCATCCACTCTCTTGGCTTGTATATCCACTTGTTCGCTGATGACTCTAAAAGCTCTCAGGGCCAGATTTGCCTCTAACTTCAGATCCATTGATCTATTTGCCTTTTGGAGGTCCTACAGGCTTTTGAAATCAAACATGTCCAAAATGGAACTCATTTTTATTGCTGTCCCCAGAATTATTTCTCCTCTGCGTTCTCCACCCAGCAAATGGCACTGCTACTTATCTAATTGTACAAATCAGAGACTTAAAAGTTGAGCAGGAGAACTCTCGCTTTCACCCTTATAAAGGAAAACTCTATTTTTCTCCTCTACTCTCAATACTTCTGACTCTAGATATGTGGGATTTTTTTGTGGGAAGCTATTCTCCAACTCTCAGTAGATTATGACTGAGTGTCCTACAAATTTAACTCATTTCTGACACTATCTATTGAATATAGAGTCAGAGTAAGGGCTCAGTCCCGCAAGACTGCTCCCACTTCTGACACCAGTCTCAAGTCCAGGTTCTCACTTACACTTCTAACCTATAAATCAGGGTTCCCACAAGCTCCTTCTCAGATTTGATAATTTGCTAGAATGACTCACAGAATGAAGGAAAAAATTCCTTATCAGTTTATTATAAAAGGATACAACTCAGGAATAGGCAAATGGAAGAGATTCAATGGGCAAGGTATGGGGGAGTCAAGGTGTAGGTTCCATGCCCTCTCTGGCTGTGCCACCCTTCCAGTATCTGTTTACTAACCCAGAAGCTCATCAAATATTGTTCAAGAGATTTTATAGAGCTTGATGGCCAGCTACTCCCTCCCTCTTCCCAGAGGTCACTGGGTGGGGCTGAATGTCCCAACCCTCTAATCACTTGGTCTTTCTGTGACCCTAAGTCACACAAGATAACTCAGATGTGCTCTAAAGGGGCTCCCTATGAATAGCAAAAGACACTCCTTTCACTCTGGAAATTCTGAGGGTTTTACGAGCTCTGTGCCAGGAACTGGAGGGCAAAGACCAAACATATTTCTTATTATACCACATATCCCTTATAGACAATCGATCACCAAGTTTAATTCTGCCCACTAGAATATTAAGCTGGACTTACTGCAGTGACTCCCAGGATGGAGGGAGGTATCTCTCTGTCGCTAGTCTTCCTCCCACCAATCCATCATTGTCTTTCTGAAATGTAGACCTGATCACACTCCCTTACCTGCTAAAGCTCAGCCAGTCCTCATTGCTCTTAGAGTTATTTTCCCATTTCATCTCTTGCCACTCTTTCCTTGCATTCTGCACACTAAACCATACTACATTTCTTTTGTCTCCTAGAATGAACCATGCTCGTTGTCTTGCTTCCTGATTTTACAGGTACAGTTTACTCTCTTGGAACAGTGTCCTCATTTTCTCTACCTCTGTACCTGTCTAATGCAATTTTGAGGTTTAAGCCATAGTATCAGTCCTCAAGAAGTCTTTTTAACATCCCAAGGAAGGGCCAAATACTGCCTCCATGTGCTCACATGGCGCGTGGAACTTTCCTTTGGCCCTTACCACAGTGTTTCAGTTGCCTTTGCTTGTCTGTGTCTCTGTGTGCTGTAGGACAGGAACCATGGTTACCTTGTTCACAATTCTATCTCCAGCACCTAGCACTATTTTGGGGATATATTATAAGTGACCTTGGGCAAATTATTTAAACTCTTTGTGTCTTTCTGTTTACCAGACTGTAAAATGGGAATTGAAGTAGTACCTATCTCATGGGCTTGCTCTGAGCAGTATCCATATGTTTAGAACTTATGATGGAACACTCAGAGGTCGCCTTAATAATCATGTCTAAACAAATTCTTTGGACACCTCTCACCTTGGCTCTCAAAGGCAATATAGAGATAGCAGAGCCCAATGATTAAAACTTGGATTCTGAAGCTAGGTTTCCTGATTTAAATGTGAGTTTTTCCACTCACTGGTTTTGTGACTTTAGGCAAATTATTAATTATTCAGTGCCTCTGGTTTCCCCATCTATAAAATGGGAATAGAAGTTGTATCTACCTTATAGCATTGTTGTATCCCTGGCACATGGTAAGGACATTGTAAATGTTTTTAAATAAAACAGAAAATACAGAGAGGAGGAGTGAGAGTGTACAGACTTTTGGCACCATGTGATTGTCAATGACAGTTGATATAAATGACTTCTCCTTGGATCATGGTTCCCAATCAAACTCCAAAGCAAGCCAACATCAGTGGCTCATTTATTAGCTGTCTACACCAGCCACTGAATAGTTTCCAAGAGACCCAAATTTCATAATGGAATGCAGCCTGTGCTCCAGTGGAGGACAGTGTCTAGGAAGAAGGTGCATGAGCACTGATGACTTTTGGTTCAAGATCCACATAATTGCTGCAATTTGCAGTGCCATTTAACATGAATAAATGGCAGCAGGTGTTGGGGGTAGTAGGGTAGGTTTGAAGGGGCCACCACAGAGGGGATCTCCGCAGATGTGAGCTTTGTGTCCAGTGTCTGACAGACTTTGGGATTGTTTCTGACAGTGAGAAGAACAACTGCCCTTTGCCTGAACTCTTGTCACACTAAGTCTGAAAGTAAATGCTGACATACCTGTGATAGCTCAGTTCATTTACCTTGGGAAGCACAAATGTCCACAATTAGCCCCTGGTTATCCAACATGTGGCTTCTCCTCTGTTCTCCTTCCTACTTTGGGTCTTGACAGTTTCTATACCAAGTAGCTCATACATAAGGAGGCATCAAATCAAATATGTCCATCTTGCTGCTCACTAATAGCCTTGGAGAAAGAATTTTAGGCCAGAGAACTACAACCATTCGCCCAAAGAGATTGGACTAGCCTTGTGTTATGGGTTGAATTGTGTTTCCCCCCAAAATAGGTGAGAGTCCTAACCCTCAGTGCTTCAGAATGTGATCTGACGACTTCGAGCCCCATTGACTCTGAGACTTCTGCGACTTTATTGGGATCTTAGCAACTTACCCATTTTTGCTGATTTTGTTATTATTTGGTTATTTCTCCATGTAGCAAGTGTTATAAAACTCTTTTGGAAAAAAGAATGTGTGTTTTAGGGAATAGAAACTATAAGGGAAAATACACACATAAATGAGCTAGATTTGGCAGAAGACTTGAACAAAACCAAGCTCTTTTCTGCCACAGAATCTTTGCATAAAGAAGGTACTCATTGTACCTGGAATGCATGATCCTAGGATCTTCTCAAACAGTGTCTTTAAGAGAGCTTTCCTGACCTCTCTCTCTCTCAAGTCATCCTCTCTGAGTCAGAAATTAATTTTTTTAACCTCACTGGTTAATTTTGTTCCAATAAAGGGACAAACTTTCTTTGGGAATTTTATCTTACATAGTTTCCTGCTAGCGTTATCTTGTCTATTGCGTATGTGGTAATTTCACCTATGTTACCAAAAAAGTGAATATGATAAAGTCCAGTATGAGATAAAGAAAATCCTCTTAAACACATCTTACAAGGAAAATATCAGGTAGGCCATCTGATAATTTATATACTGTTAATAGACTATAATACAATTTCCAGTTGAGTCAAACATACACATTTTCATAAATTGTCAGGTATTAGGCACAAAGCATTGTGTTTTTTAGAACTAGACTCAGTGACTTGTAAAAATGATAAACGTGTCAAGTTACACTGTTTTGTGTGTTTTGTTTTATATCATTTTCACAGTAGTTGCTATGGGTACCAGTCTAATAGTATCAGCATTTTACCACTTTGAATCAAGTGGGGAAACCTTACTTTCATTTGGGTCCCTTTACTTTTTCTACTTTTAAATATCATTGCCTTGGGTGTCAGCTAGTGTTATTTTTGGTTCAAGCATCAAATATAATTCAGAAAATTCACAAGGAGAAGGATGGTCTATTGTGTTTGCCCATATTTCTGCTCTTCCTATTGTTCTTTCTTCCTGATGCTACAAGTTCTCATCTTCTATCATTTTCTTTCTGTTTGAAAAACATCCTTTAGCCATTCTTTCAGGGTAGATCTGCCAGCAACAAGTTGTTTTAGTTTCCTTTCATCTGGGAATGTCTTCATTTCCCCTTCATTGTTGAAGGATAGTTTTGTCAGATATAAATTCATGGTTGACAGTGGGTTTTTGTTCCAGCCTTGAAAAATGTTCTACTTCCTTCTTGTCACTGTAGTTTCAGGTGAGAAATCTACTGCCATTCAAAATGGTGTTTGTACTATAGGTAATGTTTTTTCTCTCTGGCTGCTGTCAAGATTTTTTTCTTTGTTTTTAGTTTTGAGAAGTTTACTTATGATGTGTCTTGATATAGGTTTCTTTGGTTTTATTCTATTTAAAATTCACTCAGTTTCTTGAATCTGTGGGTTTATTTTTAAATTTTTATGTGTGTATGTATGTATGTTATGTTGTTACATTATGTATGTATGTATGTATGTATGTATTACCAAATTTGGGAAGGTTTTAGCCATTATTTCTTGGAATACTCTTTCAACTACTCTATTTCTCCTCTTAGGACACCAGTGATATTAGTGTTGGATCTTTTGTTGTTTACCCTACAAGTCCCAGAGGCTCTGTTCACTTTTCTTTTCAGCCTATTTTCTCTTTGTTGTTAATATTAGATAAATTCTACTGATCTATCCTCATGCTAATTGATTCAGTCCTGTTATCTCCACTCTACTTTCGAATCCATCCAGTTTTTTTTTTTTCATTTTGGTTATTGTATTTGTGAGTTATTTAATTGACATTTGGTTCCTATAACTTCTGTTTCTTTGCTGAGATTTTATATTTTTTCATTTGTTTCAAGAGCATTTTTAATTGCTTGTTGGAGCATTTTTGTGATGGCTGCTTTAAAATCCTTGCCAGATAATTCCAACGTCTGATTCATCTAGGTATTGGTGTCTATTGTCTTTTCTCATTCAAGCTGTGATTTTCTCATTTCTTGATATAATAGGTGATTTGGGTTGTATCCCAAATATCGTGAATGTCAGAAGACTCTGGATCTTATTTAATACTTTATGTTTGAAGGTAGTCACCCTGTTTAGGTTTTGCATGTAAGTCCTTGACTACTTTTGAGACTGTGGTTTCAATGACATTTTAATTTCACAGTCTTTGTGGTACTGTTTTGATCTGCTTGGTTTATCTGGTGCCTTGTGGCTTTCACAGATCCTTGCTGGTGTTGCCTGAGGGGTAGAAGGAGCTCCCCTGGGCCTGCAGAGAGGCCTGGTGGGGAAGAAAGTACTTCCTGGGTTGAGCACTTGTGTCAGAATCCCATGTTTCCTAACTATTTGGTATCTTTCAGAGAGGGGAGTGTTAGCACCAGGGTGGGAAGGAAAGCCCTTCCCCTGGCCACTTAATTCCAGCAGGGCTTCAGATAGATTCTTCCTGCTGATTCTACTGGGCTTGCTCAATCCAGATATTTTCTATCATAACACGCTGATTATTTCCTTCATAGCATTTATTATCTGAAATTATATTTATCTATTGTTTTGCTTTTTTGTTACCTGTCTCTCACACCAGAATATAACTTTGTGAGGGCAGAGATTATTGGGATTTTTTTGTTTTTGTTTTTCAATTTATTCCTGTATCACAGCACATAGACAAAGTAGGTTCTTAATAAATATTTGCTGAAGGAAAGAAGAAATCCCAAAGGATAGAAAAGATGGTGACAGCTGTAAGGAAGAGATGAGAGCAGACTGAATTCTTAAGATGTACTGTCTATTTAAGCAATAGGGCTAAGATTTATTAACTATTTTATTTTCTATATATTTATCAAATCTTCTGACCCAGACACTGTGTTACAGCCTACGAATCTGAAGTGTGTGAAATATAGCTCTTGTTCCTGAGCGGCCTGTGGTCTAGTTGAGGAGACAGAACTGTCGATCTGTGTATTTGTATGTATTCTTCAACACTAGACAAGGCCAAGAGGTGGCTGTATGGAACACTGAAAAGATTACCTGGCCCAGGGCAGTCTTTCCCACCTCCTCAGTTCTGGATTTATCGAAATAGATCAAGATGAACAGGAACATCTTATTCTTTCTAAATTTAAGCAAGGGTTCCTCCTATATGACTACTCTGAAAAGGAATTCTAAAGACCTTAGGGCTTTTTACCTGAGTGGAAGAAATGATGACCATATGGGGTCCATCAGAAGAAGGAGGTGGATGGATTCCTTTTTCCCTGCAGTATTTTCAAATGTTTGTTGGGTAGCAATCATGTGTACTAGGTTAGAGATACAAAAATAAGACAAGACAGGGTCCTTGCTCAGAGTTTAGAATGGAAGGAGATATAAAAACTGTCATTCCAGTGGAGAGAGGGATAAGGTTCTGGGGAAAGGTGGGGGAAGAAACTCCTCACCTGTAGTGGAGTCAAAGGATACTCTCTGGAGAAACTAGACTTTGAGCTGGGCCGTGAAGAATGACAACTTTTCAGATGTCCAGCCAGGAGGAGGGTAACCTGGCTGGAAGGAGGAGCCCCTGTAAAATGGTCAAGGAGGCATGATATGTTTGAAGATCTACAAGAAGTTTAGTATTGTTGGCACAAAAAAGTAAAAGGGATGAGAGATGGAAAGTGAAGTCTGAGACCAGACCGTGAAGGGTCTGCTTTGCAGGCAAGGTGTTTGCCTTTTATTGCCTGGAGTGCTGGTTTTCTGGCTATAATTAGAATTATCTGGGGAACTTTTACATAAGGCTGATGCTTGGCCTCAGTCCCAAAGATTCTGATTCAGTAGGTGTGGAGTGAGGCCTGAACATCAATATTGTTTTCAAATTCTTTATTGGAACAAAATTGATATGCGTGTTCACCGTTGACTCCAGTCATACCTGGGCCCTGTCTGGTCTCCAAATATGCTGCTGCTGTTGTTGTGGTTGTGATGGTTGTTCCCTCCTCCTCCTTCTTTGCTATGTCTCTTTTCTTTTGCACATGATGCTCCTAGAATGTCTTTATTTTTGACCCTGTTTCTCTAACTCTTAATTGGCTATCATGACTCAAAGCTACCATCACTTACTTCAGGAAGTCTCCCCTAATCTTTCCTGGCAGAGTTATGAATCCCATGCTGTATCTCCATAGCACCTTTACATAATTCTCCCTGATTGGTGTCCAGTTGACTTAGTTTGGGTCTTGGACAGAATACCAAGACTGAGCTATTCCACCCAGACTGAATCCAATGGGGGAGGCAAAATTGGGTACTGATATCAGAAGGGGGAATGGATACTGGGCATCAAAACAGCAAATGTAGTTTTCAGTATTGTATAAACCTATACTGTTCCTGAAAGTAATTAAAGTGGTTGTCTTTCTACTAGTTTGAATACTTAGTTCCAAGTCAGTAAATGTTTGTTAAGTGAATGGTTCTTGCCCTCAGTTTTTAGGATGTGGGCTTATTCCAAAGTCTGTTCTGAATGATGTTCATCCTTTATAAAGTGATTCTATTTTATTCTGTCAGGCCCCTAGAGCTTTTACACAATGGCTTTTGAAACTATCATCAGTAGAAAACATCTCTGAGAATCTCTAAATCAGCTGTTTTCCATTTGGCTTCCTAAGAAAGCGATGTTAGAATGTAAGGGTCAGTGATGGAAGGGAGGCAGGCCATGTAGCTGAGATCCAAACCACTTAATCCCGTGGACAAATGCCCTCTGTCTCTGCCAGAATTCAGACTGGTAATAAGGAGGAAAGTAGAGACTCCTGGGCTCAGGGTGAGAGGTGCCCAATTCACACTGAGTTGATTGGGTTGACAGGTTACCATGGAGTTAGAGCAGAATGAAAGCAACATTTTCTATCTGTTGAATTTTCTCTGAGGATCTCTTTTAACTTATATTTTAAAATTGAAGGGAGAAAAAAGCTGACAGTCAAGGAATTTTATGTTTAAGTGCTAGTTTATAAGGAATTTTCCTAAGTCCTAGGTCATTTCAGAGTTGCCATTTAATGGATATCATAGCGTTTCCCTGGAGAGAGGAGTGCATTTCATCAAATTCACTACTCCTTTAGGGGCAGGCTTGGATTCGGTTTTATGAACAGTAATGATTTTTTCATAAGGTGCACTTTGCTTCCACACACGATGGTATGATTCATAAAATAGAGCTCTTATGCCTTAATTATCCTTTCCAGGAATAAACCCTATTTCCTATAGTTATAAGTCCTATTGTAAACAAGCTAGGTCCTACTACAATTGATTGTTATCTTGTGTAGCCACAGTAAATGTCACAAAGTGCTTCAGAATGGGAAGGAGATGAAAGAAAAGAAGGAGGAGGAGAGGAGATGACAGAGTAGCACTCGGTCAGGCTCCCCAAAGAGAATGTCTCCAACCCCCAGATATCCGCTGGACCTCGGAGAAGGGGGAGGGGGTGAAGGCAGAGTAGATGGCTGAACTTTTCTATTGAACTGACCATCCCCACAGCTGTTTGCTCTGAGCAATCAAAGGGCTCTCTCCAGTGCTGAAGAAGGAAGGACGTGCCTCAGAGCTACTCTCTCCTTCCCTCCTCACCTCCCTTATTGGTCAAAACTTATTTAAATAAAGCCTATTAAAAAAAAAAACAAAACCTTATTTGGCTAACTGGATGACTTAATTAACTCAACAGAAATACTGAGTGTCGCAGTGACCTGCCTGTCATCTGTCCCTCCTTTTCTCCCCCGTGGTAACAGCACCTTTATTTTCCTTTAGAATAAGGGGGACAGGTGACCAAGAATCCTGCTTACCTACATTTCTCCCATCTGAGATCTCACAGCTGGCTTACAGGAAAGAGTCCAAACTCCTCTGCATGGGATACAATTAGGCAGTATAATAAAAGTGCTATTTTGGGACTAATAATTTAGCAGCAGAAAGTAAAAGCTAGGAGTAAATTAGCAGCCAGTTAGAACAGTTTGGCAGGATATGGGCCTCATCCAGGAAGACATTGTGCCAAAACTACCATTTAGAGAGAATTTGGCCAAAGAATATACATACACTGAGAGCCTGTTAGGAGCCAAGTCCCGTGCTAAGTACTTTACATACATCATGTCATTTGTGACAAAAGTAATTCCCCCTCTAAGAGCACCCATGCTCTCCTGCTGTGGCCCTTCTCACAGCTGGCGACTATATATTTATTTGTCTAGTTAGTGGTTTTGACATCTGAATCCACCCACTACATGCTGGCATGTAGTAGATGCTTGAAAAATTTGTTGAATTAATAAGTGACTATGTCTTACTTACAACATGTGGAACATAGATTGATGAGAAGAAATCTCGTGGAATTCTAGGAAAACCTGAATAACCAGTCGGCAGGAAGGGGCTAAGCAGGGCGGTTCTGGGAATATTTACCAGTCTACCTTCACTTGAAAACTGGCTGTTAATATTACAGCTACCAATGCTTCCGCACTGTGGCTCTCAGTTTAAATACTTGATAGATTCTGATTGGCCAAGCTTGGATCGGGTGTCCACTCATGATCCAGTTATGACCAAAAGGGCAGAGTCACACAGTAGGAACTGTCTGCAGGATTTTTCCCTTGTGTTTGGTGGGGAAGGCAGTTCTCAGAAAGAAAAGGTTACTGCATGCTGAAAGACAACCCAGATGGTGTTTACCATATACAGTACTGGAAGGAAGAATGTGACTCCACGTCCAGAGGTGTTCTGAAAAGATTTGCAGTGTGGCCACAGTGTCTGGATGCCAGGGTTCAAGTCCCAGAGTCGACATTTCCTTCTTCTGGAATCCTGGGCAGATCACTTACTCTGCGCTTCAGTGTGCTCGTCTGCAACATAGCTCACAACAGGATTAACCACTTAGACTTGTTATGAATTTTAAGAGAGATAAAGCACGTAAAACATTTAACAGAGCCTGGCATTGTAAGCACTCTGCAGATGTTAGCTAACAGCATTCTTACAGCGGAAGATGAGGAAGTTTCATCTAGAATATCTTTTTTTCCTCTTAGTAAAATTGAGAGCCCCGTCAGAACTCTTTGAGGATAGTTAATGTCTGGAAGGGAGAAGGGCTTAGTGTGATGAAAAATTTCAAATTTGAAGAGATGTGATTTCAACAAGTCTGAAGCGTTCTTAAGATCATTTGATCCTCAATTTTAACAGTTTATTAAAACGGCAAAGAAGATTTAGCACCAGTCTCCACACAGGCCCTTTAAAAAAAACCCAGTTTTTCTGTACTTGCTAGTCGCACTGACAGCGAGGACAGAGATTGCATTTGAAAATCATTAGTTCTTCACCCAGACCCAACACTGAAGGCCAGGACCCTAGTAATATCAGTTTCCTACAATACTCTCTGGCATTCTGAAGGAATTTCTAAATAAGCATCATTGTTTTCTTTTATAAATACACTTCTTCTAATGATAGCAATTATTCTCTTAGGACGCTGCTATAAAACAGAAAATAGAGGGTATAGAAATTAGAGGCTGTGCATGTTTCACTTCCTGTGGGTTTCTACACTCCTTCAAAGTAAAGATTCTTATAAGTCACAAATTCACTTTAAATAAATTCATATTACCTTTTGGGTTATATTTGTCTATAGCCCCAGAGCTTGCTTGCTTGCTTGCTTGCTTGCTTGCTTTCTTTCCTTTTTATTAAAAAATCTGAACTGGTCAGGGGAGAGGCACAGATCTCTGTTAAAGTTAATCCTGAACACTCTCCATTTTTGGATTGATCTCTCTCCGTGTGTTTGATCATTTTATTCAAAGATGATGTTTCAGTCTCATTAGTAGCACCTGTGCTTTAAATTATTTTTATGAACAACCAGGGAGTTACGGAAATCCTGCTGTGCTAGGTGACATGGGGCAGGCAAAAGATGTATAGGATATGGATTCTGCTGCTATAATCTTATGGCATACTTGGGCAGACAGTACCCAGATACCTGCAACGTACCATAGAATGAATATCAAAGAGCACACACAGTACAGACACCTAGAAGTGAATTCACATTTTAAAACATGTTAATCATAATACACACACAGTAAGTGCACAGTAAGTTAGAAAAGGGAGATTCTCATTCTTTCTTTGGAGATTGCATTATCCTTTTTGTTTTCAGCTCTTATCTGAAAGTATGTGTTTGTGTATTCATTTGTTCTCCTACTTACATCTTTGTCCACCCTCAAGATTGTAAGTTTCTTGAGGAGCTAAGGTTTAATATGAGGAGAACAACTTGTAAACGATAGTTACACACTGTGGGGTACGTGATGTATGAAAGTGATGCTCTGCATGCTTCTGGAACACAGGGGAGCCAGGGGCCGGCTTCAGAGTGCAGAGAGCTTCCCAGAAGAGGTGACATTTGCCCGATGTGAGAGAACCCCAAGGATATACTCACAGAAGTGAATTGATGGCTCAAAAGGAGTGCATATTTAGCATTTTGATACATATTGCTAAATTGCTACCTTGTGTTTTGAAGAAAGAGTGGGAGTTTATCTGGCAGAGAAAGGCCCAACAAAGGGGTGACATTCCTGGCACAGGGAACAGCAGGAACAAAGGCACAGCAAATGCAAGGGATCGTGCAGCTTGGTGGGTGTGTGGTGGGGAGCGGCCAGACACACAACTGTAGAAGAATTTAGGGCCAGGTTAAGAATGAGGTGAGCTGAAGGCATCAGGGCAGATGTCTTGGTGGAAGTTATCCACATCAATCTTTAAAATCTCAATTCGATGTACAGCAAAGGTGAGTAGGGATGTAAATCCATTTCTATGGATGGTCCCTTCCCTCCCTGCCTCCTTTCCTCCCTTATTTCCTGCATGTCTGCCTTGCCTTCCTGCCTTTACACATTCATGAGCACCAATTCCAAGCCAGGCACCGTTCTAGGCACTGAAAAGAACGAGGCTCACGTGGAGCTCGCCCTCTAGTGGGGGAGACACACGTGAACAAGAGAACGAAGTGGAAGAAAGGGAAGGAGGCTGGAAATCCAGGGGGTGTGAGTGCTATGAGGGAAATAATTAAGTGAAGGGGAGTGTGGGGTGAGAGGGAGGTGACCCCCTGCCCCCCAGAACTGGGGGGCAGGTGCTGCCCACCCACTCCCCCCCCCCCCAATTCCTGCCCCAGTCCTGCCCCTGCCCTGCTTGCGGGAGGGCTCACTGACCACCCAGTCTGCTGGGATTGCTCTCCTCTCTGAACTCAGCTGGTACCACATACCTGTCTCTTGCACCGGCTAATTCATTTTCCATCTTCCCTGTTTGATTGTAAGCTCCTTGAGGGAGGAGCTGAGTTTTTTCATGTTTGGATCCTACACTGGAGCACAGTGCTTTGAAGCACATAACTTTGTTTTTTTTTAAAAAAAGGCCATTGTTGAAAAACTTAGCAAATTTACATTTCCTTTTCTTTTCTCTTGTTTCTCAGGTTGTCTGGATGAACCATGGTCACCGCTGCTGAGGAACCCTTTTGCTCCTGCCGAGGAGTTCCCGCGTGCGTCTTCAGCCCTTGCGGTGACAGCCACACTGTTCCACTGGCGATAAATGAAGGGCCTCTCGGCTTGTGCTCCTCGCTCATAATGAGAATTACCAGCAGGCCTGGATGGGTTCGAAGTAATGTGAGCCTGCTGTCCCGCAAATGTCTTTAATAATAAATGATGAGAAAGGCGGAAGGTGCGATTTATTCATTTCTTTATTATGAAATGTCCCTGTAGGTTTTCAGTGCCCAAAATTAACCGAAAAAAGAAAGCAGGCTCTCCTTTTGGGTCTTTGGTTTCATATCATAAAACAGTTTCAGCTGAAGTGAGAGATAATGATTTCTCTGGGGTCAGAGGGCTTTCTAGAGATTATGGAGGCACCTTGTTTGGGGGTTTAATTGCAGACAGTTTCAATAAGGGTGATGTTAGATTATTTATGACCAGTTCATTTAAGCAGGAAATGGATTATGATTAGAGTTATGGGTTAGAGCTACCCTGAAGACCTTCAGAAAATTATTAACTGTAGGTCCTCATAGGAAGTTACCTTCTTTCCAACTTGGCAGTCAAGGCTCTGTGGTGTCAGATGCTAGCAACATGGAGTGTCAGAACCGGGAAGAGCACCAGTGATCCGGCCTCGTGAAGGCAGGGCACGGAGCCCTGGAAGGGCTTCCTGAAGACCGCTCGGCCGGGCAGTGGTTGTAGGCTGCTGAGAGATGAGGTCTTCCCACGTGTTTGCACTCCCCTCCATTACTGATCTGTGGTAGTGAGAGCTCGGTGGACTGTAGAATCTTCTACACACGTGAGCTGCCATCATCCCATCAACTCCGTGGGCTGCCTCCAATCCTAATTTGACCTCCCGGGGACTTGGCTTACTTGTGTATAAAATAGATGGCATTAGTTGATGTCCAAGTTCTCTTCTGCCTTTAAAATTCTATTCGTTCATGGTTCTGTTTTTAAGAAAAATACAGATAGTGGTTGAAAGAGCCTTAGAATTCATCAGGAAACTCTTTAAATTTTGCCTCCACTGACTCTCCTCCTTCAGTCTCATCTCTTGCCACCTCGACCATCCCCTAACCCCCTAGTGCATCTCCCCAAATGCCCCACGTTCTCTCATCTCAGAGCATCAGAGTTATGAGTTAGAGCCACCCTGAAAACACGCATGATGTGCCCTCGGCTGTCTTTGCCCTGCTAACTCCTATTTGTTCTTTTATTAATTTTTTTCTTGAAGTATAGTTGATTTACAATGTTGTGTTAGTTTTAGGTGTACAGCATAGTGATTCAGTTACACATATATTTATATATCTATTCTTTTTCAGATTCTTTTCCATTATAGGTTATTTCAAGACATTGAATATAGTTCTCTGTGCTATATAGTAGATCCTTGTTGTTTATTTTGTATATAGTACAGTGTATCTGTTAATCCCAAACTCCTAATTTATCCCCCCTCCCCTTTTCCCCTTTTGTAACCGTAAGTTTATTTTCTATGTCTGTGAGTCTGTTTCTGTTTTGTAAATGGGTTCATTTGTATCATTTTTTTTAGATTCCACATATAAGTGATATTATATGATATTCTTCTTTGTCTGACTTGACTTTAGTATGATAATCTGTAGATTCATCCATCTTGCTGCAAATGGCATTATTTTATTCTTTTTTATGGCTGAATAAGGCTTTGTTTGAGCATCACCTTCTCAGGAAGCCTTTCTCGGTGTCCTCATAGGCTTCCCCGGCGCCCGGTGTTTATCACACTATTATAATTGTTGTCTTAGATCTCTCTCTCTCTCTCTTTCTCCAGGCTGTTAAGCTCCTCGGCTCTGAAGACCAGTACCTGCACTGTGCCTGGAATGTTGGAGAGGTCCAATAAGTGTGTGTTTAATAACATGCAGGTAGGTTGCTGATTGGTTTTCTCTAAGAAATGACCAGCAATTCCACACTGATGTCTTTTAAGACTTTGGCTTCTAGGCATTGGCTGGTGGGCACAGCCAGTTGGTGGCTTGGCTTGAATAATGAGGGTGTTCAGTTTCATCCTGTGGTGCTACTTTGCTGATGGAAGGCGCTTCATCAAGGTGAGTGACTTCTGAGCCTTCATCACTGAGGACAGCATGAAGCTAGTTGCTTGCCATCTGGCTACACCTGAGCATGCCGAAACGTTTCAAGGAGGCAGCTCTGAAAAGATATGTTGCAGACCCCAAATAAGGCATAGCCTCTTCTGGGTTTACAAGATTTAGTGTACATTGGCAGCCTCTTTAGAGGTCTGGGGAAACAGGTGTACGGCTTCTCTCTGCAGCTGGAGGATGGGAAGAGGTCAGCCATCCTCTGAAATTCTCAGAGGTTTTTCCCTCTGAGTTTGCTGAGTGGTTTCTAATGTGTGTTAAGTCAGGCTGCTGCTAATTGCTGCTGATTGCTGGTAAATCACTGGCAGTAGCAAGTGACTGTCCTGGCAGCAGCAAAGGCGTATCCCAAGATAGCAGGAGCAGGGGTAGAATGGTGTAAGTGGCACAGGGTGCTTACACCCAGAAGCCCGGAATGCCAAGGCAGCCCCACAAGCCGCTTAGCAAGGGGAGCCCACAAGGAGAAGCCCTCTTGGGAGCCCAGGCATGTGAAGACATGCAAGGTAAGTTATTCAAACTTACGGTGATGGCAAATTTTCAAAGGTTTTCATGTTGGAGAGGGGCTTCATCTGTTCTGATTTTATCAGTTGAACTGTGGGAAGTCAGTTCTATTTTGGGCCAGAGGATGGGAGGTGAGGGGGAGAGCGTGTGGGGACTGGCCATGGAATGCAATCAGTCCACAGAGCTCTGAGTGAGGGGACATGGGGAGGAACGACAACAGGTTTCAGCCCCAGGCGGTGTGCACGGCAGAAGGGAGGTGAGAAATCTGGCTCTAGGTGAGGAGTACCACAGAGCAGGAGGCGAACAAAATCCAGCAGAGGGGACCAGCAGTTCCCTTGGGGAGTATGAAGGAAGCTGCTAACCCCCAGCATCCTGGGAACCACATCTCTCTAGTATCTAGGGTCTGCTCTGCCTGTGTCATGGCTGGCTCACAATGTACTATTGATTGAGTACAGGAAGTATGGACACTTCAGGCTTGTTTCAGCAACCCCTGGGGTTCCCGCGCTCACACTCTTCCTAATTAGTTCCTATCTCACGTCTTTCAAACTCTGAATCATTGTGACAGCCTGAAGAGCCTTCTTTTCTCTAAAGAGGTCGTTTTCAAAAAATTTTGACCTTGATCCACAGTAATAAATACATTTCATGTGAAAATTCAGCTAATGGAACCCAATTCCTGACAGCAACCAAATGGCTTAATTTCTTCCTCACAGATGGACCAGAAATAAATGGGCATTTACTGGGGATTCCAAAAGACTTTTGACCTAAATAATTTGCATATATTTCTTCATGTCATTCTCATAATCATCCAATCCATTTGATATTTTAATTCTCCTTTCACCAGTGAAACAAATGAGGATCAAAGAAGCTGTGTGATTCATCAGTGGTCACAAAGGTAATAAGTGGGATCATTGGTACCTGACTGACTACAGCTTCCAGATAGGTGCCTTTCTTCTGTAACAGCGAGATTCTTACCCCCAAATCTCTCCTATGTAGCAACTCTGGAACTTGAATTCCCTTTCCATTTTCTTCTTGAATCCCAGACCCTCTCTTTGCTATATATGCTGCTGGAATAACTTGAGAGTAAAGATTTTACGTAGCAAAATTTTTTTTTTGTCTTGTCCATGTGTGTTTGGCAACCATCCTCAGCCTCAGGGGTGGTGGTATATATAACCTTGTCTTATCCTCACAAGTATTTCTAGGCAACATTTTGATGGATGCAAGAGCTGGCATGGTAGAAACAGCTGTCATGTTGTCTCCAATGATATATGACAATCTTCTTCCTTAATTAGGAACAGGATGTATGTATGATTTATATCCTTGAGCTATAACTCCACAACAGGTGAAGTCTCGGTTGTTACTATTTGAAATAACCTCCATAAAGCCTAAAGTTAGTATAACAGAATGTGAATTGCAAAATGGCAGACACATCAGGTTCCGGTAAGATTTCTTATTATCCTATAACTTGTTTATGTATAAAGTAAATATGCCAATATATGGCATTGAGAGATGTCTAGGATCATAGAATTTTAAAGCTTCAGTGATCTTTGCTGAAATTTGAGGTCAATGTCTTTGTGTATGAAGGATATTTTCAAATGGGTTGGGGTAGAACCCCCCCACCATGCATGCATAAGTAGAAAAAGATCCTAGAATTACTCTGAGAGAATGCAAACTTGCTCACCTAAGAAATACAATTATAAAATGAATATACATTTGTTGTAGACAGTTTTAAAACAAAAAAAAATGTATAAAGCAGAAAATAATATACTCCTAAAAACCCAAAATTAAGTTAACTATTGACATTTTAGGTATATTTCACTCTAGTTTTTTTTTTTCCAATACATCTCAAATAAACATAGGTGCTCACATGTTTACAAAATTGGGATCAAGCTCGTTATAGTGAAATATGGTTCCATATCTCTGCTTTTTTTTTTAAAAATTAAATTGATAAAGAACTTTCCCCTATGCTACTATATATTCTTTGGAAGTATATATTTATAAATCTATTTATCGCTTTCTTGGACATTTTGGTTTTTTAAAGGATATTAAAGTATAGTCAGATATTGCTTTGTTTTTACATGCAAAATTGTGAAATCCCTGCATAGAGGAAAAGCAATACAAGAAGTTGGAAAATGTTGAAAACATAAACAGTTCATGTAAAAGCAGTTTTAAATGAACATTGCCTGCTTGAAGTGGTTTGGTTTATGAAGGCTCATTTTGTTTTGTTTTGTTACTTGAAAGCATAGGTATTTGCTTATTCTATATATATTTTACTTTATGCCACATACTCCTCCAAACCCTTTCTGTCTTCTGATTGGAATGCTACCCATGTCTTTTTAGTGATTGATGTTAGCTGATGGGACTGATCAATTAAATCATTGATGTCAGCTTCAGAAAGAACACCTTTTATTAATGACATTCTTTGGCTAATAGATTTCTCTTTAAATGTCAAGTTTCCACAGTAAGATATTTCAATAAGAACCAAAGTGTTTCAATAAGTTATAGTTTTAAAAGTTTATTTCATATAAAGAAAGGAATTTGAAAAGAAAAAGCCCCCGTGTTTTCCTATATGACCATTCACATCATAGCTCAACAAAGCAAAAGCAAGTGGAAGTCAGCCTGGCCTGGGCTTGGTCTTCGGGGTGCAGGGACCCTCATGCTCTGGACCCATAGACCACCTGTGCTGGCTGCCCTTTAATTGTTCACCATAATTGGAGCTTTTGGTCTTTCTGTTTCCACTCAGTGTTCCCCCATAGAGATCTAATTTCTTCTCTGTTTTATGTTGACTGTTAAACTAATTGTAATGGTGTTTTTCAAACTAAGTTCCACAAGGCACAAAGGCAATCTCCCAAGTTACCTGGGAGGTTGTTAAATATTCTGGACCTTCATTCTGGAGATTCTGACTCAGTCTGGGATGGAGTCTACGTTTTGAGAACCACTCTCCTGGGAGGGGGCTGGGTAATTGTAGCTTTCCCTCTGTTCCACCAGAAATGAAGTTTTTAAAAAAAGAGTCTAGAAACAGCTTTTCTAAAGAATACTGTGTTTATTCCACTTTAATGTAATTTTCAGAAAAGCAGTGACTTTCAGAAGCTTACTACAGGTGACTCTGCAATACAGCATGGTTACCAGCTGCTCCACTTCTAGAAAAACTGTAAGATGCTTTGTTCACTACTTCTGCCTTCCTCCTGTCCTTCCTCCTGTCCTTTACTTCTCAGTGATTGAATTGGCACTCCCCATGATGTGCAGGGTAATGCTGGTAGATGTTTTCATGAAAAATGAGAAAAGGGGTAGAAATAGCTACTTAGTTTTTGCAAGTAAAAATATAATAGTAATGTATTTCACAATTTTTTATTTGGAAGGTTCATCCTACACTGATGTATGAATATGCTGTGCCTTCTAAGTGGGTTGTTGAGAATAGGGAGGGTAAATTATTTAAAACAATGTGTGCATTATCTGGTCAACAATTTTATGTTTTAAACAATTCTGTATAGACTTGTAAGTGAATGTGTATGAATTGCTTGGAGTCCATTCACATTTGAGCAGTCAGTTAACAGGCGGCCTGCATGTTTCTAGGGATGGTTAGTTGATACTTAACCAAATTACACACTTTACAGACAGCCCGTCAACCCTTCCAGCCATCTTTATCTTGGATCAAAATGGGATTAGACACTTTATTAATGTTACAAATGTATTCTTCTTGGTGAAATTAATAGTTTGCTATTTTGTACAATGGCTTTTAGAAATATTTTTGCTGAAATTATTGGTCTTTAAGATATATGAATTGATCAAAATATTTTAGAGAAACTCTCCCACTCTGCACGAAAGGGCATAAGAAGCTAGGAAGCCCACCTCCTTCACATGTGCAGTTGGTGTCTGAGACTTGAATACAACTTCTAGGTAATCCATAGGTTTTGATTATATTTAAGTAAAAAGACATTGAATTGAATGAAAAGGAATATACAACATAACAATATTTGTGGGGCACAGCTAAAGCAGTACTGAAAGGAAATTTTATTATATTAAAATGCTTTCATTAGAAAAGAGGAAGAGTCTCAAGTCAGTAATCTAAGTTCTCACCTCAAGAACTTAAGAAAAGAAGAGCAAAGTGAGTCCAAAGCAAGCATAAGGAAGGAAATAATAAAGATAAGAGCACAGATCAATGAAATTAGAAACAAAAGTAGAGAAAATCAATGGAACAAAAAGTTGGTTCTTTGAAAAGACTGGTAAAATTGACAAACATCCAGCAGGATTAACAAGGGAAAAACAGAAGATGCAAATTACCAGTAGCAGGAATGAAACCAGGGACTATCACTAACGACATTGCAGGTATCAAAAGGATACTAAGGGAACACTATGAACAACTCTACATACATGTATCTGACAATTTAGATGAAATGGACCAATACCTTGAAAAACACAAACTACCACAACTTTGCCCAATATGAAATAGACAATTGAATATTCCTATAACCATTCAGGAATTTGAATTCATAATTTAAACCATCCTAAAATAAATCTCCAGGCCCAGGAGTTTTCACTGGAGAATACTAACAAAGAGAAGCCAACACCAATTGTACACAATCTCTTCAAAACAGAAGAAAATGAAGCATTTCCAATTAATTTTATGAAGCCAATATTATCTTGATACTAAAGCCAGGCAAATATATTGCTAAAAAGAAAAAACTATATACCAATATCCACCATGAATCTATAGATACAGTTTTTACAAAATATTGGCAAATGGAATTTGCTGTGAAAAGAATCACACACCATGACCAAATGGGTTTTTCCAGAGATGCAAGGCTGGTTCAACATTTGAAAATCATACAATGTAATCCACCATATTAATAGGCTAAAGAAGAAAAAAAAAACATGTAATCATATCAATAGATGCAAAATTTTTTTTGAAAAAAAATAACATTTTTGATTCAAAAAAAGAAAAACAATGAACTCTCAGAGGTGAGGGATTTCCTCAACTTGATAAAGTGAATCTACAAAAATCCTAATGCGAACATCAGACTTAACGGTGAAAGACTATGCTTTCTCCCTAAAGGTGGGAACAGGGTGAGGATGTTAACTCTCACCACTCTTATTTAGTATAGTTTTGTAAATTCTAGTGAATGCAATAAAATGAAAGGAAGTAAAAGGCATACAAATTGTAAGTGAAGAAACGTATCTGTCCCAATATGCAGATGACATAATTGTCTCTTTAGAAAATCCCAAGGAATCAACTAAAAAGAACTCCTCCAAAAGACAAACAAATGAACAAATCTCAACTCCTAGAACAATTAAGTGAAACTAGCACAAAAAAAGTATTATTTTTCTATATACAAGTAATGAACATGTAGACACAAATTAAAAGTACAGTACAATTCACAGTTGCTCAAATAAAAAAGAAATGAGTGTAAATCTAACAAAACATAAACAAGACATATTCCACAGGCTATTAAACATTGATTGAAAAATCAAAGATCTGAGTAAATAGATATATCATGTTCATGGTTTGCAAGACTCAGCATAGTAAAAATGTCAGTTCTCTCTAAATAAAATGTTTAATGTCAGTCCTATTAAAATCCTAGCAAAATGTTTATGGCTATAGATAAGATTATTCTAAAGTTTATATGGAAAGGCGAAGGAACTATTTTGAAAGAGAGGAATAAAGTGAGAGGAATCCTATCCAATATCAAGACTAATTATAAAGCAATTATAATCAAGATTGTTTGGTATTCATGAAGAGTTAGACACCTAGATCGATGGAATAAAATAGAGAACTCAGTAACAGATCTAAACAAATATGTGCAACTGATTTTGACCAAAGTACAAAAGCAGTTCAATACAGGAAAGATAGCCTTTATAAAAAATAGTCCTGGAGCAACTGCACATCCAGAGGCAACAAAATGAATCTTGCCTAAACTTCATACCTTACACAAAATTTAACTCAAAATGGATCATGGACTTAAGTATAAAATGCAAAGTTATAAAACTTCTAGGAAAAACATAGGAGAAAACTCAATTTGGGGTCTAGGGCTTGGCAAAGGGTTCTTAAGGGGGACAGCAAAAGCACAATTCATATAAGGAAATGATCAGACTTGATAAAAATTTAAAACTTTTGCTTTGTGGAAAACCCTGTTAAGAGGATAAAAGAAAAGCTACAGACTAGGAGAACATACTTGCAAATCACATATCTGACAAAGGACTAGTATCTACAATATACAAAGAACTCTCAAAACTCAGTGGTAAAGGAATAATTCAGTTATTGAGTAGTCAAAAGGCACGAAGAGACATTTCACCATATACATACAGCATGAACACATGAAAAGATGTTCAACATCATTACCCATCAGGGAAATGCACATTCAAAGTAGGATGAGGTATCACTACACACCTGTCAGAATGGTTGAAAAAATATATTTGATAATACCAAATGCTGATGAAGATGCAAAGAAACTGGATCACTGACACATTTCTGGTAAGAATGTAAAAATGGCACAGCCTCTCTGGAAAACAGTTTGGCACTTTCTATTCATGCAACTATTAAATTATTTTTTATAACATCAATAGCTAGTACCTGTAAGAGCTTCCACAATTGACTGATCCTTCTTCTGACTGACTTGGTCTTTGTAAAAAGGGCAGGTACTTTCAATGAAGCTATGATCAAATCCACAAGCCTCAGAGCCATGTTGTCTCAGATACCTTTGGGTAATTTTACTGTTGTGCATTTCAAACCATGCTATTGCCATTATTTCTGAGTTCTTGGATGAACATCACTATGACTTCAAAATTTTGACAACTTTAAAAAATAGCTGTAATTGTTACTATTTTCTCTGGGACATTGACTTTGAACCCATTTGGGACCACTATTGAGGTTTCCCATGACTTTCCCTGAGTATTATTGAGAAAAAGGCAAAGCTGATTCTCAGTTTCCCACCTCTGCATCCCATGCTTCAACTGTGAAGCCAAGGGGAATGCATTTTTGGGACACAAATACTCCTATAACATGAAGTATTTCTGGAAAAACCCCACTGAGTTCTCAGTCCCAGACCCAAGGAAGAGAAGTTGAGTGACCTTCATTACTCCATGTGCTTAGACAAGTGGACGGTGTCGCAGAGAGAACAAAATTCCTCTGGGGGTGCACTAGAGTGTCTGGGTCCAGAGCATCCTTCAGGTTCTGCCTGGTTGGCTGACCTCCAAATCCAGCAGTGGTTCCAGGGGTTTCTTTACCTATTTAAGTGACTACAGAGTGACCTCTCCTTTACGGAACTCACAGTGTCACCTTCATGGGGCAAACTTCCTTGGGATTTAACCAGATGTTGGTCCAAATCAAGCCTGTAGCTTCCAAAGCCCAAAACAATGCTGCCCTGCCCATTAACAGTGCATTTCCAGCAGGGGAAGGAGAGTGGTTTTGAGGAAAGGGAAGGTAGTTAGTGTGTGCTCTCTGCCTGATTGCATTTCATCCCTGGGGGCTGGACACTTGCTAATTTGTCTGGCTGTCCTCGTGCCTTAAGATCCAGGCATAAGACGAACTATATTTTGGGTTGGAAAGGTCATCCTTGCCAGACAGAGATTCGATCCTTGTTAACGTCTTGGCTTGATTAATCTCTACTGTTTCTTTCTCTGCAATTTTTGTTCACCGGATCTTTAGTTCAGTAATTAATTTATTGACTGAAATTTGGTAGGTGGAGACAAGAGAAGAAAGGATTTTAAATGATGAATTTCCACTGTTTGAGGTCCAGCACATGATTTTTTCACCCTTCAGATTACAAGTATTTGGATAAGACTAAATTTTAATTTTCTCTTTAGGAGGTTATCCTTGATATTTTATTTTACTCTATCATTATTCAAGCCCACTACAAGTTCGTATGTATCACGATTGTTTTGTATTACAGAATTTTTCAGGCACAAGCGGAGCCTATGTAGCCAATTGGTGTTCAGCATTCACAGTGCACACATAGATATTCTGCCCTTTTTAATGATAAAATCTTAAAGATGTGGAGTGGCATAGCTGTTTATAACAGAAAGTTCTAGTTGGTGAAAAAGAAGCTTCATTTTTGAGGCAATAAAATATCAAAGACAATAACCATTTGCAATGCTTATTTATAAACTATAATCTCTTGTAGGATTTTATAAACAATTAGGAAAAGAAAAACAGAAATGAGAACCTGCCCCTCCTGAGAGTTTACTTTTTCCTCTGTACCTTCCCTGGCCGGAAGCCTCAATTTTAATCTTGTGTTTTTAGAAAAGCATCGTTTTGCATTTCCTGGACAATCTATCACACAGTGACTCACAGAGCTGGGGTGTGCAGGGCGGGCACATCGGGTTGCTCTAACTGGGAACAAGACGACATGATGT
Source organism: Camelus dromedarius (assembly GCF_036321535.1). NCBI lineage: Eukaryota > Metazoa > Chordata > Mammalia > Artiodactyla > Camelidae > Camelus > Camelus dromedarius. The sequence goes on along the minus strand of NC_087465.1, from coordinate 9,414,381 downwards.
CACAGAGTCAGCTCCGTGTAATGCGTCATCCACACAGTAATACCAAGCAGGTCTTGCCTTGAATCTGAATCTCAGAAAATGCTGCAAAATGCTGGAGGGAAAAATCTGTCTTATGGGATTGTCTACCTCAGGCATAAAATAAAAATCAATTTGAGCCTTTGGAGGTGCCTCTACTCCCAAAGGATCCCAATGTACTCAGCTCCTGCCCCAGGAGTATTAGTCACACATCTCTGAAACATCGTCTCCTCTGTGCTAGAAAAGGCAGGCCCCTCTGAGGCAGCCCTCTCTGCAACAAGTTTTATTTCGAGTGGGATATTAAATAGTATTTCTAATTAAAATGACAGCAGGAATTATAGGGAGGCAAAATGTAATTTCCCACATTGGAATTTGACCACGATACAGTGGTTAATAATCCTCTTTAAAAAGGACTATAAGATTTAAGGGGAAAAGCCCCCTCTTCATTGCAAGATATAGTGTGAGTTCATAGGTACTTGGAGAGGATGAAAGAGGAAACAGGTCAGAACAGTTGGAGGAAGAAGGGTGGACAGTACCCAGTAACTAGGAGAGAAGATCAACCAGTAGGTTTAAATGGATGAGAAAGCTCTTAGGTCGTCATCTGTGTGGGAATACATGTCTGGTGTTTTAGAAATGTTTGTTAGAATTGAACTGGCCATCAAACGACAAGGTACAAATTCCACTTGAAGCTCTTGAATGTGCAGCATCTTAAAAGACCATCGACTCCATTTTATGCATTCAGATTAAATTGTTTAAAAGCATCTCAGAAAGATGAGACTCTACCCTACTTTAAAAAAAAATCCAGGGAAGGACTGTTAGAGAGCCAAAGGTAACACATCTAAGTTAGGCACCTCAAGTTTCGACTGAGAGAGGGCTCTCCTTGTTCTTCGTTTAGAGGAAATGAGAAGTAGCTCGTCCCTCTATGAAAGCCGTTCCCACACTTGTCACATGGCTCTTTTTGCTAAACTCAGTAATCCCATTTCCTTAAAAGTTTTTCTAAGTGTTATTTCCCGATTCTGACTCCGAAGGTTAGAGAGTCCGATACTGATGGGAGAGCACTTGACACCTGCCAGTGCTTTGCCTGTTTAAAGCATTTTGCTATTACTGTTATTTCATATTCATTATGAAGAATACACAGAGCCCTTCACTGAGGAGATGGCAGACAGGATAGGAAAGAGCCAGTGAAGTCTTTGAACTTAACTGTGTAGCCCAGGAACTGGCGAAATGTTGTGCACTAATGATAGGAAATGCCGCACGGAAGCAACTTTGATTGAATTGGGCTTCCAGGTGGCGCTTGTCAGCGGAGCCTCAGAGCACAGCATCATGGGAAACTCGTGGGCGCCATGTCTCCTGGTCCAGTCGTCGGCTGGGAGGTTTCAACACAGCTGCTCCTGTTTTCCTTCCAGCCCTGGAAGCAAATGGCTGCCCCACAGGTAGGCTTTCTGGGAGTGGTTATTCTTCCCTTTGCCTTCTGTCTTATCCACGTAAGTTGCACTGGGTAGATGGTGCTGTTTGGCTTTATCTTCCTTCTCTTATGGTTGAACAGTTGCGTTAAAGATAACAACTCCACGTGTTAATTTGGCCAATTCTTAAACTAATTAAAATAGCAAAGTTGTGTGTCTAAATAACATATAGTCATAGCAAATTAAAAACCAAATACCTCAATATGATAAAATACAATTTTCAGTCACCTTGAACTCATTTCAACTTCTGCTTAGGCTAACCTTGATTTTAAGAAAATATTTTGAAAACATTCATTCAACAGACATGCTCTGAGGCATCCTTTGGGACCAAGTACTGTGCTAGGCATTGGATTTGCAGTGATAAATAAGACAAAGTTGGTTCCTTTCCACAGAGAGGTGATAGTCTGCAGGAATAAAGTCTTCTAATGGATTAAAAACATCTGGAATTGCAGTTCTTTTGGGACGTATAAGATGCCTGAGGTCTGGCTTTAGTTCCTGAGAGTTTCAGAGCAGGAGGTGTCAAAATTAAAAATGCACCAGGTGAAGGCAGGCTTTCAGTGTACTGCTTCTCGTTCTCAGAAGAAAAGTGTCATTTGAGCCTTTGTTTCTCTGCGGTAAAGCAGAAGGGAGAAGAGAAAGGCGGGGTCATACCACAGCATAAGTCCTATGATTTTTTTTTTCCAGAGGGCAGTTGCCCCAGGAGCCTCTAAGTCTCTTCAGCTTTTCCTCATCTTCCTTCAGATGCACAGGTTAGTCTCATATAGTAATTCTCTTACCTATGTCTTCTGATTCCCTGTGATTTTTTATATGTGACCTCTGAGACAGTTTACTTATATTTTCCAATAAGCATTTATAATAGAAAGGTTCATTAAAAAGTGTACATGTTCATTAAATTTGGAAAACATAGGTATGTAGAAAGAAAAAGAAAAAAAGCCGATAATCCTATCACCTAAACATATCCCCGATTTATGTTTTGGTGAACTGTCTCCCAGGCTCTATTTTTCATTGCATAAGTGTTATTTCAAAATGTGAAATCATAACATGTATTATGCACACTTTGTTCCCTTTGCCTTTTGACTGAGCATTATATCCTAAGCATTTTCCATTGTTTAACATTCCTTCAGAATCCTTGTTTTAATTATGTCATAATATTCCACTGAGTGGAGGCATCTTATTCCATTTAACTATGTCTCCTATATAGGCTTCCAGTTTTTTATGATTATAAGCAATGCTAAGATGAATATTGCTGTGCAGATTATTCTGTTCTGAAACTGGGAAGATAGCAGTTTATATAAAAATTAACCCATGAAAACCTCTTGAATATGACATAGGGCTTTAAACAGAACTCTAAACGCCTCTCTGAGGAGGGGAGTCTTGCTGCTCCTGCTGGTTTCCCCTTTCTCCCATCAACCATGTCAATTCCCCCACCAGGCCTGGCCAGCACGGAGCCCTCATCAGTCAGGTATTTGAATGACTAGACCGTCTGTTTGGAAATGGTTCAGTCAGCCCGTGTGTTGCTGCCGCTAATTAAAGCGCAGACTTGGCAACTGTCTGATGAATTTACCTCGAGCTTTCTAAAAACAATTTAGGTCTGAATGATCTAGTTGGTTGGCGTCATGGACATTGTAATGTGCTTATAACTGGTACATTGTTTCAGGAGAAGGGGCCGGGCCTTCTCCTTGGCAGACGAGTGGAGAGGGGCGACCGGCAGGAGAGTGGGCATGGGAGCTCCAGGAGATGTGGCTTGGAAGCTGGGGCACAGAGTCTGGAAGAAGATCAGTGAGGGAAGGCCTGGTAATGGCTCATCTGAGGTCAGCCTGCAGCAGGGCCACAAACGATGGATTTACACATGCTCGTGTGCTTGAGCGTCTAGGTGAGGAGGTGAACTGGAAAGGGAGTCTCATGCAGCATATAATTTCTATTTTGGTTGATATTTCCTACGATGGACTATTGGGACGTTAAGGATTTCATGAGCTAATTACTTGCTTTTGAGTTATGTAATGGCACCTAATTCATATGATATATTGAAATGGAAAGTAAGATGCACATGATTGCTTTAGATAATTTTGCCGTTTGATTATGATGCATAAGTTTTGAGCTTGAGAGTTTAGACAACAACCAAGACCAAGGAACAAGAGGAAACATCACTGCCATCCCACCCACCTGCGAGTGTCCAGGGCTTCTTTGTGCCGCAGAGCCCATGCCAGAGCTGCTCCGGGGCGGGGGTTGGGGGGGGGTGGGCAGGAACAGTGTGTGCATGTGTGTCTATGTGTATGATGGTGTGTCCTGCCCTAGGACTCACACCCAGTGGTAGACCCTCTTGGCAGATTCTTAGAACAAGTTACACCCTACCTGTCAGCTGGGCACGTGCCTTCTCCCCCGCAGCCTCTGCTGCAGGCCAGGGATTGCACTGCTCACCTGCTCTCTGATTCTGTGGAAGGAAGCTCTCCCGGTCCTAATCGCTTTCCATATGCGCAACCGTCATGTTACATAGGGACCAAGAAATAAAAGGGTTTTGAAGAGAGGCGTAGGCAGCTGCACATGTGTATAATTACAATTTTCTTTGCAGTACTTCTCCCCATAAGGATTTAATTGCTCAGAGATAAGTAGTCCATGTAGAGGTCATGAGAGCCTTGGAAGGGGAGACCAGATCACCCCCACCAACACCCATTTCCATTCCTGAGCCACCTTCCTATCCTGGCTCTGTACAATGGGATAAATGGAGGTGATGTTCTGTCTTGGTGCTGATGGAATATAAAGAATCTGGAGTATTATTTATGGCGTCAAGCAAGTGCTTGTCTCAGACAAGTGCCCCCAAGCTGTCGTGTTCACTCAGCTCACCTTTAGTGGGGAACGCAGGCGCTCCGCCAGGTCGAAGGGCGAAGAGCCTTTCCGCAAAGCTGACTTGTGCTTGAGCTGTTTACATGAGCCAGACTGACCAGAACTGACTCAACTCTCCTCTTTCTTTAGCACATCTAGTCTCAACCGTGTAGTTACCTGGACTAGATGTATCGGTTCTCACCAGGCCATTCCCATATTTACCCTGAAATGGATTCTGTGAAACCCTGAGGAGAACCTCTGATGGATGGAATCGACCACGGGCTGTTGAAGGTCCATGTTAGGGATGACTGTGATGTCACATATCCCAGAGAGGAGTAGTTGTTGTTGGCTTTGTGTCTGTGCTTTTTGTGTTTACAAGGGAGGAGGAGTGATGTAGCAGCAGTAGGAAGCAGGGAAATGTCCCTGTGTTTTCATGGTGTGTGTGAAGCAAGTGAATGAGCAGCCTCTACGGAGAGACCTTCAAAGAGGGTGATACCTGCTCCTTCAGCACATACCTGTCATACACATCCGGGTGCTGGGAAAGCAAGGTGTCTGTGCAGTCATGATCTGGGGAGAGAAATGTGATGTGGTACGGAGATCAGTGCCCTTCCAAGCAAGTCAGGGAGGGTCAGACCGTCAGGTGGAGGCAGAGCTCCATGGAGTCTGAGGGTGTCCAGTCATTCGTGTTCAAAGGACAGGGGTCTAGGGCCAGAGGGGGAGTGTTGAGGGAGGGAGCAGAGAGGGTCTAGGTGAGGGGATCCAGGAAGCCCCTCTTGTCTCTGTTTCTTCGGCAGCTGTTTCCTGTTTCTTTTCTCTACCCCAGCTTTCTCTACTGCTTGATCCACTTGGCAGAAAATGGTTGTCCTCAAAGCTCCTGGCTTCTTATATTGCCTCTGCTCAAGGTGCCAGCCCAGACTGAAACTGAACGCTCTTAGCCTGATTCCAAATTTCCAACTCTGGCCCAACTAAGGTCACCCATAGCCAGAGGGTGAGTCACAGAGTACAGATCTGCCCAGAATGCCTAGCTTGTCAGGGGCCATTTTCCAGAGAAGCAGGCCTGTTGAGAACTGGGCGAACAGCCTGGAAGGTGTCTTCCCCAGGCGACTTTTCAGGAGTCTAAGGGGTGGGGCAGATGTTGGGTGTGAGTCCTGCCGGGTGGAGTTTGCACGGGGGCAAATGGTGCAGTCAGGCTCACTGGCATGTTGCTGCTATTCCCCTGAAGTCTCCTTCAGACAACTCCAACGGCAGAAAAATGCCAGAAAATCCTCAGCCTAATCCGATTAACCTCAGTAATAAAGACACAGCTTTATGCCTGCTCTAGCATTAAAAGGAGTCTACATTGGGTTTCCTTCTCCTCAGCACGTCGACATTAATTGGCAGCATGTTTTTATTCATATAGACAATGCAGTGTATCTTTAATCCAGATGAAAAATGAACATACATCTAAAATGATGAAGTAACATTTTATTAATTTCTCTCAATCGGCTTAACTTTAGAGCTGCACGCTTCCTGTCTTGCTGCACAGGGGTCCTCTTTGCTTCTTAGAAGCGCTCTTTGGTCCTCCAGAGGCCGTCCAGCAGGGCTGGTGCAGATGCTGGAGTCTCCGAGGTGCTGGGCCTGCATCACTTTCCTCGTTTCCTGGTGCTGATGCAAGGTCAGTGCTGTTACTGTTGATGGCAGGTGTGGCCTTTGGTGCCTGATGGATGGAGCTTGGGCCCAGGTTATGGATTATATTTTTAATGGGATACAGTCAAAATTCAAAGACCCCTTGCATACTTGGCTTGACACTCCCCGCTTGGACAGGCCTGTGAACAAGACAGGAGGGGTCTATTTCTAGAGAAGTTGGAAGAGGCCTCTCAGGGGCAGTGGGAATGAATCAGGCTTAACACCGTGTATTCATTTACTCCATTCCTTTTTAAGTTCAGGTTTTCAACTTGATGCACAGTATGAGCCAGTGCTCTGAACCCTACTGTCAAGGAGCTTTCCAACTAATAACAAGCCATTTCCATCAGCGTGAGTGCTTCAGTGGGGAGTAGGGGCTTTTGGAGAGAACTTAGGAAATGTACTGACCTGACCTCTAGGGAGCTGAGACAGCTCCAGGAGGAGGTGGTGAGTAAGCAGACATGTGAGGGATGAGTAGGTGTCAGCAGTAAGGTGGGCGGGGAAATGGTGTTCTAGGTACAGGGCACAGCTACTTTGAAGATGGGAGCGCAAGTGTCTGAGAGCATCTGTGGAAGCTGGGAGCACAGGAGTGGGGGTGGCCTGGGGCTGGAGCAGGAACTGTGCTGTGCTGGCCAACATGCCCAGCCTTCCTCCCTAAGGGAGTGGGAGCCACTGGAAAGTGTTAAGTAGCAGAGGGGGATGAAGTCTCTTCTCCCTGAGCACCTCCAGCTCCTGCAGGATCAACGATGCTCTGATTAAATATGCCAAGTTCACTTTTGTAAATGTGCTCGTTTTATCCACGTGGATGAATTAGCAGTGAACAAAAACAAAGCAGATTCATGTGTTTGGTCCTGTCTCAGGGATCAGCCAAGGTCCTTTCTCAGTTTCCTCTCTGCTCCTGCAAACCCTTGTGACTCAAGCCCTGGACTCCTGTCCAGCATAGCCCGTCGCCTTGGCACAGTGAGTGACTTTTGTAGGAGCCTACGGCATATTTTCATCTCTGTGAGGCATGTGGGAGCCTGTGTCATCTCTGCACAGCCTGAGGAGAGTGCGTGGACAGGAACCGAAGGCACAGCTGGTAGTGTGGCTGTGCGAGCGTCCCCACAGGGCCCAGTCTGCTGGAGGTTTACCTGGGTACAGGGAGGTCACTCTCATCTCCTGGGTGCTGCTTCATTCCGGGCTTCTACTCAGGTGGCCTCCTTGCCTCATCTCACTGTTTTCATCAACTGAGGGGCAGCAAGAGTGGGGGAGATGATTGAGAATGATGCCAGTTATGTCAGTAAGATCAGTGTATGTGCTCTGTGCTGGAAGTGCAAGAGGACAAAGTTAAGTTCTGTTCAACTCGAAGTTTTATTTCTGAAGACCTGAAGGTGCTGTGGGTGATTGAGTCAAGAATATGGGCCCCAGAGTTGAGCCAGCCTGGCCTGGAATGCGGGTCCGCCACGCACTGACCATTTGAGCATTTGGCAAATAAACCCTCAGTTTCTTCTCCAATAGTGTGGACAAAGGTGACTCTTCAGAAGATTGCTATGAAGGCTTCTTTTTTCTGGCTTTATTGAGATGTAACTGACGTATATCATTGTGTAAATTTAAGATGTGTAATGTGATGATTTGATACAGATACATATTGCAAAATGATTACCATAAGATTAACTAGCATATCTGTCACCTCACGTAATTACAATATTTTTGCGTGAGGTAAGAACACTTAAGAGCTCCTCTTAGCAACTTCCATGTATGTAACACAGTGTTATTAACTATGCTGTGTATCAGATCCCTAGAGGTTATTCATCTTATAACTGGAAGTTTATACCCTTTGACCAACAAATACTCAATTCCCCCATCCCCCTAGCCCCAAGCAATGACCATTCTAATCTGTTTCTACAAGTTTGGCTTTTTTTTTTTTCAGATCCCATATATAAGTGATATCATACAATATTTGTCTTTCTCTGTCTGACTTATTTCACTTAGCATGATGCCGTCAAAGTCCATCTATGTTTTCACAAATGGCAGGATTTGCTTCTTTTTATGGCTGAATAATATTCCATTGTATATGTGTGTATGTTTTTATATGTATGCATGTGTCTGTGTGTCTATCTGCCTATCTACTGTATGGACACAGGATGTTTATCTGTTGATGAACACAAGTTGTTCCCATGTCTTGACTATTGTCAACAATGCTGCAATAAACATGGGGGTTGGGGAACAGATACCCCTTCAAGATAGTGATTTTATTTCCTTGAGGTGTATATCCAGAAGTGGGATTTCTGGGTCATATAGTAGCTCTATTTTCAGCTTTTTGAGGAACCTCCATACTGTTTTCCATAGTGGTTGCACCAGTTTACATTCCCACCAACAGTGCACAAGGGTTCCCTTTCCTCCGCATCCTCACCAGCACTTACTATCTCTTATCTTTTTGATAATAGCCAGCCTAATACATGTGAGATGATATCTCACTGTGGTTTTGATTTGTGTTTCCCTGATGATTAATGATGCTGAGTATCTTTTCATGTACCTGTTGTCCATTTGTAAGTCTTCTTTGGAAAAATGTCTATTCAGGTCCTTTGCCCATTTCTTAATCAAAATTTTTGTTTGTTTGTTTGTTTGTTTGTTTTTGCTATTGGGTTGTATGAGTTCCTTACATATTTTGAATATTAACCTTTATGTGATGTATGGTTTTCAGATATTTTCTCTCATTTGATAGGTTGCCTTTTTCATGATGTTGATGGTTTCCTGTGCTGTTCAGAAGCCTTTTAGTTTGATGTAGTCCCATTTGTTTATTTTGGCCTTTGTTGCTTATGCTTTTGGTATCATATCCAAAAAATTGTTGCCAAGACCAATGTCAAGGAGCTTTTCCTCTATACTTTCTTCTAGGAGTTTTACAGGTTTAGGTCTTACATTTAAGTCTTTAATCCATTTCAAGTGAATTTTTGTGAGTTGTGAAAGATAGGTATCTGATTTCATTGTTTGATGTGAATGTCTAATTTTCCCAGCACCATTTATTGGAAAGACTGTCTTTTCCCCATTGAATATTCTTAGTTCCATTGCCAAATATTAGTTGACCATATATGTGTGGTTTTACTTCTAGACTCTTAATTCTGTTGAATTGGTCTATGTATCTGTTTTTATGCCAATAACATACTGTTTTGATTACTATAGCTTTGTAATATAGTTTGAAACCAGAAAGTGTCATGCCTCCAGCTTTGTTCTTCTTTCTCAAGATTGCTTTGGCTATTCTGGGTCTTTTGTGTTTCCATGTGAATTTTAGGATTATTTTTTCTATTTCTGTGAATGATGCAATTGGAATTTTCATAGGGATTACATTGCATCTCTAGATGACTTTGGGTAGTATGGACATTTTAATAATATTAATTCTGCTCCACAAACAGAGGACATCTTTCCATTTATTTATGTCTTCTTCAGTTTCTTTCACCAATGTCTTATAGCTTTCAGTGTATAGATTTTTAATTTTCTTGGTTAAATTTGTTCGTAAGTATTTATTTTTTTTCTTGCTATTGTAAATGAGATTGTTTCTTTATTTCTCTTTCATATATTTCAGTGTTTATATATAGAGATGCAACTGATTTTATGTGTTAATTTTGTGTCCTGCAGTGTTGCTGAAATACTGAAAATATTGTTTATTAGTTCTAACTTTTTTTGGTGAAGTCTTTTCTATATTTAAAATTTTTTGTATATAAAATTGTGTCATCTTCAAAGAGATAATTTTAGTTCTTTTCCTATGCGAATGCCTTTTCTTTCTTTTCCTTGCATAATTACTCTAGCTAGGACTGCTCTGAGGGCTTCATGGTGCTTAGCAAGTGCTCAATGAATGGTCATAATTATTTTTAATGAAATGATACATAATAAAAAGCTAGCCATTATTACTGAAATGACCAGTGGTGGAAAGCAAAGGCTGTGAGGACGAGGAACTCATGTCCTCAGTAACATTAAAGAATCTGTGCAGAATGGAAGTGGTGGAGTTCTTCCTGAATGGGCACCTTTCCACCTGTGCTGCATTGTTCCTCTCAACCTGATTGTGTAGTTTGCTTTCACCATAAAGGATCTTAGCTCATCGAAAGGATGTGTATAAGACAAACTGGAGTTATGCTGCCACAAGGCAACCGGAGCACACTGGGAACAAAAGTGTGAATCCCCCACAACATTCACTGACTGGGTTCCCCTGAGTGAGGAGCTTCACGGAGACGACAGCCCCTTTTCACAGTTCTTTAAGTTGAGGATGAAAAGGTCCACACGTGCAATCTCAGGCATGCCAGTTACTGAAGGACAGTTGTGGCTGACACTTCCAAATGAATCCAGCATTATTACCATAGCTGAGGTGGGAAGTATTGCTTTTAATTTCCAAACCTGCTCTGAGAAGGCCAAGTGCTACAGATAGAAGCAAAGGGCTGGCGCCAAGCCGTGCTCCTGGCTGCTCCAGCCACAGCAGGGGGAGGGGGCCGCGCCAAGCGACCTTTGACAGGCAGGAGGTGCGGATACGAGGAAGCAGTGGCAGGGACGCCTCGCCACTTCCCCACACGCTGGAGGAGAAGTGAGCTGCACCTTGTGGCTCAGTCTGCTGTTGCTGTTCCACCTCGAGGGTCTTCATCTAGGAGAGTGGGTTCACAGGGCTCAGAGAATGGTCAGGGAGGAAAAGAACCGGGAAAAAATCCTTTTTTATTTTGGCAACCATTCGTGAGCAGGACTTGAAAGATGACATTCAGGGCAAAGGTTTGGTGCCCTGAAGTTTCACCCTGTGGGTCCCTGTGTTTGTTGAAGTTTCTAGCTGTCAGGACCAGGCTGGTAGGAGACGAATGGGCTAAATTTGCCAGCTCACCTAGTTGTCCTTGAGGCTAGAGTCTGGACAGAGGTTACTCAAGCCTGCTGACCAGGTGTTCCCTTGTACTCCTGTGGGGGAGGCAGGTAATGGGGCCAGCTGCACAGCTTGCAAAATCCATCACCATCTGCGTTCATTCATCAACAGATGTTTGATGCCCACGATGCACCAGCACTGGGCTGAGTAGGATCTGGGGCTATGGAGGTGAAAGTTTTGATTCCTTCTTTCAGAGTTGTGGTCGTGTGGGGGACACAGACAAGTGGACTTGATGATACGGTGTGACGAGGACTAGGCAGGACACCAGAGAAGCTCAGGGGAAAGGGCACCCAGCCCAGCTCAGCCAGGAGGTGACAATCAATTTGTGGCCTTAAGGAGTTGAATGGTGTCCCCCTAAACACTATATGAGTGGGGCTGTGGCAGGAATTTGGATGGGGGAGGCTTCCGTTCCCCTCTTTCTCCAGGCACTGCGTGTGAGGCCCTGAGGATTCCACAGTGTACAGGACAGACAGGGTCGCTGCCCTCATGGAACTTGGGAGTTTTGCAGGGAAGACTAGACAGTCACATCCAGCAGGATGCTCCTTGGATCTTGGTCTCTTGCCTCTAGTTCTGGGTTCCTTCTCTGGGCTACACCAAGGGGATGCTACAGATTACCTCCCAGCCTGCTAGGTCTGTCCTAGGCCATTCTTATTTTTGTAAAAGCCAGATAGAATTTCGTCAACCACATGGCCTCATTTTCTGGACTGGAGTTGTTATTTGTTTTTATTTGTTTGTTTTAGCTTTAGAACTCTTCCTTCAAACAGAATCTTCCATACAAGCCCAGCTTTGAAATAGAACAAACCTGGAATGTTCTGGCTGAAGGTGGCGGTTGGGTATCCCCTCCCATCTCCAGTGCCCCTGGTCGTGGGGGCACTTACCCAGACTGAGGAGAACTCACATTGAAACTACCGGTTTAAATCATCGTATTTGAGGCTTAGGAGGAGAAAACAGACATCCAGTCATTTTCATTCAGGGAAATGGTTCAGTTGTGGGGAAATTTTGTTCTGTTCATTCTTTCTCCCTTTGGATTCACCTTCTTTTGCATTATTATTGCTCACTAGCCTCTTTACATGAAGGTTGACAGGGAAGGTCAATGTTGTTAGTTAACAGCTAGAAAAAGGCTTATTTGGGAGGAGGCCGGAAATGGAAATAAGACATGGGGATTTTCCATTGATTCAGTTTATCTGAGCTCTGCCAATGCCAGGAGCACAGAGAACCAGGGACTGGTGCAAAGTCGAGGGCATTTTTCCCCATTCAACCATTTGTTGTTATTCTGTTATTTTTCCCTGTTTATTTTTGGTGTTTTTAGTCTTAAATCCCCTTGCCCCAAAGTCTAGTCACTTGTAAATCACAAAGCTGATAGGAGAAAGAATTTTTTCCCTCCTCTTGCTCTGTAGCCATAAGCAATTGTCCATGTGATTATGTGTATACAGTCACATAAACACATGTACACACAAATACAGATGTGTGTTTGTGTGTGTGTGTGTGTGTGTGAGAGAGAGGAAAAGCTTTTCCGCTGTCCGCTTAGGCTCACTGTTTGGAGGCCTGGGAATTAAACTGACAAAAGACAGTTTAACAAAAGAAAGAAAGATAGTTATTCCTGTATATATTTAGGAATTCACAGAAAAATGTGACTCAAAGGGCTGGTTAGAATTTGGGGCTTATTTACCATCTTATTCAGGGAAGGTAAGAGGGAGAAGGGCAACTAGGGAAACAAATGACTTCTTAATAGGAAACAGCAGGGGAACAAGGGGCACTTAAGGAAAACAAATGATTTTTTGGAAAGATAAATGGACGCTTAGAAGAACAGATAGGAGATATGATTTTTTTTTGATGATATCTGTTTGGATGTGGTGATAAGAGTCAATCTTCCTGGGTTGCTTCTGGGGAGGAGATTTATGACTGTTGAGTGATTTTGAGTTCATTTGGGAGGGACTGCTTTTAGGTAGATTAAGATTTTAGGAGCTCAGATGTCTTCAGCTCAAAATAGTTGTTACGCCACAATGGCATATTCTGGATCCTTTCATGGCATACATGCTCCCATGATCTATGTGCGCGTCCCATTAGGCACAGAAATGAAAACTAATGAGAGGGCATCTACAAATGGTGGTGTCATTTCCAGGTTCTTTTCATGGTCAGAGATTTCAGCCCACTCTGAGCAGAGGTCCTCTGTCTCCAGGAGTGTGGGGCTCACATGCTCCCAGGGATGTGGGGGAGCCGGAAAACCCATACTTCTCACGTTTGTGTATATCACCTTCTGTTCATTCCACGAAGGCTTCTTGATTACTTGCCAGATGCTGGGCATGGTTCTAGCAGTTGGGAATGCAAGAATGAAAAGAATCCCGACTTCTGAAGAGCTCATAGCCTGGTGGGGAGATCGTCAGGAAACTCATAATTAAGCACTATGTATAAATACTAGGAAGAGAAGGGCCCACAAGGCTCTTGGGAATAGTGGAGAGAACCCTCCACTCTGGCCAGGGTAGGGGGAGCAGGGAGAGATGACTTCACAGGGGAGATGGTTTTTGAACTGATTTTGGACGGGTGCATGCGAGATCACCGGGGTATAGGACAGTGCAGGCAGGAGGAAGGTGCACAAGGGCACAAGGGCACGTGGCCTGCAACGTGTTTGGGAGCTTCTAGTGCCACCCTGATGCGAGCAGACAGGTTACTGGGGTTGGGTGTTGAGGAGAGTGCACATAATGGACCTAGAGAGCTGTCTGGGGCAGGCCAGGGAGGGCCCCAGGGCATCCTAGCAAGACAGTGGAGAGGAGGTTGGAGGGAGGCACCCCTGTAGCCAAGGAGCCCACAGCAGAAGTGGAAATAGTGTTGTTCGGACAAAGTAAGATAAATCCTACGAACAGGCATATTTGCAAAGGTAAAGGGAAGGCTGAACGTTAAATGGCCTCTGATAGCAGGTTGGAGGGAGTCAAGCAGGCTCTGGAGTCTCTTCTTTGATAATTGTTACAGCACATGCATAGCCAGGAAGGAATTATACATATGTATTTCCCAGTGGCTACTGCTAAACCAAAGGGAAAAGGACATTTGCATTTTTTAAAGAATTGATTGAGATTCTAAAGCTACCCTGGAAAGTTAATAGTAAAAATGCACAGCTTGAAAGACTTTGCTTTTTGGCATGAGAGTGCAGACCAGATTGACTCTAATTGTGACACAGTTTTTAACTAAGTGTTTATAATGAGACATTTATCGCCACTCAAGAGGCCTTTTTGGTCCTTTGGGGAGGAGACATGCAGGAGGAGACGTCTGTGATTCTAGTAGAAATTAATATATAAACAGACCTCCATGTGTGTTTGGAAAGAATCAAATAGGAGGAAGCACTTTGTGAGGTGAAACTTGTCACGCGAATTAAAGCTGAATACAATGGGGGGAAACTTAGGAAAAATACGCAGATTAGTGTTTTTCACTCCAAAGCATTTGCTACTAGAAACCAGCATTAATACCGATGAGGAAATTAGGTTAATTAATTTACATTGATTCTGATTTGACAAGCTTCATGTTAAGTAAATACCAAATGTTTCCTTAAATAAGCAGTTCAACTGGACATGAAACAGATGAATCCCTGTTTTTTATGGAATCATTAAGCTCATTCAGCGGCTTGATACTGAACCCACAATAACAGGCCAGGCCAGTTAGACAGGGATTTGGCTCAAACTAGACTCAATGATGTTACTAATAGCAGGGGTGAACTATCAAATGGTACCCGAGTTACCTTCTTCTCACTTCATGCCTCTAGGCACACGGATTCAAGCCCCACTCCTGCTGGCTCTTCTGGATATGTCTCTCTAAGAGGAGGCCTTGGTGTCATATTCGTGCTTTCTTTTGTATTTGACACTTAGGTCTAACTATTTAGGAATCCTTGGAATAATTCAGTGTTGGCTCCGTTCTTTCCAACTAGTATTTGGCTATCTCTATGAAGATTGGAGGTTAAAAACAAAAACAGAAAGAAAAGCATTGTTAAGGGAAGCTGCTTGAACTGGGTTGACCAACTGACGTTTGTAGCCAATACACTGGTGCTCCTTTCGGACAAACAAGACAGACTGTCTTCCAGAATATTCCCTGAGCAGCAACATCAGCATGAATCTCCATTTTTGTGTGGTCATATAACACTAATATCCTGGGAAACCAGTAAATATTCTATCCCTTCAGAATTGTGCAGGATCTGGCTCTGGTCCCTTCCTACCATTTTCCTTCCCGAAGCACCTGCCTTCCTCTGGAGGGCTCTCAAGGGCTTGGAGTACTGTTATTTGCCTTTAATTGCTCTTTCTCTGTGCTGGATGCAGGGAGTAACATATCCATCGCCTCACATAATTGCAATATTTTTGTGTGAGGTGAGAACACTTAAGATCTCCTCATAACAAATTTCAAGAATATAATATAGTATTGTTACCTGTAGTCACTGTGCTGAATATTAGGTCCCTGAAACATAGTCGTCTTAAAACTGAAAGTTTGTATTCTCTGGCCAGTATCTCCTCAATTCCTCCTCTCCCCAGACCCTAGCCACCACCATTCTACTCTCTGTTTCTAGAATTTGACTTTTTATTCATATTCCATATAGAAGTGAGATCATAGTCCTTGTCTGGTACAGAGAGAGAGAGAAAGAAAGAGAAAGAGAGAGAGAAGAAGAGAGAGAAAATCACTTTTTCTCGATCTATCCATTTATATTGATAGACGCTTAGGTCTTTTCCCTGTCTTGACTATTGTAAATAATGCTGCAACGAACATGGCAGGGGGATGCAGTTATCTATCTGAGATGGCTATTTCATTTCTTTCAGGTATACACCCAAAAGTGAGATTGCTGGATCATATGGGAGCTCTATTTTTGACATTTTTTTGAGGAACCAATTTACATTCCTACCAGCAGTGTATAAGGCTTCCCTTTTCTCCACGTCCTCACCAACACTTGTTACTTGTTGTATTTTTGATTAGTCATTCTAACAAGTGTGAGATGGTAGCTCATTGTTTTGATGTCCATTTCCCTGATGATTAATGATGTTGAGCATCTTTTCATGTACCTGTTGGCCGTTTATATGACTTCTTTGGAAAAATATCTATTCAGATCCTTTGCCCATTTTTAAATTGCTGTTTTACTGCTGTTGAGTTGTATGAGTTCTTTGTGTATTTTGGATGTTAATCCCTTATCAGATAATCTGATTTGCAAATATTTTCTCTCAGTTGGTAGGTTGCCTTTTCATGTTGATAGTTTCCTTTGCTGTTTAGAAGCATTTTAGTTTGATATAGTCCCACTTGTTGATTTGAGTTTTTGTTACCTGTGCTTTTGTCGTTAAATGAAGGACATCCTATTGGACATTTTGCTCTGCAGTGTTGAATAGTAGTGAGGAGAACGGACATTCTTACTTTATTCCTGAGCTTGTTAACTCCATTTCCCCAACTATGTGTACCCAAGACTTTTCTTTCTTTCTATTCCAACTGATGGCTTGGTACTTTCAGGTGTTGGTTTGATGACTATATTCCTACTTCAGACAATATGAATTCTACTGCATAATTCTGGAACTTCTACTAATATTACAAACTGAGCTCAGATGTCTGTGGAGCCTTCCCTGATTTCCCAAAACATAGCCTACCTTTCTCTATGTTCCCTCATAGTTCTTCACATATCCCTGCTTTATAGCAGTAAAAAATACTGCATTGTAAGTATTTATCTCTCTGTTTCTCCCACTAGACCGTGTTCTTGAGGGATTGTGCCTTATGCGTCTCTGCATTCCCAGAACTGTGCTCAGTGCCCCCACAATGCCCATTGATGAATATGTGAAGAAATGGAAGTCAAAGTTTAATAGGTGAAAATATTTTCACCTTTCAATTTGCATTGGAAATTTATTCCTTCCCGTTCTGATGACACCGTGTGTGCGTGCCCACCTCTGCCCCCAGGAGATTTCCTTTTCTATCTTCCCCTGTTTATATTGGTACCTGCATTGCAAGTTCCTGAACTTCATGGCAGTAAGGGTTCTGTGTAGAAAAGAGTGTAGATTTCTTTAGGTGGGGACAAGGTAAAGGACCCAAACATACTGTCAAACTGAAATAAAAGAAGAGGCATTTGTCCATAACTCAATTTGCTTCATTTTTCATTGTTATGGGATGTCATGTGGTACTTACTTTTACTTTAAAATGAACTGCACTGAAGAATGTACTCCAGCATTCAGAGATACATTCTATTTGGATTCTGAGTGATTGGGTAGTTATAAAGGTAGGAATCTTCACTGATGAACCTACATTTTCTGTTATTCTTTCCTCTAGTATCCACTAAGACAGTAACGATCTAGGGAAAGTTCTGGGGGAATTATTCAGGCAGTTTTGCATGTGAATACCTTTTCTTCTCAAGGTGATGTCTTTTTACTTTTGTCTCTATACTTTGAGGAATTGAGAACATATTTTCTTACAGATTTCGGATGTGGTGACTTCCTTTTCTAGCTTAAACTCTCTCTTTACTTCTTCGGGGGAAGGGTCTGGTATTTTCTCATGGAAATTTTACATTAAGTCATTTCTTTTCTCAGATTTAAAGATAGAGCTAAGAGAAAGAGCTTATGAAAGTCAAATCAGCTGTATTTTTTTCCTACTGAAACAATTGTGTGATTTGCATCCTGTGTTTCCTTACAGCATTCACTGACCATTTAGCAATTCTGATAAGGTAAAGAACAAAACTAAACCCTACATCATTTAAAGTGTAGAAGGAAGTAACCGTACTCATGGCAGACAAATTTGGCTACTAAGGCAAAATTTAATTATTGATTACATTGGTAATGTGCCTGTAAGATTGAGGTACTAATAGTTAAATACAGATTAAAAATAAAATACAAAAATAATAAAGTGAAAAATTATTTAAACTACATTTTATAGGCTCAGGGAAATTTAAAGTTTATTAGGAATTAGATAATCTAGTTCAAATGAATTTTATAAATAAGGAAATGATAATCCAGAGAATTTAAAAGGCAGAACTGGTATGTTCTAGGGCTTTTTATGCTATTATGTTACCTGCAAAAGGAGATAAAATTATGGTTGTTTGCAATTGTTGTTTATGAAATTGTACATTATTATACAAGCAGTGCAGAACTACATTCTTGTGGAAGATTCAAGCCATAAATAAGAGTGTAGAGTAAAATATAGAAGTCCCCCTGTTAAGTCCTGGCATCACCTGCTCACGTGCACACACATACACTCTCCCCTGTTAAGAGATAATAACGTACTTTTCTAGTCATTTTGCCTCTCCTTTAATTGCACATATACACGTATATCAATAAAGTGGTCATTTTGTCTTGTTTTGCAGAGAAGCATCTGTGACCTACTCTTTTCCACTTGATATGTCTTAGAGATCTTTTATTCCAGTACAACTTGTCCACCTTAATCTTCTCAATAACTATATTACTATAATTTATTTAACTATCCTTCTATTGATAGATACTTAGTTTTAGGACTATCTTTTTCAAGTTCTTCCAATGTTGAAATAAATATCCCTCTACATATGATGGTGTTCAGGGCATGCTACCCTAAAACATGGCATCTTGGCTTGATGACTATTTCAAGCAGAAAGAATTTGAGAAATGGCAAGTGCAGGAAGGGCTGTTTGAGGTCCCCTTTCTCCCCTTGTATGAGAAGTGCCCTCCTTATCTGAAGATGGAGGGATGCTGAGAAAAATCTGAGTGAACAGGCCTTACTGTTCCCTTCGTTTAATACCCATAGCTCATACTCTTTTGTCATTTTCCTACAACTTTCTACTCTTCATCAAACCTAATATAAAAATGCTCACACTTAACCAGTTCTTCAGGACTTTCTTTCCTTATGAAAGCACCTGTGTCATGTAAAGTTTGTATTAAATAAATGTGTATACTTGTCTCTCGTTAATCTGTTAGTCCAATTTATAGGACCCCCAGACAGAGAACCTAAGGTGGATAGGGGAACAGACTTTCCCTCCCCTGTACCTGAGAAGGAAAGCTAATAACACCCCAACTACTTATTGAATATTCTACTTTACTCCCCTGCCCCTGATATGAAATTTCACACCTAATATTAACCGAATTCGAGGGTGTATGTGCACACATATAGACACTTGTATGTGTGTATATATGTGTGGAAAGGGAGAGGGAGGCGGGAAGGGGGACAGGGCGAGGGACAGGGGCTACTTTTCTGGATTCTTTATATCCTTCGGTGATTAGTTTGTTTATTTCTGAGCCTGTATTGTATTACATTAATACTAATAGCCATATCGTGTATTTTGAAACCTTACAACAGAAAGTTGTTCTTCTGTTTCAAAGACATGTTGGTCATTTTTATATTTTTTTCTCTTTGTGAACGTTTTTTTGAAACCAACTTGTTAAATTTCCTAAAAGTATTCTATTGGGATTTGTATTGGGATTACATTGCATTTATTGACTAATTTCGGAGGAAAATTGAAAACATTAAAAGAATGATTTTTGCCCTTGTTTATTCCAATCTTCTGTTATGTTCAGTTGATTTTTTTTTTTTTTATAGATCCTGTGTATTTCTTGCTAGATTTTTTGCTAGGATGGTCAGTTTGTTTATTGGTTACTAGCTTGAACAGAACCCCTTTTTAATGACCTTTTAAAATTGATTATAGCTAATATATAAATTTTTTTGGTTTGTTTATATCCTGCAACTTTATTGGTCTCATTAATTCTAACAATAGTTTTCAGTTGATTCTGTTGGATTATCTGTATTTTATACAAGTAATGACAGTTTTCTCTCATTTCTTTTTGTCATCTTAATGGAATGGGTAAGCGCTCCAATACAATATTGCCTAGCTGCCTGCATCCTTGTCTTCTGCTTTTAGTAAGATTTATTTAACATCAACTCTAAGTATAATATTTGCTGTTATGTTTATAGTAGATATATTTTACCTTAAGGAAGTTCACCCCCACCCCATTCCTAGTATATTTTTTTCAAAGTCAGATAAGAATTTTAAACATTATCAGACATTTTTTACAGTAATTTGAAATGATCAAAATTTTTTGTATGTACTCTGTTATGAATTACATCAACTGGCTTAGTAACAAATCCTTGCAATCCTGGGATACAGCCTGCTGGATTAGGATGCATATTCACCAACTGTCTTGCTGATTCCGTTTTCTAGTTTTTTGCACAGAATTGTTTATCTCATGCTCACTAGAGAAAATGACCTAGAGTTGTGTGTGTGTGTGCGTGTGCATGTTTGCTGTTTTTAGCCAATTATGGTGTCAGGGTTAGGATAGACTAGCAGAATGAGTTGAGAAGTTTCTCATTTCTGCTCTTAAATAGTGTGAATTATACAAAACTGATATGTTTCTCTAGCATTTTGTAGAACTCACCCCAAATCTTGTGACTTTGGTGCCTTTTTATTAGGGTTAGCTCTGTGACTGCTTTTTCATTTTTCTTCACAATTACTTCTGTGCAGGTTTCTACTGCTTCTTAAGTCAATTTTGATGATTTTATTTTCCTTAAAAATTATCCACTTCATTTAGGTTTTCAAATTTATTTCTTCAAAATTTTACATAGTATCTTTCTGTTTATCTCTAGTTGGAATTACTTTCTCTTTCTAATTTTTAGTATTTTTATTTATATTCTTTCTTTTCTGTCATCAGACACAGAGGTGTATTTATTTCACTTGTCTTTGCAAAGAACTATGATTTTCTTGATCATGTCTATTCTTCTATGTATTCTATTAATTTTTTCTACATTATACTTCTTTATTCTTCCCTTCTACTTCTATTGACAATTATTTTATTGTTCTGTTTCTAGTTTGTGAATTTGATGCTTAGGTGATTTATTTTAATTCACCTATATGAGTTCTAAAAGACTATGACTTTCTTTTCTAACCCATAAAATGATCTTTTATCTGTTCGGTTTAGCTTATTAATTATGTTACTCAAATGCGTTCCAGTCTTATTTTTGTCTGCATAATTTGTCAACTTCTGAGAGACACAGGTTGAATTCTCCTTATGATCATAATTCTGCTATGTATATATTTTTTGCTTTCTTAAGCATATATGCATATATGTAAATATTTAGTAAAGAGTTGGCAGAAGTTGTGACAGGATCTGTTAGCCAGATGCTATTAAATACTCTGTTTGATGAGGCATTTCTTAATAAATGCACAAACTTTTCTGTTTTCTCTAGAAGAGATTTCTACTAAATCATACCAATTCTTTAGATTTAAATAAATCACAATAGTGTCATATTGTTTAATAACCCCATCTCTGTCTTACCACTCCACTTTGTCATTATGATAATTTATGATTTTGTCTTTTCACCTCTACCTACATTGCATATTCTTTGAGACAGCAGCTTTTTAATATTTTTTTTAAAAAATTAGTTGGGTCTGAAGACCTAGAGCATTTTGCTAGTATACGTATATATTATATATGTATAAAATATATATGTGTGTATTGTCTTTTTATTTTTATATACTCTCTTAGTTACACCAAACCTGTGGGATAATTAAAAATATCCCTGTTTTAGAGATGGAAGAATAACAATTAAGGCAATATTAAGTATTTACTGAGTTCTTCTGAGCTAAGCATGTCACAGAAGTAATCTCATGTAAACCTCAGGCCACCCAGGACATGGGTGCTTTTACTGCCCCTGATTTACACATGGGCACACTGGCTGGAAGTTGAGCTCTGAATAACTGATTCAAAAGGAGCCTGTTCTTTTTTCTCCCAGGGAGACGTGCGCTTTTCAGTCCACCCTCCCTGCACATGAACAAGACATTCTCAGAGCCCTTTCATGGCGTGGGTCTCTGTGCTAGTGCCATATTTCTGGAACTCAGCTAAACGTCTGGCATGGAATGACTCTAGGCTGCAGAACCAGCGCCTTAACCCCTCCTGAGCTAAAGATTCTCATTTATTGCTATTAATATTTCAAGGGATGAAATATATCTTTATATCAGCCATCAATTTCCCCTTGTCTTCACGGTGGAACCGCAGGACAGTTCTGGGGACAGTTCAAGGCACCTGAGGAAGTAAGAGAAAGCGGAGGATTAGAGGACTGAGGAGCTGTGAGGCTCTTAGCTGCTCATCCTTCTCTCTCATTTGATAGATGAGGAAACTGAGTTAAGTCACCTGCTCAAGGTACATTAGGCTGGAGCAGCTAAAATTTGATGTGCACATGAATTAACTTGGAATCTTGTTGACATGTGGGTTCTGATCCTATAAGACTGGGGTGGGCTTGGGAGCCTACATTTTCTAATAAGCTCCCAGGTGAGCTGATGCTTCTGGTCCAGGGGCTGTGCTGTGAGTAGGAGGGAGAGGGGAGCATTATGACAGGATAGTGGAAGTAGAAGGAGGGAACAAGGTCTTACTAGGTCCTGTGATAGGTGGTAATGGGACAGGCTGGTCCCCACAGTGTTTCTTAGGACTCAGATGTTCTTTCACAGCCCTGATTTACAGATGATGGCATGATTGCAAATGAGAGAGTTAAGAATTTTAACAGGCCAGAACAATAGACTGATTTTTTAATATGCTTAAAGTTGAGTAAAATGAATATAATCCAAAAAATTTGAACCAATGCAGAATGAGGGGGAGATATAATTTAATAGCTGCCTGAGTTTAATAGGCTTTAGTTGCTTATAAGTTTATTGAGTCAATAGCATGATGTGCTTCTATCAGCAGAAGTACAGTGTGTGGGGAAAGGGAGGCGATGGTTTCCTTCCACATTGTACAAGTCATAACGTGCCTAGAAGATGTGCTCGGTTTAGTGGGCGTCACATTAAAAGAGATATTAGGAACCTGAGCACCTCTGGGTGAGCGTGTCTGGGGACATCTGAGGATGATGCATTTGAGGAATAATTGAAGAAAGCGGGTGTTTACCCTGGAGGTGAAAATGCCCCCCAGCATAATGTAAGGCCCGATTCAAGTATTTGAAGGAGCATCATGAGCATCATGTATAGCATTAGGTTGGTGCTGTGTGAACTAGAATCAAAACTGAAAGTAGAGACAGATCCCAACACAATCTAAAGCATCAGGGGGAGACTGAAGAAGGGAACTGGGCTTGAAGTTGAGTTCCAGCTGTGTGACATCAGACAAATCACTTAGCCACTCTGTCTCAGGCTCCCCATTTTTAAAATGGGGGGGGGAATCTTCCTCCCTGGTGATAATAAGGAATCAATGAGATAATATGTGGAAAAACATGGCCACATATAGCAGACTCAATCACTTTTTAAAAACAACATCATAGAACTAGAGCAGTCTAGCCACAAAATGAATTATCTCAGGAAGCAGTGAGTTCCCTGTCACTGGAGGCATGCAAACCAAGGACAATTAACCGCTTGGGAATTTGGGATAAGAACCTGGCACAGAGGTTTGCTGCCAGACAGGAAGATGATGTACAATGAACATGATTTATAAGGTCCCTTCCAATTTTAAGAGTCTGTGCAGGCTGGCATCACCACTCTTTTTCCCTGGTTATTAAAAATGCAGGTGGAAAAATTGCTTCATTCAATTGTAATACTGTTCACCTCTCAACTCAAGATAGGCAGAAATGGGCTTTATTTTGAACATTTCATTCCCTACTCCCAAAATGAGTCATCTTCCTTTGAGTTCTAAAATGGCACGATTTCTTTTTATGAGGCCATCAAGGGCATGTGTGCCGTACAGAAAAGCTTCCTATGTAGTATGATTTGAGGAGGGCAAAGGAAGATTCAATTTCACCAAATTATTTTTCCATTGATCCTGCTGCATATCTTAAAATTACTCTATTATTGTCATTCCTTTGTATAGAGCTATCAAAGTGGGAATGTTATCTGGAGTAACTAATGTTCAAGCCATTATCCATCATTAACATCCTGGCCAGACCTAGTTGGGTCATTAGTGTGTCACTGTCATGAAAATGCACTGTTCGGTTCTGCTGGAGGGAGCCTTGTTGACTGGCAGCCTCAGCTGCTAGCCCACTGGGACCTCCACCACGTTCACATCAGGACGAAACTTGGGCCACTCCCAGCCAGTGGCTGACCACAGTAAGGGTGGTAATGCAGGTCTGTTCCTGAGAGATAGCAGATCTCCTCCAACAGGTGACTTTGACTCTAGGACTCCCTCATCAGCCCTGATTAGGTTGAACTTTTCTAGGCACTGTGCCGCTGTCCCAGGCTCTTCCTACCCAGTCCCCTCCATTCCCCTCCCATTCACAGCTAGCAGACCTGCACTGTGGTCTGAAGGCCCTTCATGCCTTCTCCTGCTCCCTCGCATTTATCCTTCGTAGGCAAATCTCTCACATTAGCCAACCCTTGGAGGACCCAAATGGACACAAGTGGTGCCAGGAGTGGTCTGAGGAAGCCGGTGGTAAGATAGGGCTGTGAAGCAGGCTTCCTCACAGCCTGGAAGGCAAAGAGGGCAGCATCCTGAGCGCTGTTTACGGCAGGAGTAAAGCCTGCCATGGGCGGAGGCCCAAGCGCTGAACTTCACTGGGGATGACTTGGGAAAACCCCCAGTGAGGGCATCCCCCTGGCGAGAGCAGTGATTCAGGCTTTGAAAATTACAGGGTGAGAGGGAATTGTCTACAAAGGCAGCGGTATCAGCCGGTGACTGTTCAGCTGCACCAGTGCCCCGCTGAGAATGAGATGGGGACCTTTCTGTGAGAAACAGAGGGCCTTTGACAGGCAGTGAAAGGCTAACTGTGAGAGCCAGAGGCTTTCTGTGAGAGCTTACAAAGAGACCCAGCTGAGCAGTATGTTTAGAGAGCATCTTGGAGCTCAGAGATTTCCAGTGCTCAGCGGAGGCAGGTCTGTCATGCCATGTCAGGGCCCTGGTTGAGAAAACCTGGGACCCTGCAACATGTCAGGGAGACATCTGGATGGATGTCTCTGAAGACTTCCCTGAGCACTCGAAGTGCCCCTAGTACGAGCCAGCACTTCCCCTGTGCTGGGAGATGCTGTGCTGAGTTCTCATCTCCACGAGGCAGCAGGAGCTGCTCCCCCTTCCTCACTCGGCTGCCAGGTGGATGACGGGTTACATCCCAGCATAACCTGGGGGGGGGGCCTCATAAAGGAGGACAGAGATCATACACTGAAGGAGCTTCAGGAATTAGGTAGAATGTACCTGCCATCAGGGAAATACCTCCAGAACTAGATTTTGAGGGTTCTTGATCAAGAATACTGGAATGTATGACTAGATTAGCAAGAATTCATCTTATTGGAGACATTTTCTTGGGATGCGAGGTTTAACACTGTAGCAAGGATCCCAGGTGCCACAGACTGAGTGTTTGTGTCCCCACCCCTCCAAATTCATGTGCTGAAACTCTAATCCACAATATGATGGTATTTGGTGGTGAGGCCTTGGGGAAGTAATTAAGGGTAGATGAGATCATGAAGGTGGGAACACTATGATGCAATTAGTGCCCTTATAAAAAGGAGAGGAGACACAAGATCTCTCTCTCTGTGTGCACACACTGAGGAAGACCGTGTGAGGACGTAACCTGGAAGAAGACCCTCACC
Organism: Camelus dromedarius; assembly: GCF_036321535.1. NCBI lineage: Eukaryota > Metazoa > Chordata > Mammalia > Artiodactyla > Camelidae > Camelus > Camelus dromedarius. The sequence goes on along the minus strand of NC_087465.1, from coordinate 9,389,102 downwards.
AAGAACCCAGCCATACTGGCACCCTGATCTTGGACTTCCAGCCCCCAAAACTTGGGGAAGTAAATGTTTTGATAAGGGATTGCAAGGAAGTGAGGGAGGAAGAAACACCAGCAACTCCACGTGATGAGCCTGGCTCTCTGGTAGGCTCCACAGACAGCTGTGGGTACCTGGGAGCATGAAGATGCTGTGAAACAAGGAAGAGAGGAAGGGGGCACAGAATTAAGACCAAACTTGATCACTTTATTTTAAGGTCAGTCCCCATTCTATGTAAAGGAGCATTAAAGGCAACCATGAGGAAGAGAAGCGTTCCTGCCTGTCTGAGCAGCACTCACTATGCCTGTCCACCTCTGGGGGCACATGGGTTTTCTTTGGGCTTTTCAGAGCCTCACATAAAGGGGCCACACATTCATGCTCTGATGCGAGCAAGTTCATGGAATGACTGATGGCCATGAACTTTCTGAAGAGTCCTGAATGCTTAATTATCATAAACAATTTAGCCCCTTTCAAATAAGGTTTTCACAAGCCCCCACATGCATCAAAATTTGCTTAGGAACATGAAGTAAAATTTTCTATGATATTTGCAATGTGGCTGGGCCTCCACTTACGCTTGGACCCCCTATGAGTACCATCTGGGCTTGTCTCATTTGAGGAGAAAAGTAAGGCAGTGGAGATGGTGGAAGGGGCATGGAATGAGGAGCCAGGATGACTGGGATTCCATTCTTTACGAGCTGTATGAGCAACCGACTTAGCTTTTCTAAGCTCCATTTTCCTTATCTGTGAAATGAGAATCTACAGTTTACCTCATTCATTTGTCATGAAGATTTTAGAGATGATTGTGCAAAGCACCTGGTACACAGGAAAGAAATGATTTTATTGTATATTTATTATTTATTTCTCTCTGTATCTATCAGAGAATCTAGCAGGAAGGACACAATATTCACATCATAAATATTTGAAATAAAATTGAATTGTGTTTTTACAATTGTTTTTCAAATAAAGATTGTTATGAAACTGGTGCTTCTCATACTTCCCTGGGCATATGCATCCCTTGGAAAATCTAATTTGGTAAATCTGAAGGAGCGAATTTTAACATGTCCTCAGGGCATTCTGATGTTCACACTAGTTGGGGAAGTTGCTGTAATCTCAAAGGATGCTATAAACCCTCAACTATTATGTCAGGGTATCTCTTTCAGAAAAAGAAAGGACTTATACTAGCCTCTTAATAATTGACTCGTATTGCTGCCAACTGATTTGGGCAAAGTGACCACCATGAAGATGTGGGTGTGCATGGAAAAATAGCATTTAGCTACCATGGGGTCAGAGCCGTTAGCTATGTTAGTGGGTCCTATGTCTCTAAGTGGGCTCCAGATGTATTTTCTTAATAGAATAAAATCCAAATTTTCAGTTTATTTCAAAGCTGCATAATGTGATCATTAGAAGCCTAGTTACATCTAATGCCCTGAATGGAGGTCCCAGGGGTTGTCTCACAATGGTCAGGGGGCCTGAGCAGATCATTACAAGCACTTCACTGTGATAATTGCCAACCTCTGAGAGCTCCAAGGAGAGATGGCTGTGGAACCAAGGGCTTTGAAAAGGTAAAGCACTGCTCCAGCCTCAGCCATTGTTATCAGTAAAGAGATTTTAGCTTTTATGAAGCTGGAGTTGTTAGAAAAGAGGTCCTTTTACATGTCATTGGTTTCTTTTTTATTCATCAGTCCACAATGAAATGGTTTTAATGAGACATGGGCGGGGCTGAGACCAGGATGAAAGCAGAGCAAAGGCCAACAGGGAAGAGAAAGGAACGTTCAGCCCAGGAGCATCTTCTTTTGTGTAAAGACGATTTTGAAGGATGACTTCCTAGTGGAAGGATTTGCTGTTTTAATAACAGGCTTGAAATTTAAGCTCCATCTATTTCCAGGCAGCACAAGAAGAATATTTAGTGATACCCATTATATCTTAATATTTAGATAGATTCAAAACGAATAGACCATAACCCCTGGAATATTTTACAGGGCATAACCCAAGCAAAGTAGTTCTAGAAAAGCAAGTAGTCCTCTACCTGCTCAAGCCTCAAAAATCAAGTCCAGAAATCCAAGAGATTGGTTTTTGCACCTCCTTGGAATAGGAACTGAAAGGTCAGCCAGCAAAGCAAGGATGTATGTGAGTTGTACACCCTGCCTCATAGCATACAGTACTTGACATCACTCCTTACCAAAAATATTCCTTCATTTCTAAATCTTAAAATAAATGGTGTTATCTCCAAGAGACACTTTATTATATATTACCTTAAAAAAGTGGGGGCTTCCCCCAAACCATAGAATAAGTGTTGGAGAACAAAGAACCCTGTATCTGTTCACTGTCTTACGCTATAGAAAGTGCTTTGAAATATTGATAATATTGCTGTCATTCTCTTCAGATGGTTGTACATATGAAATCTGTTGTTACTGAGGTGTCTTATTTATGATGAAAAAAGTCATACAAATATGAGTGGAGGTGGCCTGCGGGTGAGATACAACATCATGGGGACTCAAGATGGGAGCACTTTCTATGTCCAACGTTTCCATTTCAGAAGGGATGTGAGTTCAAGACCCTTAGGTAGTGAGTTCACCAGCCCCCTGCCCAGACTGCCACATCTCATGGTGGGTTCATGAAATAAAAGAATTAGATTTTTCTGTTTTTTTTAAATTGAAAATTAAGATAACCCAGTATTGCTGATTGAAGTAAAGAGAAAGTTGAGGTTGAAGACAGTTATAGTTCTTAACTATAAAACAGAAGTTTGGGGTAAATCAAGCAGTGGAATGTGAAATTCAGCAGTGACCCGGTTCTATGAATATAAGCAATTCACCATATATTTTCCACAAAAAGAAAGAAAAAGTACTTTGTGAAACAGTTTCAGCTGGTGTCTCAGCTAGTACAAAAATTGCTCATCAAGTGAGAGATAAATTTTAGTGGAAATTGAAGAGACAATTTGTGGTATAATGATATGCACAAGAAGCCTATGTCTGTAAGGAAAACTGATTTGGGTGAAATCTAGAAATTTCCATAATTAAGATCTTGGGGATTTGTGAAAAACTAGATACTTATCTTTCAAATAGATTAGGTAGCTGAAGAAATTCACATCTATCTATCTAATCTGTCTAGTATATCATCCACATGTCTATGCAGTCATTCTTCTTTGAAAGCAAGGAGTGCTGTGTGTCAGGCATTGTGCTAGGAGAAGGGTTGTAGGCTTTGACGGATACAGACTCCTGAAGGAGAAGGTCTAGGACATCAGGACTGGAAGGACACTCATTGTGGATGAAGGACCCATCTGGGACAGAAGTGGAAAGACATAATCCTTAAGGTTCACCTTTTCCCACCCACTCTACTTTTCTGCATCAAGCAAGCTTACAAGTAGGCAAGCCCACTCAACCTTACCAGTCCTTTGATTTTTTAAATTCCTAAAAGGTTTTCAAATTATCCTTGAGTAATCGGCTCTAGAAAGTATACCTCATAGTGCATCTTGCCAACAAGATACACTGTACCCATAGAGGAATGAAAGTTCTTCCCTTCGTTTTCTGTGACTTCCCATGGTTTACAGTGATTTGGAAATAAGTATTAAGGACTCTTTCTTGCTGCTGAATGTACTTTCCACATGGATGGGAGAACCACTACGGGTGCTTATGGTTAAGGTTGTTTCCGAAGGAGGACCTAGAATCTGGGGCTAGCTTTCTGTCTTTCATGGTCTCAATTACCCCACTTTATTCCACTCTTTTGCTCCCTTTTCTACATCAATACAGTAATAGCAAACCCTTCATGGCACAGTTATTAAAAGGCTTCTCCTATGCTAACTCATTATTGGTTACAACCACCCTAGGAGGTAGATGCAATCATTGCCATTTTACAGATGAGGAAAAGGAGCCTAGAGAGATTAAGTGAGTGTTCTAAATTGCACAGCTGGTAAACTGCGGATCCCAGATTCAAACTCACAAGGTCTGGCTCAGAAGACTCTAACTATACTGCCCCTCACACCAAAGTTAACTCAATGAGGGAAATAGCCCTCATCTGTCATGTGTTGCATGTGGCAAGAGACTCAAAAGAAGTCTTCTTCCCAGTGGCTCTTTTTTTGACTTTCCTTCTCCATCTCATTTAATTCATATGGACAGGGGGAAATTTTCAGTAAGAGCTTTAGAGTGTATCTCAGCGGGAACTGGGAAAATTTTAAAACCATTTCCAGGTGTGCTGTGGTTGTGATCCTGGCTTCATTTCCGTTGGACACAATCAAGATAATCAAGGTAATAAAAGGTCCTCAGAAGCAGACATTAAGCCTTCTACTAGAAATATGACTCCCTTACTTTGCAACCAGTAGGTACCGAGTTGCATCTGTTGAGTAAAAGCACGAAAAGCTTTGGCTTTTAGGGGTTCCAGTCTCCCCATTCCTCACAGACGACTAGTGGGAGGATGTGAGGATAGGGGGATGTGATGGAGGGTCTGTGGAAATCCTGGGCTGGTGCCAGGCTACTCCTTCCATGACCAAAACTCCCCAAATGCCTTTTACTCTCTCTCTTTAAAGCAGTAATAGAATATATCAGAAATAAAAACCAAAGTTCTCATCTTAACTCACAAAGTAGGTGAGCCATCTCCGTGTTACTTTGACCTTTTCTCTTCTGAGAAACATTTTTTGCAACTATTTTAAGTTGTTGAAGGAACATTCCACTTGAAGAAAAGGTTAAAGCAGTCATGACTGGGCTGAGGGGATAAAAATCCAGGAGGATGAGGTCAGGTTCCAGGGGCTTCATTGACCTATTTCTGCCAGGTTTGCAAACCAGTGCAACATCCTCACCCTTAGGGTGGTTGGATGTCAGTCAGGGCCATCATGACGGGCATCCTCCCTGATTTTGGAGTTTGTTTCTCTGCCTATCTGCCCAGGTGACCACTGTGACGGGGCTTGGTGGCCAGGCTACCCTGAGCAGCGGGAGAGGAGAAGACCTTTTCCCACTGAACTTTTTGTCCCTGCCTTTTCCTTCTTTCCTCTTTCCTTTGGAACCTCAAAGAGTACATGGTGATTGAGGGGGAAATACAGTCCAAAAGTGAACTTGTCTGGATGGGAGCAGGAGTGTTTCTGTCCCAGCTGTGCTGGATCTGATCTAATCACATGCCCTGGGCCACTGAGAGTGTATGGTGCATTGCTTAGATTTATAGAACTGGGTCACAGCTGAATTTCACATTCCGCTGCTTGAATTACCCCAAACTTCTGTTTTCTAGTTAGAAGCTTCAACTACCTTGACCTCAGTGTTCTCTCTGCTTCTATCAGCAGGAAAAGCCCATTGTTTCCCTTTCCTTGTTTGCTTTCTTTCTGTTAGTTTCCTAATTACAACAGTTTCTTTTTAAATAATTCAACTTGTGACTGAACTAAAAAAAAAATCTATTTACATGTCTGCATCTTCCATTAGACCTTGCTTTCCTTAACAACACAGTGACACATTGCAGAACTCAAGAAATGTCCACTGAGTAAGCAAACAAACACTGGGGCCACAGTCCTGCACTGGAGATGAGCTGCGTTACCTCCATTCTTTCCAGGACTGCAGTGAACCTCTAGATTCTTGCTGCCGTCTCCCTGAGTGGGAAGCCTGTGCTTTACCGTGAACTAGCTGTGTGACTCAGGGCAGGTTTCTCAACCAATTAGTGCCTCTGTGCTCATTTATTAAAAGGGGCCTAATAACAGGACCTACCTCACTGGACTGTTGGCAGGACTAAATGAGATAATCCATGAGAAATTTTCACAGCATTGCCTGGCTCATAGTACCTGTTACGTCTGTCTCAAGGCCTGTGCTTCCCACAGGATCACTGATTGAGTTCCTGTTTTCTGTTGGCGGACACAGATGCTCAGCATACTTTCAGAGCAGAAATGACTGGTCTGTCCTTTGTGTAGTGTAGACATCTGGCCTCGGGCTGCCGTGTCTGAAACTCTGATGGCTCCTCCTGCACTTACTATTGTGTGTGACAACATACTCCAAACTTAGAAGCATAAAATAGCAATCATTTAATTATGGTCACATATTTGTGGGGGCAGGAATTCAGAGTGCAGTGAGATGGCTTGTCTACAAGCCTGGGTCCTGAGCTGGGAAGTCTCGATCGGCTGGGGGCTGGCATTCCCAAGGGCTTTGTCATTCACATGTCATTCACATTCACAAACTAACACATCACATTCGGCTGATATGTTAGTTTCCTAGGGCTGCTCTAATAAAGTACTAAAATTGGATGACCTAAAACCATAGAAATGTATTCTTTCACATTTCTGGAATCTAGAAGACTAAAATCAAGGTGTCAGCAGGGCCATCCTCCATCCAAAACTTCTAGGGGAGGATCCTTCCTTATATCTTACAGCTTCTGGTAGCCCCCAGGTGTTACCTGACTTGTGGCTGCATTTCATTCCCGGCCTCTGTCTTCCCTGTGTGTCTGTGTCCTCGCATGATGTTCACACCTCTCATAAAGGACGTGTTAAAGGCCCAGCCCACTCCAATATGGCCTTATCTTAAATAATTACATCTGCAATGCCTCTGTTTCCGAACAAGGTCACATTCTGAGGTACTAGGGGTTAGACTTCAATGTATCTTTTTGGGAGACATAATTCAACCCCATAATAACTGGGATGATTCAAAGTCTGGGCTCAGCTGGCACTATTGACTAAAACACCTACAATGTGGCCTCTCCACTTGGCTTGGGTGTCTCACAGCATGGTGCCTAGATTCTGAGAGGGAGCATCCGGAAAGTGGGCATTCCAGGAGAGCCAGTGGGACCTGCATGGCCATTTATGACCCAGCCCTGAAGTCACACAGTGTCATTTCTGTCATCCTCAGTGGTCAGACCAGTCACAACCCACCCAGATTCCACCTCTTGAGAGGAACGTCAAGAATTTTGGGGCCGTGTTTTGCTGCCGCCCCTCCTCCCCAGATCCTGGGAGTAGTTTTTCGGAATTTGCTCATTTTGATTTCCACATTAAAATACAGAACACAGGGTCTCCTCTGAGGAATAGAAAGGCTGTTCACCCCCACATTCTCACAGAATATTTTCAGGGTTGTTTGGAAGACTGGATACTAGGCTGAATTGGTGTATCCATATACTTTAATTTAACAATCACCAAAGAATTTTAAAGAAGAAAAAAATTAGACCAGGAAAAAGAATTTTTGAAAAAAAATTTTATAAGAGCCAAAAATAGACGACATGACTGAGGTGATTACGAGCTGTTGTCAGGAGGCAGGAAGAGACTGTCAGGTGAGAACGCCAAGATCCTACAGCAGTAAGAATCAAGGCCATGGCGTGAGCTGAGTTTGCTGCTTGATTTCAGAGAGCAAACTGCCAAGATATTGTGGAGAGATGATGTGAATGTCAAATCCTCCTATTTTTTCTAATAGATTCCTAAATACACTCGGCACATACTTTCTTATTGAGCTTTCTAGAATGGAGCCTGGAAAAATACATAAATTATATGACGACCTATCAGATATTATGAAAAAAAAATATGACTTGCTACAAATGTTTACCATAGACACATGCCAAGGTGTTCACAGAATCGCTATTTGAAATAGCCCCCAGCTGGAAGCCACCCAAATGCCCATGAGCAGCAGAATGGATCCAGTGTGGTGCAGTGACGGTGGGTTCTGCACTATATAGTGATGACAATAATCTACAGTTACACCCAACCTGGGTGAATTTCCCAAACAATGGTGAGGGAGATAACACAGACATAAAGAAGGAACATACTGTATGACTTCAGTTTTTTACAAACTCAGCAAAACTGGCCATGCTGTTGTAAAGCCAGATAATAGTTACACTTGAGGGGAAAATGATTAGAAGAATGAGGGGAAGGACTTCTGGCAGTGGTTTCTGTCTCTTGATCTGGGGGCTGGTTGCATGATGTGTTCAGTTTATGAAGCTCTATGCTTCTGATACGTGCACTTTTTGCACTTTTTCTGGGTATATATTTTGCTGCAGTAAAAAATTAAAAATAAAGTGCTTACATTTAAATAATCAACAGGCTATGACAGAAGAGTATAATTTTTTAATTTTTAATTTTTATTATGGTAAGAACACGTAACATGAGATCTGCCCTCAATAAATTTTTAAGTGTACAACATAATACTTTTTATTGACGTGTAGTTGATTTACAATACTAAGTTAGTTTCAGGTGTATGGCAGAGTGATTCAGTATTTTTACAGATTATATTCCATTAAAAGTTATTACAAGATAATGGCTATATTTCCCTGTACTGTACAGTATTTCCTTGTTGCTTATCTATTTTATACATGGTAGTTTGTATCTCTTAATCCTCTATCCCTACCTTTACTCTATCCCTTTCTCTCTCCCCACTGGTAACCACTAGTTTGTTTTTTGTATCTGTGAGTCTGTTTCAGTTTTGCTATATACATTCATTTGTTTTATTTTTTAGATTCCACATGTAAGTGATATCATACAGTATTTGTCTTTCTCTCTCATTTCACTCAGCATACTATTCTCTAGGTCCGTTCATGTTGCTGCAAATGGCAGAATTTTAGTCTTTTTTATGGCTGAGTCATATTCCATTGTAGATGCATACTACATCTTCTTTATCCATTTATCTGTTGATGGACACTTGGGTTGCTTCCCTATCTTGGCTGTGTAAATAATGCATAGAGGTAACATGTATCTTTTCGAATTACTGTTTTTGGTTTTTTCTCAATATCTACCCGGGGTGGAACTGCTAGATCATATTTTAGTTCTATTTTTAGTTTTTTAAGGAACCTCCATACTGTTTTCTATAGTGGCTGCACCAATTTACATTCCAACCAGCAGCATAAAAGGGTTCCCTTTTCTCCACATCCTTGCCAACATTTTTTATTTGTAGACTTTTTGATGACAGCCATTCTGACAGTGTGAGGTGATATTTCACTGTTATTTTGATTTACATTTCTCTAATAATTAGTGATGTTGAGCATCTTTTCATGTGCCTGTTAACTATCTGTATGTCATCTTTGGGAAAATGTCTGTTCAGGTCTTTTGCCCATTTTTTGATTAGGTTGGTTTTTTTGATAATGAGTTGTATGAACTGTTTAAATATTTTGGATATTAACCTTTTTTTGCAAATTTTTTCTTCTATTCTGTAGGTTGTCGTTTAATTTTATCAGTGGTTTCCTTTGCTCTGCAGAAGCTTTTAAGATTAATTAGATCCCATTTGTTTATTTTTGCTTTTATTTCTGTTTCCTTGGGAGATAGATCCAAAAAATATATTGTTACGATTAATGTCAAAGAGTATTCTGCCTAAGTTCTCGTCTAGAAGTTTTATGGTTCCAGGTCTTTTAGGTCTTCAGTCCATTTTGAGTTTACATTTGCATATGATGTGAGTATTATTAGAGAAGAGTGAGTATTATTAGAGTATTGCTAGAGAACACGTAAGAACTCACACCAAGACTTAACAGTGCTCACATCCAGATGGCTGATTTCTTGGCCTCTCTGGTGATATATTTTAATTCAGCAAGATATTTTCATTTTTATTGCAATAAAATGGGTACTGTCACCTAAATCTCCAAAAAGTTTATTTAACTCCAGTCCTTGTGTAAAATTAAGGAATATAGGGGTCTTTGGCGGCAGAAAATTGCTTACTCATCCCTTTGAAGGGACCCAAGACTGCAGAACAGGAGAACCATTGGCTCCATCACCTGGGGAGGAGAGGGATAAGGAGCATGTCAAAAATGCACAGATGAAATATGGGCTTTCCCCATCCACTTCCTTGCCCTTCAGATCTGGGGCTCTCTTTGACCACGATCTTCCAGGATTCCAGTTTTCATTCCACCTTCCATCCTTCATTTCCAGTATCCACGTCCTCTGTCTCCAGGATATTCACATGGAATTCTGTGAAAACTTTCTCCTCTGGTATCCTTCTTGCTTTACTTCCTCTACTGGGACTAATGGCCACCTGTCTTGAGGTTCTTGGTCTTTCGTGGCAAGCCACCCTCAGCAGGTTTCCTTGAGGCTCATTTGCTAAAGGACTTTAGAGTCTTTTGAGGATGCAGACCAGGCTTCCAGACTCCCTTGCCCTGCAATAAACTAGTCATAGATTAGGATGCTTGTGGTTCTTCTGATGGTTTGTCAAGTTGGCGGCTGCTCACCTGGAGAAGACTCTGTCACTTGTGCTGATTGAAAAGAGAGTGCCTGATGAAGGGGAAAAGCAGTCTTGGCCCAAGGCTTGAGCTGGGCAATTCCATGATGCAGCCTTGGAAAATGTTCTCCAGGGCACCATGTGTGTATCTCCAATCAGTAAAATTTCCCTTTGATTTGAGAGGTACTCTGCTTCCCTGTCTCAGTGAGGTGAGCAGCAATTTTAATTTCAGCTCCTGGAGACTGCTGCAAACCACCTCAGCTCTGCTCCATTCCTCAGCTGTGTTTGCTCCTCTGTGCTCGGAGAGCAGCATTTTCACTTGGTATGAACTGTGAGGCACTGTCTGAGCAAGCAGATTGGTTGCTAATAAGGAAACTGGCACTGACAGCTTTTTAGGCTCTGATGAGAGAAAAAAGATGTCTTCACATCAGAACAATTTAACTCTCAATGTAGCATATCCACTGGTTGAAATTTAGAGAGAAAGAGAGAAATTTAATTGTCAGGCTATGGTGCATAGTGTCAAAGTTACTTAGATTATGAGAAATATGTCTTTTCAACAGCTTAAAGGCCACAGCTCTCTTCTTCTTCTTCTTCTTTTTTTTTTTTTTTCTGGTATGGGAAGACCAGACAAGCTGCAGAAACCCCAGCCTGTAACTCATAGTTCCATCAAACACTCAGCAGAGGAACAAGAAGTATTTGACTGTAATATTAGCTATGGAATGTTCCTTATTAGTCATATGATTCTGTTGCTCATTCCTGTTGGATTCATGGGTATATCAGAGATATTTAGAATTAGAACAGTCCAGAGAGAGAACCCAGTTCTCATTTTAAAAAATTAAAACAAAAAAAAATTTAATTAAAAAGCAACAAATAAACCTAGGCCCAGAGGAATTAAGCAACTTGTCTAGAGTATGTGTCAGTGACAGAGCGGGGACTGGAATTCAATCCCGCAGCTCCCAGCCCTCTCATGACCCTATTCACCGTACCATTCTGAAGAACCACGTCCTGCAGAGATCTTTCAAAGTCAGAATGGCTTCTTGCCTGAGAGGTACATGTCTCTAGGATAAGAACCATCTGGGAGATACTTAGGAAAGAAAGAAGATGAATCAAATATCTTTTGCCCCATGCCTTCCTTTCTCCACAAATCTGTGAATGTCAAGCCATGTCCAGCCTCCACTGTGGGACTAAGACTGAACACCAAGGACCTCTAAGGAACCTACTCCAATCAGTAATGGCTCAGGGGTTGGGCACTGAGCCAGTCTTGGTTTAAGGGTCCCTAGGGGGTGTTAGGGAGATCTGTAGATAGGAGCTATTCTGATTTAAACCCAGGAATTCTGTTCTTTGTGGGAACCACCCCCTCCCCCAGTGCCACCCCAAATCTTCACCATGATTCCCAAATACCCAAGAGACTGAAAATGTCTCCCTAAAGTCTTTCTGATGTTGGCAGACCTAGGACAGAGGTGAACTTTTCAGAGACTTTCTGCAAGGTTTAAATTTATGTCTAGCATACTTTGAACATTAAGAGACTGTGGTGTTTACAGAGATAAATCGCCTTTCCCATGGCAGTGTTTATCCACAGAAGACATTCGTAGTAAGTCCCAGAGAAGATTCTATCTTCTGCACTGTAGATGCTCACGGTTTCTGCAGGTGTACAGTAATAGTGGTGAAGGAGAAGGAAGTCACGGGCAACGCTGTGCCACGCTCAACATTGCAGATCATGGCACAGTTAAATGAGCTGACAGTTCCAAGTTTCTGAGCCTGTCTCCATGACTAGTACAGCTGTCAGAACCAGAGGGGCCATGCCTGGGTGTCCCATGGATGCTTTAGATAGATGTGAGATTTCAGACATCCAAGCTCCTCTATCTGCTTGAACAGTGTCTAGCTCCCAGTCCCTAATTTAGTCAACAAATATTTCTTCCACACTTGCTGGAGATTCTTGAAATAAGCTGATAAATGAGCTTTTATTAAGCCTCTACTCTGTGCCAAGCACTTATACATGCATTATCTCATTGCACTCGAAATACTATTGTGTGTTAGGTTCCCTGTCTCACAGATCCTGAAATTGTAGTTCAGGGAAGTTAGATGAACTGTTCAAAATACACAAAGACACAGGGCTGCGATTCAACCCTCAGTCTTCTGATTTGGGTTCTGGGTAGTTTCTACTCCATCTGCCTGTTCTAATAGTGTGCCCTCAACCACTGAAATTGTTGACAGGAACAATGCGTGGTTATTTTACCAAAAAATGACTCATCAAAGTCAAAATCTTTGGCTTGGTCAGCATTCTAATTTAACTATATTCAACATGTAAACAATAGTGGTTCTGTATAATGGATGAAAAACTCAGTGCCACTGATAGTCTACCTAGAAATGCATCACATATCTTTTTGACAACAGATTTACCTTCATTGTTTGGTCCAGACTAATTGTAAAATTATCTTTTGTTTCCTGGGCTCTTATCAGTTTAAGAGAGAAATCATCTAGCAGTTGGAAGTCAGCCTGGGACCACTGTGGGTCATAACCCTAAGGACCCAAATGTAGGCAAGAGTCAACAAGCAGAACAACATCAATGGCAAAAACTGCCAGTGGGAAAAAGCAGAAAGCACACACCAGCCACCCTGCAAGACCAATTCTGTTTCTTAAGAGTCATACAGCCCTAAATCTAGGGACCATCACAGCCAAGAGGATAAGCTTTGGGATCTGAGAAAGCTGGTGCAAAATTTGGCTCTGCCTGCCATGTACAAGCTACAGGCAACTGGGAAATGAGTGAGACCTGAACTAAACCTCAGTTTCCTTCTCTGCAAAGGGGTGTGTATTGGCAGGTGCAGCAGAGAATAATGATACCGCCTTCTAGGATGGTGGAGAGGGGTCAGTGCCCCTTAGCACAGAGTGGGGCACACACACAGTGTACTGCAAGTGGCAGCTATCGTTATTAAATATGATGTCTGATGGTAAGCAAAATAACATAGCTTTATGCGTTTTCACTCAATAAATTAAATTTCTATCAGGCAAGCTAAGGAGTTTCCTGGATTAAACATCTGACTAGTGCTTAGATAGGCTGACCTTTATAGTTCACTGCAACCCCGAGGGTCTTGATTTTATAAGCCCTTTCAGTGGTTGAGTGTTAATGCTAAACAAGAGCCGGTGTCATGTTATTTTCAATTAGGTGGAATATTAATGGATAGATGAGTAAAATATAACTGAGAAAGAAAACCACAGATTGAACACTTGCATCCATCTCTGCTCCTGTGCAAAACCTCACAGTAAAGGAATTTAAAATGCACGAAACTATAAGGACAAGAGAAGGGGAGAAGTGATGAGAGAAAATAAAATTTGGCAACTGAAAAGCAAATGGAAGGACAGTAACATGCTTAGTGCACTAGGGACAGTTGAAAGCTTCATGTCTGTAGAGGGGAGATGCCAACAAGAAGAAATAAAAGAAAGGCTTAGAACAGGAAACACCTGTAAGTGCCAAAGGCAGGGGTGTTGAGCAAGGTTGAGAGTTTGCAGGAGAACTAGGACCCCAGTCTCCTCCTTGCCTCTCAGCCAGGAGGCTACCCAAGTCTGACCTCTCTCCCAGCATTTCCATGATCACCTCTTCTGCCATCTCCTAAAATTTTTCTGATGTTGCCACAGACTTTTAAAGTTCACTTTACCCCAAAGTGTGAATTCAGAACCATCTGTTCATTCTCCAGTGCTTACTAACACAACATGAGCTAATGCTGCTCAACAAACAGTACTGCAGAGAAAAGAAAACCCTAAAGAAAGATACCGTGTATCACTATTCCTAGATTCCGTTGTCAGCATCCTTTTGAACATGGTAGACAGTCCCCTACTGGTTCTGTCTCTCCTCTGGTCACCTGCCCCTAGAACAAGGCCTGCTCTTCTCCATGCTTGGCAATCTCCTTTATCTTGTCCTCCCTAGACCTACAGTCAAAGTAAAGGAAAACCTTTTGACAATGTAGTAGACAATATCGTAGTTGGCAATGTAATTGATGCATCTTTGCCCAATCTGAAGACAGAGTTTGTCATTGTTAGAGTAATAGCATTCTCCATGTGAAGCATCTGTGGTTGGAACACTCCTGTTCAGGGCTTCTGCAAGACCAATGAGTAGGTACTTATCTCTAAGTATGACTGAAAACTCACCAAAATGAACTGCCAAGAACAAATGGAAGAGGACCTACCCCACAAGAATATATTCTAAATTCTACCCACAAAGCAGATGCTAACAGCTCTCTAGAACCAGTTTTTTGGTTTTCAACTCCAGATATATCAAGGTTGAGACACATTTCCAAGCAACAAGAGACTGTTGGCCTCTATCTCTAAAATATCATTTGGTTTCTCAGTACATTTCCTTTCTGATTTCCCTACACAGTATTTGTGGCTCCCTTATTGGTGTTCTCATTTTTGTATGTTTATACAAACAGTAAGATTTATAGCTCTGTCACAGCTTACTATTGTTATTTGTTAGTGGGACTGCCTATCCTGGTGAGCTGGGAGCTGTTTGAGGGCAAAGAGTATTTTATTTACCTTTATATTCCTGGCACACAGTAGGCAGCGCTGCTGCTGGCTTGAATTGACTGTGGTAAGAGAACAAAATGCTTCTCAGTCAGCACTTGTTTTCTAGGATCCTTTCCAATATACTTCCAACTCAAAAACGTGATTTAAGAGGTAGGCAGAAAGTGAATTGAGCTGAATGTTTTGCAAAAACACCTCATCTTTAAAGGTGGGGGAAAAAAATCAGCCACTTTCCCAAGATAGCTGTTCTGTCCCACATCTTGAAGCAATGAAATGATGAGTGCTGTGATCAGAGAGGACCCTCAGAAAATAAATAAAAACCCAACTCTCGTAATGCAGCCATGAGCCAGGAGGGAAGTGAAGAAGAATGTCATTATCATCCTGATATTTTTAGAAGTTCTCCGGCGACAGGTCAGATTTGAGGGAATCAGAAAATGGTAAAAATAATCTTGTTATTCCACAAACGAGGCTCTATATATATCAGGCCGATTTTGAGCACTGCTTGAGAAAGTTGAGAAAATATTTTTAAGTGTTAGTGAAATGATAGGCTTTGGGGGCAGACCCAGCCTTGCTTTATAGAAGATTTATCTTGGAGCAGAGGGTGAGAAATTTTAGTGATGCTGGCATCATAAAACAACAACAACCACCACCCAGCAGTGAATGCCAAGTTTTTATTTTCCACATTTTTAAGAGGAGGGTCCACATGGTAGAACTGCATGAGATACGTAGAGAATTGAAAGTTGATTTTGCCTGGGGAGTCCTCCTGTGTCCCCGCAGAAGACCAAGCCATCCACATCTTAAGGCGTCTTCATTTTTCCTTATTTTGAGACTGCAGGGTTCTGTAGGATTCCTTTTGCAGTTTGCATTTGCAACTATTCCTGAGTTGTCCTATAACCAGGTACCTACAGAGGCCTGGGGCTCTGGGTTTCAGTAGAAATGACCCTCTGTTTATTTGGCATGCTGGCTTCTTTAAATACTCAGCCATCTGACTCTCTAATTGTTTCGGATTAGTCATAAGTTAAGTAGGACAGAGAAAATGTTATAAATATTTCATTGCATATCCATTCAAGAAATTTAGGTTAAGTTTACATATCCTAGCCACTGAAAGAAAGAGCCTATGTGTTTATTTAAAACATGTTGTTCTGTTTCATTTGGAATATACGAGTCTCGTATGGAAAACTGTTCTTTAAGACATAATGTAAGTTGCTCTTTTCCTCATCCTTATCCTGAATTTGAGCCTTTGAATGAATTCTTCTTACTCTTTTCTTTCTGCAAACAAGAGGCATGATGTGGTGGGAAAGAAGGGAGCTTGGAGTGATGAGCATGTGTCCAGTAGAATTCTACTGACTTAAAGCTCATGTCATCCAGGACAATTAATTTAGTCTCATTGACTCTCAAGTCTGCAATGCAGATGATTATCATAATTGCTTCATCAAGCTGTTGAGAAGGTAGAATAAGGTCAGGAGTGAAATTTTTACGTTTATTAAAATAATGTTTGTGAGATTCCCAGTGGCATGGACTGGCTCCTGATCAGATAGCCTTTCTGAGGGAAAAATTCCAGGGTGCCTCCTGAAATTTAGATATGAAAGGAAGCTTAGAAATCATCTTTTTCAGTCATCATACTTTATTTTGTATTTAAAATTTATTTTTTTATCAAAGTAATGCCTGCGATAGTTTTAAAATAAAATATTTATAATGAAAAACAAGTTTCCTACCCCCACGCAATTCAGTTCCCTCTCTCTAGATGATAATATCTTGATGAGTTCAATTCTAGCCATGATTTTTCATCTACTGCCCTGATGTATGAGTATTTGGTTCATTATACCTACCATCTCCCTCTGCATCCTCCCAATATAGTCTCATTAATTTCTTAGTTTGTTTATGGGATAACTTTGTAACTTCCAATAATATACACCTTTGTTTCTCAGTTTATCATGAGGCTGTAATCCTTGCCTTTACTCTTTGAAAGATGAAGCCATTGGCACTCACCCCTCCCTTTACTCCTCTTCACTTCTGCCCACTTCCCAGTTTCTGTCATTAGAATTTTTATGACTACGTTGCTAAAGTAGATGACATTTACATTCTGTTTTATGATCATAATTAAGTATCTCATGACTTGTTTATAGGTTGTTTGTAAAAGCTTAAAATCAATAAACTGTTCACCTAAGTGTTCAGTACTTGTGAAGGACGGTAGAGCCAAATGGAGGATAATGATTACATGACCTCTCTTGTCTGGCATTTTGTTTCTCCAGGAGTTTCTAACTGAACTTTTTTTTTCTGCATTACAGTTTTGTTCCTGTCATTTGCATAGAATTATACTGGCCAGTCTTCAAGTCCTCTTCCCACCCCCTCAGGTACCCTCCGTTCTCTGTCTCTGATCTACACAGGGTGATTTCTAGATTTGTGCTCACATTTGTTATTGGACCTGAGACTTGTCTTTGCTTCTCCTGGTTGACTCTCCTGTTTCCTGGATCTCAAGACTTCTGTTTCGGTTTGTTTTAACTTACTTGATTGGTTAAGGCCAATTTGCAAATAATTTCCTAAAACCTGGACTGCTCCTAGGTATGTGAGGCCTCAGACCATTCATCTTTCTACCTAAATAACTATATTTTAAAACTATCACAAAAACCATGTGGAGTATAGTGGGTTTTGGACCTAATTTAGAATATTGGACAGAGATGAGATACTTACATATTTAGTATTCAATCAGTGCATGTGAAGATTCTTTTTTTTCCCCTTCCATATTCTCTCCTATCATGCAGGAAATGCACCATTCCTGGCTGTCTCCCATCATGAGAAAGCAGCAGCAGGACTGTCGTTATTCACAGTGCCAAGCTCTTGGGGACCTGTTTTCCCTGAAACAATATAGATCTGTATTCATGCAATTCTGTGTTACCATTTATTGATGCTGGTTGTGTTGTTACGATGCTGTATCATCCATCATCACTCATGAATATTGGCTTCTAGTGACTCCCTCAAAGGTTGTTGCTGTATTTTATTGACGATGACCGCAAGTGCAAGTCATATCCAGAGTATGCAGGAAAATGTGAACAATAATTTGCTTTCTGGTTATGTTGAATTTACCACTTGGAATTTTATAACATAAATATAGAACAGTAATATAGGGTCTTCCTGCTCTGTCTTCTCTTGAATTCTTTATGCAGTAATCACTCCACTCCTAGAAAGTGATTATTTTAGTGTTAACTGCACCTGCCTTCCATCCTCTACCACTAGCAGAGAGGACTGTAGGAGGGATAAGAGTGGCCTCATTGGTACAAGGAATGTCTGTCCCTCATTAGGATGGCTTCAGTTGACCTGGGAAAGCATGATGTCCTCATATCAGTGGAACTCAGTCGGGGTCACACAGAATAAAGGATGCCTGATGTCACCCTAGGTTGGCCTTAGGTGCTAAATTCAGAGGCAGCAACATAAAACAAAGCCAGCAAGAGCTGAGACATGGGTCTGCAAATGCAGCTCAAGCCATGGGTCCGTGGTATTAAACCTTCCACTTGTCCTGTGTTTGATATTTGAGAGTCATTCAGAATCATCATGTCAGGGCCATTCTGGCAGCTCAGTTTCACGTGGTTCTGTGAAAGAAATATGACACCAGGCTCAGGATCAATCCACTTGCCAGGATGCCCTCCTGGAAACCAGGGTCAGCCCAGAACTTCAAGAAACCGCATGGCATGAATCCCAGAACTCCTTGGGGGCATCTGGGCAAACTCATGTGCAGAATAGATAGTGTGAAAACACAGGGAAGGGGATCAAAAGGAACTGAGGCCAACGGGGATCCTGGTCTAACCTCGGGAACCTCCAGGAGATTCTGCTGGCCCTGGCTGGGCCAAGGCACTGGAGGAGGCCATAGGAAATTTCAAAAGAGATGCTCTGGGGACCAGATCCAATGCAGAGCCAGGTCTGAGCTTGGTTTGCCCTACCCAGCACTGGTAAGGCCCAGGCCCAGGAAGGGACTGAGAACTTCAAGGAAGGCACTCCCCAGGGCCAGGAGTCTTAGGGTGATGCTGCTTGCAAGTGTGAAATGCAATGTTTTTCAGTTTATGCATTTCTGGAAATGGTTTTTATCATCCTCATCCTTAATTGTTGGATTGAGTATAGAATTCAAGGTTGACAATCATTTTAGCTCAGAACTTTGAAGGCCTTTGCTTCACTGTCTTCTTAGATCCATTGCAGTGAATGATGAGAGCTCTGATGCTGGTCAGAGTTCTTGTTTTTCATAGGTATCTTTTAAATTACTCTCCTTCCTGCTGAAGCATCTTAGTATCTTCTCTTTATTACTGATGTATTGAACTTTTATAGTGCTGGGTCTAGATGTTTATGTGTGCACATGTGTGTGCTTGTATGTGACTTAGGTAACTCTTTGCCTTGGGCACTTAAATGGCATCTTAATTTCTATACCTATATCCTTTGGTTCTTGGAAAATCCTCTGTGATATTTCTTTGATTTCCTCCTCTTTGTTTTCTCCTTGTGTCACTCTTTAATTAGATGTGGGGCTCTCTTGGATTAATCCTCTACATAGCTTTCCTTTTCTCTAATTTCTTTTTACGTCTCTTTTTTCTAGTCCCTGGTAGTTTATTAGACTTTGTGTACAATCTATTTAAATTTCAGAGTCATATTTTAATTTTATGATAGTTCCTCTTTGTTAGCTATTTGTATTTTGTTGACGCAATAACTTTTTACCCTTTCTAGGAATATTAATTAGAGAATTTCGAAAGATTAAATTGTGTTTCTAAATTATGTCCACTCCTTTCAGAGTTGCATATTCTACTTTTTTATCTTGGTCTCTGTCTTCTGTGTTGTATATTTTCCTCAGAAGTCCAGTGCTCTTGGGCTGTTCCATCATGTATATAAGAACCATACAGTAAGCTGATCTTGAGCTGTGTGTATGTGTGTGTTGCAGGTGAAGGGGGAGCAGACAGTGCTTGCAGGCTAATAGTTCTATTTAATGTGATATAAAGAAGTGGGCAATAATCCTGGGGACCCACAATTCTCAGATTGGAGGTATTTTTTCTGTAAGCATTTCATTTCTTTGGAAAAGAATCCTCTCCCTACTTGCATGCTGGGTGTATTATTTGTTAGGGCTCCTGCAACAAAATACCACAGACTGTGTGGCTTAAACAACAGAAATTTATTTTCTTATAGCTCTGGAGGCTGGAAGTCCAAGATCAAGGCGTTGGCACGTTTGGTTCCCCTGCACTTCTCTCTTTGGCCTGCAGGTGGGCACCTTCTCACAGGGTCCTCTCACGGCCTTCCCTTCGTGCGTGTGATCCCTGGTGTCCCTTTTCTTATAAGGGCAACAGTCTAGTTGGATTAGGGCCCACCCTGATGATCTCATCTCAAGCTAATCACCTCTTTTAGGGTCCTGTCTCCAAACAGAATCTCATTCTGACGTACTGGCGATGAGGACTTCAGCATATGAATTTGGGGAAGACACAGTCCAATCCATCGATGGGTATCTGTCAGTCTGCCAACAAGGAGACGATTTGAAAGTGTGAGATTAACTCTTGGGTCTAGAGCAGGGTTTCTGAACTTTGGCACTTCTGACATTTGGGGCTGCATGATTCTTTGTGTTTATCAGCATCTACACTGATACCAGTCATGACAATCAAAACGGGGGTAGGGAAAAACTCCTCCCTTCTTGAGAATCAGTCTGTGGGTTTCTCCAGTCCTTGATTACGACCGATGTTGCAGAATCCCGAGTCTCTCCGAAGTTTAACAGGTGGATGACTGTATTTCCTTCTTTGTAGCTGTAGCCTGTGGCTGCTATTTTCCATCTCCCGCAAGCTTGTTGATGTCTTGAATGCACAATGGGTTTTCATGGTTTAAGAGTTTAATCTTTTTTCTTCTTTAAAATTTTAGGAGTTCTTAGGACAGAATATAGATTAGTATGGATGGTCAGTGTGCTATATTTAAATATAGACTCCACACCTTACCTCCCAGATTATAAATGAGAAAACGAAGACTCTGAGAGAGGAAGTAATTTGCACACAGCTGCATCTAATAATAGTAAAAAGACCGGCCTGGAATCCGGTTCAATTCTCTCCCAGTCCAGTGCAATTTCCACTAACTCAATTCTGCTATTTCAGCATGGTTTATTAGTAAACACACTGCCATTCTCTTCAGAGAGATCTGTCTTTAAAGGAAAAAGACCTCAACACATTATTGGATTTTTTTGGATAAGTTCTAGTAACAGAAAAAGCTTTTAAGAGGAACTCTTTATCCCAAACTTGAATTTCTCTTAAAAAGAAATTAAATTCCAGTATCAGTAAATAACGCTGTTTAAAAGTGGGAGGGTTGAGAGTAGATGGCTACAATGCTCCGTCCTCTAGTAAATGATTACAGATAAAACATGAATGTCATCATTCGTTCATTTATTCTTTCTTTTAGTTTTTTCCCAGAACTTTCTGGCTAAGGACAAGCCTTGCAATAGGGTGTGTGTATGTGTGCACACCTACTCAAGAGCCTTCTCTGTGTCTGTGTTGTGGGTGTGTGTGTGGTGTCTGTGCATTTCCAGGTGGCATGTGTATACATGCACTGGGTGCGCTAAATTTGAGTTTATTCAAAAAGGAAGAAACAGAAGTTTAGGGGACTAGTCCAGAGTACAGCCAATGCTTCATCCAAGAACAGCACACGTATATTCAGTATTGCTGATTTTCATCCTTTGCATCCACGAAGTTCTCTTCTAACACCTTGACAGATGGTGATCTGACCCCAACCCCCCATCTCCCTGTTGGGGCTGGCAGTCCTGGCAGCCCACTGCCTGGAGGGCTCCCGCTGCCCATCAAAGTCAGTTCTGATGAGGCTTTCAAAACACACACGTGTGTCAGGTGCGCGAGAGCAGCACCGATGGGCCCAGACCCTCTCATCCCACTCCCAGGAGGGGCCAAGAACTCAGCCCTCTGGAACCACGACCTTGACCAGCTGAATGCACTGAATGCTGGGCTGGGGACCAGAAAGGATGCTGTGGACTGTGAGTCTCCAGGGTCTGAGAATAGGGCAGATGATTGGAGACCAGTCTGCAGGGGAAAGTCCTGCAGGGGAAAAAGTGGGCAGAGTTAAATCATTCTTCTTTTACCACGTGTGCTAATTTGCTTCATTTTTTCAAACATTATAAATTCTCTGATGGAAAGGACTTTTCTGTAGTCTTTTTCAGCATCTCCCATAGGGCCCAGCAGATAGTGGCTGAATACTGGTTGGTTGGTATGAGTATTCTGTTCTCTGTTTCAGTGGTGCTTGAGTAGTTATTTCATTCATTTGTGTATTCAACACATTTATCAAGTGTGCCAAGCATTGTTTTAATTCTGGGTTACAACAGTGAACGAAAAAGATGGAAATCCCTAGAGGGACAACAGTAACTCCGATAATTAACAAAGATGGTTGGAATGTGAGCTCTCAAGTAGGAGGGGGGATTTCAAGACTGGCTTGTGTCTCAGCCAGTCCCGGGACCCATGGTCCCACCTCCGCAAGATGCTCTCACTCAGCAGTGGGGTGCTCTCACCTTCCTGCAAGCTCAGGTTGAAACTTGTTTTAGGGTCTTTCTTCTTAACAAACAATTAAATGCTCTGTCTGAACGTTGCGTCTGGCTCCTCCTACCACCACTTTATTCTCTTTTCTCTTTTATGACAAAACTTTTTGGGAAAATGGTCCTGATTTACTGTCTCGACTTCTGCTTCTCCACCCATTGCTAGACGGCTTTCCTCTAAGACATTAAAATCATACTTGGGAGGGTTACTGTGCAGATTATAAAGCTGGTGGCTCAGCCTCAAACCACCTTTCTAGATTCTGCTTTGGGATTCCGGGGCCAGGAGTCTGCAAACTCTACTTCTTTGCCGTCTGGTTTCCACTAGGTCTTTTTTTTTTTTTTTTTTTTAATAGCAAAATTGTCAACTTTAATTTAAACCTATCAATATCCATTTTAAATTTTGAATGTAATGTCCTGAAAAATGTTTAGAAATCCAAAATTGCAAGACTTGGTAAACAAGAGAAATGCCTAACTTCATGATGTTTATAAGGCTCTTCAGATTCTTAAAAATACTTTTGTCTTAAGTTTTATTGAGCACCACCTTAAACCATTCCGAGATTTCATCAAAGGATCTTATACCTACACTGTTTGATCTGTTGTATCTAACTGCATTCTCTATGATGGCTATTCATTATCCAATGTTTTGTGACAGAAGAACTATTAGAAGTTAACTAATGTTTGTATTTCTTGCCGAGAGAGAGCACTAGAGGGAGACTGGCAGGCAGGAGGGGACAAGAAGGGCTTGCTGTTTCCCGTCTGCTTGCTGTCTTGGTCAGCAACTCCTGAGCAACAGCTGCACACTCCAGATGTGGTAGTTGGTTCCGGTTTCCTGCTTCCACCAGCACCCCCAGAGCCACCGCATGACCTTCCCCACAGAGGTCCCAGCTCCTGCTCTGCTGGGTCCATCCTCCAAGCTTCTAAGTCACCAGCTCCAGCTGAGCGGGACCCCCTCCCCACTCCCCAAGTCCTGGCTCCCTGAAGCCCTTCTCTGAGCTCCAGAGGTGTCAGCACCAGCCGGGCAGCACCCAGCTCCCTGGGGCCTCTCCTCCAAGGGCCCGGATTCCAGTGACTCCCACCTCTGCCCTTGGTTTCCCTGGCTCGAGGGGAGGTGGTTGCTTCCTGCAGCTGGAATCTCTGCTCTCTCAGCTCTCTAACCCCTGTTTACCCAATTCTTTATATTAAATTTTCCCTATTGAAATAACTAGTGTGGTTTCTCTTTTGCTAACTAGACCCCGACTGACACAGTCACCAAAGCCTCCAGGTTATCGAATCCACTGGATTTCTCTCAATCTTTATATCATGGTGCTTCCGGGTAGCATTTTACTTCTCTGAGTACCTCTCCTTTAAGAGCTCTCCTTCCCCTGGGCCTCATGATACCATTTTTCATGAGTTTCCTTCTTGCTCTTGAACTGGTCCTTCTCAGTCTCCCTCTTGATCTCCAGCTGCCCCTTAAATCTCAGCTTCCTCAGCTCCCTCTCTGCTCTCCTCATCCTGCCCCGCCTGGTGCTTCCCAGTCAGGGCTTCAGCCTCTCACTGAGGACCCCAGTCCTCCGGCCCTGCCCAGTCTTCTCTCTGAAGCTCATGCTCCCGTGTACAATGGCTCATAGGTATTTCTCCCTGAATTTCTCCCAGGCTCTTCCATCTCAGAATTTCCCAAATCAATCTTGTTGTCTTCTCACCCCAGACTCTCCTGCCACGGTCACCATCTGCCCCATTGCCCAGGATGAAATGATGAGATTCGTTTGGACTTCTCTCTCTGTCCTATGTCCTGCCTCTTCTCACATTTAATACTTCCTGAGGCTACAGCTTCCATCTCCAGCCCCTGCCATGGGTGAGGAATCAGAGCTAGCACCCAGAGCACTTACTGTGTTCCTGAGCATACAAGGACTTTGCATGCAACTTACTTCATCCTGACAACAATACCTCTATGAGGTAAGTCCTACTATTATCCCCATTTCACAGATGAAGAAAATGAGGCACAAAAGGTTATATGACCTACCCAGGGACATAACCAGTAAGTCACAGAGCTGGGATTTGAATTCAAGAAGACAGGCTCTTAACCATGCTGTTTGACTGATCCCAGCTTGTGGGAACTGGTTTAAAGGTTTTTGACTGGTGTCTTCTGTAGCATTGTGCCTGGCACACCGTAGGCACACAAAGTGTTTATTATCACCATCATTTCACATGTTACCCATCTAGTCCAACTAGCCTGAGTGTGTTTTCTGAAATACAAATCTTCCCTTATCATCTCCCTGCTTAAAGCCTCACTGACTCACTGTCAGCCCAGGATCACATTTCAGGTTCAGAGTCCTTCAGGAGCTGGCCTTTACTGACCTCTCTAACTTTTGCCTTCGAGCACTTTCCTCTCTGCACATCATTCCTGGGGTACCAGGAGCACCTTCTCAGCTTTGCTTCTTTTCATCCGAGGTGGCCCTGTCTGGAGTGACCACCCTTCCTCTGTTTGTTGACCATTCCTGTTCTTCCTTCCAGTCTTGTCTCAGATATTGCCCACCCTGGGGAGCTCTTCCAGAACCCTCTCTCCCTCACCTCCCCCGTCAGAGTAGACTCCCTTCTCTACCTACAGAGCGCTCACCATACATGTCATTGTTGTTAACATGTCTTCCTGGCTGGGCATTTTTTCAGATTCCACATATAAGTGATATCATATTTGTATTTCTCTGTCTGACTTACATCACTTAGTATGATCATCTCTAGGTCCATCCATGTTGCTGCAAATGGCATTATTTCATTCTTTTTTATGGCTGAGTAGTATTCCATTGTGTATAATATATACCACATCTTCTTTATCCAGTCATCTGTTGATGGACACTTTGGTTGCTTCCCTGTCTTGGCTATTGTAAATAGTGCTGCTGTGAACATTGGGGTACATATATCTTTTTGAATTAGAATTTTCATCTTTTCCAGATACATGCCCAGGAGTGGGATTGCTGGATCATATAGTAAGTCTATTTTTCATTTTTTAAGGAATCTCCATACTGTTCTCCAGAGTGGCTGCACCAAATTCCTTTCCCACTGACAGTGTAGGAGGGTTCCCTTTTCTCCACCCCCTCTCCAACACTTATTATTTGTGGACTTTTTAGTGATGGCCTTTCTGACCAGAGTGAGACGATACCTTGTAGTTTTGACCTGCATTTCTCTCGTAACCAGCGACGCTGAGCATCTCTCATGTGGCAGGGTGGTCTTGACTGCCTGACAGTCCCTAAAATAACATAAGAAAACTTTGACAAAACAGTGTGGCCTGCTCTTGGCTTTGAGAATCCTACCAAGTGGTGGGGAAATAAGAAGCAAGACTCACAGCAAAGGCAGCAGGCTCATCAGCTCCCTGAGTCTTGTCTCATGTTGTAAGGAAAAAAGAATCATGCAAATGCTGTATAATTGTTTGTCTTCATTATGTGAGCTTGTTCCTCACTTCGTTATGCACAGAATTTGCAAGTTGCTTTCTGCCTTCCTCCCATTTCAAATAGCTGATTTGAAATTTCAGGAAAGGTACATATTAATTAGCAGGACTCCATATAGCAAATATTAATTTAGAAACTGTGTGTGAAGCATAAACATCAACTTATAATATCGTTTATAGAATGAGAAAATGCACCAATGTTTTCAAAGCCTAGAAACTTGGGGAGGCTGGAATCTATTTTGAGGATCTGGGTAAGCACATTTGTTAGTAGATTATCTGAATTGCTCTGGGAATAGCAGCGGAGGGTGGATGGTATGGGATGTTCTGTGTGGTTTATACAGAAGAGGTATGAGGATTAAAATTAAGGAGAAAAAACCAAGAGCAAACGACAGGATGACTGTGGATAATGTCTGGGTAAGTTTCCCGGGTTGTTCCGGCTAAGCCCAGGCATCTTAGTTCATGTTCTCTTGAGGGATATGGGCATTAACGGTATAGTGTTTCTCACAATCACACCTTGTGGTTAAAGCCGAGGAAAGAGACAGCCCAGGAGCAAGGTGCCTGTTCCTTCAGAACCGCATGACATCACCCTGCCCCTCCCAAGAGCTTCTGGGAAGCCTGAGCGAGAAAGAGGAATGGGAGAGAAAGGACCCAGGACCCCTCCACATATCAGCTGAGAGACATCAGCCAAGTTACCTGCCCGTTCTGAGCCTCCACTCCCTCATCTCTGGAATGTGGATAATAATATCTACCTCCCATTAGGGTTCCAATGAGGATTAGAGATAAAGAAGGTAATGCTTCTGGTAGAAGCATAAACAAGGGAAGCCAGTATTATACTTTTCTTGACCAAAAGGGGCAGAGCTGAAGTGTCCCAGAGTTGCCAGAGGGAAAGTCTCAGTGGCTCGTTCCTGAGAACCTGCTCAGCTCCTTTCGGGTGCTCCCCAGACAATGTGTGATAAAATCCCAGCAGATACAAACATGAGTTGGCATTTTTGTATGTCATCAAAACCCCAAAGCCCCAATTTTTAGCCACTTAATCTTATTCTTGATTCTTAGTCCAGTAATTGGCCCAAAGAAGATGCTCAGGGTTGGAGAGAATTGATGTGGTTTCAGGGGCCCCAATGTTACTTTGGGTTGTGATTGAGACGGCCAGACACAGGGCTCTGCTTTGAGCCGTCCCCTTCTCAGTGCTCCCAGCCCCATCCCGAGCAGTCTCACCACCCTTGCGCTGCTCCAGGAGTCCACCCGTGAGTGCGGGATGATGTTCCCACTGGCACCATGTGCTGCATGATCAGGAGCCGCCCCCATGATGAGACACAGAAATGGGACAGGAGGAAAGCAACAGCTCTTCTAGAGAAACACAAATGACCCGGCTTCCAGGGGTTTGGTGAAGAGCCTGCTCTTTCTGCATCTCCTCCACAAAAAAGCCCTATGAGAAGTTCAAGTGCCCAGAGAGGTGGCTTTTAAGAAAGCACTGAAGGAGCCAAATAAATATATTTATCCATTTTCTAAATTTAGACCAGTGAAGAGACACTGTTTGTGCTTGAAAGGTGTAAACATTAAGAAAAGATGAGAGGAAGCTGCAGGGCTTCAGAAGAAACTGTATCTCAGAATATCGGGTGGAACAGAATGAACGTGGACTTATCAAGGAGATGAGGTCCGGAGGAGGCCTGCCTGCTAGTCTAGGGCTGGCCTCTGGGAAGGCGTGAAGGCAGCTGTACCTATGCTGGTCCCACCCCCTCCGTCTGGATGGGAAAAGGGGAGAATCCTCCAGAGACTGATCCAGGGAGAGAGAGAAGATGAAAAAAAGGGGATTTAAAAAATGTATTATGACTAATTATTTTCTGTTGCCTGACCTTAGAGCCGAGACTAAGGACAGAACAGTAGTGAGGTCCCTCAGGAGCCATTAGTTTGTGGAAAGAAAAATGAATCCTCAGTCAGCCTGGTGTGGTTTGTTATCCAGGTCCCATTTGGAGACTCTAACAAGTCCCTAGCAACCTGTTGGGTAATGAAGGCTCCCACCAGGAAGTGAGGGACTTACTGATCTCAGAATGGAAAAGATAAGGTAAGGATACAAGAATACATACTTAATTAGCAGTGTTTAATTGTTTTTCACTCCTCCTTAAGGTGCAAAATTCCCATTTGAGTGCACCTACTTTCAGCGAAATCAATAAATGATTAGGTTGAGAATAGTAATTTTAATGCTCTAATATCCTTGAATAATCCTTAAGTGAGCAGACATTTATTAAGTAGAGAGACCTCAACCAAACAGATGTTTCTCGAGTCAAATGATGCTGTTCCTAAGTAAAAATGTATCTCTGTTGGAAAAGACAGGGAAGACCCTGAAATGCATATTGCTAAAGTGAAAGAAACCAGTCGAAAAAGTGACATATTGTATGATTCCATCTTTACATCATTCTGGAAAAGGCAAAAGTATAGGGACTGTAAAAAGATCAGTGGTTGCCAAGGGTTAGGAGGAGGGAGCAGGGAAAAGATGAGTAGCTGGAGTGCAGGGACGTTTAGGCCAGTGAAACGCTTCTGTGCAGCACAGTCACAGTGGATACACGGCGTTGTGCATTTGTCAGAACTCGCAGGGTTTACGGCCCAGCGTGAACCCTAGTGTAAACTGTGGCTCTTAGTTACTAATAGGGGGTCGATGTTGGTTCATCAGTTGTAACAAGCGGACCACGCCAGTACGAGATGTTAGTAGTAATGATAATAACAGAGGAAAGCTAAGGGGAGGAGAAGTGGGGCGAGGAAATAGACAGGAATTCCTTGTACTTTCTGCACAATTTTTCTATAAACCTAAAACTTCTCTTAGGAAATAAAGTCTATTAATTAAAAAAAATTTTTAAAGAAATACATACTCATGTAGTGAATCTAGTAGTGTGCCAGAGTGAACTCATACAGGCCTGGGAGAGCAAGTTGTTGAATTTTCAGGACTTCTACAAGCTGATTGTTGAAGCCATTATTAAAAATCACGTTATATAAATTAACAGTTAAGCTCACAATAAATACTCAAAACTCATCAAAAAAATTTTTAAATCGGCTGGATGACTGAAAAAAGCCTTCAGTATTAGAGAAGAAAGACTTATTTATTTCATTAATAAACATGTATTAAGCCTAATGAATACGGGACACAATCCTAGGCTCTGAGGAGCTGAGATTGGCTAGAATGTCACTGTCCACCTAAAACAGCAGCCACACCATTAGCCCAACAGCAATGATGACTGATGTTTATTGAATGCTGTTTATATTCTAGGCCCTGCATTCACTGTCTCATTTTATCCCACAACTGTAAAAGGAACAAATAAAGAAACTTGCATTTTAGAATGATTTGGCAAATAAATAAATTTGGGGAATTTAAATAACTTGTCCAAGGTCACCCAGCTAGGAAGTAATAGAATCAAAACTGTACTGAGGTAATTTGACAGCTGTCATACCCAGAAATTTCACGTGTCCCCACAGGAAGAGGGGCCCAGGTAACATGCTTTATTCTATCTGCAAGGCTGCTTTGGTAGGTTTATTCTTAGTGAATTCTTCGTGTAAAGATATTAGAACAAATTTCATTATAAACAAGAATCAGATGTGGTATTCTGTCTCAAAAAGCTGAATAACTATTTAACTCTAGACATCTATCAGATTATATAATTTGCTTTCTCCTTGCAGGTTAGAAAAATCCCTTCATTGCAATTATTGTTGTTGGTGGGAAGATAAAAGTACATTAATACAAGACAGAACTTTATAGCTATTAAGAATTAAAGTACAAAGAAAAGAAGTTGGAAAATGAAGTGAAGCTCAAATATGTATCTATATTTAACTTAGCATGAATAAGAACATTAAACTTCACTGCAGCTTGAGGCCATTATATCTTTTCCATTATCCTGACAACACTGTTGTTCAGATCACTTCTAAATTTTATGCAAAAGAGAATAATGAATGTGGCAAATCATACAGACCCTTTCTTTCCCACACATGGGTTTCATATAACCGTCTTTTCAAGAGTTCATTGACTTAGTTATGGACCACCTTGAACTGGTATCGCCTTTGTCTTAAGTCAGTCTCCAACAACCAGCAAACACCACGTGTAAGCAAGTGTCCTAAGAGTTACAGATTTCAAAGAAGTGGAAGCCAGCACACAAGCTGGGAGACAAGCACACACACACATGAAAAATTAACAGTAGGTCTCACAATGGAAGCTAACATCACATCTTCCACAAACGGATGACAGATGCCTCAGGACATGAAAAGAGCTTGCAGCAAGGTTCACAAAAGGTCTGTACCCACAGCCAGCAACATCTTTGAAATCCACAGCTCCTGAATATTGGCTGCCTGTCTCTGTCTCTGTCCACCCCTGCTGCTCTCACTGCCTACTCCCTCTTGAGTAATCAAATTTCCCTTTTGAAAAACCCAACATCACCAATTACAATCAGCTTTGTCTGTGAAACTTCTGCCTTTTCACACTCAAAAATGGTCCTCCTTTGCAAGGTGGGCCCACAGATTTCCCTGGGCTCAATTACTGCAGAGAGGAACTCCTTCCTCTGACCAGGAAGTGTGCAAACAGACCATTTCAGCAGCTCCTTGCTGTAAGGTGACCCTTCCCCAGGCAGGTGATCCTCAGAAGCACTGGAATTAGACATCTTCCCATTCCGTGAAACCCCCTCTTCAAGGGTGAAATGTGTCATTTAAAAATTTTCTCCCAGGAGTGGTAAAAGAGTACTCAGTAGCTTTAATCATGGACCTAAATATGGATGGCAAAGAAAGAAAGTGTAGCTGACTCCTCTTAAATGCTTTGGCTTATTGTATCTCCCAGCTAGTCCCACAGCTAACACACTCCGTGGTCAAGTTAAATGTGGGAAATGCTGAAGACTTGAGGATTTACACTGCAGAATAAAAATTTCAGAACACTAGAAAATTCTGCAGTAAAAAATGTTTTTAACTTTTCTTTAAACATCCCCTCATTTTTCTCCCTTTTCTAGCATAGGTAACATTTCTAGGAGGGCTCTTTGGGAAACCTTTCTTTAGAGTCAGGAAACGTTCATGAATATAAATACCTAATTAGGATGCTTGGTTGATGGATTTCTTTCTTATGACCAACTATTGTAAGGTGATTAGTTCCTGCAAATTGCCCTTCATGAAAGAAAGTTCACACATATCCTCTCACTGCCCTCCATCCATTATCTAGAGCCTAAAACAGAAAATTTGATGTATTATGATGTAAATAGAAAGGTCAGTCATGTCTGTTAAGACCAGGGCTTGTTAGAGAAGCAGAAACGTGCCCCTTTTCTGATGCTCTGAGTCATCTGCCTGGGGTCAGTAACTTCCTAACTTCTGGAAAAATAAAGGAACAGGTAACAAAGTCCTTGCCATTTTCTGAGGAAAGGAGAGAGGTCACCCAATGATGATTTCTGGATGCTGAGAGAACTAGTGACTGATGGGGAAGGGGGAGCCCTGCCCCTACCAACCCCTGAACAGTAGTGTGGCCGCCCAGTTAGTGTCTTGGGCTCCTGGAGCTGTCTTGTTCAGCTCCCACCATCACTGGCGTGTGATGCTCATTCTGTAGAGGTCTGGTGGTAATGACACAAAAAAACCATAACTCATTTGTTCATCTTCTTGCCCCTTCAATCTACTCTCCCCACTGCATTCAGAGAGGTCCTTCCGAAGTGCATTCATGTTTACCCCCCCCTTCCTCTGAGACCCTATTGAAATGGTAGTATAAACCCAAAGTGATGAAGAGTACAGGGTAAGGACCATAAGCAGGTGACAGGATTTAATAAACTGAAATAAGGAGAGCAGAAAAAATGAAGCAGTGTCTGGGGAAGCAGCTGTAAAGGGTCTGCAAAGGGTCAGCTGAGGAAGGAGAGCAGAGGACATGGTGTCATTACTGAGGAGAAAGATATGGAAACCATTGCAGACAAAGGGGTAGGCAGCTGCAGAAGGAGCCACCTGCAGAACCCAAGAGAGGCTCAGAACTTGGAAACTCCAAGTATTACAAAAGGCAGGAATGAAAAGGGGGTCAAAAACAGGGAGGATCCTTGAAAATCTGCATAAGGAAGAGTCAACCCCGCTACCGACTTTGTCATCCCACAGGGAGATGTTGAACATTCAAATGTCTACTTGGTAGGCAAAAAGCAAATACTTGCAAAATATATTGTTATTAGCTGAATTGGGTCTTGCCCAACATTTGTATGTCAGAGTTTTGATCCCCAGTACCTCAGAATATGACTGTATTTAGAGACAGGGCCCTTAAAGTGATAATTAAGGTAAAATGAGTTTGTATAGGTGATTAATCCAATACTGGTGTCCTTTTAAGAAAGAAGATTAAGACACAGACATGCACAGAGGAAAGATCATGTGAAGGCACAGGGAGAGGACGGTCCTCTGCAAGCCAAGGAGAGAGGCCTCAGAAGAGATCAACCTTGATGTTGGACTTCTAGCCTCCAGTAGTGTGAGAAAGAAAATTTTTGTTGTTTAAACCACCGAGTCTGTGCACTTTGGTCTCGTAGCCCTAACACATTAATACCTGTATTTTCCTTAATGGAAACTGAACAGTTCCAGAGAAAAGTTCTCTGTAATGTGAAATTTTATGGGTATCTCCTAATGACTGCTTCACTATCTGATCACACAAAAAGGAGGGCTGCTTGGTGACAGGGTCCTTGGCCTTCACAAAGAGTTTCCATTCAGTTTTGCATTGCCTAAAATATGAGAATACAACTCTTCATACATAGTGTTATCTTAAAAGATTTAGGGGAAGTCTCCAACATAAAACAGAGGAACCAAGATAAATACAATTACCAAATCACCTATCCAAAATAGCTAGGGAAGTCACTTAACCTCTCTGGTTCTCATTAAAACCAAATGTCCTCTTCTAAGTCATTTCTCAGTGATTTGATGAGATCTAACTTCTGGCAAAATTGTGGGGAGTTAGCAGCTCCTCCTCCTCCCCCTCCCCCTCCGGGATCTAGGCATTTTGTTCCTCAGCCCTAGTCAGAGCCACTTTGCCTAACCAACTACCTACTGTAGAAAAATCTCACAGTAAGAATAAAACAGTGATGAGAGAGCCAGCCTGGAACAACATCCTCCATATGTCCCAAGAAGAGAGAGATGTGAAGAGATTTGGGGTTAGTCAAAGCCTAGAATATGTTGTATCTTCTCTGGAGAAAGCTCTCAGTCCTCCCCAGCTACACCCATGGTCTTATCCCTTTCCTAGTTCTTCCTGTGTATCCATTTACCTGAATTTCCCCTTCCAAATCTACTGTCACCTCCTTGTTGACATCTAAGCTGAAATATGCCAGTGGGGATAGAGGAGAGTTCATCTCTTACCAACATAAAACAATTTTCTTCTAAAAGCTCAACCAGTTACCATAATAATGATCCATTAACAACTCTGAGCTTCCCCAGAAGACACATTTCTTTCTCTGTTCTCTTATGTCAAAAGTACATTCCATGGAGCAATGTTCCAGTTAGGGGTTGATTAATCTAAAAACTGCCAGAATTTCTCTTTCTACCTTTCTTTGTTTCTAAGAGCAGTTGTGGATTGGTATAGACCCAAAATAGAAGTTGAAATACGCCTTGCATCACTTGTCATGTTAGCTACAAAGGAAACAGCAGAGGTAACCAGAAATGAGGAACAGGAAATTTCTGATAAACAACTCTGCTGGTTATCTAGAAGCTGAATTGAATCATAGACACCAGAGTTTGGAATTGCATTTTGAATTACAGAATTAGAGGTAAGTGCCTCCCACCTATATGATAGTGTCAACTTATTTCAAAATTTGAGTGCGGTTTTGTAGGCATTCCATTCTGTAGTAGTGCTGGAGAGCATTTATTTATCAGGATCCCCTGCAGCACATTTGAATTTGGAAAAGGAAATGATTAAAACAACAATAACAACCTGGGTGCTCCTGAAATGGACACTATCATGGATGTTAATATTTGGAAGTAATATAAATGAGGTTATCTTTTTACGGGCTCAGTATTCATCAGTGAAAACATGCAACTGATGAATTCAGTCCTATAATCAAGCAGTTTAAACCTTTACCAATATAGACTGGGAGGTTAGAATGCATGCTTCTGTCATGGGTTTGCACTGAGTAGACAGATGATGATTGTTTAACTCATGCACCTCTCACTGGTCCTTTCTTTCTCTAATCTGGGAACAGAAAAATCCACAATTAATTTCAGATTCTGAGATCAGAGACAAAGGAGGAACAGTGAGGTTCTGGGAGAACTTAAAATCTTTGCTCTACCCCTGACTGACTCTGGTTTATGCCCCTTCATCGTGAAAATAGCTCTTGCATCATTTTAAAAACTTGAGCAGTGTTTCAAAAGATTTATTGGTCTTGCCTTTTCAGTCTCATAATTCCTTTGTTTGTTCTTGAGAGGAAAAAGCAGATAGAGGCTTAAAAGCTGGATGTCCCTGCACTCCCATCTCCTTGTTCTTTATTCTTATCCAGCCAGAAAGGTGACGGGACACTTTGCCTCTAGCAGAGGGATATTTTCAGATACTGAGTTGCTGCCTGAGACAACTGGTCAGAGAAGTGAGAAGGGAGAGGAAAGGGGAGGATCCAGAGTCACCCCTATAACTGATTGCTGCTTTCCCCACAGGACTGTGTGTTGATAGACCTCCCTTCCCTCGCACTTTCCCCATCCTCTCCCTTCCCATTCACTGTCTCTTTTCTGACCTTTGGTTTGGCCTTTCGTAGTAAGAGGTCAAATCTCTTGGGAAATCTCATTCAAGAATTTTTGTCAATGGACAAGTCATAAGAAGCCCTTCCATTTTAGGGCTCGTTGACGTCACCAAGGAGGCGATAAATATCTGTTGATATAATTGGATGTGAGATTCAGTGTTGAGATAGCAAAAATTCTGCCCCTCGTTCCCTGGCAGGGCCCTATGATTTATGCAGGAGCAGAGGCAGCACGCAATCGAGCTGTCAAGAGAGCGTCAGCTTATTAGGCAAATGCTGCGTGGTTTCTGAAGAGGGTCGACGCTATAAAATCCCACTCCAGGCTCTGGTGTGGAGAAACTCAGAGCCCAAGTCCGTTGAGAGACTGAACAGAAAGAGAAGAGGGAGAGAAAAAGAGAGTGGGAACAAAGAGAAGGGAAGAAAATCCCCTGAAAAAGCCCCGGAGACGTTCCTCTGCAGAGAATCGCAGCGCCTGGCTCACCTGCAGAAGCGCCTCAGAAGGTAGGGAGCGCCTAGACGGAAAGGCGCCTCCAACTTTGCACTGTTTGAGCTGCCACGATGCCGCGCAGCCGGCTGTCCCTAGGCGTGTGTGTGCTTGTGTGTATGTGTATGTGTGCGGACTGTGCCTCAAGATTCCGATAGTAACTGGGCTGTGGCAAAAGCAAACTTAGACGGCTGCTCATCGTACCCGAACTTGCAGTTATTCCTCGCAGGCTGTGTAGACGAGCCCCCAATCCACCCCGATCGCCGAGAGAAGGATACAAGGGCAGGGGTGGAGAACGAGGAGAAGGTGGCAGCAGTTCTCAATCCAGAGGACAACGATGAAATCATCCGGAAAGGGGTGGGGGTTGGGGGAAGTTTTGAGCAGGTGAGATCTTAAATTTGTAGGTCTTTTCTAGAACTCGGGGAATTGTTTTGGGGGATTGTTAGAATGGGGACTCAGGGACCGCCCCCTCGTGAGTCTCGTAAGAGTCTCGGCGAGGGGCTGAGCTTTGGCGCCGAGCCGAGCAGGTGTCCCCTTCCCTGCTCCAGGTCTCTCTCCAACTGTAGAAGTCCCAGTTCGGGCGCTTCAGCACCGCGGACAGCACCCGCCCGAGCCCCAGTGCTGTGTCTGGGGGTGTCCTGTAGGAAGACCCCAGCAAGTGCACCTCCCAGTTGAGCTCAACTCTGACCAACTCTTTCTTTCTCTTTCTTTCTCACAATGCCCTCTGCCCACCTCTGTGCCGCAACTAGCGCCTCTGACATGCGGCTGCCGCTGCTCCTGTCCGCGGGCGTCCTGCTGGTGGCTCTCCTGCCCTGCCCTCCATGCAGGGCCCTCCTCAGCCGGGGGCCCGTCCTGGGGGCCCGGCAGGCTTCGCAGCACCCCCAGCCCCTCGATTTCTTTCAGCCGCCGCCGCAGCCCCAACAGCCCCAGCAGCCGCAGGCTCGGCCCGTCCTGCTCCGCCTGGGGGAGGAATACTTCCTCCGCCTGGGTAACCTAAATAAGAGCCCCGCTGCCCCCTTGTCGCCCGCCTCCTCGCCTCTCGCCGGCAGCCGCCTTTCGCCGGACGAGGTGGCGGCCAACTTTTTCCGCGCGTTGCTGCAGCAGCTGCCGCTGTCCCGGCGCCCGCTCGACAGCCCTGAGCAGCCGGCGGAGCGCGGTGCCGAGAATGCCCTCGGCGGCCGCCAGGAGGCACCGGAGAGGGAGAGGCGATCCGAGGAACCTCCCATCTCGCTGGATCTCACCTTCCACCTCCTCCGAGAAGTCTTGGAAATGGCCAGGGCTGAACAGTTAGCACAGCAAGCTCACAGCAACAGGAAACTGATGGAGATTATTGGGAAGTAAAACGGTGCGTTTGGCCAAAAAGATTCTGCATTTAGCACAAAAAATAAAAATAAAAAATAATACGGTATTCTGTACCATAGCGTTGCTCTGATACCATTTGTTTATTTTTATATAGCTTGAGACGCCCACACTCCTTAAGTAGCATGCACAAAGTATATTCACCTGCAGTAACAGCAACATGGCGTAATTTGTATTGTCTACTTTTAGTTTCTATTTCCAGGTGTCTTTAACGGTGTTTTAAAGAGAGTATAGACCCAGGGGGAAACATTTTGAAGAAGGAGACAAGTCACCCCGTTGATCTGGTTGTGGTCTGAGCCAACGAGATTGTCATTCTCTTGGGTGGGTGAGAAAAAGAGCTGTCAGCTCTTTGAATCAACTTTTCCTTGTAAATGTTTCCGTAATAAAACATCTTTCCTCTTGGTCAATGTGGGTGTGTAAGAGAATGTTGAATATTTATATTTCTAATAAAAGCTGCAAAGGTAATCATGACTTTATTTTTCCTCTTCATTGCTCACAGGGGAATAGTCTGAGCTCCTCACTTCCTCCAAATTGACTTCAGCACAAGAAAAAAACAAAACTCCTTGCATTTTATTTTCTACTAAAAACACAAACATATGTCAGTGCCTCACACAGATCTTACAACCACCTTGAACTCACCTCTGTACTCAGATTGCTCCTCTGAGGATGAGTTTAAAAATTTGAAAAGTTGTGTCTAGCTCTAAGGCTCAGTAATTCTATAAATGGAAGATTCATTCATAATGGAAGTAACATTTAACCCTGATTAACTATAAGACATGAAATAATTGGGGAGGGTGGGAAAGGAGGTAAGGAAAAGAGAAGGGTTGAGGCAAAGCTTTCCTCCAATTATAGGGCCAGAATTCTGCATTGGTGTTTTGTTTTGTTTTCCTATAAGAAAGGCTTTATCAAACTATTACTTTGGTACCATTAATTTTTTTCTAAGCTATTTTCCACTGCTGACTTCTAATAGGGGAAACTTGATAGCCTCTCCACTTAAAAGAACTAAAAGTAGTTGCTATAAAATGGCCCTCAGGAATATTTTTCTTATACAGCTTATTTTGACTTTAATAACTTCACAAACACCTCCTTTATGTCTATGCCAGCCCTAATTACTTTAATTCTTAGAAATATATACTATCGCTATGCACTTCTAAAATCTAACAGCACACATATTTAGTTGTACCAATTAGTTTAGTTATAACTTAAAAATTCAATCAAATGTTTAATACTTCAAAGTTAATCTGGATGTATGAAGATGCTTCTTCCATTGGGACCCTTTGAATTCGCTTGACTAACAGATTAATAAGATGATAGGAAACACAATAAATCATTGTAAGACTAAGTTGTTAAAAACAGTATTTATTTAAGAGTTCATACAGAGTAAAGTTATACTTATGTTTTGAAGAGCATTATGGTGGGACAAATAAAACATGGTTTAAATATATATGTACATGTATAATGTGTGCTGTGTGTGAATATATATATATATATATATATATTTAAATACATGCAGTTCCACAGTTCAGCAGATTGGTGCCTCAGTGGATACATGAGAAAGCAGACAGTTTCTATTGAAAAGTCTTTTTCCATTAAAGTGCCTGATATCTGTGTATCTAAAACCAAGATTAGAAAAATGTCAAAAAATGTCCTAGGCCTTTAGCCTTCTGGACATTGTCCAAGTGTCACCAGAGTCAAAGAACATTTCTGGACATCCATCCAGCGACATCTATTATGGAAAAGAGGAAACCTCTGTGAAACATTTCATACCTTTGGTCAATGATTTATCTCTTGTCCATATATTGATAAATCGGTCACTTCTGAATTAACACTGAATTTCACTGCCCACCTGCATTGTTAAAGAGGAAAGAGAATACGAACTACTACGATGTCATAACAAAAGCTGGTGCCTGTTAGAGACGAGAGTGTAGTGCCCACTTTTTTCAACACTTGCCACTTGTTAGTGACGCATGCACACACGTACCACACCTACACACCCTTCAAAATGTTTCCCACACAATCAATGATTTGCGTAAGATCAGGTTTCTTTTTTTTCCAATCCTTTCTGCAACTATTTTCTCAAAGCATTGTTTTCCCTCAATGTGTTAGATAAGTCATCTGGAATTTAAGGGTATTTTTTGTAGAAATCCTGTTCAGAGGTCCCTTTCATCATCTGCGTGATTTTAGTTTCATGTAGGTTCCCTACTGCCTGCATACATCTCAGCCAGGCAGACAGAGGGGCAGCAGCTGGAATGAACATCATTCATTCAGGGAGTTCAACCAGGAAAAGGAGAAGACATGGCGAGCTGGCTCAGAATCAGCTCCACTCCCACTCCCTGAAGCCGCAGGCTGTCCCTGGAGAGGCGGGTCCTCAAAACCAGTCTGCAACAGAAGAAAATCTGTGTCAGAGGAAGAAGAGGCTAGTCCTTTTTGAATTGGCCCAGCCACTTTTCTACTGAGGAGAAAGGATAATAATAATTATATAGGACATAATTATTATTAGGGATGGAAAGCAAGCTCGGGTTATCTTGGCCATGGCCAAGAGCCATGAAAGGAATTCACACTCATGACCCCAAAAGGGGCAACAGTAACGCATGCAGTAGAGGAACGTTCTTGGGAAAGAGTCCAGGCTATTCTACTGTTCTTTTAAAGTCCACCTGGATATGATTTACTGAGGTGAAAGTCACATTAAAGCTAATCAAATCTGGGTTTAGAAAAGTCTACAAAATAAAATCCTAATTTAAATGACTTTGCTACACCACATGATGTATTATAATCACTCCACTGCTAAAATCAGAATTTCTACTAGGATGTGAAAAATACATATATATATATATATATATGTAATTTTTGCACAAATGCAGGCATAGTTTGAGCAAATCATGAATAAAAGGACTTTTTTTTCCCTCTAGGCAATAAAATCTAATAACATCAACATCTCTAAAGGGATATCTTTTATAGATACCAGACAGATACAAGTTATGATTTTTGAAGTAACTGATCAAAATCTAAGCTCATAAGTGAAATGTATTTATGCTTTGAGTCTAAATAACAATAACTTCGTGGAATGAGAGACAGTCATAGACAAGTCTTGCTGAAATTCAATTTGCTGTATAAACTCAAACTCCTTACATTAAAGGTACCAGACAAACACAGTTCTTCCTAGGAGAACTGCCAAACACAGACTAACATATTCTGCTGACTTCACTGGCAAAGCTCCCCCCACCGGATTAGGATGCCACTGATGTCAAAGCAATGAGGTATGCACGTGCATTCAACCCAGAAAGCCCAGGCTGGTTTTATGAAGCCGCTATTCTAATGGACAACACCTGCCACAGGCAAAGCAGAACTTTGGTGAGTACGTCGTTCTGTTGCCACTCAAAACAGTTTCAAGTGAAAAATGAGGGCTTGTCCTGCACTTTACCAGATTTTACCCTAATTGGTATTTTGGGGTAATGCTTCAAGTTTAGTAAAATTATCCCAAGTTCTTATGGCTTTGGGATTATCCTTCCTTCTGCCATGTTTCTCCCTGATGGCAAATTAAGAAGGGTCATGGACTCATATTAGCCACAGTAGAGTAAAAAAGCACGTCACTTTCTATTAAGGAGTGGTTAAGACGTAAGTGTGACTGGGATTTTTTTTTAAAGGCTGTTATTATATTCTGTTGGTATTAGGTGAGCTACCTCTTTGTCCTTGAAGTTGAGGTGGCATAAACATCCTGACAGAGCCCTGTGCCTATTTATGCACATCGAACTCTCCTTTCCTCCATCATAGTCACCTTAATCTCAAGAATCCTAAAAATAAATAAATAAATAAATAAAAAGCAAGTGATCTGGGCATATCATTAACATCTCAAGTACCTTTTTTCTAACTGTTCTGTATGGGTGAATAGTGAATTCTGCCTATGGACCGTCAGGGTTCATTTTGAAGCTTCTTTTCCTTGAAGGCAATTTCTAATCTGGAGGACATTTCCCTGACAGTTGTTCCAAATATCTAAAGGGTTAAACTAGTTGGGTAAGGTATTTTCTACGGAGGAATAGGGTCTTTGTGACACTGCTGGTGGCTTACAAATCATTGGGACTGCTTTTGGAATCTGTATATATTTCTTTGTTTTTCTGTACTCGAGATTGAAGTCTATCTTCCATTTAAAATGTTTCAGCTGTTAATACCCGTAAGCCTTCAAAACTTGGTATGAAATAGTTTGGATTCGCCACTTTTATACCCCCATGTTTTCTGTCAGTTATTAGATTTTCCACTAAACAATATGAACCAATGCTACCTTTCAGGGAAGAAAGGCTGGTGCCAGAGTGGGACCAAGAGCAGAGAATATCCTGAGTGTCTGTAGGTGATAACACTGTCTCGTTGGTCTTGTGTATGTAAACGAGACCCCTCAATCATCTCAGCAAGGAAGTTTTGTGCAAAGAGGCTTAGCCTGGTTTTGGATCCCAGACCAACAATTTATTAGCTGTATGCCTCGGAAAAGTCACTTAACTTCTCTGAGCCGTAGTTCTCTCTTTTGTGAAACAGAGATGAAACCCTATCTCACAAGGTCGTTGTAAGGACTGAGTGAATAAAGTAATACACCGAAAGCACTTTGCACATGTCTCGCTTATATTAAGTGCTTCATAAATGTCCATTTCTTTCCTTCCTTCCTTCCTTCCTTCCTTCCTTCCTTCCTTCCTTCCTTCCTTCCTTCCATCTCATATCAGTGAAGAGGTGCTTCTGCCAGGCAGAATCACTGGGGCCTATTTCTACAAGGAGGAACTGTATACAAGAGCCACAACCCCCAGTAAAGAAAGACGATTGTATTTGTGATGCTTATCTTTCCAGAACCGGACACCGTTTGTATGTCTTAGTTCCTCTGGCATGTTATAACCATGGTTATCCATCACCCATTCCAGGGTGTCTCCAAGTAACCCAACTTTATATATGGCTCTCTCATAAAGGAAGAATGAGGTAAAGCTTTAGAAACCTTTCTATAAGCACAGCCCATTAAATCATAAGCGGACGTTTTCCCTACAGCCTCCCTCAAGTGGAACTGTATATATGTTTTCCTTTGAATAGTTTTCCAAATGTTGGCTCGCCTTCATCACACGAAGTCCTGTTCTTTGGGAATAATAATGTCCGACGAAGCTGAATACAGGGCAGAGAATGAGAAGTACTGATCTCCTCTACCTGCTTATGAGCTTGTCCTGCATTCCAGTTTAGTCTGAGGTGTAGGAAAAGGTGAAGAGAGGACTGTTAGTCCCAGATTATTTCTAAATTTTACAGATTTTCCTCAGGTGACAAAACAAATGAACTAACTTACAACCATCATTTAATACTGCTCTAGCGGCATGGGGCTTCAGATAATTTGAGAAATATGAGTTTTAGACATAAAATAGAACCAGGAAATGGAACATGGAGGCAGAATTTTCCATATCAGTGGTGAGATCCAGTTCAGTTAAGATCCACAGAAGACCAGCAGAAGGGAGAAATAGACCTTTACTTAAAGAAAAGATGAACTTGACCAGGAATGCTGGGTATTCATGAGCCAAACTCACTCAGAAACACACAATCTTTTATTTTCCTTTGATTTCTTTCCTGTTACTATCAAATGTCTTTTGAAAGGGAAAACTTAATGTCAGATTTTGGCCCTAGGGTATCTTTTCCCTGCACAGAAGAGCAGGGTGATGAGAGGTGCTTCTACCCAGAGCTGAGTGATGTGCAGGCATCATCTTTGGCAAGCTGCATCATCTAGAACCATTTCTTGGTGCTGGGGGTTAAGGAGCATGTATTCTGCCCATGGCTTGTGGACATCTGTCTCTGTGTGCAGGACAGCTCCAGGTTACAGCCAGTGTTTGCTTGGCCTGAACTGTGTGGCTGCATGGTATTTTGAAAAAGACTTGAATTAGTTGCAAACATTAAAAAATCAGGAGCAAGGATGTGGAGAAACAGAAACTCTTGTGCACTGTTGGTGGGAATGTAAAATGTTATAAAATAGTATCGTGGTTCCTAAAAAAATTAAACATAGAATTACCATATGATCAGCAATTCTATTTTAGGAGTGTATACCCACAAAAATTGCAGGCAGGAACTCACACGGATATTTGCACACCCATGTTTACAACAGCACTGTTGACAAGCCTAGGAGGCGAAAGCAATGCATGTGCCCATCAGTGGATGACTATAATGCGGTGTACACATGTAATGGAATATTACTCACTCTTAAACAGGAAGGAAATTTTGACACAGGCTACAATATGGATGAACCTTAAGGACACTAGGCTGAGCGAAATAAGCCAGTCACAAAAAGACAAATACAGTATGATTCCACTTACATGAGGTGTCTAGAGCTGTCAAATTCATAGAAACAGAAAGTAGAATGGTCGTTGCCAAGGGCTGGGGGGAGGGGCAATGGGAAGATGTTGTTTGGTGGGTGATGGGTATAGTTTCCGTTCTGCAAGATGAAAAAGTTCCAGAGATGGATGGCATAACAGTGGGAATTTACTTAATGCTTCTGAATTTACAAGTAGTTAAGATGGTCATTTTTATGTTAGGTATTTTTTACCACAATTAAAAAATTTTTTTAAATTGGGAGATTTCACATTAAAATCTGGATTTGCACGTCCTCTTGCCAAAGCAGAAACTGAGTAACCCAGAACCTGCCAAGCAGCGCTGTCCCTCTGGGCTGGGATGTGCCCCCCACCCTCCGCTGCTTTCCACAGTGCCCACCCCTCCCCTTGGCCTCCCCCACTTCAAGGCTGGTTTCCATGACCATTTATCACTGTGCTTGGACAGTTGCTATGCTCAGAGGAAAGAGGAAAACAAAGAATATCATGTATTTATGTTTCCATCAACATTTCCCCTCACCTGGCCTGCTTTTTCCTTAATGTCACCTTCTTGGTCTATAAAGGCACACAAGCTTGTTGCTCTTAATAAAAGGTTCATTTTTAGTAGGAAAGTGTCAAAGAAAAGAGAGTAAAATTCTCAACAGAGTCTGGCTTGATTTTTGTGCTTAATGTGATGAATTAAAAAAAAAAAAGCCAATGTGCTTCTTGTGGTGAGATTCTTGACAAAGCGTGAAACTGCCTTCAGTGTTTAACTGAGGCCAGATGCGCCCCTGGGCGCTTAGCATCGGGGCTCTACCTGGGTGCAGTTTGGGAGGAAATTCTCTTGTTTTGGTGTTGGGGGTGATACCAGTAGCCCCTTTACCTCAGTGCAGCTCGGCCCACTT
Organism: Camelus dromedarius; assembly: GCF_036321535.1. Taxonomy (NCBI): domain Eukaryota; kingdom Metazoa; phylum Chordata; class Mammalia; order Artiodactyla; family Camelidae; genus Camelus; species Camelus dromedarius. Next base: position 9,345,777 of record NC_087465.1, on the reverse strand, counting down.
AATTCACTGACTGAACAAAACTCAGCAGACGCTTCCCTGATACTCAACCCTGCATATGTCGGGGTAGCCACGTTTATGAGGGGAATTATTTTTTGCTGGCCTAAAATAAAAGCGTGAGCTCTGCCAGTAACCAGTGCCCTTGGGCTGCCTCCTCCCAGGGCCTCCTTAAGGTGCCAGCCTCAGCCCTTCCCCAAGTGATGATTCTCTACAACACCCATGATGCCCATCATTAAAATGTACCTGTCCTGCGTTCCCGTCCCTCAGGCTTCTCCAAGTGACAGACATTGATCTGAGAAGCTGAGTTGTCACTAAGACCTGAATGGATGATGATGGCTTAATGCACACCCCTGCCAGGTAGCACTTGACCTAGACGTGGCCATGCCTCACCCTGAGGGATGACTACTGTGGACACGTCAGCTACTATGCCAGGCACGGAAGGGGCCGCTGGGGGCAGTGTGGAAATTTGGGTCCAGGCCCCAACACTTGGGCCCCTCATTCCTCTGCTGCCACAAACGCCAATCCCAAATTCAACCTGACAGAAGGATCTGGTTACCCTTGCATGTTAAATGCCAGTCTTTCTAGGTCAATGCCAAAGAACCCCTGCCCATCTACAGTGAAATCCATTTGCCTTAAAGGAATGTGGACAGGAGGGGTGAGGCTGGACATGAGGTTGCTGAGTGGATAACCGCCAGCATCTATCCTGCACCTGCTAGGCTGCATCAGAGAGTCAAAGCCAGATGCTGGAAACAGGTGTGAGCTGGAATGCTGAGGCCATGTTCAGAATGTTTATTCGGAAAGACTAAACCCAAGCATTGGCCTGCCCCCGACATAGCATTCCGGAAGTCCAGGCCCTTGGAGAGTGTAAGCATTGTGGACTCCAGACTGGAAGAAAGTGTGCAGCCAAGAACCTAGGCCAGTCATCAATGCCTGAGAAGTAACTGGGCTGTGGTCTGGGACTCACAGCCAAGGGTCTAAGCCCTGGAAGTCGGCTGGGCAGGCTTATCACAGGCATTTCTTTCACAGGAATGCAGTCATTTCTGCTCAGAGCAGAGCACCCCGGTCCGTTAGGGCTGCAGCAGAGCTGTGAAAACCCAGTAGGCTTTCTGCGAATGCTTGAGGGGGAATAGAAGAGGTCCCCCCTCCCAATGAACCCTGGAGGGTGAACTTTCACTAAAGAGCATTTTTCCCCCTTGGGGGAGCATACAGCTGCACACACAGAGGGATGGAGGGACGGATGAAGGGAGTTGATTCAGAGGCTTCGTTGCTATTAGCTGCTTCCCTCTTGCTAAGGGAAGATCAGAAACCAGGCTTATGAAACAAGAAATTAAACTCACTTGCTTTTTCTTAACTTGGAGGAACATGTATAGTGTATTCTCTTTGGTCTGTTTCAAACAACAGTTTGGTCTGGGACTTGATGGGGTCAGGTGGGGAGCAGGAAGGAGAAATGAAAATGTATCATAGTTTTGGCAAAAACTTAGAGCTAACCTTCTTCTCAGGTGTGGACCCAACACTGTGTGTCCAGTACAGAGTGTGTGTGTTCTCAGCCTTTCTGAGGAGAATTAAATTACAAAATACTGCTAATTAGATCATTAATTACTCACAGACAGGACTTCTTTACTTTGTGTTAGGTGAACAGGCCAACAGGTTTTTCTCAAGAGCCACGGGATGCCGATGGCATAGTAACACCCAGTTTATGGATGAGAAAACCTGGGACAGTTGAGGAACTGGCTCAAAGTAACTCTGAGGATAAAGTACTGAGGGTTGTTAATAGTGACCACAAACCCAAAGAGAAAAAGGCAGCCATTGCTGCTGAGCATATGAGACTCAGGGGATGGGCCAACTCCACCACCGGGAGTCAGAGAGAGGGAGGCAGGTTGGTCAGCAGCATGGGGTGCAGCTGAAGGCTAGGAGTGCTCTCATTTGCAATGGACAGTCACATCACTGCAAGCAGTGGAGGCCTAGAAAAAACCTCTCTGTGCCAATGCTTCATGAGTGGCGAGTCCAAGCAGGGGAGCCCTTGGTCACACTGTTTTTGCTTCAGTCACATCAACCCAAGGAGAGTGGGGATTCACTCACTTTTCCTAGATGCAGGCGTGGCCTCCACTATCCTGCAGGCACATGCTCCTTGGTGGAGGACAAGGGGTCACTGGGCACCACTCTCCCAGCTGCTCTGAGATCTTGAGCAAGTCACTCATCCTCTATGATCTGCCACTAAAAAAATGGGGAAGTTTGACAAGGCCTACTGCCCAGGGCTGTTGTGAGGCTTAAATGAGAATCTTTATGAAAGACTCTGTACAGGATAAAGCGACATACACACATTAGTCACAGCCATGGCCACGTGGCACTGGGTGTCCAGATGTATGAACACAATGGTGAATTAGTTCTTTGCTTTGTTGGTTGTAGAGGGGAAAAGGCATTTTGTGGAAATCACTGAGATACATAAATAAAGGCAGGAAATAAAACCACAGGATGTACAACACTAATAAGCATCTTAGGTTAAATCAGAATAATAAACAACTTAAAAATACAGGAAGCAAAACTCAACTAGCTGTGTCATAACAGCTCCCCCAGAGAGATCTCCCCGGGCCTGTGTTACTGTTTTCATGGAATCGTAGAGCTGTAGGCACAGGTTGCCAGGAGAAATGGGGTCATTACACTGCTCACACACAATTCACACTACATCTCCTTGTTTAAAATGGATACATCCATTGTCGCTTCCTATTAAAGTGACTAAGGAAGCCATTTGATCCTGAGAAATACAGCCTACAGTGTTAGTATAGATTTTTTTTTTTCTGGCCTTTCTAGAAAAGCCCCCAAATTGACAACTATTAGGTTGTCACTTTCCTAGCAGGAAAAAAAGCCCAGCAAGAGAAAATTGCATTTGTTGGATACAATTGAAAAAGCATTAACAATATGATAGTCTTATCAAAAACTTACTTCTTTTTAAAAAACTTTACTCTCTTCCAAATTTTTTTCCATGTAAAAATGCCTGCATTTCATTATCAGAACCTCTTGTAACTTCTAGGACTATTAAGTCCTGGACAACGTTATGCAGTAAATGCAAGCCAGTCCTGAGTGCTGATCAGTTTTCTATTTTTACCAAGTGAAATTCCGTCACAGTCAGGGAGCCTGGCTTATCAGCGATTCGATTCATAAGCTTGAATCTCCTAATTTGTAAAACACAAGCAGTTGCTCTCAGTAGGGATTTCTGTTTGAAAATAATTTGACACCCAGAATCCCTCAATTAAATTTAGAGAACATAGCTAAATTTTCATTCATTTCAGTTTGTTTTGGAAAATTAAATAGATCATTTCAAAGAACACAGGACCTATAGTCACACTCATGGGAAATCATATTCTTGGTTTCTTGCTTTTTTTTTTTTTTTTTAAACGTTCTGTGATACCTTGTGAAATTAATCTCGCTCAGAAAAGAAGTTTTCCAGGCCTATAGTCTCAGGCACCTCTCACCTCTTGGTCCCTGGTGGCAGCTGGAGTTGCTATTTGCCCTGGAAATCAGAGTGAATGATTTGGTCTCAAAGGTCATTTGCATGAAAATTATTTTATCTTTTTGAGTGTGACACTTTGTGGGGACCCAGGGCTGAGAAATTTGATAAGGTCTCGGGTCTGGGGACACATATATTAGTTTCTGAGAGTCTAGGAAATAAACCCTGGGCTTCATGAAAAGAAAAGAGTCTTGGCCAGCGCCATGTACCTTTCTTTCCTCCCTCCCTTCCTTCTGACCTTCTTTCTCTCCCTCCTCCTTTCCTTCCTAGATACCTTCTTTATCTTCTTTCCTTCCTTCTTTCTTCTAAGAAATGTTTATTTTCCCCTGGGAGCACCTTTATAACCTCACAGGACAACATTTATAGAGCCTGGGTTGGGGACTAAGATGGCCACAGGCTGATTTTGCTTGGAGACACTTTTCACGCTGGACTTGACTTCCACTCACCCCTTCTGCTATTTTAGAGTAAAGAGCTCAAAGGTGTGGGTAACCCACCTTGTACCTGACCTTGTGTCTCTGAGCTTATGGTATATTCAGTAGGGAGGATCTGGGAACACTCAGGACAGGAGGAGGGACCATCTGCACCTTCTTGTCAATACTTGAGTTGGAAACCTTGGACCTTCTCAGCCAAGAGGACAAACCCGGTGCTGGAAGTCCCTGGCCCATGACTGGGTGGCCTCTGCAGTTCTGTGGAAACTGGTGTAGACAGGACAAGGAGTGAACAGGACCTAGGCATGTCATTAAAATGTACAGAGATATCAGCTCATAAAGCAATTTACATTTAAACTAAAAATACGGCCCCGCAGATGGGTGAAAACTAACCATCAGACTGTAAAGTTCAGCCGCTACTTAAAAGCATCAGGCAGGGCAGCCATCCCGGCCCCTGCTGTGCTTGGCCCTGAGTGTGGCTGTGGGAGGAAGGGGAGACAGGTTTGCTGGATTTAGGCCGTGAGGTCTTCTCGGTGGTGGCCAGCCACCTGGAAGGCCGTAAGGACTGTCAGCATCTTCCTCCTCCAGGCTCTTCCTGTCTGCCCTCTAACTTATCTATCCTACCTTAAAAAATAGTGTATGTGAATGAGGACCCTTCCTATATCCATTTAAGCAGGGGGATACACACAAAAAAGTTATCTTTAATGCTTATCTTGGGATAAATTCTTCAAGAAAGTGCAACAGTGCTAAATATGAGTGCACCTAAGAGTTTCAAAATACATGAGACAAAACTGATAGAACTACAAGGACACACAGACAAATCCACAATTACCATCGGGGATCTCAAAACTCCTCTCTCAGCAACTGGTAGAACAAGGAAACAGGAAATCAGTGAGGATGGAGTGTGCTTGAACCACACCCTCTGACCTGGTGGGCATCCTAGAGCACGCCACCCATCAACAGAAAATACAAGCTTTCCAGTTGCACATGGAACAGTCACCAAGGTAGCTCGTATTTGGGGCCGTATTAACAAATGTTAATACATGGAAAAGGATTGGAATCATGTAAAGAATATTCTCTCTCCACAACAGAATCAAGCCAGGAGTCAAACAGAAAGAGATCTGAAAAATCTCCACACAATGAAATACTACGTGGGGAATAAAAAGAATTGCGCTCCTGATACATGCGACCAAATAGATGTATTTTGTCCTAAGAGCGTTACGCGAAGAGAAAAAAGCCAGTCACAGAAAAGTCCATGTTGCGTGTTTTCATTTTAAGACTTTCTAGAACTGGCAAGACGATAATGACAAGAAACAGCAGCTGGGATGCGGGAAGGAGGTTCCCTGCAAAGGCACATGAGGAAGCTCTGTGAGTGATGGAAATACTCACGTTTAACTGGGGTAGTGGCTATACAGTGCTACATATTTGTCAAAACTTTTTGAACCTTACAATTAAAATAGGTGAAATTTGAAACTCAGCATACCTTTCATCTCTTCATTCATCTAATATTCTGTGACTACCTGTACTGTGTTCATGCTAAATCTCTGCTCTGCTGGGCAATAAAGTCTCTAAGTACTGTTAGGTGGACTTCAGACAGGGATTTTCCGTGGTTTATGACATCTAAAGGGGTAATAACAGCTGTGTAAATGTTTAGCTGAATGGGTCTGTAGGAGGAGACTTGGAAGTAGTTTGGGAAATAAGAATTCATGTAGGAGCTTCAAGGAAGAAACACATTTTGAGAAATCAATGGATTATCTATTTCACCGAGAATCTATTGTTATTATTGTTGCCCAGATTTGTGTCCATAACCCTCCCAATGAAAACATCCTGGAACAACTGATAAAAATCTTCGTGCTCGATTTTTCACTCTCTAATATTGTATAAATAGATGAACCTGGATAGATGACCTGAGGCTCAAAGAATTAAATGCCCAGGGTCAGATGCAGAAGCAGCAGGAGGACAGGAACCTGAGTCCTTTCTCCTAATGTCAGTGTTCTTTTCTGTGCCCCAGGCCTTACAGAGTTTCTCCCCAACTTGTTTGTCCATTTTTAGGCTTGAAGAATGGAATGTGAAAAGTGAATATTCTATTCTTGCAGCTACAAAGAGCTATGATAATGGTAAGAGCTTTGAGGGTCTCTTACAACTACTACTTAGTGCTCTGGTGAAACATATGAACTGTGGTTCTCTATGGAGGCAGAAATGGCAGAGATTTTAATGTTGACAACCTTGTCTCCAAAGCAATTGGCTCTCTGCAGGGTGTGTGTGTGTATGTGCGTGTGCGTGTGCATGTGTGTATTGGGGGCAGGTACAGGTAGGGCTGGGGTCCTCTGACCTTGAAGCAGCTGCCATGGTCTAGCTTAGGTGTTGGCCAGCTGCCAAGTTAATCTACCCAATAGAGAGACATTTCTCTGGAAATCTCTGTTCCTTGAACAGCTCTCATCAAATGGTTTGGATAAATTCTTCCACCCAAGTCCACTAAGCTTGATTAGAAAGGAAGGAAGAGGAAGAGGGAGGGGCTTTCATTGTTGCCAATCTCACTTCTGGAAAAAAAATCTAATTGCCACACATACTCCCAATAAAATACCCAGTTGTCCATGGGGATGGCGGGTGGGGGTGTTCCCTGTGTTAACACTCGAGTGTAATTTGCAGGTAAGCAGTGTAGGCAGAGAAGGCAGCAGACAGAAGCAGATTGGACCAGGAGATCACCCAGGAGAGGAGGCTCACAGAGATGGCTTTCCAAGGGCAGCCAACCTGTCTCAGAATGTCCTCCCCATCTCATTATCACCCTGTTTTCTGAGGTTGACTAGAGAGTGGTGTAATTTTTAAAAAAAAAATAAATTTTAAAATTAACACATGAAATAAATCAAATGTTATTTCCACCAAACTCTCCTTTTTTGAGCGTACAGCAGGCATAGTCTAGAGGAGGGGGAACTTAGGGGGGTTTTGCAGCTAAAGACCAGTTCAGGTGCAGGGGGTTTGCACAGGGCAATGTAGGGCAAAATTTAAACCTTGTTGAGAAATTAGTTTCCCTTTGAGAACGAAGGTGGGGAAGGCAACAATGTGCCTCTGATCTAACAAAAAGCAGAATCCCAGTTCCCCACTAGTGCAGAGAGCTGACATCTGGTTTTTTGCCACGGCCAGTTTCTAACTCTGCCTGTGTAATTAGGTGAAGAGAGAAGGTACGTGATATAGGAGAGATTATATGGCATCAGAATTCACAGGCAGTTTTCACTGTGTGAATGGCCATGAGGAAAGCTCCCCGAAATATTTGCCCTCTTGAAAGGCTTGCAGTTCCGCTGACAGGGCTGACGTTGAGTTTATGGATTCCCACGTGAGCCCGAGATGCTTCTGAAATTCTAAGGGAACCTCATGTCCTGACATGGGACCATACGGTAGAGAGAGGTGAGACCACCAGTGAATCAGGGAGAACTTTTGTATCACACCCTAAATGTTCGGGGCAAGACTAATCATGAAGTGTGAAGTTCTAACAAGCTAACTGTGCTTTGGACAAATATTAATCTAGTGAGTTGGCTTCTCAGGTAGTAAAGGTGAGTCAGGCCCACAAAACACTCCTGGAGGCAGGGAATCTGATACTGGCTGAGGTCTCCATGGATCTGTCCATCTGCCCTTCCAGGCAGGCATCAGAGTGGTCTCCATCTTGAGACCAGGTTTCCTTCTCTATATGAAAGGCCTTTTCTCAAACCCCAAGAACTACACGAGCAAGGTTCTTTGCAATACTGAATGTCAGTTCGCCCTCGCCACCCCACCCCACTTGCTTCCCCCTCCCCAGACGGGCATGTGAGCATTCACATCCAAAACGTGGGCTCGGTGGACGGCAGACAAGAAGCACGACTCTCCCCGCTGCAGCCTCAGAGGAGCATTACAAGGATATATGGCAACAAAGCCCCAAACCCGAACTCTCAGAAGATAAACTGAACTCTTCAGACAATTATTCAGATCCACAGTTATTCAGGATATTCTGATAAAGCATGGAGTTTTCTCTCTCCCCATTTGCCCCACTGAGTCCATGGCCAGTAATTCCTTCACTGCTTTTCACCACAGATAATGACAAGAGGAGGGGTCATGGACCTGAGTGGACTCTAAGGACACTCAGAACATTCTAGGGTACACAGGTTTCTGGCTGCCTATTAGACACTGGGGCAGGTCCTACTCACACACAGTTACAGACATGACAGCAGCCCATGGAGAGCCTCCTGCCATTGCTAAGCTGACAGCTAATGAGGCAGAAAGGAGTTCTGATGGGAGCTTCCAGAAGAGTCAATGTCAACCCAGGGAAAAGTCAGTGATCCAGAAATAGCCGAACCCTTTCAGCGCCCGTCACCCTGGGTGATTCCGAGCTCCAGGCACAGGGAGCTGGGTCTCAGGTCCAGCAGGGACACTTATTCCAAAGTCCATGGGGTTTGAATCTTTAAGTATGATTCATTAAACTGGTAATACTCAAAGGGCTATTAAAGGAGTAAGATGTCAGTCCCTAAGCAAATCTCCTAACAGTCATCAAGAAAAGGCTTGCTGGCTTTGTGGCTTGACTTTGGGTCTGAGTCTTTATGGCCAGGAGATGAGCGTTGGTTTTCCGGCTCTCTCCTCATTCAGGTCTCACCTGGCTGAAGCGCCCCTGAGGTTGCCGCACACAGGGCACCTTTCTCTCCGGGCTCCCCTCTCCCAGGAGAGACGCTGTACGGTCTGAGGATTCAAAGGAAACTAGAAGTCACCAGCCCAGCTGCCCGCCAGTGCAGGAACTGCCTACGTGTCCTCCACGGGGTCACCTGGCTCCCTCCTGGGCCCCTCCCTGCTGGTGCAGTGCTGCTACTGAATCGATGGGAACCCTGCCTATTGCTGAAAGAGTCCTTTGCTGGTCCTGCCTCCGCTTTAAGAGCAGTGACTCCTCACCGCATTAGGGACACCTTTTGAAACTGGCCTCCCTTAGTGGCTAGAAGGGAGGGTCCACTCCCACTGGATTACTGAATAATTGCCCACTGAGTCTCTGCTCTGAGTCAGGGTTCCCCTCCATGCAGGATCAGATGATGGAGCATTTCTCCTTGGGAAGGTGCCTGGAGGCCATAAGTATTGTCTAGGAACTTGGTGCTTTTAAGATGGCTGAGCCTCAGAGTTGGGGAGAAATTCACCTCTGGGCCTGCAGAAGAGGAACATGATGGAAGAGCTGCATGAGATGTTAGTCAAGGGTAAAGAAAATATGTCCTACCCATTAGAGCAAAAACCAAGCACTGAATCTGACGCCAGATGTAGTGAAGGATAAGAAAAGCCACGAGTGCTAGGCAGATTGCTAACTCCTGCGAGAAAACAAGAAGAAAGCTTCACTGATATTATCACAAATCATATTTTTCAACATCATTTGGGTGGATTTTTCATTTTCGTTTGAAGCTTGTCTTATGAGGTACTGCACTACTGTTTTCAGAAAACAGCTCCCCTGACTCACCTTCCACTAAATATATAAGGAATCCCATGAACTTTCTAGAAATAGTGCCTCTCAATTTCCTAGAAAACTTTCTACTCTGTTTTTTTAACCTAAAAACAACCTCTAAAGTTTTCCTCACACCAAACACTTTTTTTGTCCTTTTTCATCTGTGAAAATAAATATATGGCCCAAAACATGTTCATCTTTAAATTTTCCAAAAATCATTTCCATGTATTACCTCATGGAAATTGAGGTTCACTTGAGCAGATACAGTCAAGATAGTAAGTGATTTTATGATTTTTGAAATAATGCTGTTCGTGGCTCATAATCACCTGATGACCCAGGAGCACAGAACTCAAGACTATTTCTTTGACAGCCCCACGTCTGGGCAACACGAACACCCACACGTCATTTAAGAATACTCATGGGTATGGACAGCCATGAACATTCTTCCTCGTGAAGAAATTATAGAAGATTTCTTCTGTGGAGTCTTTGAGCCATGCAAACATCTAACCCAGTGTTAGGAAGAAGACGCGGACTCCAAACTTGCATTATAAAAAGAAAAAAGAAAAGCACAGGTATTAAATGACCCTTTAAAAAAAATGCAGTGGAGGAAAACCTGCGCTTTTCTGCTCCCAGGAGCACATGCTTAGGAAGCACTGGTTTAATTACATCAAGACTTTGTCCAGCCGTCGCAGGCACACTCCCAGAATCCATAAATCAGAGGTTATTGTCCTGAGCGGACATAGAACTCCATTCAAATGTGTTCCTTAGGGGATGTTGGCAAAAGCAGGTGATTAGTCTTTGGAAGCCCAAGGGGGACACAGAAAAGACCAAGCAAGGGCAAGTGGCCTTTGCAGAGGGGAACCAGGGCCACCAGCCAGTCACTGCAGACAAAGCTTCAACTGCATGCGAAGGGCCAGCTTGCAGCCCTGCCCTGGGAAGCCAGGTGTGAGGTCGCCACGCCACACAGGGCAGAGTGAAGTCAAATTTGTGTTTCTTTCGTTTTATGCACGGCTTAAAAAACAAGCCAACATTGGGAGATGAGTTATTTCTATTTATCCCAAGGCCCCAGGTTCTGTCTGCCCCTTGGGAAGCCCTTCCTTCTCGGGGTCATTCCAGCGGGACCCTGGGCAGCACAGGGAAGCATTCAGACACCAGAGCATCAACACTAACCTGAGAAGTAGCTGCAGGTGAACTAGTTTCCTTACCACTCACTGCTGCCCTCTCACTGGCTGCGGCTTCTGCCACTTCTGCCTTCTGCACATTCGAGTCCTCAGAACCTGCAGGCCCTATGTGCCCCAGACCTTCGCTCCCTGGGGTGGAAGATGGGTTGCTGGTGGCTTTCCGGGTTTGGCCTTTATACCAGCTAGGGTAAAGCAAGGGATCCGCAGTGTCCGTTGCTGCAGGGACTGGAGTTTCAGACTCTGTGGTCTGCTGAGAGCCAGTGGGCACAACCTCCCCCTTAACAGGACAGATAAATCCAAAAGTTAAAAAAAAAAAAAAAAAAAAGAAGAAGAAGAAGAAGGAAAAAAAAAAAGCAGTCGATTTTAGTTCCCTTTGGTTTTGAAAACTGATAGCTCCCTGTGCAGTGCCTGATTTAGTGTGTGTCTCAGTTCACCCCACCCTCCACAAGCACTAAGGGCAGGAACGCAGACAGCGCCCCACTGTCTTGGTATCTGCACATGCCCACTCCTCTTTGCTGGGCTTGTCTTGCAGTAAATGGTAGCCTGGGTAGGCAGGCAGCAGAAGCTGAAAATCAAGGTTGCTTATAAAATATCAGATGTGGGAGAAAGGGCAAACTATTGACCAGCATTAATTTTTGGACATTACATATGGGCCCACAAAACCTCTTTTCTAAAACTCCAAATTGATCTGATTGATCAAACCCAACTCTCATTTAGTTACCAGACCTCTTTCAATTTCAGTGCAATTGGGATACTCAGAACTGCAAGATTCTAGGAACTATAAATAGTATTTTAGCCTGGTTTCCTATGGAGACAGAGCATAAGATATAATTCTATCTCTAAGATCCCCCTCTGAGGTTTTGTTTGTATAAATAATTCCAATCCACTTTGAAACCAGGGGTCCTTTTTTTGTAATGAGTCTTCATTGCCTACAAACTCAACAGGTTGGGTGGGACCTATCTCCTGAAGGTGTCATGCAGTCAGTACAGAGGCTTGAAAACTGGACAGTGACATCTTAGAAATGTAAAATCAGCCAATCAGGCACAGTATCTAGGATAAGTAAATTTCCTAAGAAATTTTTTTAAAAGAATTCTGTCAACACATCATCTCATCAAACGACAGACACATAGAAAACCAGGTTTCATTTGTTTGCCCACTAGAAAAAAGACAGTTGTATTTCAGGGTAAGCAACAGGGACATAACCTAGCATGGTTTCTCTATTTAGTTTCTTTATTATCTACAGAAAATTCTAAGTTCTGAAAGTATAATTATTTTTATTTCTCAACCTGTGGCCTCTGTCTGTATTCAGAGCATAGCCAATCCTCATGATACCAGCTGTCTATGAACTAACATATTAAACACACACACACACACATACATAATTTCCAAAGGTTGCCTCAGACTGTGAGGGTGTCACTGGTGGGAAAATTGTGTTAAACTAAGTCATATCAACCAGTTGTAACAGCAAATAACCTGCTGAATTACCTGGAGGACTTTTCTCCCTGACATTGTGATTGCCCTGAAACCGTCTGTCTTCCACAAACAAATACCTGGCACAGAGTTTTCCTTTCCCTGAGACAGAATAAATTGCTCAGGCTTTTCAGCAAGGAGGCACGCCTGTGTGTCCTATAAGAAGAAACTCAGGACTGGTTACCTGTGTCACCGGAGAATCCGCAGCTGGTGGCTGGGCTGGAGGTGACACTGGAGAGGGGGCTGGAGGTGACTCTGGAGAGGAAGCCGGAGGTGCCTCTGGGGCAGCCTGGAGCTCGGAAGCCCGTGGAGAGGGCTCCGAGCCTTTCTCCGGACTTTCGTCTTCTCCCGATGACTCTGTTCGAACATTTTCCACCTCATCCACTTCTGTTACCTCTTCTCCTTCTCCCTCTCCTTCTTCTCCTTCTTCGTCTTCATCATCTTCATCTTCTGGCAGGGGAATGCATTTTTCATATTGTTATAATTACGGCTGCAGCCATGAAAAGCATTAATGGCCAGTATTTATAGCTCAGATTCAGGTCAGGGCTAGAGAAATCCTCTCCATCAGACAATTGACAGTGGCCCAAGTATGCCATGTGGGGACTTGCGCTTCTAGTTGAATGTGGACAGGACAACTGTGAACATGGTCCCAACCATCACCATCCTCCTCACCCCCTCCCCCATACAAAGTGCCATCCTCACTACCACGGAGCCCCATCCACCTGACCCTGACCCTGAGCCTGTTCCTAGTTTTAGCATAATCTGTCACATCTGCAAGTTCCCAGAGGGATGGGATTTTCACTCATTCATCTCTGTCAGATTAAATGGAAATGCAGCTCTCTTCCAGAAAACACACAAAACCCTTGTCATGTCTAAATTCTCATCTCCTTTGTCCAGTGAATGCTGACTTTTGCTACACTTAATGCCATGACCTTTTTCCTAACCCATTGTTCTTAATATTTCCTTGGGCTACATTAAGTAATTTTTAAAAAAGGATCCATCTTGAAGATTTGCTTCTGAAGTTCCATCTGTGGACATTGATACAAGTTCATGGCATTATAGTGGTCTTCTCTTTTCAACTATTTCATCAGCATACATTTCCAAGAGTGTGATTTCTGGGCCAAATGTGTTTATAGAGATGTGTTTATATCTCATGGAGTGTATCTGATCACATAGCCTCAGTTTTATTTCCAGGTTGTGACTTATTCTATGATTCATTACTACTCTTGCCCTCTAAAGTTTAAGTGAGAGTGCTACAATATCTAATCCAAATGTCGTCTATGTTTTATTTTTATCTCATCCTTAACCTTGCACCCGATGACACTTTGTATCATTGTGGCTAACACCTTGTGTCTGGTTGAAGTTGAGATATCATCACCACCACCATGGACTATTAAGTATTTGACTACCCAGAGTTAAATGCCCAATAATAGAATTATAATAAGCACTGTGATATGCAAAGCTAAATAAACAATGTCAACAAAGTATATGATTCTGTCATGAAACAGAGCTTCACATTGGATTATGATCCTTGTAAAGATGTCTACATTCATTCTGGAAGTGAGCCTGAATCCCCCTTTCCTCCCACTGAACCCTTCTGCTGCTTTCACACACGTGCAGTTTTGGCCAAATGGTCACAAGAATAACAAACCTCTGTAAAAATCAATTTCGCGTATTACTTTTTCTTCTCTATTGAGGTTGACTGTGAAGTGGTTCATGTTCTCATAACCATGTTCTATTTTCTCCATCTGAAATGCCTTCGATGCTTCAGATATTCTGCAACAAAGACAAGTTGCCACTTTCTGTCACTGTGTAAAGTTTGATAGCCTTGGGTAAAAATGAAAAGTATACTTTTTTTCATAACATGAAAATTACTTACTTTTGTAACAGGGTTTTGGCATTCTGTGAAAGCAAACAAAAGACAAGCCTAGTTAAATTCTTTTCACAAAGATGGTGTTGAGATTTAATTCTTTCCTTTGCTGACTCTGGAAATCTCATAGCTTAATTGCCAAACGCCGTAAATAACTGCTGTTTTATACAAGAACCCTCTTATATGTAAGCAATGCCGTGGACCCTTAAATCTATGCTTATGAAATAGTTTAAACAGATGGAGAATATAAGCACATACATTTTAGTTAGTAAGATAGATCAAAATGAGATGAACAGAAAATAATGAAAACGTGATGACCACTACTTCTCCAGCACCCACCTTCTTGGTTTGTTTCTTCTGGGGCCAAACGGATACTTACCTGCAGAAACACTGCCATTTCCGGCTCATCCATAAACTGTATTCCCGACTCAACCAACTTTGATACGTTCTCCAAATGATCAGAATACTTTTTGATGAGAGCACGGACATGTCCTAGCTTCTCCTCTTGGGTTCGGGTGATGACTTGGGTCATTTCATTCTTCCTCTCCTCCAAGATGCCATACAGGTAATCAAACTTCTCACAAAGCTCCTGTTTCTGTTTTCTGCAGCATTCCTGTTAGTTGGGTTAGCTAATGTTAGAAAGTGTCTGAAAGAGTGTCTGTCTGGAGAAAGCACCTGGACATGTCGGAAGAAAAGAAAATTTACTTACGTAGGATATTTTTTTATTTTCCCTTAAGCTGTCCCTTAGGTATAGGTACCCACTGGGTTGACACTTTGAAAATCCTGTTTCTATCATTTTTGATACTTAGACCATCCCCAATTAATCAAATTAGCTAAATGGATGGATGATTCTTCAATCTTCTGCTCTTTATATATATGGAAAATTTCATAGAAATTAGGACAGATTTGGTTTTAAATTTTATCTTGGTTACATAGCTTTTAGTTTTATATTTTGCTTTAGAATGAGTGTATGTGTATATACGGAAAAAACCATGGTGCTTCCTGGTTGGTCCCCTTCAGCCTCTCTCTGCTCCATCTGTGTTGCTCTTGTCCCAGTTTCAGTCCTCCCATATAGATTCTGAAGGTTTCCAATGGCTTCTGCATCTGGGATCCCTCCCTTCAAGTCAACTCACACACTGCAGCCAAATTCGTCTTCCTGGAGTACTGTGTTTTTCCTCTGTTATGACTCCCATTGCCCAAAGAATAACATTTCAACTTTATAAGTAGCTTTCCAGCCTGTCCATGACCTGGTTCCAGCTTTTCTTCATAGTTTTCTACTATTCTCTGTCATGTACCCTGTGTCCAGCAAAAATGAACCGCTTACTTTCTTTGCTCATGCGCTCTCCTTTATTTAAAATGTTTTTCCCAAATTCGCAGTTGCAAACTTTAAGTAATCTTAAAAGTCACTGCTGAAATGCCACTTCTTCCATAAAGAATCTCTATGACTGAATGGCATCTTTTAGTCCTCTGAGATCCTGTAATGGTTACTCTTTATGGCATATACCTGTAACCACCAGGTCCTCCATTTATCCCATACTGCCCAGGAGAGGGAAACACTGGATCTGGCCTTTGCTTCCTGGAGAGAAAGATTGCATGGGAAGCCAAGCTCGTGCATTTGTACTGTGTGGCTGAAGCATCTCCAGTACCATCCGGCTCCCTTTACTCTGAGTCCATGTTTAAAGCATAGTTAACTTTCCGGTTGGCCTGCTCATTGGCCTTTTGGTTTTCCAAGTTCTAGGAAGCTTGGTGTGCATATAGGCCAATCCATGTTTTTCATATACTCTCTGTGGTAAAGCAACACATGAGGTGGAAGGGTGGGCACCCTTCAGTCTCATTGGCTACAAGATATTCAAAGTGCTGTGAGTCAGTGAACAACAAACACTTCAGTTTATCAGCTTGCCCTCTGAGCTAATTAGGGAACAGGTGTATATGCTTAAAAAAAAAGAAAAAGAAAAAAGTAACACTCTCAGAGGCCACCTCTCTACGGAGAGTGATTATGCTGAATGTCAGTACCTGCTGTACCTTTGTAAATGTGGACCTGAAATGCTTTCAACAGTCTTTCCAGCACCCTAAAAACAGAATGGAGAGATGTGGACTTCTGCATTATCTGCATCCTTTAAAGCACACTTTAAAGGATGATTATCGGTACCTGCAAAAGTATGATAGCAGCCCAGTTCATCTCTTCTCCACAGAAACATCCTCACCTCAAAGATTTCTCCTCGCTTTTATCATATTTTTTTTCATTTATTTGAGTAAAAAGTCATGTATCTTTAAGCCCAATTCCAGGTTGTTTACCTCCCCCCACTTCTCTGGATACTAATTGAATCAAGAGATACTTTTTGAACTTTCAAGGTTACATTTTCAAACGTTGTCCATTTTATTCCTTTTGATACGGATGGTTCCTATGTCCCCTGTATATGTGGTATGTGGTATGTGTGTGGGGGGGATGTGTGCACACACACACATGTGCCTGCGTGAGTGTGTTTAGCAATTGAAGTAACTTCCATCCTAAATGCCCTGGTGTTGGTCTCCAAGCAGATTCTGATGCAAAACCTCCAACTGCAACATGACCTTCCTCCTGGGTCTGCCAGGGCAGTTATATTTATATTTATTTATATAGAAGAACAAATCAAAGTTGTCTGTAATAATCTAATGAAAATAAAATCCACCCCACCTCTAGGGAGAACCCAGTGTAGATGTAACATACTAAAAGAGATGATTTTATAATGGGAAACTATTCTGCCCATACTGAGATGGTAAAATTATGAATATTTGTTTCTAACTAGTGTCATGATATCTGGATGAAAAGAAAAAAAATCAAGTAGCTTGATTTGTTTCCTTAGTAGTGAGTAGGTAACCTTCAATATTTATCTAAAACACATTGTTTAGCTGTTGCCTTTATAGAAATGTTAAAATTGACATACTCTAATTTTTAGCCATCCTTATATTTTAGTGGCAATAAGAAAAAGTGATTGCAAAGAGAAGCTTTTCATGAAAAAAATCAACAATAGATGATCTTATACGAAGAGTAGATCCTGCCAAGCAAAGTACTGTCATTAGATTTTATTATTACATTTTTCAGTGGCTCACCCTTTCATTGGGCACTTATTACTCTCGGAAACAATCTTGTTACTCATTTGTTATTGTCTAACTCCTCTACTAGAATAAAACCTCCTTGAGAGCAGGGACTTTTCTGTTTGGTTCATCACTATTTCAGAGCATTATGTGTGCAGATTATGGCATATAATGTGCACATGAGAAATACGGTTTGAATGATTGAATGAATAAATGAAATATGACTTGTGTTTAGGAATATTCAGCCCTCACTCACAAGTTTCACAAGTTTCTACTTTGTCCTGTTCCAAAGACACGGGTAATTAAGGGGGTACTCCAAACCTCTTCATTCAACACTCGAAAGAAAACAGCAGAAAATAGCCAGGCAACCTTAGGGAAGACATTTAACCTCACAACAGTTCTTTAATCTGTACAGTAAGGGGGGTGAAGTTGGATGATTGTTAAGATCCCTTATGACTCTACAGTTCCAGTGCTCTACAACTTCACATAAATCTGGGGATATTTGGGGTCTTCAGACTGTAACACGCCTCTTTATATATAAAGTGCCTCCTTCCATTCATGGCAAGTTTCAGAGTGGCCATATATAGCACTGAGACATGAATGACATGTTCCAGCCCAGGCAACATCAGTCCCAGCTTGGGGGTGTCCCAAGGCCATGACAGAAAAACCTAAGACAATTGTGGCCACTGCTCTTACCATATAAGGAGTGTGGCTCTGTGACCAAAATAGAGCTGAAGATAAGCTCTGAGCCCCAGCACTTGTCACTGAGCAACTGTGACTCCACCTGGCCCATTCGTACCCCTCCCCCCACCCCACATCCCTCCATCTTTTGAGACACACTTGTTCAAAGCTGCAGCTCTGGGTCTGGAAGGACACACTCCGCTTCATTTGATATACAGTACTTCAAGATCCCCTTCATTAAGCCAAACAGGGTTTCCTTTCCTCTCCGCATAACCCCACCACCAAAAAAAAAAAAAAAAAAAGAAAAAAGGAAAAGAAATCAGACAGTAGATTAATAATGCTAAAGAAAGAACTATATTAAGGTAGGAAGATTCTCCGGAGGAAATTAAGTCCAACCCTTCAGTGGTAAAGCCCCAGTCACAAGCACACGAGAGAAGTCCCACGAGTGCAGCCTGGTATGAGAGCCCAGGTCTCTGACAGGCTGCCTTAGAAAGAGGGCAGACAAGTTAGAAAAACATCGCCCCCTCCCTAGGCATACAGGCTGGAGTTCAGCCTCTCTCCCTCTGGCTCAGCCCCTCTGTGCAGTGCTTGGTGGAATGAATCTGTTCAATGGCCAGGGGTCTCGGGACTCCCAGACCCAGGCTCTTTTCCACCACATTGTGCTGCTACCCACTTCATGTTAGAAGAAGAATTATGTTATAATTTATGGGATCCCTAATGCTTATTCCTAGGGTCCTTGGCATTAGGGGTTTTCTGGGCTAGTCCAGATCATTTAGGAGATCCTTGAGAAACACTCTGAAGGCCGAGGGTCAGGTGAGCCTGCCCTGACTTGACCCCCACGGTTAAGCGAAAGCATGAGACCACGGCAAGCTGAGTATCTGTTTAATTCACTCCTGTCTGCGGTGGACAGTCAGCACGTTTCCTGGAAGGGGCTCAGCCTCCCTTTGCTGCCAATATTTCGAATTACCACAAAGCCTCAAAGAATAGAGCTAATATCTACTTCCATTCATTTTCCATCTTTCCCACTGCAGGGAGTGGCTTCACCCTGCCATCATAATTGATCATGACCTGGCTAGTCTTATTCCAAAACCATTTAAAAGATGTTCCGGACTCTCTAGTGGTTCAAATGATTATTAGCATCATTAGATGACGTGTGCTGTTTCCAAGCTGAGTGTGAGGACAGCACACTTACAGATCTCCCAGTCTGTGCCTCTAACCCCAACTTAGTCATCACAGCAACGCTGTGAGGAAGGCTTGTTAACTTCCACTGAGGAAGCTGAGGGACAGGGAGCTGAAGTAATTTGCCCAAGGTCATAGCTTTAAGTGGCAGAGCTAAAATTCAAACTCTAAAATCTGTTCTTTAAGCAGATGTTACATAGCTTTAAACATTCTGGCATGCTTATTTAAATGATTCTTATTATATTTATACTTCATATTTGTAACCACATGGACGATGTCTCAAAGCTGGGTAAAATTACTCTTTTGGAAACATAATGGATTTGTTCTCATTGCAAAGCCATTGGAGGATTTTATTAAAGGTGTCATTTTTCAGATACTGGATATGCTCAAGATCAAACATGTATTATTCAGCTTGTAGCTGTTTCCCCTAGACGGGCATGCACGCAGAACAAGATTATTCCTGGGCCTGCCTGCCTGCCTGCCTCGGGAGGGCTGGTTGGGTTTCCAATAACATAGGGTAAGTGACACTTTTAAGACTACGAGAGGGAGGTTACGTTTTCTGGGGATGAGGAACAAAAGTCAAGCCCAGTTTTCTGGACGCAGAGAGCTCCTGAGGCAGTGTGATTCTCCACCCCTACCAGCAGCCTCCCTACTCGGTCCCAGCCCGTCCCAGGACATCTCCAGGCCTGGAGAGGCAAGTGTAGCTGTGGATCATGCGGCTTATCTAGAACAGCCCAGAAAATCCTCTAACATCCTGCAATCTCGAGCTCTGAGAACGTCTCAGGCTAAGCCATCTCAGCCAGGACGGCTAAAAAGATTGCAGGCCCTCCCCCCACCATCAGCCCCCAGCAAAGAGGGGAAATGCCCCTCCCCCATGACACAGTTCAGACTGCCCTTTTGTGACCGAGGTCCTTGTCGAAATCATTCCCGTCACCACTGCAAACTCACATCAACTGCATACATTATTTTTAAAGGATAACAAGGAGTCCCCAGTGTGATTCACCCGAAGCTCGGCAGCTCTCCAGGGCTGGTCTGGGCCAGGTGCCTGCCCAGGCCAACCCTGCAGGAGATTACATGGTTAGGGACAAAATCAGACATGTGCAAGCTACAGGAACTACTATCAAAGGGCAGGTGTCAGGGCCCCCAGGGGGGCGAGGTGATATAATTAGGGAAGGTGAGTGCCCACCCTTGGGGATACTCAATTTCCCATCACTGCAGGGCTCTTCACCAGTCAGAAAAGAGAATTCTTTAACAACAGCTTCCCACCCCCTGGCTGGGAGCCACCAATGGCTTCTCAGAAAATGTTTCAGGCAGGTGGTGAGCAGAGCCAGTAAGGAAAAAACCACCCCAGGCAGGACAGGAGACACAGGAGCTCTGTGACCCTGACCCCGGTACAGAATTCACCTGCTTGGCAAGGTGGGCGCAGTGTGCTTCACGTCCTGCTGCCCTGCAGCCTGGCACCAAGTGTGCCTCTGCTGTCTGGCCTGCTGGCATGGCCCTGGCTCTACAGGAGGTCATCTTGGTGATTCCAGGTGCAAGGTGTGGCCATTTGTAGCAGTGTCTCTGTCCCCAGGGCCTCTTCAACTGGAGGATATTTGCATCAAGCAGGAATCATAAAGTCAGAGAACTTTGTGGGGCTCTGAGCCAATCCTTACATTTCCAGATGAGCCATTTAAACTGATCCGAAAGAACTGTGCTTATCTAAGCCAGAGTCATTCATTTATTCTTTCTTTCTTTATTGTATCGGTTATTCACAGACGTCAGGCTCACTTTAGAAAAATGTGAAATACAGGAATATATAAAGAAGGCCATAAAAATCCCCGGCAGTCCCGCTATTCACTGTCCTTAACCTTTCAGGTTCTGGAGATTCCCCCTTTGTGAACGTACATGGGGTTGTTAATGAATACATACTTTCTATCCTGTTTGTATGCCACTTTTTCATCCTATTTCCTTGAGTTAAAATCCCAGAAGTGAATGACACAGGTAAAAGGGATGGACACTTTGAAGCCTCCTGCCAGTTTGCAGACTCATCTCACAGCCCTGAGGGGGTCGGTCACACACCTTCCTCCGGGTAACTGTGAAGACACTTGTAAAAGCGTGTCATGCTCGACGAAAGTTTTTATTGGTAATAACAGGGATAATAATCTCGAACGTCACTGTCAGGAAGCTTTTCCTGATGTCTACACATAATCCCTTCTGCGGACTTAACTTCAAACCTGTTCCTTCTTGCCTTGTTCTCAAATGAAAGAAAAAACAGCTGCTTCCTACTGCGCCGCTGACTGGCCTCCAGGAAAAAAACCAGTTGTCAAGTCTCCTCGGCCTCTCAGTGTCCTCTGACACTGCCTGAGTGGAGCCAAGTCCTCTGCATTTGCTCAGGGCCCAACGTGACCCACAGGACTTTCCTCCTGTTTGTGTTCTGCAGCCTCAATGGCCGGACGCAAAGCCTGTTCCCCCGACAGAGGTCTCCAATGAAGGCCTGAGCAGAGACCAGGATAGAGATGACCTCACTTGCCCACAGGTAACACACTCCTATTTATACACCCAAGACTCAGTGTGGTACCACCCTGGAGTGCTGATTCATGGCCTGATGATTGAGTTGTACTTGGCCTTTACTGTAAGTAAGAAGAAAAAAAAAGTTCATAGTGTCCATTTCAAAGTCTCTTTGAACACTTCATCAAGAGAAAATTTCCTTTGACAAATGGATCCCAGATCCATCATGCATCATTTCAGGAATAAGAGGATGGAGAAGAGACGAGAGTGATTTTAATGGTGTGTAAATCTAAATTGATATGATTATGGCCAATGTCTTGAAGTCATCATCTAGGAGTTTGTCTTTGTCTTTTGATAGAATTCACCTTTCAAATGATGAAATAAAAAGATTAGGGCATTTACTAGGTGCTCACCATATGCCAGGCACTGTGCTAAGCACGATGCTTATGCTTATTTAATTCTGCATCGTTAACTCTATAAAGTGGGTACTTAGCCCCACTTTTACAGGAGAAAACTGAGGAAATGAATGTACTTGTGAATGGATCTTAAAACATAACACTTAGTTTTTAAAAAGTAAGCAGAATGAAAAGAACAACATAATTTATAAAATTAAAAGATGTGCATATATAAAACAGTACAAATTTTGTAAGAATACAGGTCAATGGAACATCGACCATGTTAGAGTGGTTATTTACAGAGAAGAGAACAGGAGTGGGAAATGGGGATAAACGGAAATAAACAGGTAACAACAGGGGCAGTGCCCACGGCAAAAAAGGAAAGCATGCCGTTAACTGAGCAGCACAGTCTTCCACACCTGAGGGCCACCTGTAAAAGGTACCCCCAAAGCTGAGAGCAGGGAGTAGTCATAAACTGCTCCAGGTCACAGAGCTAGGGACCTGGACTCAAAACCAGGGGTCTCGCACCTGCCCCCAGGCAGCAGGGCTTAACTGGCCTGTGGATCTTCAGTTCTTGGAAAGAGATGTGCCACGTAGCAAAACCTCTTCAGGCTTCAGCATTTATATAGTTTATCTTTGATTTTGAGCAAAAGAGGATTCCCAATATTTCTCACATGCATTTGGTCATTGTTTTTATTGAGTGTTTATTATGTGCCAGGCACCAGGCCAAGCAGGGGGCGAACGGAAATGCATGAGCCAGGACTCTGGTGTCAGAGAGCTCCCAGCGGCTGAAGCCCTCTCCCACCGCAGCGGGCCCGGCCTTCTCCTCCTGCCAGCCCCTTGCAGCCCGGCTGTTAGAGCTCAGATATGCTGCTCAAACCTGCACTTGACTTTCTAAAGCACCAAACAGCATTTCTTGAGACCATTTGGATTTCCACAAAGAAATTGCGCTACGATGGTGAACAGTCCTCGTTGTGTTCCCTGGGGATGGATTTTTCTTGCCGCTAAACTTTCAGCACGGGTTGCCCAAGAAAGAACAACACATGGAACAACCACCCTGATAAATGTGGGAAAATCTGTCTTGTTGCCTCAGGTGATAACTTTTCATCCTGGGCCAGGAGGTGAATATTTCAGAAACATAGCAAGAAGGAGGTCATCATATAAGGGAAGACTGAGAAGTCGGAATGGGGATTTCTAGGGTGGTGTTGAGGGAGCCACACACCCCTGGGAGTTCAGGCTTGGTTTACACTCCCTGGAAGCCACTTGACTTACCTCAATGATTTTACAGGTGTCCTCCAGCTGGCTGATCACCCCCTGGACCCGATCGTTGCTTCCCACGAGGACGGCAATGCCATCACTGAGCTCAGACTGATGGAGAGAAAAGAGGGCCGCCAGATCTTAGGGGTTTCCGGGTCAGCACTGACTGTGGGTTAATCTCAGTACTGTCCTCACAGGCTCTTTATCTAAGCTCCACGGAACCCCTTAAGGAGGAACAGCGAGGCTTGGGAGGCCCGAGAACCTCCTGACCTTGTAAATAAAATTCTGGATGGATGTGTATATAAATGCACTTGTCTGGAAAGAGGTTCCATAGTTTTCATCAAATTCTTAACAGAGACTGCTACCCTGCTAAAAACATTAATAACACCGAAGTATAGGCCATAGACAGAGAATAGCACATTCAAGGTCAAGAATTCTCAGTATTGTTTATAAATTGAATGGAGTCCGTATGTGACATCAAGGACCCAAAATGAATTTGCCTCGTGCAGCTTAGGATCAGTTTTACCAGGGAAACACACATAGTAAATACTCATTTATGTACTTCATTCAACAAATACCTATTATGTACCCTTCTACGTGGTAGGTCCAAACAAATACTCACGTACTAGACTAAGTCATTGCAAACTTGAAACTATAACATTCAACTCAATCTGGGAAAAAGATTTCAACTTGAAATTCCTCTCAGACTCCTTTGACCTGGAGAGATTCCATTGTTTGTACCGACCGCCCTCCCAAGGCTGGCCTGTGGAGCTCCGGGGACGCCGAGCGAATGGAACTCAGGAGACCTACATGCTTGAGCTCTGCCTTCAACTTCTCTATGATGTTGGGCAAAGCATGTAATCAATTTGGACCCTAATTTTCTCATATATAAAGTGAGAAGACTGGATCAGAACAGTGGTTGGAAAACATTTTAAACCTGCAGAACCCTTTCTTCAAATGGGAGCTGATATATAATTCCAGTAGGTGAAACTGGAGCTGCTTTGGCCAAATAGGAGCGAGGTGGACGTCCACCTGCCAGTCTGTCCTCTGTCTGCCCCACGGGAGTCTCAGGGCTCTGAGGAGAACAGTGTAAGACAGATACTATTCAGTTCTAACAGGATATGACTTGCAGGGCAGGTGAAAGGAAAGAGGGAATAAATCACACGAGGATTGGAAAATAAATGTTATTGATGTCTTGCTAAATCCTACTTCTTTAGTGCTCATTGGTTGTAACTGGTGTTGCACAAAAATATGGCTTCTAAATTTGATGCCAGCTCTGAATTTGATCAGTAAAACCAAATGCAGAGAACCTATGACTCTAACAGAAAGAAGCTGAGATGTGGAGCACAGGACCGGTGGCATCTATGTGAACACACAATCTCACGTTTATTTGCATCAAATGGGTAAGTTCCTCCTCACCCCTGGGTGAGACCAGGTTGGCAGTTTAGTGATGAGCTGGGACACCCTGTATTTGAACAGAATGAGGGGGCTGGGTCTGAGGGTGGGTGGTGGGGGCACGTGCCAGCCTCACAGGAGGACTTTCAGCCCTGGCCTGGGTTGAAAGGCCAGGAGGCCAGTTTAACCCAGGTGTGAGCGCCAGCCCAAGGCAATGTTTTAAACTTGTTCTTTAATGAAATGCCATTCATTGTTAACTCTTGCCACTTAGGAGTGGAGGAGAAAAGGCCTCGAGGCAGGCAAAAGAAATCTTTGGTTGGTGAATGAAGAAAACTATTCTGAGACTGGAGTAAAAAGTTATTTTTTTATTACCTATTGTCTGAACCTCAAATAATGTCTGAGCAGCCTGAGCTCGGACCTGGTCCCCTAACAATGCTCATCTTCACTAGCTTCCAAAGGGCCCCCAAACAGCGACCCCTCCCCTCCACACCCCTTCCTGACCCTCCGCGCCCCTCCCCTCCCTGGCCTGCCCCACCAGTCCCTAGAGAGCCCTGCAGGCTAGGCTGCCGGGCACCCAGCATCCTTTGCTGCTCCACCTCTGTGCCCCACCCAGCCGCAGGGCCCGAGGGCCTTCGCAGTGGGCGTCCCTCCTTCAGGGCAGCGAGGCAGTCACACAGGCACTTGGAAGGGGTTTGGATCAGGGCCTCTGTTACCTTCTGCCTCTGGAATACGTGAGTGAGGGGAGCCACCTGGCAATCCTTGTGTGCCCCGAAGACCTTGCACAGGGAGCAGGTGGGCACTTCGCAGTTCAGACAGTAGATGTTGATGCGCTCGTCCTCGTGCTCCTCACACATGGGCTGGTCTGACTTCTTTTCTGGTCTAGGAGGAGGTAGGCAGGTAAGTGTGTCACCTCCCGCTGTGGCAGAGCTGAGTCGGGTGGCTGAGCGGGTGGTCAGCATTGCAGACCCCCACCACCACTGTGCTCCTCCAGCAACCCTATGCCGTGAGACTTCCAGGGTCCCTTTCACGTGCTCAGAGCCCTCCAAATTCTCTATGGGCTCAGCAGCAGTGTCCTGACAAATTAACAGCCAGCCTGGGGATAGGGACACGGAGATGCTGACCTGAGGCATTTGCCAGTCTTTGTGGTGTGAGTATTGCCAACATGGCCAATTTCAAGGCTTAAAAAATGGCTAGTGTGTCTCCTGAAAGTTGAACACTGGATTCCTTTGTCAGGAGCTTGCTTCAGCACCGTCTCCACATGCTCACAGGTCTCTCAACAGATACTTTACAATCATGGGTAAAGAAGAGGAGGTTGCTGATAAGTTTGCGCCAGCTTTGGGGAGGCCCCGTACCCCACCCCTGCAACCTCTGGCCCCAGCAAAAGGAGTGAGAGTGGAGGTGGGCTGGGGAGACCATATCTTGGATTATGAATCTCCGCGCTCATTGCAAGTAGTTGTGTGTAACAGGCAAAATGTCAGCAAGTGCTTTATTAATTTGTTTGGGTCTCTGCCTGCCGTTAGCACAGAAAACAAATACAAATAACTTCCTGAGGACTCAGCAGTGGCTAAGAGTGGGCTGTGTGTGCTCAGTGAAGGGGAACAATTATACTGAATACTTCGGCAGTAAGAAAAATGTAAAATGCTGTCTGGGACACGGTGGTACCTTGGAAGTTCAAATCTCAATAATCCCCAAGTTTCAGTTTTGCCAGTGGGTCAGCACCAACCAAAACTTTTTAGAGATGCCCAGGTAATAATGGAGCATTGGGTTTGTATGTCCTAGTGAGACCACGACCAAGCAATGAAGACGTGAAAGCATGAGAGAGGCAGTGCCAAGTCCCTGCTGCTTAAGGATAACCTGTTAACTGTGAGGTCACCTGGAGCAGCCTGGGTTCACATCACGTGGTGGGGCTGAGTATATTCCCCTCATCATCAACACAGCTCAGGGGATATGATCAAGATTAAAATTATGCCGCCTTGTGGTGCTTTGGGCTCCCTCTGGAGACCACAGTCGGAGGTGTGGGCGTAGCCTACTTGGACGAAATCTGGAATTTTGATACGTCCTATCTACAGACTGAGGCTGTTAATAGTTTTCAGAAGAGTTTGAAAAGTTTAAAAACAAATCCAAAAGCTTTCCTCATGTTCCCAAACACATGGTTATTTGGAAGCATCTCAGATTAGGAACCGAATTTTTTTAGTCGTTATCAAGATCCACTTCTTAGAAACTGCAGGTTTTTTCTGGGGCATAGAACAATTATTATGGGCCATGAGATCAATTTAGGGGGTCATGATCAGCATTGTTGAAGATAGAATAGCAAATACTGTGAACTCTGTGTGGTAAGGATAAGTACTGATATGTGAAACTTTTGTTTCAGGTGTACATATATGTATGTATGTGCGTATGTGTGTTTACAAATATCTATGTACACCTGAAATGAACGTATATAGTTCATTTTGTCTATAGAGCTATCGCCATCCACGTATGTAATGGCCACTGGATCACAATGTAGAACATACTTCCTGCTCCATGAATAAAAATGCTTGAAAAGCATTAATATTGATGAGATGTGTAGTATTATGTAGTCGCAGCCCCAGAACTCAGAGAAGGACAGAGAATGTGCTGAGTTACGTGTGTCAGTCACCAGGTAGACGTCAGGTGCTTGAGGCTGGGCTAACCGTTGGGAGAAGCCCTGGGTCTGGTAAGGAAATTATATGGACTTCGAGCTTCAAGATTTCAGAATCTGATTTTGGTAGAAGGGTTTTTTTCACCTGGTCTTGTAGCGGTATGTTTTCCATGAAGCCTGTGACCTCCTGACTGACTTCTGCCATTTGCTTGGAAGCCAACGAGGAAAGTAAACTCCCCTGAGAAAGTTATCCCCTGTCCCGGGTCTGCCTGTTTCCACCTCCATAATGTGAACTCCATGAGGTTAGGGGCCAGGCTGTGGTCTGTCTTTATTGTGCTGGATCCCCAGTGCCCAGAACAATGCCTTCCATAGAGCGGGTGCTCGGTAAATATTTGTTGAATAAATGCGTGAGACATGAGAAGGAATTTGCCAGATTAGTGGACAGTATTTACTGCACTCTAACATAAAATTGCTCATCTGGAGACGGCCTGTGAACTCTGGGGAAAGCTTGGTGACCTGGCTCTCCTGAGTGGCAAAGGAAGAGACCAGATAACTTCCTGAAGACTCCATTTATAAATGACAGAGCCCCCGGGGGGTTCTCTAGAGACTAGGAGTGGCAACTCAGTTTTCCGTTGGTCAAAGGCTTCTCTACCTCTAAAACCTTCCCTCCCGTGTGCCTCTGCCTTGTAACAAAAGTCACGCTCATGTCTGGAGCACAGTGCCTGGGGAATGGCATAGCTGATGCTACTGCGGCTCCCCTCCCCCAGGCTTTTCCTGACGGTGGCCTGCATCCCACATGCTGCTCTGAGGTGGGCAGCTCTGACCAGAGGTGGTGTCGTAGCGCTCGGGTGTATGCAGTGTGTGCAACACTGAAAATGTGGAAACAGCCTTAGGCTCTTCATTTAGTCTGTGATTGTGATTAGTTTTGCATAATGCAGTACAGACTGAGGACGACCTCCAATGCCCCATCTTAGTTGTTTCTTGTTCAGGTGGCCACACATGCCCAGAGGCATCCCCCACTTACAGATGGGTTTATAATGAAAACCTTCAGACACCACAAAACATATGACAGACTTGGGACAAACATGGCGTGTAGAATACAGGTGTAAAGGTGACTTGATGAGGGGAGGGTGGCCAAGCTCTCATTGTGGTTCAGGGCTCAGTGCCAAATGTGGCGATGGCCCCCAGCTGTTTGGTGCAGGCTAGACTCAGGGAGTCTGTAGCTCTCTGAGGTTGCTGGGGCCATCCTTGAGTGTCCGAGAGGGTGGGCATCTGGTGTTGATGAAGCATTTCAGGCAGGACCTTTATAGTCAAACTGATCACAAAGCTTAATTCCAGCTCAGCTTCTCTATGTGGTGGCTCTGTGGCCTTACGCAAGTTTCATTAACTTTCAGGCTCAGCTTTTACTCATATCTGAAAATTGGACTGGGGGGGGTCTTTAATTAAATATGACAGAATGCACACACGCATTTATTTAATTGTGTCTCCTACAGAAATCCTACTAAAAGCAGAGTAAGGGAATAAAAAGGTATAAATCAGTAAGGACAAAAAAATAAGTGAGATGACAGCAGAGGAGAGATGCCAACCAAAAGCTGGAGATTGGGAACATCGGGATGAAGGGAGTGACCTGCTTGAGCTGCACCTTAGTTCTACTAAGAGCCCGCAGGGGAGACGCGGCCAGGAAGTGAGCCGCTTGGGTGTTACAGGTTCCCCTGCAAAGGCTCTGGGGCTGCAGAGGCCAGGCACCCGGAGAGCGGTAGGTGTGGAGGCTGAGAAGAGGAAGGCTTTTTGCATATTTTACGGGGTCATTTGAGGATATACTCCACAGAAATAGTAGTGTGAACCAACAAAGAGGGCGCCGTAGGATTCAGGAAATGCGGGATTTAACCCAGGGCAGAGTAAACGTGAAGTAGGCGGTGAAGCCAAGCCATGTGAAGGCTCAGTCCCAATCAGCCGTGGTGAAGTCAGGTGATGTCTGAGACTGAGACGTCTGGGAAGGGGAATGTCCTAGCAGCACACACACGCCACTGAGTGAGAAACAGCAGAAGAACAGCGGATAGAATTAAATGCGGCTGACTCTGAGGAGCAAGACTTGGGGGCGAGGAGAGACTTGGGCGGGAATGCAGCTCTCATTAGAGGCCTTGGGGTGCTGCTGGAATGTTTAAAATTGAGCATACGTATATGAGTTACTTTGAGTAAAATATTTAAAAATTTTAGTAAGGTGATAATAATCATCATCACAACCTGGCGGGACTGTTTAAGAATTAAAGAATTACACTCTGAATAGTGGCTGATGCATATTCAACATGTCTTGGTTTTACTTACTGTATTTTAGGGTTAATTATAATTACGTTCGTGATTAATGTTAGGGACGTTAGTTCCGTCTCTTGTCGCCCCACCGCCACCCGCAAACTCTGGCCAGGTCAGCACGGTGGCTTTTGTTGAGACTACAATCCCTAGCCATTCTGCGGGAGGCCAGAGTTGACCAGCTCTTCCCCGTCCACCCCCCTCCCCCCACCCCCCCACCCCACCCCCGTGACTGTGGGCCAGAGGCGGGTTCATCTCATGCTCTATCTCCAAGGTTATTCCAGAGTCACCTAATGTACCCTGGGGCTTAGGTTCTGGGCTGGTAAAGCTACCGGCCCCCAGGGAACAGCTGGCTTTATGTCCAAACGTGTGCCTGAGCCCTTTGTGCAATCTGTGGTTTTGCTCCCAAGTAAAAATGTCCCAAAGGCAAGTCTCAAGTTCAAGAAACAGCAGCCTAGGAAGCCTTTGATAGTCACAGACACACCGATAGTCTGCTCAGCTGTGGGCTTCATTGTTGGACATTTGGTTTGTTGCTACCATTTGCTCACGGGGGCACTATTTTTGGCAGATGCACTGCACAGACTTCAGAGTTCAAGCCAGGATGTCTCATTGCTTTACCAATGCTGCAGATTTTAACATCTCCTCTTCTCTGGATTGTACAACAATTATCGTTATTATTTCACACCAGTCAAGCTCTCATGGTGGCAAGTAGCAAAATAGAAAATTATTGCAATAAATAGAAGGTGTGAGAAGATTTATGGTGTCGCTTAATCACCCGGCACTGAGGGAGCAACTGCTCTGTGCAAGGCATTGTGCTAGGCGCTGAGTCAGCTGTTGTGTAAACAGCTTTAATAATGGTTTGGTTATTACTTGACTGGCTAATTTTGTTAAGAGACAGTATATCTGTTTGCATCTTAAAGTAATGAAACACGAGATCAGACCTAAATCACAACAATGGTACTTTCCTTCCTCTCAAGAGACGTTGGAAACAAGGCAAAGAGCCGATTCCACATCTCTGCAATACGCCCTCAGCAGTTCCACTTCCCCAGTGCCGTCTATATTCTGGCATTATCTAATCTGGTTTTGAATCTTAAGCAGAAATGAATAGCCATAGCGATTATAATAATTGTATGTTAGATTTTTAGAACAGCTTTCCTTCTAAGAGCACAAGGCTCTCTGAGCCCTGCAGATGCTCCATAAGTCTGTGTGCTCCTAATAGGAAGCACGGCGAGGTCACTTCTAGATGGGCTCAACGCTGGTGTCAAGCATTGTGGACTGGACTGACTTGGGTACAGTTGGAAAAGGGCCCTCCATACCACGCCTTCTAGGAATGGACTCCTGCGGTGCTGTCTCTAGGAAAGGAATTCTATACCAATGGGATTCGATGAGTAAGAAGCCTTTTTCTTCTTTTTTTAATGACTGCTGTGTATACTGCATGTCAACCAGCAGGTGAAGACCAGGAGTACACAGTAAACACAAGCTAGAGAACAGGGAAACATAACCTCAGCGCCATCTTTTTCTTTTTTCCTCCCATGTGTCTAAACTTTAAGTGGCTAATGGCCTGGGCTATGCTACTTCCCAGGCTCAATACCTTGACTATGTTAGAGGATTTTGTTTTCATTATTATCATCTAGAAAATTTAGAGTGAGACTATCTGCACTAAGAATTGGGCTATTTCGGGAGATGCCATTTCTGTTAATTTTCTGTAAAGTTCTGCACTGTAGCTTTCCTGCTGCTTGCAGTCTGGATCTACAAAGGACCTGTGAAGTGCAGAAACGTCTACAACGGATGTAACACAAGGCTGGGTGGGGGGAGCATTACCCCTCTTTCAGTATCGCCATCTGGACTGGATTAGTGTTAATGAGTTACTTCATTCTTAAATTGATACAAAAGCATGGACACCAGCTTCTTTCTCTCCTCCCAAGAGCAACTCTCACTCCCATTGGGAAGGACTGACTTGGAAAAACATTCTCCTATAAAACAATTAGCCCGTGATTAGTAAACCAGCATTCAGTATAGTGACCCACTAGAACAAACAAACAAGTGAAAACAAGCTTCAAATGTGTGTGACACACGGCAGGACCATACCTGCTGGACTCCTGCTTGTAGATGTCAATGATGTTTTCCACTAGCAGGTTCCTCTGAAGGCCGTATATCCCGTGTCTGTCCAAAACCACTTCATGTCTACAGGACGGGCAGCGGAATCGGCCCCCCGAGGCCACAGTGGTGCCTCC
The DNA here is from genome assembly GCF_036321535.1 of Camelus dromedarius. Classification (NCBI taxonomy): domain Eukaryota; kingdom Metazoa; phylum Chordata; class Mammalia; order Artiodactyla; family Camelidae; genus Camelus; species Camelus dromedarius. The sequence goes on along the minus strand of NC_087465.1, from coordinate 9,314,253 downwards.
TCTCGTGGGCAAGTACGGGTTAGAGGCCTGTTCTTGCCAAGCAAGGAAAGAGGAGTTGAGTCATGCACAGCTAGCCTTTCTGAGACTTCCCTTCATTCTCTGTTACTACAAACGACACGAACTCCTGCTTTCAGCTTGTCGTGAGACAATCCCTTAGGGCCTTATCAGCAACTGGTCCTCAAACACGGCGCCAGCACTTACCCACGGTCAGTATCGGTGCTTTTCCACCCAATGTTTTCCTTACCAAAAGTTCCAGCCAGAAGCTCCCACCATTAATGTCTTCAACAGTAATTCACTTACAATTTTGAAACAGATTCAATTTTTCAAAAAACAAATATAATTCTTAGTATTGAAATAAAATTCGATTTGAGGGTAAGGAGGAGGCTGACAGCAAACCACAAAGTAAATCACTTAAAAAATTTTTGTTTAAACAAAGGCAACCTTATAAAGCTTTCTAGAGGAATTCACCTCAAAGTTAAGCACTTGATTCAGAGAGGAGGGGATCTTTTCCCACCCTATACTCCAAACAGACCTACCTGGAAAATGTCACTGGCGCATTTCCTACAGAGGTTATGCTGGCAGGGGAGAATGACCACGGGTTTCGTGAACATCTCTAAGCAGATGGGACAGATGAGTTGCTTCTCCAAGTTATCCATGGTCTGCTGCTCTTTGGAAAAAGACTTGTAATTCAAAGATGCACTCATCTCCTGGCCGTCCCCGTGTGCACTGCCAGGGAAAGGGTGCTCCGAGGGGTTTCTGCAAGTGATTCCTGGAAATAATTCCAAGGATTGTGTGATCAAGTGTCCTTTACGTTTCTTTCGGTGGAGGACATTGTTTCAGGCCCAGGTTCAGAGTGGTGCTGGAGCTGTTTTTAGCAGCTGCGGGCCACGTGACAGCAGGCCGACTTGTCCATATAAGCCAGTGACAAGAGGATGGACTCTGACAGGTGACAGAGAACAGGGGCCAACATTCCTGCCCCCCGGGAGCGAAGAGAGTGGGTGGGAATGAGGATTACAAACCCCATTTAGATGGGGTTGTGAAGAGAGGGAGGTGAAGCTGACAGTTGTCAACAACAAATGGAAATGTTCGTGCCGAGTCACTGAGCTGTGCCCTCTGCGAGCCACTCAGTAAGGACCTGGCTTCTCCAGCACCCGGGAGAATGTAGTCCAAGAGCCTCACTGTATAACGAATGCCATTTCTGTCTTGAAAACTTAGGAAGCGAGTCACCAAAAGTAGCACGATCACACTGTCTTAGGTGAAAACAAACAAAACATGTCTTGAATATCTTTATGCAGGTTTCACAAGGGTCATCATCAAAAAGACTTGCTTAGTGATAAATATTTCACCTTTGTGAGGGTTGTGAAATGGGGGAAGTTCCCACTTAAAAACTGATTTCAAATCTTTTCACCATAAAAATGTCCACAAAGTTAAAAAAAACATCCAAACACTAGTTGATGATCCAATTAGAAAAAAAAAAGTTGTATAATCAAACGCTAGTGGGTTCTTTTCCACATTTCTCTTCCTTTTTCTTAATCCTCTTCCATCTTGTATCCCACCACCAGGTCCACCCCACACCTAAAACATGAAGAAAATTTGACGATCTTTAAAAATTTAAATTTAGTTTGCACCAACAATCAGTAATGAGGTAGAAACTGGCCCGTGGGGTAGCAGACTCGTAATTTCATTTTGCTGTGTAGTGGGGGATAGATATCAGTGCTGTTGCCAAGGGAAGGGAAAATGGAATCCTGCTTCCATGCCTGGATTTTTTTCTGGTCTAGAATACCTACACCCCTTTGCCTTTGCCTCACTTACCAAGTTGGTTTTTTAAATGATAGTTTCCCTGGTCATTTCTGATATTCTTGGTCTGCTCTTGAATCAAAAATTTCAATTCTAGTATTCGCCAGGATTTTGTGATACAAATGTTACGTCTGTATGTCTTATTCAAATATTTAAAATCAGATCAAAAATGAAAAAGAAATACATGTCTATTTTTTATGTGATGAATTTGCCAGCTTTAGTTCTCCTTGTTTTTAAAAACCCCATACAATGAACACATTTTGTTAACATATTTTAATTACCAGTGAAGAGTAGGTCCTTGTGACTGGTTGTGGGTGCCCTTAGGGCTGTGTGCGCTGAGAGCTTATCGAGAATCTAATAAGCTCTATTAACTAATAATAAGTTATATGTATTCACAAACATTTCAGACATCTTTGGAGGATTTTGTTACTCCTTTCAATATCTATTTAGCAACTACAGTGAGGAAGGGAATTGGCAACATTTTTTTTACTGTTAACTCAGTTCACCTACGCTAGGCAGTTAATTGTGCTTATTATTACGTGGGCTATGGAGGTCTGAGCACAATATGAGAGCTATTTTGTAAGAAAAATGTGTAAGTCCCTACTGTAAAAGACCTTGCAACCTAAGAAAAAGCACTTTAATAATATACATTGTAGCCTGGCCTGTCCTTTTTAGAGGGATTCATTCTTTCGAAAAATATTTGTTGAGTGTTTATCATATATCTCCACTGTGCTCGGCTCTGGGGATTGAAAAATGAACAAGACAAGACATAGGTCATTGTCCTTAAGGAGCTCAGTCTGATCAATAGTAGAGCTAAGACTTGCATATGCAGCAGCACAGTAGGAAAAAAACTCGGTAGAGAACTGCGGAGTTCAGAGTTGGAGGACGCAGGGGGGCTCTTGGGTGCGGTGGCACTTGAAGTGGCCTGCTGAGGAGCTTGGGTGTGTAGTTAGGTGGGGCGCAGGTGAGGCCCTCTGAGACAAGGCACAGAAGCAGACAGTGAGGTGCAGGAGTGCAGGGAATGCGCAGAGCGCGCGGTGCTGTGGGCTGGAGCGTGGAGCACGCTGCTGGCACATTGGCAGGCCATGAATACCAGCTGAAGAGTTTTTAACACTTAATAAATTAGGCAACAGGAAGTCGTTGAAGGTTTCTCACAGGGACATTTCCCTGAGAGCTGCGCATTGGTTAGATTCATCTCCCACAGGTGGCTGGGACAGATTGGAGTGAAGGTGACCTGGCTAGAGACCAGATGGGAGATTGCTGCCAAGAGCCTAGGTGAAAGGCCACGACACCCTGGCACTGGGTGATGGCAGTGGGGAAGGAGAGGAGGAAATGTACTCCGGGTGGCTACGAAAATAGAGTCCACAGAGGTGACTCAGATGACCTGAGCCTGAGCAACCACAGTGAAGCACAGTGAGTCAGGACACAGGCCTGTCCAGCACCTGTGTCCACCTCGCTTGCTAATCTTAGGCAAGTGACCTTGCCCAGCTGGATTTCAGTTCTTTTATCTGTGAGTGGGGTTCATTACCTAACTTAGCAGTATTTGTAGAAAAACCATTTTGAAACAGCATACATTGTGACACTGAGAATCCCAAATTGAGTTATTTGGTGTAGAGTTGAGCCCTATCCTCTCCTCTCTTTTATTCTCTCTGCTCCTTCTTGCTCTCTGCCTTTCCTTTTGTCTCAGAACTGCCCCCAGAAGCTACTCAGGAAACTAGCAAGAATCCACAGGAAGAAGAGCCAAGTTGATGGATAAGAACCACCTTCCCCTCCTCATCCGCAATGGCCATGACTGAGCTACTTACCTTGGCTCCAAGGTCAAGGAGGCTTGGCTCCACCCTCAGCACACGCAATCTAGCCTTACCTCCCTTCCACCTTAGACTGCTAAATGATTTCTCTGAATTCACTCTTGCCTTGTGCAATCTGTTTCTCATGTGTCACTCTCTATTTAAATCCCATTAATGGTCATATTACCTCTAGGATAAAGACATTAATCCTCACTGTGATCCCTAAGTCCTGACATGATTTGGCCTCTACCTACCTCTCTGACTTAACTGTCCAATAGAAATAAGATGTGAATGTCAAATATGAAAAATATATAAGATTTTAAATTTCTAGTAGCCACATTAAAAGAGACAAACCAATGAAATTAATTTTATTAATAGTTTATTTAACCCCCAAACATAAAATTATTAATAGTTTATTTAACCCCCAAACATAAAATTATTATCATTTCAACAAATAATCAATATTTTGAATAATGAAATATCTGTGAATAGAAATAGCTTTACTTCTGTCTTTCCAACCTGGAGGTCCTTTACTTCCTTTTTCTTGCCTTATTTCACTGGCTAGAGATCCCAGAATGGACTAGCTTGCTTTTTTCCTGATGTTAAGAGGAAAGCATTCGTGCTATTAAGTATAATGTTAGCTTTGTGTTTTTCGTTGATGTCCTTTATCAGGCTGGAGAAGTTCCCTTCCCTTCCCTTGCAAGTTTGCTGACAGTTTTAAAAATCAGGGCTGAATGTTGAATTTTGTCAAATGCTTTTTCTGCATCTACTGAAATAATCATGTAGTTATTCTTCTTTAGTACTATGGTGAATTACATCGATTTTTGAATGTTGAATTAGTCTTGTATTCTTGGGAAAAAACCACTTGGTCATGATGCATTTTCCTTTTGATATATTGTTGGATTTAATTGTCTAAAATTTTATTTAAATTTTTTTGCATGTATGTTCATGAAGGACATGGGTCTGTAGTTTTCTTGTAATGTCTTTGGTTTGGGGATCAGGGTAATGCTGGCTTCATAGAATGAGTTAGACAATGCTCTCTCTTCTTCAATTTTCTGGAAGTCTGTGCACAATTGGTGTTATTTCTTCCTTAAATGTTTGGCACTGAAGGCATTTGGGCCTGGTGTTTTCTTAATGAGAGAAATAAATGAATTAATGCAGGTAAAGTAACTAGAATTGTGCTTATCTTGCAGGAGGTGTTGAAGAAATGTTAGGTGTTAATTTTTTAAAATTCATCTATATTTTCAATTAAAGATAATAAATGTTTATTGCAGAACTTGGAAAATATTTTTAAATTTTAAGGAAGAAAAAAATCATAGTACTCGTACTGTCCAAAGATCACTACTATTTAACATTTTAATGCATTGTTCACTGTTTCCTACAGATAATTTACGGTTGTTTATATTGCTGTTGTTTATATTGCTTTATACCTACTCTATTCAGTTAACATTCAATTATTAACATTTTCCATGTCAATAGAAGTTCTTAATAAATAAAATTTCAACGGCTATACCATTATATAGTCATGCCATAATTTATTTAACCATCATTTTGTACTTTTAGACTTGTTCTACTTTCCCGCACAGGAGACTCAAATACCTCTTTCACGTACTTCTGTATATATTTATATAAATGCACATACAAACCCTCAGAATATTCCCTCCAGACCTTCCTTCTATGGTGTGCTGATAACATAGATAGATAACAGCTAACGTTCATTGTGTTTGCTATGTGCCAGGCACTGTAATAAGGCCTTTGTGTGTTATACCTTAATTAAAAGTAGGTACCATTATTATCATCCCTATTTTTACAAATGAGGAAACTGAAGCACCAAGATGTTAAGCAACTTACCCAAAGTCACCCAGCTAAGCAATAGGGAAGACGAGAAAGTCTATCAGGCTTCAGAGCCCACATGGCTAACCACTGTGCAGTAGTGCCTCTCAGCTTATGCCTTTAGATTTTTTAATATGAATTCCATTCCACCTGAGTTGTTGATTCTGACATTGTTTGAGCTCTTGCCCAGCTCACCTGCTCCAAACATGTGTTCTCCACCTGGATTTGGGGTGCATTCCTTCCTATTTCTTTACTTACTATCCATTTCTTGCTCTTGTAGTTATACATGGTTTCACTGCCAGCTCCTCCAGTCAGCCAGCTAAAACACCCATCATCCCAACCAGAAATTGGGACATTTCATCTGATAAAAGGATTCTTTTTTTTTTACTTTGTAAATTTGTTTTCACAAAAATAATGATATATTTTAAGTGAATCATTATACATTCAATTCAAAGATTTTATTGAAAAGAATTTAAAATGGAGGCTGCCCTAGAAAATGAAAGAAACACCAATTTAAAAAAAGCAGGTGGTATACATGGGTCACAAAAACATGTAAGTTTCTAAAATGGACATAGGATTAAAGTATTTTCATTTGTTAATTGTAATCCCCCAAAAAAGTATTATCTCTGCCTTTGGAAGATTTATACCTTGTGTTGAGAACTGCAGTGTGGTTTTTCTGTATTCTAGTAAATTAGAATAGAGAGGATTTATTACCAGAAAAGCCTTTGTGTATATTCTGCTGAATTTCCAAAATCTTTCAGTGAGTATATTTGTGTTTGTTTTTGTCATGTCTTTGTTTAACAAAACAGACTACCCTCAAGGGCAGCGCTAGGTAGAACTTTTCTCCAATTGTGGTCTCTAGTTAACTCTCCACAGTTACTATCCAGGAGGAAAATGGCATTAGGATTCTCGTCCAGCAATAAGCCTCTGGGCCTTTCCCACTTCCTCACCTCTCCTCAGGTACCCCTACCTTTATCATACCCATCTGGGATCTGCCAAGAGCCGGGCACACCACTGTATGCAGTTTAAATGGACCAGAATAGTCCTCGCCGCCTTGGCTCAACATAAGTTCAAAGTAGTCAGCTTCCTTTTCCAAGTTCTGTTTTTCATTTTGCTTTTCTGTCAAGTTTCTCCTAACTATGGGCAGTTTAAACTCAGATATGTCCCTGTAAGTGCAACCATTAGTTACAAATCACAAAGGAGTCAGTGTCGACAGATGTGACTGCAATCTGTCGCTATTTTTGGAAAGAAAAAGAACCAATTTCGTGAACTTCCCAAAGTAAATGGGTCTAAAATTTTAAAGTTAGAAAAATTAATCCTGCTAGCACCCGTTATCCCTTGTCTGGGTAGTTTCAAGAGCGGTAACCTCAAGCTCGCTTAACGTCTCACTTGGCCCAATAGCCAACTTGCAGCTCTAGTTCGAGCTGAGTGAGAATCGAAAGAAAAAGTACCACGAAAGACCAAGAGAAAAACTGGAGGATGCGGGCATCGATCCCGCTACCTCTCGCATGCTAAGCGAGCGCTCTACCATTTGAGCTAATCCCCCACCGCTGGGCACGGCTGGTTATCGCTTCCTCTAGAGAGAGGTCATGGCATTTGGCAGTGAAGATAAATATTGTTGACCGCATTCTTGATCTTGTCTAGTACCTAAAATCAAAGTAACAAAATGTAAGCTCTCCTTCGAGCCGGAATCGAACCAGCGACCTAAGGATGGCCGCGGACTAGCGTCTACAGTCCTCCGCTCTACCAGCTGAGCTATCGAAGGGAGCGAGAAGAGAGCTCGCCATCTTAGCTTCATAACGTTTGGTCATTTCTAGGTTTCGTGTGTTTCCTACCGAGTTCCCTTTGTAATTCCCGGGTTCTCTGAGCGCAAGATCCTCCTCGCGGACCTCCCACCTCCCACGGCAGCCGCAGCGAGGACTTGCGCCGCCGACCCTGCCGACCCTGCCTGGGCTCTGAGGAGAAGGTCCGGGGCCTGGCCCCGGGGAGCAGCCGTTGGCTCGAGACGCCGCCTGTTCGCCGTGGCTTTCTCTGTGTGACTCTGAGGCTCGGAAAAGGCCAAAGGCGCTTTAGAATTCAGTAAAAGGCCGCGACCCGGCAGCCGCCCGGCCGAGCGCAGACTTGGACCTCTCATCCCCACTCCCGGGACTTGCAAAAGGTTTCACAGCGAGGAAGCTGACAGAGGCCAAAACTGGAGCGAAAGTGCAAGAGCTTCCAGCTGTTCTTTGGAACGTGAGGTGTTATAGAGAAGGATACTTGTGGAAAAGATACCCATGGAAAGGATCATAAATCATATGAAGTTGAAAAACAAAAAAGCTTGTCTCCTTCGAGCCGGAGTCGAACCAGCGACCTAAGGATGACTTCCAGTCAGTGTCAACTACAGTCCTCCGCTCTACCAGCTGAGCTATCGAAGGGACGGGTAGAGCTCGCGCGCCCCCGAGATTCAGTACATAAGAACCAGAGCGCGCTCGACAATTAGCCAGGGATCAAATTGAGCATGCGTAGTGGAGGGAGCGGGGCGCGAAGGGAGGCTGTGCGGGGGTGGTGTTTTACGCGTGCGCAGAAAGACAACCCGGCTGTGGCTTGGGGGAACCTAACTAAACTAGGGCGGGAAAGACTGAGAGACACCGACGAACGACCGCGTTCCTGTCGCGCTTTTTCTTTACTACCCTGTGTTAGAGGAATTACTGTCGAGTGTGAATTCACTACTCTGTAATCTTTATTTCCCCTCAGATCTCTCCTTGTGTGGGCTGGTGGTGCCACGGGTAATCGTCAGACCACGAACCAGAGGATTGTAGGTCCAATTCCCTTCTGTTTCAAAGTTTTTGTCACCTGTTTCCAAAATTAGAGATTTCTACTTCCTCTGGTTTCTCCAAAGCACAAATGCCCAGAGAAATTTACCGCACTTCGAGGGCGGAGGGCTGTGGCCCCTGGTTTCCAGGGCCGCGCTGTCGAACTTTGCAGATGTTGGGAAGTTCGGGAGCGCTGACAGGTCGCGGTAGGCCGGGCCTGGAGGACGGCTCGGGGTGAGGCGAGGAAAGGAGGGGCGGTTCTCAGCGGCTCCAGGTCGGCAGCCGGGGGAGGGAGCCCCAAAGTCAAGCCCTCTGTTCCAAAAGGGAGCTGGTTAACATCCCGGGGCTGCTTCTCCCGCGGCTTGTGGGGGCCTGTAAGCTCCTGCAGTTACTCAGGTACTAAACTACCTCCACTCTTTCCGACAACAGAGAGGGAAAAAAAAAAATGTTACGAGGTCTTTTTGAGCTCCTTCCTGTTGTACATTTCATTTAACAAAGGTATTGAGCTCCTCCTTGGCTGTCAGCAGCGCGAAAAAACCATCTAAGGCTTTGGTTTCTGCCCTCAAGGGCCTTTTAACCAAGTAGCTATAGTACTGGTTTGAGCTGAGTTTTTATTTTGCAGTTATTAGTCTTATTTGTTGAAAGGAGTTTAGAATAAGCCTCCTCAAGTAGGGTAGCAATTCCCCAAGTAGAAGTTTTAATGAAATGAGAAGATGCGTTAAGGAAGAGAAAGAGTGAAGTTAGGGAAAAGAGCCAGTTAAGTGGGAAGGCGGCTGCCTTAAGGCTTCACAAACATGATTAGAGGAGTTAAACAGTTAGGGGGTGGGGTCAAGCACAGGCTATTTGAATAAAATGATGATGGGTTTTATTTTTGTTTCCTAGGGAGCATTTTGTCATTTTTTTTAAAACGCAACAAACTGATAGCTCTTTAAAGTTATATCGTGTTTCTGAGAGTTAAAAAAATAATCTCTGTGAGAAGTTGGGGAGATATGTCGCACCCCTCCTCCCAAGTTTATGGAAAGAAACTTGTAAGTTAGAGGAAAGGGCCTCCATCTTGTTTGTACCTTCGCATTTTATGAGGGTGGCAAGTAAGGCTTTTATGATCTGCAGAGGTCACTGTCATGTGCACTTCGGCAGGAACCCTGGCCCCTTTGGTGTAACCCCTTCCTCTCCCACAACAGCCAGCCTGACCAGAGTGATGCGTTCCAAAAGGATCAGGATGTTTCATGATTTCTGTCTCTGTTACTTGTGATAGAAATTCACACAGAGCTAATGTAAGCAAAAGATACTTGTTATGATGTTACAGGGGTGTCCCAAAGAAACCATGGAGGAAACGTAACTAGGCTTCCTTATGATTTTCCTCAGTGCTTCTCAGCTCCTCTCTATGCTTCTCTAGCATGCTGCTAGCCAGCCCCCCACCCTAAAAGTTACTGTTGTCTATTGTTGAGGATTGAACATCACCCCCCCCTTTCGGATATTTAAAACCTAATATATTAGGAGGTGGAGCCTATGGGGAGGTGATACGGTCGTAAGGGCAGAGCGCTTATGAATGGGAATAGTGCCCTTGTGAAAGAGGCCTCAGAGAGATCCGCCTCTCTTCCAGTCTTGTGAGGATACAGTGAGTTGGGCACACGTGATTGCGCCCCTCCTTGAGATCTCAGTGAAAGATAATAAAAATACACAAAAAGAAAAGTTCTTTTGCCCCCTGGAAAACAAAGTAGGTACAGTCAGCAAACCTGAACTTTTAAATGATTTCTGTGATGGGGAAAGCAAATTAAATTGTATGGACATTGTCAGCCAAGGGAGGCTGAAGAGGTATTTGACGAGGTGAGCTGCCCAACTGGAAAAATGCACAAGGCGCCGACATGGAGCAAAACAGCACTTTATTGCAGTACAAGTGGGTAGCGCCGGTGCCCAGGTGTATGCACTTGTCCTTTTATAATGCTAGTGGCGCATGCGCAGTGTTCATAATGCTGACTCACGCTACTGGCGCATGCGTACATTTACCTCTGACCAGGTGCAAGCTATTGTGAACTTTGGCCTGAGCCCCACTTAAGGCTGCCGACAGACACATAGGCCAGAATCGAGAAAAATTGCAGCTGGGAGTATGTATCCTAGAAGCTTTCAGAAACAAAACCATATTCCCCAGGGAGACCCCAAGAGGTTCTAGGCACCGAGGCAGCAGCTCACAGGTCAGAGGCTCACGACATTATGCAGATGCGTCTGTATTTGCCCACAGCTGGAGCTACCTGGAGAACTGCTTAAGCAAAGTAGGTTTGCCAGGGGAATACAGGGCTGCGGAGAGAGGCAGAGTAAAACCTAATAATAAGAGACATGGTAAGAAAGAAAGGCTACCTCTTCACCACTCTCAGGGTCTCTGAGTCCCTCGTTAAGTTGGCAGTTTGGGGCTTCTTGGGCTAGCACCATGTAAATGAAAAACCCTACTTAGCCGCAGGACCCAGCCACTTTACAAATACAAGTCAGTATTGTCCTTGATTCATGAATATGAACATATGTCTACCAGACATTGGAGAGGAAACAAAAGCAGCTTAAAAAAAGAAACTCCTAGGTGAAAAAAAAAAAAAAATAACTGACCCGGGAGGAAACAGAGATAATGCAAGGAATAGTACAGAACTGCTTTTTAAAATGCTGATATCTTCAGGGGCATCCAAGAGGATACCTAAGAAATAAAATAAAAATAAACATTAAACAAAATGAAAATAAAAAAAGCAGAACAAGGTGATATTAAAAGGAGCGACAACAGAACAATTGTTTTCTGGAAAACTAAAAAAGCGTGATTGCTAAGGTGAAAAGTTAAATTTCCTAGTATGCTATATATTGAATTTAAAAAATAAATTCCATGCTAAACTGTTGAAATTAATTTTATAGAAAGCTGTTTTGCTAATAAGTGAATCAATATATAGACAATACTTTTCATTGCCTGAGGGCTTTCATTTATGACTTTTATAAAGCTAAGCTAGGTTAGCTTTAAAATACTGCTTTTTGCAATTATAATAAATAATTCTGAAAATGCCAGTTTAGTAAATACTTAATGTATATACATGACCAAATAGATCGTTCTAAAATAAAAAATTTAAGAAAATGTTGGAATTTCATTGCCAAAGTGAATATCTGTACTAAAAATGTCCCCCAATTTTTCTCCCCCAGAAGAGAAAGTGTATTGTGGATGAAACTTTGAGTGGAGATAAATCTGGACAACATCTCAGGAGTGGGAGATATTGGGTACCAGAGCAGATTGCTTAGAAGTAAGAAGAAAAGAAACCCTCCCCAGGTATGATCTCTCTCCCTGGCCCTGGGAATAAGGATGTGCCTGGTGGACTTTCAGGCATTGGAGAAGCTGATAATCAGATTTTCTGCTGTTAGAAAGCTCAATTGGTAGCCCAGCAGTGAGCAGAATGTGTTAACAGCTGTCCTGTGACTACTGATTTGATTCTAGGGATTTTGTTTCGCTTCTTGGGGACAGCCCTGGAACAGCATGAAAATTCCAGAAAGTTGTATCACACTTACCCCTTCACTTGGCACTGAGCATGTGAAGGTCTTCTTTTGGAGAAGGACTTTTCTCAGAAATGAGGATATATATTGTGAGAATCAATCAACAGCTATGTATTGGTTTCCTACTTTGTTTTTAGCACCATGCGAAATACAGTTGTAAAGTCTGACTCTAAGATGTAGTTCCAGAAATCACTGCTAATTTGAGCCAACTGCTAATTTTACAGAAACTAGTTAAACATGAGTTAATCTAAATTTCTGGCCCTTTGTGGTCTAGAACTGCTCAGGAATAATATGAAAATGAATGTTACTTAAGTGTTTAGGAGGGCTGGAAGAAGTGCAGTTTTGGAGAGGAGGACTTGTGTTTCCTTAATAAAGGTCTTTCTCTGTTGGGAGGACTGTTATCCTGGAAATGGACATTTGCCTTCATATCAGTAAGGAGTAAGGGGTGACAGGCTGCTGAAATTCTTTAAAAAGATAACTAATTGGGTTAGAGGTTTGATTAAGTGCCAAGGTAACATATTAATTTTTGCTATTTGTATGCTAAGGCTTCCTAAAAACTAAGGATTCTAGCAGCTTTTGCATTTCTAGCAGGTAAGGATTTCTTTATTCTATGACACAGGTTAAAATTTTTCTCATATAACAAATATTTCCCAACCATCTATCATGTGTCAGGCACTGTTTTAAGCCCGGGGATTGAGGACACAAAACAGACAAAAACCTTTGCGTTTGTGAGGTGGGAGAAAGATAAAAAGTATGTTCATCAAAGGTACTAAGGATAAAAAGTAGAGAATAGGAAGCGTGAGGTAGGGGATGTTACAGTCCTAGGCAGGGTGGTCTGGGAAAGCCTACAGAGAGGTGACATTTGAGAAAAGATCTGTGGCAAGTTTCCTGATTGTATGTTCTAAATTAATGTAATTTGACTCAGAGCTGTAGTTTAATGAGGTAGTGAGAAATTTCACCTCCTAGATTTTGAGAGTCTCTCCCCTTCTTAGGGTTGCAAAGTGTCTGTAGGGATTATGTCTTTGTCCCCCAAGTGAGTTTTGAGCCCTTCAGATTGCTCCAGCCTGGGTCCTGAGGTTTCGGTATCCAGCCCTGTGTGGTTCCTTTGATGGGCCAGATGTGGGCACAGGAATCTTTCCTTATGTCTACAAAGCCATTACTTTATTTTGTCACCCGAGCATCCAATTGCTAGCTCATCAGAGGCTCTCCCCGGAGGGGACACAAGTCTGGGCTACTCTTGGAACTCCCCCCAAATCTCTCAAACCCAGCTTTAGTCTAGAGGCCCCTCATGATGGGGGTACTTCTCTTCAGCAAGGGTGTGACCTTTTTAAGATAAAGCAGAAGAGTTTTTGTTCCTTTGAGTAAGTTTCCTAAAGCACTAAGAAAGAAATTAATGTCTAATACATTATCTTGCCATACATTCAAATAAATGTAGTCACTATAAATTATTTATATTTGTCAATACACTCAGAGAAGTGAATGAAAAATACTTTTGTTCCTCCTGTGCCTATTAGCATTATGATTATTTGCACTTGAGGCTGGAGAGAAGACATTCCTTTAATAAATAATATGCTATTGCCCAGACTATTTCTCTCTCTCTCCGCCGCCACCAGTGGAAGTAGATTGCCAGTAGTTCAGTTTATCTAAAAGTCCTAGTAAATATGAAGGTAGAGAGTTGACAGTGGTGATCAGTGAGATTAGGAGACTAAAACAGAGAAATGAGGGTCAAATGTAAGAACAGTAGAAGTGGGAGAAGGGAGGAGGACAGGGAAGGAGATGGATACTGAGAAACAAGGAAGAGAAGGGACAAAGAAGAAAATAAGAGATACAGGATGAGGGAGTGAAATATAAAATAAGGAGTAAGAAGGACAATGAAGAAGCAAGTGAGGAGCACTGATTCAGTATTACAGTTCTGGAGGTCAGAAGTTAGACCTGGGTGTCATTGGGCTGAAACAAGGTGTTGGTAGAGCTATGTTTCTTTCTGAATGCTCTAGAGGAGAACCCATTTCCTTGAGTTTTCTAGCTTTTAGAGGCTGCCTGCATACCTTTGTTCACGGCCCTTTCCCTCTTCCGTCTTTAAAGCATATGTTTGATCATCCTCTGATCTTCAGTTGCATCTCTCTGATCATTCTTCTGTAGTCACACCTCTCTCTCCATAGTCAGGAAAGGCTCTCCATTTATAAGGACCAGAGTGATTAGATTGGGCCCATTTGGATAATCCAGGATAACCTTCCTATCTCAAGGTCGTTATTAATGACATCTGCAGTCCTTTTTGCCATGAAAGGTGATGTATTCATGGCTTCCGGGAGTTAGGGCAGGCACATCTTGGGGGGCCCTTACTGTGCCTGTTATCACAGGGCTCATTCAGCCGTAAGTGGCACCCTTTCTATGGGTCAGAGGATGAGGCAGTGCGTTACCAGGTAAGTGTATTTCCAAGCTAGGCCATGCCAAATGTGTTTCTGTCTGTATACCATTGGAAATGTAGAATAGAATGTCATTTATGCTCAAAGAAATAATATATGTGTATTCTGGTAAATAAAAATTCATATATATTTTTTATTATCTTCTAATGTAAGACAACAAAAAAATAAATGGATGACCTATGAAACCTCGTATGAAATCCCCTGCTCTAATCGCCTGGAGGCCAGGATTAGGTCCTGAGCCACTGAAGTGGGAAGTTTGTTTAACCCTGCGTTAACCAGGGCCATGCAACCATTGCTGAGGATCATGGTCAGCATATCTCTTCTTTCCTTGATGCTTCTCTGCTAAAATGCTTGTGGATTCAGAACAACAGCAGGTGATTCCAGATGGCAACTCCTGCTGACTCCCATATGATTCTTACCTGTCCCCTCCTCAGATGGAGAGTTGATCCTTGTTTCTATGTAGCTAAGAGGCATTCGGTAGAGTTCATTCCCTCACTCATAGACATCCATGTGCTTGGATTTGCCACATATCATTGTGACTGGAAACTAGCCCTATGTGGGAAACATTGGCTAGAACCCCTCCAGGAATTTAATTCCACCATCTGATTCTGATTCTAATTCATGTCCTGTTCTCACTGTAACCACTCTTTTATCAGCTCTCTGGGAAAGCTGGGAGTAGAAGTAAAAAATTCTATGTGAGAAAGAAAAATGAGATCTAATGAGGTCTGAGAGAGAAAAGATGAGCTTTGTGATTTGCAGGTTGCTATTCAAAAACAGGATTCAAGTTTTGCTTAGAGTCCTCAGGAAGGACATGTAGTGGCTCAAATTATCCAGATGTGGGGCTTTTATCTCATTGTTCCCTTCAAATGGAAAGTACTACTCATTTGTTAAGTACAGAGTTCTGGGCACTTGCTGGTCACTGGGGCTGTTACTATTGGATATCTTAATGGTTCTTGTTGGGTAAGACAGTTTATGTACGTAAGAAGTCACATTACCTTTGTCTATGTTATCAACATATACAGACTCGTGTAAAACCACCTTACACTTCTTAAACACTTGACTCTTCACAGTTCTTTCACCTAAACTATTTCACCTGGCCTTGCAGCAATTTGGAAGGTGGACAGAGCAGGTATGAAAACGGAGTCATAGGGAGATTAGCCATTTTATTCTTGTCTCGCTTGGTCCCAGGGCTAGTTTGTGAGAGCTTAAATTAGAACCAGGTTCTTAATTCTCAAACCAGGGCTCTTTCTATTTGATTATGTTGATTAAAGAAAAATTCCAGAAACTCAAGAGTTAGGGCAGAGTTTTAATACTGTCACACTGTCAGAGCTGTAACACCAATTCTCACTTACAATGTATATTTAGCCTTAATTAACTTGGTGGTGGGGAAGAGTAAGAAACAAAGAGAAAAGGAAATGGCATTTCATGCAATATTATATAAAAACATAAGATCTTGAAAAATGCAGTATTACATAAAGAACTAAGGAAGACCTGAAAAAAAAACAAACACAAATAGTAAGCAGCATTTTCTACCACATAATGAATATAAGAATCAAACAAGTAAATGCAGAGATGACCTCCAAGCATAAATGTTTAACATTCGCAGAGCTTAGCATACTCTGGTCAGTGTTATTAATCCCACTGAAAATGGGGTGAGTGATATGCCTTTAAATTTAATTTTAGGCTGTAGAATTTAGAATTCTATCCTTTACCTTATGTGTTTCTTTTCCTTAGTCTCACTAAGCGTTTTTTAAAAAAATTATTTTTACTTAAGAATGTTTAACACATTGTTTGGGGCTGGTTTGGGTGATTTTCTGGATCATTTATAACATTTAACGAGGTTGAAGTTTTGTTTTTGTTTTTGTTCTTATGCCAATCTAAAGTATACAAAAAACTTCTTTCTTCCTGGTTTTATTTGTCAGTTTTCAGTGAATGACAATTTTTAATCTTTGAAAAATATACTTTAAAATTATGTGATTTATCTTTTTTACCTAATAATTTCTTCCTGCTTCTTGAACTCTTTCTGTAGCCATGTTGAATATGAGCAGGAAAAATCTCCACACACACACACAAATTTCTCTTAAATTCTCATCTGTGTTTTACTGATGATTTGTAATGGCAGATATGAACACTGCATTTAGTTAAATAATAGGTGAAAAATGGCTTCTGTTTTGGAATACTACTTTAGTCTAAAGAATGAGGTCTGGCTCAGATAAAGGGCAGGTTCAAAAGCCTGTCCAATACCACTGTCTTACCTCATGCAATGAGCATAAAACAACTCTTCAGGCCTTTATTCATCAAAATGGAATGTGTTTCTGTTAGGAATTCTACTGAGAGAGTAAATCTGCGTACTGAGAAAATTGTGTAGCAATCATATTTCCTTAACCTAAAAATAAAATACAAACGTGGAAAAGTTCACAGTATTTCATGTCCCCTACCCTCCCCCATCGAGACCACCTGGAGACACGGCTGAACCAAGAGGAAGTACTGTGGACCCTCAATGAGCTCAATATTAAGAGTCTGTACAATAACTTCGAGGTCCTTCTCTGATTAACTGTGTTTTCTCATTTGCTTTTGTAGGCTGGAGAACAACTGGAAAGTCCATATCTAAAAATAAACAAAGCAAACCAATAAACACCCTCTAATGTTACATTTCCTCAGTGAGGTGAGTGGTAGATATTTTTGTTGAAATGATGATTGGCAAATCAATTTAATTCCTAAGATATTGAGGATCCTACCCTTTAAAGGACTTCAAAGGGAGGATACACTGTCTTTACTCTTCATTTAAATTCTGTCAGTTATAGAATTATAAAACCAAATCTCTAAACCCATCTTTCACCTTGAGGCAGTTGCTAAACCTGGTAAACTTGAGCCTTAGTTTTCACCATCTTGTGGGGATGAAGACTGGGCCACCACATGTCATAAAGACTATTGTGTATATCTATATGAAAAATACCTCCCAGAGCTGTGCAGGACAATTGCATATATAGCCCTGGTTGGAAGAGAAGTCAAAACTCTGCATGCCAAGAAGAGAAGCCTTAAGGAAACCAATCCTGTGACACCTTGATCTTTGACTTCTAACTTCCAGAATTCTAAGAGAGTAAATTTCTGGTTTTCAAGTCACCCAGTTTGTAGTGCTTTGTTACAGCAGCCCTGAAATACTAATAACAGACAACAAATTAACTTTACTTAGTGATCAGACATGGAACAGTGAACCTAACAAATGTAAAATGTACTGTTTTGAAGCAATGTGGAACATTTGTAAAATTGATTAAGTTCTAGCCTATAAAGCAAGCCTGAAGACATTTCAAAGTGTTATTTTATGCTGTCCGCATTCTCTAATCACAGTGCAGTTCAGTTAGATATAAATAAAAATAAAGAACCTGAAAACCCCCACAGGTTTACAAATTAACACACATACAGGCCTAACTTAAAAATTAAAGAAAAAAGTCATAATGGCAATTAGAAACATTTAGAACTCAGATTATTAGAACATATATATGTATATGTTTGTATATGAAGCCAAACTGGTACTTATTGGAAAATTTATAGCCTTAATAACTTGGTATCAGAAAAGAAAAAGGGCTGAAAATTGAGCAGTATATAAATTAAGTTAGAAAATTAACAGCAGAGTAAATTAAGACAAATAATAAAGAACAGAAATTAATTAAGTAGAAAGAATATACAAGAGAATCAGTAAAACCAAAACTTTGAGAGAAGAATAAAAATTTCAAATACCTGGTGACAACGGCTAAAAAAGCAGAAATAACCAATATAAGGAATGGAAAATGGGACAATAATTCAGATACTGTAGTGCATGGAAGGTAATAAGAGGAAATTTTGAAGAACTAATTTTATTAATAAAGAAGAAAGGAAACCTAAATGACCTATAAACATTAAATATATTGAATCAATAATTTAAAATTTATACAAAAAGACATTAGCCCAGAAAGTTTTACAAAATCCTGTGGAAAGAAATAAATCCAGTAATATACAAACTCTTCAAGAAGAGTTTAAAAAGGAACACTTCCTAATTTATTTCATGAGGCATAATCTTGATATAGAACCCATAAGGAATATTTGAGAAAGGAAAATTATAGGCCAATATGACTCATTAAAATAGTAGAAACATCTAAAACAAAATATTAGCAAACCCATTTCACCAAAAAGTAAATTATTTGATACATTATGACTACATTGGGTTTATTTCAGGATTTTAAGATTGTTTTAACATTAACCAATTCATACAGTTCTTCACATGAACAATTTAAAGGAGAAAAATCATGACCATCTCAATTGATGAAGAAAAAGTATTTGTTCTACCAAATTAGTAATAGAAGACAACTTTCTTAACCTGATCAAAAACCTACAGCAAACTTCATAATCATGGCGCAATCTTGAAAGCATCTTGTCTTCAACATTTTACTGGCAGTCTCAACAAACAGAGAGGCAGGGAATAGGATAAAAAATGATAAGGGAAGGGAAAGAAGAATCAAAACTATCACTATTCACAAATGATATAAACTGATATATAGAAACCCTAAAGAATTTATAGATAAATAATTAGAAATAGAGAGTTAAGCTAATTTCTTGGATTCGAAGTCATTTTTTAAAAGTACATTTATATATACCAAAAAACCAAGTAGAAAACTAATATATAATAATTTATTTATAATTATATGAAAATGGATAATGTATTTGGAATAAATGTAACCAAAGATATATAAAATATATCTTTACTGAAAACCAATGAAGGAAACCTAAATAAATGGAGATGTATACAGTGTCACACGTTAGAGGACTCACATTCTTAAAGATGTCAATTCTTCGTAATTTATCTACAGAGTCACTGCAATTCTAATCTAGATCCCAAATATTTTGTTTAAACAAATTTTGTGAAGAACTTGACAAAGCTTATTCTAAAATTTGGAAAAATTATGGAAAAGCGAAATAATTTCCATAAAATTATGGGAAAGCAAAAGCAAAATAATATGTGAGACTCTCCTAAAGAACAAATTAGGATGACTTGCTTAGACAGTATTATGAATTGTTATAAATTAAATGGACCTAGTGTTGCATACAGATAGACAGAATAACCAGTGGATCAGAACAGAAAGCCTAGAAACTGTTCCATATATATATTAAAACTTAATGTATGTCAAAACCAAGACTAGAAATCAATGTACTGAGACAATTTGTTTTCTATATGGAAAAAAAATGAAATTGGAACCCTACATCATATCACTTGCAAAAATCAGTCCCAGGTTATTAAACATGTAAATGTGAAAAGCAAAACCATCAAACTTTGAGAAGACTATATGGGAGAACACCTTTATATCCTTGAGATAGGGAAAGATTTCTTAGTCAAAACAAAAAAATCACTAACCATAAAGGCAAAGATTGACATTTTGACTACATTAAAATTAAGAATTTTTATGAGACATTTTTATGAAAATTAAGAATCTTATCAAGAGACACCATAAAGTGTGAAACACTAAGTCACAAACTGGGAAAATATATTTTAAACAAACATAATCAATACCCAAATATTAAAAAAAAAAAAACAAAGAGAAAAGCAGATGATATAATAAAAACCCAAATGACCAGTAAGATTATGAAAAGATATTCAACTTTACTAGTAATCAAGAAGATAAAAATTAGAACCACCATGGTTTACCATATCCCATCCACCAGCTTGCCACACATTTACAGTCTGGTGATGTCAAGCATTGGCAAGGATGTGAAGCAAGAGGAACTCTCATTAGCTAACAGAAATTAGTGCAACAATTTGGGAAACAACTTGGTGTTATCTCATAACTTGTAGATGCATACCTTTTGACTAAGATATTCCACTCTTATGTATATACCCAGAAAACTCTAGCACTCATTCACCAGGAGACATTCATAGTAAGAACATTCATAATAGTACTGTTTGTAATGGCAAAAAGTGGAAACTACCCAAATAGCCATTAGCAGTAGAATGGGTAAATAAATTATGGGATGTTCTCACACAAGAGTATTATACAACAGTGAAAATAAATGAAAGACAATCACAATACAAATGAATTCCAGAAATGTGATGCTGAGTTTAAAAAAGGAAGTTGAAGGATAATTGTTGAGTATAAGTCTATTCATTTAAAGCTCAAAAATGCAAAAGCAAGCATTACTAGGAATATAAATATATATAGTTATAATACTAAAAAGAATAGTGAGAAAATGATTATACACTACAGTAGTCAAGATGTGGGTGGAAACAACCAAAGTGTTCATCAACAGGTGAATAGATGAAGAAAATGTAGTGTATGTGTGCAATGAAATATTGTTCAGCCATAAAAAAGAAGGAAATCCTGCCATTTGTGACAACGTGGCTGGACTCTGAGTGCATTAGGCTAAGTGAAGTAAGTCAGACAAAGACAAATACTGTATTATCTCACTTATATATGAATCTGAAAAAACAAAAGCAAAAACAACTCACACTCATAGCAAAAGAGTTCAGATTTTTGGTTACCAGAGGCAGAGAGTGGGGGGACAAGGAATTGGATGAATGTGGTTAAAAGGTACAAACTTCCAGTTATAAGATAAATAAGTACTGGGGACATAATATACAATATGATGATTATAGATAACACTGCTGTATGGTATATTTAAAAGTTGCTAAAAGAGTAAATCCTGAAAGTTCTCATCACAAGGTAAAAAACATTTTTTCCTTTTTTTTTATATTTATATGAGATGATAGATGTTAACTAAACTTATTGTGGTGATCATTTCACAGTATATGTAAGTCAAGTCATTTTGCCGTACACTTTAAACTTACACAGTGCTTTATGTCAATTAAATATCTCAATAAAACTGAAAGAAAAGAAGGAAAATGATTACAAATGATTTAAGATAGAAATTACCTCTAAATTGGGAACAGCAAGCAAAGAACTTAAAGGTAATGGTAGTAGTCAAGTCATAGTATTTGTCTTTATTTAATAAAGAAAAACAATAACAGATAAAGTAGTTAAGTGAATTACCCCCAAACCTCAACCAGTAACCAAAACAGTTGGGGCTGACTCCAAAGCCCTTCTCTGTCTTAGTCACTAGCAGTGTACTGCTCCTGAGGTGGCTGGCATAAAAGGCTTTTAATCAACTTTCCCATTTCCCCACACTCTGTGAATACCGATGCTTTGATTAGTCCTGTGGTTCCCTCCACTCCCTGCCATGGTGAATTTGTAGGGAACAAAAAACCTCCTCCTTTTCTGAAGAAAGGGCACGTATTTTCTTTTTGTAGTCAAATCTTCGTGTACCCCTCTCCTCTACTTTATGTATTTTTAATTGAGGTAAGATTCATATAACATAAAATTAACCTTTTTAAAGTGAACAATTTATAAACAATGTACTAAATGTACAACTCACTACCTCAATCTGGTTGCAAAACATTTCCCCAAAAGGAGACCCAGTACCCACTGGGCAGTTTCTCCCTGTTCTTCCTTCCCCCTAAGGCCTGACAACCACCGATATGCTTTCTGCCTCTATGAATTTACCTGTTCTGGATATTTCATGGAAATGAAATCATACAGTATTTGTCCTTTTGTGTCTGGCTTCTTTCACTTAGCATAATGTTTCCAGGCTCCTCCACACTGTAGTATGTATCAGGACTTCATTCCTTTTATGGCTGAATAATATTTCACCTCTCCTCTTCCTTTTTGCACTTTTGCTCTGTTGAGAGGAACTCCTGGGTTTTCCTCAACTCCCTTGCCCCCCTGCCTAGTTAAATCCTACTGCTCTTGCTCTTGTCTAGCAAACCATCCAGGGTTCCAGCTGCTTTCCATCTACCATATTTCACTTTGACTGTATGAGTCCTTGTGTGAGTATATCCCAGTTTGGGGTTATTTGCAGATATGATCTATGTACAACTTCTGCCTCCTTCAATTTCTTAATAACACTATTCAGTAGAACAGCCTAATGTGTCTATACCTGCCTTGCCTGGCATCTAGAACACCATTTTCCATGTTATCCTCAGGATATTGGGAAATACTGTGCCAAATGCTGTGCTGCTATCAAGGTTCCTTCCTTCTGGAGGAATTTCCATAGTCTCCTACCCCTTAACTCCTCCTCATTCTTTGAGTTTTCAGCTTTAAATGTTTCTTCCTCTGGGAGGCTGTCCTCACCTACATCCAGGTCAGGCCTCCCTAGTGTTCCTAGCACCGACCTTGTGCTTCTCCTTTGGCAGACTTATACCTGAAAATTAACTAGCTCATTGTATGGTTATTTGTTTGATACTTGTCTTCCCATCTTCTCTGCCAGACTATAAGGTCCAAGACAGCAGGGACCATGTCTTTCTTTTCTCTAGCCCCTAGCATAGTCTCAGGAAAATATTAAGTGATCAATAAATGTTTGCTGTTAAAAGACTATCTTGATAAATCTTGTTCACTAAACCTTGGCAGGCAAAAATCAAAGAAACTTTGGGTCCATTTTGAGCTACTTTTGGGGTAGTATTCTGAGCTGTTCACTGGTCCTGCTCTCCTGGCCCAGGGTCTTGATGATGCTTACTTGATATTTTCATATAAAGCAGCAGCAAAGGGCTCTGGATTGATTTCAAGAATTGTTTTCCATTAATTATTTTTAGAAATCAGTTCCTTTTTATTTGAGGGGTTTGGGTAGGAAGAAGATTGAGTGGGGGTTGGTGAAAAGAGGAAGGATGAATTTAATCTCTTCCTTTGTGCCTTTTTTTTCTGGGCAGTAAAGTGTGATGAATGCTGAACAGCACATGTAATAAATGTCTCAATATCTTGGTTGAGAGCGAGTCTAATTACAAGCCATATGGCCTCTTCAGCTTAGTGGCTGTGAATTTATTTGGGTTTCATCCAGGTGAGTAGCAAGAAGAGTTAAGCAATCAACAGATTTTTCTATGCATTGAATTTCACATTTTTGGATCCAAGGTCAATGCTGTAAAATCTTCTCTCTTAGATACTTTATTCCCTCTCCTTCAAAAAAAATGGAGAAATCATGACTCCATAAGAAATTTTGAGGGTTTAACTGGGAGTTTTCAGTTCACTGCTTTCAGCTTTGAAAAAAGAAATTGAATTTATTTGTTGTATTTTTGGTTTGCTTTACCAGAGTGTTCAGAGATAACAGGTTCCCATTTATGCTCTTGCTTTTGAAACTTGTTTCTCTGTCTCCCTTACAAACACACACACACACACACACACACACACACACACACAGAGAATGGGGTTCTATCTCAAGATGGTCTCTAAAGCCCTGTTGGCTGGTAGAATTCTGACTTCATCGTGGCCTTCATCCAACAGAGGAGTATAGGGTCTAAATGAGCTTGTTTTAAATGTAACACTCAAGATTTCACAAAGTGGAACTTCTAATTTGTGAACATTTGAAAGGAAGTGTATCCATTATCTTTACCTTTCAATTTTCAAATTTTCCAAGACAAAACAATGGGATGGGCTCTCCTCCCAAGACACTGCTTCTCTTCTGTTTGCTCCTGATTGATTCGTAAGAGTAACAGAATTCCCCTGTGTTCCTAGAATCCTTCTGGAATTATATTTTTATTTTGAGAATGAGATGGGAATCAGTTCATAAGTTCTAAAGTTGCCAGCGAATATTGAAGATACAAGTGTTTTGAACTTCCCCCCTTTATTTATTAAGGATAGAAGCTTGATCATACTCTTTCACATAGTTGAAAGAGACAAAGTAATCCAAGCAAATCTCTCCTCTCTACTAGCAAATCCCACCCTGTACCACTGCTTGTAAACAGAGACTGGGACCCTGTTACTGCATCAAAAGGAATCTTAGGCTTAGCTAGTGTCAAGGAGTAGGCAAGTTTGAAATATGCACTTAATAAAAAATATCCAGGAAAAGTCATAAGCTTTAGATAGAAAACTAGGATTATTAAATTATCTAAAGTCGGGTGAAAAACATTTCTATTGTTCTTTATGTCAAAGAAAATGGTTTGATATTTCAAATTTGGATTTTCATGTATTAAGAAATATCTACAGTGTCCCACAACATGTCCTTAAAAGTGAAATTTGAGATGTTTTGTCACTGAGTTCAAATCAGAAATCTTTCTCTAATTAGCTCTTGTTCTTTCTCTTCTTTTTCAGTCTACATTTTCAGTATAAGGAGAAAATAAAGTATTGAGTAGCTGTAACTTTTATTCCACAGAGAAGATCATCTCATATTAGTTTTGTTATACTTTGTATCTTGGCATTTCTGGAAAGTCAGAGAGAATAATATAAAAAAGAAATGCTAACCATAATTCTTTAAAAATCAATACTCATATATTAAAAGCTAAATTTCCAACTGTAATCTTTATATACAGGCCAACTCTCTAAGCACAGTATAATTTGTAGCATAGCATTTAGGTGGGTAATTAATATAAAACCCTTGCTTCAGCCACTCCTCCCCACCCCACTCTGTCGTTTCAGTTAGCTTCCCTCGTCACTAAAAGCAGAGTATTATTCTGTAGAAGCATTTTGTCCTATTCCTTAGCAGTAAATATCAAGTTTTAAATCCAGATTTATAGCTCATACAAAGAAATATTGTAACTGTACTGACTACTTAAAATGCACAATCCAGTGCAATATGAAAATGTGCTAAAACTTATTAATAAGCTAAGAATTTCAGGATGGCAACAGCAGAGCAAGAAAGTGAGTCTTGGGAATCCTACCCAGTGCAATAAGGCAAGATCAAGAAATAAAATGCATACAGATTGGAATGGAAGAAATAAGACTGTCTTTACATGCAGATGACATGATTGTCTCTCACATACAAATTAATATGTGAGCTTAACGAGAACACAGGATACAAAGTCAACATACAAAAATAATCATAAATACTTTCAATGAATAACTGGAAACCAAAATTAAAACCCAATGCCATTTACAGTAGCTCCCCTCAAAGTGATATACTTAGGTATCTTTCTAACAAAACATGTACCATCTCTGTATACCAGAAAGTACAAAATTCTCATAAAGGAAATCAAATGAGACCTAAGTAAGTGGAGATATATATACCATGTTGGTGAATTGGAAGATTCAAAATGGCAATGATATCAATTCTTCCCAAACTTATCTACAGACTTAATGCCATTCCAATGTTAAAAATCAGCAGTATTTTTCTATAGATTCAGACAACCTTATACTAAAATTTAGATAGAAAGGCAAAGAAACTAGAATAGCCAAAATAATTTTGAAAAAGAGTAAATTTGGAGAAATCACATTAGCTGACCAAGTCTTACTTAAAAGCTATGGTAAGCAAGACATTGTGTTATTGGTGAAGGGATAGGCACATAGATCAATAAAATAAAATAGAGTCCATAAATAGACCAGTAGAAATATGGCCAGTTGATTTTTTGACAAAGGTGCTAAGACATTTCAATGGAAAAAGGATCGATCTTTGCAACAAATGGTGTTGGAACAATTAAACTCTATATGAAAAAAAAGAAAAAAAGAAAGTCTCAACCAAAATCTTACTACATCTTATACAAAAATGAGTATAGATCTAAGTGTTAAATATAAAACTATAAAACTTTTAGAAAACATTGGAGAAAATCTTCCTGATACAGGATTAGGCTAAGAGTTCTTTAATTTGATATCAAAGGCACAATCCATTAAAAAAAATTGATAAATTTTGCATCAAAAATTTTACTCTGCAAAGAAGCAACAAAAAATAATATGTAGATATGATAACATTTTTGTAAAATAAAACCCCATACATATTTATACAAAAATTTTAAAAATGCTGTTATTTTTGGAGAGATGGTGCCAGTAGATTGATATATCTTACTTTTGAATCTATACCCTCCTTTGGTGGTTGAATTTTTATGAGTATCTCTTATTTTCATACAAATTCCCAAACCTCCTACCATTGGCAGCTTTCAAATGAAATTGGTCAGCAGTCTGCTGGAAAAGATGTAGGGAGGTGAGAGTTGACTCCTTGGATTCCTTCCTACTTTAAAATCCTAAGGATTTTATGATTAGACCCAACATAAGATAATTAAAAATCCCCTAAATGAGAAAATCTTTGCCGTATTTTATTCACTTTCATAATCACTGAAATAAAATACTCAAAGCCCCAGTGTCTTATCAGTGCCTTCTAGTGGGCTCAAATCTTAATGTATGCTGTTTATCATTTGTCATGAGTACTGTGGTATTTGAGTGACTAGTAGCCCCTTTCAAATGTGTTTTCTTAAACAACTTTGAGTACTCTTTTGTAGAACAGAAGAGACCACAGTCCATTAATCGGATCACAGTTCAGAAAGCAGTATTCACCTGGAATCTGCTTTTTCACCTTTACCAAGCCTTGACTTGCATTAATTTTACCTGTAGACTACATTGTCTCTGAATTAGTGTAGTAAAAATTTGAAACTAACTAATGCACCTAACTACAAGTAAGGCATAAATTCTCAGAACGAAATGTTAGACTGAAGTGCAGTGGTGGAATTACTGCACAGATGATGAAATTTAAGCTTCAAGTGTCTTTACCCGCATAGCTCTTTCTAAGGACCTGTTGTGTTTACAGCTTTGTAGAGTTGCAAAAGATATTTTAACCACAACCAAACACTGTATCTGTCCACTTTGACTTTTCCTCCATCATGCTTTTCTTCTTGATGAGTGTTTACAGAGGAGCTAGGGACATTTTGAGGATTCTGTAAAGGAAAACAGAGCTGGGGACAGGTTTCGTTCGCATTTAGTGGAGTATGTTTTTGTGGTTTGCAGCAACTCTGTCTATAATTACTGCTAGCCATACTGGCATAGGAATAGCTTTAGAGATAACTCCTATAGCTCACTATCCCAATTTAGTTGCTTAGGGGACATGAAGATCCACGCCAGACATGGTGTCACACATTATGAATGAGTCCAGTGGGCTCTGATCCTGGAAGTATTGGGTGATGGAGAGGCAACATGGTTTGAAATGTGCAGTCAAAAAGTGGTCTGTGGAAAAATTCTTCCAAATTTTACATCTTATATATGAAATAAACTAGATAGGAGTTTTTGTAAATTTGACAATAATCCCTAAAAATTTAGACAACATTGTCAATAATGAGTTGTAAAACTGAAACATTTCTAATCTGCCAATAATAAAAAACAAATTTTTATCAACCATTCTAGAGAAAAGACAATTATATTTCTATTCTTCCTAGAGAAAATGATTTTATGAAATTATTATTAAATGGAAAGTCAATCAAAGAATATGCATCCAGAAAGTATAGGGGGAAACTATTATAGACGTATGCCAGGCAGTTAATTAAATTATTGCTGTTTTTCTAGATTTTGTGATATTTAAGATATTTGTCAGTTTTTAAGCTTTGCAATCTTTTGTGATTTCTATTTTCATTCTGAATATTCACTTTCAGATCTAATTCTGTATTTGTAATTTTATATTCTTTTTCTTAAAAAGGACTGCCCAAATTGTATAAATTTCAGGCCCTACAAAACCTGGATTAACTCTACATAGATGCTTTTAAATATTTAGAAATAGAATAAAGCTTTTCCTTTTGGTTAAGACTAATAGTAACACAGTCAAATGGGATCATGATTTCCTTAGTCTGGAATTTGACCTCTGTAATGAAATTGGTATCTCTAGGGTGTCAGAACTGAGAACAGTGAGAGGCACATAGATTTATCACCAGCCACTCTACAGGAAGGAAACCTGGGTAGAATTTGGCAATGAGTATGAATTTGTTCCAGATAAGAAATTTTCTGCAAAGAAGGTCTACTGAAATGACCTGGGGAGCTTTTATCTAATTTAAAAAAGAAAGACTTTGAGGCTTTTCAGAGAAGTGTGAAACACTGGGTTTGGGATATCTAGGTTCAATTCACCTAGTTTTGGTTTCCACACTACAATGGATATTTAAGATAATGTTGACACAGTGGATGACCATGACTCTCATCTCATTGTGCTTTGTATCTTCTGTCAGTGACTGAACTGGATTGATGGTTGTTCTGGGAGATCCTGTGAACAATGGGGCCAGCTGACACAATCTAATAAGAGTTTGTCTCCCTCACAGAACAGATGGGATTAATGCACTGGGCTCGTCATTCTTACGCAAGTTATGCCAGGGTCACTGGCTCTTTCCTGAAGAGGAGTTTACACATATGTATCTTTGTTTAACCCATTAACATGTAATATAGCTTCCTTATTACTCTTTTTGATTTGTATGCCCTTGTTAAAAGATTTGTCCTTTTATATCCCAAATAAAGCAAAAGAAAGTTGCAATTGTATTTCACCATAGGCCCACAATTTGGCTCCAGGGGCAGTGATAAAAAATGATAGGGGCAAACCCCCTGTTTGCCAGATTGACCAGCCAGTGGGTCCCCAAAGGAAGGGGTCACAGGTTGCAGGAAAATCCCTTCTGTCCTCTCTGATCTTCCAATTCTAGAAGGGTCTGAGACTAAGTGTGATTTACATGGTTGAAGACTCCTTCCTTTAAGCTGGAGTCACGGTGGGTAATAACTGGATGTTACTTAGCATCACATTTGATAGGGAATAAAAACTATGTGGGAGCCTTAAAAAGTCTTTGCTCTGTCTGATGTCATGTAATTTCTGTTTCATTGTGATCAAAGGATTCAGAGTATAGTCCATAGAAGTGCGCCATGCCGAATTTCAGCAGTTCTGACAACTGTGGGTCACTGAATTATCAAGTAATTTTTATTTGGCTGTCCAGTCTTCTTTGTGACTTAGTGATAAAGTCTATTATCTGGAATAATGATGCATTCTGCAGGAGAAAATGACAGGAGGATTATGGCTGCAAGACAGAGAGGATGATGGCAGGTTTCACTCGTTTGTTTAATCAAAGGCATTTCCCAGAGAATTTGAAGTGTTCCTGGTGATGTGAATTCTGTGAGATTTTATCTTTACATTTTTTTCTTTATCATTTTTGGGTAGAATGAACTTGAAGAATTAAGTAATATACATGACCAGGCATAGACAAACATGTGGATGTGGTTTAGCAAAGCAAAGAGTCCCATTTATATAGGACAATATTCTTGATGCTGGTTTGAGGCTAGCTCTGAATGTGTGGATTTGGTAGGAAGCTGCATTTCCAGGTTAAAAAGACTAACCTCTCCCAGTTTTACCCAAAATTCATTATCAAGTAGTCAAAAAGAAGAAAAGTCAAGGGTTGTTGATTTTTCTTGATTTCCATTTCCTTCTATGTGAATAGAGATCCTAAAGTAACAGGGTGAAATGCTTTGCCTGGGAGAAAATTTCTACCTTGGTTCCCCTACTCCTGGGCACTCCCACCCAAACCTCTCTGAACCCAGAGCTTACTCTCTTGTAATAAGACTTTGAATTGTACTGGCTTGGCTTTGCTATCAGCGTATTTCATGACTTCTTTCTAACTAGTGTGACGTTCTGCTTTCCTCTGCAGCTAGTAAAGGTAACTGTCCTTTCATCTTCTCCAAGAGAGATACCAAAGGTGAAAGTCTGTGGTTGTTGTATGTCTCTCACTTTAGTGATAGCCATCACCATGGGACCTGTGCTTGTCCAGGCCTATGAAGGGACACCCACTACTCTACTCTCATCTTACTCCACCTTTTTCCATGTCGGTTTTGATCTGCTCCTCAAGATCCTCTGGAGACACATAGAAGTCCTCTTCTGGCATTGCTGATTTAGGCTGGCATCGTCCACAGCAGCAGTTGCAACAGCAGCACAGACAGCAGCAAAAATAGCAGCCGGTCAAGAGGCCAATGATGACAAACAGAGTCTAGGGGAGACAGAGGCAAAGCGAAACAGAGGTGAGGTGTAGCGGGGTGCAGGAGATCCCAGAAGTCAAGTATGTACCCATGGACCTCCAGAGACCTGAGGACACCACAGTTCACCTCACAGATCACACATTCACCCTCATCCTTATTCCATGAAGGACTATCTTTTTAGTTTCCCTGGAGACAAATTCCTCATAAAGTTTTGCCTAAAAAAGTTAAGCCAGGAGCAAGTGACTTGCAGTCAAAGTAATGAAGTATGACATTTTCTTCTTTATCCTTAAGCCATGGCGATCATTACTAAGAGTAGAGCAAACGAAAACAACAAACAAAGAGACAAACATAACCTGTACAGGTCAAATGAGCTAACCAAGAGCACTGAATCATTCTCACCAGAGAAGCTGTTGAGAGCTCCTCCTACCACCCCACATTTCTCTTAGTCACCAAGTCCTGCAGTCTCTCTCCTCAAGATCCCTTGCTCTGTCTGCCTCGTCTCTATCCTGATTGGGCTTTAAAGCAGATCCCCTCATCTCTGCTCTGGACACTTCAGTGGCGTCCTGTTTCCCTGCCTTCCACTCCATGTTTGAAATTATCCCAAAGAGCCTCTCTCTGACGTCTTTCCTGATCCCTGCCTTCCCAGGACAATTACTGTCTCCTTTGTTCCCCAGCTATACTCCATACAGATGTCCACCATTATCTTCTTTTGTTGACACTTTACGACATTGGTCAGTTTATAATTCTGTCTCTATTAGACTCTCAGCCTCTTGACACTAGAATTATACGTTAGTCATCCTTCTCTCCCTCCTTTACTTACGAATGTAGTACCTGGCACACGGTGGACACTTAATAAGCACCTACTGAATTAATTAATGTATAAAGTGGTTAGTAATAAACAAATGATGTGCTCCTCTTAGTGAACAGCACTAGGATTTCCCCACAGGCATGTATAACGTCTGCTCATGAAGTTTGCCGTAGCTAAAGATTAAAAGAAACTTTCCCAACCCTATCTGAAGTGAAAACAAGCTCATTTTTGTTAATTGAGAAAAATAAGTTTATGATTTCATTAAAAATCTGTTATTTGAAATAGAAAGGAAGTGATTTATGCATCTTTGAATCATAATGCAGATTTTATCTAATAGAGGGAGCAAAGAGGATAAAGATTAGTGTGTGTGAATGCAGTTCTTCATTCTTAAGATAGAAATCTTCAAACTTGAGGTAGAGATCTTCATCACTGATGAACCTTACTTGCCCCATCTCCACTTCCTAGCCCAGGATTCCATCTATCTGACTGTAGCCTCAGTTCTAGGGTGCAGTCTGTGGGTGGCGTGGAGTGAGGCAGATTTAGTCACACCCTCACACCTAGACTCTTTTTGCTAGGGATTCTGTATATTTTCATAGATCCATAAGTTTCTTAAATTATTCTGAAAACTGCAAAAAGCCTTCCTCCTCACCGACTGCCTCCAAGACCCTCCTGTGCTGCATTCCTGAGCTGTTG
Source organism: Camelus dromedarius (assembly GCF_036321535.1). Lineage (NCBI taxonomy): Eukaryota > Metazoa > Chordata > Mammalia > Artiodactyla > Camelidae > Camelus > Camelus dromedarius. The sequence goes on along the minus strand of NC_087465.1, from coordinate 9,282,912 downwards.
CCCCAACAAGCTTCTCCTTTCTTTACCTACTTTTTTTTTTGCTACTCCATTCCCATATTTTTTCTCTTCTCTGAAAATTTCCTTTAATTCATATACTATTTTGTTTTCAATTATTCCACCTATAGACTGTCTATTACAGAAATAACCTTTCCTTACCCTTGTAGTGCTTAGCGCAGTACAAGGCACAAGTAGGTGTCTATTATTTTTAAACCATATAGTTTTGAATTGGTACACTAATTCATATATGCAATGCATGCTTAATACATGATCACTATGTGCCAGGCCACTCTGATGGGCACTGTGCAATTAGGCTTTGGCATAAGCAGAAAGGGAAGGTAGATTTTTTTGTAGCCTTATTTTTAAAGACCCACATCAAGAATTATTTTATATATCTCTTACACTACTGAATAGCTTCTGCTTGTCTATATTAATCTTGATCAATTTTGTCAACTTCCTGGGCAAGGAAACCTATTCTCATTTTTATGCAGGTATATCCCAACATGCAAGCAGGTGCTAATGTGTAAATTATCTAGAACTCCAGATCTACTTTCCCATAGAAATAGTTTCATACCTGGAGATTAGGTTCCCAAGCAAGCCCACAAAAACTCATATTGTTATATGAATATGAACATTCAATCCATCATCATAAATGACATTGGCAGTATGTACACTTTCATTCCAAGTTCCAAATCCTCTTGGCAGAACTTGTCTCTCTCCCAAGTCTTCAACAGTAAAGAAAGGGAGTTTTAGTGGGAATCCCAGTTATCCTCAAGAAAAGGAATTCTAAGGACTGCAGAAGGCAAACAGGATTTTGGTGGCAGACTCTCCATGCTTATGTACAAAACATATTCTCTCTTCTCCTGCATACATAAAACTCATCAATTTAGCAAGATTTATTTTAATGGAAGAAAATAGCAGTCAGGGTACTACTGGACATGACACCTGTCTCCTTAGATATCTGCAGTTTTTTAAAGTATTAATTACAATACCTGTGAATGTGAATTCATATGATTTCACAAAATGTGCGAACCATGAACTTATCACATGTATGTGAACTGTCCAAAAAATATGCTGATAGGCTGTATGTATGATTCATATGTAAATATACTTTTATCAGAAGATAAGGATATTAAAACTCATAAACAAATATAAACTATCACCAAACATATACTAGGAATTCCTAGGAAACTACACAAAATTTACTGTCAAAAGTCAATTCTGATTGCACTAAGTCCTTAAAAATGTTGCCCTTTTTTGACCATATATCTTTTTTCTCCATCTTCCTCTTTCTCTCCAACTCAGTTTCCTCCACTACTTACTTAATTCTTACCTTTCCCCTCTCATTTCCTTCTCCACTACTTCACAGCTGGCTCCATGTGAACCTATGACATAATTACCACACATTCTCCTGAGAATTGTGTTTGCTGATGTAGCCTATGCTATAGATAGGAGAAAGTACACGGCTAAAATTGTCCTATAATAATTTTAAACAGTTGTCACACTAATAAGTTATTTTTGGTTTTCAGCAATGAGTCAGTTCTTAATTAGTCATGGGTGTAGAGAGGGCAGTCAGAATTAACCTGAAGCTTCAAATTCAAATTTAATTAATGTCTAGAAGTATTTTAAGTCATGCTGTGTTTTATAATTATTTGATGAGCTAAAGCAAAAATGATCCTTAAGTCGCCTTTGGTCAAAGCGATATCTCTTTTTATTTACAAGTGTTTAGTAATATAGTAAGGTTAGCCTTTCTTTGAGATAGAATCTAAAAGAGTGAATAATACCATGATCTTCCAGGAAATTGTTTTCAAGGGAAAAAAATAACTTCAGTTCACCTTTGCCCACCAGCTTGACAGCATGAAGTAGGTATTAACATTTTCATCTCCAAATTGCTCGGCCACGTAGAGTCCTAGTGATCCGTATTTGTCGTATATGTTTCTCTTTGACATGTCTGTAAGTATTGTGTGGGCGTTGTTGATTTCTTTAAACTTTTCAGCGGCCCCTGGATCATCTGGATTCTTGTCTGGATGGTGTTTCAAGGCCAATTTTCTTTTAAAATTAAAAAAGTAAGGAAAAGTGTTATTTGATAAGAATTACAATGACATTTTAGAAGGGCATTATTCATTTGTACATCCTTTATACATTCATTTGAACATCCATTAAACTAGTTTCACGATTATGTTGATTTAACTAAGCAACTTTTCATTAAATGCTGTCTCTTGTTTCTAATGTGTAGACATAATAGTATTGCTTCTCCCCTCGCATCCTCAGAGGAATTCTCAATAGCTGCATTTGCTTTTGGCAAATATGGGAAGTTTATTTTCACATGGAAGCTCATCAGTAGCCCACCTCAACATCCAGAGGCCTTTAAGAGTTCTAGCAACAGGACCAGTTTACACCAAAATTCCATTTAGAAGTGGAAGAATTTTCCACAGTTAACACAACTTCACAGCACATATTCTAATAATTAAACTCAACTGTCAAAAAAAAAAAAAGGATCTCTGATTTATACACCCTTGAATCAACATTATGACCCTTTCACAAATCCTAACTCCCTTTTGTTTTTATGAACAAATATTGTGACTTACCTTGTATTCAAATGTGCGTTTGACCTCTTTGCAAATAGGTCTTCATACTCCAAATAATCTGTAGAAATTTACTTGTGAGTGTAAGGCCCTCTCTCCTCTGTGGATCATAAAGCAATTCCAGAAGGATATGAGTGTGTGTTGTGTTGTAGTGTGTGTGTATGGCAGGGAGTGGTGATTTTTGAGTATTCTTTATTCTTCATTTATAATCAGGTATTTAAAAAACTATGAAGTGGATGTAAGAACTGAGCTATGAAGTCAGACTCTGGCTAGAGATTTTCCCTCACTTCCCTCTACAGACAGATTTAAATTGATTAAAGCCATGTTCAAAATTGAGTCTGTAGTATTTTTATCTCTACAAAGTCAATTAATTTTATGACTCTTTGCTGGAAATTCCACATGACTTATTCTCCTTGCATGCCCATTATAGGTATATGTAGGAATATACCTTAAAGTTTGTTTATTTCATCAGTTTAGGGTTAAATAAAATCATTCCATTTTAATGCATTAATAAAAGTCTGTAAGTAAAGCAGAAAATGTATGTCTTATAAACCAATCTATACAATAAACTGAAAAATATCACACCTATTTTAGGAATTACAGTATTGCTGGTTAGGAAGTACGTGAATAATTTAGTAGCTTAGCATCAGGATGCTTAAAAAGTACGAAACTATTTAAAAGTATACATCATGGTATATAATCCATTCCAATTCTGAACTCAGAATAAACAAAAAGACTAAAACAATGACAGTTCATTTGAAATTTGTTTAACCAAAACATTTTTCATCCTTTTGAGAGATGTTTAGGGTATCTATAAATTCTTATTGGAGACATGCTTTTTACATGCAGAATTTATGATGAAATCCTGTGCTAGTAGCACAAAATGCCTATTTTGTTATTTTTTAAATTTATAATGTCTACTACGTGCCAGCACTATTGTAAGCATCTTATAAATATTAATGCATTAATCTTCACCCCAATTCTGTGAAATTGGCATTACAATAATCCCATTTTACAGATGAGGAAATTTAGCCACCAAGAGGTTAAGTAACTTGCCCAACATCACATAGCTAATAATTAGAGCCAGGCTTTGAACATAAGCAGTCGGATCCTGAGCACTATGCTGCCTTGCATATATTTTTAATTTAAAAATGTAAGGCACACAGACTATTAATATGACACTGTAAAGACTTTGGCTTTTGGTCTGGGTGATGCAGAAAGCCACTGGGGTGTTTTGAGAAGAAAGTGGTATGATCTGATTTTAGTTTTGGAAGGATCACTCAGTCTTGGAGAGGACAAAGGCAGAAGCAGGAGACTCTTTTAGGGGAAGTTCATGGTGGTTTGGCCCAATGTGGTGATGGATGGTTAGAGAGAAGTGGTTCGATTCTGGATATACTTTGAGGGCTAACTGATGGATTAAATGTGTGATGTGAAAGAAAAAGAGGTATCAGGGATGGCAGCAACGTTTTGGCCTGAGCAACTGAAAGTTTGGAGTTACAATTTAATGAATTGGCAAGAGTTTTGTTTTTGTTTTTGTTTTTGTTTGATAGAAGGGAATGGTTTGCTAGGATTCAGAGTCCTATTTTGGACACCTTTGAGGTTCCTTTTAGACTTCCAAGTTTGATGGAGGTAGAGAGATGTATGAGTCTGGAGTTCAAACGAAAATTACCCTGGGAGATGTACAATTGGGAGTTCTCAGCAGATAGATGGTATTCAGAGCCATAGAACTGGAAAAGATTCCCAGGAGAGTGGGTCCCAGATAAGTCCAAGGACTGAGCTTTGGGAAGGAAGAACTTTGTAGTTGGTGAAGAAGATGTAGGAGTTGATGTAGGAGATGAAGAAAGAAAGAGCAATGATGCAGAAGGGAAAATTTGGAGAATATGGGGTCTTGGGATCCAAGTGAACAAAATCCAAGTGTGGTCACCTGTGTTGAATGCTGTTGACAGTTCATGTACTATGAGGACTAAGATGTAATCATTGGGTTTAGTTATATAGAAATCTTTGGTGACCTTGACACATGCACAAACAGACACACACATATAACATATACATGTGTACATGCACATACACACCTAGACAATTGTATATATGTCTTTATATTGGGAAAAATAAGTAGAGATAAGGAAGAAAATGGAAAGTTATAACCACAACTAACTAGGATTATAGCTACACCATTGGCATTATAGGTAATTCTTTGTTTTATCTTATTTTTAGAAATATCTATATATTTATATATATAGATATAAACTTGTGTAGTTTCCTTCCCTAAGCATTTTTAAGCTCCAGTCACAAAACTTGGGCTCTTTCAATAGCTGAAATTTAGAGTTTGTTCCCTTAAGGGACCCACTACCAAATTAGAGGGGGGAGGAAAGAAGTTTTCTAACTTTAATAATACAACAATCATCATCAAAAAGCCTCAGGTGGACTCTTTAAGCACATTAATTTTAATGACTCAGTATTCCTGGAATTCCTTTGCACCTTGGAATATAATTGCAGCATTTCCCCCTACCAGTTCCAGAGATCATGTCTAAGCCAAACCAAATACAAGGCTGTTACTTCTGCCCTGAAAGAAAAAAAAAAAACCTGGAAAATGCCTCTTTACATATGTTTCTTTATGTCTAGGGTTCAGTTGTAGACTGGTACACACTGCACAAGGCTTAGCCAGAAGAACCTGTCATATTTTAAGTTGCTTGGATCTTTGTCAGCTCACAAGGTAGATGCACTCAACCATTTATCATATTCCTCTAACAATGGAGTTGGCAAATTCAGAGGGCTGGAGCACCTCCATTTGTAACACATCCAATTCCTGGTCATCAGCAGCATTTTGATTCCTCTTGGCAGATAGTCTTGGCTCTGAGGAATCCTCAGGAAATATGGCTAGCAGAGGCAGCTGCCAAAGTTATACACTTGCTCAAGGAGGTAGTTGATTGATGACCTACCCCCTTGGATATTGTCTATACAGCAAGAAAACTCATATGAAATTTAGGATGAAAGGAGATGCTTGGAGTTCATTTAAATATGACATTGCCTATTCATTTTAATCATCTTTCTTATAATTTCTCATTTTATACTTAAAAGTGATATTCAATCAGAATATGAACCTTTAACTCTAAATCTCTCTATACTTTTAGTCACTGTTAATCTGGCATGGCTATAACTAATACTAGAATTCGCTTCAAGACCTCTAATTCTCCAGTTTCCACTTCAAAATCCAATAACAGATGTCAACTGAAATGCATAGAGAATTCAGTGAATGGCAGATAAGATAAACATGAATTTATAGTTGTAATTACCAAAGGCTCCTAAGATCTACCTATTTTGAAGCAGTAGAATAATTCTAAGAATTGTAATGCTCAGTTCTCTTCCTCACACCATTTAACACTCAGGTGAGATCTACCTACACTTCCTGCTAGTCTGTGAGTCATCCCTAAGACCTGATTCTGACCATGTTGTCCCCGCTTTAGGCCAAATCTGTCTATCTCTATGGGGTTGGAATGTCAGAGAAGACCTTCTCATTTGGAAAGGCTGGCCCCTGAACCTCAGGGAACTAAGTTCCACCATGGCATAGCTGTGTCTGCAGCTGCCTTTCCCCTCTCAGCATATTTTCAGCTGCTTTCTCCAATTACCTTCTGTTGCTTCCCATTTCAAAGATTTCCCCATTGCTCTGTGACTTGCTCTTCCCATGTCCCAGAAGAAAGTCACCTGCTGCCTAAGGTGAAATCTTGTATTTTATCTTCTTGATCATAGATATTTTAATGTCTGTATGTGATAATTCTGATACTTGAGTTTTCCACAGTTTTGTTGCTGTTGTCTCACTCCTGCTGATTCTTGTTCATATTGCCTTGACTTGTGTGCTTGATTATCTTTGTGTGCCAGATATTTAAAACTTCTAGAGAATAACTGGAGGACTGAGACGATGTTACACCAGAGAGAATTTGTATTTCCTACTTTCAGGTATCTGGAGGCACTTATACAACTGGGATCATCTTAATCCAATATTAGAAACTCAGATTCCATTTTTCTCAGTCATCCAGATGACTCAAAGTTCAGTTACAGTCCACATAAGATTGGTATTTCCATTCTCTATTTCTGTGTAGCAGACTACAGTAAAATTTAGTAGCTTAAAACAGTAAGCACTTAAGCACTTATTTCTTAAGTGTTGTCGAAACTAGATTGCCAAAGTAAAAGCTGCTAGGTCTTCTTAAGATTTAGGTAAATCATCACTTCTGCCACGTTCTTTTAGTTAAGTTAGGTCAGAAAGCCAGCCCAGATTCAAGAAGATTACACAAGGGTATAAATACCAGGGGATATATGACTTATGGAGGGCTACCAAAGTAACTGTCAACCTCAGACGGTTTACTTCCATTTTGGCCTTTCTCCTGGGAGGCAGCACTTCGGAGTCTAAATAGAATTGCAGGATTTCCATTCTTACTGGGCCAGGGTCCAGGTTTTTTCTCCTTTCTTTCTCCTGTTCAGCCTCTCAGTTTTTCTTCCTCCATAACATGATTTAGTCAGGAGTGATCTTTACTCTCAAATACTTTTAAGATGTACATATATAAATATAATTTTCCTTTCAGTTTTGCTAGTTCTCAGCAGAAGGGAGAACTAGTGTAAGTTACCTAGCCAGTGATAACCTGGTTATCTTTCATGTTTATATTCTCTTCTTTCAACTATATGTTAATTCCACCAAGAGCTTTTTAACCATTGTTATATAAACGAGCCAAAGAATGCCTCTGTATTGACCCCTACATTGTTTGTTTCTTTACTGCAGGGTGAGACCCATTCACTCAAAAGCCCGCCAGTGTCAAACTCAAATTTTCACACATTGTTATTTGTAAAACAACCCAAACAAGCAGATTGTTAGCCATTTAGAGCCTTCCTGCTTTATGTATCTGCAAGACCTCACCCCACATCTACTGGCCATTGGTAAGACAGGCCCTTGTGGTTATAAGACTCCAAGCTGCCGTGGCCCTTTGGAACTCTGACTCAGACACTCCTCACTATGCTTCTGAGTAACATCACCTAGATATGTAGGCCCCCTTTACAACCTCCTTCTCCCCTGGATGTTCCCTTGACCTCCTCCCTTTCTGAGAGTATCCCCCATTCCGTAAGCCTCTGGATGGTCTCATACTGTGCAACCCTGTTCAAGCACCACCCAGTATGGCTTGTTGTGTGTTACTGGCTCTCAGGGACTTACCTTTTCCCTTGATCAGCCCCCAAATCTCTCAACACCCCACAACAATTTCACACCTTTGTACCCAGGACAGTTTCCCTCCCCATAAGACACTTTAATACAGTATGCTGCTGAAGGAAAGCTACAACAAGAATATGAGTGGGGCTCAAGGAAGCGGGAGGCACCGGGCCAGGATTAGTATAGAGTCAAGAAATGGAATAGCAAGGTCAGGGCCATTGGGCTTCAAACTGCAAATAATGATGCCAATACTACCTCTACTGTGTAATTATTTCTGAAACACCAGCTGCCATAGTCTATGATTCAGGTACTTTGACTACCAAGACCTCAACCCAAGGCACTCTGAAGGCCACATTACACAGTCCCCTGATTGCCTCACATTTACAGATGGAATCTCTGAGCAGCTCACCCCAGCAATAGCTGGTGTTTTCTCTAGTTGTCTGGGATCCGCGATCACATTCATGATTCAAGACAGATTGAATGAGATAACAATGGGAACCATAGATGATGCTGTTTCAGAGACTCAGTCTTTTCCCTCACAGAGAACCACATCGAGAGTCCAGTGCTGACCTCTGGTGGCAGCTGAGACGGTGATACCACCATACTTCATGATCCCTTGTCAAATAGTCCCTAGAAGGAAAGTAGAATAACTTGACTTTATGAGGCATTATGCTTGTCTTTTTTTAATATTGGACTTAAAAGTTCGAAGTTTAAATTTGAACTTTTGAAAAGTTCAAATGCCCAATTGGCATATGGTTTCTGTAGTTTTCTATTCTATTTCTAATTGGCAGATAGTTTTCTGATCACTGCAGTTCTTTTCTTTGGTTAATTTTAAGACCAGCTCTTCACCTTCCTTAATAAGACAGAATAGTCTAGAATATCTGTGCAAACACAGTAGATAAAATGTGGCCAATATTAGAAGTTTTGTCTGTATCAATCATAAAGTTACTACTTCATGGAATAAGACTTGAGGTTATGACACCAGTAGGCCACTGACAGCCTTCGGCAGGCCATTGAGATCTTTGTGTGCTGTATTTCATCTTTCCCCCTACAGCCCACAGCTCACCCCAAATCTGAGAGCCACATACAATTCAAGATCTCTGTATCTGGCTCAGGTTCCCAACAAAAGTTTCTGGGCTTCTCACCTTATTGCATTTCCTGGGGGAAATGTTTGCATTCTTGTTTTTTCAAAGACAGCAATCTCTGTTGAACTCTGAACATAAGACCAGGATGTAGAAGAAATGGCTGTACAAACCATGTCTCCTCCTTCCAATGGCAGCTCCCACCACTGTTCTCCTCAGAGCCCTCAACAGCACTGGCTCCCAGCTCAAGCTCAGTGATAGTGAATTGTGTCAAAGCTACAAGCAGGTCCTGGTAATTTCCAGTGGCAGGCCTGGCCTTAGCTCTTGTAGGGCTCCTGGTGCTCACTTTCTTGTCCTCCCTAAACCCATTTTTCCCCTAAACCAGTATTTTTAAACTACCAGGATCTATTTTTCCAGACTGTCAATTTCATTGATTCAGTTTCCTTAACTATGTGGCCTCAACCTTGTGGTCATGCACTTAAGTGCTACTCAAATCAATTCTTTAGAAGTTCTGATTTCCAGTCATACCTCCAAGGAGATGACTCTAGCCATCTACTACGTCCACTCCCATTTCTGGGAGACCAACATTGATGGAGAAGATTGCAAAACCATACAAACTGGGGTCAATGAGGGCACACAACTTCCAAACTCAGCTGGACTTTCATGCTGCCTGCCAGTCCTTTTGCTTGACCTCAGTAAGTTCCCTCTCAAATCTTCTGTGGTAAATATTCAAGCTTTTACCACTTCTTGATTTCTCTTCCGCATTCCCTCACCCCTCTCAACAAGAAACCTCATTTCCTACTTCAAAAGGGGTTAAAAGGTCATTGGAAAGAAACTCCTTTACACGTTTTTACTTCTATACTTCTGCATAATTGCATCCATCTTCCTTCTCCTTTTTAAGGTTAACCTTGCCAGTGTGTTCTAGAATCTATATATGCACTTTCCTAAATCCTGTTCCATCCATCATCAATTCCTCCTCCCAACTCCAGTGTCTTCAAATAATGTCCCCATTAGCTCCTTCTCAGCAAGCAAACATGCTCATCATTATTTAAAAGGAAACTATTTTTTGTTTTGGTCCTTGCCTCCCCTTCAAACTATTGGACTGTTAATTATCTCCTCCTTCCCTCCCCCATACACTTCTTTAAAATGTAGTTTATGCAAAAAGCTTGCATCGTTATAAAAGGACCAAGAACAGGGTAGATAACCAGACTGTGCTGCTGCAGTCATCTATGCTTATCATTTCTCCTCTGCACACCAGTTCAATCAGTGGTTTTCAACACCTGGTATTAAGAATAATCTGTGAGGGGATGTTCTTTTTAAAAACTCTTATGTCATGTTCTTTATTTTTCTTTATTTAGAATTTTTTTACCTTGCAAAACTGAAACTCTGTATCTACTAAACAAGTTCCCATTTCCTCTTCCCCCTCAGTCCCTGGAAACCACAGTTCTATGTTGTTTCTTTGAGCTTGACTAATTTGGATAGAAATTTGTTGTTTTGTTTAATGTATACATGAATTGCTAGCTTCAAAGCTATTTAACACTTTCTTAGCAACTTTTTTGGAATGCTTTTATACTATTCATTACTTGAGGCTTTTTTATCCTATGGTAAACAAACACATTGTGCAGTATTAATAGCAAAGCATTATACACACACATCAACTGTGGCAATTTGATCTCTATTAAAACGTTTATAGCATATTTCTTTTGCCTTTTTTATTCTATATTTTCCCCTAAGACTTATTTATTTTATAACTGGAAGTTTGTACTTTTTGACCACATTCACCTATTTCACCCAGCCCCCACCTCCACCTCTGGCAACCACCAATTTGTTCTCCGTACCTATGAGTTTGGGTTTTTTTTGATTCCACATATAAGTGAGGTCAAACATGATTTGTCTTTCTGTGTCTGTTTGTCACTTAGCATAATGCCCTCAAGGTCTATTGATGCTGTCGAAAATGGCAGAATTTCCTCCATTTTATGGCTGAATAGTGTTCCACTGAATATATACTGCATTTTCTTTATCCACTTACCTATTGATGGACATTTAGGTTGTTCCCATGACTTGATTATTGTAAATAATGCTGCAGTTAACATGGAGCGCAGTTATCTCTTCAACTTAGTGTTTTTGTTTCTTCAGATAATTACCCAGAAGTAGAATTGCTGGATCACATGGTAGTACTATTTTTAATTATTTGAAAAACCTCCATACTGTTCTCCATAGTGCCTGCACCAATTTATATTGCCACCAGCAGTGCACAAGAGCTCCCTTTTCATCACATTCTCTCCAATAGCTGTGATTTCTTATCTTTTTGATAATAACCTTTCTAGCAGGTGTGAGGTGATATCTCATTGTGGTTGTGATTTGCATTTCCCTGATAGTGATATTGAGTACCTTTGCATGTACCTGTTGGCCATCTGTATGGCTCCCTTGGAAAAATACCTATTCAGATACTCTGCCCATTTTTAATTGGATTGTTTGTTTTGCTGTTAGGTTTTATGAGTGCTATTTTGGATATTAATCCCTTATCAGATATATGATTTGTAGATATTTTCTCCCATTCGATAGGTTGCCTTTTCATTTTGTTGATGGTGTTGATGGTGTCCTTTCCCGTGTAGAATTCTAGTTTGATGTAGTCCCATGTGTTTACTTGCCTTTGCTTCTGGCATCAAATCTAAAAACTCATCATCAACATCAGTGTCAAGGAGCTTAATGCCTATGTTTTCTTCTATGAGTTTTATGGTTTCAAGTCTTACATTTAAATATTTGGTCCATTTTGAGTTAATTTTTATGTATGATATAAGATAGTGTTCCAGTTTCATTCTTTGGCAAGTGGTTGTCCAGTTTTCCCAACATCATTTATTGAAGAGACTGTTCTTACCCCAGTGTTCTTGGCTTCTTTGTTGTATACAAGCATGAGTTTATTTCTGGGCTTTCTATTCTGTTCCATTGATCTGTGTGTCAGTTTTTATTGCCAACACTATACTGTTGTTTGCTATAGCTTTGTAATAGGTTTTGAAATCTGAAAGTGTGGTGCCTCTGGCTTTGTTTTTCTTTCTCAAGATTGCTTTAGCTGTTTGGGGTATTTTGTGGTTCCATACAACTTTTGGGATTCTTTGTTCTATTTATGTGAAAAATGCTTTTGGAATTTTGATAGGGATTGCGCTGAATCTGTAGATTTCTTTGGGCAATATGGATATTTCAGCAATATTAATTCTTCTAATCCATGAGTATGGGATATCTTTACATATATTTGTGTCTTCTTCAATTTCTCTCATTGGTGTCTTACAGTTTTCAGTGTACAGGTATAGTTTCAGTGTATAGTTACAGTACAGGTATATACCTCCTTGGTTAAATTTACATTCTACATTTAGGTATTTGTTCCATTTTGACTTAATTTTTTATATGATGTGAGGTAGAGGTTCAGATTCATTCTTTTGCATGTTGTCCCAGCACCATTTGTTGAAAAGACTTTTCTTTCTTTTATTGAATGGTCTTGGCACCTTTGTTAAGATTCACCTCACCATAGGTTTATGTATTAATTTCTAGACTCTTAATTCCATTCCATTGATATATATGTCTGTCTTTATGCCAGTACCACACTGTTTTGATTACTATAACTTTGTAATGAGTTTTGGAATCAGGGACTGTTGAGTTGTGCAACTGTGTTCATCTTGTCAAGATTTTTTTTCTATTCAGAGTCCTTGGCATTTTATTTCCATATGAATTTTAGGATCATTTTATCCAATTCTGAAAAATGGTAGTTGGAATTTTGATAGGATTGCATCAAATCTGTAGATTCATTTTAATATTAATATTTAGTCTTAATCTGTGAACATGGGATGTCCTTACATTTATTTAGGTCTTTAGTTTCTTTCAACAGTGTTTTATATAAGTTTTCAGTGAACAAGTCTTTCACTAAATTTGGTAAAATTTATTCCTAAGTATTTTATTCTTTTTGATGCCATTGTGAATGGAATTGTTTTCTTAGTTTTGTTCTCATATTGTTCTAGTATATTGTATATTGAAATTAAGATTTTTGTATATTGAAATTAAGTCCTGAAACTTTGCTTAACTCATTTATTAGCTCTAATTGTGTGTGTGAGATTATATCATCTGTGAGTAGAGACAGTTGTATTTCTTTCCAATCTGAATGCCTTTTATTTCTTACTCTTGCCCAATTGCCCTCGTAGAACTTCCAATGCAGTGTTGAAAGAGACAGTAAGAGCAGACATCTTTATCTTATTCCAGATCTTTGGGGGAAAGTTTTCAGTCTTTAACTCTTAAGTATTGATAGCTATGGATTTTTCATAGGTGCCCTTCATTAAATTGAGGAGTTCTCTTCTGTTGCTTGTTTGTTGGAGTATTTTTGACATGAAAGGATGTTGGATTTTGTCAAACACCTTTTCTGCATTTATCAAGATGAATATGAGGGTTTTTCCCTTTATTCTATTAATATGGTGTGTTACATTGATTTTCACAATTTGAACTAACCTTGCATTCTTGGAAAAGTCTTACTTGTCAGGGTAAGTTTAACCTTTTAAATTTTTAATGTTATTGAATTCAATTTGCTAGTATTTTGTTGAGAATTTTTGCATCTATATTCACAAGGTTTATTGCTCTGTAGTTTTCTTTTCTTGTGATGTCTTTGTCTGACTTTGTATCAGGGTAAACCTAGCTTCATAGAAAGAGTTGAGGAGTGTCCCCTCTACTTTCTTGGAATAGTTTGAGAAGGATTACTAACTCTTCTTCTCCTCTTCCCTCCTCCTCCCTTTTGGTAGAATTCACCAATTAAAGCACCTGGATGTGGACTTTTCCTTGTTGGAATTTTTTTTAAATTATGGGCTTAATCTTCACATTTTATAGGACTACTTAGATTTTATGTTTCTTTTTGAGTAAATTCTGGTACTTGTGTGTTTCTAAGAGTTTATTCATTATCTGGGTTGTCTAATTATTTTTGGCAAGCATTTGTTCATAGTATTCCTTATAATTCTGTTTTTCTATAACTTCAGTTGTAATGTCCCTGTTTTTATTCCTAATTTTGGTAATTGAGTTTTCTCTTGGCAGTTTAGCTAAAAGTTTGTCAATCTTGTTGATATTTTCAAAGAAACAACTTTTGGTTTTGTGGATTTTTCTCTATTTATATTCTCTATTGTGTTTGTCTCCATGCTAATCTTTACTATTCCTTCTCTTCTTGCTTTTGGTCCAGTTTGCTCTTCTTTTTTCGAGTTTCTTAAAGTGGAAATTTAGGTCATTAATCTAAGGTCTTAAAATAAATAAATGAATGAATGAATGAATGAATGAATGAATGTTTCTGAATTTATTGATACTTGTTTTTGTGACCTAACATGCAGTCTAACATGGAGAAGATTCCACAGGTACTTGTGTTACTGGTAGAGTGTTCTAAGGCTGTCTGTTAGTTCCAGTTGATTTATGGTGTTACAGTCTTCTGTTTCCTTGCTGATCATCTGTCTAGTTGTTCTAGTCACTATTGAAAGTGAGGAATTGAAGTCTCCAATTACTGTTGTTGAATCATATATTTCTCCTTTCAATCCCATCAATTTTTGCTGCATATATTTGGGGGCTCTGTTGTTAGATACGTATCTTTTTCTAATTCCTATATCTTCTTGAAGGATTTACCTTTTTTAAATTGTAAAATATCCCTCTTTGACTCTGGTAACTTTTCCTTAAAGTTTATTTTGTCTGTTATTAGTATAGCCACTCCAGCTTTATTTGGATATTCCTTCTATATAGTATCTTTTTCCATCCTATTTTACTTTCATCCCACTTGTCTTTGAATCTAGGGTGAGGTTTAAAATTTTTTTTGTAGACAGCATATAGTTCAATCATGTTTCTTAAAATTCATTTCCCAGTCTCTGCCTTTTTGAGCATTTAATCTATTAATATAGAAGTAATTACTGATAAGAAAGGACTTCTGCCATTTTGCTATTTGTATTCTTATGTCTTACGGCTTTTTTGTTCCTCAGTACCTCCATTACTGCCTTCTTTTGTGTTATAATTCCATTATCATTTCTTTTACTGTTTATTTTTGAAGGCTTTTTTGTGTAGTTGCCCTTGGGACTATAAATAACATCTTAATATTTAACAATAAGTTCAGATTAATACAATTTACTGTCAAAAGTATACAAGAATTTTGCTTCTATGTAATTCCACTCTCCCCATTTATGCTACTGTTGTCACAAATTACATCCTCACACATTGTGTATTCATCCACATAGATTTATAATTATTACTGTATGCAGTTGTCTTTTATTTTATATTTCATTGAAGTGTAGTTGATATATAATATTATGTAAGTTACAGGTATACAATACAGTGATTCACAATTTTCGAAGGTTATCCACTTTAGTTATCATAAAATATTTGCTGTATTCCCCATGTTGTACAATATATCCTTGTAGCTTATTTTCTACCTAGCAAGTTTGTACTTCCCCATCCGCTATATTTCCCCTTCCCTCTTCTCTCTCTCCATTGATGACCACTAGTTTGTTCTCTGTATCTGTAAGTCTGCTTCTTTTTTGTTATATTCACTAGTTTGTTGTATTGTTTTAGATACCCCATGTAAGTTTTATCATACAATATTTGTCTTTCTCTGTCTGACTTATTTCACTTAGCATAATGCCCTCCAAGTCCATTCATGTTGCTGCAAATGGCAAAATTTCATTCTTCTATGACAGAGTAGTATTCCATTGTATGTATGTATTTTTTTCATCCATTCATCTATTGATGGACACTTCGGTTGCTTCCATATCTTGGCAATTGTAAATAATGCTGCTATGAATATTGGGGTGTATGTATCTTTTTGAATTAGTGTTTTCATTTTTTTTTTTCAGATGTATTACCAGGATTGGAATTACTGGGTCATATGGTAGTTCTACTTTGTTTTGTTTTTGGTTTTGTTTTTGTTTTTTTGAGAACCCTCCACATTGTTTTCCATGGTGGCTGGACCAATTTACATTCCCACCAACTGTGTACTAGGTTCCCTGTCACCACATTCTCCCCAACATTTGCTATTTGTGTTCTTTTTGATGATAGCCATTCTAGCAGGTATGAAGTAATAGCCCACTGTGGTTTTGACTTGCATTTTCCTGATGATTAGCAATGGTGAGCATTTTTTCCTGTGCCTGTTGGCCATCTGTATGACATCTTTGGAAAAATCTGTTCAGTTCTTCTGCCCATTTTTAATCAAGTATTTTTTTGATATTGAGTTGTATGATATGTGCAGTTGTCTTTTAAATCAGATAGGAAGACAGAAGAATTACAAACAAGCAGAATTAAAATATTAATTCTGTCTTTCTCATTTACCTATGAAGTTACTTTTATTGGTGTTTACTAATTCTTCAAGTGGATTCAAGTTACTGTCTAATGTATTTGCACTTAAGCCTGAAGGATTCTTTCTAGAATTTCTTATAGGGAAAGTCTGCTAAAAGACTTATTTATCTAGAATTTTCTTGATTTCTCCTTTTTTGAGGGATAATTTTGGTAAATATAGCATTATTGGTTGCCATGTATTTTCTTTCAGCACTTTGCATATATAATCCTACTACCTTCTGGCCTCATAGTTTCTAATGAGAAATCAACTGTTGATCTTATTGAGGACCCTTTATAATGATGAGTCACTTTTCTCTTGCTGCTTTCAATATACTTTTTGACTTTGTACGGTTGTTTATGATATGTCTCAGTGAGGATTTTCTTGAGTTTATCCTGCTTAGAGATCGTGGAACTTCTTAGATGTGTGGATTAATATTTTTCATCAAATTTGGAACATTTTTAGCCATTATTTTTTCAAATACTCTTTTCCCCCTTTCTCTTTCTCTTCTCTTGGACTCTTAGTATGTATATGTTGGTATGCATGATGGTGTATGCAAATCTCTTAGACTGTTTATTTTTCTTCATTCTTTTATCTCTCTATTACTCAGACTGTATAATCTTTTGTTGTTGTTGTACTCATATTCATTTTCATTACAGGTTACTGCAAGATATTGAATGTAGTTCCCTGTGCTATACATAAACTTGTTAATTGACCTATCTTCAATTTCACTGATTCTTTCTTCCGCCTGCTCAAATCTACTAATGAATTTTTCATTTCAATTATTCTTTTCAACTCCAGAATTTCTATTTTGGTTCCTTTATATAATTTTTATTATTTTATTGATATTCTGCATATGGCAAGATACCATTTTCATACTTACCTTTAGTTGTTTAGATATGATTTTCTTTAGCCTTTGACATGTTTAGCTTATTTAAAGTCCTTGTTTAACATTTTGAAATTTGGAGCTTCCTCAGGGCCAGTTTCTATTGATTTTTTTTCACCTTGCATATGGGCCTTACTTTCTTGTTTCTTTGCATGGCTTATAATTTTTTTTTGAAAACTGAACATTTTGAATATTATAATTTGGCAACTCTTCATATCAGATTCACCTCTTGCCCTATGGTTTTTAAGTAGTTGATTGTTATAGTTATTTGCTTAATGACTTTTCTGACCTAATTTTATAAAGTCTCTATTCTTAGTCATATGTGGCCACTGAAGTCTCTATTCCATTAGCCTAATGGTCGGCTAAGGACTAGAGAGATTCTCTTACAAATTTGGAACCAAAATCTCCCAGTCTTTGCAGATGGGCATTGTGTGTGAGTTAGGGCACATCTTCAACACTCAGCCAGGCAGTTTACAACCCTGCTGTAACCTTCACTTCCTGCTTGCACAGCTCTTCAAGGTCAGCCAGAAGTGAGAGCTTAGGGCTTTCTCAGGTCTTTCCTGAGCATGTGCACAACCCTGGGCATGAGAGTGGCTTCTAGATTCGCAGGAGTGTGTCAGAGCTTTTCAAAGCCCTTCTTCCCCAAAGTATCTCATTCCGCAGCCTTTTATCCTGAATTTCTTTCATGAGTCTACTGTTGCCCCAACTGTTATCCATTATCTCAGGTAGCAATGACTAAAAATTTTTCTATAAATGTTTTGAACAAATGTCCTCCCTTCTTTCATAGCAACTTTAGCACTGGATACATTTTGATTTAGATGAGATAAAACAAGTCTTTCAAGCAGGTCTTCTGTGGAGCCACTAGACAGATCAACTAATGACAATTATTTGCAAAAAAAAAAAAAAAAAAAAAAAAAAAAAGGTCTTTTCTGCTTCCTCTAGTACCACTGGTGCCAGGAATGCAGGCCGTTATTTCCAAGGTTACAACTGAGCTGTGGGACTGGGACAGTTTAAAATGCCATGAAGTTCACTGTTCTTACCACAATGCAACTTAAAAAAAATAAGTACATCCCAATTGACACAAGCTTTTGTATAGTTTACAGATTCTGAAAAGGCTGATTCTGATAGTTCTTTTCAGGTTTTCAGTTGCTTTTATGGTGGGTCAGACTTTCAGAATTCCTTATTCCACCACATTCATTGACATCATCACCTAATCAATAGTTTTTTAAATATCTATGTCAATTTCAGTAAAATATATTACAGTTTGTAGAAAACTTCTTTGAAAGTATACTTTTATTATTTATGCTTTTGTTTCGAGAATATTGTTAGACATAAAGCAGATTTAAGGAGCATTTTGGTACCAATAGATGTAACGATATTCAATGAGATAAACAGTGTTAGTGTTTACCTTCATACCTTTGCTTTTAAATTCATGTCTGCATAATTTATTTCAGCTACCTTATTAGGTTATTTGGCTTGATGCCCATTTATAAAGCACCCAGGAAAGCAACTTTGCTTTTTCTTACTGACTTACTCATTTATGCTTTCACACATGCATTTTTTACCAGTTATTTATTAAGCCCCTAGCCCACCAGGCACAGCTGTAAGTTCAGGGTATGTAACACATAACATGCACTGAATAGTGCCATGATTTTATTTTATCAACAGGTGACTTAAGAAACAGTTGCATCTAACAGTGAGTGTTGCCTAATGAGGTGCATTACATTACCTTAGGACCTGTAGAGATTCCCTTGCAAATCTTTCTCTTTTAACCATCAGATAGATAGAACTTTGCTAGTAAATACCAAAAGCTACTACTACCCAGTGTGAGGATAAACATCACATTAGCTGGATGCGCAGTCATCTCCTGGGTGTACTGACAGTGGACTTACTTCCTCCCCAGTGTCCAGAACTTAGAGCTCTGTGCTAATTCTGGATTCCTCTCTCTACTGCTATCTTTAAATCCCAGCCTGGGCCTAAGAACCCTGAATTTCATCCCCAGCCTTCCCTCTCAGACGCTGACCTTTACTCCATCCTTCACTGTGGCCTGTCACTCCGATTCAGGCCTTTAAATCCTTTGGATTCATGGTAGCTGTTCTAAAATCAGAGATGTGATGGTTAAGAGTAGTAGGCTCTGGAGTGAGGCAACCCCAGGGCTAGTGTTAGCTCTTCTACTTACTGCTGCGTGATTTGGGGCAGCTTCTTATCCTGCCTTTCTAAGCCTCAGCTTTCCTAAGTGGGAAATGAACAGAACAGTAGTACCTACAATACAGAGATGTGAGATTCAAATAGAATAATGAATATAAATCATTGAGCATAGTACCTGGCACATAATAAGCATTCTTTATGTGTTGTGTATTTTTATTATTCTTGTTATTAATGACTCATTGTGGCTCTTGGCCTTGTCCTCCTGGCTTTTCTTTGATTAGTATAATTTGAACTATATAAATTGGTGTAAATTGTCTTAAAATTAAGGCTGCATTAATTTTCTTGGGGAAAGCTTTTCTACTCCCTAGTCTAGATCAGCTTTGTTATACAGTCTTATGGAACCGTGCTTTTTTCTTTAGAGCACTTTATCTCATTAGTAATTATATACTTATTTTTGTCATCATTTGATTAATTTTGTCTCTTCCATTAGACTTCAGGTTACATGAGATTAGTGACCGTGGTTTGCTTAGAACTGTATCCCCAGAATCTAGCATAATGCCTGGGATAGGAATGAACAGTGGCATCAAGCATTCACTTTCATTTAAATGATTAATATGAATTCTGTGCTCAAGTTAATCTATTTCCTTCATCACAACTTCCCTTGTTTCATTTATCTTTCAGTTTGTATCTTTTTAACCTTACTGAATCTTTTTAACCTTACTGAATCTTTTTAAGGTAAGCTGTTTAAATAGTACAAAGAATGTGTTTATAGATGGGTATAGACAGACATAGGTACATAGATCGCTATGTATATCCATCCCTCACAGTGTGATGTAATACATATCCAACAGTAAATAGCTATTGAGTGAATGAATGAGTGAAAAAAAGTTATTGATCATAATGATTCTAGTGCCTAGGAGCAACTGAAGTTGAAGCTGCATGAAGAACTAAGAGGATCAAGTGGAAGATGTGCCATAGGAGAAGGGAGGTTATGCACTGACCTGGAAGATAAATCTGACAGCCTCATATACTCTTCTTTTTAGTGGAAGGTTTTAGAATTCAGGAAACAAATTAGTGCTTGATAGAGATTAATTTCAATTTATCTTGTGAGCTTGAATCATCACTTTGCCTTGTAAATATTTACAATTCTTCTATTAGCTATGCATTCCCCTGACATTTAAACTTTATTCATAAGCAGCCTCTGTTATGACCTGTAATTGCTAATAAAGATGGGTAAAAGCACCACAGATTGGGGTTGCCACAGATCACTATGGAAATGATACTCTTTCCTGCTCCTTGTGAAAACAGCATTTGCCTCACTTGAGTCTACTCTGAAGCAACTCATCTCTTCAGAGGTGGAAGATGAAGTCCAGAAAGTTTCATGTGAAATTGAATGAAGTAGGAGAATCAGTGAGTCCCTGCTACCCTGTGAACCAAGTTATTTGGTACCTTGTCAACAAGAAGTTAAGCTCATCCATGGGGCACAGAGACCCTGGTGCTAATGCACTGAACAGTTCTCTTTGATTTTGTGGTTCTCTGAGCAGCTAAGAAAGAGCTAGACCTTTATCTGATTTCTCATCCGGGTGGCCAGCTTCATGTTGGGCTCTTGCTCCAAGAACCAGAGAAATCAGTCAACCTTCCTTTCAAGCCTCTTAAATTTGTTTCTATCTCACTTCAAAAATGTACATGTCAATGTGAGTAAAAAGTAACATTTAAGTTACACATGAGATTTGAATACTCAAGACTTAACATTCTCTAAATTGCATAACCATTGCTCTTTTCTACAGATTTTCCCTTTCCTGTCTCTTAGTTACTTCTCACTCGAAGGCCCCAGAGCTGTATAAAACATGTGTGTTCATACTGAAACTGTGCTCTCTCCTCGCTGATCTGCCCCTCTCTATCTACTGGGTCAGTAAATGACTCTTTCTTCAGCTAGGTAACCAAACATTTGAGAAATAGTCCTAAAGAAGCTGAGAATGTAACCAAGGAGAAGGTCCACAGGCAAAAATCAATCTGCTGTTCAAGTCATTCTTGCATTTGGTGTATATTAGCACGGTGCTCAGAAGTGCAATGGAAGGTAAAGCACAGTGCCTGCCCTTAAGGAACTGATGGAGTGGGAAAGGCAGGAAAGAAAAGAGAGGGATTACACCCTGTGAGGATTTCAGCACAGTGGGTCATGGAGCATATAAAGGGACTCCTCAAACCCACCTAAATGATTCCTTGTAACCATTTGGGGTATGATGTTTGGATTTCTTCTTTCTTCTCTTCCCTTCACCCCCTCCCCTCTCCCGGCTTCTCTTCCTTCTCTCTCTCTCTAACTCTCTGCTTATATGCCCCTTAAAGTAATTTTGAGAAATTTTTCCCTCCACAATCTTAACTTGGTGTCTAAAATTTTTTATGATAAAAGTGAATAGATGCAAAAGGTGCGATTTTCAGCATATTACGAACATTAGCATGTTAAAATAAAATAGTTGCAACACTCTTTTAAATATATTCAGTGGAATTTAAATATATAACAGAATCTAAATACCCCCCATACACAGACTCTTACACACGCACATACACACATGCACATGCACTCCCTCTCACGCATATGTGCATGCATACACATAAACATTCCTCGGAGAATCTCCTTGTGCCCCTGCCCCAGCCAAGTTTAAAGAATACCATTCTTTTTTTTTTTCCTGTTTTTTAATTGAAGTATAGTCAGTTTACAATGTTGTGTCAATTTCTGGTTTACAGCACAATGCTCAGTCATACATGAATATATATATATTTATTTTCCTGTTGTAGAATGCCATTCTTTAAGGCTGTTTCTCTCACTCCTAATGTATCCTTTGTGGTACCCAGTACCCATGTGCTAGACTTTGTCTAAATACTTTACATATATCATCTCACTTAATCCTCAACAACTCTTTGAGGTCAGTACCATTATCTGCATTTTATTTATGAAAAAATGAGGCTAAGAGAAGGGGTTGGAATCCAGGTCTTTCTGGCTCCATATCCTGCTCTCTTAACTGTTACTTTATACTTAGAGTTCACTGCAGTCACGGGATTTAAGTGTTAAAATCTATGTGGAACACCTCAGAGAGAATGTATAACTTTAAGCACTCCTAGCACGGCTTGGCTTTTCTCCACAGTATTTACCAGCATCTGGTAGGCTGGTTTATCGTTTTTTTATTAAGCCCCACCCCCCAGCCCAGAATATAGGCTTCATGAATGCTGGGATTTTGTCTCTTCTGTTCATTGCTATTTTCTTAGTGCCTAAAACCATGCCCAACACATAGTGGGTGCTCAATAAATATTTGTTGAATAATAAACAAGGCTTGCTGCTATAAAGGCACTAAGATTGTAAGAGACTCTCGACATCCCAGTGGTGCTAAGTGATCTGATCAGCCTTCCTGGCTTCTGCTATAATTAGGTAGCAGTGTGAGGTATAGATGAACAATCTACTGATTTTGGAGTGAAGGATTTTTATGTGCCAGTCAACATCAAGAAAAAGATCTAATCACAAACCTAAAGTGCTTACTGAACAGCAGTTTAATGACAAACTGCATTTACCTAATCCAGACTCCTAAAGAGAACACAGAATCAGGGAGCCTTGTTGTAGGGCAATGGTAGGGATACATCTTTGAGCCATCACAGCCTACTGTTCACGGCTGGGAGCTTGGACACATCCAGGCATGCTTGGAAACCTGGCGATGGCAGCCTCCCAGAAATCCCCCAGGGCTGGAGAGCCTTCCAGAAAGGAACCTAAGTCATATAGCCTGCTGGGACAGCCGCAGCTGATAGGGCAGCCTGACAGAAGCCTAACTAGGGGTGGGATGGGAACTGCAGAGTCATCTGTAAAAGGATGCCATCTTAGGGAAGAAAGAGCCAGGCAAGATGAGCTTGACTCCAGAACAAAACTTTGCCAGAGGGGATGGAGATTCTGAGTATAGCCTTATAACTGCTAGTCTCTGACTCATTCCTGAGCACATATCTGGGTTCTATAGAAAAAGAGCTACAAGAAAAGATAGAAGGAGTTTTTCTACCAAACTCTTGACACTCACTGGGAGCTCTAAGAGAGAGTATCACACAAAGGAGGGACCCAACCCCTGCAGCCAGCTTCCCATCTCCAAGTGGCACAGCCCAGCAGGCATTGATGACTTCCTCAAGTCTCAAGATAAATAGCAGAGGCAGTTTCTTGGCCTGGAGGAGTAATCAGAAGACTTGGGCACTGAGTAGTTAGCAAGGAGCACCTGTTATGCCTGCCAGGCCTGGCAGAGTGGCACAGAATAGCAGCAGAGCAGCTATATCCAGCTAAGAACCAGCGGAGCTGGCATGCCCAGAGTTGTGCCTAGCAATGACCGTGGACATGCCCACTGAGTGAATGGCAATACAGGTATCATCAGCAGGGTGGAAACTTGGTTTGGTGAAGCAGTGCTGCTATGTAGAAATGAACTGGGTCCTGGGAGACATTTCAGGGGAGCCTCCTAAAAGGACTTGGGTGGTGGAGACTGTACAGTGAACCTGGGTCTTAAGTCACTTGAAAAGGGCCAAAGACTGAAAAGGGCCAAAGTCTCTTATTTGCCTTTTCCCTAGTTGTCCCACCATTCACTAATGTGTCTCTCCATCTCTCCTCCTCCACCAGCTTCCTGACTCAAAATTTCTTGTGGCTTAGAGAGCTGCTTAAATTAGGTGAGAGGAGAAAGCATGCCTATTTAAAGCTATGGTAAATACGTGAAAAATGGGTCGCCATTCTAGGTGTATCTGAACTTTTCAAAGATTAACTCAAATAAGTCTCCTTCAGACAGCATGTTAAGGGAGAGTAAAGGCTTTTAGGCAGTGGGACAATAGGGAAAAATATTTGCTTATTTCATAAAGCACTGGTAGGATTAAGGGACATGACCCAGCAATGAGAAAACTGGATTAAATAAGCTTTAGACTTCAAGCTCCTTGGGGTTGCAATGCCAAAGGCAGATTTATTCCATGATGAAGGCCCTAGATGAGATTCATGCCATGAGTCTCACTCTGTGATGTGGCACTTTTGACATGGAGCAGAAACTTACCTTATGCTAGATAAATGGTTTCTGAACAGTGGCACTAAATGGCAGGATAATTTTAGACTTTTAAAGATGACGAGGGTATCTTTCCATTCATAATAGCACCTGTTATTTTCATTGTGCTTTTCCTCAAAGGGCTCCACACACTTTGAAAAAGTGATCTCATTTCTCTTTCCAAAATCTCAGTGAGGCAAGTGCTTTACAACATTATGGATTGACACAGTAAAAACCTTCCTCTTCTCATTCCTCACTGCTGTCCTTTGAAATATCTGGGGGCTCCATTTTGTGAGCTGACTAATGAAGTATAGTTGTACTTGTAGTGTACAATGATGTAGGAAAAAAGATGGTTTATTCACAGAAAGGTTCTATGATATTTGTAAACAGACATAGGAAGGGACTGAGATAGGTCTGTGAGGCTGCTGTTTATGGTATTCTCTTAAAAAAATAAAGAACTAAAGATGCTGATAATTTCCTTGCCAACTCTGCACCTCTTAGAGAACATTGCCCCTTCTCATAGAATTGGATCCCCAGTCCCTGCTGAGTGGTAGTGGGGGTTTGTGATTCCAGATTTCTAGTCAGTCAGCTGAACGTGGTTGAGCATCTGACCCAGCTTGGTCCATTAGATACTTGCTCCAGGAATTTGCAATTGGGACATAGCAAAAACTGGAAATAGGACAGGAACCAAGATAATTTCCTTCCTCCCACCTCTATCTACCTTTCTGGGGCTATGGGAAACTTTGTTTCCCTCTCTGAGAAGCTCTAAGTTGGTTTAAAAAGGAAGACTTAATGGAAAACAACCTAAGTATCTATCAACAGATAAATGATTACATCATGGCATGGCTATGCCATGGAAAACTATACAATAGTGTGAAAAGAATGAAATTTTTATGAACTGATTATTTCTTAGAATGATCTCCAAGATACGTTAAGAGACGAATGCAAAGCACAAGACAGGAGTGATAGTACACCACCACTTACATACTAATTAAGGAAAACTAT
This sequence comes from Camelus dromedarius, assembly GCF_036321535.1. Classification (NCBI taxonomy): domain Eukaryota; kingdom Metazoa; phylum Chordata; class Mammalia; order Artiodactyla; family Camelidae; genus Camelus; species Camelus dromedarius. The sequence continues at coordinate 9,257,652 of NC_087465.1, read as the reverse complement.
AACACAGACCGTTTATATTTGATATGTTAGGGCATAAGTCTATCATTTTATTATTTGTTTTCTGTTTGTTTCCTTTCTTTCTTGTTTCTCCATTTCCCTTTTCTTGTCTTTCTGGGGGTTATTTGAACCCTTTTAAGGATTCCATCTTGATTTACTTGTGGTTTTTTGGAGTGTATTACTTGCTGTAGTCTTTTTAATGTTGGGTATATATGTGTGTGTATGGATACATACATATATATAATTTATCACAGTCTACCAATATCAGTGTTTTACCAATTTGAGTGAAGAGCAGAAACTTTTCTCCCATTTAGTTCCCATTATCCTCTTCACTTTTAAATATCATTGTCTTGAGTATCAGATAGTGTTACAATTTTTAGACCAATCATCCTATATAATTTAGAAGACTCATGAGGAGATTGATAGTCAATTGTGTTTACCCATATTTCTTCTTTCTTTGTTGTTCTTTCTTCCTGTCAGATGACCCAAGATTCCTTCATGATTTCCCTTCTTTTGAAGAACATTGTTTAACCATTCTTTGAGTAGATCTGTTGGTGATTAATTCTTTTGGTTTTCCTTCATCTGAGAATGTCTCTCTTTCCCCTTAATTCCTAAAGTATAGTTTCACCAGATATAGCATTCACAGTTCTTTTCTTTTAGCACTTGAGGAATGTTGTATCACTTGTTTCTGGCCACTATTATTTCAGGTGAGAAATCTGCTGTCATTTGAGTTACTGTCTGCATATAGGTATTGTGTTGTTTCTCTGCTTTTAAAAAAAATTATTGAATGCAGTCAATTTCTGGTGTATAGCACAGTGTCCTAGTCATGCATATACGTACATATATTCATTTTCATTTTTTTATTAAAGGTTATTACAAGATATTGAACATAGTTCCCTGTGCTATACAGAAGAAACTTTTTAAAATCTATTTTTATATATAGTGGCTAACATTTGTAAATTTCAAACTCCCAAATTTATCCCTTCCCACCCCCTTTTCCTGGTAACTTTTAAAATAATTTCTTTTTCTTTAGTTTTCAGAGGTTTCATTATGATGTGTCTTGGCATAGATTTATTGAGATTTATACTATTTGGGATTCACTCAGCTTCTTGATCTGTAGGTTTGTATGTTTTGCCAAATTTGGGGAATTTTCAGTCACTATTTCTTCGAATACTCATTCAGTCCCACTCTTTCTCCTCCCCTTCTAGGACACCAGTCTAACATTTATAATGTTAGGTCTCTTGTTAGGGCCTCACAGTTTCCTGTAACTGTTTGTTTTCAGTTTACTTTCTCTCTGTTATTCAGTTTGGGTAAATTCTGTTGATCTATCCTCAGCTTCACTGATTCTGTCTTCTGTTATCTCTGCTCTACCACTGAGCTCATCCAGTTAGTTGTGTTATTTCTGTTATTTTTTTCAGTTTTGTAATTTCCATTTGGTTCTTTTTCAATAACTTCTGTTTTTTGGCTGAAATTTCTATTTTTTCCACTTGGTTCAAGAGAATTTGTAATCCTTGTTGAATCTTTTTTATGATAGTTACTTTAAAATCCTTAGGTGATTCTAATATCTTTTTCATCTCAATATGGGAGTCAGATGATTATGTTTTCTTATGCAAGTTGTGATTTCCTTCATTCTTTGTATACAATGAGTGGTTTTAATTTGGACATTTTGGCTGTTATTTAGGAGACTCTGGGTCCTATTTAATTTTTTTACTGTAACAGTCAGTCACTCTGGATTGAGCATGCAGGTCCTAGCCTACTTTTGTGGGCTGTGGTTCCAATGACAATCTAATTTTCAGAGCCTCTGTGGTGCTATTTTGGTCTGCTTGGTTTGTCTCCTGCCTCTTGGGCCCCACAGGTGCTTGATGGTACTAGCTGAGGAAGTGAAAAGAAGCCTCCGCAGGCTGGATGGCCTGGTGCCTTTAGGTGAGGGAAGGGGATCTCCAGGCTTCAGGAATAAAAACACTTCCTGAGCTGGATGTTTGTTGTGGCAAAATCCCCCTTGTTAATTTCCTCTGTAAAGTGGGGTCTCTGGGTGCAAGAGGGGAGTCTGAGGCTGGTAGGAAAGCCTTCTGGCTGGTTATTGTTACGGGGACATTCAGTTGGTGCTCTTTGATGTTTCTGCTGGGATTGACTAGATTTGTTGGTAGGACTCCTGTTCAGTTTGGAGGAAGAATAAGACTATCTGGCTGCCTTCTTTTGCTAGAGTGGGTGTCAGGAAAGGCCAGGCCTGGATTACCTTTTCTTGGGTAGGGAGTCAAAAGGTGCCTTGTCACTGCACTGTTCCTTTGGCCCTGTGATCCCTACCAGTTTACCTCTTCTGCCTTTCAGGTTCTCTTTTTTTGTCTCTTATGTTATTTCCAAGGCTTTTAGTCATGCTTAGCAGGGAGAAGCTGGGAGACAGAAGCCTATACCGTCTTGCCCAGACCAAAAGGTCTCTATATATTCTTACATAGGCATAAGATCTCTCTAGAAGGGTACACAAGGAATTGCTTTCCCTGCGGAGGGAACCTGGGGAATGTGAGGTAGGAGGAGACTTTTTTCTCTACCTGTTTATGCATTCTCATTTTAATCAGGTGAATATATTATCAATTCCAAAATAAAATAAAATATAAAAAAAGAAATTATGTATTCTCATTTAATCAGGTGAATATATTATCTGTTCTAAAATAAAATATAAAAAAAGAAAGAAGTCTTCTAGCTTAGCCTTGTTTTCAAGAGCACAACCAAGGATTACAACAGAGGTTAAGCAGCATATGGATTCAACAGTTGGTAATTTTATTAAACTTCACTGACTTTTAATTTCACTATATTGTCACTGCTTTGATCCAGATCCCTGAATGTAAGAATAATATCCTCAGTGGATTTTCAGCCTGCTCATACATTTTGAATAACTTGCAGAATACCAATGTGTAATTTAGTTAGAAGTAGATGCTTTTGGCAGCATACTAGTACCCTAATCAGCTGAAAAAACAATATTTGTATGACATTAAAACAAAATTAATAGGAAGACACTGATTACATGAAAAGACTTTAGGTTGTAATTATTAAACCTGCAAACAACTCAGCATAATTAGTGCCTTAATTAGGATATGACCTGAAATTTTAGCTTACAAAATAAATAATGGCAATTAGAAGTCACATTTGTAAAGTAAAGTGGTCTTTAGAACTTATAATGTAGTTAGATATCACTTTTTTCTCATTTAGGGGAGCATCTTTGTGGGTGTTAAACTTACAATGCAGTTACTTTGATTCCCAGTCCCACCCCCAGCACAGTGTCTCAGCTCAAAACCTTAAAAGTCAAGTTTAGTGACCCAAGAACGTCTACCCACAGGGGGTTGAACAGTTCCCAGGCACACTCCTGATTAGCTCTAGGGAACAATGAAACAGCAAAGACTTTTTCTTCTTTAGCACCTTAAGTGAAATATAAACTGGAAGACTGATATTGACTTTGATCAAAATCTGTCATTTTCACAGAACTATTTGGATCCAAATAGCAGTTTTTACCACTGTCATTTATTCTTCAATACATGCTTCTTGAAGGCATTTCAGGTTTCACAGTTTACCACACAGTGAAGGTTCCAATCCAAAGCCAAAGAATTTTCCATTAGTAGGTAAAAGTGGAGAATTCAATAAATATTGATGGACTAGTAGTGATTTGGGAAAAAATTAATCTGGAGTCCTACCTTCATTCCTCATGTCAAAATAAACTCCAAATGGATCAAAGATTTAATATAAAAGCAAAATCATAGATGTACTAGAAGATAAGGGTTAATATTTTTATAATATTGTAATCAGGAGAGGCTTTTTAACCACAACAGGTAAAACAAAAGCCATAAAGGAAACGACTACCAAATTTGCTTACTTAAAAATGCTAAACTTCCATAGAGCAAAAACAAAAAAAAATCCCAAACAGAAGTAAGTTTTAAAACCTAATTCAAGGCCACATCAAGAGGTAACTGATTAAAATTAAAACCTGTCAATTGTATTTTAATTCATTTTTCTTCTAGAGGCACAGCTTTATTCCTCAATAAATAAGGAAATAATTGGAAATATGCATCATTATTTATGTACAAAGATATTAAGTATAGAGAAAGTTAAAAGAATATACATGCTAAAAAATAGCTCATAAAGTAATTCAGTTACAGAATAGCCACAGGCTGCAGGCATTAAAAATCACAATTTTAAATAGCACCAAAATATTTTCATGCTAGGATTGTTGTTAAAAAGAAAGCTAGTTAGAAAAAACAGGTAAATCCAATTTGAGTTTAAAATCTCTTATCTAGGCAAAAATAAAAGATTAGAAGAAAAAATGTTAATGATAAATGTCACTAAAGGTAGAATTATAGATAAATGTTTTTGTCTTCATTTTTAGTAATTTCCAAATTTTCAACAATAAGTAAATTTTTTTTTTACTTGCACTTTTAAAAAATTCCTTGGAGCTTTAAAGGAAAAAGTATTTCAATTTTTCTCCCAAACAGCTAACTTACAACTAGATCAGATATGGAAGATCAAAACTGAAGACTTGAAAAGCATAGTGCACAAAACAGCAATTGCAAAAAAATCCCCTTTTTATTTTTATTTTTTTTAATCTCTCTGCCAGATTTGGTGAAGCTATCTCATGTGGGTTAAATCACAACTCCTGGTCATTCGAAGTCTTTCTGTCTCTCTAACAGTGCAGGCCAGGAACATAGATAGCCCTTTCCTAAGGCCCAGCATCACAAGAGAGTTCTTTCATAAATTCAGTGTCATGCCTGTCCATTTCCAACTGCCTATGGTGTAGCGCAGGGAATGGAACATGAGTTCCAAAACTCTGATTATTGGCTCTTAGCAGGAAGCTTATGTCTTCAATTAGAGGCACTTGCCAATCACAAAATAACTATCACTGGTAGTACAGGAAATGTCATCACTGAACTCCCTCTGTACCTGTAGGTTTTCTTAATTTCTTCATTTGATGCTCCCTTGTGCAGACCAAGGATTTCATATAGAGCTTCTCCAGATGTTGACATAGTCCGCTGTCTTTGGTTAGGTATGTTACATGCCATTTTCTCAAGCTGCAAAAACAAAGGGGGAAGTAGTGTAAAGGTTATGCATACTGGATCCCACTTTCTAAAGGGGAAGATAGTTTATTTCTGACCTTTTGTAAAATAACAGCCTGAAGTACATCTTTGTGCCAGCTGCAAAAGGAAGGGAGAAAAAGGGTTAGGAGAACCAAAACTAGAGCTTCGAATCAGGGTGTTAAAGGCTACAGGCAGCCATACAAATGGAATATGGCTTTGTCCACATGGCTAAATAGAAGCAAAATGTTATCTAAATATCCACGTAACTCAGAATTGTTAAAAATCAGTCCTCACAGGTCAGGCAAATGTAGATATTCTTTCCCATAATTTGCATAACTCCTTTTGTGGATGTTTTCCAAATTTAGCCAGCAATGGAGATAATCATCTATTTTACTTTGACTCTGTTGATCTAGCCATTGTTAGAGTTTAAAAACAAAATAAAACAATGCCGCCCCCCAACTTTTTGTAAGTATCAAGAAAAAAAATCCTGGTTTCATCTGGCAGCCTGGTTAGAACTTCTCTGTAGTTGTGGGATATCAGAGTCCCCCCACAGTGCTCAGGAGTTCTCCACCTGAGATAGCTCCTTTCCCTGTGTCTAGACAGAAAGGACTGTACTATCCCATGTCCCAGGGAGCCATCTTCCTGCTGTGCTCTGGCTCTAGTGGGGAAGCACAGAGAAACAAGCACACCTGGGGGCATTCCTGCATCCATCACCTACCCTCTCCAGCCTTAATAAGCCTGCATCATAAGGGTATCTTACAGATTTAGAAATAATGCATATAATATACCCAGGACACAGTAACTTCAAAGATCTATTTTTATTAAAGTAGGCACAGTGTGTAATTCAGAGAGGATAGTATAGTCAGACCCTCTAAGTTGGAATATTGGCCATATCATGACCAGCTGGATGGACCTTCCCTATCTATAAATTGGAAACAAAAATGTCCCTAAACTCATGAAGTTGTTGTAAGAATTAAATGAGTTAATACATTAAAAAACAAAAACACCAACGTTCATAGCAGCATTATTCATTATTCATAAAAGCCAGAAAAAAGAAAATGTGGTATGTACATACAATGGAATATTACTCAGCCATAAAAAGAAGTGGAATTCTGACACATGCTATAATATGATGAACCTTGAAAATATTACCTAGGTGAAATAAGCTGGTCACAAAAGGACAAATATTATATATGGTTCCTCTTATATGAGTACCTTCAATAGACATACTCATAGAGACAGCAAGTAGAATAGAGATTACCAGAGGCTGGGAAGAGTGAGGAATGGGAGTTACTGCGTACAGAGTTTATTTGGGATGATGAAAATGTTCTGGAAATAAATAGTGGTGGTGGTTAATTATCATTGTGATTGTACTTCATGTCATTAAACTGTACACTTAAAAATAGTTAAAATAGCAAACTTTGTTATATTTAATCTCAAAAACAAAACAACGGAAAAAACTCAAAACTATTTACATTACAAGAAGTTTCCTGAAAATTATTTTCCATCTCTTGGCTTTTGCGCAGCCAGTGCTATAAAAGGGAATGAATGTGAATGAATGAATATACCAAAGCTCAGGAGATGGCATCTGTGCTGTGGAAATATTCATGTTCAACACAAGGAATCCTGGTGACAACAGTAGCAGCAGCAGAACCAAATGGGCACATCCCAGTGGCAGGTGGCCTTGGTTGGAGCCAACCTCCCAGATCTGCTCCCACCAGACTGATGACTTAACCAACACAGGCAAGAGCAGAGCCTGCTGGATGTCACCTGGTGGGTTAGGGCAGTCTTAGAGACCCTGAGACCCCAAGACCACAGTGTGGTACAGTGAATGCTTGTGTTCCTAAGTAATTCAATTAAGAACAATGTGAAGAACTTCAAAATGTTTTTGTAAGCCTTTAGCTTCTTGAGGGGAGAAAAAGGAGCCAGTACTGAAGAAAGTCAGACCCCAGGCAAAAATCCTATAGCCCTGAAGGCATTGAGGACAAAACTGACTCACCGGAGGACGACAGCACAAGGACAAAGCCTCTTCTTGTGACATGCTGCTTGTCCCCTCTTCAATGAAAGTGGAGCTTCTGGAGACTAGAGGGGCCCTAGTCCCAAATTCCTCATTCACACAAGGACCAGAGGAGGAGGAATCCTAATTTTGCCTGCCATGAAGCAAAATCTAGCAGATGTCCATACATACTGGCAGCCACTCAGTAAATCGTAGCACTTATTTTCATTACTGTTCTACCTTACCTTTTTCATCCTCCCATCACAATTTCCCTGGCAAGTAAGCAATTCAACACCTGGGGCTGGGTCATTCATCCTTGTGTTCCAGTCCTGCAGCTCAGCCCTATCTTGGAACCACAACCTGGCTGACTATTCAGAGTTAAAGGGAAAATTGCCTGAGTAACTGACACCCTCTCTATTTCCTTTCCTGTCCCTTCTCTCCCACTGCCACCACACACATATATGCTCAGGATATTGATACTCTCCCCTACACTTCCACCTAATTGTTCCCAGTAAGGGAGGCAATCTGGCAGGCAGGCTTCTCACAAGTAATGCTAAATGCCATGAATGAATGGGATTTAGAAAGTAGGGATTTCTCTGTGTGGCTTGGTGGACAAGGAATAAGTCCACTATCATCATGCTTGTCTCAGATTTTTAGATCTTGCTGGGAAGCAAGATCCCAAAGTCACTAAGAATATATCAACATAATGATTCAAATCCTAGGACCCTCGAATATAGAGTTAGAGATAATCTAAGTCAATTTAACAAATGCCTCTAGGGGCATTCTGGCCAGAGATCGTTGCAGTAAACAACTTTACTGTTAGCCTACTAACTCTCTTTTCCCCTTCTTCTGTGTTGCAACATATTACTTTTCCTGAGACCTGCCTCAGTCTTACCTTATCTCAGTTGAGTAGACCTGGAGTGGTACCTTACCCAAGCCAAGTCAACCAGAGTCCTTCCCTAGGATTTTTTTTTTTTTTTTTTAGTGTAGAACAATCTCTCAAGTAGTGAAACCTGTAAAATGTAAAATTTGGATAGTTGGCCGGCCTAAAACAAGAGAGATTGAAACAGACCTGCAGAAATCGGGCAGAGGGAGGAGATGGAGAGAGAGCCTCAGTGGGGTTCAGCCCCCTGGTTCCAGTTGTTTTTGAGTGCACTTGCAACTCATCCCCTCCCACAGTTTGTCAATCAGCCCTTCCTTGGAGTAAGCCAATAAAATTCCTCCCTATACACAAATGCACACACATTGTTTCCTTTTGAGCATGTTTTAGCTAGATTTTGGTCACTGTTTTCCAACACGCTTTAGTGTCATGTACCTCAATTAAACACCAATAGTGGTTCCCTGAGCACCTCCAAGCCAGGATAATCCATTGTGGATTTTTCTTATATCACTGCACCTACTCTTCCTTTAAATTGAAACTGGTTTCTAGGTACTTGGGAATAAATAATTCAGGGAAATAATAACGATATGTATATACTAAGATACTCAAACCAAACAGATTCAGATGTGTGGTGTAGACATTACTAGTATGGATAAAAGAAGCAGTGATAAATCTGGGTCAAGATGTTTCATAAAGAAAGTTTGTGGAGAGCTATTCAAGAGAACAAGAAGAAATAAAAGTATGGCAAATAGCTATCTTTGCTTTATTTATTTTTCTCTATATTCAGCATTCAAAAGAAACAGTTACAATTTGAGGGAATGAAATATATTCACTCTTCATCATCTATCTCATAAAATAAGAGAGATGTTATGGCGCCCATAAATCAACAGATTGTCCTAAAATCAATTTCAACAAGTGTACAGTCTCCCAGTTTTGACTGGTACATTTTTTTCCCCCAAGATTGCCTCCTAAAGTTATTCCAGGTGTGGAACAAGATGGGGGGGGGGTTACTTGGAGGCTACCCCCAGAGCCTTCCAGAGACTACACCTGGAAACAGCCTGGAATTCTTCCTTCCCTGCTTCACAGCCATCCCTTTACATACTCCTCAGTGGAAAAAAGAAGACAGATGCCATCTCTTAAAAGAGTTTCATACATAGAAACTCACACCCGAGAAGACATGGTAACTGGCTATTATTTTAGTTTATGTAGTTTTTCAAATCATCTCTCTATTTAGAAATCTAATCACACTGTAATCTATTCTTCTAAGTAAAATGTAGTAGCTGACTTGCTTTATGTTGTGGGTTGAGTAATATTCAGAATGGGTTGTTAAAGAGAGTTTGGAATTTGTTTATTTTCCATTTCACCTTATTTGCCCTATTGCCAAAAGATCAAAATATTTCCTTTTAGACAACAACATCAATGTCTCTTAATTAAGATACAAAAAAAAAAACCCATTTACATCAATATTAGAACACAAGAAAAAGATAGTTGGTCAATAATAGTTGGTCAATGTAGTTAGTAGTTGGTGACTCTACAAACTGAAACATAAAGGAACCCAGAGACCACAAGACTGCTTTCTGAGCATAAAGCAACAACCTATTTTTCTGTGTCCTTGGTGAGCTAGAAATCAGACTCTTCATGTATTATTAATGCAGATGCCATTTAGCTTCAAATTCAATAGAGTAATACATTGAAACCATTAGTTGTTTTAATGTGTGAAGATAAAATTATGCCCTGAGAACATACTAACTGCAGAGCTATAGTCAAAAATCCCCTAAAACGCTCCTTAAACTTAAATAATGGAGTCATACCCTTATTTAATTCCTTATTTAAAATATAATTTTTACGAATTCTTTCTCTGTTGCCTTTTGAATGCTAATATTCCTATGCAAAATTCAAGTCTTTATTATTTATTCATAGCCCCTCATCTATACTGTCCAATGGGGGAAAATGTTGTCATGCAAAGTTATTAAATAATTTAATTTTGATCATTCAGTACATGATACTTAATCTTCTGAAATTAAATTACTTTCTAGCTGCTTTACAATCCATTAATTTACTTTCTTAAAGCCTTGACCACTAGTCACTACCAAGTCACATACAGCTCAGCTGTCTCCTGATAAAGATATAATTGACAGAAGGTTTAACACTCCTATGATGATGAACATCCAATTCAAAATAAACACGTATTTCAAAGGTTCTAATTCCAGGAGTCCTACAAATGCTGTTTTAAATTGTTCATGTTGACGTGAAATGTTTCCTTCAAAGCAAAAGAAGCTTCATCTCTGTTATGTGAATTCTGAAAAATGGAAATAATCAAACTATGCCTTTTTTGGCCTGGTCCCTTCATGACTGAGAATATGAATGTGAGTGGGGAAGATTAGATCACTCAACAGCAAACATTTTTGACAGCGTGATTAAGGAAACCAACATGTGTTACCATTTTATTATTACTTCTGTAATTCCTCTATAGAAATCTGTTTATTGGAGCAAAATTTCCTTATTCAAAGAGCATTGTATCTTAAAGCTTAACACGCATCCAAAATGCTAGCCCTATGTTTTCCCATCTAAATACTAACCAGGCCCGACCCTGCGTAGCTTCCGAGATCAGAGAAGATCGGGCACATTCAGGGTGGTATGGCCATAGACAAACCCTATATTTTAAAATGATAATTCTCTCTAGTATGATTACAATTTGCTACTGAAAAATAATTATCTCCTGATTGCACTGATACTTATATCAATAGAAACCTGAAGACAAGGCAACTTGGAAATGTTAAAATAACCCACAGTACCTGTTCCTATAACTTCGATTCTGTGTTCTCAATCAGAGACAACTTGCTGTTTTCAACTGGTCTGGAAACAGATGTGCAAAAAATAGAGACAGGCAACAACAAAAGGAGCTGTTCCATACCTGTTCCACTGTTTCAAAGCAAATGGCTATGCTTTTCCATCCTTCCCGTGCGAGGTTAAGTGGGTCAATGGTGTCAAGTTACTTTTCATTTGTTATTCTATCAGCTAATTGGTTATCCCTCTGGAAAACATAACAAAGAGAGAATAAAACATGCATGACCGTAAAGGTTGCCATTACAAGGCATCCAGTGATACCAAAATACATGCTACATCTAATTAGATCATTAGTCAGCTGGTGCTTGGCTCAACCAAACACTGCTATGGAACTGCCTCCAGGTTTCCACCACAGCTTTCAGTTAAGAAAATGTGCTATCTCCTGACATGCAAAGTGTGTTCTTTTATTTATTTTTTATTGAGATATAACTGATATATTACGTTAGTCTCAGGTGTACAATGTGATGATTCAGTATTTGCATATATTGTTGAAAGATCACCACAGTGTCTAGTTAAATAGTCTAGTCCATCATCATTCAGTTATAATTTTTTCTTGTTATGAAAACTTTAAAGATCTATTCTCTTAGCAATTTTGAAATATGCAATACAGTATTATTAACTATAGTCATCATGCTGTACATTACATCTTCATGACTTTTATTTTATAGTTAGAAGCTTGTACCTTTTGACCACCTTCACCCATTTTACCCACCCTTCACCAGTACCACCACTGGCCCCCTGCCCCACTCCCTTTCCCACTTATGGCAGCCACCAATCTGTTCTCTGTATCTGTGTGCTCAGGATTTTTTAAAATTCCACATGTGAGTAAGATTATACAGTATTTGTCTTTGACTTATTTCACTTAGCGTGATACCCTTAAGGTCAATCCATGGCAAAATCTCCTTTTTCATGGCTAAATGATATTCCATTATATATATATACACCATGTTTTCTTTATTCATTCATCCATTGATACACACTTACGTTGTTTCCATAACTTGGCTATTGTAAAAAAAAATGCTGCAATGAACATGGGGGTGCAGGTATCTTTTCAGATAAATATTTTTGTTTTCTTCAGATAAATACCCAGAAGTGAAATTGCTGGAACTATTGTTAGTTTTTTGAGGAATCTCTGTACTGCTTTCCATAGTGGCTACACCAATTTACATTCTTATCAACAGTGCACATCTCCACATCCTTGCCAATATTTGTTTTTGTAGACTTTTTGATGATAGCCATTTGGACAGATGTGAGGTACTATCTATCTCATTGTGGTTGCAACTTGGATTTCCCTGATCAATAGTGATGTTGAGTGCCTTTTCATGTACCTGTTGGCCTTCTGTGTGTCTTCTTTGGAGAAATACCTATTCAGATCCTCTGCCCATTTTTAAATTGGATTGTTTGCTTTTTCGCTATTGAGTTGTATGAATTCTTTATATATTTTAGATATTTAACCCATTGTCAGATATATGATTTGCAAATATTTTCTTCCATCTGGTAATTTGCCTTTTCATTTTGTTAATGGTATCCTTTGCTGTGAACGAGTTTTTAGTTTGATGTATTCTCACTTGTTTATTTTTGCTTTAGTTTCTTTTGCTTTTGATGTCAAATCCAAAATATCACCAATGTCAAGGATCTTACCGCTTATGTTTTCTTCTAGGAGTTTTATGGTATCAGATCTTAAATTCAAGTTTTTAATCCATTTTGAATTGATTTTTGAGTATAGTGTAAGATGTAGAGTAGAACCCTATAGAAAAAATCTTAAATCAAATGAGACAGGTATTAGTCCTGAATTTTGCAAAATGAGATCTGGCTCCTGAAGTTGAAGGTAGAGTTTAAGTTTCTGTTTAGCATGACAGGTAGCAAAGCCTAGCACTACTTTGTGTGAACACTTCAGAGCACTCTCACCTCTAGATGGCATTGTTTTGTTGATACAAAGACTATTTCTCATAGATCCTGACTTTCAGCCAGAGTTTAGGAAGCAGCTCATCATCATGCAAAGAAATGGAATAGTGGTGGGAGGAACTAAAGACATTTAGAACTAAATACACAAGTTCCAGCATCACTTCAGTTTAAGGACAATGTCCTTTGATGAAATGAAAATAATTGCTATATTAATATGGTGAGATTATGAGTGACATTTTTTAAAATTGCAGTTTATGTTTCAGATTCAGTTTAATAAATATTTTTGTAAAATCCATTATTTTCGCACAATTGACCTCACTTCTTAAATCACTACTTTTTAACTTTTTATATGGAATAAACCATGAGTTTATAATTTTTTAAGTATTGCAAAACTCTTAGGTGAAGTAGAACTATAGCTATGATTCAAAGAGAAAACAGAGTTTTTTATTCATCTAGTCATTCAACGGTTAGTTACCTACTAGATCCAGGGATTGAGCTAAATGCTAGGAGTATCCTGGTAAGCAAAACCAAATACAGACTCTGGGTCTGTGGTTTACAGTGTTACAGCTTACCAACAGAGACAGATATTAATCAGATGATCACTCAACATAAGTATAAAAGTGAAACTGGACAGATGATACAAGACCATGTAAATCAGTGGATCAGGGGAAGATCAAAGAAAGCTTCCCTGAACAAAAATAATCAAGCAAAGATCTGAAAAGAACTAGATTAAGGGGTTGTTTATAGAAGCAAATATATTCTAGGTAGGTAGAAGGGCATGCCCAATGGCCCTGGGCACTTAAATGGAAGAAATAAAAGATTCATTCTTATGTGTACTCTAATACATAGGATGTCAGCACATGCCTATACATACATGGCTTCTAATATATAATCTAAAGATATAGCCAGAGATTAATGGAATCATATTCCACTTAAATAGGTGAGGCTTTCTAGAAGTGGTGAACTTCAAATGATGTTTGTAAAAGGAAATAACTCATAGTAAACACATAAATTACTCCTTGATGCAAAATGCACTACATGTACTGTAAAAGCATTGTCAATGGAATTGTTGAAATTTGAAGAGGAGAACTTAGAAAATTTTCCAAGATTGAACCAAAGTGGGCTTTTTGTGAGTTAGAAAATCGGAGAAGTGTGTGTGTGTGCGCGCGTGTGTGTTGGGGGTGGGGGTTACATGCTAATTTTCCCTGTGTATTCTATTTATGGGGTCTTCACTGTTCCCTTAGGTGCTCCTAAAGACCTTTTATATACCTCTCTCAATTACTACATAGGGTTTGGATATTATAATAAATGACTAATACATTGGAACAGAATTTGCAACAGATACTAGATGAATTTGAATGTCAATCAAAATAATCAGACAATCATTACATTAGTATACATACTACTGAATGTAAACTTCCTATCTCAGCAGATGCAAACACCACCCATTTTGAACATGTGATGTGCAAGGGCACATAATCCCAACAAATCAATCCTAATCTAAACAACCCAATGCAGTGAACAAAGGCATTATTATTGCTATCATTGTTACTATTTTTACTACCCTTTATATTGTTTATATTATTGTTGTTGTTGTTATTATTATTATATATGTAATTCAGGCCACCACTTTGTAAATTTCAAAGATAGGACTCATCTGAGTAAGCTACATTCTGTTGAGTAAATTTAGGAAGGTAAAAGAAAAGTGATTGCTTTGATTGTATAAAATGAAGAGGCTGTTGGCCAGCACTCCAGTGGCATCTCAGACAAAATTACAGAACAAGTCTGACAATTCTCCTGTAAAAATTAAGTGTTTGTGTTTCAGAAAAGCAAATTGGTTACTTTCTATTATGTTTCATAGTTTTCCAAAGTTAAAAAAAAAGTCCCTTTTAAAAAGATGTTACAAAGGGTATGAAATTTTAGTGTGCCTAAATCTATAAATATGAAGAAAGCATAGAATCATAGAAAGCTGAGGGACAGTAACCACAAATCAAAAACCTATAATAGATACACAAAACCTAGAGAGAAAGGAACACAAGTATACCACTAAAGAAAATTATCAAACCACAAGAGAAGAAACTAAAAGAAGAAAAGAACAGAGAAGAACTGCAAAAACAACCAGAAAACAAGTAGCAAAATGGCAATAACTACATACCTATCACTAGTCACTTTAAATGTCAAGGGATTAAATGCTCCAATCAAAAAACACAGGGTGGCTCATCAGAAAAGGAAAAAAACAGGACCTATCTTATAAGAGACTCATTTTAGAAATAAAGACACACAGACTGAAAGTGAGTAAATGGAAAGAGAGATTTCATGCAAATGGAAATGACAAGAGAGCAGAGCTAGCAATACTTACATCAGAAAAAACAAACTTTAAAACAAAGTCTATAACAAAAGAAAGAGCATTATATAATGATAAAAGGATCAATACAAGAAGAGAATATAACACTTGTTAACATATATGCACTGAAAGCAGAAGCACCTAAATATATAAAGCAAATATTAACAGACATAAAGGGGGAAACTGATAATAACACAGTAATAGTAGGCATCCAAATTGGAAGGGAAGAAGTAAAACTGTCACTATTTGCAGATGACATGATATTATATCTAGAAAACCCTGAAGTCTCCACAAAAAAAAAAAACTATTAGAACTAATAAATGAATTAGTAAAATGGCAAGATACCAGGTTGATATATATAATCTGTTGCTTTTCTGTATATTAATAATGAACTATCAGAAAGAGAAAGCAAGAAAACAATCCCATTTAAAATCACATCAAAAAGAATAGAATATGTAGGAATAAACTTAACTAAGGAGATAAAAGACTTGATGACTATAAAACATTGATGAAGGAAATTAAAGATGATAAAAAGAAATGTGTCTCCTTTAATAAAAATAGTTCTTTGAAGTTACTATGTCCTGGGTACATTATATGCATCATTTGTAAATCCTTAAGAAATGGGAAGATATCTCGTGTTCTTGGATTGCAAGAATTCATATTGTTAAGCTGGCTATACTACCTAAAGCAATCTACAGATATAATACAATCTCTATCAAAATACCCATGACATTTTTCACAAGAAGTAAAACAGATAGTTCTAAGATTTAAATGGAACCACAAATGACCCCAGATTGCCAAAGCAATCTCAAGAAAAAAGGACAAAGCTGGAGTTAATCACACTCCCTGACTTCAGACTATACTACAAAGCTACAGTAAGCAAAACAGTATGGTACTGACACAAAAACATATAGGTCAATGGAACAGAATGGAGAGTCCATAAATAAATCCACACACTTATGGTCAATTAATCTACAACAAAGGAGGCAAGAAGATACAATGGAGAAAAGAGTCCCTTCAATAAGTGGTGCTGGGAAAACTTAACACTACATGTAAAAGAATGAAGTTAGAACATTTTCTTACACCATAGACAAAAATAAACTAAAAATGAATTAAAGACCTAAATGTAAATCCTGAAACCATGAAACTCCTAGAATAGAACATACGCAGAACACCCTGACATAAAGCAATATTTTTTGGATCTTTCTCCTAAGGCAAAAGAAACAAAAGCAAAAATAAACAAGTGGGACCTAATTAAACTTAAAAGCTTTTGCACAGCAAAGGAAATCACCAACAAAATGAACAACAAACTACAGAATGTGAGAAAATATTTGCAAATGATGTGACTATAAGAGGTTAATATTCCAAAATATATAAACAGCTCATACAACTCAATATCAAAAAATAATCTAATTTAAAAATGAACAGAAGAAATGAACAAACATTTTTCCAAAGAAGATATACAAATGGCCAACAGACACTTGAAAAAACTGCTGAGCATCACTGATTAGCAGAGAAATGCAAATCAAAACCATGATGAGATATCACCTCACACCTGTCCAAATGGCTATCATCAAAAATTCTACAAATAACAAATTTTGGCAAGGATGTGGAGAAAAGGGAACCCTAGTACACAGTTGGTGGGAAGGTAAATTGGTGCAGCCACTGTGGAAGCAGTACAAACATTCCTCAAAAAACTAAAACTAGAACTATCATGTGATCCAGCAATTCCACTGCTAGGTACTCATCCAGAAAAGATGAAAATGTGTGTATCATAAAGATACATACATCTCAGTGTTCATAGCAGCATTATTTATAATAGCTAGTACATGGAAGCAACCTGTGTCGATCAATAGATGAATGGATAAAGAAGATGTAGTGTAGATATACAATGAAATATTACTTAGTCGTAAAAAAGGATGAAATTCTGCCATTTGCAACAACGTGGATGGTTCTAGAGGATATTATACGTAGTGAAGTAAGTCAGACAAGGAAAGACAAATACTCTTACACTTGTATGTGGAATCTAAAAAATAAAACGAATGAATATAACAAAAGAGAAACGGACACAGTATAGAGAACAAACTAGTGGTTACCTGTGCACAGAGGGAGGGACAAAATAGGGGATTAAGAGAGAAAAACTACTGTGTATAAAATAAACAACAAAGACATACTGTCCAGCACAGAGAAATACAGCCATTATTTTATAATATCTTTAAATGGTGTATAATCTATAAAAATACTGAATCACTATACTGTATACCTTAAAGTAATTTAATATTATAAATCAACCATATGTCAATTTAGAAAAGAATCATAGAAGACTAAGGGGGAAGAACTAGACAGAAATTTTTTCTAGAATCACTTGGAAAGATTTTAAGAATTCTGATGTCTAGGCTCACCCAGATTGTCCCAAAGTAACATCCCTCAGATTTATCCCAAAGCAAAATCTTGCAGAGTGGGCCAGGCTGCGGCACTTTTAGGGCTCCAAGTGGCTCTGTAGAGCTGCCCGCATTGAGGGCCAGTGCAGACCAGTTCCCTTATTCACTGGACCTGACAGCTTTAGTTAAGTAACATGGGAAGCACCTGTCAACCAAGCAGCTCTCTGGAGTTTTCTATTGCCCAAATTTCCTAAGAAAATGCTTACTGAAGGTAATGACATCTGTAGTTAAATACAAAATAAAAATTTGGTTTCACATAATTTAAATCAAGAAGAAGTACTCAAAAACATTTTTGTAGACTCTGGGCAAGTCACCTTAAGCCTGAGTCCACTCTGTAAAACAGTAATAAAATGTGAAACCTTTTTATCTCTCAGAACTTTTATTAAATGTCTAGGATAGGTGTGCCAAGAATGATACTAGGAACTTTTATAAACACAGATTTAACTTTTATTTTCTAGGGTTGGGGTTTGAGCAATTATAAAGACATTGCTCTCTCTCTCCCCCCACTAAAATCAGAACAGAGTATGCTGGAATTACTTTTAAGAATTTGAATATGCAATCCTGGTAGATTTCATCCCAAATCTATAATTCATCAGTAGGTAGACTGAGTTATACAATGAATGGTAATTGTTCCCCTTTTATCATATAGTGCGAGGCATTATACTGGGGGTTGTGATGGTTTCAGAGGTGGTGATGATAGTAATTAACATGTTAACTAGATTCTCTCATTGGAATCCTGCAAAAGTATAAGGTGGGTTCTTTCATACCCTTATTTTTACAGAAGAGAAATATAAAATTGGAGAGGCTGAATGAATTGCCCAAGGTCACCAGCTAGTAAGCCATAGACCAGGCTGGCTGATTTCACAGCCCAGATTCTAACACAGTAGAGAGCTTTGCTTCAGGAGTTTACAGTGTAATTTCAGGGGATTGCTGCCTGCTATATTCCCTTGCTTATCAATCTGTGATTGAGCCAGATGGTGTATATGTTAAAGCTCAAGAAAAAAAATGGAGTAATGTCTTTAAACAAGAAACTACCAATAAGCAGTTTCATTAATGAGGTCCAACATGTAGTTCAGTGTCAAGGACAGTATCTGATTAAGTAAAGCTCTGATTCTGAGACCTGTAGTACTGAAAAAATATTGACTGTGTCTGGTCCCCTGCTAGGAAACATAATATATACTTCACAGATGAGAAATTTAAACACTTTGTCACTTACTTACAGTAAGCAATTGCTGTGATAAACCAAGGAGGCTTCAAATTCAACAGAAGTTTTATTTGACAAAGTGTCTATAAGCAAACCTTGATCCTTGATTTTGCCAATAGTTGTTCCCTGTTCGTATTAGCCCAAGATGTCTCTGATGTTAATTAGCTGAAAAAGATAGGAGAAAAAGACAAAAACTTTTGCTCAAGGCAAAACTTCTTTTCAGTAGGGTTTCCAGGACAAACAGTGATTGGTCTGCAAATTGTCATCTAAATGTGGCTAAACTGACTACAAAACCAACGGAGTACACAGAAACCAAAATAGATGTCATTCCTATTTGTTTGGCCTTTAAATGGTAGTTCATAGGACTGGCCTAAAAATATATCTTTAATTCTAATAAAGCCCACTTCCAGGTGAAGCCTCACCCAGCCCAGGTAACAGACATGTATTTAAAAGAGAAGGAAATACTAAAGGATTCTTTGTAGAGGTTAATAACTGCACTTATATCACAATTGGTAATTCCTAAGTTATTTTTCACATGTCAAATACATTATCTGATACTCAGTGCCCATTTTAAGAAAGAAATAACTGACTACACGTGGTCATGTGACTTCTCCCAAGCATGAACATCAATAATGCAGGGCAAAAAGCTGGAACTGGGGTCCAATCTTAAGTGTTCTGCTTCCAAATTCTCTTCTTTTATATCCTTTTTAATTTAAAAGGCTGAATTGAGCAATAGAATTACAAACAACAAAGAGAATCCTCTCATTAGTGCACATGGCCAGACAGCCCCTGCAACAATCACAGGCCTGGGAAGCAGGGCAGTCCCTTGTCTCCAGGGCCCAACCTGCCAAACAGATCATGGCTTTGCACCAATCTCTAGTGTCCACAGTGGATTTTCAAGTGGTACATTTCAACTTACTCATTGGGATAATGGCAGTGGCTGTGCCCTCTTTTGTAGATACACATTTTCCCCTCAATTTGTCAGAGTTTTCTCTTTCAGATGAACAACTGGGGCCTACTAAATTGTAATCAACCCATTATCACAGCTTTTTTAGTTTACAAAGCCTTCTTCTATCTTGCATAGTAAGTGCTTTACTATTGACCACATATCATTGCTAAGAACAGTCTTGCTTTCTGCTGAATGCCTTTGGAAGGTGCCCAGAACAGAGTATCTAAAGCTGAGCTCCCTGTCAGTGGGTGAAGGTGGAAAGGCCCCTTTCTGAATGAGTTATGTAGTCAGGTGCAGATTCTTCTGCAGCTGCACACACACATCCATGGTTTCTAGGGCTTCAGGATTAGATGGGCTCTGATGCTGGTCTCTTCCCTGCTGCCCACCTAGACAGGCACTTATCCAACCCGGGCTCTCCTCACAGGCCTCAGAGCTCCAAAGCTGAGCCCAGTTGCCCCTTCCTAGGGCCCTCACTACTGTCAAGCCTCTCATCGGCACGCGCAACTGCTCTACTGCTGCTTCTCCAGACTCCTCCATGAGTCCTACACAGTGTTCCATAATGCCCCAGAACCACGAACACTCTGCTGGACTGTTCCACAGAAGCCAACAGTGGGGGCTGGTTCATGACCACAGACACACAGACCGGTTAGCTGGCCACTGTCACCAGAGTCCCACTGCTGTCGGGGTAATAACCTTCTGGTGTCCCTGGACCCTCCTCACGGGGTCTCTGTCTCTGCCTTCTCCATTCTCTCAGGGTCAGGCCTCACCTCCAGATACTAATGGAACCATGGAGCCAGTTTTAAATGACTGGCCTGGAAGTAACAAGCTGGTCCCCTACACAAGTTAGCTCTTACCTGGGACACAGTCCAGTCCCCCTCAAAGAGCTGACCAGAACTAGACAGTCTCAGGATGGGGAGGGAGGGTGAGTGACAAATGCTTCCCCACAGGGAAGCTGTAACCCTGCCCAGCATCCTTCTGGGGTCTCTCAGTCCCAGGCTCCAGAAAGTAATCTCAAAAGCCTTCTCTGTAACTTAGAGGCCTGAGCAACATAGTCAAATGAACAAATATTCAACATTTGTTCTCATTAAAAAAACAAGGCAGAGCAGCTATTCCATATGACTGTATCGCCCCCTGGTGTTCAAAAAGAAGTGAACTGTAAACAGGGGTTTTAACTAGAAATATTCCTCACCCTCAAATCACCCTTGATTTTCGGTATCCCTGACACCTCTCCCTCAGCCACCTGAGATTGTGAGAATCGCCAAGAAAAACACTCATGGAAACATCTGGGTGGGGCAAGCCATGTCTAGAGGGGACGCCGCCCTTCTGTTGCATTCTTCTGAAGCTGAAGTTTTGCAATAGTGTCAAATAGCTAGTCAGTTGGGCGACTTAAATTATAACCTTATAAAAATCTGCTTTGAAGCTTCTGTCTGAAGGGGGAGACTCTGGAGCCATTGTTGAAATTCTGAGGTCTCAGACCCATCCTCTCATTGGCTGGGCCAGGACAGAGACCTGAGGGATCCAGGCTGCAAATTCACAAACAGTGAATCAAAGCCTGCTGGCTGCTACTGGGGGAGGCAAAGGCCAAGAGACGTTCCTGCTCTCTTTGGCACATTGTAGAGGTCCCCAAATGGCAAGTCTTAGTCAGGTTTTCCTTGGCCAGCAGGGTGGGGTAAGTGTTTTATTTAAAGGCGGATACACATTCCAGTCTGAAACGGTTCCCCTGGCGTCACACTCAGCAACCTTGACCCGTGAGGCATGTGAGTTTACAACCTCTGGTTACCACCTAGAAGAGGAGGCAACCCGTCTACACTTAAAAGCATAATCCAGTGCACAAGGCAGCTAACAAGAAGGACTAGATGATGGCACAGAACGTATGTGCTGGAGGAGGTAGGAGGGAAGGTTCCCTGAGAGCCAGAGCCCAGGGATTAGGAACCTTCCCTTCATAGCTCACATTGGGGAACTTCCACTTGCCTTGTCCCCAAACTTGACAGCATGACAGGTGTATCAGTTTTCGGGCAATGCTGAACAAAGTAGCACGAACTGGGTGACTTAAAACAATGGGAGTGTATTATCTTACAGTTCTGGAGACTAGAAGTTTGAAATCAAGGCCTTGGCCAGGTTGGTTTCTTCTGGTATCTGAGGGAGCATCTATTTCGTGACTTCTTCTTAGCTCCTGGTGTTGCTGGCGATCCTTGGCATACCTCGGTCTCTGCCCGCATTGCCACAGCGCCCCCTCCCCACCTGTTCTCCTCTGTACAGGCTGTCTCTGCGAACTTCTTATAAAGACGACAGTCATATTGGTTTAAGGGTCCACCCTACTCCAGGATGACCTCATCTTAATTTACATCTTAATTACATGTACAAAAACTCTACTTTCAATGAAGTCACATTAACAGGTACTGGGGATTAGGACATATCTCTCTGAGTGACACAAACTCACAACAAGACGGTAAAGTGTGGCAGAGTTGGAAGTTATATTTAGACCTATGCTGGGGAATGTTTAACTACTAGATTTCCAGGGGAGAAAAAGCCCTTGTATGTAGCGTTTGCAGATTTTCATGGTGTAACTGTTAGCTCCCAGCCTATTTCAAGCTCCCTACACAAGGCCTAGCTTGCAGAGTCCAGCAGACTTGACAGCGCACGGCCCTCCTCCACGGTGCTGCCTGGCTCCAGCACGCCCCGTTAAGCCAGTTGCATTTTTAAATGTCAATAGCCAAAGGAAGTTCTCCATTATAATTTGTTTTACATGCTTGCATATTGAGGATAGGGTGCCCACACAACTTCTGATTATCTATGTGTAATATTACCAATTTGTGTACGATTCATATTTGAATTTAAATATGAGCATGCCTTTGGGCCATTCTGTTTTCTGGGCCTCCCTTTCCTGGGACGCAACATCAGCATTGTCCTTCCAGCCCTTCCAGACACTTTGGCCCCTCAACCTTTGATGTCCCTGCCATGCACAGGTCCTGTTCTCCCCATGGCCATCCCCAGGACTGACAACTCACCCATGTTCTCTCAGACCCTGGCACTCAGCTCTCTCTCTCTCTGCCCCAAGTTCTCTCACTGACCTGGGGCCCTTCAGCTTCCATGTCGTCCTCCCAGCCAGCATCCACTCCCTCATGGCTTCCTGCCCTATTGAGATACCTGGATGTCCACCAGCTCTCAAACCTTGAACTCCAGCCTCACTCACCGTTGCCTAACTAGCCAGCTAACTCCCCTGTGTTCATGGGACTTAGATCTCACTAACACTTTCTGGCTCCCCAAATCTATCAGCCTTTTCCCTTTCTTCAGCCCTTTCCCTGTTCAGTTTAGACTCTGACATCACCACTATAACTACCGTATTCCCTTGTCCATACTACTTCTTTTCACCACCCCAGCCAACGTTCGATTGTACATGCACCAGTGAGGCATATGTCGCCACCACACACCTATGGTCCCCAACCCCTCTGCTACCCAGCTCCATATCCTCTGTGTGTCCCAGGGGAACCCTAGTCCTTTCACCATTCTTCACCATTCCCCTCCTAAACTCCTGCCTCACTTCCAGCAAATTCATTATGTGTTACATCACAGGGGAAAATATAGAGTGCTCTTATTGTTAACAAAATATTTTCACATAGGTTCATTTGAGCTACACAACAACTGAGACAGGTAGGCAGAGAAAATGTTCTTATTCCCATTTTATAAACCAAGAAACTGAGGCTCAGAGGAGTTTCATGTTAATATCAGATAGTTATTAAAGGAGCTTAGGTAGGAGCACAGTTTTCTCAATTTCAGGAATCCCAAGTCAAGCAGTGAAGTGGGTATTTGTCCAAGGGTATCTACGTGTCCTTGGCAGCCAGGAGAGCACCCATGTCTCTAGGTGCCTTCCACATTCTTTGTCCACCTCTGGAGTGTGCTGCCTTCTCAAAGGCTCTATTGCTCTCAGAAATACCCAAAGTTCTTTTACCCTATATGTTTAAGAAATTAAAAAGTAGAATGATCTTGAAAACAATAAGCAGTTTTATTTTCCTACTTTTGAGAATTGTCCCCACTAATGATTGCTTCACTGTGTAAGAATTTATCTGATCATGTTCTCAGAGCCTTGGCTGAAAACAAGCCCATTTGCCCTCAGCTCCTGTCATCAGGTTCACAGGCTCTGGCAGCAACACCACAAAGAGAAGGAGGAAACCAGACCAGGAATCTGCTCTAGAGACATCATCCCACGGAGCCCAAATGTGTGCCTGTCGGCCTACGAAGGTGCCATGGAGAGTCCTTTGGGTGCATACAGGCAAACTTAGTGGAGCTGATTTTATGCAAATATGTGATATATTTGCCACTTCCATTGGGAATCGGGGCCATAGTGAGTCACTCTCTGCAATTCCAGACAGATAAGAACTTTAGCTCTTTCCAGGGCCTTCCGCTGAAGCATGCAGACCAAAGGGAATCTGCTCTGTTAATAAAAAAAAAAAAAAAGGTCCAGCCTATCCCAGTTTCTCTAGGAATCCCTTGCTTTGTGTGTGCTGCACCTACATCATTGTACATCATTGCATGTGGAGGCAGACATGCAAAAGAGGTGCTGACCTCTCTTGTTGTAGCGCAGCCTGCGTGGTGTCTGCCCTTCAGATGGTGCCTTGGAGACACACTGCTCTTTGGCCTGCCTCCGCTGGTTGTGACTGGGAGACTGCCCTGCCCCCGCCCCATCTGAACTGGTATCTGTGGGGAACACCAGAAGCACTGGGCTGAGAGACAGATGACTTGGCTCCTAACTATGAACTTGGGTAAGACACATGCTCCCCTGAGCCTGGGATTCCTCCTCTAGGGCAAGAGGTTTGCTGCGGCCTAGCTAACTGGCAACACTGTAAGGACTGCTTATGTCATCATGACAGAGGGGACTCCCAGAAGCAACCCAGAGAGTGCTGCAGGGAGAGGGGACAGAGGAGCGCCCTTTAAACAAGACTGATTTAGGGGCTCACAGTGAGTTTGCCGCTGGAGAGCACTTCCTGAAAGTGCTGGTGGAGGTGGCAAGTCAGGAGTAGCAACGTGTCAGACTGAGGAGCAAACCGACAAAGGAGAAGCCCAGGCCTGCTCTGTGGGTGAATCAGCAGACGGCACACACCTGCAGAATTATTGGTTCATGTGTGTTTGAAGCTGGCTTTATGGGCGGATTTTGGGGAGAGGTAGAACAGGATTGGATTGGCCCACAGAGACATTTAAGGCAATGGATGGCACTCTTGGTGGCTCTCAGGACAATGGTTTAAAAAGAGTGTCTCACAGTCCCTGTCCTTGGCAGCCCATGTTGACCCTGTCATCCTTCCCCTCCCACCCCAGAGTAGGGTGGCGGGAAGAACACAGGGTCATTGTGAGCATTAAATGATGTTATCTAGGCAAAGCACAAGCCTGAAACTTCCAATAAAGTGCAGTGGCTGTTAGTGTTCTGTGGAGGACCTCAAAGGCAAAGGCAAGTGGAGCCCTCCTAGCAGCTCCAGGTTGCCCTCAAATCATGTGTGAAGATTAAAGTGGGCCCTCTTCCCACTGCTGCCCTGAGAGCTGACCAATAGCTAATGCCTTCAGACCTATTCCACCCCAAGAGGGGAACCTCAGGACCATGGGGAAAAAAACACCACCAAGGTTTGGAGGCAGTGATCACACAGGTTAAGAGTTCAGATGAAGTCATTGAGACCTGGGTCAGAATCCTGGTTCTGTTATTTCCTAGCTGTGCTGCCTTAGACAAGTTACCTCAACTCTCTGAACCTCAGTTTCCTCATCTATAAAATGTACAGACGTTTACTGAATAAGCATCTATTGAACAAATGGGAATAAGACTACTTTTCATATGTGTTCTTGTGGCAGTTAAAAAGACAATTACTGAGCCTATTTGTGACATAGTAGATATGACAGTTAATTTTATTTGTCAACTTGACTGGGCCATGAGGTGCCTAGATGATTGGTCAAACACTATTCTGGATGTATCTGTGAGGGTGTTTTTTGATGAGATTAACATATGAATCAGTAGACTGAGTAAAACAGATTGCCCTCCCTAAGTGGGTGGGCCCAACCCAATCAGTTGAAGACCTGGATAAAATAAAAAGGCTGACCTTCCTGCAAGGAAGAGGAAATTTCCCCTGCCAGATTGCTTTGGGCTGGGACATCAGTTTCTGGTTTTTGTTTTGTTTTGTTTTTTTTTTTTCCTGCCTTCAGACTTTAACTAAAACATTGGCATTTCCTGGATATCTAACCTGCTGGCATTTGGACTGGAACTACCCTATTAGCTCCCCTGGGTCTCCAGCATGCTGACTACAGATCTTGGGACTTGTCAGCCTCTTTGATTGCATGAGCCAATTCCTTATAATAGATTACACACAGATATATAGATAGATAGGTTTCCTATTGGTTCAGTTTCTCTGGAGAACCCTAATACAGCAGGTGTCAAAAAAAGAAAAATCCCAAGAGATTGTTTTTATGATTGCTATTTCTGTTATTTCAGAACTTGGCAAAAAATATTATCTGTACATAAAGCTGTTTGAATTTATGTTGTTAAAGAGATGGGGAAATGTCAGGAATGGCCTAAATGGCACTTGTTATCCATGTGCTATTCAGGAGATGTATTTGATCATCTAAAACAAGCACTTAACAATTTCTGGTCAAGTTGGCAGAGTAGTAGCACCTCAAGCTCACCTCTTCTCTCGACTGTAACAAAACCACAACTGACTATTAAACAACCATTGGGGGAAAAAAAGACTGGGACCTAGCAAAAAAAGATCCTCTTCAACTGGAAACATTAAGAGGGAACCCCAGTGGGACAGTAGGAGGAGCATGCTTGTGATATAATTGGGCCCCTTATCCCCTGGGCAGGCGACCCACAAGCTGAAGAATAATTAAGTTGCAGAGGCCCTTCCACAGGAGTGAGAGTTCTGAGCTTCATGTCAGGCTCCCCATCCCGGGATTCTGCCATTGGGAGGAGGAAACTCCAGAACATCTGGTTTTGAAGACCAGCAGAGCTTATCTCCAGGAGCCCCATGGGACTGGGGGGAAACAGAGACTTCACTCTCTTGCAAAGTGCACACAGAATTTCACGTGTGCCAGGTCCAAGGGCAGAGGCAGTGACTTCATAGGAACCTGGGCCAGATCTGCCTGCTGGTTTTAGAAGGTCTGCTGGGGAAGTAGAGGGTGTCTATGGCTCACCCTGGGGACATAAAAGCTGGTGGCGGACATTTGAGGAGTGTTCATCTACACAAGCTTTCCTGGAGGCTGACATCTTGCTTGTATCATTAGCACCAAGACCTAGCCCCACCCAACAGCCTGTAGGCTTAAGTACTAGGAAGCCTCAGGTGGGAATACAGCCTCACCCATCAGCAGTCTTTCTGAACTCACAGCCACCTCTAGGCATGCCCCTAGGCATGACCTTGCCCACCAGTGGGTCAGAACCAAGCTCCACCCAGCAGTGGGCTGGCACTGACTCCTCCTGCCAAGAAACCTGCATAAGCCTCTAGTCCAGCTTCATCCACCAGGGGGCAGATACCAGAAATAAGAAAACAACAATCCCAAAGCTTGTGGAAAGAATCTGCAAATGCAGGGCAAACTCTACCCTGAGACTGGCTGGACCTTTGGGTGACAAGAGAGAAGTGTACTGCTGGGACACATAGGACGTCTCCCACAGAGGGCCACTTCTCCAAGGTCAAGAAATGTAACTAACCTACTTAAAAACACAAATGGAAAGTTAGACAATATGAAGTGGCAGAGGAATATCTTCCAGGCCAAGGCACAAGATAAAATCCCAGGAGAAGAAATAAGTGATGAGGAGATAGGCAATCTATCTGAGAAAGAGTTTAGAGTAATGATGGTGAAGATGTTCAGAGAACTCAGGAGGAGTATAGATACAAAGAGGGAACTGTTTAGCAAAGAGTTAGAAAATATGAAGAATACTCAAGAGTTGAAGAATACAATTACTGAAATGAATAACAGACTGGAAGGAACCAATAGTAGACTAAATGAGGCAGAAGAATGGATCAGTGAGCTAGAAGACGGATTAGTGGAAATCTCTACCACAGAACAGAAAAAAAAAAAGAATAAAAAGAAATGAAGATAGTTTGAGAACTCTGGGACAACATGAGTCACACTAATATTCACATTATAGTAGTCCCAGAAAAAAAAGAGAGAGAGAAAGGACCTGAGAAAATATTTGAGGAGATAGTGGGCCGAAAATTTCCCAAATTTGGGGAAGGAAACCGTCACTCAAGTCCAAGAAGCACAGAGTTTCACACAGGATCCACCCAAGGAGGAACACACCAGAAAGAATACACTACCTAGGAATAAACCTACCCAAGGAGGCAAAGGACCTGTACTCTGACAACTATGAGACACTTACGAAAGAAATTGAAGATGACATAAACAGATGGAAAGATATACTGTCTTTGAATTGGAAAAATCAATATTGTTAAAATGGCCATAGTACCCAAGGCAATATACAGATTGAATGCAATCTCTATCAAATTACCAATGACATTTTTCACAGAGCTGGAACAAAAAATGTTAAAATTTGTATGCAAACCAAAAGACCCCGAATAGCCAAAACAGTCTTGAAAAAGGAGAATGGAGCTGGAAGAGTCACACTCCCTGACTTCAGACTATACTACAAAGCTGCAGTAATCAAAACAGTATGGTACTGGCACAAAAACAGACACATAGATCAATAGAACAGGATAGAAAGTCCAGAAATAAACTCACACACTTACGGTTGATTAATCTATGACAAAGGAGGCAAGAATACGCAATGGAGAAAAGACAGTCTCTTCAACAAGTGGTGCTGGGAAAACTGGACAGCTGCCTGTAAGAGACTGAAATCAGAACATTCTCTAACAGCACAGCAAAAATAAACTCAAAATGGATTAAAGACCTACATGTAAGATCAGATACTGTAAATTCCTAGAGGAAAACATAGGCAGATACTCTTGGACATGAGTCACAGCAATATTTTTTTTTGCACCAGCTCCTAGAGTAATGGAAATAAAAGCAAAGTAAACAAATGAGATCTAATGAAACTTAAAAGCTTTTACACAGCTAAGGATACCATCAACAGAATGAAGACAGCCCACAGAATGGGAGAAAATATTTGCAAGTGATGCAACCACAAGGGATTAATTTCCAAAATATATAAACAGCTCATACAGCTTAATATCAAAAAACAAGCAACCCAATAAAAAAAATGGGCAGAATACCTAAACGGACAACCTCTCTCTGAAGAAGACATCCACATGGCCAAGAAGCACATGAAAAGATGCTCAACATCACTATTGTTAGAGAAATGCAAATCAAAACTTACGATGAGGTATCACCTCACACCAGTCAGAGTGGCCACCATTCAAAAGTCCACAAATGGTAAATGCTGGAGAGGGTGTGGAGAAAATGAACCCTCCTACACAGTTGGTGGGAATGTAAATTGGTGGACTATGGAGAACAGTATGGAGATTTCTCAAAAAACGAAAAATTGACTTAACATATGATCCAGCAATCCCCACTCTTGGGCATATATCTGGAAGAAAACATAATTTGAAAAGACACATGCACCCCAATGTTCACAGCAGCACTATTTATTATAGCCAAGACATGGAAACAACCCAAATATCCATCAACAGATAACTGGATAAAGAAAGCATGGTGTACACACACACACACACACACACACACACACACACACACACACACACACACACACAATGGAATACTACTCAGCCATAAAAAAGAATAAAGTAAGCCATTTGCAGCAACATCGATGGACCTGAAGATTGTCATTCTAAGAGAAGTTAAGTCAGAAAGAGAAAGAAATGTGCTATATGATATTGCTTGTATATGGAATTTTTTTTAAAAAAAGGACACAAATGAACTTATCTACAAAACTGAAACAGACTCACAGACATATAAAACAAACAATCAGGGTCTGATTACAGTTTACACTATGAACAGCAATAGAGAGTAAAATGCCCACCAATTCTTTGAAAACAATAGTAGGAAGACTATCAGGAATAATACTTACAGGCACAGATATCTATCTATTCACCAAGATTAATTGAATACTTAGATGCCCTGGTGACTTTAACAAATGAATGAGATCCAGGTTCTGTATCAACTGCAGTGCTCTTTAAAAGCAAAGTGTCTGAGAAGCTCTTGACCATCCCAGTTGAAAGTGTCATCTCTGAGAAGGAAGAAAAACCCTTTTTACTCTGAGCTTAACTCTGACTTGTAAAGAACTAGTCACTGGTTGGCTATGGGGCTGTGACATTTTAGATTTTTATAACCCTTGGTGTAGCCGGATAACCATAGGATTTTCAAAGTACATTTCGTAAGTGTAGAGAAAAGATTGGTTGATCTTTTGCTCAAGGAATATGAATCTGATAAGCCAAATTGACGCTACCATCACAGATGATCCCATGGTGGAAGAAAACATAGGGTGCGCTAAATTCATACGGCTGCAGAGGGAGTTCTCTTACTTCTGATTTGAAAAGAGACTTGTGTGGAAAGGTGGATGAAGAAAGTGCTCCAGGGTGGGACCATGAACGTTTTAAAGCAGCAAGCACATCGGGGCTGGGGATGGGGCAAGGATAAGAAGGCAAGAGCACTTTAAAACCATGTTTGCTTCAATATTAATCAATAGGGGCTTGTGAGATAACTGTAGGAGTTTATCCATTGGAGACATCACAGAGAATGAAGGAGATTTACACCAGCTGACATAAAAATGGAATAACAAAATACAGTTTCACAGTTTAAAGGAAGCAAGGCATAGAAATATAGTATATGTATAGTAATCTCATTTTAAAAGTGGATCTATGTGTGTGTATACACACATACATACACAGAGAGAGAGTGTGTGCATGACACATTTGTGTATGTGTAGAATGTTTCTGGAGAGTATGTAAAACTTGCAAAAGTTCCATGGAGGAAGAGGGCTGGGGACTGGGGTAGGAGGCAGAACTGTTTTTCATAGCATAACATTTTACACTATTTAAAATGTTTTTACAATGTGCACATACAATTTTTCAATTAAAACACTTTTTTCACTAACGATGCTTGGCACAGGCTCACCAGTGCTAAGAGCGGCCCGCTGCTTTGGGCAGCTGTGTGTTGTCAGCATTTAACACCCCACCTCGATGGCGTTGCTTTCTAGTTTGTCTGCAACCAGTCTTCCCCTTTCTGGCCATCCTCCACACTACTTCCTGTTTTCTCTTTCAAAAATGTAGGCTTAAATAAGCCAAAAAATCCTTGTTGCCTCTTGTTTCCTACAGGATAAAATCGGGTCGCCTTAGTGAGGCATTATCAGGAAATGATACAACACCTAGTACAATATCATTTCTGGGCCTTTTCTGGCTGTGTTCCTCCACTTTTCCTTCTCTGTTTGATCCATGCCCAGTCAATCAACCAGGCCTAATCAATTCTCCTTTCTAAAGCTCCCTGAAGTTCACTGCCTTTCTCTCTTCCCACTGTCACTACCTTAGACCAAGCTCATCACCTCGTTGGTTTACCCTCTCAGCCTCCTATTTGATAGCACTTTCTCCAGTCTTTCTCTATTTCCATCTGTTCTCCAGACACTGCATACTTTCAAAATGCAAATAGTATCCTATCAGTCCCCTGTTTATAACCCTTTAAAGTGGCCCACTGATCTTGAGCTAAAATCCCAGTCCCTTAGCAAGGCCAGCCTCTGCATCTTTCTCCAGTGCCACCTCTTGTCTTGAACTTGATTTCCACTGACTACTGTGCACTGGTCAGTTCCTTGAACACTGTTTTCTCTTTCTTCTGTCTTTGACATGATAGTCTCTGTCTTAAAACATTTTTATACTCCCTTCTCCCTGGTCTTCCAACCCACCCAGCTCATGCCTTTAGCACAAAGGATTGTAAATAAGAATGTCATAAAAAGATCACAAATAATGGAGGAAGAAAGTGATCATGCCTTTGAAGAGGAATCCTTTAGAAATTCAACTGTCAGAAGAGACCTTCATGAGATAGACCTTAGAGGCAAGAAAGTACCGGGCAGGCTGGAGAATGGGAAGCTGAGGGATCCATCTGGTACAGGATGGGGAGTACTGGGTGAATGGGAGGCAGAGGAGAGAGGAGCCGCCAAATGAGTCTAGAGAAGGTGAAGGACCTTGAAATCCAAGATAAGGAGTTTAGTCCTCACTTTTTTAAACAAGGGGAAACGAACTGTTTTCAAACTGGCAAATGACAATCTCTAGTATTTATTTTAGAAAGTTGTAAATGATAGAGCACAGAGAAATGAAGTTGGGGAGATGAGTGATCTTAGGGAAATGTGATGAGAGCCTGGCCCAGGGCAGCAGCAGGAAGAACTGGCAGGAAGCAATGGATTTGAAAGAGTTGTGGAGATACAACCTCCTGGGCCTGACGACCAAATGTGGGGAGGAGAGATCTGGGAATCATAGAGGACTCGCAGTTCCAGCCAGGATAGTTGGGAAAGTGGTGAGGTCATTGGCTGAGATGGGAATCACAAAAGGAGATCAGGTTTGGAGGAAGACAATGAATACATGTTGACTTAGATTGTAAGGTCAGGAACCAATGTTCATAATCGAAATCAGACACAACCCAGGTTACAGCACATAGGGCCTTCCTGGTGTGGCACGTTTCCAAGACTCCTGTTTTCCCCACCCCAAGGAAGCCATGTGAATTGTTCGCCTTGCATGCAAAGAAGGACCTGTAACAGCGCAGGGAGAGTGGAGAGAAGGTCTGTGAGTGGGAGAAGACCCGTTGTGTGGAGGCCAAAATTGCACGAGAAGCTGTTTTTCCCAAGCTTGGGTCAGTCACTGTTCCTTTTCTCTTCCTTCAAGAGTCCTCTGAAGTCTTAATTCAGCTGTGATGAGCAACCTAGAAACTAGAGACAGCTTTGCCTCTGCCCTGCACTGAGCCCCAGGGACACTTTAAAGTCCACAGAACATGTTGCACATAGCTACACACTTCCTTCTTTGCTTTTAAACTCTTCACAGGTGGATATCTTGTCTGCACACATGAATGCTTAATTCTTAGAGAGCCCAATTTATGCCAAACATTTCATTTTGTTATTGCCACAGTGCCTGGTACAACTAAAGTTTTAAAAAACTACAAATTGGATTGAAACTGAGACTGAGTTCATTCGGGGTACAAAGGAAAAAGGATAAAAACCATCTTGAAAGGACAGGGTAGAATAGGTAGTATGTTGGTGACAGGAGTCAGATGGTGTCAGTTCCTAATGTACAAAGAACGTATTCTAACATAAAAGAAGTATTTTTGCCCTCTCCTAATAATGCTGACTTTGCATTCTAAATATGCTTGAAAGGAGCAGAGTACTGGCATTCTAATTATTGAGTAAGTTGTCTTCTCAACTGGCTAAAAAGTCTTGTTTTTCTGGGACCACCTTTCGTTTATAAGCAGTATTGATAAACTGAAATACAGAACTTGTCATTTATAGTTAATTATACTAAGTTGCTCTAAACAGTGCTCCAATGGTGAGACTGAGGATTAAGTCTTTCACTTCCTTTTAGTTCTTCCTTTTAGTTAGAGGTCCATATGTGTGCGCCATCATGATGTTTGACAAATTAAAAGAAGGGTATTCATGATTCAGCTCATGACATAATTCCCTGGGCAGAAGAGGTGAGATAATCTGCAGTATTGCTAGTGGCCAGATTGTGCGCTGTCATGAAGGAGGAAGATGTCTGTGGGAGAGGCGGAGAGGAGAGGTAGAACACTGATTTTGTGTTACCATTTGATGAGTACCAGTAGGCCTTAGATCACAGTGACCTCTCTAGCTGTCTTGCCACCAGCGCCTGGCCCTCCATCGTCAACATCACTATTTAATGGAAACCCCCATTAGGAACACCTTTCACAGGGGCACTGGAAGAGTGGGACCTAAGACTCATAGCTTTCAATACAGGGCACAGTTGTAAGGGGGAAAGGAAGTGGCTCAAAAGTGGATCTGAGTCTTCTCTTGGGAGCAGCAAGGCATGCCTCTGGAGGTTGGCAAAGACAAGGGGGAACGCTCTGGAGTGGTTGCTTCACACTCCTGCCAAGGGCTCCTTTTAGGGCATACCTTTCCCCTTCTGAGACTCCCCCAAGCACGAGGTAAACAGCAGGAGAGCTCCTTCTTGGCCCTGGTGGCAGCAACGCCTGTTGGCTCTGTGTCACATTCCTTCCCAGACTTCACAGGCCTCGGGTTACAGAGGCCTCCTTGCACAATTCTTAGGAGAGTGGGCATGGGGGCTGGGCTGAGATGAAGGGGCGTGTTCCGCATGTGTCAGAGATCCAGATGTAGCTCTTGGCCAAGGCACCCCAGGTGGTGGCAGCCAGAGAGAGAATCAAATGTCTCAGTTTCTCTGGTGAGGCAACGTTTACTTTTTTCCCTCCCAGCTGTCAGTAGGCTTGTCAGGATGCATCTTGTCGGGTGGAAAGCATTTCAAAAGTTCACTTGGCATACCTGTGTTTCAGTTTACTGGAGAGATCTGAGAATTCAAAACCCATGGTGAAGAATCTGAAACTAAAGCTCCTTCTGTCCCTCCATTTTTCACAGTCAGCTTTCTCCTGCAGTTTTATGTGGTAGTATGTGCAACATTGCTCAATACCTTACACAACTTTTGAAAACATGGAAATTGAAAGATATTACCACAACCCCGTTTAAATCCTATGCCATGATGGAATGTTCTTTCCTGTCGGTAATCATTTCATAATTCTCTTATTAAATACAATCTGTTTGGAAAACCAAAAACATATGGGAGACCCTTACAAGATATACACATGTCCGTGGATTAAAAAACAATCTAATGACCTAGAAAATATTCATCAGTCCTTTGGAGCTGATGACCGTGCAAATGACGTCTGTGCTTATATTCAACAATTCTTCATTTCATTTTCTTTCAGATTTTGGGACTTTAGGCTGATATTAATACATCTGTAATGAATTCAGTGGGGGAAAGCCCTGTATCTCTGTATCTAAGGAGTGCCTGGGCTCAAACGTACAGATAATACATGTAAGGCATACATAGCTCTACATTAAACAAACCCTGGGCAAATCTAAGGCTGCTCCTAAATTATCAGGATAATTCCAGATAAGATGTTAATTCATGGTTTAAGTCGAGAAAGGCTCATAGAGGAGACATATTAGGTGGTAAAGATCTGTCAGTTACCACAGATGATGTAAAGCCCCTCCCCTGCCAGATGAAGTGTTTACTCACACATGCATTTACAGAGTACACATGTGCATATCACAGAGAGCACGCATGTACACATAAACAAAATGACCTACCTAAACTAGAAGATGCCGCAGGAAGTCTGTATATTTATTATAAAGCAAAAACTCATTAATTGTAAAAATGTCTTTTTTTTTTTTTTCAGTAGACTACTAGTCAGGCCTGAAGGCAGAGTAGCCTGTCAGTTTCCCTATATTTATTTTCATTGTAGTCTCTGCCTTTTGGATGGGATGTTGGGTGCCTTATCAACAAAAAGCTTGTTTTGTTTGGTGCTATGAAGAATAAAAGAGCTTTGCTGAATAGTGTCACCTACCTAGAGTACCTGAATTTACCAATAACCACACCAAGATGATAAAATGAGATTTCCTCATCTTTGAATATTCTTACTTGGAAATTAAAGTAGTTCAGATATGAACCAATAAATTCCTTCAGGATGAATTAGCAGCAAGTAGTACTGAAGAGGTCACCCGGCTGAGAGTGAGAAGACTTAAGCCTTAGTCCCCAAGCTAGCACTAACTTGGTCCGTGGCTTGAGACACTTAATATCTCTGTGCTGGTTTCCTCTTCTGGAAATGAGGACATTGGAATGGATGATCTCTTCGTTCCCCTCCAACTCTAAAATTCTGTGGAATGTGACTAACACAGTGGTCAGAGAACATTACAGTCAATAAATATAAATGTAGACAAGTTAGGACATTCTGTGTTTTGTGGATATTATTTTAGGTTAAACCTAAACTTAGTTTTCAGTGATTATAAAATTAATAAAATCTAAAAACTGGACCAATGAGCTTTTAATTTTCAAGAACTTCAGAGGCTAAATTTTAATCTAATTATGAAAATCATAGTGGCATCCCTAGATGGAAGGTAAATATGTGCTAGAGTCAATGCAAAAGTACACTTTGTTTTTATCTGAACCTATGTATTTATTTATATGCTTTTGGTTATTACTAGTTTTAAAGAGTGAGTATTGGCCTTGAGGCTGAGCTATATTTATTCCTGATGTGTTGGAGGCCAAAGAGTGTTAAAATTGTGTTCTGTGAATAGAAATCAACTCTCCCCTTTCCTTATCTATTGCTGCTGGGGTCCCCTGTGGGCAACTAATCTACCTGTCAGAACCACTAAACTGCTGCTTCCACTGGGGGAACATGACAATCAGCTCCGATCTTGCAGGCAAATCTCAGTCTGCCTCCCTGAGCAGCCCTGTACTCAGCCCTGGGGTCGCAGTGCTGAGGGAGGCCAATGCAGATGAGTCAGGACCTGGCACCCACCCCATGCTCCGCCCTACTGGTAAACGGAACAGCTATTTGCTGTCACTCAGAGCCTCTCAGGGCCTCAAGACTCCAGGAAGAAACAAATACTTTAGAAGCCAAAACCCCAAGGCAAGGTAAAGAAAACAGGGCTGTCCGCATCCCCAGCGATGATTTCACTGGTGTGAGTTCTTTAGGGAGGAGGAGCTGTAAATGGTTTCAGCTGAACTGTTTTACTTCTCAACCAGAAGGCCCTTCTCTTTCACTGTTTATAGGGGGTAGCCTTTTGCGTTTTAAACCTTGAAATTTCAAACCTAAACTCTAGAATCAATATCAATTGCTAACCCATAATCATTTTTTCTCTTCCTCTTATTACTTTTGTTTGCATTTTTTGTACCGTCTTCTGTTAAAATACTTCTTTCAGGTAACTTATTTTTTGTTTATTCTCCCCTGTCGTTCTAGGGAGAAGCTATTAAAAGAAAAACACCTAGATAAAAGAATAAATATCACCAGGCAACAAATGTGGACTATTTTAGAAAGTAATGTTACCCTGACCTCCTGAGGTACCTGTGCCTCTTTTGCACATCCCCAGTGGCTGGGGAGAGGGCGCTGAGGGGCTAAGAGTCTTGGGAATGTCCTTGTGGTCTGGCTGCATGGTAGTAAGTCTGGCTGTTGGGAGGATGCGACCCAAGCTCTCTTTCTGGTGGGACCGCCTGTTTCTGGTCTGCGCTTTTGGATTCTTTACACTACCCTAAAGTATCTGGTGCATAGTCTCTGTGCTTATATTGTTATTCCTAAGCCTGGAGACATGCCCATCTTGTGGTCCTCTCCTCTTGTTCCTTTAGGTGTGGCAGTTTCTGTTCTGAGCTTAGCAAATGTCACGTACCTGACCTGGAGTCATGGCTGGCTGATTCCTTCTAGCTCCATCAGGTAGCCTCCCACCTCTAATACATCAGTAGCTGAACCTCCTGTTACCTTCTCCTCAGTTGCCAAGGTTGAGCCTGGGCTGGACATTGTGATGTCACAGAGTAGAATCCTTGCTCCTCCCGAAGGCTCAGCTGAGACCCTCCCGCTGCAGCACTTCTGCCGCTGCCCGTGGCAGGAGGTTGGGACGGTCAACCCCCTAATTTCTAAACTGACCCACAGAATTATAGAATCTTACTGTGGGCAGAAACGTTGAAGATCTAGTGACTTAAT
This sequence comes from Camelus dromedarius, assembly GCF_036321535.1. Taxonomy (NCBI): domain Eukaryota; kingdom Metazoa; phylum Chordata; class Mammalia; order Artiodactyla; family Camelidae; genus Camelus; species Camelus dromedarius. The sequence continues at coordinate 9,220,392 of NC_087465.1, read as the reverse complement.
TCTGGTCTAATTCCCTTGTATTAAAAATAAGGAAATTGAGGCCCTGGGAGGTTAAATGGCAGAGCTAAATCTCAAACCCACATGCCTTCAGTGTCTCCCGCCCTTCTGAACACACAGTACTCACTCTGGGCTCTACTCTCTGGACTTTGTCAGCATCGCCGTTTTCTGATAGGCAGTTACAGGATGATTTTTGCCTGAATCCACCCACAATTAGAGACCATTCACAACAATTTGTGTTATGGGAAGAGAACAGAGTCTCAGCGAAGATCATTAGTTTTTCCAACCATCTGTAGATGCCAGAAATAGCTAATTCTGGTCCTAGCCTGAACTCAGAAATCCTGAGCTATCAGACCAATCCTAGATTAACAAGTAACCGATGTTTTCAATGAGATTTAACGATAAGGAACAAAGCTCAAAAGCCCAAGATTTGTGTTCCTGCAATGCCATATCAGGTTCTAGTGTTTGTGCAGGAGGAAATGGGAAGGAACAATCAGTAAGAAGTAGATTTTCGCCAGAATTTAGTTCTTTCCTCTTCCATACCCTTCACTTTTTCTAGATACCATCCCCATATGGTATTTAAAAATTATCTGCATTGCATGAGACAGCTTGTATCTGTGAAGCCAGAGAATTGTGCTTTCAGAATCTCTCAAGAGGGGAATATATATTGCACTTTATAATACCAACTAACATTTTATATGGTGCTTTAGCATTTACAAGCCACTTTCACATATATCATTTAATTTAATCTTCACAGCTCAGTGAGGTAAATAATGTATTATTTTTAGTACAATTTTATGGGTGAGAAAATTATAGCTTAGAGAGGTTGTGACTTGCACAAGATCACAAAGCTAATTAAGTGGAAAGGGTAAAATTACCTACAAACCAGATCTTCCAACCAAGCATTTTCCCCATCACAGGGCTTCCCCAGGGTGAGAGGAATTGTTTGGTTCCAGAGCACACTTGAAGTCAAATGCATTCAGCAATCCTCTGAGTAATGAAGAAGAAATTATTCCCATGGGTCATAAATACCACTTTATTAACCTCCTAAATGTCTTCATAAAAACTTAGAGAAATGGTTAATGAATACTAATTTCAAACTTTAAAATAATATAATCATTGCCTTTCCACTGGACAATTCCACATCTGTGAATTCTCCTAAGGGAATCATCATGGATATGAACAGTATTTAGCTACAAGAAGTTCTTTGAAGCATTGTTTGTAGTAGAAAACAAATTAAAAGCTCAACATTAGAAAAGTGGTAAAATGGATTATGCTTTAACTCATGAAAATAATGTTGTAGGTGAGGTTTTCACAAGCTTTAATCATTCATGTGGCATCTTTGGAATATTGCCATCTGCACTAATATCTGCTTAACATCTTCCTTTAAATTAACTCACATATTTTACTGAGATAATAATATTTACAGGTAACTTTTTATCGTCACATAAGTGGAAGTACTGTATATTTACCTTAAGTGTCAGATAGCCATACAAGAAATGTAAAAATTAACAAAGTAATGCTATTAATGCATTGACTTGGTCCTGCTACCTAGCAAAAAAAGTCTGATTTTAATCAAATCACAATTAATACATTTTATCTCTGTCATACACTTCACCTTTCTTCATTAAAAATCTCTTTTTGGGGGGAGGGTAAGTATAGCTCAGTGGTAGAGCACATGCTTAGCATGTGGGAGGTCCTGGGTTCAATCCCCAGTACCTCCATTTAAAAAGATTATTCAAAAAAAAAAGAAAAAAGAAAAAATCTGCTTTTTCACTGATATATATATAGCAGGCTCACTAAGAAGAACGAAGTACATGTCTGATTCTAAATCACAGTTATGTATATTTATACATACCTTGCGTACTATATGATTGTTAGCTTCCGAAAGTGACTGTTTGATGTACCTCAGAAAAGAGCACAGCTGTCACATGAGCAGTCAGCTGTTAGAGTAGTCAGGGGGCTGGTGCTAGCAATTGCACTAACTCTCTGAACAGTAGCACAGAAACTGTGCTACTGCTTAGGAAGCATTTTAGAAATCTGGATGTTTTGTTGTTTTGTTGTTTTCATAGTTGAGGGTTGAAGGTACTGCTGCCTTGGTTGGGCTGGGGCCAGAGATGTTAGACAGCCTGCAATGCCAGGTGTGGTCTCACGTGACCAGGAATTGACCAGTAATTCCAAGAGACTTCACATGTCTTATACAAAAGCCAAGTTGGTGAAACACCTACTTGAGCCAAACCTAAATATTATCCATAATTACCTAATACAAACCTAAATCCATTTAACATGTAAATGCAAATATTTTACCCAGCTTTAATATATGCTGATTTTTCCAGAAATGCAGCTACTCTGTACATCAGGGAAGAGCATATTTTATTTTGTTCAGAACTTTGCCAAAAGTCATTCCCAGTTTTGGAAAATCAACATCACCAATGGTTGTGCTGCTCATAGTGTTTGAATCACCATGAAACTCATTTGCAGCTTCACGGTCTCAGTGAATCTCCCATCATGTCCACCACGGTAGTCCAGGCGAACCACCAAATTCATTGAAATGGGTACTCTTACATGAATTATTCTCTCTTATTTCTCCTTTTTGTCTAGGGTAGGGTGTTATATTGGTCTTTATTAGATTATGTAGATAGGTAGGCTATCTATGACTATCATTTTGGGATTGGGCAAGGCAAGTTAAAACTTTGTCATTGAAAGGGAACACTGGGATTGATGGGGTGAGCTCATCACTCTCACACTCATCAATTCCAAGAAGTTATCTGAAATGTTCTTGGGCACGACTAAGATCCCACTGTAATCCACATTCTTCATAAAGTCAGTTAACCCAGTGCTGCCTCTGTTAGCATTGTTACAAGCAACGGTATCTGCAAAACTACAGGCTCAATGTACTACTTATATTTTCAGTTACTCACAAACAAAATATGTAACCATTAAAATGTTTAAAATGTTTAAAATGTGGTCATGTACAACCAAAAAATCACCTCATGCATCAGTTGTGGCACATATTGCATATCATGTTTCAGGAAGTACAAGATTCTCCATTTTAATGATATGGAAGAATGCCCACAAAATAGTAATGAGCGAAAAAGATCAGTTGCAAAGAAGTAGTTACCATTTTTAGTAATACACATGTTGGGAAATTGAAAGATCTACACCAGAATATTAACAGTGGTTATATCAGAATGGCAGACCATGTGTGATTTACTTCTTTTGCTTGTCTGCCTTTTCTAAATGTTTTAGAATGGATGTGTATTGTTCTTAAATTAAGGAGAAAAGGCTATTTGAAATACATGTTCTTAGGAGGTAAAATTGGAGGGAGAAATGGGACATTTATATTCACATATACAGCTCTGTAGTGTTTGACTTCTTTAGCAAGCATTATAATTTTTACTATTAAAAAATCAAATGCAGTAGAAAGTAAAAGACAAAAATATTGAAAAGAATACCTTGTAAATATTATAAATGAGTATCAGTTCTTTCTCAGTTGAACCAGAAATGTTATAATAGATTTTTATATCACAACTAGCTAAACAGCATAGTGTGAGGCCAGTATACAGCATGCAGCTTTCTTTTTATTTTATTTTTTTGTTATCCAAAATATTCATTATCATATTCCTTCTACCACACAAAGTGGAAAGACCTGTAAACAGAGATCCACTATAAGAAGCATGAAACTAACCAACAATTTCCTTCTTTTCATTAATATTTTTAGTAGTGTCCATGAATTAAATAACTAATTCCCCAAACTCCCTTTTAAGGTAATTTTGCAGAACAGAGTGTTCTCCTGGCAGGATTTGCAAAGACAGGGCTCCCTTTTCCCTAGGTGATCTTTCTTTAGTACCATCTCAGGAAAATGAAATTAGATCCTTGCTTGCATTTTTTATTGGCTGAGCATGTACTTACGTTCTGCAGATGTATGGGTTACATCCCTTCTCCCGGAGCGTAGGCTTCTGGGATGAAACCCGTCACACCTGTGGAAGGGGTGGGCCAAGCCTCACAGCTGGAGCCCACGGGTTTCCATTCCTCTGGCAGTGGGCTGAGGGACACCTACAATGAGGGAATACCTCCATAAGTAGGTGTTCTTCAGGCTAAATGAATGTTTTAGATACTTGGAAGTCAGAGTTCAAAGGTTTTTGCTCAGTTGTAGAAGGGAATTTTGTGGGGGAAAAACATATTTTGTCAATACTTAAATATACTTCAAGCCAGAATTTCTCAAATTGTGCTCTGTAGATCATCTACACCAGAGCCTTAAAAAATTGCAGATTCCCACACAACTCCCAGGATTTACTGCCACTGAATCTCAGGGGCTGAGTTAGGGACCCATGTTTAAGCAGACCCTTCAGGGGCTTCTGCTGCACAGAAACGTTTGAGGGCAGTTGCTGCAGTTCTCAAACTTTAGAGCAGAACATCAGAGGGTCTGGAGGGCCTGTAAAACCAGAGATTGCTGGCCCTGCCTACAGGTTTCTGGTTCTGAGGCCTGAGGGAGGCCTGAGACTCTATATTTTTAACAAGTTCCCAGATGATGGGCTGATGATCAGGACTACATTTTGAGAATCCCTGTACTTAGCCCAGAGATTCAAAAGGCATTTTCAAAGACCTAGGAAATACAGTTTGGGACCCTGAGTCTTTACCTATTAAAAGACTCAGAAAAGAATTTGAGAATGAAGCAATTTTGCTCTTACTTTGTTTTTACTTTTCTTTAATTAGGATTTTTTTCCACAAATAATGTTTATTCTTTTCTCTAAAATGCTTACAGTCTATGTCCATCCATTCAGGATTCTCCAAAGTTAAAATTACTTTTCCTTTATTTTTTTTTAACATTTTTTATTGAGTTATAATCATTTTACAATGTTGTGTCAAATTCCAGCGTACAGCACAATTTTTCAGTTATACATGAACATATATATATATATTCATTGTCACAGTTTTTCTCTGTGATCTGCCATAAGATCTTATATATATTTCCCTGTGCTATACAGTATAATCTTGTTTCTCTATTCTACATTTTGAAACCCCAGTCTATCCCTTCCCACCCCCTGATTTTGTACCTTTTATATATGAAAATGTTGTAGATGAACACAATTGATATCTGACTTTTGAGATGTCTGCACTAATTTGATTCCAGTGACCCACTGAACATCAGTGTTTGTAACACAACAGTTACCGGGAGCTAAAGCTGAAAAATAGCTAAGAAATATGAACAGACTATGTGCTAGAGATTATTAAACCTTACTGACTCTGAAGCTAGACTCTCCTTTAAAGGATGTTATGAGAATTCAACATATCCCAAAAAAATGAGTCTAAATCCAGGCCTTTTTCCAAGCCAAACTACGTAAGCTTAATATAAATGTAAGCATGCTTGGAGAATCAGAAAGATACATGTTGCTAACGTTTGCTCCAATGAGATCCACCTCATGTACTCATAAAATCATAAAATTTTCTCAAAACAAAGGTTGTACTGTGCACCCCAACATAATTCATTTTTAAGTAGTGCTAATGACATTAGTAAAAGAAAATGTCAGCCAAACTGCAATAAAACATCTCCAACTCAATAAAAGTACTGTCGTTTGAGCTGAATGCTTTAAAATTATTGGCTCTGAAAGGTTAAAATAACAAGTGATCACAGATCCAAGAAATATAATGCTCAAGTCATTAGCAGAGACATTTTATGCTGTAGGGTAAAGACTCAGGGACTTCTTGGTTTAGATCCTGTAAGGTGATCCCTGTAAGACTGCCTTTACTATGTGGCTCCTCTCTGAAGAATAGAAAGTCATATATAGGACCAAGAACACAAATATCTTAGGAAATAAAAAAAATATTTATATTTGGCTTTATAATACATTTGTGTAATTCCATCTGGACAGGACAGCTTACTCTTTTGGAAATGCTTAAACCAAACATAAGACACACTGTGAAGATCTACATTCCCAGAGACTGGAGCTGGTATTGGTCTAACTTTCCCACCAAGCCACCTTTTCAGAAAATTTTTCTACTTCTAACACGTGTGACAGAGGCGGATACAATCATATCTCAGGGATAAGGGAGTATATCATTTATTGAGTTTGTGATCAGGCACTTGGTATACATTATATTTTGTCATCACCACTCTCCTGTGAGGTAGGCATATCATTATTGCCATTTTATCTATAAAGACATAGTTCAGAGAAGTAGAGTTTTCCTTGAGCTCCATAGTAGTGAGCAGAGGCAAGACTGAACCTGAGGAACATTTGAGTCCAGTGGTAGTATGCTTTCTCTCCCGGACTGAATCATACTGAAATGAGTTATGTTACTGACACCTTCCCCTGCATCAGCAAAGGTAATATGTTTGGGATTAAAAGCTAGGCTAGAGTTTCCCAAAAGGAGCACAAATAAATAAGAGACAGTGAAAGGTCTGAACAAAAGCCTTTGGTATCAACTCTTTCTGTTAACAAAAACATGAGAGCAAGATTTGCTTCAAATAAGCTGAAGTTAGTGGTTACATATTTTGTGCAAAGGAACTGCTCCTAGTTTAGTTAAAATTTTGGAACTGAATGCTTCCTAGTTCAGTTGAAATTTTGTAAATCATCTATTAAATGCCTGAAGGGAGCTAATTATTTAATTATTTAGTCGGCCCCTTTGTTGAAAGAAAGGATATTTACATCCTAGCTTTAGTTATGAAGTTGGTATTTCCACTTCATAATTCATCTACTTCCACAAATGTTGATTTCAAACCTGTGGTGCACAAGGCACTGTGCCAGGTGCTACAGGGCATGAATTAAAGAATTTTCCTCAGGGAACTTAGAGTCTAATGGTGAATAAGTTAAATAGCAAAAATGACTCTACCAGAATGCAGTGTGTAAGTCTCATAAGAGAATTATCATCAAAGTGCCATGAGATATTAAAGGAGAGAGAACTGACATCTAGGTCTGGCAATCAAGATAAAGCTTCATGAAGTAGAAGGTATATGAAATGAGTGAAATGGGTAATTTTTTGACAAGTAAAGTGAGAGTGAGAGGTAGGAAGGAATTTCTGGGCACAGCTGGGTTAGAGTTTATCTATTTTAAATTCTAATCAAGTCAATGTCTTAGTGCTGCAAAGTGCAATCAAGATATGCATTTATTTGTAATTCACACCAAAGGCTTTGAAAGAACATATGATCAAAACATACATATAACAGGATGGTTAAAAGTAAAGATTATATGGGAATGTCTATACTTTCTGCTTGATTTTTCTATAAGCCTAACACTGATAAAAAAAAGTATTTTTTTAAAGGTAGATTATATTATAATTCAATTAAATTTTTTTAACTAAGGAAAGTCATCCTCAACACTTTAATGCCTGACATTGTCACAGGTGGCTTCCATTATCTTATGGATGATCTAATCCAACACTCTAGCCTCCTCAACTTCAGAGTTCTTCAACTCAACTTTGCTGGCTCCACTCACATCCATGGCACACCCCCCAGATCTTGTTATCACTGAGTTCTAAATTTTTTAAATTCTAGTCGCTCTCTGATCATCTCTTTCTGTTGTTCCAAACCCACTATTTTCTATTAAACTGCTCTTTGAAACTCACAGGAGCCTACATCCATTGACCATACCAATTTCCCAATTTACCCTGTTTAGCTTAGGATGCCACCATCCCATCAGCCAGTCTCTCGTGCACATTTTACATGCTTTGCTCCAGTGTCCTGTTGAGTTCTTTCAGCTACAACTGAGCCCTTGGTAATTCTGCATCTTCTCCCCTTTCTTTACCCCAAATAGATATCACGCTTGAAGAAACTCATAACACTGTGCAGACTGCCCCCACTACAAGCAGTCTGCAATTTCAGTTATGCCTTCAACACAAGGCAGCTCTTCCATGGTCTACCACACAGTCATTGTCAACCTTCTCCAATATTCTGAAGCCCTTTGTCTTTCCTATTTCCCTCTCATTCTTAGCAGTGTGCCTCTTCTCCTCTGTGAAGAATTCAGAAGTCATTAAATGTTCTCTCTTCCAACTCCAACCCCACACCACTTTGAATGCATCCATGTCTGCACCCCCACCTTAACTCCTTCCTTCAGCTCAGTCAAAAAAGCGTCCCTCCTTTAGATCAGTGCTAATGACGTCCCTCTGTGTGTTGAGCCCCATTCAATACTGCTATTCTAAGGAACTTGCTCCTTTTATCATCCCCTTTATCTAATTTCTATGCGGTCTCTCTCTCTCTCTGTTGACTCTCTTCTCAGCATAAAAATGTTCTCAAGTCTCCTATTTATAAAAACACAAACCTTTCCTTAAACCTAGACACGTCTTCTCAAGACAGCTACTTTCAGTTCTCTTTCCTCCTCTTCCAGGCCAAGCTAATGGAAAGAATAATCTACTATGTTTCCTTTCAAGCCACAATGCCAGTGTCCAACGCAAGACGAGGATACAGAAGAACTCAGGCTTGATATCATTTTATACCTAATGACTCCCTTTGTGACGTCACTCCCAAACTCTCCCAGGACTTCTTCAAGCTACAGTTAGTAGAGAGACTACTCATGTCCCTGCCTAAAAGACTGTTTACAGTATTTTCATGCGATTTTTCTCATTCTAATGTCATTGCCAGTACATCTGGGAATGGAGTATGTGCAGAGTCAGATGGACCTAGACTCCTCGTTACCGACCATCTCTGTTTCTGTCTTACCTGAGTTTGGGAATCACAAAGGTGTAAGCATAAACTCTGCATGTTCCCTTGAAACCCACTGAACTCACAACTTTTTGTTTCTACTCAGCTACCTCTGATTATTTCCTTTTCACTTTCAAATGGATTCCCCGCTGAATTCCTCCTCTGCTTAATACTCAGGCATTCAGAAATCTAAAGGAATTTATCTCCACAGTGACCCAGTCTTCTCTCTATGTGGTTAAATTTCTACCCAATTTTAACTACTGCTTGATTCTAAGATTACATTGGGAGGAAACACCTAAGTGCTAATGATAGCTTTTTAGGAAAGAAAAGAAGGAAAAGACTACCATGTAAATCGACACCAACTGAGCATATGCTCCAATTTAAGAGACATTTAAATGTTGAAAAAGTAGCTGCTTTTTGGAATATAAGAGATACAGTATTTTTTACTACTCACTATGCAGGACACCATGAAGGAATATAACATGATACAGAGATGGTCACATATGGTACCTGCCCAAAGAACTCCTCTACTGAGTAGGGAGACCGATGTCATACACAATTCAAATGCAAACCAAGTATTCCAGCAGAGTTGTTAAGATGACCATATTTGGAGTTAAATCCTGAGTTCAAATCTTCAGTTTCCTCATCTGTAAAGTGGAAATAATGATACCTGCTTTGCAGGAGTGCTGTAAAGAAGAAATGAGATGGATTGTGAATGTAGAGTTTAACATGGATGAAGCATATTGGAAGTTCTCAATGATAAGTCAGTGGAATTTTTGGCTACTATTATCTTTACCATTATTGTGGAGAGATAAATCAGATACTGTATGAACTTAAAGGAATAGAGACCACATATGCTTGGGACACTCCAAAAAGTCTCATTCAGTAGGTGGCCTTTGTGATAAGCCTTGAAGAATGTGTGACGTTTCTTTAAGGCAAGATGGAGGAGCTGCATCTCTCTACAATGCTGGCATGGGGACCCTGAGCCTGCCAGTGTAACCACCTTAAGAGTCACAGGAAGAGGTGAAACTTTGTTCATGTTAAAATTTACAATACTTGTTTATGATTGCACCTGGTCAATTCATTTTTTCAATTAATTCTTTTTTATATCTTTGATTTGAAACAGGTAATACTTGTTAAAGTGCTATCATATCCATAATAGTCCAAAATTCAAGTAAAGGATATTTTGAATAAGTATTATTGTAAAATAATTTCAAAAAAGCATACTTATTATTAATAGCAGGCAGTGTATTATGTAGCTCTTGGCTTGTCATCTTGTCTATGGAGTATATGTTGTAAAAGAAGAAAAGTGGGTAATTATATTTCATATGAACATCAAATTGAGTGTTCCTTCCTTGTAGTTTTGTAAAGTAAAATTGTGGCAAGATTGTCCCTAGTTAATGCCAGGAAAAATGAAAAATAAGTATCCTTTTTTAAACTGTCTCTTAAATAAACAAGTAAAACCTGTTAAAGTGGTTTGTAGTCATTGAGCACAGGTCAGTTCTCTTTAAAACAAACTATGAGAAAAAGGAACCCTCCTACACTGTTGGTGGGAATGTAAATTGGTGCAGCCACTATGGAGGACAGTATGGAGGTTCATGAAAAAACTAAAAATAGACTTACCTTATGATCTAGCAATCCCACTCTTGGGCATATATCCAGAGGAAGCTGTAACTTGAAAATACACATGCACCCCAGTGTTCACAGAAGCACTATTTACAATAGCCAAAGCATGGAAACAACCTAAATGTCCATCGACAGATGACTGGATAGAGAAGATGTGGTGTATATACACAATGGAATACTACTCAGCCATAAAAAAAGAATAAAATAGCACCATTTGCAGCAACATGGATGGGCCTGGAGATCATCATTCTAAGTGAAGCCAGGAAGAGAAAGAAAAGTAACATATGATATTGCTTATATGTGGAGTCTAAAAAAAAAGACACAAATGAACTTATTTACAAAACAACAACAGACTTACAGACTTATGGTTACTAGGGTGTAAAGGGGATGGGAGGGGATAAACTGGGGGTTTGAAATTTGCATATACTAACTATTATATATATAAAATAGATAATAAGTTTATACTGTATAGCACAGAGAAATACATTCAATATCTTGTAGTAACATATAGTGAAAAAGAATATGAAAATGAATATATGTATGTATATATATGACTGAAACATTATTCTGAATACCAGAAATTGACACAAATTATAAACTGACTATACTTCAATTAAATCTCTTGGAATGTCAAAAAAAAAAAACTTCATGGATAAGTCTGAATTATTTTATGTTGGTATTTTGTTGTATGAAATATTGCTTAGCACGAAACTAAATATATAAAGTTTGAATCAGAGCAAAATAATGTCAATATTATTATTAATTAAGCCATTGTTGGCAGACTCAAATAATTTTGCAGTAAGAGGTTTAACTCTTTTTATATGCATCTTAACAGGTATAAATTTATGGCTCAAAAAATGAAAAAGTGATTTTTAACCTTGTACTATAAATAAAGAAGTTAATTATTGTCTCAGATGTCTATTTTTTTTTTTTATTGAAGTATAGTCAGTTCACAATGTGTCCATTTCTGGTGTACAGCACAATGTTTCAGTCATGCATGAATATACATATATTTGTTTTCATATTCTTTTTCATCATAAGCTACTACAAGATATCAAATATAGTTCCCTGTGCTGTGCAGTATAAACTTGTTTATCTATTTTATGATACCAGTCAGTATCTGCAAATCTCGAACTCCCAATTTATCCCTTCCGACACCCTTGCTCCCTGGTAACCATAAGTTTGTTTTCTATGTCTGTGAGTCTGTTTCTGTTTTATAAACAAATTCATTTGTCTTTTTTTTTTTTTTTAAGATTCCACATATGAGTGATATCATATGGTATTTTTCTTTCTCCTCCTGGCTTACTTCACTTAGAATGACATTCTCTAGGGCCATCCATGTTGCTGCAAATGGCATTATTTTATTATTTTTATGGCTGAGTAGTATTCCTTTATATAAATATACTGCAACTTCTTTATCCAGTCATCTGTCAATGGACATTTAGGTTGTTTCCATGTCTTGGCTATTGTAAATAGTGCTGCTATGAACATTGGGGTGCAGGTGTCTTTTTGAATTAAAGTTCTCTCTGGGAATATGACTAGGAGTGGGATTGCTGGATCATATGGTAAATCTATTTTTAGTTTTTTTTATTAATCTCCATGCTGTTTTCCACAACAGCTGCACCAAACTGCAGTCCCACCAACAGTGTAGGTTTTGACTGGTGTGAGGTGATAGATACCTCATTATCGTTTTGATTTGCATTTCTCTAATAATTACTGATATTGAGCATTTTTTTTCATGTGTCAATTGGCCATTTGTATATCTTCATTGGAGAATTGCTTGTTTAGGTCTTCTGTCCATTTTTGGATTGGGCTGTTTATTTTTTTCTTATTGAGTTGTATGAGCTGTTTGTATATTCTGGAAATCAAGCCCTTGTCAGTCTCACCTTTTGCAAATATTTTCTCCCATTCCATAGGTTGTCATTTTGTTTTGCAAATGGTTTCCTTTGCTGTGTAAAAGCTTGTTAGTTTAATTAGGTACCATTTGTTTGTTTTTGCCTTTATTTCTATGTCTTGGGTAGACTGCTCTAGGAGAACATTGCTGAGATGTATGTGAGATAATGTTTTGCCTATGTTTTCTTTTAGGAGATTTACTGTGTCTTGTCTTACATTTAAGTCTTTAAGCCATTTTGAGTTTATTTTTGTGTGTATGGTATGAGGGAGTATTCTAACTTCATTGATTTACATGCAGCTGTCTAGTTTTCCCAACACCCATTTGCTGAAGAGACTATCTTTATTCCATTGTATGTTGTTGCCTCCTTTGTCAAAGATTAATTGACCAAAAGTTTGTGGGTTCATTTTTGGACTCTCTATTCTGTTCCATTGAACCATATGTCTGTTTTTGTACCAATACCATGTTATTTTGATTACAGTATCTCTGTAGTATTGTTTGAAGTCTAGGAGGGTTATTCCTCCAGCTTCATTCTTTTTCTTCAGTAATGCTTTGGCAATTCTGGGTCTTTTGTGGTTCCATGTAAATTTTAATATGATTTGTTCTAGTTCGTTGAAAAAATGTCCTGGGTAATTTGATAGAGGTTGCATTAAATCTGTAGATTGCCTTGGGCAGTATGGCCATTTTAACGATATTGATTCTTCCAATCCAGGAATATGGGATACCTTTCCATTTCTTTAAGTCCTCTTTAATTTCCTTAATCAATGTTTTGTAGTTTTCTACGTATAAGTCTTTCACCTTCTCAGTCAGATTTATTCCTAGGTATTTTATTACTTTGGGTGCTATTTTAAAAGGGATCGTTTCTTTACTTTCTTTTCCTGTTGCTTCATATAATATAAAGAATCAACAGGGAAAGTTAAAGACATGCAACTGATTTTTGTACATTAATCTTGTATCCTGCTACCTTGCTGAATTCTTTTATAGCTCTAGTAGTTTTTGTGTGGAGCTTTTAGAGTTTTCTGTATACAGTATCATGTCATCTGCATACAGTGACAGTTTTACCTCTCCTTTTCCAATTTGGATCCCTTTTGCTTCTTTTTCTTGCCTGATTGCTGTGGCTAGGACTTCCAAGACTATGTTGACTAGAAGTGATGAGAATGGACAACTTTGTCTTGTCCCAGATTTTAGTGGGAAGATTTTCAGTTTTTCACCATTGAGTCCTATGCTGGTTGTAGTTTTGTCATAATAGCTTTTATTATGTTGAGATATGTTTCCTCTGTACCCATTTTGGTAAGGGTTTTTATCATAAATGAGTGTTGAATATTATCAAGTTCTTTTTCTGCATCTGTTGAGATGATCATGTGGTTTTTGTCCTTTCTTTTGTGGATGTGGTGTATCACATTGATTGATTTGCGTATGTTGAACCATCCTTGTGTTCCTGGGATGAACACAACTTGATCATGGCATATGATCTTTTTTATGTGCTGTTGGATTGTTTGCTGATATTTTGTTGAGGATTTTTACATCTATGTTCATCAGAGATATTGGCTTGTAATTTTCTTTTTTGGTAGTGTCTTTGTCTGGTTTTGGTATCAGGGTGATGGTGGCTTCATAGAATGAGTTTGGGAGTACTCCTTCCTTTTCAATCTTCTCGAAGAGTTCGAGAAGGACCAGTATGGGTTCTTCTTTGTATGTTTGGTAGAATTCCCCAGTGCAGCCATCCAGTCCTGGACTTCTGTTTGCAGGGAGGTTTTTTTATTGCTAATTCTATTTCATTTCTAGTGATCAGTTTGTTCAATTGGTCAATTTCTTCTTGATTCAGTCTTGGTGGACTGTATGTTTCCAGAAACTTGTCCATTTCTTCTAGGTTACCCAATTTGTTTCCATATTGTTGTTCTCAGATGCTTATTTTAATAATTGCCTTCAAGATATTTATCAGAAAAACACAGTTGAGATTTTGTCATTAGGATTTGTGTTTTCTGCATAAAAATTATCTAAGTTCAAAGGTAAATATTCATTAGCATTCTGTATCTCAATCTAATGAATTCCTATGACAGCATTTCTAGTATGACTTCTCCATATGCGGTTTGGAATACTCTAACCTGATTTTGGAGGTAGAGCTGATTATCTAGAGATTGAGATAGAGCTGATCATTAACTTTCTCCTCCACCTAATCTCTCACCTTTAATAGGCTTAAATGCCATACAATGTGGTTCCTCAGTTCTTTGGGAACCTTTGTCAGATGCATTAATCAGCTTTTGGTATGTACCAAAAATTCTTAGTGGTTTGCAATAACAAAACATTTGCATCTTGCCTACAGGTTGGCTGGGCAGCTGCGGCACCTCTACTCTGAGCTGTGAGTCAGGTTCAGGTATGTTCCATGGGTCTTTCATTCGGGGATACTGTAATCCCAGATTGTGTGGAATACCACAAACCATAGTGGAACAGAGACAGGATGCCAAAAATTAGCAGTCCATTGCAGAAGGGGAAGCAATCACTGGTCTGTAGCAATTCTAAAATCTCACTGGGCAAATATTGCCAAGTCCCCACACGGAATGTTCCTTGATCAGGCTCCAGTTCTGTTCCCAGGGAATAGTTCTCCATTCCATTGTTCTCATGACTCCTGGCTCCGCCTTCTGGGAGGTAGTTTTCCATGATCTCTTTGGTCACATCTGAAGAAGACTATGTCCTCCCAGGCAGCTGAGCAGCTTCCTCATCCTGCTAGCTGCCTGGGGAATGCTGGGGACTCTAAAGTCTTCTTTTTTTAATAAAATCTTTATTGATAACCGTTTTAATTTTATGCAAAAGTTGCTAAGGTAGTACAGAGAGTTCCCATATACCCAACACCATGTTTCTCCTGTTATCAACATCTTACATTAATATGATACATTTGTCACAATTAATGAATATTGATGCATTATTATTATCCTAAGATTTTTTTTTTATGACTCAGAGTCAGTCTCATTTAAGAGAGAAAAAAAGTCACAGTCTCTTTTAATCCAGGCAAGGCTGCTTCGGGACCTAAAGTTCTCTGAAATACTATTAAAATTTTGTGTGTGTGTGATTCAAGTTATTTCCATGAGGGAACAGCCATATCCACATCATTTTCAGGTCATTCCTCCCTCTCTATGGATTTAATTACAGGTACTCTGAGTTTATCAAGCTTTGTAGAACCTAGTCCTTATCTCTTTTCTGTGAGATGTTTCGTCCAGATGAAGGAATTTACTGGATCCATTCAGAGGTTTTACAGAGAGTGTAATAGTGATTTTTATTTGATCTTTGTCCTGAGACTGGGTCTTTCTGAGCGTTTTAATCAGCCTTTGTGGCTTTAAACATTTCTCAATTTTTCTTGTTCTATTTGAAGATGAGAAACAGTTCTATTATTCAAATCTGCAAATCTTGGAATTTACAGAGTCACTGCCCTTTCACCCCTGCTTACAAGCAGGTTGGTTCCTTCTTGAAAGACCTTATCAAAGGCAGCAACCAACTCACGCTAGTAACAGTCTATCTTGAAATCTCTTCACCCAAAACCGCACATTCATGAGATACATTTTCTGTCTTCAAGTTATCTTAGGTGACAGTTTTACCAACTATTGCTACTACATTATATGGATTGTCACTTTTCCAGTTTCCAACACTTTATTACTGCTTACTGTTCAGTTCCAAGGCCAAGGACACATTTTAAGTTTTTGTCTAAGTGATGTCACATTTTTCAGGACAAATTTCTATAGTAGTCAACTTTTACTACAATAAAGTTGTGTAATTAAACAACCCCCAGATGTCCATGACTTATTAAACAAAGGCATCTTGCTCATGGATTTAGGCTGCCTGCAGTGGCTCTGCTTCAAACCTACAGGTGGTTCAGCTCTGCTTCTCTGCCCCTACTCCAGGACTCAGGCCGAAGGAGGGGGCTCTTCTTATGGCAAAGGGCAGGGATGCAAAAGGCTAAGCCAAACCATACAAGTGCAATTTTAGCCTCTGCTCACATTTTGTTGACCAAAGCAAGTCACACGGTCAGACATAACGTCAATGGAGGGAGGCAAGGAGAGAGCAGGTAGTTATGTGACAGTGATGCAGTCGACTTCACCAGGCAAAAGTCTGGCCTCCAACATTCACCATTCAGGTGGCCCCTAAAATATAGGGGAGCAGGGAAAGGAGGGATACAAATATGGTTAGGGAAAATTTTTTTACGTATGCTGTCCCTTAAAGTTCTAATCCCCTTTTTCCTCCCCCTTAAAAAGCTTCTTTACCTAAAAGACCAGCCAGAGCTGGGCTGCATCAGTATCTAATTTCTGAGAGGACTGCATAGACTTTTCGGCCACCCACCTGAGTGCTCCTTGGCCCTCCCAAAGGCTGCTGTCTTGCTTGTCACCGGTTGTGTCCAGCTCCAAATGACCCAAAGATTTCTCTCCCAGCCCTGCTACCTCTGCTGCATATGAGAGTCCTCTCCTAGCACTCTCTTCTAAGTGAGAAGATCCTTTTGGAAAGGAGTTGACAATGTGCTTACAGGTCTCCAAGTTCTTTCCTGGCCTCGGGCAGAGAGGAGAACTGAGGACAGAGTTGCTCAGGCGTGGTCCTGGCACCACGAGGTACCTTTGTACCATTCCGCCTGGGGTCTTGGACAGCAGGCCTAGCCAGCCTTGTGATCCCTATGCTCTTCTCAGTGCCCCCCCTCATCATTCCCACTGATTCTTTCAGGCCGTCGTCACCTCTAGCCTGGCTTCCTGCGACAATCTTTGAGCCTGGTTATACCTCCTGCCTGCCTATCTCCAAACCAGTCTTCATTCAGAGTAATCCAGAGTAACCTTTCTAGAGTGAGAATTTGATCTTGTGGCTCTCTCGATTTAAATCTTCCAATGTTTTTACATTTTACCGTTAGTAAATAAAAAGTGGCTTTCCATGTGTGCCCCTCCTTAACCTGTCCAAAAATATTCAGATTTCGTAAAGGATCAAGTTTCTTCCACCCACTCAGACTCCCACATTGCAGGCTCCTGGATACAAGTGAGATGGCCCTGGCCATTCTGCTGGGTAGGCCTCCTGGGCAGCAGAGTAGGCCTAAAAGCCTAAGTGCCCCACACACTGGCCCTCATTCCAGCCCAACCTCCACACACCACCCCAGCCTCCCCAAAGCGGGAAATGACTGCTGACAAGAATGTAATCACACTGCTGGGTAAATGTGTCAGCTCCACAAATTGTGAAACTCAAGGCTGCGCCCACTTGATTCTGTCTCTGTGATATCAGGAAGTAAAGAAAGAGCTGCTGGGAAGTCAGTGAAGAGGGGAAAAAAGTTAACATTTCAGGAATTTTAAAAAAAAAATTATCTTTTATAGGGTTCCAGAAACTAGAAACACTTCCTGTTCGAGGTGGGAGTAGATGACTTCATGAGGTACCTTCTTAGAATTCTCCGGCAGCATTGCTGGGAGGTGGAAGATACCCTTCAGTACTCCTTCCATTTCTTGTGTTGGACATGAAGAAGTGAAGGGGCCCAAGCATAGTCACAAAATTAGTAGCACTGTCAGCAATTATCCACAAAACTCCTGTTTACTCATTAACAGATCCCTCTTCCTTGGACCAAATTACTGTTCTCTTCGGAAATTGTTTTAATCAAGCTTTTTTTTCTTTTGTTTTCAAGTAACAAACACATCAAGCTAACTCAAGCAAAGCAGTGTGCTTATTTTACAAAAGGAATTCCACAAGGTAGAATCCTTGTGGTAAGGGTTCTAGGGTATTCTCTAAAACTCAAGGTCAGGAAAGGGGGCCTTATGAGTAACTGAAATGAGGAATTGGCTATTACAGTAAAAACTGAAGCCAAATCTGAGTGGTATGTATTGGTATTGATGTTTTCCTATAATTAATTCTAGACCAAATGCTGGACTTGTCAAATACCAGCTGTATCCAGCTTCTCTTTCTTCCGGAAACTGACCCCCCCACCACTTCCTATGCAGTGAGCCAGCACATAATTGTTCCCTGCACATGGCAGCCACTGGTGGAACCAGTCGAGGGCATATGATCCAAAGGCGATTTATCCATTACTGGCAAGAAACCCATGAGATGGGTCAGTGCAAAGGTCTTACCTCAGAGGTATCAATGGTAGTTAGCCAAACCAATTAGATTAGCCAAACTTTTGGACCTGGAAATATGGAAAGATTGACCAGTGAGTAATAAAGGTGAATGGAACCAATTTACAGAGAGACACAGATGGCTTAGTTTAGAGACCATGTTGCCTCAGTGAGCTGGAGAGAGTCACTGGCCTCTAGAAATGTCTTTTCCAGTTCTCGTTTATAGGTGTCTGGTTTGCTAGAGTTGTTATAATGAAGTACCACAGACTAAGTGGCTTAACAACAAATATTTATTTTCTCACAGTTCTGGAGGCTTGGAATCTGATACCAAGGTGTTGGCAGAGTTGGTTTCTCTTTGGCTCACAGATGGCTGTCTTCTCCCTGGGTCTTCACAGTGTTTTCTCTCAGTACATGTCTGTGTTCTAATCTCCTCTTTATAAGGATACCAGTCATATTCGATTAGGGCCCATGTAATGACTTCTTTTTAACTTAATTACCTCTTTAAAGATCCTGTCTCCAAATACAGTCACATTCTGAAGTAATAAGGGTTAGGACTTAAGTATATAAATTTGAAGGGGCCCAGCTCAGTTCATAACAGTGTCACCTCCCTTTTCTTAAGTGTCTTATGTAAGTCTGTGCAATCAAAAGAACCTAACAAACTGTATTAGACTGCTGTGTTGTGAGCAGCAGAGAAGAGGGAATTTATTGGCTCTAGTGACTGAAAAATCAGGAGTATCACTATCTTTAAGCGTGTCTGAATCCAGAACTCAGTGTCATTTGATTTGTCAGAGCTCCGGCAGGAAATAAATGGCTCCATCTGTCCTTTAAAAAGAGGACTCCTTACAAAGATGAGGGCAGGATTCAGGAAAATTACAAGAGATATTGAAGTACTAGAGCAAGTAACAACTAATAGTGGGACAGAGTTACCATCTGCAGGCCTGAAGGAGTAAAGCAAATATGATTACTGGAACCTGGAGACAGCGAGTTGTGTGAACAGGTCGCCTGACAGAAGCCATTTCCTTCAGTAGAGAGACAGTCAGGCTGAAGAGACCCCACAGAAAAGGAATGGGAAATAAATCATCTAATGTCTCTGATCGCCTCACAGCACCCCTACCTAGAAGTCAGAGGGAAAAAGAGGTTGATAGAGTCCATTTAGGCAGCTGGTAGAGAGGAGGAGAGACAAGATCTGGGGGCAAATAGAAAATACCCAACACCGTTTGGTCTTGCTCTCCATCTTCTGTGTTGGTGTCCTTCTAAGCAGGGTCTCAGCCTATCACCCTTACAGCTTGCGGTCTATGGGAAGAAGGCTTCACTTGCCCAGGTTTTTCCAACAGAAACCCAGAATTTATTCTCGTTAGCTTGGCTTATATTACCAAACTCATCTCTATTTCGATCTATATTTATGCTCATCTCTAAATCACTGTGGGCAAAGGACTGCTGAGCAGGTCATGATCACCTGAATACTGTTGGACCTAGGAGGACAGTGTCAATCCCATAGAAGCACATAGTGTGGAATGTGTGAGAGTGGTTTCCCAAAGGAAAAGTCAGGTGTTGTTAACAGAAGGAGGGGGACTACATAGAGGCTGATTAGGCAGAAACAGTATATGAACACTACCTTACCCAGACTACTCAGTCTAGCCCTTGGTAAAAGGTAATGACTGATTGCATTGATTGGATGCAGTATGTTTTGAGAACTATTCATTGCACATAGTTGGAGTCCAATAGACATTTGCAAAAATCTGTTGGAATATAAATGTTAATAACCCACAGACAGAATTATTTTGCAGGTGACTAGGAGACATTTCTGAATCCAGAGGATATTTTTTCCACTTCCAATCTTTATAGCAATCTTTATGAATATTGACTTACAATTATTAACATCTTGTTTGTAGAAATCTATATTTACATCCAAACACTGCCTCTTTCAGTATTCTGAATTATTTTGTAAACCCTGTTTATTTGCTTTCATTAGACCACAGTCTTGAGAATTTCTGACTTGTTTACACACATCACCAAGTATTTTTTTAGACTCATTTAGCAAAAGATCATCATGAAAGAAACTGAAGTAAGATTAGTGAACAATTTAAATTTAACTGTTAATAAGGCTTCTTTGTTTCCACTCATTAAAGATGGTTATCAGTGTTGCTAAGAGCTGTTTATTAAACTGATAAAAATGAATATTGTCTTTAAAAAGTCAAGTTGCCTTTATCTGATCTTAAAGGTGAGCTTGTAAAATTAATTCTTTTGGTGTTTGCTTTGTCATTCAAGCATAACTTTTCTTCTATGCACACCTACTGGTTTTTTTGTTCAGCTCCAGCAAGTTTTTGGCAGTAGTTCTGTCAATGGCTCTTTGGATAAGAAGCCCTGCCAGTTGAGCTTAAGCAACATTTTGCAGAGAGTGGGAGCAGGGAGTCAGATTGGACTGACATTGAAAACCAAAGAAATTCCAAAGTATAAGAATCACTATTTTTAGAGTTTTAATGCCATTGAAAGTTTCAGATGGAAAACTTTCTCTTTATGTCCCGCATATTCTGGAAAACAATGATTTTATTGATTTAGACCATAAATATTTATGCAGACAAGAGAAGCATGGACCCCCACCTTAATAGAACTTAAACTCCTGTATAGGGGTCCCCCAAAATGTGGATGATGGGGGTTGCCATGGTACGTGCAGGCATCCATGTGTAAATGTGTGCAGGGTGGTGCGCCTGCTGCGCATTCATCCTTGTACAGGACATGCCAGGGAGAAGAGGAGAGAAAGCCTGAAGCTCTGTCATCTGTGCTGACAAAGGCAAGCATATAAAGAGCTTCCCAAATCTCACACATTCAGTCTTGGAATACATGACACACAGCAATAGCAGATTTAACTTCTTTCTCATCTCTTACATAGACTTTTATCTGTCTAAATCCGTGTGCCTCTTGTATTAAGCCTTTCTGATCATTCCAGCTCAGGGTGATCTTATGGCCCCCTTTCTTTCAACTCCTATAGTGCTTAGATTTGACTATATGCTGCCTCATAGTATTATCTGATTTTTAGATGTCTCCCTAGGCTCCTTGAGGGCAGGGACCAGATTCAATGCCTTTTTACATCCCCAGTGGCCTGTATTCTGGGGTAAGCAGGAGCTCTATAATCACTGACTAAAATAGCAGAAATACTTTGCTCAGGTTAGTATTAAACTTAGTTTGCATTCTCGGGCCATAAACCACCCAGTAATTAGAGGGTCATTTGTATAGAAAGAGCCTTGAATGTAACAGTAGTGAAATAGGGCATGTCTGGTGGCTGGAGGAACTAGAGCAAGCCTAAGAAAAACCTAATAAATTAGGTCCAAACTACCCCAGAGAACATCACAGCTGAAAGAGTTTATACCAGACTCATTGGTGCACAAGCCCTCATTTTACAGAAAGGAGACCAGGGCCCTTAGAAGCTGTGCCTTGCTCGAGGTCACGCTGCAGTGATAGAGCCCAGGCCAGTAACTACTGTTGTTGACCAGGTTATTTGGTGAAGAGTCCAACTGGGAATCAACTAGATGTAAGTTCAACTCTGTGTTTCCCAAGTCATTATATTAGGTAACTACCATTTTTCAAACCTTGTAAGGCGTTGTGTCAGGTGTTTCTTACACAGTAATACATTACTTCATTCAATCTTTACAGCCCATCTGAAGGAGAGACTGTAGCAGTCAGGGCTCCTTTTGAGAAACAAAACCAGTAGGAGACATACATTAGGAGATATGTTTATTAGAGAAATGCAAATCAAAACATCCATGAGATATCACTTCACACCTGTCAGAATGGCTGTCATCAGAAAATCTATAAAGAACAACTGTTAGCGAGGATGTGGAGAAAAGGGAACCCTTGTACACTGTTGGTGGGGATGCAAATGGTACAGCCACTATGGTAAACAGTGTGGAGGTTCTTCAAAAAAATAAAAATAAAACTACCATATGATCCAACTGTTCCACTCCAAAGAAAACAAAAACACTAATTCAAAAAGATACATGCACCCCAATGTTCATGGCAGCATTATTTACAGTAGCCAAGATATGGAAGCAACCAAATACCCATCAACAAACAAATCGTTAAAGAAGATGTGGCATATATATTTATATGTATATGTATATATATTATTCAGTCATCAAATAGGAAGGAAATTCTGCCATTTGCAGCAACGTGGATGGACCTAGAGAATATTATGCTTAGTGAAATAAGTCAGACCAAGAAAGACAAATACTCTATGATATCACTTATACCTAGAATCTAAAAAATAATACAAATAAATGTATATACAAAACAAAAACAGACTTACCGATATAGGAAACTAGTAGTTACCAAAGGGGAGAGGGAAGTGAGGAGGGGCAAATTAGGGTATAAGATTAAGAGATACAAATTATTATGTATAAAATAGATAAGCAACAAGAATATATTGTATAGCACAGGGAATTGTAGCCATTATCTTATAACTTTTAATGGAGTATAATCTGTCGCCATTCCAGACCTCCTGCTGTGTACCCTACCCACCCTTGCCTCCTTATGTTGCTCTCAGCAGGTGACTTTGCCAATCCCTTGCAGAAGGCTTGAAAGCGAGCAGACAGTATTCCCCTCAACTTCTTGGTTGATCAGCTCCTGCTTTCCCACTAAAACCTTCCTATATCTGCCACTTTCTTTACTTCCTTCCTCCACTCTCAGAAAGAAGGGGTGTTCTTTCTTCTCTTATTCCAGGTGAATCAGACACCACCCCCCCACAATTCTCTATCATTTCCTTTCTGGAGTTTTAGACTCTTTCACAAGATCCTACCCAAGAACCTTTAAAGAAGTTCAAGTCTTGCCCATCAGGCAGTAAGGAAGGGAAGACGAAGGAGAGAGGAGGGAAGGGGAAGGGAGACAGGAAGGGGACAAACTCGTCTAGTTATTGTCTTGCCTCCTATCCTCAGACAGGCTTCCTAGGACAGCTGTCCTCATGTCTTTCCCTCTCTGTGAACACACTGCAATTTGCCTTTTGCTTCCACCATTTCACTAAAGATACGTTTGCTAAGATTACCAGTGACCTTCCAATTGCTAAATCCAATTAATATTTTCCATTCCTCATCCAACTTGATGATTATGAGACATTTGACACTGTCTCTTTAAAAAAAACCACTTCCTAATTTCCAGAACGCCACACACTCCTCATTCTCCCCGCCTCCTGACAGATTCTCATCAGAATCCTTCATTGACTTTCTCCTTTGTCCTGCCCCCGAAGCTTCTGTCCTGACTCTTGTTTTCTTCTCATTCTGTACCTTCTTGCAATGATATCCAGACCTCACCAGGACCTTTAATGGCTCCTTTCTCCCGGAGACAGAGACGAATAGACCCTATACGAGTTGCTGCAGCCGTGTAGCCCAGGGTATTTATTTTTCTAGGCAACACCTTTCACCCACTGCTTAGAACCTTCATCCCACTCCCTGGAACAGGATCCCTACTCTGCTAAGCCTCTCTGCATGCATGACTTATTTAGATGATCAGCCTGGTTTTTGAGTCTACTGTAACAAGAACAAAATTATTAATGCATGAGTCCTTCCAACCTTTCCCCTCCTCCTGGCCTCTAAAAGGATCCTGACTTTGCAGGTTTCATTTCTTCTCCCTAACCCTCCAGAGAAACCCCTTCTTGCCTTAGCAGACTCATCTTTGAGGATTTTGTGATGTAGAATAAGGAGGAAGTAGGAGGGAGATAGGACCCGGAGATGTGGGGCTGGGATGGGAAGGCTTTTCAGGACATGTATGAGGGTTGGAAGAGCAGTTTGTGACAAGAAGGAAGTAAATTGGAAAGAGACCAGAGTTTTAAGAGGTGTTGCTATGGTCTGTATATTCATTCAAAATGTTCAAGAAATGAAAGCAAACAACTTGAATAATTCTGACAGTATTTTGGGGGTTTTGACAGATTTTACTTGATGGCAACTTTTCTCTAACAGACATACCACTCCTCCCCACAAGACTCCAAACTGCACCACGAATTCCCCCTTGGACACCACCCCTACACCTCACACTTCCTCATTTGCCTCGAGGCCAGTCTGTGTGGTCATCTGGTCTTACATGTGAGGCTCTGGGTTCTGAACCTGACCTTCCAGGTCGGTTCTCTCTTCTGAGCTCCAGACCAGTACATGACACTGCTTAGAAGACACTTCACCTAGACGTTTCACAGAACCCTCACAGTCATCTTGTCCCAAAGTTGCCTCTTCATCATCCCTTTGAGTAATGTCCCCCCTCTTAGGTCCCTCAGTAAGACATCAACCTCAATTGAGTCACCCAGTACAGAAGCCTGGATGTCCTCCTTCCCTTTGCTAAGCTTTCTCATCCATATGGCCACCAGTCCTCTTCTAATTCTTAAATACATCAACATGCTGAGCTGTTGATGTTTCCTGAACACCTGAAGTTTCTAAGTTTTTCACATCATACCATTAAGCATTCTTTTGTGTTTGCATTCAGTGTCCTTCTATTCCCGACCTCTGCTCATCTGTTAAACATTAGACAATATTTAAACTTCCATCTCTTCTTCAAAGCCTTCCTTGATTTTCCCACATGGACTGATCGCGTTCTCCTTTATACCACCTTGAACTTACCGGTATTAAGGCAGGTGTCACACTGTATTGCAGTTATTTTATTTATTCAACTATTCCTGCTCCTAGACAGTGAAGCCTTCAGGGAAAGCATTGTGTTAAACATCCTATTGTTGAATCTCTAGCACGCAGCATGGTGTCTGGTTTCTAGAAATAGCTCAATAAATAAATACTTATTAATTATGCAAATGAATTAACAGTAAATTTATGAGATAGTCAGGAATCCAAATTAGAGACAGATAAGACAGGCTTCACAGAGTTAAGTAATTTGCCCGAGTTACACAGCTGCTAAGTGAGGGAACAGAGTTATAACCTGATCTGTTACTACAAAGCTCATTTTTTTTTCACAACAATCCCAACACCTCTTAGCTGGTCAAAGTTCTCCTTATGCTTTAGAAATTTGTTGTAAACGTTCTTCGTTGATAGTGACAATGTTGTATCTCTTAATGGTGACGTTTTTAGGGCATTTTCTTGGAGGTGTCTCAGGGATACAAGAAGCATTTCAGCGATTCTATTTTCATTGCATATTTTTGTGCTCATCTTTTAAGTTTTCCCAGAAAATTCAAGGACTTAAATCCTTTTTTCTCCATTTATTTAACAAATTCTAGGTGGTGATATTGTTGGAACGTAGGGTGGAGTTGGAATCCCCCAGTTCTACCCATTGTCATTCAGGGAAGCAGAGGCATCAGTACGAAGAGCGCCCTGAAGCAAAGGTAGGTGGAAGAGTTTATTTTAAAGAGAACTAAGGGACCCAGTAGTGCTAGGTGTCTGGGGGGCAGTGTTTTGTGTGCAATAAACCCTCACTGTTACTCAGCAAGGACCTCCCTTTTGGTCTCTCAAGCCATGTGGAACAGCCACTGATGCCCAGTGAATATTCTTTTTTTGGATTCATTTCTGTAATCGCTGGAAATGTAGCATATGATGTCTGGGCACATTATCTCAGGAAAGAAAAAATAAACATTTGGCAGTCCACACTATTAAAAAAAAACAAAATAACAGTTGTTTCTCCCCAGTTGGAGGATAGAAAGTACATGAATCAAATCAGAGGTTGTTTTTGTTTTGTTTTGTTTGCTTGTTCACAATATCTCTTTTATTTCACCTGACAAGAATGTGGGGTAATAGAGGGTCACTTCTAGTCATTTAAAAAATTGCACTACTTTCCTAAGTAGTTTGAGGCATCTGTATGCTGTATAAGGGGAGCACAGGTGTGGTGTGGCAGTCACCACAGAGAAGCGTCGTTTTGGAATTTTAAAATATGCATGATTTCTTTCCACCAAGGCTTCTTACAAACCAATGTTAATAGACGTTAATCTTTCCAACACCCAAGGAGATAGGTGAAAGTGTACACTCTTCCAGCGCAAATTTGTTGAACTATTTAGGGAGAACAGACAGCAGCTCACTTGCAGATGGAGTATGTAGGGAGAAATGTAGTGGAGATTCTAACTCATTTCTTCCACTAACATTACTGAGCACTTTCTGAGCATCAGGCATGGTGCTGTGTGTCAGGGACACAGAGATTAAACAAACAAACCTGGTCTCTACTCTCAAAACACTTCCAGAGGAGTGGGCAGTCAGAGCAGCTACACACTGACTGCTAAGGGCCACGATGGCTGCAAACCCTGAAACCCTAGGAAGGCACTGAGGGGCACCTTGTAGGATGGGGATGAAGGGAGACTGCCCAGAGGTGCCACCTGGGCCGGGTCTTGAGGACAAATAGAAGATGGGCCAAGAAGAATATTAAAGGTAAAGGAAGCAGCTCTGCCTTTAATAAATGAAAGAGAGGAAACAAAGCTCCTTCAGGAAATTGTAAACATTTCAGAATGGCAGAAGTAGAAGCTTGGAGGCTGAGAGTGAAGGGTGTGGTATGGGGTGGGGAGCAGATCAGGTGGGACAAAGGTGTGAGCAGGGAAAGAGCAAAGGGTGCTCCATGAAACGGCTTCCACAGCTCCCTGACGGCTGTAATTGAGCCAAATGTCTCTGGTGGGACGCAGCCTTTTTCTAGATTTGGCCACGTCTCAGAAATAGCCCTGAGGGTCCTTGCCGCAGAGTGCACAGAGCCGTTCCCCTGGGCTGGGGACTCTCGGAGGCAGGGAGATGAGCCCCCACCCACCCCTCCTCCCACGAAGCACTTACTCAGGAGCCTCTTGCTCCCAAAAGGGGATATTCTTCCTGAAGATCCAGCCACTGCAGCCTTTACTTTCAGTCAAGGTCAGCCAGCCATCATCAGCAATTCAACAGCACTGTTGCTCCAAGCTATGGAATAACAATTGGCATGGCACCCCGTGTGACTGTGTACCCACGGGGCAGGGACCCAGTACACAGTCTTTCCCAGCTCGTTGCTTCTGATAATTGCTTAGCAAATCCTCACAATGTATTGACTCTGCGGAACTATTGTTTAATGGTAATTGATGCTTAATAAATATTTGTAAGTAATATTTACAATTTGGCTCTGTGAAAAACAAAGGAAAAGGAAATTTAGCAGAGAGAAAAAGTGGAGGTGCTAGAAGAATGTGGAAGAAGTAATCATTAATATTAATTCACTGAGTGCTTACTAAATCACAAGTCTCCACTGTAGCACTTTACCTCATTTAATATTTACAATGGCCTATGACATACATTATTATCATCTCTATTTAAAAGGTGAGAAAGCTGAGGCTCAGAGACATTGAGTAGCTTTCCTAAGGCCCGGGGAGTGGTTTTCTGACTTCCGACCAGAGAGCCTATCCCTTCAGTCTAGCTTCTGGTGAGAGAGGGAGGGGCCTTGGGCTTCACTGTGAAGCTCTAGTAACAGTTCATACTTGAGTAGAACAGCAAGAGATCTGCCTTCTGTTTCAATAACTAAAGAATAATGTTTAAATCTTGCTTGGGAGGCTTAAAAAACAATCTAAGGACCCAGCCACTGTTCAACACTCACACAATTTTCTCTGGACATTCTGGATCGCCACTGTTTGTCCCTGCCCTGCCCCCACCCTCCCTCAATTATTCCAACCTTTATTTATAATTCTTTTATATCCATTGTGATGACAAGTGTATATATACTTTTCTGGGTGCTCTGACTTAGTAGGGAAGCCCAAGTTTAGGATCCGGTGTCTAAAATATGGTATCATGACAGATGTCTGCATTTGATGTCTATTTTCCCACGGTGTTATCTGGAAACTTCCCATTGTACACGAGAAAAATTTTTTCAATAGAATTATCCACAGTTGAGTAGTGAGTAGTTTTCAAAGCATTAATTCATAATTGCACTTTGGCTATCAGGACCCATTTAAAGATTAAACATGAATGTGCGTGAAGAGGTCTGCTTTTGCTGTACCTAGCCTGGCTCTGTCCTTTTACGCTTCATTATGTATATCTAGGATGCAGATGTTCTGTCCTATTTAGCCTGTAGATAAAATATTACTGAGTAAGCAGTAACATATTTTAGAATAGGTTAATGATGGTCAAAAGGGTAAATAAAAATGAGGAAAATGTACCCCCATGTCACAGTGTTTACAAACATAAGCTTAGTCTGTAGTTAAACACAATAAGATTAAATGCAATAGGCTATTTTCTTTCATAATTTCTGCAGTCCAACAATAACGGTTACTCCATTGAAATGAAGTACAGATCAAGAATGTAGTTTTAAGCATGAGATTTTAAAGTGCATATTTAAATTTCTACCTTCAGTCACTCATTCATTGAAATGGTTGCTGAGCACTGCCTTATACCAGGCACCATTCTAGAGGGTGAGGATACAGTATTGAAGAAAAGAAACGTGTTCCCAGGGAAGGTTACACATTCCGGTGACAGGAGACAGAAATGGACCCATAAATGCAGGATGTGTCAGGTAGGGAGAAAAGGAAGCAAGGCAAAGGGTCAAGAGAGTGATGGAGTGTTGTTATTTTAGCTCGGGAGTCAGGAAGCGGCCTCCCAGCTGTGGTGACATTTGAGCAGAGACATGGAGGAAGCAAACACCTGAGCCATGTAGGAAAACTGAGAAAAGAACATTCCAGAACACATGAGCCATACAGTAACAGAGGGAATAACATTCCAAAACACATGAGCTGTACAGTAACTGAGGGAAGAAAATTCCAGGCAGAGGGAATAGCAAATACAAAGGCCTTAAAAATGGGAGGCTACTTAGTGTGGCTGGGGGACATTGAGGAGGCCAGGGTGAAGTACTTAGGATTTAAATCTCAATTAACTGTAAATAGATATACTTTTTTATTTTTAAAATTATGTGATAAACTGATGATTAAGCAGAAACATCTTTTTGTTTCAATCCATTTTAAAAATCTAAGTTTCCTGCATGGAATAGATAATACATTATCAATTATTTTAATATTTTGTTCTTTTGTGTATGTGTGTTCTGTGCCAAGCATGTGTGGGCACTGCTGGGCACTGATTAAGTGGCAGTGAACTTCACAGGCACATTCTGCTTTGACCAAGCATACAGCGTCCACAAACTTGTATTCCTGGAGATTTCATTTTCATGATTCAATATGGAAAGACTTAGGAGCCAGGACTGGGCCTGCACCTAGGAAGAGGGATGGGGGAGTGCTGAGAGGGGAGGCAAAGGCCAGATGGTAGAGGATCAGGAAGGTCCTGTAGGCTGACAAGCTCCAATCTCTGAGTCAGAGACCCACCTGGCAAAGGGTTTGGGCGCAGCGGGCAGGAGGCCTGGAGAAGCCTCTCAGTCAGCGACAGCAGACACCAGAGCAGGAAGGGCCAAAACAGCCTGGCCCGCTAATAGGACTCAAGGTGTGGCCTGGAGAATTTTTAAGCATTTTTGTCAGGGACAAAGGACAAGATCTCAATTTTTCGGTTGTGCCCAGTCTACAAGTTGAAAAGGTGAAGGCAGGAGTTTGATTGTATTGTTCACCAAAGCATGTTTGTAGAGTTGAAATGCTCCATTCCGACTGATTACCTCAAGTGATTACCTGGAATCTGCTTTCCAGCATTGGTGTCCTCCAGTCCCGCACGGTCTCCTGATCAACCACTGTCACAGTTATTCCTCACGTCCACGCCCTCTTCCCTAGCTGTCCCTCCTTCCCCATGCCCCTCACTGACAAAGACTCACCCTGTAGAAGGTGCCAGGGCACAAACAATGGCATTTTCAGTATCAGTTAAACTGTTTTACATGTCCAGAAAATTAGCCTTTAATTTTAATTCACATATACATAATCAAGGTTGTTTGTTATTATTTGTTCTTTGAGATTTTTTTCCCTTTGGTAGCTGTTGCCCTATTTACATTTTTAAAACAGGCACACTTACACTTTCTTCCCCATACATGGATACATGCATCTTACATCTTTACATAAGCAGTGCATCTTAGAACTCCATATATGGTTATGTCTAGTGTACATTCATAACCATCCTTATCTATAAAGTGAAAACACTGTTCAAAGTATAAATCCAAGTGGAATGTGAATGCTGGGCTCTGGGCTTTATAAAATACAAGGTAAAAGAGTCTGGTAGCTGGCATTCATAAAGTTAGTTTAAGTGTTTGAGTCCTACTGTGTGTTTCTTGGTTGCCCTAGCAACCCAGTGTGCAGATAAAGTCTGAAATGATGAAAACCCTGGAAAGAAGGTCAAATACTCAAAACTATACTATTAGAAGGACAATTTTTTCACCTTGTTCTAACTCCTTCAAAAAGATTTTTTAAAGAATATTTTACTTTTCTGGGTTTTTTCTTGTTAATAACTTTTTCTAAGACAAAAGGTACTCCTACTCTATGCAGAAATTTTGATAAACACATTTATTCTCTCTCCCTCTGAAAATCAAATCCTCTCAACTTCAAGCTGAGTGACTGGACACATGAAGATCACTGTTTACTCAACCCAAGCTTCAGACAGCTTCATCTTGTAGCAACAGGCGTGATCAGACCAAAATAGGCCTTGCAAAGGAAGCATTCTGAAAAGTCTGTGCTGATTTTTTCAGTTCTGGCACAGCATCTCTACTGTGTTGGTTAGTTCCTGTCTACCCAGATTAGATATCGATCGATAACAATTTATAGAAAAGATCTGTGACTCGAGGACCTGACAGAGGATCTGTCGGCATGACAGCACCCTTTAGAAAGAGAACTACACCTAAAGTTTACTAAACAAGTATCTTGACTACAAACACACGCATGATTCTGAATGCTCTCTAGTTCTTTCTCACTCAGAAATGGGCGACAACACTTAATGTAGTCGTGGGGATTGACTCAGCTGTTATCCAGCCTGGATTCTCTTCTCCCAGGTTTCGGGATATACTTCTGGGTGTTTCATCCTACTTGCCATGGAATGTTCACTTCTTGATTTGGGGGCTATCATTACTAATCTTGAGAAGTTTTCAGGCTTCACTTGTACCGAGTACAGAGTATGTACAGAATGACTTGCCTCTCTCCACTGTCTCCTGGGAAGCAGCACCAGAGGCAGTGTGAGTCTTAATGTCCAGAATCTTGTGGGCTGTGTGTTATCTGCCTCCTGTACACTTCCATTGCACGTCCTTCTGCTTCTACCTCAACCTCAACATCTAAACTTGAACTAAAGGAATTCTTCCTAAAACCAGCTCCCTTCCTGATTCCCTATTACTATTACAGATTTTCCCAGTGATGCAGGCTTAAAGCTGTGAAGTCGTGTTTGCTGCTCCCTCACCTTGGTCTTCCATTGGTCAACAATCCCTGACAGTTCATACATTATAATCTCTTCCATAGTTGTACTTTTTATCCCGCACCACTGCCACCATTCCTGCTCATGTCCTGGTACTTCGTGGAGGGACCTTTGCAATGTCTCCTTGCCCGCTCCTTCAGGTTCGCCTTCCTTCAATACAGTCTATGCTCTGGCCAGATTATTGGTGATCAAATACTGCTTTAATCATCTCACTCTTCTACTCACAAATTTCCAGTAGGCTCCTGTTGTTAAAGGGATAAATTCCTAACTCCTTGATTTGGTATGTAAGGTCCTGATGCCAAGCTGTCTCCCTAATCTCATCTCTTGATTCTCACCTACCCTCAGCACCTGTGAGACGTCATCTACTTGCCCTTTGTCCAACATACCTTGGACATCCTACGCCCTCGCCTAAGCCCCAAGCCATTTCTTTCACTTGATTGACTAACCCAGTTGTCATTCCTAACTTCCTTTTTTCTTTGTTATCTTCTACTATAGAAGTTGGAAATACTAAATATCCTCTTTTCCAACCTCCCTTGCAACTTGGGTCAATCATGTCACAGTGGAACATTTTGAATGTTATCACATCTGTTGTTCTGCTGTTCTGTTTTATTTCTAGAAAAATTATAGTAATTAGTGTAGAAATGTAGATTCAATAAAATGTCATGATGAGGGCTTAGAGTCAAAAGAGGAATAGTGCTTCAGTTTCTATTTTACTTAGCTAAATTAGATTTTTCTCTAAGAAACATAGCACCTAATCTTGAGAAGTTTAATCTTTCCTTGTTTGATTATTGGAAATATTTAGATTTTTTCCCCCTCCCTTGCCCTTCCTTCCTTCTTTCCTTCCTTTCTTCCTTTCTCCTTCTTTAGTTTGATGGAAAAAAGAGGAGGGAGGTGGGCTTGCTTCTTTGACATCCCAGAAGTAACAGAAAGATTTAAATCGTATCCTTTAACTCTTCTGATTTAAAAAAAATGGTGGCTTTATTTAATAACTAGAAGCTACATTTTATGTGACTGATTACTGTGGCCTGGCACTGATGTGCTATTAACTAGTTGTCATAAGACTAAGGTTTCTTGTTTACTTGAATTTCAGCAGATCCCTTTACAGGGACGCTGAGTGTTTTTGTTTTTGTTTTTGTTTTTGTTTGGTGGGGGCTTTCTTTTTCAGAATGTGCTTAGGGGGTTACCAACTCAAATGGTCCAACCCATAAACTGTTGAACTTTAGTCTATAACGTATTAACTATGGAAACCAAAAGGGTCATTTAGAAAGGCTACCTACAGTTGCAGACACCTGTGGTTAACACCAAAAAAGGAGGAAGGAAAGTCCATCAACTCTCAATCCACTCAATGAACAGTTTTACTTTTGTTTCTTAAAAGTAAAGTGTAAACCAATTTTGAAGCAAAATGTCTGAACAAAAGTTATAATGTAGCAACAGCTACAGAGGTCACTTCAGGCTCTCCCTTTGGAAAGGCAAATGATGTTTGATACCTTTGCATATTTGACCAATTTCGCTTAATAATACTTTTCTAAAAGTTACTATAAAAAATATCATTCCCTAAAGGATTTCAACTCTGACATTTTTGAGGCATGTTAGTTTCTAAAAGGAAATGCAGTCACATTGGCTTTACAGCTCTTATCACATGCTTAACCATGGTAGAGTTAGGAGCTAGTCTTTTAGGCACATGCTTTTAAAAGCCAAACTCTAATCCTAAATAGACCTCAATGTGTATAAGAAAAGTGACCATATTTATAACCAAAAATGAAGAACCAAGAGCAGAAAGGAGAAATGAGAAGAACGAGAAGGCGACTGGGGGAATGTAAAGTGGGAGAGAGGACACAGCACTGGGGTCCAATCCCCATTCCTCCCACTGCTCCCGGGGTTCTTTCAACTGTACAAAATGCCCTGAGTATCTGGTGAGGGAGGCTGGCGTAGATAAAGAAGTCTGATGGAAAGCTGGCCTTGATCAATATTTAAATAGCTCTCTAGGCTAGTGACAGAAGACCAGGGGATGGAAAGCTTCCTTCCTGCCGGCAGGATCAGGGATGTTCTGATGGAGATGGTGAGGTCTGAGCAGATCTTGAATGATGAGTAGGATTGTGACAGATGGAGATGCAAGCAAAGGACTTGGCCAGACATGGAGGGTGTGGATCATTCTTTCCCAAGGAACCACAAACGAACTGGCTCCCCAGGTCACATTTGCACGGGAGCAATAATGACTGACTAGGAAAGCCAGACGCAGGTCACACACCAGGCCGACAATTTCACCCTTTTTGTCCACCTGAAAGGTAGTGCACATAAGCAGGAAGGAGAATTATTTGAGCGAAGTCTCAGCTTCTGGGTAAAGCTCAAGCCTGCCCTTTCTCCACAGGTCTCAGTCTGAGCCCCTGTGCTGGCCGATAACCCAGAATGCCCCTCCACCTCCTCCATTTCACCTTCCTCACCCCTGCTTCTGTGTCCTCCCTGTGGTGGAGACCTATTCTCTTTTTGCCCAGGACCCTTTCCTTTTGGGGGGATCTGTAGACTTTGGAGACTTCTTCCTCCCTCTACTCCAAGATCTGGGCTGGGCCAGTCATAGCACCCCGAAGCCCCAGAAACCCAGAAACTGCTGCTTCATTAGGACCCACTGGAAGGTGTGAGACTTGAACCATCCCTGAGATTTTTCACACTGAACGTAAGTAAAGGGATTTAGTCTCTTTTTGGTGTTGAAGGTATAAAAGTGGAAGCTGCTAATGGATGAAACTGATTTAAAAGAATAAAGCTGAATAGAGAGGGAAAAAGCAGAGATGAGAACCCAGGATGGTAGTCCCTAAATTGTGGTTAAGTTTTCCTGACATTCAAATAAACTTTTGCATTTTCCTCTGAGACTTCCCATAAAACTTTCTGTCTCAGTTAGATTAGGATATGGTTCCGTCACTTGGAGTCAGAAGGATTCTGACTAAAAGAAGTCTGTGGGAGTTACCTCCCATTTGCTCAGCAGTCCCTCTGTTGTGTCCACACCCTGCTCTGTACCCGCAAAGGCTGATCTGCATGGGTGGCATCTGCTGGCTCCCTTGCCCTCCTGCTTCCAATGGGAGTCACTACAGGAGGTGGAGGGAAGGAGGAGAGCGAGACCGGATTTTCATTCCCTTAGTTCTGTTCTGTCCTGTCCCCTGTAGTTTGTCTGCAAGCCTCCCCCGAATGCACAGCTCCTATCAGGATCCTGTCCACACAGCAGTCTTCCTTCCTCTGTTCCTTCCCACCGAAGTGTAGAACTGGCTTCCTGCTCTGGCTGGCCTAAAGTAGCCATGTCCATTGTTGCTCTGTCTAAACCCTGCCCACACCTTTGTAAATAGTCCTTTTACTAAAACGACCTCAATTACTCAGCTAGAGAGAGTTCTTTCTCTCATGACTCTGACTGCTGCAAGTTCCCAGGTGATTTGTGGGGGTTGTGAATCTTTCCTTGACCAGGATTCTTGGGGTCTAAATCATAAACAAACTGCTAAACATCTTGGATTATTTAGCTTTGAAGCAGTAATTCTCAGTCTTCCATCATCAACCACTTTAGTCTATAGGAGGCATGTCTTAGCCCAGGGTCACCAAGTCCATGGCCAAGGCTCAGACGTTCCCCACTTCCACATCCTTGTGTAAGTTCACTAATGAGAGTCTATCAGTCACAGCTCTGTCCACTGGGCCCAGAGGTAGCATCAAAATCCTTCTCAACACAACCAAGATCTCAGTAGTCAGTATTAGTGCACTCATGCCTTTCCAGAATTAAGTCCAAAGCAGAACCAATCTGTCAGTCCTGCTCTTTGTCCTGACACCTGCCGTGCCCAGGACACAGCCTCACAATGTAGGGACAGCCAAGAATCCCAAGGCCACACTTGAATCCCCCTTCCAACTGAGAATCCTTAGACCAGAGCTAAGATGGGTCATTTGCCTTACAGCAGCCCAATCTTGATTTTCTGAGAGCAATTTTTGGAGGCAGACTCCCAGCTCAGGCCCTTAGTCACTGCCTGAGTGCCATGGTCACTTTGGCCATTTATGCCATCCTAAACAAGTTTACCAAGACATAGATTGCATGAGTGAGACATCAGGACTTTCAGTGAACATTACGGGAACCTGGTGATGAACTTTGCAGATACCTAGCCAGTCACAAAATTTCATCGTCAGCAAGCCCAAACTCCTATACAGCTGTGAAAAAAATAGTTTTTCCTTTACCTCTGTTTTTTTTTTTTTTTCCTGCAGAAGAGGTATTTCATACATGATATGGAATGATACTCACCCAAGCATGACATGCTGCCATTGGTTTATTAGTCTCCCTGGGCTGTTGTAACCAAGTACCACAGATTAGATGGGTTAAAACAACAGAAATGTATTGTCTCATGGTTCTGGAGGCTAAAAGTTGAAATCAAGGTGTCAGCAGGGCCATGCTTCCTCCAAAAACTCTAAGTAGGGATCTTTCCTTTCCTCTTTCCAGCTTCTGGTGGCCTAGGGATTCCTTGGTTTGTGGCAGTGTAACTCTGGCCTTTGGCGTGCTTCATTAATCGATTTTATGGAGAATTATAGCCAAGACTAAAAGATTATCTAAGAGCAAGTGCACATTTTTAAGAGGACAAAAATGATGAAATTCCCTTGGTAATCCACTCATTGTCTATTGGGAATTTTATATCACAGGGAATCAGACATTTTAAGGGTTAGTACCAGTCCTTTCAAATCTTCAGAGAAGCAGGAACTGCAGAAAGGCCTAAATCTGCTTTTTGTTTTCATGAGTCATTCTTTAAGGAAGACAAATCTCAGACCTGTCATAAAGAACCCTTTTCTTCATAAGAATGGATGGCAACCCAGCTAGCACACACACAAGCTGGGTGAGGCCTGCCTTCCACGTTGTAGGCAGGGCTCGGCTGGTTCATTTCTCCTAGAGTACAAGAAGGAAGAGAGAGAAACTGCCTCTTTCAACCATAACAGCAAAGCTCTTTGTGATGTGTTTTAATCCATACCCGGAAGGTGTGAATTAAACTAGAAGATATTAAATGTATCCAACAGCTTTCAATCTGTACCAGCCCGATTCTCTCTTCGATCTTTCTCAATGGATAAATTCTTACCAGTAGACCATTGTACTGCTCTGCGCTTTCCTTTGGTATAATCTCTAGTGGCCAAGAGGGTAACCGTTGCTGGCTTGTTTGCACTTGTCTTAGGGGCTACGTGAACGAAATTGGACACATTAATTAATTCAGATTCAGTGCCTAGGGGTGCGTCAAGAAACCTGAACTTGAATCTCAGGTTGCAAAAACGCAATTCAAAGAGAACACGATATTCCTTCTCCCCTGGCAATTTGCTGATAGAATTGTAAAGTGAAATGGAAGATTACCCCCTACTGTATTACATTCACTTTAAACATCCTCCACTCTAGGCAGCAGCAAAAGTACAAGTAAAATGATATCACCAATGCACTTCCTTGATTTAAAATACAACCAGCACAAATCCAATTTGAACTTTTAAAATCATCTTTGAAAAACAAACAAACAAAAATGGATCCTTCTACTAATTGCTCCTACATTAAAAACATACTGTATGGTGGGACTGCTGGGGTTTTTTCTTCCAAAAGCAGTTTGGTAATGGAAAAACACTGTAACCTTAAGCTTATGAAAAGTTGAAAAACACAGACACTTTATGTTGAACATCAACAAAAATACCTAACTACCAGGCTTATTTCCTAGCCAGTGCATTTGATGTGTTTATGAAGGCTCGTAAAGTATCGCAGCAGCTATGACTGTATGGAAAGCCTCCTGGGGCAGGTTGGTACATGACCTCAGTCTTATTTAATGAGTTGTCATCAGCTCCTTGTAGGATACTGGCTTTTTACAGTGGTCTGTCATCCAGTTATGCTTCCCAGAGTGAAGTTACCAGCATCCGTATGATTGTTTCATGGACTTTTGGTGATTCTTATTAAATAGTTGCATAAGAAAATTTTTCCTCTTGACTACGAGAAATAAAGCATCATCTCTTCTCTCTTCTGTTTTTTTTTAATTAAAAGCAATATATGTTCTTTTTTAATTTGAGAAAGCAGAGAAAAGATTTTTTTAAGGAATCTTTTATCACCTCATCACTTCTTGCAGTCACTGTTAATATCTTGGTTATAAGCTCACCACTAATTTATATGTATTGGTTCTTATGTGATAAAGTTGGGTAATTGCACAAAGTATACAACTTTGTGTTCTGTTTTTCTTGAAAGATTGTATCATCACTTTTGTTCCTTTTTAGAGTTATTTTAATAACTGCAAACTGTTTTTATAAAGTGTTGGCACTATAGGTTGCTTAACCATTAGCTATTTAGTTTACCCCCCAACTCCAACACAAACATTTTCCTCTGCTATTATAAGCAGCTTTGTAATGATCATCTCTTTGCAAAAAGAATAGCAAATTCCAAAAATACAATCAGTCAAAAAGTATTAATATTTATAACTCTTGGGTCAGCATGCCAAATTACTTTCCAAAAGGGCTCTGTCATTTTACACAGACACTAGTTATGTGCATAGTACCCAGTTAGTTTGTCACACACCATCCTTGCTATTGGATTTTAATGATATTTTTAATGACTTCTCTAATTTAATAGATGGCTGTGATAGTTCCCAGCGATTGTTTAAAAAATAATTTGGTTCACTATGTGTATTTCTTCTCTTATAAACAAACTGTCTTTTTGTGTTCCTTCTCACGTATCTATCAATGTCTTAATGTTTTTCTTATGGATTTGTGAGAACTCTTACTATTTAATATTTTGGTCTCCTATTTGCCATAAACATTTGTTTTACTTTTAAACTCACACACCCAGAATTTTAAATTTTTACTGTAATCAGATCTGTGTATTTTCCCTTTATTGACTAATGTTGCTTCTAAACCTGGAAACTCTTCTTCACACATAAATTGGACAATTCCATTTTCTTTCAGATTTTCTGTTTAACTCTAAGTTATGTGGAATTAGTGTCAATAATGATGTATTGATCTAAACTGTTTTCCCAATAGCTAGAGATTAGTCATTCATTTGCTGAATATTTATAGTGTTGTATGGTATAGAAGTAATTCTTACATTTTGAGGTCAATTTATTCTATTTTATTGAGCTATCTGCTTAAGATTTGTAGCCGAAATTATTGTAGCTTTATAATATACAGGCATAGCCCAGTGTCTCCAGAGGTTATTTTTTTTTCATTAGAGTGCCTCTTGGATTGTACTACATAAACTTCATTGAACATACTTATTATTTAGTACAATTTTTTTTCACAAATACTTATATAAGAAAATTTTATATTTTTCCATAAAACTCAATACCACATTTTAAACAAGACTATGGATAGAATAAATATCGAGTTAATAAAGAAAAATAAAAATACATAATAAGTTTTGGGTGAAATAAGTAGAATATCATAGTCATACCGGTATCATAATGTGTAGACTTGAAAAACACAGTAAGTGACAGCAAAGGGGATTACATCTAGGATATTACATACGAAGGAGAAGTTTGTTAAAAATCATATTGTTTGGTGATCAGAAAGTGATGTTTTAAACATGTTATACACTAACGTAATATATCTGATATATAGATACTTTGTTTTGGTTTTATGTTAGGAAAATTAGTTGGGTGTTTTGGGGTTGATGTATCAACCATATAATTCTTCCCACTTAAAATAATGGGAAACAGGCTTTCAGTCAGCACTTTCGAGCAGTAAGTCTGATTATCAAAAACAAACTACTGACTTAATTAGGAGGTACCTGTTCTTGCGGGACTATAACTGCCCTACCATTATTTCTATTTTCTATAATATATTTTCTTTTCTTTTTAACTTCTTAAAAATAGAACCATTGAGAGTAAGTTGTCTACATGATGCCTCAAAACCTCTACTTTAGTTCATAATTCCAATAAACAAAGACATTTCCCCCTTAACTACAAAACAACCATCAAAACTGGTAAATTAACACTGATATGCCACTAGCATCTAAGCCATAAGACTCTACCCAAATTTTGTCCATTGTCCCCAAATTGTTCTTTCTAGTAAAAAGATCCAGTTGAGAATCATGTGTTGCATTTTTTGTCATGTCTCTTTAATCTCCTTCAAACTGTAATAGTTTCTTGATGTTTCCGTGTCTTTCATGCCCTTGGCACTTTTAAAGAATGTCCCTCAATTTGAGTTTGCCCGATTTTTCTTATAATTAGCTTCAGGTTTTAGATTTGAGGCAGGGATGTCACAATGCTGCTGTGCTCTCCTTATTATCCTGCCGCAGAGAAATACTCTAAGTTAGTTTATTGGTTTCACCCTCAAATTTATAAAGAAATAAAAGTAGGCAGATTATCTCAAGCTGGACAGAACTGCCAGTACTTCTCTACTTTGTTCTTGGTTGGCAGTAAATCAAATAGAAGGCTAATATACCAGTTAGCTCTTGCTGCTTAACAAACCACTTCAAAACTTAAAACTTGAAACAACCACCATTTTTTCTCGTTCATGATTCCTCACATTGGCAATTTAGGCTGAGTCCAACTGGGTGAGCCTTTCTGGTCCAGGTTGGGCTTAGCTGATCTCACTGGGCTTGCTCATAAGTATGTGGTAAACTTGGGGGTGGGGGGGCCCGTTGGGATGACTCATTTCTTCAAGCTCTAAACTTTCCAAGAGAAAGAACAGAGGCACACAAACCTCTTGAGGCCAGGCTCAGAATTAAGACATTATTATTCCTGTCATATCTATCAAGAGAAATCATAATTTAATTATACAAAATTTGAATGGGAAGAGCAAGTGCTTTTGATTAAATAGTGAATTCAAAGTAGAAGTTGTTCCAGTTTATTACCTATGGCTGGGTAATAAACCAGCCCAAACTTAGTGGCTTAGAACAACTAGTTTATTTTGCTCGATTTTTATACATCATGAACTCTGGAATCTGGAAGGGTTTGTTTCTGCTACATGAGGTATTAGCTGTGGTGGTAAGACTGGATGATCTACTTCTAAGATGTGGCATATCAGTTCTCTTTGGTCTCTCTCTCCCCATACACGATGTCTTTTTATCCAGGCCTCTCCGTCCTGGTTGGGCTTCTCACGGTATGGTGATATCAGAATAGTCATACCTCTCAAGTAGTGGCTGGCTTCAAAGAAGCAGAAAGTGAAAGTTGCCAATTTCTTACAACCTGGATTCAGAAACTGGTGCAGTGTCACTTTAGCCATATTCACTGACCGAACAGTCACAGAATCTCACCAGATTCAAGGGGAGGGACCCACATTCCCCACTTTTCAATGGGAGGAGTGGCAAAGAATTTGTGGCCACAGTCCACCCTTTTGTCATACAGTATTATGTTCTTCCTGCATGTGAAATACACTACCCTCCTTGCACAGTCTCCAAAAATATCACTCCATTATGTCATTAGATTTAGGCTTAAATTGCACTTCTCAGGGCAAGGTGCAGATAAGCCTCCTTGGATTTGGTTCCTCAAGTGTATGTACTCTCAATCTGAAGTCCTCCTCTGAATAAAAAAGTAAGTTACCTGAGTATACACACAGACACACACACACACTAACATACAATGATGGGGCAGTCATATGCCAGCATGCCCTTTCAAAAACAGGAAAAACGGGATACAGAGCAGTCACTGTTCTATAACAGTATGACATTCAGCTAGACACATGTTGCCAGTTTCCTGATAGAGCTCTAGACCTGTAGCCTTGCTATGATACTCTGTGGCCCTTGGTTTTTTACCTTCGGGCTCTTAGTTTTTTCCCCTAAGTCATTCTTCATTTTTCATAAGAAATAGCCAATATTTTCTGAGTAAGTTTCTCAGCCTGAATTAGTTTTGGGGTCCAAAGCTCTCTCTTCAGTTTGATATGTTCTCTGACCTTCTTGGTCCAAGGTGGTATAATTCCTTTTAAAAAAAATTGTAGGATTCCTGTATATCAAACTGTAATCCATTTTGTTAGATGAAAGTCATGTCCACCAATCTTTTTGAGCTAGACTCTTCTCTGCCTTTGGATGGGGCAGTATTGTACTAGAATCCCTATTGTTTAACAAACAATGATGATAAGGCACACTCTTAAAATCTTTTGTCTTGCTGATAAGGCATCAACTTAAATGTTTCTGAGATCTTATCAAAGGAATTTATGCTTACAGCTTTGAATTCATCTTTACCCTAATTTTTTTTTTACTGCCCTAGTTTTTATTTTTACCTGGAGGCTATTTCTTGCTTTAAAAATGTTTTCTTTGCCGGAAAACAGATAGGAAATAGTGTTGTTTTTTTTTAATTGAAGTAATAGTCAATTGACAATGTTGTGTCAATTTCTGCTGTAGGGCATAATGTTTCAGTCATAGTATACATATTTTTTTTTCATATTCTTTTTCATTATAATTTAAGAAATAGTGGTATTTTTGAACCCAGCAAGTGTTGGATTCTATATATTTCTTCTAAAATTCTGCTAAAAAATTGACATCTTTAGCTTATTTCTCCCTACCTATATTTGTTGTATGCAGATACAAGAACTATTTGGCACTTTTAACATTCTGCCTGGAAATTTACTTATTGAGATCCACTAGTTTATTAGGTACATTTTATATTTTCCAAAAAATGTCAGGTGACAGTTTTGCTAAACCTTCTGCTACTACACAATAGGGATTACCCTCTTGCCAACCCTCAATAATAACCTCCTGTCCTGCGCTTCCATTAACCCTCTATTTGAGGCTTTTTCAGTCTCTGCCACTGTCCAGTCTCAAAATCAACGACATATACTTTAGGTTTTAATAATGGCAGCACCTATATCCATTCCTGTTTTCTGTTGCTGCATTACAAGCTACCACAAAATTAAGTATCCCAAACAACTATTTTACTTGCTCAGAATTTGGAGGTTCAGAATTCAAGATGACCTCAGCCAGGCAACTTGTGTGTCTGATCCATTTGTTGTCACTGGGGTCCCTGGAGCTGGGTATCCACTGCTAGGATGGCTCATATGTCGCACTTATATGTCTAGCATCTTAGAGTTCCTTTGTCTCTCTCTTGCTCCACATGGTGTCTCATTCTCCAGGTCCTCTTCAGAGGGCTTTGGTTTCTCACAACATGGTACTCTCAGGGTAGTCATACTTCTTTTTGGAGGATGGCTTCCAAGAGTAAGTACATCAAATGATAGGAAGTAGAAGGTCAATCTCCCAAGACTTGGACCCCAAAACTGCAGAGTGTCTTCACCGTATTCTATCCATTAGAGCAGTCACAGAGCCCACCTAGGTTCAACTGGAGGGAACATAAACTATACTTCAGTGGGGAAAGTGTCAAACATTTTGTGACCATCTTTGATCCACCATAGAGGTGAATCTGTTGTTCTCCGTACCTTAACAGGTCAAAGGACTCAGAGTCAGATGACAAGCCAATATGATTGAAGCCCAAGTCCAGCCTTCTTCACTGTTGTATTATTATCTTGGTGTCATTTTCCTTCTCTGATTCTCGGTTTCCTCATCTATGAATACAGTAGGATACGAATACTGCATAATTTAAGGTTTGTGGCTACATTTATATTAGAATCATCCTGAAGGTTCATGACATGAAGTAATTTGTCATTTGAATTATGTTTATTGTGAGGCTGCTCACCTAATCAACTTACCAACATTTACATACAACTCAGTAGAGCTTTGTTTTCTCCTTGATGTCATGTAAGTAGTTATTTTCATGGTTTATTTGAAAAAGTTTTTTCTTAGGGAAAAAATTCAATAAAAAAGTATTTGCTATTACTGATGATGGAAGAAAAACCAAAAAACATAAATAAAAAATGTAGCTCTTAACAAAAGTCTTAGATAAATAAAGTAAATGAATGTTTAATTTGATTGTGTTTCTAATACTATGACAGGATTGAGTATACCGTCAAATTCAATATTCCATGTGTTAATTTAAAATACATGATGAAGGATCTGCTTCACTACTATATTTTCAATGGTGGGAATGCAGAGATCTCTACATGTATCTATTGTGAAAGACAAGTGTCTACTACAATGATAATATCTATTTCACAGAGTTGCTAAAGTAATAAATGAGATGTATGTAAAACTAATTTAAATAAAATTTGACTTAAAACACTATTGTTTCACTAGGATATGGGTTCTTAAGGATAAGGACCATAGTATATTTGTCTTTAAGTTGCTAGTACATAGCACCATGCCTAACACATCTTTCTGATTACAATTGACAGAAATCCAATTCAAATAAGCATAAGCAAAAATGGAAATTCATTCCCTCACTGTATCAAAGAAAGTGTGATAAAACTGTGGCAAGAGCAGTTGGATCAAAGGAAAAGCTGGAAGTATTCCTCAAATCTGCCAGGAACTATAGCGTTCATTTCTTTTCTCTTTTCAAATGGGTTATATTTATCTTCCAAGTCTTGGATCTTACAACTTTCAACCTTTCTTTTACCAAGCCAAACAATCTTGGATTTTATTTGTCAATCCTAGGTCAGGTGACAACTGTACCAATCAAATATGTTGATTTTTAAACTCCAGTTGAAGAGTTTTATAATTAGTTCATTCATTAATCAATCCACTATAGTCAGGAGGTCATTGAAAAATGTAGTAAGATTCCAAGGTAGTCACAAGGAAGGGGCAATATAAGTCATAAGATACGAAGAAGGCATGGAGGTGGTTTCCTGGGCAGACAGTACCACAGATTTCTAATAATCTTGGCACTTGATAAAAAGTTGCTTAACAAGTGTCTGTTATTTCATATTATTGTCTAAAAATATACTCTAAATGTCATAGCTATGTTGAGGGCCGTTAAGGACGTGGTCGTGGTTGCACAATCAGACAAGACATTATCACAGTTACCACATAACGAGTTCTCTCTGCCACGGGAACTACTGCACTGGCTTCTCAACTCTCAGTCTCATAGCTCTGTCTGCAGGCTAGGGAGTCAAAAAGCCAAGGTAAGAGATCAGGCATTTGGGATTCTTCTCTGAAATGCTGGCAATTCTGAAATGGGATTCTTTGAAATGACTAGCTTATACCATCAAAATTTCAGTGGCCTATCAGGTAAAAAATAAGAAGTTCTAGAAATTATGACCCATTATTGGCATAGAAATACCACTGCTATGCAGGCAAGGACTATAAACTATAGTCAGATTGTGCTATTTCAGCAACAGACTGTTCAACTGCCACTTACTCAAGATACATTTGTTAAGCCTCTGCTAACTCTGCTCTTTGGCAAGGCTCCCTGCATCCATTCTCTGTGGTCACTGGCTCTGTCTTTCAGAAATATTTATTCAAGAAACACTTACTGAGCATCTCCCAAGCCCTCAAGAACAAGCTATGCATAAATAAATAATTTTAATGCAAAGTGATAAGTTTAATGATAGGTGTGCAAGGTCTTGGGT
The DNA here is from genome assembly GCF_036321535.1 of Camelus dromedarius. NCBI lineage: Eukaryota > Metazoa > Chordata > Mammalia > Artiodactyla > Camelidae > Camelus > Camelus dromedarius. The sequence continues at coordinate 9,175,611 of NC_087465.1, read as the reverse complement.
TGAGTCAAATAGGAACATTTAATCCTCCTGGCAGACAGTGCAGACTTCTTGGAGATGGCACTTGATTAAGTCTTAAACAAATAGTAGGAGTTAACCAGGCAAAAAGGAAGGAGGGGGTTCCAGGAAAGTGTGAATAAAGAGAAGCATCATGGTAGGAGCAAGAAACTCCAAGTACTTTGGTGTTCCTGAGATGTAAAACATAAGGAAGTGAGTGACAAGAAATGAGGCTGCAAAAGAAAACAGGAGTCATATAATGAAGACCCTTGGATACCATGTTAAACGAACTTAAATGTAATCTTGGAGTGGGAAGCCTTTGGAACATTTGAATGGGGGAGTAGAACAGTCTGATCTACATTTATGACTCTCAAACTGGTTGATGTGTGGAGGATGGATATAGCAGTTCCCAGTGATGACTGACACCAGGTTTAATTTGTGTCACATCACATAGTGCCCTGGCTCCAGTGAGAGCAATATCTTTAAGAGGTTATGTTCTGGGAATCAGCCCAGTAGCCAAGGTACTTAAGTGTAGTTCCAAACTTTATTCCTTAAATAATCCCAGAGGGAATCTAATTGCTTAACCATAATTTCTCATTCCCTTTGTTCTCAATGCCTCTGCCATCCGTCAGCTGCTCTGATATTCTCTTCATGCCCTACTATTCTCTCTCCTTTAAAATTTGGGAACGTGTGATATATATGCATCAGCCATTTAGAATTCTGAAATCCCACTGGGTAAGTGTTTGAAGGGCCCCCTACTCAGGAGCAAAGAATATACTTTGACTCTCTGTTCAGTATCCTCCTTGGGGACACCTGAAATGAACATTGGAAAGTATGCCTTCCTTGGAGTCTAGCCTCCTACACATCAAAAGGTGGGGATCCAAGGGTCTTTTTAAGTCTTGAAAGTCACAAAGTTCTGGCTCATGGTTTTTTGGTGGTAACATTTAAAACTTAATAGGATGGAGATATATATATATACACATCCTAATAAGCTGAAGGCTATTCATCCAGGCATGGCAGTCACCAGCCGTATCTGGCTATTGAGTCCTTGAAATGTGGCTAGTCTGAATTGAGCTATAAGTTCCACAACTATACCACCCTGAATGCACCCGATCTTATCTGAATTGAGATGTAAGTATAAAATACATGCCAGATTTCAAGACTTAGTATAGGGGAATAAAGAATATAAAATATCTATGAGTAATTTTTAATACTGTTTACCTATAGAAATGGTATTTTTGATATATTGGGTTAATTGAACTATATATTTAAATTAATTTTAATTTTTTACTTTTTTAATGTGACTACTAAAAAATTTAAACTTACACATATGGATTGCCTTATATTTCTATTGGGCGGTGCTGGCCTTGACAGAAAAAAAGAGGAAATGTGCCCAAGTGCACACTAGTTCTTAAAGTTTACACCTAGAAGTAGCACGTGTAATTTCTGCTCATATTTCTTTGTCCAAAACAAGTCACATGATCATGCTAACCTTTTTAGGGGGATGGAAGTATAATGGAGCCAAATGCACTCAGAAGATCCAGAATCAGTCTACAGCACTAGGGCAACCATATATCCTTCCCTTAATTTCATTAATGCTGCCTATGAGACAGACTTAATATTAAACATCAGTGAAGCCTGGAACCCATCAGCTTATTATTCCCACCCTTGCCGTGCTCTTTGCAGGTGCTGGCTGAATGCAGATTTCCCAAGAAGTTCTGAATGATGAGCTAACATGAAGCAACATTCCTAGGTCAGGAATAAGAAACACTTTTAAGAATCTTTAACCTAAGGCAACCCTGCTTAGGTGCAGTGATACACACCAACGCTCACCACCAGGAAACAGCTACAGGAGGCAGGCCCTCTTGATGGGAAGCAATCAGAGATGGAGTAGTTGCGGGTGAGCCAAAGTGTCATGAAACATATAAATAAGAATGCGTAACCACAGTGTGCAGATATTTAGAGCAGTCATGAAACAAAAAGCAGTGTGCGGTGTGTGCATTACATGCCAACAGAGGAACTGTGGGGGTGGTGGCTTTCAGAAAGACAGGCAGGAAGCTGGGGCTGGCAGAGTGAAGAACGTGCAGAGGTTGTGGGTCTGGGCTGCACAGCAGGTCTGCAACCTGATAATAAGCCAGGGGCCTAGATGCACATACAAATGAAGCATTCGGGCCAAGCTGTGGATCAGACCATCAGTCTGAGCAGCACAGAAATGATTGGTCCAGGAAAATAGTGAGGTAAGCACCAGTTAGGAAGGTAAGAAGCAAGTGGCCTTCAGCACTGCAGAGATGGGCCAGGAGAGTGACCCGACCCTGCACCGGAAGGAAAGGGGCAGGGCAGAATGAACAAAGCAGAGGTGCAAAACACCCAAAGGAAACCTCAGTGTTGTGGGTAATCTACAGCAACCACCAAGGCACTTCCTGTTTGCTTCTACAGGAATTCATTCCTGGTTCAGTCTGGGAGCTATTAGTAGGAGAAGGTACGAGGGTGAATCTGCCAGGAGTAGGGAGTATTCACAGAGAGTAAGAGATAAGAGATATGACCATTTCACATAAAAAGAGCAGATAATTGCACAATGAGTTCTTTGCAGCTTATGTACCACACAGAACAATATGTAATATCTTTACAGGTGTATGTTGGCTTCGTGACCCACTTTCAGTGGAGCATATGCTCATCCTGAGTGGTCATGGTTAGCCCAGAGCCAGTCAGATCATCTCGTTTCAGTCTTCCATGTGATCCATGCTACACACAGAAAAACTGACTGCTGGGGCAAAGCAGAGCAGTCTGGAAGCATGATTTACCCCAAGGCTAACAGCAGTACAGCAAATGGTCCCTCAAGACTTGGCCAATGAGGTAATCTCCTTCTTTTTTTTTTTTTTTAACATTTTTTATTGATTTATAATCATTTTACAATGTTGTGTCAAATTCCAGTATAGAGCACAATTTTTCAGTTATACATGAACATACGTATATTCATTGTCACGTTTTTTCTCTGAGGCAGCCTCCTTCTGAGAGCTCAGGCTGTGGTTTGCTGCTTGGTTTAAATGCCTGAGTGAACGGTGATGGTAGTGTTATCTGGGGTTTCTTCCTTCCTTCCTTCCTTTCCTTGCTGAGTGTGAAGGTCATTTGTCCATCTTAGGAGTTGGGGGAGGACACTTACCTGGAAGAGCAGAAGACAGAAGCATGGGGGCAGGCTTTAGGCATGGGCTTTCTGAGAGGATGATCATCAGAACTGACTCACTTTTCAGAGACCATTAGGCTCCTTAGTGAGAGGGAAGGATCTTTTGCTTATGAAGCCTAAAGAAGGAAGGATGAGGAATCGTGGAGAAGACCTGAGGGGAGGGTCTGGAGCCAAGGACCCTCTGCCCTCCTAGTTTCCTACAACACTCTCCTGGGAGCCTCATCTGTTCCTGTGGCTTTAAATGCCATCCATGTGTCTGCTGACAACCCCCAAATCCCTGCCTCCAGATAAGATCTCCCTCCCCACCAGGTTCCAGGTATGTCTTCTAGCTTCCCGCTGGACTTCCCCATCTGTCTGTCTCACATACCACTGAAACTTCAAAACTTGAATGGATTTCCACTCATTCTCACAACCAAATTCTCCACTCAGATTTCCCCATCTTAGTTAATGACACCATCGTGAACCAGTCTCTCAAGTGAGAAATCTAAGTAATACTCACTTCCTCTTTTTTTCACTTCTCAGATAGAGTCCAACAGGAAGTCATGTTGATTCAACTGCCAAGTGGATGGAGAAACCTGTGGTTCCTCCCCAAGGCCGCTGCACTCAGCAGCCTCCTCAGTGGTTCCCCTGCTTTCTCTTCTGCCTCCTACAGCCCATTTTCCATGCACTTTGAAGCAAGCATGACTTGGAATTTCAGCTATTTCATGTTACTCTCCTACTTCAGTGGCTTTATTTCTCACATAGAATTATAGGCAAGCTCTCTAAGGCCCTCCGTCCTGCCGCTGCCTCAGTTCTCATCGTGACCATTCTGCTCCTTGCTCACTACTCATCAGCAATCCGGATTTTCTTTTCATTTCTTTAACATACTTATCTCAGGGAGTTTGCATATGCTGTTCCTTCTGGTTGTAACACTTTCCCTTCCTTCAACTGCTTGTATGATTATGGCCACCTTATTCTTTTTGTCCTACCTCACATCACCTCCTCAGAAAGACCTTGTCTGAATGGTCATCCTCCCCTATTATTCTGTCTCTGTCCCCTGTTCTTTTCATTCAAAGCACATCTTAAATTTGTAATAATATTTTAATTCTGTGTTTTATTGTTTAAACCACTAGAGCCTAACCTGTGCCTTATTCACAGAAGATACTCAATATGTTTTACTGTTACTGTTTGTTCCTTGTATCTTACACCTGAATTCTGCCATCATAGTTGTCTGAAAGTCACCTGGTTGTCCAGAGTTTGTCTGTCCATAGACTGGGGGTATGGCTCTTACAAGGATCCCCAAGCAAATATACAGAAAGAGTGCTGGACTAAATGGGTTAATATGTCAGAAAAATTACCCCATTACCTGAGTGGGAATATTTTTCAGTCAGTGCTTCAAGATCTTATCCATCAGCCATTCACTCATCATGTAAGCAGGATAAATCCCCTGCATGTGCTTTAGATTTTGCCCAACACACATCTGATCACTGCATGAGGACTGTCCTCTGAGAACAGAGCAGGCTGTGTATGAACCCTAGAGGTTGACTAGAAGCCTGGTGAAGTAGGGCGAGAGTTCCCAAGTGGTCCTTCGGTGCTAGTCAGGGACACAGTGGTAAACCCCGAGCTTGAGTCAGAGTAGACTAAATAGCTCTATTTCACAGTAATTAGACTTCACAGGGTCCAAGTCCCATGCATCAGGTTGGAATAGAATTGAAAAGACTGCCTTCTTACAGGGACAACTTGAAGGAAGAGGGTCCATCCAGAGCATCAAGGGAGACTGAAGAAACATTACACAGGGCTATGTCAGACCAGGTGCCAAAGTGTAGAAGTAAAACCATATTGTGTGGAGAGGTGCGATTAATCAAGTGTTAGGAGAGACAGGAACATGAGTCAAGTAGAAATGACAAACAGGAACCATCCTCGGAAGGCACAGGATGGTCAGGCTGGGAAGTTCCTCCTTAAGATGCCCCCACATCCCACTGCAAGAGACCTGCTTTTGTCTCTCTGATCTGGTAGGGTGCCAGAAATTCCACCTGCTGTGCTCTACTTCAGAACTGTGTGCCTGAATGACCATAAAATTCCCCTGCAGTCTTAAGAATTCAAGAAGTTGCATCAGATTGCTGGTAAGGCACTCAGACAGAAACACAGGTCAGGAGGGAGAGGGAAGAGGCAAGATGTGACAGGTCAGAGTGTGCTGTGGGATGGCTACATGAGCACTAGGTGTGCAGATGTGGAGTGTCTGCCTTCAGTACAAGTAACTCAGTCCTGGCCTCCACCAGTGACTCCTCTCAGCTCATCCCGCCGCACTGTAGTGGAGAGGTGCAGAGATCACAAAGTCCTAGGAAGCTCTGCTGTCGTATCACATTGTGTACCCCAGGTTTTTATATTAGTGCCCAGGAGGCTAGGATTTACAAAAAAAGAGAACCACATTAATTTGTCTACCTTCCACTTCAGAGACAGAAAGACAAAAATGCAATTTATTCACTTAGAAAACTGAAAGGTTTGAGGATAGAAAACTATCTTCAGGCATGAATGAATTCAGTAGCTCAACCAGTCTCTTTCTCTCTCCTTTGCGTCTGGCTTCACTCTCAGGCTGACCATGCCCAGACTCACTTCCTGTCTCTTTCTAAAAGGAGAAAGAGCTTTCTTCTCAGTAATTCTAACAAAGACCTCAGGACTGGCTCTGTTTGGACTGACTTAGTCATATGCCTGTCTCCAGACTAATCACCATGTCTAGGGGTATGGAATACGCTGGTTGGCCAAGACCTGGGCAGTGTAGGAAAGACGTTTAGCTCCACCTGAACCACGTGGTCTAAGGATAAGGGAAGAGTAATTTCCCAAATAAAAGTAAAAATATTGTTAAAATAATATAGTAAGAAGGAGGAATGGAGGCTAAAGTGCAAACGCAAGATAGCAAGGGGACTGGGATAAACCAGAATGGGACTGAGTACACAGAGCCAAAATAGAGAGAAAATCAGGAGCGTCATGGTACTGAGTGAAACTGGAAAGCGAATTGAGTGAAAGGGCCCAGGGCAGAGCCCCTGGTATAATCAGCAGAGGGTTGGTAACTGGGATTATGAAGGGCGTGGATCTATAAGCAAGGCTTAGCCCACATTCACTGGAAAACAGAGCCTAAGGCAACACTTAATTGCTAATGCTTCATTGGCAAGTGTAGTCCCAGGGCAGCAGAAGTGAGAGAGAAAGGAAATGAGGCTAGAAGCAAACACAAGAGAGTGTCACTATTTCATGAAGAGACCCAGAAGAGCTCTTCTCTAAAGGGCCCTCTCCTTTAGACTGTACTGGAACACCATATCTCAGGACAGTCTGTTGTAGGGAGGGGTGGAGAAGAAATTTATCTGCCATCAACACTGATCAAAGTGTGTGCCCGTAGTGTTGCCTGCCCTGTTTGGTGTGTGAAGCGGATTTATCTAACTTGTGACCTGGTGTTTCATCCAGAGGCAGGTGAGGAAGTAGCAGGAGGCGCCAAGGACTCTGGGCATTGGCCTCAGGCAGTAGAACAGTCTGCAACTGAACAGAACTCTGGCACGGAGCTGATTGCTTCAGACACTGCTGAGGAGAAGAAAGTGGCTGAGGGCCCAGGAGCTGGGTGAGGCCAAGGGAATCTGGGATGGCACATAGGATGTATTCAATACAGGGTTCATATTTTCAGTTAGGGTTTTTGAAAAAAACATTACCAGTCCAGCTTGGCACATGGTAGGCCCTCCATAAATGTGAATAAATAAATGAATATGTGCCAGGCATTATGTTAGGTGCTTGGGATGCAAGAGTAATGAAAGCATAGATTTCAGCCTGATGAACTCTCCAAGAAAGGTCAGGGGTCAATTAGTTCATTGTGAAGGGAGCTCAGCTGTTCTGAGGGCAGGACTTTCTAAAGCTGTAATATTGACTTGGGTTCCATGCTATAATCCCTGAAACATTTCCACGTGGCAGAATTTCAGGGATTGCCTAGGGAACACTATATTGTAAATGTGTTTTTAATTTTCTGTTGGTTATGAAGTTTTGACATCTTAAAGAACCTTTCTCACTGGGGAGAAACTGCCCCTCTTTGGCCTAGCCAATTCTTAGAGGAAGCAGAAAACCCAGTCAGAAGTGTGCCCCTGACACGCAGTCCAACCAGTTCAGAGCCAGACCTCATCTATCCACCTTCACCCCGGGAGGCAATATTCCTCTGCCTTGCTCCTTGCCAGGCCAGGTACCAGGCAACTAGAGACCATCCTTATAGCCCAGAGCCTGCCAAAATTATTCAGACGAGCCAATCCTAAGCCACTCATCCTGCCCTGCCTTACCTTTCCTGGGGAAACCGCAACAAAGGTTCTGGCCTAAACCTTTTCACTCCTGTCTTCTGCCTCCTGACCATCCTGGTGTTTTCTCATGTGGCCATGTGGGGTATGTTGTGCCTCCTGTCCCTAAAACTTGTGACTATAATAAACTTTGTTTTTTCTGAACCTTTCCTATGTCTCCCTGACTGACCATTTCATAAAGGAACATAAAACAAACACTAAGTTTACATGCAAGGCATTGTATGAGGAATACTTATACTATATCTATATCTGTGGATATATCCATGTGGATATCTGTATCTAAGGATACATCCGTATACACACTATGTATTGATCTGACATGCAGATGGCATGTCACTCATAATCTGGGGAGATATAATTGTTAAAATGTTAAAGTACAGCCACTCACTCCTGTAACAACTATAGCTAACAATCATATAGCATTTACATGTCTCAAGCCTTGTTCTGAGTGTTTTGCCAACGTTAGCTCGTTTAATCCTCACACAGTTCTGTGAGATAGTGCATAGACCACCAAGAGATCTTCTTAGCCTCAGCCAAACTCTCAAGCTCTCAAGTAATGATGGGCCACTAGCCTATTCAGGACATGGGAGAGGAACCAAAGCTCACCGGCAGGGCAGCTTCAGACAAATCTTTAATGGCAATTCTTGAAGCAGTCTAACAGCATGGGGGCAGGAAACAAGACCCACACAGGGTAAGTGCAGGATCTGCCTGGCTTAGAAGCTTCATTCCCCACCAGAACCAATACCTCCTGTAGGGTTTTTTTTTTTTCCTTTTAATTAATAGACATTATAGAGCAGCTTTAGGTTTCAGAAAAATTGAGAGGAAAGTAAAGAGACTTCTCAAATACCTCCTCAGTCCTCTATGCACAGTTTCCCATATTATTAACATCATGGTACATTTGTTACACTTGATGAGTCAATGAAGATATATTGTTTTTAACTAAAGTCCTAGTACATTATTAGAGTTCACTCTTGGTGTACAAATGCATAATGTCACCTATCTGCCGTTACAGTATCACACAGAATAGTTTCACTGTCTTAAAAACCTCATGTATTCCATCTAGTCATCCTCCCTTCTTCTCCCAGACCCCTGGCAACCACTGATCTTTTTACTGTCTCCATAGTTTTTGCCTTTTCCAGAATGTAATATAGTTGCCATCATACAATGTGTAGCCTTTTCAGACTTCCTTCACTTAGCAATATGCTTTTAACATCCCTCAATGTCTTTTCCTGGGTGATAGCTCATTTCTTTTTATTGCTGAATAATATTCCATAGTATGGATATACCATAGTTTGTTTACCCATTCACCTTGAAGAGCATCTTGGTTGCTTTCAAGTTTTGGCAATCATGAATAAATCTGCTATAAACATCTGTGTACAGGTTTTTGTATTGATATAAGTTTTCAACTCGTTTGGGTAAATACCATGAAACATGATTCTTGCTTAGTATCTCCTGTAGGATTTTTAGAGGCATAGCTTCACGCCTATAGGCACAAGCCCTGTTTTAAGGGTCACTGTACCCAGCAATGCCCGAAGTGGCATCCTCATCAGGCCTTTGTGGATTTTTTCCTAATTCCTCCAGTGCAGAAGCAATTTACCACTCCAGGGCTCATTTTTACCTTAAAAGACAATGTCTTGTTGACATTTCTTTTCCCAGGTTACCAGGAGAACAGAGCTGGATAGTTAACCAACGTTTAAGTCTTACAGAGGAATAATAGGTTTTGTTAAGCCCTTTGCTCACAGATAAGTACTTTTATTCCCCCCATTTTTCAAATGAAGAAACTGAGACACAGTGGGTACTAAGGATCACATAGCTGGTAAAAAGTGAATCAGACTCAGACATCTGGCTCCAGGGTCTATGCTCATAAATTCTACATTCTGCTGCCTCAAGCATTACTTGGCCTTCTTATAAATGGAGGTAGTGTTTATGTAAATAAGTCATGGGTTAATATCCCTAGAATATTAAATTATAAGCCTGTGACCACTAAAGTTGCTGTAATGCTGATTTGATCTGAGGACCTCTCTATTTCTGGGCTCTGGGGGGAATTTTTTTCAAAGCCTCTCATATGCAGGGGGTGGGGAAGTCCCTAGGATTTCTGGGGACTCTCACCAAGTTAAGGCCCTCAAATCTCCTCTGACTCAGGCCCGAGCACCAGAACTTACTGTCTCTATTTTATTTCCCACAAAAACCATGATGCAGAACTTGGCCACTTTACTGGTTTTCATAAGAAACCCAATCACCTCAATCTTTTGTGATTTTGTAAAATTTCCTGAATGTGCATGAGGTCGCTGAGAAGAGTTACCTTGCTTAGTTCACAGCACCCCACCAAACGTGGCATTTACTCATGTTCATGTCTCTTCTTTTCCTTTCTCTCCCTTCTCCCTCTGCCTCACCCCAATTGCAATTTTGACTCTCTTTCTCCCTCAAAAGACTTCAAAGCATCTGACACCTATACCCTGCAGGGAAGTACAATTAACTCTTTACAGATTTCTCAAAGCTTTATCCATAAGAAAGGTGAGTCTTCCCCAAGAGGAACCCATCTACATTTGTTAATATCATATTTTTTCCATCTCAGTATGTTAAGATCGAGTTAGCTGATCAGCAGCCCATTCTGATAAGCCTTCAGTGACTATATTTGATAATAGTGATATAATGACCAAAACATCACCAGAAATGTGTCACTAAAGGTCTTTGTTTAGTCTATTACATTCTTGTTTTCTGCTTTTCGTTTTCCTTTCAGTATAGCCAACCAACAGTAGAGAAAGCATGAGAAATCTCTTATTTTCATTCATCTGGGATTGTACTTTTTTCATAAATTTCAAGCTCTAACACCTTGGAATCATTATATCCAGTTGTTGTACCGTGTGTCATCAAATGTCTATTAGTTTTGACTGAAAATGGGCTTTATTTACAATGCCTGTCTTTGTTAATGTTTACCCAAAGTTGTAGTTGGCAAATTAATAACAGATTTCATCTCTCATCCTTGAACTAATATTTTCAGATTTGCCATGTGATGTAATTTAGTCAGAGATATGAATTTCCTGGGAGATATTGTATGCACTAGGTTTTAGTTCAGTTCAACTGTATAAATATTTTGAATGCCTGCTATTTACAAGGTACCACTGACAGATGATGGAAGACATACCAGGGTGAGTAAGGCTCTGTTACTGGCCTTGAGAATGCCTAGTAGGACAGATAAGACATGCACCCAATAACTTCAACATAAGGTAGAACGTACTGCTGTAAGAAAGGAAAAGGTAACAATATTGTGCTATGGGATTTTAAGAGGAAAGATTGATTACATCCAGTTGAGAAGGTTGGGAGGTGGCATTAGAGGAGATCTTTGAAGGCTAAGTAAAATTTTGAGAGATTAGTATGATGGTGAGAATGTTAAAGATAGGAGGTCCACAAAAGCAAGAGTCTGGAAGTGAGACAGTAAAGTGTAGAATCCAAGATCAGCAAAACGCTCTTTTTTGTCAGGAGCACAAGATGTTGAGAGAGGACTTTGGGTGACAAAGCTGGAAAGGTAGGGCATATTTGAAGTAGCTGAAAATGAGCCTTAAATAAAGTAAAAAAATAGTTGAGGCTAGAAAACCTTCCAGTCTTGAAGTTATAAGCAGTTTTAACCTCCGGGGTAGACTGGAATTTACCTTTGGGGCCAAACTGCTAAATCAGTTTTTGTAAACATATCTTCAATGGGCCTTTTAATTTTGTAGATATAAGGGCAAGTAAGTACTCACTGTTTTTCTTAAAGAAAGCCAAAATGCGATGAACTAACCCAAATGCAAATGGTTTGAACAGTCTATTTAGTCATGTAAATCGGGTGTATCTTAAGCTCAATTATGCTCCTGCAGAGTTATAATTTTTTTCTCAATCTACATTTAGAATTTCTTATGTCTGAAAATTACTGGTTGTTCTTGGGAGGTGTGTTGATGGATTCTTGCCCAAGCATTTGTTTACGGGAGATCAGGAATGAAAACCCAGCTGTAGTAGGGTGTGTGAAGGACCATTCTACTCTTCACCACATGCTGGAGAAAAGGCTGTAAAGGGATTGTATTTGGCTTGAGGCAGTGCCTCCAGGCTGGATTCTTGGTGGCCCACATGTGGTATTACATAAAACTAGACAGCCTAACTTTAGTAAATGTGTCTAGGAGGATGAGACCTACTGGGCAAGGTAAGCCTGATCAGTACTTAAAAGTGAGGTTCCCAGGTAAGGAGCTGGCTCTCTGTAGTATCACTCATTCTGGGATGACAGTCCTCCTAAGTCAGGAAGTAAGGCCACTGAGGACAATGTTTTTCTCTCTCTATGCCTGGGTTTATTGCTGGGTCTGGAATCCCTAGCATGGACACTATAGGAGCATTTGTGTTGGAGTGAGCTGACCCTTCCATGGGGAGGCAGGAAACACTTTATTTAAAGACTCTGAGGTCATGTTTTAGCCTGTGGGCTCTGAGTATTAACTTTTCTGTTACAGTTTGACATTATTCTCTGGGTTATGCTGTGTTACCCTCGAGCATTGAATGAAATTTTGTTAAAAAGCTATAGCCTGGAACACCAATAACACAGAAATATGAAAAAATCATAAAAGAATACTATGAACAACTATATGGCAATAAATTGGACAACTTAGAAGAAATGGACAAGTTTCTAGAAACAAACTATCCACCAAAACAGAATCAAGAAGAAATAGATCATTTGAACAGACCAATCACTAGAAGTGAAACAGAGTCAGCAATTAAAAACCTCCTGCAAACAAAAGTCCAAATCAAATATACAAAGAAGAACTCATACGGATCCTTCTCAAACTCTTCCAAAAGATTGAAGAGGAGGGAATATTCCCATACTCATTGTATGAAGCCAGCATCACCCTGATACCAAAGCCAGACAAAGACACTACCAAAAAAGAAAAGTATAGCCAATATCATTGATGAACATAGATGCAAAAATCCTCAACAAAATATTAGAAGACAGAATCCAACAACTCATAAAAAAGATTATACACCATGATCATGTTGTCCATCAACAGATGACTAGATAAAAAAGATGTGGAATATATGAAACGGAATACTACTCAGCCATAAAGAAGAATAAAATAATGCCATCTGCAGCAACATGGATGGACCTGAAGATTGTCATACTAAGTGAAGTAAGCCAGAAAGATAAATAAAAATACCATATAATATGTGGAATCTAAAAAACGGACAGAAATAAATTTATTTACAAAACAGAGACAAACTCACAGACACAAACTTATGGTTACCGGGGGAAGGGGGTAGGAAGGGATAACTTGGGAGTTCGAGATTTGCAGATATTAACTAATATATATATAATATAGATAAACAACAAGCTTCTACTGTATAGCACAGGGAATTATATTCAATACCTTGTAGTAACCTATGGTGAAAAAGAATATGAAAATGAATATATGTGTGTATATGTATGACTGAACTAATGTTCTGTACACCAGAAACTGACACAACATTGTAAACTGACTATACCTCAATTAAAAAAAAAAAAGCTATAACCTGGCCTCAGGTGTGCTGTGAGGAATTGAGGAGTACCCGTCCAGGGTTTGGAGCGAGAGGCCGTGGGCCTACAGCACACTTTCTTGGAGGTCTGAGAGGATCTGAGAGGCGATGTCAGCAGGAGATAACCAGGCTTCTTCCTGAAGTGCAGAAGCAGCAGCAGCAGCCACGTGGAAGGCAGGGAAGTCAGCCAGACAAACAGAAGAACCAGAAGGACCGGCTCCAGATCACACATGAGGCAGTGCCCTGGGAAACTCTGAAAAATAGCCTGGGAAAATAGTGAGAGAAACCTAACTGAAGGACATTCCACGAACAACCAGCCCATACTCAAGAATGTGAATTTCATGAAAGGCACAGGGAGGCTGAGAAGCTGTTCCAGAGTGAAGGAGACAGGAGACATGACAACTGAATGAAATATGGGATCCTGGATTGACTCCTGATCCAAGAAATAAATGCCGTAGAAGACATTAAATTATCGGGATAATTGGTAAATTTGAATAAGGGCTGTGTGTTGGATAGTAGTAACATATCACTATTAAATTTCCTGGATTTTATTAGTACATTGCGGTCATGTAAGATAATGTCTTGTCTTTAGGAGGTATTTAGGAGATACAACCAGGTATTTAGAAGTGAAGGGTCATGATGTCTGTAACTTATTCTCAAATGGTTTTATCAAAAAATTAATAGTAGTAATAATGTGTGTATGTATGTGTACAGAAAGGCAGAGAGAGGGGAAAAGCAAATATGACACTGAAGAGCAGTAGTTTCATGAGTGAGCACTCAGTGCATAATAATTTATTATCAAAAGTATGACTTTATTTAGATGTATCAAATAGTACATCTTGGCAAGATCTGGGATATACAGGTGACTTTTTGTAATCCTATCTTGGAAGGCCTGAGATGTATACATCATATGCTTATAATACTTAATGCTACATTTATAAGCACTTTGATAAGCATGCATACCACATAATAATATATCCCTTTTCCTGTACCTTGTAATGCTGACTTAGAGCAAGAGCTTTCTAACTGCTGTATTTTGTGTTGCCTTTTTTTTTGTTGTTGTTTTTAATGGAGGTACTGGGGATTGAACACAGGACCTCATGCATTCTAAGCATGTACTCTACCACTGAGCTATACCCCGCCCCCACTAATTGCTTTGTTTTATGTTATGATGGAGAACAGGTGTACTGATTGGCATGATTGGTTCATTTGCTGCTCTGAGAATATATTGACTTAACTCATTTTTGCACCTTTAACATCTGGTAATATTCCTAATAATGATAGTTAATGACTGAATTAACTAAATGAAATGAATAGCTGTATAAATAGCACTTAAAGGAGGCAATGAATTTCTACCACTTTATGAGATATGTAGCATAGACAAAAGGGAGATAAAAAATGGACAAACCTTCCTGATGAGATTAGGAGGCAGATCTTGTCTAGAAACACCTCTTTCCACTTGTATGATGTAGTACCCTCTTTGACGCAGATTCATGTCTGGGTTTTTTTAAAGTTTCATGTGTATAACATTGTATTTCTACTTCTGTATACACTACAGTGTGCTCACCACAAAATTTAGTTTCCATTCATAACCATACAGTTGACCCCTTTTATCCATTTCACTTCTCCCAGCACCCTACATCTGACTTTTATCTGGTTCCGCTATGACTTGGAGATGCTCCAGCCTTATTCCTTCTTAGCTGGGGATCTTAGCAAATGGCTCTCCTTCTGAGTTCAAGGTTGTTTCTGGCATTTGCTAAAGTCAGTCTTTTGATGTAGCTAACCCTTGAATACATGAAGATCTTGATTTCTGCCATCTAGATCCCTCTCGAGGGGCTAATAAGTTAGGGACCACAGTAAGTTGAATGTCAAGCCCATTACAAATTATTGACCAAAACAGAATTCCTTGCTGGGAAGAGATAACTACCAAACCCACTGAGCATGTATTCCTGTGTGTGTGTGTGTGTGTGTGTGTTTGGGGGGGGCGTAGTGGGCAGGGAGGGAAGAATTAGTAGATGTTAGCCAAAGCCAAAATAGAATATCTGTCCATTTTAAAGAATAAAACCACCATTTTTGCCTTTTTTCTCCTTTTTTGAGATCGCTATATACAATAATTCAAAATTCTTGAAGTATTAGGGAACATTTATTAACTTATTCTTCTCCCAGTATTCTGATATTGTTAAATTACTTTTTTAATGTGATTTCATAAGTAAGTAAAAGAATGAGACTTCAGGCCTAGGAGGACTCAGTTTTAAATGGGTTACCACAGCATATTATGAATTTAAAGATGGCCATCCGTTTAATAAAGAAAAAGTTACAGGCAATAAGGGAAGTAATTTATCTTTAGAGGCAAAGCATAGAGCAGGCATAAGTTCATGTCTGGCATTTGGTAAAAAGTTGATAGCCCTAAAGGAAAAGGAAATGGCTCGTTTTCCATTTTGCCTTGTGTTCTCTGCACAGGTGATGATCATCATATTGAAAGAGCTAAGACAAAAGCTCTCTTTAATACTTGGAGAGGGAGAATAGTATGAGAACCCCTGACCGCCAGAAACAGAGAGATAATTGCACCACTGTCTGTAATCCCTGTGGTCAGGAAGATAGGTATCGGACAAGGCAAGTAGTCTCCTAATTTTCAGACATGGGAATATCATTAATAACAGAAAGACATTTTTAATGCATTTATTTAACAAAACTTTATTGATAACCTTCTTATGTAACAAGTACTGTGCTAAGCACTGGGGGTAAGAGAAATAAGACATGGTTCCTAGAGAAGGGAGACAGTTAACAGATCAATACAGTAAACATGTGGAAAGGGCAATGATACTGATTTGCACAGGATATCATCAGGTGATCAAAGCTGTAGTAATGAGCATGGGCTTACAAATTAGACAGATGTGAAGTTGATACTGGCTGTCTTATATAAGCCTGGGGATCTGGAAAAGCAATTGAACAACCCCGGCCGTCATTCTCCATCTGCTAAAATCTATCTCATAGGCTTGTAGTAGAAATTGAATGAAATAACATAAATAAAGCACTTAATACAATGCTTGGCAAAGAGTAGTCACTTAATAAAATGGCAGTGACTGGGGTTATTGTTGTATTTGTAAACTATGTATTGGTAATGTTAATCCTGAGCAAAATTTGAAAACAATCAAATAATGTTTCTCCTAAAAAAGGAAAGATGTGACCACTGAAAGCTATAACAGGCTTACTAACAAATCAGGTATAGTTAACCTCATTTTGGGGGGGCAAGGTTACCATCACACTTAATTACTAACAAGTCAGATAAAAAGAAGTAAGTAGACATAGCATCAGTGGGTTTAGCAAGGCACCCAGCAAAGTCTCCCACATCACACCATTAGGTGTTTGGGAAAACTAGGTTAGGCCAAGTGACGGCACAGTGAGTGGATTTGCCTGTTGCTGACGGTTCTTACCAAAGGGAGATGTAAACCGGAAGGGAAGTGTATAGGGCCATTGTTCTGCCCTTCTAGTTCAAAAAATTTGTGAACAAATTAGAAAAGAGCTTTAATGGCAGTGTGATAAAATATGGCTTCTCATTAGAAGAGAGAAGCAAAATGCTTCAAGATGGATTCAGGACCCAAAAGGAGCTCTGTCCACAGACCAGAAAAACAGGCTTAGGCTCCTTGAATTTTTTTTTTCTCTGTGTGTACTCTTTAAAATACTTTTGATTATTGTAGACCACATGGTCTGCATTCACAGAGAAGGCAATAAAACCTTACGTGCTCTACTCCATAACCTAAAGCCAGGAAAATGTTAAAGTACCCATCTTATATTAGAGATACATTCTTTCTATAAAAAAAAGAGACATAGTGCTGCCAGTCATACTGTGTCACTATGTTATACCAAATTCATATGCAAAATGATATAATCAGAATTTAACTCAAGTTTCTTGATGTCCTGGTTTTTATCATTTTGGTAAATAGCTGAAACTAAGTTTTGGTGACAAAATCTAAGCTTTCTCAATTTTCTGATAAGCTTCCAAATTACACACAGATTTTAATTAAAATTAAAAGGTGTTTCCCCTAAAACAATTAATTACTCATACTTTCCCTTTAGTGTTTAGTAAAATTGGCATGGATGTTTGCATAGCGTTATGCCTTAAACAACTATTTACTTGGCTACTGTTTTCTTGGCGCCTTGGAGGTTATGTTGAGAGGAGGAGAATGCCATGTTCAGCATGACATTGTACTTGCTATGTAGTAGGTGTTTTAACCGTTACACCGCACTAGTAGCTGGAAAACTATCTTTAGAAAATGGGCAAGCATGCTAATAATTAAATATCCTAGAGTAGGGGTAGAAAACATTAGACAGATTTGACTGAGTCAGTTAAGTCTGGCTTTGAACACATGTCCTGCTGCTTATAAGCTTGTGACTTTGATAAACCTAAAATATTTGACAACCAGAGGAGACCATTATTTTTAACCTCCTCTCCTCTATACAACAAAGTTTTTTTTCAGTAATACTTATGTGATAATTAGTAAATGGTCATTATTTTCATGATTAATTCTTTAGTTTTAAACAACAATTTTAAAAAGTACATTTTAAAGCTAAAGATATCAAAGGTCAGCTGAATATTTAATGAATGAACTCTTTGTACTTACTAAACAAAAAGATTATACCTCATGGTTGGCAGCTGTTTTATTACTTTGAATTTTAAACAAAAGCAAAAAACTCCAGATTGTTCACATAGGACAGCATTAGAGTGACTGAAGTTCTGTTCTTTGTCTTTACAATCATGTGCTATCATTGTTTATTTTAAATTTAGTATTTAAATGTAGGAATATGTGGTACCGTAGGGGTTCAAGATATGAATTTCACTCAAAGCAAGCTCAGTCTTAACCCATCGTGAACTGTTCTCTAAATAAATAGAAGACTCTGTAACTCTTGCTCTCAGAATTCACTTCCATGTAGAATCCAATGTTTATTAAAGGAAAAGTAATTTTTTAAATGTGCTAGTTTTAAGGCATACACTATATTGTTAATATTCAATATTACCTACAACAATTGCTTAAAACATGGCCAACAAAAGTTTTTGGAGGTGAAGGAGTATTTTATCCCTGACATCATCTAGAATTGCTGGTACATAATGATTTAAACACACCTATAACTCTGTTCATAGGAGATTATTCACAATAGCCAAAAGTGGAAGCAGTCCAAATGTACATTAATGGATGAATAGATAAACAAAATGAAGTATATGCATATAATGGAATATTATTCAGCCTTTAAAAAGGGAGGAAATTCTGACATTTGCTACAACATGGGTAAAGTTTGAAGACATGCTAAGTGAAATAAGCCAGTCACAAAAGGACTGTAATTCCACTTACATAAAGTATTTAGAGTAGTCAAATTCATCGAGACAAAAAGTAGAGTGGTGGTTGCCAGCGACTAGGGGAAGAAAGAAGTGAGGAGTTATTGTTTAATTGGTTCAAATTTTCAATTTTGCAAGATGAAGAGTTCTGGAGATGGATGGTGGTGATGGTGGCACAATAATATGAATATACTTAATGCCCCTGAGCTGTACACTTAGAAATAATGAAGAAGGTAAATTTTTATATATATTTTACCACAAATTTTTTTAATGTTAAAAAAAAGACAGGCTGACTTTTGCATCAGTTTTATTATTACATTTAAATTCTCTGCAGGCAATGTACCTCCTTATTGTCTGAACTCAGGGCAGACCACATCCACGCTCTCTGGACTTTCAGCAAGTTACTTAAATTTTTGGAGTCTCGGTTTCCTTACTTGCAAGATAGAGATAATAATTTCTTCAAGGCCCTTCTGAAAGAATCAATAACTGCCTTTGGCACATACCAAATGCTTAGCAGTGCTAGTGTATTCATATTTAAATGATTTTTAGGTGCCAGGGAAATGATAGAAATAATGTTGGCAGAACTAGAAATTGGCAGCATGACAAAAAGATGCTTTTTTAGGAGAGAGTATAACGGAGTACAGTGTGCAATTTTGACCTACTATTTCACTTTCGTGAATACAAGTTCTTTCAAGGGTCCAGGCCCAACCCACTGCCTCTACCAACTCCAACCAAGCATCTTGTCCATCTTTGAAGTTAACAGGAGCCCGGTAGACTTAAGGTGTTCCCTTCAGCTGTACAGTACCTGAAGGGTAGACTGAGGTACCAGCACGGCAACATTGTCAGCATCTTCTTGATCTGCTCACAGCTCTTTTGGCAAAGGAAGGGAAATTGGAAGTGAAGATGGAGTGGTATCAACAATGTGTAGCTGTCATTGTGGCTTCCTCTCTTGTAAAGCTAATTTATAATGATAATTTTTAGAAGACTTTTCTGTATGGAATTTATTACTTCTCAGAGGCAGCTTGTGTTTGTGCAGCATGAAGGAAGTTGTGCTTGTTCCTGCAGAAACAGGATATCTTTGACCACATCTGACGTGACAGCACAGGGAGGAAACTTGGTGCCTTTGGTAAATGCATGAGACCAGCGGCTGCTACAAGAGTTAAAGAAACTAGTAGGGAAGAATACAAAAACCAGTATAACGTACAGAGCACACGCCATACAAAATAACTACTGAAGTGTTTTCAGTTCCAAAAGTAAGGACTAGAAACTGTTTAAAACAAAAGCAAAAGCAAAAACAGGGAAAGAGCAGCTGCAGGCCCAAAATGGAGCCATTTGCCCCTAATGATACCAAACCAAGATTTAATTGCAGCTTCAAAACTCCCAGAAATGTGATCTCTGAAAGTCAACTGAAATTTACTGATCGCACTCGTGAGCTAGTCTGCATGATAAAGACCCCGGCCCGTTCCTTCCCTCCTAAAGAAGATGGCCAGGCCTGAAACAGTCCTTTCTTTTCTAATACCTCTTTGCCCCGCCTTCCTTCTGCCTATAAAAACCTTACATTTTGTGTAGCCTCTCCTGAGTATCTCTCTACAGGTGTGCCTTGATTTATTGCACTTCACAGATACTGCACTTTTTATAAATTGAAGGTTTGTGGCAACCCTGCATTAAACAAGTCTGTCAGTACCATTTTTCTAATAGCATTTGCTCACTTCTTGTCTCTGTGTCACATTTTGGTAATTCTCGAATTATCTAAAACTTTTTCATTATTCTTATATTTGTTATGGTGATCAGTGATCTTTGATGTTACTATTGCAAAGAGATTAGCACTCACTGAAGGCTCAGATGATGGTTAGCAATTTTTAGCAATAAAATATTTTAAAAGTATGGACACTGGCTTTTTAGACAGAATGCTATTGTACACTTAATATTATAAAGTACGAACAAATTTTATATGTACTGGGAAACAAAAAAAAAAATCCATGTGACTTGCTTTATTGCAATATTTGCTTTGTTGTGGTGGTCTGGAACCAAACACCCAGTATCTCTGAGGTACGCATGTACTTGCTAGATGGGATGCTGCCAGATTTGCAAATCATTGAATAGGCCAACTAGCTCTTCAAGCTTATTCGGTTCAGTTCTGTTTTTTAACAAAACTTAATATCCTTTTGATGTGGGTTTTTTTAAATTAATTATGGGAAACATTTTTTCCCCATCACTGCATAAAGGGCAGGCTATTTAGAACATAAGTTTCTATTATAAATGACAATTACTGAGGGGGATTCTGAGATCCAAAAGTAATACTGTCACTGAATCGAGTAGGAAAGTTATTTTTTTCCAAAGGGTGAACAAAAAATTACTGAGCCTTATTTTTCTTTTAAAAAAAATTTTATTGAAGTATAGTTGATTTACCATGTTGTGTTGGTGTACGGTGCATAGCAAAGTAATTCAGTTATACATATATATTTTCTTTTTCCTATTCTTTCCATTATGGCTTATTACAGGATATTGAATATAGTTCCCTGTGGTATACAGTAAGTCCTTGTTGTTCATCTATTTTATATATAGTAATTTGTAACTACTAAGCCCAAACTTCTAATTTACCCCTCCCCCACCCCCTTTCCCCTTTGGTAACCATAAGTTTGTTTTCCATGTCTGTGAGTCTGTCTCTGTTTTGTAAATAAGTTCATTTGTATCCAATTTTACATTCCATAGATAAGTGATATCATATGGTATTTGTCTTTCTCTGTCTGACTTACTATCTTAGTCTGATAATCTCTAGGTCCATCCATGTTGCTGCAAATGGCATTATTTCATTCTTTTTATGGCTGA
Source organism: Camelus dromedarius (assembly GCF_036321535.1). NCBI lineage: Eukaryota > Metazoa > Chordata > Mammalia > Artiodactyla > Camelidae > Camelus > Camelus dromedarius. The sequence goes on along the minus strand of NC_087465.1, from coordinate 9,154,448 downwards.
GTAGTATTCTGCTGTATATATGTATATACCACATCTTCTTTATCCAGTCATCTGTCCATGGACATTTAGGTTGCTTCCATGTCTTGGCTTTGGTAAATAGTGCTGCTATGAACACTGGGGTGCATGTATCTTTTCCAATTAGAATTTTCTCCAGATATATGCCCAGGAGTGGGATTGCTGGATCATATGGTGACTCTTATTTTTCACTTTTTAAAGGATCCTCCATACTGTTCTCCATAGTGGTTGCACCAATTTACATTCCCACCAACAGTGTAGGAGGGTTTTCTTTTCTCTACACCCTTTCCACTATTTGTTACTTGTAGACTTTTTAATGATGGCCATTCTAACTGGTGTGAGATGGTTCTTCCTTGTAGTTTTTATTTGCATTTCTCTAATAATTAGTGATGTTAAGCATCTTTTCATGTGCCTGTTGGCCATCTGTATGTCTTCTTTGGAGAAATGTCTGTTTAGGTCTTCTGCCCATTTTTTGAATGAGTTGTTTATTCTTTTGATATTAAGCTATATGAACTGTTCGTATATCTTGGAAATTAATCCCTTGTTGGTTGTCTCATTTGCAAACATTTTCTCCCATCCTGTAGGTTGTCTTTTGGTTTTGTTTATGGTTTCCTTTGCTGTCCAAAAGCTTGTAAGTTTGATTAGGTCCCATTTGTTTATTTTTGCTTTTCTTTCTTTCTTTTTTTTTATTGAGTTATAGACAGTTTACAATGTTTTGTCAATTTCTGGTGTAGAGCACAATTTTTCAGTCATACATGAATATGCATGTATTCATTTTCACATTCTTTTTCTCTGTGAGCTACCACAAGATCTTATATATATTTCCCTGTGCTATACAGTATAAACTTGTTTATCAATTCTATATACACCTGTCAGTATCTACAATTTTGAACTCCCAGTCTGTCTTTTATTTCTGTTGTCTTGCTGAGCTCTATTCTTCAAAAGGAAGTAAAGACAAGAGATATAAAGAAAATTATCTTCAGAGTTTTATTGGATACACTATAAACAAGTATCTACAATGAATCTAGGCAGATGTTTTGAATTGAAGGACAGTTTGAAAGGCTGACATTTGAATGACAAAATGATTTTTAAGCACAGCACTGCCACCACACATCTTTTTCCCTGAATCCTGGTGTAGGTGTAGAGAGGGATCTTTTGAAGTGTAACCCAAGTTTATAGAAGAGATATAAACCACACAACCTTGATTAGGCACAGGTTTCTTAGTAACAAGAGGGAAGGAAAGGAAGTAAGGAAAAAAGAAAGTAGAAAGAAAGGAAGAGAGAAAAAGTAAGAAAAAAGAGAGGGACAGAGAGAGGAAAGGAGGGAGAAAGGAAAGGAGAAAAGGAAAAAGAAAGAGAGAAGAAAAGGAAGAAAGGAAAAGAACAAAAGGAGAAGAGTAAAAGGGAAGGAAGGAAAGAAGGAAGGTCAGAATGTGCATGTAAGAGTCTCTAGGTGGTTTATAGCATATGAGAGCAGCACTGTGCTCCAGACGGTGCAGGGCCTCAGCCACACTCTCCTCCATACTCTGGCACCCTAGCTAGAGAAAGGGGAGACAGCCCAGGCTTCATGCCAGACCCAGGAGGCAAGGATGTTAATAGAGCGGAGAGAGGACGCAGGCACGGGGCCCAGAATAGGCAATAAGTGCAGTCACGTGGGAGGCACGTCAGGAGGCACAGGCCATGGGACTGAGGTCTGGGCCCAAGGATGTGGCTGGAAATCAGTCCCAAATCCCTGCCGCTCTGAGGACCCTGTGTGGTTAGAAATCGCCTCTAGACGCCAAAGGGCTGAGTGATACATCATTCCCAGGAGGTCTGCCTGGCTATCAGGGAAGCCATTTTGTTGTGGATTCTGTCCCTCTAGTACAGTAGGGCTTTGGAACTGAGGTTACTCTTGAAGGTGTCTGGTACAATTTTTTGAATTAAAATAAAGCCAGTTGACAAGGGAAGCTCTGCTGAAATAATAGAGATTTTAGGAAGGAGCGCATTAGAGGGCTCTTGACTACTTGGGAAGTAGATCGTCATTGAGGAATAGGTGACTCATTAAAGACAGAGACACTGCTGCCTACTACAAGGGACACGCCCACCAAAAACCTCAAACTCACAAACACCCGCTAGTGAATGCCTTCTGCTGCAGCCCCACATAAGGGAGATACCAAGAAGAACAAACAAGTAAACTCATCCTTCCTCCTGTCAAAACAGGACATTATTCTACTGATAATCAATTTAGACACATGAAAAGGAGAATACTTCATAGAAGGCAGTGAACTGAACAGTACTTCATCAGATGAGTTCTCAATCCAGCGATTTTGATACAACCAAGATGAATAAGCTGAAGTTTTATGGGACAAGGAAGGATGTCAATACAGCCGAAAATCATTTGTTTTACAGAAAATATAAAACTCTCCATTTTTTGGAGGGTCTTGAAGCCTCTCACCAAAAGAACACAGGTCCAAAGTCATGTGTCCAGGAATCCTCTGAGCAATATAAATTCAGCTCCATTGTCAGACCAGCTAAACCTTCTGAGTGGAACATCCTTGGTTTGCCTCAATCCAAGGCTAGATTTCTCTTTATAGTTAGAAAAAGTGGTTTTAAGTAAAATGTTATGCAAGGAATAAAATGGCTGGAATCTTAGAGAAAGATCCCTTCCAGTATCCAGAGTGCACCACAAGTTCTTGGAACCTACTACTCCCTTCATATTTGGCATTAACCAGCTCATTGTCCTTGTCTAGACAAGTGCTATGGGCTGTGTAAACACTGAATTGCTACATAAAGCCTCTATTCATCCAGAATGAAAATGTGTCAACATGTAGCTTTTAAAGTCCAATAGGGACCTTTGTGCAGAGAAAGAACTATTTACAGTTACTTCAGTTTTAAATTAATACTTGCTTATGAACATTATAAATTTTAACCTAATTTCCTTACATTTTAAGTGCAATTTATAACTCATGTTCTTCTATTTATAATTCTAATAAAATATGAATCATTTTTACTTATTGTTTTCTTAATATTTGACTAACTCAAGCTAAACAAGCTAAATTGTTTTTAATCATCATTCCTATTTATAGACTTAGTTAATTCCTCAAGTTATTTTGTCACTTCCTTAAATATTTCAACTACATTTGCAAATTTCACAGTATTTACTATTCTCTTTTAGGACTTCAAATGCTTGACAAGGTACACTAAATAACCTTTATAAGCAAAATAATACCATAGGCTAATTTAATGCATGTATGTAGTGAACCTCAAGTTATCCTAAAAATTTAAGAGCTAGTCATAAAATTAGCCAAATTCTTATGCCTATCAATGTAAAATTACAAGTTTAAAATTATAAGTTTGTAATGCAGGCAAAGCTGAAAGCACATGGGTTGTGTGTCAGATACCTTAAGGATTACACTTTAAATAACAAAAATAATAGATTATCCCCATGATTACTTATTACTGTACTTTATACACAAGTATTATTTGTGGGTTGGTTAATTTCATCGTATCTAAATTTAATTCAAAAATCCATATGGTTGGAGGGACACTTAGCTGGACAGAAGTGAAGTTGTAACATCTCAGGCAAGTCGAGGTGACTGTGCTGACTGTTAACCCCTGAGATGGCTGCTTATCAGGGAGAGATTCCAGTCCTGAGGATACATGCTTGCAAAGGAAACATATATGACACTAGCGGATTCTAATACTTGTTACCTGGGTTTGTTTTGCCTTTCTTTTCTTCAGCTTTATTATTTTTAAAATTATTTTTAATTTTAATTTTTATCATTGTTTATTATACCTTGATTTTGGTAGCTGGAATGCTACAAACCACCCTCCACCCTCCCCTTGTTAACCCAAGCTGAATCCCTTTATTGCATGGTTGAGTCTGCCTTCCTTTTAGATCTTTCTTAGGCAACAGCTCTCCTGTCCTCTTAATGTCATCATGTGGATCATGAATTTTCTCAATCCTCTGTCTGGCCCTGTGGCTACAAATCTGAAAGTCATAAAATGGCAAAATGTTACACTAATCATTTGTATACTCTAAATAGAATCTCTGAACTCCTGCAGGCCAATGATGAGAGAGGCTAAGAGAGTTGACCTGCACCATTTATTAGTTATAGGACCTTGGGGTGTGGCACATAATGGATTGAGGGCCCACAAGTCATTCTTAGCCTTCCCCCCTTGTCTTTTTCAACTAGAGAGGCTTCAGAGCTAAGAAATTTCTTTCACACTCCTTTGAAGATGACAGTGGTCATGGAAACAGTTCTGGTCAGTGAAAAGAAAATGAAATTTATAAGGAAGATATTCTGGAGGAAGGTTTTTTGTTGTTGCTTAACTGAAGTATAATTGACATTTAACATTGTATTAGTTTCACATGTACAACATAATATTTTGATATTTATACACACTGTAAGTGAGGAAAGGTTTTTTAAAGAGGTAAACTTGGCTTATAGCCCCTTCAGCCCTTATCTTTCATATTCTATTCTTCCAAAACATAATGTTTAGAGATCTAGAAAGATCTTGCTATGCAGCCAGATGCTGCACTCTAAGGATGGAAGAAAAACCTTTCCTGAACATAATTTATTCCCTCCCACCCACCTACCCACTCTCAGTTCAGCATGATGAAAGTTCCAATCCAGGTTGGTATGGCCAAGAAGATGGGGCTGCCCCTACCCTCAGCACCTAGCCAAGGGATTCGCTATCTCCCCAGGAAAGGCAGACCAACCAGCATTTCTCATTCTCCTAGCTCCAAGTTGCTGAGGCTAAGTCAGTGAGTGAGTGTGGCTAAGAGAGTGGAGGCTCCCTTCCTCCGTCTACCCCTGACACATATGGTGGAAGCTCTACCCCAGGCATGGAAGGCTGAAAAAATTGGGACTCCAGTTAACCTCACCCTCCTTCCCTCCATGCCCTACTCATAAATTTGGGGTGTCACTCTGATAAAAGTGGGCTCCTGTCTCTGCCCCTAGCTCTGGAGCAGTGGCTCAGAGATTTTGTCCAGGAGGCAGGCAGTACAGAAGAAAAGAGAGCTCTGAAGTACTGTCCAAAATAACCGACTTTATTGGAAAGAGATTGGGAAAATTCAAGTCTAAGGAGACTCTTGAAAAATAATTTGGTGGTAAGGAATTAAGCAAAATCTGGTAGTTCCATGAGAGGAAGAAGTTAAACCATGGCCATCTAGTTTATCAGAAAACCAGAGAAAACAACAGCTATGAATTCCTAGATTTTAGAAAAACAAACCAAACTCAAAGACTGGTTACAGTAACTATCCTTGCAAAGGCTCTTGAATGTAATTGAGTCGGACTATAGAGCAATTTACACCCTAAGACATTGCTGAAAACAATAAAGCAGTTAGTCAGCAATTAGCAAAGTCTATGAAACTACCCAGATGTTGGATTTAATAAGTAAAGACTTCAAAGTATCCATTATAAATATATTCAAAGAACTAAAGGAGCCTTGCTTAAAGAAGTAAAGGGTGATAGGATGACATTGTCTCATCAAAGAGATAGAAATTATTAAAAAGAACCAAATCAAAATTCTGGAGTTGAAAAAACATTTGAAATGAAAAATTTACTAGAGAGGCTCAGATGTGTATTTAAAATAGCAGAGGTGAGAATCAGCTGATTTGAAGATAGATCAATAGAGATTGTACAATGCAAAGAAAAAAGGAAAAAAAGAAAATGAAGCAAAGCAAACAAAGCCCCAGAGGAATGTGGGACACATTTAAGGAAGCCAACATGTATGTAATGGGAGTATAAGAAGAAGAGGAGAAAAAAGGAACAGAAAGTATATTCAAAGAAATAATATCTGAAAACTTTAGCTTAAAGTTCATGAAAACATTATTCTATACATCCAGGAAGTTCAGAAACCTCCAAGTAAAATAAGCACAGATAGAGCTACATTTGGAAATATCATTAGTAAAAATGCTGAAAGACAAAGAGGAAAAAAAATAAAATTTTGTAAGCAACAAAAAAAGACTCATCATGTGAAAGGGAACCCCAATGAGATAAACAACTGACTTCTGAGCAGAAACAATGGAAGCCAGGAGGCAGTGGGATGATATATTCAAAGTACTGAAAGAAAAAACTAAGAGTGAATGTTATATCCAGCAAAACTATTTTTTAAAAATAGATTGCAAAATAAAAGCATTCGCCAATAAACAAAAATTGAGAGAATTTGTTGTTAGAAGTCTCACCTAACAAGAAATGCTAAAGGAATTCTTCAAGATGAAAGCAAATGACTCCAGATAGTAATTTAAATCCACATGAAAAACAAAAAGCAACAGTAAAGGTATTTATGTGATTATACAGTGGACTATAAATACATAGTTCATCTCATTTCCTCTCTTAACTGAGTTTTAAAGTGATTGTATAAAGTATATATAATGATATGATTTTACATAATTTATATATTTAATTATATTTTATATATAATTATGTTGCTGGAGCCATAACATATAGAAATGTAATATATTTGATAGTGACAGAATAAAGAAAGTGGGTGGGTGCAAAGCTGTATTGGAGTAAGGAAATGACACCAGGTGGTAATTCAAATCACAGGAACAAATGAAGCCATAAGGAACGAAGATGTGGAAAGAATAAGAAACAAACAAAAATGTATATAAAACCATTCAGAATGACACATGGTTAGATCATATATTGCTTGAAGTCTTGGACTATACTTGACAGTTCTTTGTATCTCCCATAGCATTTAGAAGGTGCTTAATCATGTTTGTTGATTTTTTTATCAAGTGATCAATAGCATATAGGCTCAAAAGCTTCTACCAACGTAAGACTATATTGCACTTTCATGAAAGGAGATTTTAATATCATAGTTCATTATAACTATAACATACTTATATAAATAGACCCATGACCATTAATTATTTAATGATCCTAATACATGTTAGTCTCTGGTAACAAAGTGAGAAATTGCCCCACATTCCAAGGAAAATTTTATCAGCATATAAATGCTTCTTCTGTAAATGTCTCTCTAGATGTTTGCTCAGACTTTTGATCCTTTCAGAGACAATCAGCAGAATTATGCGTGGTCAGGAACCCAATTGCTGAAAGATCAATCAATTGCCCAGAGAGCATCAATAGTGCAGCTGACTGGTAGAGGCCATACCAGTTCAGGATGGGTGGATAGTTGGGGCAGCAGATTTTTAAAAAATGGTTTAGGCCAACCCTGCTGCTCTGGAGGCAACTCTCAGCCCTAGGACTTAAGAGATATCACAGAAAAAAGAGGCATTGAGAGCTTTTCATTTGGCAGGTAGGAACTATTAATCAAGAGGACATAGAAATAAACCCTTAGTTTGGCCTTATTTAGAGTCCATGGGCTGGTGAGTTCTAGAAATATGATTAATTCTAAACCCCTCAGCCTCTAATACAAGACCTCTTAATAAACTGGTTTCCAACTTTCTCACCAGTCCTATCTCCCAGCACTAATCAATCTTAGTAGTAACATTTCTCACTAAGGTACAGTCTAGGGTGGTCATAAAGATCATACTCTGTGGGGCTGCACTGCTTGGGTCTCAATCCCCACTCTGTCACTTCCTAGCTGAGGGACCTTGGGGCAAGTTGCTAACCCTCTCTATGCCTCAGTTTCTTCATATGTGTAATGAGGAATATGAAAAATAATCACTGTATCTTCCTCACAGGATTAATGTGAGTGAGGATTAGATGAGTTTAAGCCCCGATAATAGCCACTGTTATTCTCCCTAACAGTTCTTTCACATTGCCACACCCTTTTTAACTTACAGTTTGCTCTGTCTAGAATTCTCTCCACCTTGCACCCTTGCACTCTGTTTCCCTTCTTTGACAGCCAAATGCCCATCAACCTCTAAATTTCAACCGAAGACTCACCTCTCTTGAATCCTCCTCCATTCTACCAAAGTATTCATTTCTCCTCTAGGCCTCTAAAGCATTTATTTATTACTTTTGTCCTCTTCGCATAAAAAAGTATAGCAATAGGACAGCTGTGATGGAGGCATGAGGGCTCAGAAGAGAAAGGCTCAAAGAGCTTATATCAGCATATTGTAGAGGAACACACACTATGCTTAAACTGTGAACTTGAAGTAACTAAAGATGGAGAGAATTAGAGTTTTGTGCAATTTGGGATAAAAGTCCTGATTACTTCCTCCTTAAAGATATTTCCAGTGCCCTCTTCTCACATGAAGAACGAGAAACAGAAACTTAAATTTCATCTTTGAATTTAGGAAACATCTGTAACCCCAGACCACATTGTACTAGGAGGGAAATCAGATGGAGGAATGATAAATGACTTAGCAGAACACAGGGAGGTCAAATCTAAGTACCTTCAGAGGTGATACCAACCAGAAGAAAGCCAGTTAGTCTTCCAGGAGTCCAGTATGGCTCAGAAAGTGGAGACACCAGCACCCTGAAAGATAAGGATGTTAATAAGAAGTGTAAATAAGAAGATGGTTGGAAAGTTTGTAAAAGGAAAAATTGGGTCCTCACATCTTCATTCCTACCTCTCTCAGCCAGGTGACCATTCCTCTGGAGAAATTTGAACCAGAGAGGATATTAACAAAGAGAATGATGAGATGAACAAAAGTGAAAATGGTATGTTTAGCAAAAATCTGCGTATTAAAGCTTAAGAGCCCTGCCCATTCTAAATATTAGCATCCAGGTTTATACCTTCCAGTAGCGGACTGAAAGATTCTTCCCTGGAGATCACACACACTGGAGAGAAGTCTTTTAGCTATTGACATAGGGGTTCTACAATGAGAAAGCATGCTGCCCATGCCCCTACACCAGGTTTTCTTAACTTAAGCACTATTGACATTTTGGAGCAGATAATTCTATGTTGGGGATGAGGGGACAGTAGGGGTAGGCGCTGCTGTCCTTGTGCATTGTAGGATGTTCATCAGCATCCCTGACTTCTATCCGCTAGATACCAGTAGTATCATTCACCCAGTCAAAAGTATCTCCAGACATTGCCAAATGTCCCTGGGTAGTCAGAGGCCAGGGTTGGGGGCTGGTATGTCGGGGGGGCGGTATACAGAACTACTGACCAACAATGAAGCTTATTAGTCTGCAAGCCAATCCTTACACAGAGTTTCTAATCTGCTTTCTGGTGTATCACCAGTTCTTTGAACATAGCCTCCAAAACAAAAGATAGAGACCAAAATAAAACACAAACTATAATTAATATCCCCAGAGAGATAAGAGAAGATGTTTCATACTGAAACAAGAACAGTATGTTACATTAAAGGAACAGAGAACAAGAAGGAACTCTTGAAAATGAAAATATCATCAAAACACTGTTTCAATTTGATAGAAGTATTAGAAGAAAAAATTAAACAAATCTCACCAAAAGTAAAACAAGAAGACAAAGATTAAACATAAAACATAGGAATATTAGAGTATCAGTCCTAGAAGACTGGTAGCCATCTGACTAATAAGTGTTTCAGGAGGAAAAAGGGAAAACTAAAGAGGGAGAGTTATTAAATAATTTGAGAAAATTGTCCAAAACTAAAGGACAGTAATTTCGGGCATTAGTGGCTAAATGCCTAGTAAAATAGATTTTAAGAAAATAACTCATATCAACTTCACTATACTGAATTGTAGGGGGGGAAAAAGAAGATCCTAAAACCTGCCAGAGAGGGGAAAAAACAGATACATACAAAAAATTGGGAATCATAAATGACATAAAACTTTTCCATAGCAACGCTAAAACAAGAAGACAACAGATCAATGCATTAAAAACTCTTTTGGTAAATGATTTGTATCTCTGGATTTTATACCCAGTCAAAAACCTTGATTGATGATTTGAAGTGCTGACTCTTGCTGAATTTGGTGAACTTAACCTTCAGTTTTTGGTGTCTTTTGGAGAAGAAGAGACAGTGCCCCGGTTTTAGTCAAGTTGAGTCTAATTTATGTTCCTTCTCTGTAAGACTGGGACTTCAAAAGTCTATACCCTCAGAGCATGAGTGAACTGTAAATAAATCTGAATTTTCCTTCCTCCATAGCCTGTGAGGAGAAGCATCTATTTTGAGTCTTGACAGCAAAATGGGTATCCCTTAGATCTCAGCAGGAAACAACACAACTCAACTAAGTAAAGAGAATTAATAATTGATCTAATTATAGAAGCATGAGCAGGGTTTACGGGAATCATCAAAAAATGGGGAAGAACCCTGGTGCTAACAATTGCAGAGAGCTCCTCTAGGCTGGGGTTGCCAGAATCCAGAGAAAGTGCTAATTGAAGAGGGTTGCTGGAGAACACAGCCAATCCATAGCCCTCTAGCGAGGAGCAAGCCAGGGATCCCACTGTCTTCTCACTCTCTGATGTCCTGTTGGTTCCTCTCTGTCTAGTCCTGAGACTTCCACTCTGAGCATTTTTAAGGCAGGTTCTGACCTTCAGTGAAGCAGGGTTGTTTACTTACTGCTCTGAGCCCACGTTGGACCTTTTCTCATGGACAGCTGTACAGCTCACAGAGAAGGTTTGCATTGGACTCCGCTGTCACCCAGGTCCAGAATCAGATTTGGTACACACTTTAAGTCTTATCATTCCTTTTAGGAAGTTCCAATCTGAGACATGCCTGTAACATGTAGCGCTTTTGTAGGGAAGAGATCATTGACATATTGAAACTAGAATTGGTCAACTCTGGTTTTCAAGTCTGTCCTTTTACCTAGAATTTCTTTGCTTACTTGCCACCAGCTAGATATCTCTTAAAAATGGTCATTAGTTGTAACCATTATAACATATAATCTATACAGCATCCTATGAAGACATTTTGAATGACTAAAATTTCTTAAGGAACTCACAATGAGAGAGTTGATTGTGGAAAAAGTTAGCTACAGTAGAAGCATGGAATGAAAGATCTTCATTTTGATATCATAGACCCCAAATACTCAATAACTGCTTAGTGTAAAAGATAAAAAGCTTATTCTTTCAAGAGTTTAAAATATCTTTATCTGTTCTTGTACTTAAGGGGGAGAATCAAAAGAGAAGCTAGTTCTTTCTAATTTGTCCTTTTTTCTCATGTCAAAATGGATAGAGAGGTGATGTAAATGTAAATGTGGTTATAAAAAGTTACAATTATGAATAATTGCTGTCAGTTACAGGTCCTGATAAATTGCTGGTATGTAGAATCATTAAGATAATTGACAATGGAATGGTATAAAATCAGATACTGCCTCCCTAGGAGGTTATTCTGGGGAAATCGCACCAGAGTGGAGAAAATGAAGCAGATTTTACTTGGGCTTTACTGTGTTTCATTGAGCGATGTATTCTGCATAGAACTGCATAGTGTGGATCAATTTCTGGAAGATTTACTTTGATGCGGAAAAGAGAGTGTAGCTCTGGGAGGAAGAATGTTAAGTCCAGAACCAGAAAACATCTTCACAATTTAAAGAGTTGTTTTGTATTTGTCATATCAATATCACTGACGTGTGTAGCTTCAGAAGAGAACATGGATAAGGGCCAAATGGAGCTGACTCTGGACAATAGACAGCTGTGGCATTTGGGAGTAAACAGAGCTGCTCAGAGCCAGACCCAGACCATCTTGTTCATCTTGTTCTCCCTATCTAGTCAACCTTATTAAACGGCTCTCATGTTCCACACAAAGGACACTCTCTTAGAGCTTTAAAAAATTGAAATAATTTTTATAGTTTTCCAATTTTATTAGTTACAAATTATTATTTTTGTTTTCATGATATAAATTATATATTTATATATCATGAGTATTGAGATGAGTTAGACTTGACCAGTTGACATATTATATTTTGTAAACATTTAATTAGATATTTTAAAATTTTGGAGCCAGTATTATAGAAAATGAGCCATAGTGAATGGCTTGGCTCTTAATTAAAAGCAGCAAATATGAAAAATCACAGACATGGAGGTCTGGGAAAGATGCATGTGGGAGTGGGCACAAAGTGTGATCTTTGTGTTTTGTTTTAATAGCTACCAGAAAATGCCCACTGCAGAGGAAGTACTCAACAACTACATAGACTGAGTTGCGTTTCTTATTTGGCCCAGTGCTTGCACAGTGTGCTCACTCTGCCATGCAGAGTAACCGTGGTGGCAGAGTGGGAGGTTATACACAGACTCAGCCTCACAGGTTCTCTCTCACCATGGCTGACCTGGTTATTGCCACTGCTGAATCCTGAGCTAGGAAGCAAGAGACCAAAGCTGTGTTCTCAATATAATATCCCTTGAGAAGACCAACTAGCCTCTTGAATAAGTTGATTATTTCAGACCCTTTCAATCCTGAAGGGGCAGGAGTCTTTGACACTTACTTTGGGTAAGGGTATGACTTTCCTGCTTGCAGAACTTTTGACAGCATCATTCCCAAAGGGCTTATAGAATGTACTTTATCAACAAGGGATCCTCCATAACACTGCCACAGACCAAAGGAGCCATTTTACAGCGAAACGGTATGTGACAGTGGGCATAAGGCCATGGGATGATGCATTGATCCTACCATACAGTATGTTCCCCAGAGCTTCAGCCTAATAGATCTTTGGAAAAGTTTGGTTAAAGTGCTTTGGAATCAATATCATATGGGATTGCTGCAGAGCCCTTCAAGATGAGATACACGCATTTAACAAATGCATAATATATGACGCCCATTCCTCGTAAGTGCACTACACACATCCAGGAACTAAGGGATTGGCTTCTGCAAGTATTACTCTCATGCACCTCCTTGCAGAATTTATGTTTTCCATCCCTACAGCTCTGGACTCTGCTGGACTATGGGTCCTGGTTCCCTGGGGAATACTTTTCACCAGCCACATAATAATGTTTCCCAGAACCCAGAACTGCAACTAATGCCTGGACACTTTGGATGCTTCATGTTCATTAGCCAACAGGCAAATAAAAACGTTACTCTTTTGGCAGGGAAAACTAACTCTCATTATAATGAAGAGATAAGACTGCTGCTATGGTATGGGCCATGGAAGAACCTGCAACTCCAAGATCTCATTGGAACATCTCTAGATACTTTCATTCCCAGTGAATAACAATGAACAGGCAAATGTGGTCACTATGGTCTGAGAGAGTAAGGCAATCAGGGCTTCACTCTGCAAGAAATGAAGAGCTATGTCATTCCATGAGGCAAGGGGAATCCAGACAGGCTGAAATACTGGCCAAAAATAAAGAATGTATAAAGCGAATATTGGAGGAGAGAGATGCAGATTATCAGTTATGGTCTTGGGAAGAGCTGTAGAAATGGAGACTATGGCTCGTTTCACTGAGCTTCCCATTTTAAGTCTGATTTACTTTAGAGATTATATCCAGTCCATCTCGAAGAGTCAGTTATCAGTAGGGCAAAGCTTAGTGGTGCAAGTTTTAGACTGTAACAGACATTTCTAGTGCCTTGCACACATACTCTCAGTTCATCTGATGAGAGTTTAGCTACAGCTTAACTTGGTATTCCCCCTCAATTCATACCAGGGCCTCTCTCTGCTTTTCTACCTAATGAGATACCAATTTTATCAACATTTCAAGTTTTGTTTTGTTTTAACATGATTAGACTGCCAGTGAGGGTGTTGTGAAACAGGTTAACGTTCAGGGCGTCAGTTGAAAGATGATGTTACCAACACAAGTAGTAAAAGACTGATGAAGAAACATTCACTTTGGTGTAGCAGCCAAAGTTTAATCATAGAGGCAGAACCACAAGGAGATGTGAATATATACAAAAGAGAATTGCTTACAGCAGACATTATGTAATTGCGAAGCTGCTTAATAAATACACGTAAGGCTGTTTTCTCTGCTTCTGATGCTGAAGATCGAAGTCTATAGGGCAGGCACATTGAAAGGGAAGACTGACATAAGTTTGGGGAAAGTGAATACAAGCGAGAACCCACAAACATGAGCTGGAGCCCAGGAGGGTGTATTGGAAGTTTGTGTGAGGTGTTGTTGCTTCTGACCTTGGTGACATTGGTGTCCTGTAGAAGCCAGTGGAAAGCAGATTTGACACTCTTTCTCCAAACTGGAGACAAGGTGGTGCAGGTTAGTGCCCTGCTTTTTTCATCAAGAAAGCTGTCAGTGGGGCTCAATGGTAAGCTGAACAAGCACACTTACCTACCCATGATATACCTCAAAGGAAGACTGCTGCTTAAAAAGAAGATTAAGTAGGATCTAGACTCTAATATAATATCCCAAATATCCGGAATACAACTGAAAATTACTTATTATATAAAGAACTATGAAAATCACAACTTAAATAAGAATAAACAATAAAAAGATGCCAACACTTTTTATCCAATAGTGTTTACTGCATTTGTTTACCCATTCCAACACTGTTAGAATTATCTGACGAGGATTTTAAAGCAACCATCATAAAAGTATTTCAAAAAGGTTACAAGTTCTCCTGAAACAAATGAAAATACAGAAAAATCTCACAAAAAAGTCATAAAAACCCCCAAAATGATAGAACTGAAAAATACAATAACAGAAGTAAAAAGCTCAGTGAATGAATTCAATAGTAGAGTGATGACAGAGAATAAAAAACATATCAGTAAAATTTATCCTAACTGAAAAACAGAGAAAATAAACTGAAAGCAACAGTGTCAGGAAGCTATGGGACAATAACACAAAAGTTAACATTTGACTAACTGAAGTCCTGGAATGAGAGAAAAGGGAGAGTGAGACTAAAAAAAAAAAAAAAAAAATGAAAAAGGGGCTGAAAACTTCACCCAAAATATTTGGGGAAATATAAACTTGCAGATTCATGAAGTTGAGAAATCCCCAAATAGGATAAAATCAAATATATTCCCATCAAGCATATTAAAGTTGATCTTCTGAAAACTAAAAACAGAGGGAAAAAATCCTTGAAAGCAGCCAGAGAGAAATGATGCAATATTTACAGGGGTACACCAATTTGAGTAACAGCAGATTTCACATCTGAAACCATGGAGGTCATAAAGATGTGGCACATTTTTCAAGTACTGATAGAAAAGAAGTGTCAGCCTTGAATTTTATATCTGTCAAAAATATCCTTCGGAAATGAAGACATTTTCAAACAAAGGAAAACTAAAGAATTTCTTTGCTAAAAAAAAAACCCCACCCTTAAAGAGTAGCTGAAGTTCTCTAAACAGTAAAGAAATGATAACACAAGAAGGCTTGGAATTTCAGAGAGGAATGAAAGGACATCAGAAGGAATAAAGGTAGGGGTAATTATAATAGATTATCCTCATACTTTTTTAAAATTTACTGTATTAAAGTGTACAATTCAGTGATTCTTAGTATAGTCACAAAGTTGTGTAACCATCAGCACTATCTAAATCCAGGTTATCTTTATCACCCCAGAAGAAACCCCATACCTACTGACAGTCACACTCTCTTCCCCACTCCCACCCCTTAGCTGCTAGCAACCACTAATCTACTTTCTGTCTCTATGGATTTGCTTATTCCAGACATTTCATACAAATTAGATCATATGATACATATCCTTTTATGGATGGCTTCTTTTATTGGTCATACTGTTTTCAAAATTCACCCATGTTTCAGTGTGCATAGATACAGTCAACCCTTCATATCCCCAGGTTTCATGTCTGTGGATTTAACCAATCATGGATCAAAATTTTAGTCCAATTGTGGATTATTTTACATTCCTGATAGCAATGTGGAAGGGTTCCAGTTTCTTCACATTCTTGCCAACTCTCTTTATGGTCTGACTTTTTGATCATAGGCATCTTAGCTGGGATCTCACTGTGCTTTTGATTTGCATTTCCCTAATGATTAATGATGCTGAGCTTCTTTCCCTGTGCTTGTTGGTCACTTGTGTATCTTCTTTGGAGAAATGTTAGTTTTTGTGGTACAAGGTAAGGGTCCCGCTTCATTCTTTTGCATATGGATATCTTGTTGTTCCAGCACCATTGGTTGAAAAGACTATTTTTCTCCTATTTGAATTATCTTGGCACCCTTGTTGAAAATCAATTAACTATAAATATCAGGGTTTATATATGGACTCTCAATTTACTCCATTGTTATCCTTATCCCTCATGTTTCTCTTAAATCATTTTCATGATAAAAGTAAAAAGCATAACACTGTCTAATGTGAGCTCAATGTATTTTAAAACAAACAAATAGTAAAATGTAGACTTAAACACTAACATATCAATAATTACTTTAATTGTTTCTGCTTCACCCTTTTACTTATGGTAGTTGCAATTATGTTGGGTCCCCCCAGATAATCTAGAATAATCTCCCTATTTTAAGATCAGCTGATTAGCAACCTTAGTTCCATCTGCAACCTTAATCCCCCTTTACCATGAAAGGTAACATTGTCATAGGTTCCAAGCATTAGAATATGGACATGTTCAGGGGCTACTATTCTGCTTACCACACCTATGAAGTGGGTTCTGTGATTCATAATTTAATATCTGAAGCCGTGATACCCAGCTAGGGATGATGCGCAATGTCTGAAGATGTTTTTGACTCTCATGACTGGTGGGAACTTCTACTGGCATCTAGTGGGTAGAGATGCCAAACATCCTACAATGCCTGGAACATTCCCCACAATAAAGAATTATCTAAATGTCAGTAGTGCCGCTGTTGAGAAGCCCAGGTCTAAAGTAACTGAGACTTGCAGTAAATACACATCCTGATCACAGTCACAGCTGTTTCAGAGCCATGGTCTGAACCCAGGTCCACCTGACTTTGGATCCTAGACACTTTCCAACTTTGCCACATGCAGCACTATACCATGAATTGTCCCGTCACAAGCAGAACTGAATGGCCTCTTCCATGGGTGTATTCATACACAATAATAGAAGACTACTTTAGTCTCTTAACTCTGAACATACAGATGTCCAGCTCCAAGTGGCGGGTGCCTTGATGATTTAGACAACGCGGTCCTGTTCAGTAGTTGAAAAAAGTGTAGCTGTTTCCTGGAAGCTTTGATTGAATAGAGTTCACTCAGGCCTTAGAGTAATACAACAAATGTGTGGAGTAGCACACTTTCTCAGTGCTACAGGTAGGAAAAGAATTGGTCCTGGAAGATGAAATTATGTCTGCCTTCTGCTTCTGTTTACCCATCTTTCTAGTTTCTGTTGCTTCACTTACTGGAATTCAGTTGCTAACAACACTCAGAAATATGTATTTCTATGAGGATGGATGATAAATACCAGAGTCTGTGCATTCTGAGTGCACACCAGACATGAACCTTGGGAAGTCCTGTCCCAGCATGTTTATACAGATGATGAATCCTGTATGAAATTAACACAATATTTATTATCCAACTTGTGAAAAATTATTGCTTTAGCATAATGCAACAAAAATTAGATTGTCAGTCACAGATTTTTAATGATCACATGGTTAACTGTTTTCGATAATCACATCATTAATAACCCATTCGCATCTGAACAGTAACATTGCATAAACCATTACATCATTAAATAAACACTGAAAATAATTATAGCAACATTATTATTTTCTATAGTCACGTGTTCCCTGAAGTACCAGGAATTCATTTGAACATAATTATGGCATCTCAACTGTGCAAATATCAGCATGAATTTAAAAGAGTTTCATTAGAGAACACCTTTAGCTTTCATTGGGTAAACAGTTACATTCTAATGTCAATAACCAATTTACATAATTACATATTTGTGTTTAGGGTGTAGTTGGTCTAAATTATTTAACAGTTTGAATCAATTTTACTGCTTTGTAGAGTTTCAAATTCAGACTGTCACAGTGCCACCAAAAAAGAGACCAACATCAGCTAAATGCGACATGACGTGAATGCGAAGGAAGTTGCACATCTTTTAGAAGTGATCACTAATGATTTAAAAATCAATCACCCTGCTGCCCACCCTGAGTTGTATTAGGAAATGAATCCATTTTCCAAGAAGTTCCAAGAATCTAGTGACTTTATCAAGGTCACCCAGCTCCCCAAATCAGATCCAAGACCAAATCTCAGGTCTTCCAGTTTTAAGCTCCTTGAGATGACAGATTACATCTTCCTCATTCCTGTTCTACCCCGAAGGGCTTGCTTAGTGTCTGGTGCAGAGTAAGGTATCTGCTGCATTGAATTCTCAGTCTAATGCTCCATCTACTTCCACACAAATGTCTTGTTTTATGTTTAGAGCTGATATTCAGCTAAATTCCCAGTCTATCTGATCCCATGTTCCCAACCCCTAGACTGGCCAGTAATCCAAGACCTAAATGTTACTGGCCTTCTGAACCTTGCAGGGCTACTGTCTGTGTCCATTCTGATTGACAGGTGTCCTTGCCATAACTACTTGCTGTAACTACTGTTAAAGGCTGTGAACATCACCCTGGTTTGTATTTAACAAACATCAAACTTTACTAAGTAAGTTACCTAACCTCTCCTCTCATCTTAAAATGAGGGTGAAAATAATAGTGGTTCTTTTCTTAGGATTGTGAGGATTATATGAGATCATTTGCATAAGAAACTTAACAGTGCTTCGCATACAATAAACTCTTTATAAATGTTAGCTATTATTATTTTGCTAGCAAAAGAAAATTATTTGCTTAAAATGAAAGAAGCTAGTGTACAGCTATTTAAGATGCTCAAAATGCCCAGGTTCAATATTCAAGATTCAATACATTTACATTTTTAAATGGCTTTTTATGTAATAAGAGTAAGAATAATTATAACCATAGAATTATGCTTGATTATGTAGCCTAGAACTTTACATAGAACCTCTACTAAATAATGTTTACAAAGTGGTTTCTCACACAGTATTGAATTTATACCATGAGCTGAAAAATAGTGACTAGTCTTAGAGAGTCTGTGTTAAAGATAATCTCATCTTAGTCAAAACAGGGAGTTATATATGATTTTAACTTGAGGAACACTAAAGAAAGCTTAATGCATAATATATTTCTCCAACCCAAATGCCGCAATGTCTGAATTCCATTACTGTAGTAAAGATAAAATCCTAATTTTTGCCAGCTCCTCCGTTAAAACACCATTACTTCTTGAGCTGCTGATAACTCAGGTTAGACCCATATATATATAGGTTTTTATCATGCCTACTGTCCAAAAGGACTCCGGATTTCTTAGTACAGTGTAAAACAGTACAATTAGGAATAAAAACAGGACCAAAGTAATTGAAAAAGAGCAGAAAAGTAGAGAATGTCAGGCTTTGAAGAGTTAAAGTTGGACACAGAATTTATCTAATATCTTGGCAACTATGGCAGAAGTTGGAAGCGTCTCATGTAACATGATCTACATTTTCTGACTGAAAAAAAAAAAAATCCCAAACACATTTGTCTGCAAACACATACTTTCTCTTGGGAACGAGTAGTACCAGAAGGATTGCCAGAACTCTTCTGGCTTGAGTGTGAATCTCTTAGAATTGACTTGCCATCTTATGGGTAAGAGGTTGGGTGTGGCATTTAGAGCCTTCTCATCTCATCTACTTAGGATTCCTGTCACAGTTGAATGAAAATCTGCCTGCCTTTGCCTGGTTAACATTTGCCCTTCCTATGCATGTCATATAAAACCACAAGACTGGCCAAAGTTAGGCTAAGCTATTTAAATAAAATAAAATGTATTACAATTAATTTAACATGTAAAAAATTATTATTTATCATCAATATCACTAAAATACAAGATAAATTTTAAGTAATGAGAGTACAAATAATGAGTATAGCAATACCACTTACATAAAACTTTACAGGGTACAAAAATATTTTCACAGACATTGATATCCGTTGATTAGTTCAACAGATATTTATTGGACATTAATTATGTGCTAGGCATGTGTGCCAGGAGAGAATAGTATAAAATACTTAATGGTTCTGCCTTCTCAGAACTCACAGTTCAGGGGAGGAAGTTATACCTTGAAGAAACAATTAACCAAGTAATTAATAAATTACACTTATGGTAAGTGCCATGGTGGAGAGTCTCCAACAGGGGAGCCTGAGCTAGACTAGGAGGGTGGGGAAAGCTTCCCTGAGAAAGTGAAGTGAAGTGAAGGTTGAAATCTGAAGAATGAATGAAAAAATGTCAGCAAAGAGGAGAGTGAGTGTGCGAAGCCAAGGGAATAGCTGTGCAAAGGGCTTGAGTTTGGAAGGGGCACAGCCTATTCTAGGGAGTGATGCAAGAATGCTGGGGTGGCTTGGCATCCAGAGCTCAGAGACAAGTCACAGGAGATAAGAGAGAATCAGCAGGAAGACTAAGGGTCACATCATGCTCAGCTTTGAAGATGACAATGTGATCACAAGACCTCACAAATGACTACATATTGGTGGATAGTGCAGGGCAAAGCCAGCTGCTAATGCATGGGTGGGTTCCATGTGGTTTCATTTAGTCACATTAGGGAAAGTTGAATGCACCATAGCGACCAGCTGGCTACAAACTGCAACAGCCAACAGCTGGAAAAGAGTTACCTTGGCTTTCTAAGTATCTAAATGACTTCAGAGAGTAGACTGTCAGGGTATTGGCAGTCAACAGTCAAGCTGTCTCACCTTAATTCCAATTCTGACTCACTGCTTTATAACTGTGGACAAAGCTTTAGCTACTCTGAGCTTCAGCTTTTTTGTTTACAGAATGGAGATAATTTTTGCCTCACCTGGTTATTGTGAGGATTAACAAAGGAAAGCACTTTGCAATGATAAAATAAATGCTCAATATTTATAGTTTTATGATTCTGACTCATGCTGTGTTTTCCTTAGTGAAAGTCTTAGGTAATATTTCATTCTAAAAGGTTTTAGAATGCCCTCTTTCATATGCTTAAAATGTAGCTTGGTGTAACAGAAAAAGCTTTGGAGTTAGAAACACCTGAAGTCAAACGCCAGTCTTGGCACTTCCTAGCTGGGTGACAGTGGGCCAACTGAGCCTCGGGTTTTTTTAACTGCTACTTGGGGGCAATAAATTATACCTCTATTGTTATTTTAACTATTAAGTGATGTAACATTGGTGATTCTCTTACTATAGTGCCTATTACACAGCAGATCTGCAATCAATGTTTGTGCCCTACTTCGAGCTCTCTTTCTCCAAGGAGAAAAATATCTGTGTTGCATTTAAGAAAGCAGGGTAGACCAGTGCTTCACAGACATTAAACATGCATAGGAAACACTTGAGGATTTGTTAAAATGCAGATTTTGATTCAGTAGGTCTGGCATGATACACAAGATTAAGCATTTCTAACAAGCTCCCAGGTAAAGCTGTATCGGCTGGTCCATAAACCACAGTTTTAGTAGCAAAGGTCTAGAGGATCTGCCGAGTTTGCTAATATCATCAAACTGCTGTTACGTCAGAACAAGAGTTAGCTAATATGGGGATGCATCTTAGTAAGACTCCAGGCTTCCTGGAAGAAGAACATAAAATCTGGGACTTCTTATTGTTTGATTTCATTTATATTCATTGACCCAGAAATAAGAAACATACATCTAGAAAATCTAGGTAAGATAGAAAAATCTAGTAAGAAGAGGGGATGGGAGGGGATAAATTTAGAATTTGAGATTTGCAAATGTTAACCACTATATATAAAAATAGGTAAAAAAACAAATTTCTTCTGTATAGCACAGGGAACTATATTCAATATCTTGTAATAACCTTTAATGAAAAAGAATATATGTATGTATATGCATAACTGGGACATTATGCTGTATACCAGAAATTGACACATTGTAACTGACTGTACTTCAACTATATATATAAAATTGTGAAATATCAAAAGCAGTCAAAATGGGGACAAAATAAAATTAGAAAACAATAAATGTCATTAAAATTTTTGAAAACCCAAAATGTTGAAAAAAGAAAAAAAAAGGAAAAATCTGGTAGGAGCCATTCTTATTACCAGAGGTTTGATGATCACTCATTTGAGGGTCTCTCAGGAATGCTAAGAAAAACTAAAGATGAGCAAAAGCATGCCTATTGCAAGGAAAAGCAAAGTTTGTCTTGCTTTTCAACTATAACGGTGATTATGGAAGCAAAGAAATTGTGCTAAATATAGCAGGAAGCTAACAAAGAATAAAATTCCTCTTCTTTTTGTTTATTGTGGTAAAATATACATAACCTAAAATGTACCATTTTAATCATTTTTAAGTATAAATTCATTGGTATTAAGTATATTCATATTCTTGTGCAACCATCACCACTGTTTATCTCCAGAAGGTTTTCATCATCCCAAACAGCAACTCTGTACTCATTAAATAACAGTAACTCTCCATGCTTCCTCCCTCAGCCCCGGCAACCGCTATTCTACTTTCTGATTCCATGAATTTGACTGTTTTGGGCTCTTCATACAAGTAGAATCATACTATGTTTGTGCTTTTATGTCTGGCTTATTTCACTTAGCATAATGTCTTTAAGGTTCATCCATGTTGTAGCCTGTATCAGAATTTTATTTTTTTTTAAACTGAACAACATCTCATCTATATGTATGTCTTTGCCACATTTTGTGTAGTCTGTTCCCCCATTAATGAACTTTGGGGTTGTTTCTACCTTTTGGAGATTGCGAATAATATTGCCATGAACACTGATGTACAAATATCCTTTTAAGTCCCAGCTTACAGGTCTACACCCAGAATGGGATTGCTGGGTCATATAGTAATTATATATTTAATTTTTTGAGGAGCTATCACACTGTTTTCCACTTTGGCTGCACCATTTTACATTCCCACCAGAAATGCCTGTCTCTTCTGAAAAGAAGACAAATCACATTTTTCAATAAGGAATCATTTTTTAAAGATGCTGTGGGACTGCAACTCTGTCCTAAAATATGCTCCTTTTTAGGGCATCTGGTAAGATAAATGAGCTGGTTTTATTGGGTTATTATTTACCACGTATTTTCCCCAAAACTTTATTTTCTTTTTGTTGCTCCTGGTTCTTCAAAGGAAGATAGTGTGCTGTAGCAGAAAGAACAAGGCATTTGAGTGGTATATCAGCAAGAGCAGGGATTTGGGGCTGTGAGATCTGGGTTCTAATCCTGACTCTGCCTTATACTGGTTGTGTGACTTTGAATAAGTCACTAAGCCACTCTAAATCAGTTTCCTCAGGTGTCACCCAGGAACAGGAGAAATGCCTTCTCCACTGATGTGGGAGCCAAAGGAGATAAGGCATGGCATTGATTTCCACAGAATAAACCAAACGCCAAGGCAGCACCTCCCAACCAACACACACACCCCTTCGACAGAGCAACTCTACTTTTATTTGTTTTACATATTAGGGCTCCCTGCAAGACTGGCTTAAAGAAGCAACTCTGGCTAACAGAAATGGAAAACTGCCGAAATATGTGCACCTTGCTTTCTCTCTCATTGTTTCTTTTTAAGTAGTTTCAACTATTTTTGCTGTCCCCTGGCCATCTTCCTACATGCATGTCTCCTCTCTACTGGAGGAGAAGGTGGAACAGGCAACTCTTCTTTTAATCCCTCCTACTCCTCCTAGTTAATTTACTGTTTTTCTTCTTTGTTTCATTCCTAAATTCTTATGAGTGACCTCACTTTCTGCTTCTGTTTTCTTGTCACTGCTCTCTCTTTAGTCCCTTATTATATGAATTCTGGACTGAGGACTCCATTGCAACTGTGTACTTAAACTCAGCTTCTCACTAAATTCCATTCCCATTCTCTTAGCAGCTTTTGAAATAGTTTACTCTAAGCTTTTTCTCCTCGAAACACTTTTCTTCCTGGTGTTCAGAGAAACAATGAAGATTTTGGCATACTGCCTCCTTCTCTGGCAGCTGCTTCCTTGACTCCTGTCCCAGGACAGTTGGGGTCCACAAGGATCAGCTCTCAGCCATCTGCTCCTCCCCCCCCCCTCAGAAATCTTGTCCAACTTCACAACATCAGCTGTCACACTGTGAAGGCCCAAGGTGTAAGTAAGACCTCTTCTCAGCTCCAGTTCCCTGGCTTCAGTGACCTGCTGGGCATTTCATTTCAGATGTCTGGCCGTCAGTGATATCAATAATTTAAATCACTAACCTAGTCACAAAATGTCTCCTCTCCAGACTTCCTGTTTATGCTATGGCATCAGCCATCTCACTACTGAGATTTAATACCACTCTCACGCTTGTCTAATTCCTTGTCCTTACCCATCTGCTCCCATATCTAATCAGCCACACACTTCCATGACTCTTATACTTCAGTGCCTCTGAAATCTCTTCCTCCTCCTTCACTCCTTCCTATAGCATTCTAGTCCAGACCCTT
The DNA here is from genome assembly GCF_036321535.1 of Camelus dromedarius. Classification (NCBI taxonomy): domain Eukaryota; kingdom Metazoa; phylum Chordata; class Mammalia; order Artiodactyla; family Camelidae; genus Camelus; species Camelus dromedarius. The sequence goes on along the minus strand of NC_087465.1, from coordinate 9,130,368 downwards.
TAATAGGACCATTGCAGTGATCTGCATAGACTTATCTTCAGTGTCTGTCTTCCCACAGCTTCTCCTGTGCACCATTTCTTTAGTTTTGTCAATCTCCTATTCAAAACCTTTCATTTCTCCCTTTCACCTCTAAGACACAATTCAAACTCCTTAACCTGGCATGCTGTACCTTGTATAATCCAACCTCAACTTACTTTTCCAAATTTATTTTCTGTGTTCCTTACTTTAGATAGTAACTTACTTTAGGCAAATATATAACCTCACAGGTAACTGACTCAATCTCTTGTCCCTCTTCCAAGAAGTGAGCATTCTAAGAGAGTGCTATAAACTTATTTTGAATAAGAGGGCCACTTCTACTCTAGTTGGCTACCATTTAGGCATCAGTGTCATGCTCAGGTTTGCTTTTTCTGAGTATGTATAGAGTTTTCTACATTGGAAGTACAGACAAGGAGAAAATTATTTCTAGCACTAAGAAAATGCCAAGCCAGTGCCAGCACCAAGAAAAGGGTGGGGGAAAGCCTTTACCCTCTTCCCTGACCCACCCTAGTTAATATACCTCTTTCTATATTACATGTACATAAATGGTCACCTGAAGCTTCCTCAATCTTTTGCAAATGTAGTCTCTAGTCCCCTCCCCCAGCTAGATAGGCTGCAGCCCATAAGCCCCCTGTCTTCTAAGATATCGTGGAGCAGTCACTGAAGGACTATACTGGGATGGTTCATTTGTTGGACATTTGCCTTGGCCAAAATGACAACTAGTTTAAGTTTATTTGCATATTTGGTTTGAGGCTACAAAATATGGTAATTGCACTAAAAATATTAGAAACTAAAATTTGATGTCCCATACATACAGGGTCAGTCCAATATTTTGCTCTCTTGACTCTCTTATCGATTATTAGGATGAATAACAGACCCTACTATGTATACGAAGCCAGAAGGACATTAGTTATGATAACTCACTTTTATTTTCCTCTTTACCAAGATATTTTGGATTCTATTTTGTCCTAACTAAAAGTTGACATTCATATCGTAGAATAAATATTAAACTTTAGCATAAATATGAAGAACTATTTTAAGAGAATGGGAGAAATGTAATGAATCTAGTAAACAGGTGAAGAACTGGATATTGACATGAATTTGTCAATAGAGTAAGAAAGAACATGGAAGTGTCTTCATGTTGTGCGAGAGACAGAAATTCTGTTATCTGGTGAGATGTTGTAAAGCAACTAAGTTAAACATCATTATTTTTCCTTTTTATAGCTTTGTTGAGATATATTCCACATACCATAAAATTTACCCATTTAAAGTTTCCAGTTCAGTGGTTCTTAGTATATTCACAGAGTTGTGAAACCATTACCAGCATGTAATTATAAAACATTTTTGTGGGCTAAAGGAAGCCCAGTAACCTAGCCCCTGACAACCATTAATCTACTTTCTGTCTGATATGCCTATTCCAGATATTTCACATACATAGAATTATACAATATGTGGTCTTTTGTGACAGGCTTCTTTCATTTAGCATGTTTTCAAGTTTCGTCCATATTATAGGTTATGTCAGTTCCTCATTCCTTTTTATGGCTGAATAATACTTCATTGTGTGGCCGTGCCACATTCTGTTTATCCATTCATCAGTTGATGGACATTTGGGTTGTTTCTGCTTCTCCACAATAATTAACAATTATTGCTACTAAGAACATTTGTTTTGCTGTGGATATATGTTTCCATTTCTCTTGTATATATACCTAGTTGTAGAATTGCTAGGTCATATTCTAACATATATTAAACACTATATAACATATGTATATATAAATGAAATATTAAACACTATATCTAAGATACAGTAAACACATTAAGCCTATGTTCAATATTTTAGGAACTACTAAACTATTTTTCAAAGTGGGTGTACCATTTTACATTCTCATCAGCAGTGTACTAGGGTTCCAATTTCTCTACATTCTTCAACACTTGTTATTCTCTGTCTTTTCTATTTTAACCATCCTAGGGAGTTTAAAGTAGTATCTCATTGTGGTTTGGAATCATCCGTATTTTCAGCAAGAGGAAGCTGAAGATTTGAGTCTCACGTTTTGTTTCCCAGTTAGTCATGAGCAAAATCTGATCTACAGAGCTATGTAGTGTTAGAGAAAGATATGAGAAAATACCTAACTAATTGTTATTCTTGGTTACTAGAAGGTAGAGATTTAGAAAAGGAGGTGAGGAAGGACTATTAACTTTTTTCTCTATGCTCATTGTTAAAATGAGTGTCTTATGTATATGTATTGCTTTAATAATTAAAACAAAAAATAAAAAAATCAAACTGAGAAAATCCATGTGTTCTGATTCACTGTTCTTTTGTTAATCCTTTGGAAGTTTGAGTTAAAAGTCTTTTTGTGCTTAAGGATTACCTATATACATATTTAAGTTACATAATATTGATATTAGATAATATATTGAATAATATACATACATAAAAACTTACTTAAAATACTGGCAAGGTCAAACTTGGCCAAATAGAATCTGGGTATTCTGTGGCAAGTGTTACACAATAGCTAATGATTTGCTGGAATGTTTGAATAAAAGTGTTGCACTATCAAGGTTTTCAGATTATGGAGGATTTGCCTGGAAGAAGTTTGTTTTTTGTGACTAAAATACAGTAGAGATATAATGGGTTATATTCTCCTTGCAATCCTTCAGCGTAGTTCAATAAACAGAAAACGCTTATGACTTGATAAGGTCAAGTAAGCACCAAATTGTGCCATTTGGGAGACTTGCTGCCATGCTTCTGAGGACTGATTTTTCTGATCAAGTGTGACAATGTACAGAAAGTCATCCATACTGGTGTAACAGTTCACAAACTTCTATTGAGTCATTCTACCAACACAACAGAGACCGTAATAGATTTAAGTAATTCCAAATACTTATTGGCAATGAAATCAACAAGTGGATTAAATATACTTCCTCATGTGGATAAAATTTATGACATTTTTTGAAGTGAAGCCCAATGAAACTTCTATATATCCTCTCAAAATTTTTTGATATAATATTTTTTATACATCCTTGTTGCATTAGGATATGCAGAAAACATGACAGATGTAATCTGTTTTCCATAATTGGATTTTCTAAGTGTTATGCTGTGTTCCTTCACACTATGAGCAAAACTGTCTAGTGGCTTTTTTAGCAGGGGTCAAGTCAAAGAGAGAAAAACAGACAGAGCAGGATGTTACCAGTCTCTAATCCAGCTATTACCATAAGTCAACCACATACTGTCTGTAAGATTTATATTGGAGAAAGAAAACTTGATAATAATTACTCCAGAGAAAAGGGTCTAACTCCAGAATGAAAAGACAAAAATTGACGCAGCAGTCAAGCAGAAGTGTGTTTCTTCGTGCTTTTCCTGCAATGTCATTACCCTTCACTATGAAGATCAATCAGAAACCAGGAGTGAATTGAACTTTTGAGGACTTTGGTTGTGTATCTGGGATAGATAGAAACAAAAACTCCCAGATCTCAAAAGGATAACAAGGAATGCAAATTCCAGAGACAAGAATCTACCACCAGCAACGTGCCTTTGCTTGCCCCGGAAATTCAGACCTTTGGAATCAAGAGTAAGAATTAAATATCATACCATGCAGAAATAGGAGTGCCTTAAGAGAAGCACAGACGATCTTACAGGACTTCGTAAGACTTGCTTCCAGCTGAGGAGTTCAGGAAAGGCTTCACTGAACATGGACATTTAAACTGCGTCTTATGATATATGGGATTTGAATTTGGGGAGGCTGTGTGGGCTGGATGGGAAGGAATGGTTGTTCAATTCAGAGGGACTAGCATGAGTGAAGACATGGAGATGAAAGGGTGAGGCACTTGTGGGAAGAGAAGTTTAGAATGCTAGAGTAAGGGCTGTGAGGATGCAGATAACGGCGAAGACTCCGTGTCACGTGAGTTGTGCAGAGCCAGAGCATTCTCCCTCCTCACTGCCATTTCTGGTCACTTATTTTCCAGGAGAGTTGGTATGTTTTTTCATGGATAACTTTTATTCATGTGTGTGTGAACATTTTTATTTCTACTTCTTTGAGAATTTTCACCACTGCTGCATTTATTATAAGCCTGAACAGTGTTTGTGATTTCACTTAAACATGAGGGAGTGAGGAAAGGGCATCTGAGGATTATTTGGCAGATGAAACCCTCCACAGATTAAGGAAAACATTTCTTCCCGTTATCTCTTTCATGAGACTGAACTGTGTTGAAAGTAAAAGCAACGTGTAGGGGGAGAGTGTCGCTCAAGTGGTAGGTAGAGCACATACTTGGTGTGCATGAGGTTCTGGGTTCAATCCCTAAGAATACGTAAACCTAACTACCTCTCCCAACCAAAAAAAAAAAAAAAAAAAAAAAAGCAAAAGTAAAAGCCACTTGTGGTTTTGTGCCAGAGTTTTTTTGACATGCGGTTTTTCTTACTTTTGTTTTTGTTTTGGGGGACCTTTTTTTGTTAAGCACTCCTTTGGTTTAAGTCTTTTGTTAACATTTTTATTTGCTTTACAGATTCCTTTGTCTTTCCATATGTGTACCACAGTTCTACTTGTGGTGCTGACTTGTGGGCTGTATGGTTTATCATAATTGCCAGAAGGTATATTGCAATTGTAGTATTTTGCCTATTGGGGTTGGGTAAATTGTTTAAGCCAAGGAAATGTATTCAAGATCTGAGCTGTCCTGGCATACTGTTGCCAACAAAGTATTTAGGCAGTATCGACAACATCCAGGTCATCTATGAAAGGCCCAATCTGAATTTAAAAATCAACGTATGGAAAGTATTAAGGAAAATCATGAGAAGCATACTAACTTCTCCACATACTCACCAGTACTTGTTACTTTCCATTTCTTTGCTAATAACCATCCTAATTTGTGTGAAGTTGTATCCACTGTAGTTTTGATTTGCATTTCACATGATGACTGACGTTGAGCATCTTTTCTTGGGTTTATTGGCCACTTGTATATCTTCTTTACAGAAATGACTATTTAAAAGTCGTTGAGTAAAAATCATGGGCAAAAAAGACTTGAGAAAAGACTTCACTCAAGTCTTTTGCCCATTTTAAAACTGTGTTGTTTGTTCTGAGAAAAATTTTTAAAGCTTTGACCTTGGATCATTTTATTTTCTACACTCAATGAACATTATTATTAGTTATGTTCACTTATTCCAAAATGAACAAATTTCACTTTAAACTTAACTGAATTTTGAATACTGATCTTTTCACTTTAAGAATTGTGAAGTTTTACTAATTCTTAGACAATGTGAGATTTCTAAATATTATAAATAGACGAAATATTTTAGTTGCATTTTAAAATTTGATTTGATACTGCTAATATATATATTTTGCTACACCTTACAAAATTTTAGTTATATTGCATAAATTGCTTACCTAAAAAAATTAATCCTGAGATTTTTCAATAGCAATTTTATTTTTATCCCTCAACTTTAGAGTTATTTTAAGTTTTGAGCTGTGAATAAGATGTTCTAAATGGATTTAACTGGTTTATTTAGAAACTCCTTTTGCTATCTAATTTAAAGAAGTTCATGGGATGTGGAAGAACCCCATGATTGTCTGATTTTTAACTTGAAAAGGAGATAATATTTGTAGGCTTAGATGGTTATCTGTAAATTCAGTCTGTATAAATCTGCATAGTGACACCTCCAAAGATGCTCAAAGGTACCACCATCTCTCTTACAAATTATTTAGAAGCTGTTTAACCGATCTCCTTGCTTCCACTTTTCATTTAGAAAGCATTGTATACAGAGCAGCTGGAGACATCTTTAAAGCATATAAATCAGAGAACGTCACTTCTCTGATTAAACAAAACAAAATAGTAAAACATTCCAATGGCTTCCTATCACACTTAGAATAGTATCCAAATCCTTAATCAAGCCTGCAAGGACCTACACTGATTTAGTCTCATCTCCCTTCCCTGCTTCTCACCGTGTTCCCTCTACACTGGCCTTATTCATGTGCTGGGTATCTGTGCTGGTTCCCTCTAACAAGAAAGTTCTTCCATACCCATTAATCCTTGCCTAGCTTACTTCCTTACTTCATTCAGGGCTAGGCTCAAATGTCATCTTCTCAAAGATGCCTTCTCTAAACCTCCATATACCACTTTCTAATACACTTCCTTGTTTTATTTATTTATTTTTACCATCTTTTTAAAAAACGCCTTTATTGTGCTATTCCCTGTTTTATTTTTCTTTACAGCACCTAACAGTAACTTGTTATGATTTGTTATGTATTTATTTGTTGATCACTCTTCTCCATCAGAATTTTTATTTCTTGCAGATGGACCTTTCTCTGTCTTATTTTATCTCTAGTGACTAGAGGAAGGCTTAACATGTAGTAGTCACTCAACATATAATGAGTGAATAAACGAATGAAAAAACTGGAATTGAAAAAAATGTAAAGGACCCTTTCCCCCACCCCAGGTATTATAATTTTGATAAAAGCACTGAGTATTTCCTAGGACTGCTGTTCAAAGTTTCACAAACAGGATGGCAAATGGTAAATTTTATGTTATGCTGTATAAACTAGAGAAATGTATTCTCTCACAGTTCTGGAGCCCAGATGTTCAAAATCAAGGTGTGTGCAGGGTTGGTTCCTTCTGAGTGCTCTGAGGGAGAATCTGTTCCATGTCTCCACCCTAATTTCTGGGACAGCCGATGATCCTTGGTGTTCCTTGGCTTGTAGATGCATCAGTGCAATCTCTGCCTCCATCCTCATATGGCGTCCTCCTGTGCCTATGCCTTCACGTGGCTGTCTTATAAAAACACCAGACATGGTGGATTAGGGGCCCATCCTAATTTAGTATGACCTCATCTTAATTTACCTAACTCTATCTGTGATGACCTTATTTCCAAATAAGATCACATTCTGAGGTACTAGGGGTTAGGATCACAACATACCTTTTTTTTGGAGGCAGGGGGAGGAGCACACATAATTCAACTCATAACATCCTGTAACCAACTGCTTTAAGATCTTAAATATCTCATTACTTGAACTATGTTAAAGATGATTATGGACTCTGAGACAAGACACTGGAATTAAGAGTACATGAAATGTAAATAATACCAATGCTTTCTTTAAATTTGTTTTGTATAAAATTTATTTCATATAAAAATGATAGTTAACAAGTTCAGACATCTTTATTAGTTGGAAAAGATGTTTAGTAATCAGTTCTTAGGTCTACTTTAAAAAAGTTTGTGGTTCTAAGTAATAATCACTCCATTCAACATTTCACATTGTTATTGTGTAGGGCGTGAAGGGAAGGGGCCCTGTTCTTTATAACTATTCTTCTTCAGAGATAACAGGAGAGAACAGTATTTTTAAAAACAGAAAGTAAACCTGAGGCAGGCATACACTTAAATATTTATAACTAGAGACCAAAATTTGTGCTTCACATTTCCCAGTCCTCCCACATCCCTTAATTGAACAGATGGGTTTCGTACTGTGCCCTATTAAAAAAAAAGAATCTAAGTTGATTAGTTTTTCAACCTCAGATGTGGAAATGAATTTAGAAGAACTGACACTCTGTGAAACATCTCTTGCTCCAATCAGATATACAGAAGTTGGGTAACAGCATTGTATTAGATTCCTCGGGCTGCCATAACAAATTCCCATAAGCTGGGTGACTTAGAAAAACAAAAACTTATTCTCTTATAGTTCTGGAGGCTTGAAATCCAAAATCAAGGTTTTGGCAATGCCACGATCCCTCTGAAGGTTCTGGAAGAGAATTGGTTTCATGCCTCTCTCTTAGCTTCTGGTGGTCACTGGCAGTCCTTGGTGTTCCTTGGCTTATAGACAAGTCACTCCGATCTCAGTCTCTGTCTTCACATGGCTTTCTTCACTGTGTTTATATGGGCCTCCAAATCCCTCTCTTCTTTTTTTTTTCCAAATATTTTTGTTGAAGTATAGTCAATGTACAATGTTGTGTCAATTTCTGGTGTACAGCATAATGTTTCAGTCATACATATATATACATATATTTGTTTTCATATTCTTTTTCATTATAGATTACTACCAGATATTGAATATAGTTCCCTGTGCTATACAGTAGAAATGTTACTTATTTTGTATATAGTAGTTAGTATCTGCAAATCTCAAACTCCCAATTTATTCCTTCCTACCCCCTTTACTCCATGGTAACCATAAGTTTGTTCTCTATGTCTGTGAGTCTGTTTCTGTAAATAAATTTTGTAAATAAGTTCATTTGTCTTTTTTTAGATTCCACATATGAGTGATATCATATGGTATTTTTTTTTCTCTTTCTGGCTTACTTCACTTAGAATGACAGTCTCCAGTTCCATCCATGTTGCTGCAAATAGCATTAATTTATTCTTTTTTATGGCTGAGTAGGATTCCTTTGTATATATATACCACATCTTCTTTATCTAGTCATTTATTGATGGACATTTGGGTTGTTTCCATGTCTTGGCTATTGTAAATAGTGCTTCTGTTTATACTGGGGTGCATGTGTCTTTTTGAATTATAGTTTGCTTTGGATATAGGCCTAGGAGCGGGATTGCTGGATCACATGGTAAGTCTATTTTTAGTATTTTAAGGAACCTCCATACTGTCCTTCATAGTGGCTGCACCAATTTACATTCCCACCAACTAGTGTAGGAGGGTTCCTTTTCCCCTACACCCTCTCCAGTACTTATTCTTTGTAGACTTTTTAATGATGGCCATTCTAATTGGTGTGAGGTAGTACCTCATTGTAGTTTTGATTTGCATTTCTTTATAATTAGCAGCATCAAGCATCCTTTCACTCGCCTGTTGTCCATCTGGATGTCTTCTTTGGAGAGAAGTCTGTTTAGGTCTTCTGCCCATTTTTTGATTGGATTGCTTTTTTTAAATATTAAGCTGTATGTGCTGTTTGTATATTTTGGAAATTAGTCCCTTGTCAGTCACATCATTTGCAAATGCTTTCTCTCACTCTGAAAGTTGTCTTCTACATTTTGTTGATGGTATCCTTAGCAGTGCAAAGGTTTTAAGTTTAATTAGGTCCCATTTGTTTATTTTTCCTTTTATTTCCATTACTCTAGGAGCTGTTTCAAAAAATATATTGCTGTGATTTACGTCAATGAGTGTCTGCCTAGGTTTTCCTCTAGGAGTTTTATAGTATCTGGTCTTACATTTAGGTCTTTAATTCATTTTGAGTTTATTTTTGCTATGCTGTTAGATAATGTTCTAATTTCAGTCTCTTAGAGGTAGCTGTCCAGTTTTCCCAGCACCATTTATTGAAGAGACTATCTTTTCTCAGTTGTATAGTCTTGCCTCCTTTGTCATAGATTAATTGACCATGAGTGGTTGGTTTATTTCTGGACTTTCTATCCTGTTCCATTGATCTATGTGTCTGTTTTTTGTGCCAGTACCAGACTGTTTTGATTACTGTAGCTTTGTAGTATAGTCTGAAGTCAGGGAGCCTGATTCCCCAGCTCTGTTTTTCTTTCTCAATATTGTTTTGGCGATTCAGGGTCTTCTGTGTTTCTATACAAATTTTAACATTTTTTGTTCCAGCTCTGTGAAAAATGTTATTGATAATTTGATAAGTGTTGCATTAAATCTGTATATTGCCTTGAGTACTATGGCCATTTTAACAATATTGATTTTTCCAATCCAAGAACACAGTATATCTTTCCATCTGTTTATGTCATCTTCAGTTTCTTTCATCAGTGTCTTATAGTTTTTGGAGTACAAGTCCTTTGCCTCTTTAGGTAGGTTTATTCCTAGGTACTTTTTTTTTTTTTTTATATGATAGTAAATGGGATTTTTTTCCTTAATTTTTTTCCTATTTCATTGTTAGTGTATAGAAATGCAACTGATTTCTGTATAATAATTTTATATCCTGCAACTTTACCAAATTCATTGATGAACTCTAGTTTCAGAAGGATAGGTGTTTTCTGATAGCATGTTTAGGATTTTCTATGTATAGTAAAATAGTTCATGTCATCCATGAACGGTGACGGTTTTACGTCTTCTTTTCCAATTTGGATTCCTTTTATTTCTTTTTCTTCTCTGATTGCTATGGCTAGGACTTCCAAAACTATGTTGAATAAAAGTGGTGAGAGTGGGCATCCTTATCTTGTTCCTAATCTTAAGGGAAATGATTTCAGCTTTTCACCACTAAGTATGATGTTAGCTATGGGTCTGTCATACACGGGCTTTATTATGTTGAGGTATGTTCTGTCTATGCCCACTTGCTGGAGAGTCTTTTTTTTTTTTTTATCATAAATCGATGTTGAATTTTATCAAAAGCTTTTTTTGCACCTATTGAGATGACATGGTTTTTATTCTTCAATTTGTTAATATGGTGTATCGCTTTGATTGATTTGTGGGTATTGAAAAATCCTTGCATCCCTGGAATAAATCCCACTTGATCATGGTGTATGCTCCCTTTGATGCATTGATGGAGTTGATTTGCTAGTATTTTGTTGGGGATTTTTGCATCTATGTTCATAAGTGATATTGGCTTGTAATTTTTGTGTGTGTGATATTTTTGTCTGGTGTTGGTATCAGGGTTATGGTGGCTTCATAGAATGAGTTTGGAAGTGTTCCTTCCTTTGCAGGAATAGTTTCAGAAGGATAGGTGTTTACTCTTCTCTAAATGTTTGGTAGAATTCGCCTGTGAAGCCATCTGGACCTGGACTTCTGTTTGTTGGGAGTTTTAAAATTACTGACTCAATTTCAGTACTGGTAATTGGTTTATTTATATTTTCTATTTCTCTTGGTTCAGTTTTGGTAAATTGTGCCTTTCTAAGAAATTGTCCATTTCTTCTAGGTTGTCCTTTTTGGGGGCATATAATTACTCATAGTAGCCTCTTATGATCCTTTGTATTTCTGTGGTGTTGGTTGTAACTTCTCCTTTTTCATATCTGATTTTATTAATTTGAGTCCTCTCCCTTTTTTCTTTGATAAGTCTTACTAAGGGTTTATAAGTTTTGTTTATCTCTTCAAAGAACCAGTTTTTAATTTCATTGATCTTTTCTTTGTTTTTTAAGTCTCTATTTCATTTACTTCTGCTTAATCTTTATGATTTCTCTCCTTCTACTTACTGTAGGTTTTGTTTGTTCTTCTTTCTCCAGTTGTTTTAGGTGTAAGATTAGGTTGTTTATTTGAGATTTTTCTTATTTCCTGAGATAAGCTTGTATCAATGCTATAAACTTCCCTCTTAGAACTGCTTCTGCTGTGTCCCAGAGGTTTTGGATCATCATGTTTTCATTTTCATTTGTCCCTAAGTATTTTTTTTTATTTCTTCTTTGATTTCTTCAGTGATCCATTTGTTGTTTAGTGGCATATGTTTACCCTCCACATGTTTGCAGTTTTTGTAGGTTTTTTTTTTTTTCTTGTAGTTGATTTCTAATCTCATAGCATTGTGGTCAGAAAAGATGCTTGATATGATTTCAACTTTCTTAAATTTACTGAGGCTTGCTTTGTAGACAAGCATGTGATCTGTTCTGGAGAATATTCCATGTGCACTTGATAAGAATGTGTATTCTGCTGCTTTAGGATGGAATGTTCTATAAATAGCAATTAAATCCATCTGATCTAATGCATTATATATGGTCTTTATATCCTTATTGATTTTCTGTCTGGATAATCTGTCCATTGATGTAAGTGGGGTGTTAAGGTCCCCTACTATTATTGTGTTATTTTTGATTTCTCCTTTTATGTCTCTTAACAGTTGCCTATATATTGAGGTGTTCCTATGTTGGGTGCATATATATCTACAATTGTTATATCTTTTTCTTGGATTGATCCTTTTAGCATCATGTAGTGTCTTTTGTGTCTTGTAACAGTCGTTATTTTAATGTCTCTTTTGTCTGAAAGAAGTATTGCTACTCCAGCTTTCTTTTGGTTTCCATTTGCATGGAATATCTTTTTATATCCCCTCGCTTTCAGTCTGCTTGTGTCTCTAGCTCTGAAGTGGGTCTCTTGTAGGCAGTGTATATATGGGGTCTTGTTTTTGTATCCATTCAGCCAGTCTATATCTTTTGGTTGGAGCATTTAATCCATTTATATTTAAGGTAATTATGAATATGTATGTTCCTATTACCATTTTGTTAATTGTTTTGGATTTATTTTTGTAGATTTTTTCTCTTCTATTTTGTTCTCTTCTCTTGTTATTGGATGACTATGGAGTTACATTTGGATTCATTTGTCTTTTTTTGTATGTGTATCTATTATGGATTTTTGGTTTGTGGTTACTATGGGGTTTTGGTATAGAAGTCTTTACATATACATGATTGTTTTAAGTTGCTGATCTGTTAATTTCAAATATATTTTAGATATCCTGCATTCATACCCTCCTCCTCTCACGATTACTTTTCTTGTTTCTAGTTGTGGCCTTTTCTTTTCTACCTAGAGAAGTTCTTTAAACATTTGTTGTAAAGCTGGTTTGGTGGTGCTGAATTCTTTTAGCTTTTGTTTATAAGGACACTAGTTATTGGGTATCAGACACACCCTAATCCCATATGACCTTATCTTAACTTGATTACATCCACAAAGACCCTATTTACAAATAAGGTCATAAGTATTAGAAGTTAGGACTGTAACATATCTTTTGGGGAACATACTTGAATCTACTACAATTATTTAAATTTTTAATAAGAAAAATAATACATTTACATAGTTTTTAGAGTTCAGTAGTCTAACTGTTTGTAATAAACCTAGCAATATCTTGTTCCATCTCAATACACTACCAGTTCCAGTTCTGCTGAGGCAAGAATGTTCATTGTTTTTACTTATTCCTTGTAATATTTAGCTCCATATTGTTAACTCACATCTCAATTTTAGATATTATCTATCAATATTCTACTGTGAAAGTTGAAAATTTAGCCTTCTAATACCACCCAAACAAAACAGTTTCATCCACTTCCACCCCCTAAGTATAGTTATAACACAATATTTTTGCTAAATCAGTATTCAGTGCTTATATCATTGTGAATATGTAACTATTATTTATAGAAAATCCATATAATGTATGACATTAATCTATTTTGTTTTACTTTTTTTCTTGGTGTTAGTAACTGAATCTTTTTATTTTCTTAATATTCTATGTAGTGATAATAAATTTATTCCAAAACTCTGCCAGAGCTTTTCTCATTATGTTCAGCTTCTTCAGGTCATCTCTTAGTTTCACTGTCATCTCAGAGCCCCCATATTCCTGCTCCTACATGGCCTGGTTTCTCTCTAGGTCTTCTCTGTGGCTGAGGCCTGAGGTCTATTGTTCTGGAGGCTCCCTTTCCCTCTCTCCTGTGTTGAATCTCCTGTTAGCTGGATCCCAAGATTGCCCTTTGGTTTCCTCCCTTCTTTGCTACAGCACAACCTCTAATGATCACTTCCTTAGAAAAGGTGCAGTGGGAGCTAACTACTTGAGTTCTTCAATGTCTGAAAAATATCTTTATTCTATTCTCACACTAAATTGTTAGTATGGCCAGGTTCACAGATTCCTAGGTAGGAATTAAAATTCCTTCACAATTTTGAAGGCTGTACATCACTGTCTCCTAGCTTCCTATTTGTTGTTGAGATGGACCTTGCCATTCTAATCTATGGTTCTTTGTATGTGACCTGTTTTTATTTCACTCCCAGGAAGGTTTTAAGTTCTTATTTTTGTTACCATTATACTGAAATGTCATAATATACCTTGGTGTAATTCTTTTCTCTAGCCAATATTCTATGCACAAACTTGGCTGTTTCCATCTGGAAATGTATGCTGTTCAGTTCAGCTGAATTTTCTTGAATTATTTCTTCCCTGCAGTTCTCAATTCTTTTTTTTCTGAAATCATTTTTATTTGGATGCTAAACACCCTGGACTGGGACTCCAATTTTAATATCCTTTCTCACATTATCTATGTCTTTAATTTTTCATTTTACTTTTGGGAAGATATCTTCAACTTTAGTTTCTAACACATCCATTCAATATTTAATTATTACTACCAAGTTTTTAATTTTAAAAACTATTCTATTTCTTCTTTCATATCATCCTATTCTTATGGATTATAAATTCTTATCTCTCTAGTGATATTATTGGGTTTTTTGGAGGGGAGAGTCTCTGTATTGTTTCTGTTTCCTCTTGTTTGTTTGTTTATTTTTTCTGTTGTCTGTCATTTTATGGTGTTTATTCAAATTCGGGTAATACTTGTTTGCGCTTTCATATTAAAGAATGAGGTACTGATATGCTGTTTGTAACTTCTTGTACATGGGTAGGACTTCCCTTAGATTTATGTGTGGACCCACTTATTTGGTTGGAGGACTTCAGACTGATAGAACCTGTAAAACTTTTGCTTTTGATAGGTTCACTTTTCTAAAAGAGGAATCTCCCAACCTCTTGCCTCAAGGATATAAACTTGGTTGTCAACAAGTAGACAGATTCTCATTTACCCCACCAATTTCCATAGGGTACTCCTTCCATATGGCACACCACTTTCCACACGGGAACTCAAGTCCAGAGCCTGTTTAGTTCAATCTCTCCAATCTTCTGCTGAAGTGAAAGAGAGCGAGTTACCTGTCTGCACAGGGTTGGGGAGGAGATTTGGGGATCTAACGACTTGTTTTAAAGAACTTCAATTGATCCTTCTCTTTTTCAGCCCACTAACATTCTTGCCTTCCAGAACAGCTGGGGCTTCGAATTTCTGAGATTATTCTGGTTTTTGCAGCAGGACTTGGCCAAATATAGTGCCCCACATTTGTAAGCTTAGGTTTTAACTTTCTGTTCTGCTAAGACATGTACAAGTTGTCTATTCACCTTCAGTATCTAAAAGATGAACTTGTCAGTTTTCATTTCCCCTCCTTTTCTCTTTGTCCGTCTGGGTTTATGCCTTATTTTCTTTTTTCGGTGGCATCTAGTAGGGTTTCGTGAGGAAACATTGATAGATATATGTGTATAATCTGCTGTGATTAGCCAGATGTCCTCTGACTGATTATTCATTGTTGTACCACCAAGGAAGGTGCTTGTCCATTGAGTTACTAAATAGTCTAGACTAGCCAACCCTCAGGTGAAAATTTCCTTCAGTTGCCCTTTATTTCATTAAATATTCATCATTGCATTTTAAACATTTATTTTTACTCATGGTTTATGTTTTTAACAAATAAATTTTTGTTATAAAATATGTTCATCTTAGAAAAATTGGCGGTTGGAATTGATCAAGAAAACATTTTAAAAGAAAAGGAAAAACCATAATCCCACCACTTCTGACATTTGGGGGATGATACGCCTTGAGGACTATTTGGGGGAATCTGTAAGATCTTACTATACAGTAAAAGCTTTATCAAGTAAGGAAATTGAACTAACAGTTTAAAATCTTCCACAAAGAAAAGTCCAGGTCCAGGTAGTTTCGCTGGTGAATCCTATCAAACATTTATGGAAAAAGTAATACCACTTGTATGCAAACTCTTTTAGAAATAGAAGAGTAAGGGTTACTTCCTAACTCATTTTATGAGACCAACATTACCTTAACATCAAAACCAAGGAAAGTTAATAAAAAGAAGGAAAGAAACTATACACCAAAGGGAGCAGAGCAGACCTTATTTTTAACATTTTAACCTGCCTGGGGCTGCCTGAAGGACTGGTCTCAAGTTTATCTAACTTGGATTTCAAGCAGGAAGAAACAGTGGGTGCTGCTCAGGAAAATTAAAGGAAGACTGGCCCACAGATACCTGGGGTAAGAGATTATGGGTAGATGCCCTAAAAAGAGACATTTGGGGATATTAAGACATTTAAAAGCAGCCATGTACACAGGGAAATAAAGAAAAAGTCACACACAGGCCCAGGCAAGATGCATACTCAGGAAGGATCTTAAGATTTCTCCTTGGGCTGATCTCAAAGCTTAGAACCAAGACTTAGGTAATTAGTGAAGAACTTCCCTGGCACAGAGCCAGTCTACAAAGCCTGGGGTAGGTGACTATTTTTGAATATTCAATGATCAACCAAAAAATCGCAAGGCATACAAAGGAGCAGGAAAACATGACCCATTCACAGGAAGAAAATAAAGTGGCAGAAACCAGCCCTGAAGAAACACAGGCATCTTAACTGAGGCCTCAAAACAATTGTCTTTAAATATGTGCAAATTGGTAGGGAACAACACAAAGAACTAAAGGAAATAAGGAAAACAATATGTAAACAAAATGAAAATATCAACAAAGAGGTAGAAATTATAAATTTGAGGTAAATCGAAATTCTGAAACTGAAAAATACAATAGCTGAACTGAAAAAAATCACTAGTAGTTTTCAAGAACAGACTTAAGCAGTCTGCTGACTCTTTTATTCTTAAAAGAGTCAGCAGACTTCAAGATAGGAATCATCAAGACTGAGAAGCAGGGGGGAAAAAAGAATGAAGAAAAGTGAACAGAGTCTAAGGGAATTATAGGAGTCTATCGAGTGGGCCAATAGGTGCAATACAGGAGGCCCTGAAGTAAAAGAGAGAAAGAGGCAAAGAGGTTACTTGAAGAAATAATGGCAGAAAACTTTTCAAGTTTGTGGAAATCACAAGATTTCTGCAAATCCAAGATCAAGGTACTCCAATAGGATAAACCTAAGGAGACCCATACAGAGTTATATTATAGTCAAATTGTTGAAAGACAAAGAAAATTTTGAAAGCAGCAGGAGAGAAGTGATTCCTCACATACAAGAGATCTTCAATAAGATTATCCGTCATTTTCTCAAAAGGAATTTTGAAGTCCAAAAGGCAGTAAGATGGTGCATTTAAGGTGGTGAAAGAAAAAAAAAAAATCTGCCAACCCAAAACTTTATATTTGGAAAAATTGTCCCACAAAAATTAGGGAGGAATTAAAACATTCCCAGACAATGAAAGCTGAGAAAATTCATTTCACTAGTCTTGTCCCACAAGACATGCTAAAAGCAGTTCCTTGATTTGAAATGAAAGAATGCTAGACAATAACTTGAAGTCATATGAAGATATAAAGATCTTAATGGACAAATAAATACATAGGCAAATATAAAAATCAGTGTTACCGTAATTTTGGTTTCTAACTACAGTTTCCATTTTCTACAGGATTAGAGGACCAATACTTAAAAATAAGTATTAACTTATGTTAATGGGTACGCAATTCATAAAGATGTAACTTGAAACATCAGTAATGTAAAGTCAGGGGAAAGCTGTAAAAGAGTAGAGTTTTTATATGTGATTGCAGTTAAGTTGGTATCAATTCAAAATAGATTATTATAATTTTAGGTGATACCTGTAGTCCCCACTATAACCACAAAGACAATATCCAGTGAGAAGGGAACCTGAACATGTCACTGCATAAAAATCAGTTGAACACAAAGGAAGTCAGTAATAGAGGAAATAAGGGACAAAAAAACGTAAGACATATGGAAAACAACAAAATGACAAAGTAAGTTCCTTCCTATCAACAATTTCTGTAAATGTAAATAGATTGAATTTCCCAAACAAAAGGCATAGATTTGCAGGATAGACTTTGAAAAACGTGATCCAACTATATGATATCTACAAGACACTCACTTTAGATCTAAGAGGACTTACAGGTTGGAAATGAAAGGATAGGGGAAGATACCCTAAGGAAATAATAAACAACAGGGAGCTGGGTTTCCTATATTAATATAAGACAAAATAGTCTTTAGGACAAAAACTGTTACAAGAGACAAAGAAGGATATGATATCACTATTATAAAGACAATTCACCGAGAGAATTATATGATCTAGCAATTCCACTTCTGTATCTATTTAAAAATTGAAAGCAGGGACTCACACAGATAGTTATACAATGCGTGGGGTGATTGATCCTGACTAGTAAACAGATTCTGAGTTGTTACACAATGGGAACCATTTTCAGCTGAGATGTGTGCTGACCTCAAAGAAGATATGAGACAGATAATGGGAGAAAGAAAGTAATTATAAATAGTAATTATGATTATGTTGCCAGTTGCAGATACAAGGACTGTGATAGTAATGAGTATTTTTTCCTAATTTTGAAATGAATATATTTGTGTATTTATTAACCAATTATTTTATTTCACTCCTCTCTCATTCCCCTAAGATGTGTTACTAGTAGATAAACTACTATCTTAGTACATAAGTTACAAGATAGCCGAGGGATACTGTGACTCATCAAGAGGAATGAACATCATTAGAAGACTCCATCCTCTTTTGGGAAAGGAGGGAGCTGTTTTGGGTTGTATGAAAGACAGTTGCATCATATGGACAGAGGCATGATTTTGCTATTATCTTCATTGAAAATTAATTACAATTAAGCAGTATGTATAGATGTCAAGTTGACAAGAGATGGACTGGGGTGGTTTTATATTGTCAGCTTAGCTAAGTTGGAACTGTATTTCCCAGAATTCTCTTCCTTTTATGGTTTTGGTTACCGTTGGCCACAGTAGAAATTTGCAAAGAATTAAAAAGTGGAAGTGAAGCACCGGCCATTACCCTTGAAAGGTCCATACAGGTTCCTAGGCACCACTGTGATTTTGCACATGATCTTCTGACTCACCTCATTGGCAGGGGGCAGCAGCAGAATCTGCAGCTCCTCCTGCTTCTTTATGTCCTGGACAAGGCACATGTGCAACACAACCCATATGTATATATATATCTATATATATATCTATATATATATCTATCTAGATATATATATAGATATAGATAGAGAGAGAGAGAGAGATAATTTTAGATGATACCTGTAGTCCCCATTGTAACTACAAAGACAATATCCAGTGAGAAGGGAACCTGAACATGTCACTGCATAAAAATCAATTGAACACAAAGGAAGTCAGTAATCTATCTATCTATCTATCTATCTATCTATCTATCTGCAATTGGTTTTGTTTTTCGAAGAACCCTAGTACATTCCTCAAAACAGTAAAGAACACTGAAAACAGATGAAGTTCTGGTCTTGAGATACCACATGGTGTGGTGGAAACGTATGGCTCTGAAATCATACAGAACAGAGTTTGGTGGCACAAATGATTTATGGTCTTGGAAACTGATTCCCTATTTGTAGAATTGAGATCAAATTTTTACTTATGTGGCTGTTGTGTAGGGTTAATTTAAACATTGTATGTAGAATACCTATCATGGTTCACAGTGAGTGCATAGTAAATGTTAGCTCCCCTCTTTGCAGACGGGAGACACATTAGTGCTCTGAGTCTTATTAAATGATTTAATTGAACTGAGTCTCTTAGATGGTATTAAATATGATATAGTTATCTGACATATACTGTCTGATATTACACCAATTCTGCCTTCTGGGTGTTTAGATGAACACAAAATTCCAATATTATTTGAAGTTAGTTCTGCCATATATATGTGGAAGATCTAAGGCAAGTTGTTGTTACCGAGTCCAGACTCGTTCTGCTCGCCTCAGGATAGGCTAGTAAATTGGGAGACGAGGTGTTGGGGCAAGGAATAACAACTTTATTCGGAAAGGTGGCCCACCAAGAAGATGGCAGACTGATGTCCTGGAGAACCATCTTCCCCCAGTCAGAATTCAGGCTCCTTTTATACTAAAAAGGGGAGGAGGTATGCTTGGGTTTTGCAAACTTCTTGGTGTAGGAATTCTTTATTCTTGGAATCCTTTGTTCTTGCAGCTGTCCACATGGGTTGGATCATGGTGTTCCTGTAAACCTCCAACAAAACAAATGTAATTTTCTATTCTGCAACTTGTTATCTTTATATGAATGAGAAAGTGTTAATATCCTTAAACTTTAGAGCCTTGAAAATAGGCTATCCTATTTCAGGCTATAGGCAACATTGTTTTACAAAAGGTGCAGAACCAGGAAGACTAAGCCTAGGAAACAGAGCACAGGGTTAAAGCCGAAGAACAGATCTAATATGGAGTCAGATTTGTTCTTTTCTATTACATCATGTTTCCCTGACCCTAGTTTCCATTTAGAAACTGTTACCTTAGAAACTGTCAGAGGTAAATAGGAGAAAGTGCTCAGCTTAATCCCAAGCATACAGAGGATGCTTGTTACATCTACTAGATGTTGTGGTAGCAATTAGGGTTTCAGAGATGGGTTGGTTCACTGGCACTAAAGGCGAGCTTACCATCTGGTGAAGACAAAAATCCATGAAATCACAGTGCAAGTTATATTCTTTTAATAGTAGGGAGCAAACAAGTAGAAAAATACCCAGGAGGAGATAGAAAGTTTTAAGTGATATAAAAGAAATAGGTACCGTGGAAAGATGATAAAAGGTCTTGCAGACTTCCGTTGATTTAAGGGATCATGAACACATGATACCTGATCTCATCCGATACTGGCTATGCAGAACACTCCAGGACCTGTCACCTTGCCAGTGGCTGGTCCTAACACATAAGTGGAAGAAGGGTAGGTACCTGGAGACCAGAGCCAGATCAGCAATTTCGCCAGCAGGGGAAAGCTTGTTCAGGCTGAAGTCCCAGAAGCTGGGATGCATTTGAAACAAAGGGTTGCAGCTGAAAAGCTTTTGACAGTTTCAGGAGAAATGTGACAAATGAACCTGCAAATTACATATCCAGTTTACAAACCAGGTCAAGAGTTCTTTACTTTTCCCTGTCTTGTAGAAATGAAAGCCAAGAAAACAAATCATTTTTGGTAAAAGGGCATGCAGTCTCCTTCCCCTCTTTGTCTTCTCATTTTCATCCTTTCTTTCTCATTTTTTCCAGAGCATACTCTCACTTCTTCTTTCTCAGGCTCGGTGTTTTCCCTCCAACCCCTCGCCCCCTCCTCAAGCCCGCATTCTTGGCCCCGCTCTTAGCCCCTCTGCGTGGGACAGCCCCGGGGCCCGCACCTGTCAGGGGAGCGCCGGAGCCCGACCCCGCCAAGGGGCTGGCAGTGACGTAGAGGGAAAGACGGTGCCCGCGCGGCCCGCTGACGTCACTGCCGCAGCGGTTCCGAGCGAAGCCCAAGAATGGGAATTCAAGGAGGGAAACACAGCGGTGACCCCGCGGTCAGGGCTAAGCGCTGCGAGTGGGCCGAGTGCTTCGGGTTTCTGGGGTGGAAAGGCCGGAATCGCGCCTCTCGCGTAGGCTGACCCCACCACCCTCCCTCCGCGCGCCGCAAAGCCAGAGTTTAGCGATAAGGGGAATGTCCCCAAACGGTGGGGCCTCATGCGCACGCGCCTCGGGTCGGGGGCAGAGAGGTGGAGAGCTGGGGGTGCAGCAAGATGAGGATTGGAAGGGAAGGAGGACAGAGTTGGCGGGAGGAGACGGTGACAGAGCTCCAGGGTGCCGCACAGGAGGAGAGCGACTCGACCCCTTGGCCGCTAGCGGGTCTCCCTGGGCGCTGCGGCGGCGCGAGGCGCGGGGCCTGCGGCGCGGCGTCGTGACGTCACGGTGGCGGCGGCCGTGGTTGGCGCAGGGTCCGCGGCTGCAAAGTGTGAATTACGCCGGGCTCGCGCCGGCGGCGGAGTGAAGTCAGGCTCCGGGGGAGGGGAGGGGCAGGACCGCGGCGGCGGCGGCCGGAGCTGGTGGCTGCACCCGAGCTCCGCGTGCTTTGGGTCTCGCCGTGCCTCCAGCGTTTTTTCTTGCACCGCTTTACTCTGTCCTTGTTCCGCTCCTCCCGGATCCTCTCCTCTCGGCCGAAGAGTCTTGGGGCGCCCGACTCCCCCCTCTTACTTTGCCTGTGCTGCCCCCGCTTGCACCCCGAAGCCGGGCGCGCGGTGGTCCTCGTAACTGTCGCGGCGGCCGCCGCAGCGCCTTCCCGCCGGCTGCCCGACCGGAGTGTTGGGGTGGGGGAGGCGTGAGCGCGGCTTCCCGGCCCGGGGTCGCCGCTCGCCCGCCCTGCCCCCGCCTCGGCCTGGCGCCCCCGAGCCGCGGCCCCTTACCAACGCAGGGGCCGGCGGCCGCGGCAGGGCGGGCGCCGCGCGGGGGCAGGGCGGGCTTATTCAATGGAAGTATGTTACCAGCTGCCGGTGCTGCCCCTGGACAGGCCGGTCCCCCAGCACGTCCTCAGCCGCCGAGGAGCCATCAGCTTCAGCTCCAGCTCCGCGCTCTTCGGCTGCCCCAATCCCCGGCAGCTCTCACAGGTAAACGCCGCCTCCGGGGACCCACACTTGGGGGCTTTTCTCTTTTGTTTCCCTCCCGCCGCGCTTCAGCTCCTCGACAACACCCCCCACCCCCGCCTTTCACCCCAGACCCAGCATTGCCCATTGTTTGGCGATTTCTAGGCTGGCCCCTCGGTTTGAGAGCCTTTTCTTTTACCGTTGGGGCGGTACACCTTCAGACCCCCGGCCTCCCCAAGCCCAGACACGGGTGGGTTCTGGGAGTCCTTAAGACTCTCCTCAGGCCCGCCCCTCTCCGTGCTCAGCGGCTTAAGATTCAGGAATGACTTTGTCTTCCTCCGTTTCTCGACGTCTCAGTCTAGAAGTTGGGCCTCTTTTCCTCAGTTGTGGTCCTGGGCACACCTGTCTCCCCCGCCCCCCGCATGCACACACGCACGCACACCTGTGCGGGGTTCGAGCCTCGCCTTCCCCAGCTCCCGCGCGCCCCGTGGTGCTCGGTTGGTCCTGCGGTTCTCCGAACAATAGGCCAATTCTCGGTTGCTCTTGTCCCCGACTCCTTCGATTGTGTGGATGGACCCTGAGTGGTATCAAAGAATCAAGTATCGAGAATGCTTCCTTGAAGCTTCGGTTTCCGTAAAGTTGATAGCCAGGAATCAGTTTTGTTTTTAATTTGATAAACAGATTTTAAGAGAAAAACTACTGATGGAGCACTCACAGGAAGACTTTGTTTTGAATGGTCCAATACCAGTTGCTCCTGAGAATTTCGAGTTTTTTTCTGTGGTGATGCTGTTGGCCCAGCGCCTTAGTTCTGGCTGATGTTGATTGCCAGATTTAAAATAGGCGAAAAGAATTTTGTTTTGTTTGCATTTGAACTGAGTGCCCTCCATTTCTGCTGCCAGAACGTTACATGTTCATGATCCCTTTTAATATCAAATGTATTTATTTTTCCTGTTGATTAATATTAGCATTTTTATGGGAGTATATTTCTTCTCTCCAATAATATTGTAAATATCTTGAGCCCGATCTGTTTGTTTTTTTTTTTAAATGCTGGTGTAGATGGCACCTGGTAGAGATTTTTCTTATAACAGGTGTGTCCAGTAAGTATTTGTCATTTGCTGCTTCGCCTACATTGTAGAGAGAGAGCAAAAGCCTGTATTTGGGTTTCTCTGAGTTGTTTTTATTTAAAATCAGACTTCTTTCACAGGACAAGGTGGTATGCTAATAAGGTCAGAGCCAACTTGTAAACATTATTATAATATTAAGTGGCATTTAAAAATAATACTGCATAGTTATTTTGAAAGTTAGGTCAGTGATCTGTCTTTATAGTACTGCTTAAAGCATTTTCAGGTTCCAGAATTAATGTTGAAGAGATACTAATGCACTGCTGAAAAGGTTTTTAATGGTAGTAACTTTTTTCATTTCTCAATATTATTTTACTTTCTCATATCAGCAGCACATGACTAATACCCATTTCTGGCTCTTTCTCAATATTAAAGGCAATCGCTAGTCATTTGTAAAATTATAAAACATGAATAAGGTTACTTGTGCTCCCCGAGGAGAAAATGAATGAGTTGGGAGATTCCAAGGGAATTAGAACAAGTAAGGCTGATGCCAGGGGTTTTACCTGATGTCTTAATTAATCCACAGAGACCAATTTTAAGCCCCACTCCTTCTTGACTTATTTCCTAGTCTTAAATTTAAATGGGTAATGGAATTTAAAAAATAAGATTGTAGCAGATAAAGCAAATATTGTAGAGTCACACCATAGTTTACTAACTCTTAAAACTTAAAAAAAATTTTTTTGTATCCCAGAGTGAAGTATATAGGAACTTCTGAAAATTTGAGCAGGAATTTTCCTAAATTAACACTTCTTTTCAAATCAGTGATACTCAGCATTAAAATGATGGTAAACTTACCATGATGCTGAATGGGTATATTTATCATTATCAAGA
This sequence comes from Camelus dromedarius, assembly GCF_036321535.1. Lineage (NCBI taxonomy): Eukaryota > Metazoa > Chordata > Mammalia > Artiodactyla > Camelidae > Camelus > Camelus dromedarius. The sequence continues at coordinate 9,106,425 of NC_087465.1, read as the reverse complement.
CTTTGCTTATCATTTAGTACTGACATACATGTTGCTAGTGATTTCTTTAGGGCCAAATGGAAATTTGTAATAGACAAAAAAGAGGTAGAAAATCTTGGAAACTTATTCAGAGCTCTGTAAAATAAATATTTGGTTAAATCAAAAGCTTTCTTTGCCCTTGAATTATCAGTTCCTAAGTCTAAATCTACAGGAATTATAAATAGTTTAGGTGGTCTTCTAGTTTCATTTAAAAGACTTAAAAAAACCTCATTTTTCTTTTTCTTTCTTTTTTTCTTTAAGCACGAAGTAGAACAGTTATTTTTATTAGAGTCTTTCTATTTTAAAGTGTGTTCAAAACTAGCAATCTTTTCAGTTTTTTATTTCATCATAATATTGGAGCCCAGTTCATAGTAGGTACTTAATATGTATTTGTTGAGTGAGTGAATAGGTAATGAAGTCATCTTTGACTGAGCATTGGCTTAAGATAGGAAATAAGGTAAGGACTTTCACTGAGGTTCAGCAGTAACTCATTTCTCCAAAACTTGGTTTGGAATTTGTAACTGCAGACTTTAGCAGATTCAGGAAATAAGCAGAAGACTCTGAGCAACCAAAATAGATTTGGAGATCCTCTCAGAGCCTGTATGTTTTAGGCAAAAGTCTGACAAACTTGTTTTCCAAGTAGCAGTAAATTTGAAGGGGGATGGGAGACTGCTAGAGTCAGGTTCATACTGATAGCAGCAAAACTTGACAGCTGATACACCAAAAGCCTGGGATCAAAAGAAACACTCTTCAAAGCTGGCAGCTTTCAAAAAGACATACAGTTTAGGGGCTTGAGTACAACACAGTAATGTTTTTGACATTAGTCAAAATAATGTTTAATAGAGTCTGTTTTTTAACAGTTAAAAGATTTATACTAAAAAAAAAAAAAGATCTCCACGTCAATTTAAGTGTTGGTGCTTAAATGGACAAGCATCAGTTATCTGGAAAATTCATTTATGTGGAACACCAGCTTTCTCAAGGATGCCAAGTAAATGAGGCATTCATTTTTTTGTTTTAAACCAAGTTATGTACTACTTTCTCAAATGGTTAATATGAATTTTTAAAATTATTTTTAAAATGAGGATAATAAAAGAAGAGTGTTTTTGCCATTTGGGGGTATCTATTGTTGATTACTGAGTTGAAACATTTATCTTGCAGAATACAGTTCTTATTTGGAAGAAAACATTGTGAGAGCAGAACTTATCTTGTTCACACACAGTGCTTTGCATAGATAGGTGCTAATTAAGCGTGGAAGTTGAGTTAGCGTATGGATGGCACAACAAAGTAGTGCACCTGGGATTATTTCAGTCGGATTTCCTCTACACTGGAAACAAATCTTATCTGGGTTAGAAATTTGAGGTTTAATTTTTAAGATTTATCATAAATGTATGATACACATTTTTATTGAACAAATGTTGGAATCTAACATGTAAACATATGCTTTTAATAACGAACTAAATTTGATTTCTAATTTAGCATCTATATATATTTTTTCTAAATAGATTTAATTTTTTTAGAGCAGTTATAGGTTCACAGCACCACTGAGTAGAATGTGCAGAGATTTCCCATATACCCCCTGACCCCGTACATGCGTAACCTTCCCCATCATCAGAATCCCCAACCTGAGCAGTACATTTGTTACAATTGCTGAACCTGTGTTGACACATCATTATCACCCAGAGTCCATAGTTTACATTAGAGTTCATTCTTGGTGTCTTTTTTTTTTTTAATTCAGAAACTATTCCACAAATATTTACTGAACACCTTCTGTGAATGAGGCTCCTTCTATTAGGTTCTGAGAAAATGTAAAAAAAAATCACTTGTGAGCCTGCCAACCTAACCAAGTGTTTCTTTGATGGGTTGCTTTCCTTATACATAAACATTTTTAACTGTGGTTGTAGCGTACATGTCTTTTGTCTTTAGCAGTGTTCTTAGTATGTGACAAACTATTAAGGTCCTGTATGTGCCAGAACAGTTCAAGGCCCCTTGGATACAAGTTGGTTCCCCCTTCAGGAAGCTTACAGGATTGTGGTGGGGGGAATGGTATGATTACATGTGATAATTTTTATTGGAGTTACCAAGGTGTAATGAGACTGCGAGAAGGTGTACCTAAATTTCCTGGGTAAATCAGGGAAAGTCTCACGTAGTAGTTGAACCTTAGGCCAAGGCCTGAGGTTAAATAGATGTTTCTAGGTAAATGGGTGCATGTAGTGGGAGACGGAGAGAGGATGGCGCAGGTAGCCATGTAGATCAACCCTGTCGATAGAACTTTCTGTGATGATGGAAATGTTCTCTGCAGTGTCTGACATAATAGTCACTAGTCCTGTGCAGCTAAGTGAGCACTTGAAATGTGGCTAGTTTTGACTGAGGAATTTTAAATTCAGTTTTATTTGAATAGCTGCATATGGCTGGTGGGTACTGTACTGGCAGAGCAGGTGTATGGTTGTACTTAATGGTCACTAGTAGTGATATCATGTTGACCTGTCAGTAGCACATGCTCCAGGTGCTGAACATTAGAGCTCCTTTCAGATTCTTGCTGTTGTCTGCAAAAACTGTATTGAATACCTTCATGCAAATCTGATGAGGCCTTTAGAGTGGAATCCCTAGATTGGGTCAAGAAGTAACTTTTGACTTTCTAGAATTTTCTGTTCTTTTACAGTACCAAGATGAATGATCGTAACTTTCATCTCCATTCTTACAGTATTAAATCAGAATAAATACTATGTAAATAAAGATTTTATAAATATTTTATAAACATTTATATAAATGTTTTACTACTTTCATAGATGTGCTGTGATACACTGAGTTTGTTTTCACTTGACAGTAAACAAGAGTGATCACTTTCTGAAGTGTTTTTTGTGCGTTTGTGTTTCCTCTTTTGTGACACTTCATTTGCATATCCTGTGCTTGCTTATGAGGGCTCTTTATACCTAACATCAGCGATCTAACATCAGCTTGTAAGTGTGCATTATTCCAAATGTTGTTGCTCTAGTAGTCGCCTCTTCACAAACCTGGGTGCCAAAGCCAGTACAGCGGGTGGTGTGAACAGTTGTGGACCGGAGTGGGCCTGTTCCCGAGACCGTCCTCCCTGCCCACTCCCAAGACTCTTGTTTTCTTGGGACCTTAGTTTCATCTTTTCTGTTTTCAGAAATGCTTCATTCTTTGGTTTAAATGCAGTACTGCCATGTTTCGGTTTTTACCTCTGAACAAGTACGTATTTATACTATACTTCAAATATATGCTCAAACATAATATTAATGTAAATTTATAGCGTATTTGGGCTGTAGTTCTGACTGAGGAGTAGATGTTCAAATTACTGGTTTATAAGCTGTCATCAGGAATGCATTAGCCCGTGGCATGTGATCTGAGAAGTTTTAGACCTATGCCCAGATTTTGCTGCTTTGTTACTGTGCCTAGAATTCCGTCAGTTGTACATACTGTCTACTCAAAAATTCTTTTTTAAACACAAAGGTCCTCCAAGAGGTAAAATATTAAGCTCTTTACAGGAGTTAGGAAGATTAGGGAGCTCACTTTGGTTGGAAAGAGGGAGAGGTTGGTACCATCCATTCTCTCTAAGGCGATTTCATGAGACTTCTGCTAATACTAACAGTGTGAATTTCAGTTCTTCGTTTCCCTTTCCCTCCCTCACTCCCTCCATTCCCTTTTTCCTTTCTTTTCAAAAGGATCCAAGCAGTTTTAGAGAATTGTCTTTTTTACTGGGGATGGTACAGAGACAAGTTTGGGAAGAGGAGAGCTGAAGAAAGGGAAGTGGACAAAGCTTAGTTTAACTCAAAGTTTTTGTCTGGGATCATTAATAGTCATAAAGACACCTAGGAAATTCAGATGATAAAGATCCCTTATTGCATGCAGATCCTCTTAAGAAATTTAATTTTTATTTTTCTGTACTAAAGACTGTGTGTGTGTATCACATTTATTTGTGTTTATGTAAAATTTCTATAATTTTGTTAGAAGTCTCGACTAAAGATCTTTTCAGACCTGGACATTCTTATATTCCCTCTGGCCACTCCAGAAAACTTCAACAATTAACTTTTAATCTTCTAACTTAAGAACAGATCAGAACTTTTTTATTCTGGTTACAGAATGCTCATGTTTTATGATTAATTTGAATTGAGAGAAAATTGAGTGTTTATTCTCTTTCACATTTAAGTGGCCTGTTCTTGCCTGGAAGTAGCATAGACTTTGTTAAGTTTGTACACAGTTGCCAAATGTGCCTTTCAGCAGTTTATTCACAAATAAATGATACTTTTGCATGGTTGCATTCAGGTGTAAGTGCTCATGTGATCAGTGTCTGAGGAAAGGAACAGAAATTGCATTTGGAGGTGAGCCTTCTCAGTTTGCGGGTTGGGCTTCATTTTGCCTGCTGGCGGGAAACCTTCTGAAGGGATCTTGTGGTTGACAGAAGGGTATCTCCTGCTAATAATTAAAAACAATTTTTTCATTGAAGTGTGATTGATTTACAGTGTTAGTTTCAGGTGTACAGCAGAGTGATTCAGTTCTACATACATACGTATTTTCTCTTCAGATTCTTTTCCATTACATGTTACTATAAGAAATTGAATATTCCCTGTGATATACGGTACAATTTTGAGCAGGAATTTTGGACTACTGCTCCATGCCTCCACCTGCTGGTAGAGATGGCTCTTCATTTTCTGAAGATGATGGCTAGAAGGAGAAGGAGAGGACAAAGGCAGGGCATAATTTGGGAAAGAAAATAAATTGTTAGTTGAATAATTAAATTTCTGTAAAGCCTACTCTGTTTCTTGGAGTTTTGAGTAGACCAGCTCTAGTTCAGGACCGTGTAAAGTACTTGGCAAACAGTGCTGAATAAAGATCAGTAGTTTTGCTTCAGTATTAATTATAATTGTTTCCACTTTTGAGTACCTCCTACCTGCCAGATACTGTAGTTGATGTTTTTAACCTTTACTTTATGAGATAATTGATAGTGCTCCCATTTTTACCAGAGAGTAAGTCAACTGAGCTTAGAGACATTAAATCGCTTGCCTGAGGCATCGGGCAAGATCTTGAAGAGCCTGTCACATTCCACACCCTTACTTTCAGACTGGCCTGCCTCACTGGAGAAGGTGAGTGGAATATAGTTAGGCTTTTAGGTTTATGGATTATAGATTTTGTTGGCTCATGGATCTAGATAAAGAAAACAAATTTGATGATTTGAGGTGATTAGTTGAGGTGATAGCCTTCACTCTGGTCTTTTCAAATCCTATCTGGAGTATTTTGTTCTAGATGCCACATTCTAGGAGGACATGATTAAGCTAAATTGTACCCTAAAGACAGTGACCAGGGTGGTGAGGTAATTTGAAACCATATTGTTTGATCTGTGACTGAAGACATTGGAGACATTCAGTTTGGAGAATAAAAGATTCACGATTTGGGCCAGGAGGTGTGAAGAATGGAGGGTAGGGGGAGTGTTGGGGAAAGATGATAGAGCATTGCTTTGAATATTTGAAGGATTGCCATGAGAAGGAGAGGAAGGGGAAGAGGGTTAATTTAGGTTTTGTTTGGCTGTATGTTCTCAGTTGCTATACCCTGTTCCTGCTGTGGGGTCAGTCGCTAATATACGGGAGAAGATGCAAATTTAAAGTTGTTACTTGCCCGAGGTAACCCAAGTAGGGAGTGGAGTAACTCTGGGTCATTCTGACCCTAAAGCCGGTGTGTTCTCTTCCTCTCACTGCATGGGAGAAGGATGTTACCTCGGGGTAGATAAGGACCACTAGGTAAAAACAATAGAAATAGAAAGGGAGATCTTGTGTTTAACCAGTCTAGTAATAAAAGAAGTGCATGTTAAAAAGAATGATACTGATTTTTGCTCTCAGATAAATTTTTAACAAGTAAGGTTACAGAAGTGCCTGAAGAGCATACTTACGCACTGCTAGTAGGGTCTAAATTGTTGTAAGTTTTCTGAAAAGTAATTTGGCAATTGAATAAAAAAATTAATACTTAGGAAACGAATACTTTTGCCTGATAATTTACTTTTGGGGCTCTATGCTGAGCAAATAACTGGAAATGTAGATAAAGATTAATCTTAAGGATATTCAACATGTATTTATCACTGAAAAATTTAAGATAAATAATTTACAGATGGTTAAACATATTATAGTATTTCTTATTTTGAATATATAGTATTTAGTTTTATAATGTGTGGCCACTAAAATGCTTTGAAGAATTTAAAGTATACCTAATATAAATGGTTTACAAACGGCTAAAGAAATTTTAGTATTTCTTAATGTTTCTGTATTATGTACCCACTAAAATACTTTGAAGAATTTGAAGAATATTTAATTGCATGAAGAATTCCTTAAACAACATTGAGTAAAAGAACAAACCAAAAAACCTCTGGATATCTACTGATTTTTATCTCAATTTTGTTTAAAAGTAAATCACAGAATATATACATATCCACACACCATACATGCTTGCAGAAGGAAAAAGAAGCCAGATGTATCCCAAAATGCTAACTGAAGCTAATTCTGGGTGGTGAAAGTATAAGTAATTTTTAACTTTTTGTTTAGAATTTTGTGTAATTTTACCAGTGTTCTTTTAACGTGGATCTTCTTTTTAACTGCAGTAATCCTAGAAAAAGTCAAACAAGCTGTATTTTGGCCCAGATCTCTGACAGAGATGTCCAGAGAGGAAGTAGGCTGCCTCATGAGATTGTAAATTCACAAAAGATACTTGGATAAGGATATTGTCAAGGATTTTGACTCTTCTAGTTCCTTCCAGCTTCATGATTCTCTAATTATTTGGGTAACTCAGTCATATGCATGACAGGTATTTTTGTATAGCTCTGATAATTATGAAGCAGTTTCCTTGGGAGATGTTGGAAAGTAAATTTAAGTATAGTTTCTGTTTTAAAGACGACAGCCCTTTAAGAGATCTTAAACAATGGCAGTGGTGGAAGGAACAGAGACAGAAAAGTCAGGAGTTGGGTCCAAGTTCCTGATTTGATTTGAGAGGTTAAAACAAAACAAAAACAAAAATACCCCCCACCCCAATTTCCACCTTCTTAATTTGGGAAACCAGGTAAATCGTGAAGCTAGTAACAAAAAATACAAAAGGAAGAGGAGGCAGGTTTTGTTTTTCTTTCCTGCATGTGTGTGGAGGGTTGGGGAAGGGTGGTGATATATTCTGACTTCAACTACAAGGGTTTTCAGACTTTTTTTTTCATACATCCCTTCAAAAAACTTGGGGAAAAAACTATATATACCTTCTTACACATCTAGAATTTTTCGTCTTAAGTTTCAGTATTTGTAAATGATGTAAATTTTGGTATATTACTTAAATCACAGATTTAAATATATCCAGGGGAATTTTAACACTTTGATATCCCCCATCATCCATTATAATAAAATGTGAACAAGCTCAGTCAGAATTTTAACATTCCTTATTTGTCTTTTTGAACCCATTTCTGTTTAACTGTCTCTACATGTTCTTATCCTAATGTATTCTTTAATACTTGAAAGTATTTTATCAGTCTATCATATTTACCTATAACAAAAGTAAATTCACTCACAAATTTAGTAGATGGGAATATAAAGTGCTTTATTTTAGCAGTGTCACCCAATTCTTCATAGTTCTATGCAAAAACCATTATAACTTAAAACATTTAAAATTTCCTGTGATGTAAGGCTATGTCACGTTTATTTCGGATTGAGTTATCAATACGATAGCCAGTATGCAATTAAAACAGCACATATGAGTTATAAAATTTAGTAAATATTAAATAGTAAAATTCTATTGGAAATGCATTTTATTTACTTTAAATTATAAATATTTATATTTTGTCCATTTATAAATAGTATTAGAAGATGGGGTTCTACATTCTCTTCTAGTTTTACTTTAATAGTGAAAGAATTGAGAAGTCTCATTCACAAGTGTAGTAGATGGTAATAAAAAGTGCCATTTATTTTAACATTATCACTCATTCTTTTGAGCTGACAGCAAAGTAATCCATAATCAAAAATATTTTTAATGCTTTCTTATGTAGCAGCTGAATTTGATTCTCCTTACGTTTTCACGAAAGTAAGAATTAGTGACCTCTTGACTTGAAAAAAAGATTTTTTTTCCCTCCAGATACCCAGTCTGGAGAGCAGTTAATTTTCTCAGCATGAATATTTTAAACTCTTTTTTTGGCTCTTCAGCTGTCGTTAGACCCCAGCTCCACAGTAAGTTTCAGGAAGTGTTGAGAGTTATCTACAGCAGACGGGGAGAGGAGGTAGATGAAAACTGACGTGTGTCAGCAGAATGGTTCTAGAAAATTGTACATATGAAAATTGAGAACCTAGAAATCAGTTCCTCTGAAACTCTCCAGGCCTGTGTGCTCCCCAGGGTATGTATTCATGACCCTGCTTGTAGACCACTGTTTATTGTATTCTACCTTATTATTACCTTATTGCTGTATTTTACTGTTTTTCCAAGGTATGCAGAAATAGTACCTTATATATCAGTTTTTATCAGGTTTTTGATTGCTCCTAATCCCTGGTCTCCATACTTAATTACTCTAGATCTTCTTTGAGAATGGAATCAGAGTATTAATGCTTGAAAGGGACCCTATCAGTAATTTAATTCATCTTCAACATTTTAAAGATTTGATAGTTAAGACTCAGAAAGATCGAGTGTTTTCTCCGAGATTACACAGAAAGTGGAGAAGTTAGAGATTTAAACTTGGTTCTTCCAACTTTTAATCTGTTGCTTTTCTCACTATACTCTGACTTTCTTACAAAAGGATTGATCTTTAGGATTTCCTTAAGTTGCAGTCTTTCTTGACTGAACATTATTCCTTTGAGCAGGATTCTTCTACACCAGTGATTATTTGGATAAGTTAGAGAAAAAACACTCAATTTTTAAAATGTCTAAATTACTTCTATTTAAAATATGGTCAGAGATAAAGCAAAACTATTACTGAAAGTGTATTGGGCCTGTTGGACCATTTAATTTGTTAAAATGTGATTAATGTGCAGCTTAGCAGGAAAAACCTTTCATAAAGAAACATATTTTACCTATATTTTAAAATTTAGGAATAAACCTTTTTCTTCCACTTCAGTGAATAAAAGAATTTTAGTGACTAAAAGAATATGCTTGATTTACAAAGAGCTCTCACTCTAGTCATTTATGTATGGAAGGGTGGATGGTGGAATTTTTGTTTTTAGTTCATTTTACTTTTTGCTTGAATTCTTAATAGTGAACCTATTTTTTAAAGAAAAACAATGACGTTATTCTAGAAAGCAAATTTTTAAAAAAGACTTTGTTTTTTAAGAGCAATTTTATGTTCACAGTAAAATTAAGAGGAATGTACAGAGATTTCTCCTGTATCTCCTGTCCCCACACATAACATAGCCTCCCCCATTGTCAACATCCCCCCACCAAAGTGGTACATTTGTTACAATTGATGAACCTACATTAGTATATCATAATCATGCAAATTCCAAACTATACATTAGGGGTCACTCTTGGTATTGTACAGTCCGTGAGCTTGGACAAATGTATAATGACATGTATCCATTATTATACTATCATACAGGGAACTTGTACTGCCCTAAAAATCCTCTGTGCTCCACATAATTATCTTTATCTCCCCAGTCCCCAACAACCACTGATCTTTATACTGTCCATAGTTTTGCCTTCTCTAGAATGTCCTATAATTGGATTCATATCATCGTTAGCCTTTTCACATTGGCTTCTTTCACTGTGTAATATGCATTTAAAATTCCTCCATGTTTTTTCCATGATTTGGTAACTCATTTCTTTTTAGCACTGAATACTGTTCCATTATCTGGTTGTATTACAGTGTATCCATTCACCTACTGAAGGACGTCTGTTAGCTGTTTCCAAGTTTGGGTGTCATGAGTAAAGCTGCTGCAAACATCTGCAGTTTTTTGTGTAGACATGTTTTCAGTTCCTTTGGGTAAATGTCTAAGGAGTGTGTTTGCAGGATCATATTAATAAAAGTATGTTTAGTTTTGTAAGAAACCACAAAACTATATACCAAAGTGACTGTACCATTTTATATTCCCATCAGCAATGAAGCAATGAATGAGAATTCCTGTTGCTCCATACTATCAACCAACATTTGATGTTGTCAGTGTTCTGGATTTTAGCCATTCTAATAGGTCTGTAGTGGTATTTCATTGTTGTTTTAATTTACATTTTCCTGATGACATCTTTTCATATGCTTTTTGCTGTCTGTATACCTTCTGTGGTGAAGTGTCTGTTAAGATCTTAGGCTCAATTTTTAATTGAGTTTTTTGTTTCCTTATTGTTGACTCTTAAGAGTTCTTTATATATTTTGGATAATAGGCCTTTATAAGATGTCTCTTTTGCATATATTTTCTCCCAGTTCATGGCTGTCTTCTCATTCTCATGACATTGTGTTTTGTAGAGCAGACGTTTTTAAATTTAATGAAGTCCAGCTTATTTTTTTCCCATGGATTTTGCCTTTTGCGTTGTATCTAAAAAGTCATCACCATACCCAAGGTCACCTACATTTTTTCCTATATTTTCTTCTAGGAGTTTTATAGTTTTGTCTTTTATGTTTTGGTCTGTAATCGTTTTGAGTTAATTTTTGTGAAGGATGTAAAGTCTTTGTCTAGATTCATTTTTGCATGAAGATGTTCAGTTGTTCCAACACTATTTGTTGAAGAGACTATCTTTGCTCCAGAATATCTTTGCTCTGTTGTCAAAGAGCAGATAACTATATTTCTGTGGCTCTATTTCTGGGCTCTCCATTCTGTTCCATTGATCTGTTTGTCTATTCTTTTCATCAGTATCATACTGTCTAAATTACTATAACTTCATAGTAAGTCTAGAAGTTGGGTAGTGTCAGTCCTCTGACTTTGACCTTCTCCCTCAATATCGAGTTGGCTATTCTAGGCCTTTTGCCTCTCCATATAAACTTTAGAATCAGTTTGTCAGTATCCCCAAGATAACTTGCTAGGATTTTGTTTGGGATTCCATTGAATTTATAGATGAATTTCTGAAGAATTGACATTTTGACAATATTGAATTGTCCATGAACATGGAATATTTCTCTGTTTACTTAGTTGTTTTATTTGGTTCATCCAGGTTTTGTAATTTTCCACCTACAGATCTTGTACGTATTTATGCCTCAGTTTTTCATTTTGGGGAGTACTAATGTAAATGGAATTGTGTTTTTAATTTTAAATTCTTCTTGTTCATTGAATGCACATAGGAAAGCAATTGACTTTGTATATTAACCTTGCTGTAATCACTTATTGTTCCAGAATGGTTTTTGTCTTTTTTTTTTTTCAGATTTTCTGCATAAATGATCATGTCATATGTGAACAAAGACAGTTTTTTGTTTTTCTTTCTAATCTGTATACCTTTTGTTTCCTTTTTTGTCTGATTGCATTAGCTAGGAGTTCCAGTATGATGTTGAAAAGGAGTGGTGGGTGGTCTTAGTCCTTGAAGGATTCTTTAGTTTTAACAGTACACTGTAAGTAAGATACATAGGAAAAAAATTAAGAGTACTCAGTAGAAAGTTAGCAGAAGACTCACTCAGTTCCCAAAAGAAATACAAATGTAGAAAAACAGATTCAGCTTTGCTAGTAATAAAGAAAATGCAAAAAAACAAAAACCAAAAAAAACAAAACTTGGGAGGAGGAACATTTTCCTATTGGCAAAGACTGACAAAACCCGATGTTCACAGGGTGTGAGAAAATAATTCTTCTTGTAAATGGAGCTGGGAACATCATTTGATTCAATGCATTGAGAGGACAGTAGGTCTTTATTATACTAATCAAAATTTTAAATGTGAGTACTACCCCTTCTGCAGTCCTGGCAAAAGTGCAGTTGCAAAACTTTGCTAAGCTATATGTGCGTAGATTTTTTTGGTAACAATTTGCAGCACTGATAATGATGGATAATTAGATTATTTCAGTGCTCATCAGTGGCGCATTGGTTAAAATATGGTGTTTTAGTTCAGCACAAAACTCTACAGTCAGTAAAATAGTGCAGTGGATCCATATTTGTCTTTGAGAGGTATACATAACCATTTGAATGGGGAAAATACTAGCTGCAAAGTGGCATGTGTTTTAGCCTATTAATGTAACTTTCTACGTAACACCTGTGTTTGTGAATAAAAACACGGAGGATATTGTATACACCAGTTTATGAATACATACAAGTCTGGAAGATTGCTCAGCAAAATGTTAACAGTGGCTGTCTTTGGGTAGTGGAATTTATGGTAATTTTTACTATCTTTGTACTTTTGTGGATTTTAAGAAAAGTAATACAAGTATGTCATTTTTGTAATCAGAAGAATCTTTTAAACTTGGCTATAGGGAGAATTGATAATTCTAAATGTCATTTAAGTAGAAATAAAATTATGAAGAAACTGAAGTCTAGTTGCCTGATAATTTAATAAGCGTAAATAGGTGGGTCAGAAGTGGGTTATTCACTGGCACATAGTAGGTATTTAAAGTGGTTTATTAAAATGGAAGTATAGCGGTTTGATGTATGGAGGAATGCACTATATTGTTAATGGAAAAATGAAGTGAGTTTGGTGACAGTTTATAAAAAATATTTTGCCTATTGCAGAGCTAAGAAGGCAAGCTTTCTGTTATAATTAAATTACATGTAACTTAATATAGAGGGTGTCTATATTATTATAACATATTTACAGAACATAAAACGTCTTCAAGAATATTTATGACCTGGAATCATAGAACATCAGTGTTAGGAGAGACTATAGAAATCAGCTCCATCAACATCCAGATGAGTAAACTGAAACCAAAGAGATTAAAGGACACATAGAGCAATCTGCAAATCTCTTCTGTTGAACAGGCTGATTTTGGCTACTCAGTTTTTGCTTGAACATATTTGGAATAAGAAAGTTACCACTTTATAAGGCAATGCATTCTGGTGTTAAAAGGTGTAATGGGTTGAATAGTGTCTACCAAAAATTCACGTCTACTTGGAACCATAGAATGTGACCCTATTTGGAACAAGGATCTCTGCAGATATAATTAAGATGAGGTCATATGGGATTAGGACAGGCCCCAAGGGAAGTCTTTACAAGAAGAGGGGAGAATATGCAGAGACTCTGACACAGACAAGGAAAAAGACCAGGTGAAGATGGAGCAGAGATTGGAGTGATGTAGTTACAAGCCAGGAACCCCAAGGATGCTGGGGTACACCAGAAACTACTAAGAGGCAGGAAAGGATTCTTCCCTAAAGCCTTCAGGGGGAGCACAGCCCTGTGGACACCTTGATTTTGGACTTCTAGCCTCCAGAACTGGAGAGAGAATAAATCTCTGTTGTTTTAAGCCACCCAGTTTGTGGTACTTTGTTAGGGCAGCCATAGGAAACTCATACAAATGGCTTTGATTGTTTGAAATGTATTAGTTCATTCTTTCGGTCTTCAGATGTTTATAGAGCACTTTTTATGTGCCAGGCACTCTGCCAGTTATATTGAAGATAAATAAGACATGTTTCTCGCCTTCATTCTTGGGGCTCAGTCCATCAGGAAAGACAGCTATGTAAATACATAATTGCCATACACCTGATACGTGGTCCATTAGGATGGTGTAGGAAGTTCATAGGGTGTATGTGATACCGCAGAAGCGGGAGAACCAGGGAAGGTTTTACAAGAGACCTTTTGCTTGGTGTGAAAGAGAGAGCTGAAATCAGCCTCTGTGGGAGTTCCGCTTGATTCTGCCACCGCCCGTGCTGTCACTCCTACCTGGTGGAAGGTACGCTTGGTTGCTGCAGTAGCATCCTGTTCCTAGAATTCTCTCTCCACAGGTCGGTTGAAGTAGTTTTTAAAATGCAACCAGATCATGCTTCTGTGTGAACATCAGTGGGTTCTTATCACAGTGAAATTAAAATCCAAACTCCTTTTCATGGTATGGCCCCATGAAATCCGATCCTTGCTGACTTCTGTTTCGTCTCCTTTTACAGTGGTTGTCTTGCTGTCTTAACATTGTCAGGCTTGTTCCCATCTTTGACTTTGTGTTCGGTCTGCCTTCTGATCCACGATCTTCCCATGGCTCCTGTCCTTCAAGTCTCAGCCCACCCTTTACAGGGGAGTCTTCCCTGACTACCTATTTAAAAAGCACCTGTCGCCCAGCTGTCCTGTTACCTTGTTTGATTTGTGGCACACACCACTAATTGGATTTGTGTGTCTCTGCTTGCCTTCTGCCCCCACCTCACTTTCCACACCAGCCTCCATAGAATGTGTGGTCAGGAAGCAGCGATCTTGTTTACCTACTCAATTCTGTGTTCTTAGTGTACAACACACGGAAGTGTTTAGCACAGAAGAATGAAAAACTTAACTCTCTTAGTCTCATGCTTATCATGTCAGATCACATGTCACCATAACTCTCATTGGGAGGAATGCCAAGTTGTATTCTCATCATTTCTTTTTATAGTCCCAGCCTGTTCCTTCCCTGCAAAATTCTACCTCCATGTTTATACCCTTTCTGAGCTGCCCTCTGTGGTATTGGAGCTATCTTAATCCCTAAAATTATGTAATCTTATTTAAGACATACATCAAGATTTAGAAAATTTGCAGAAAGTAACAGCTGTAAATGTGTTTCTAGGGTTTGAATTTAGATCTCTCTGACTAGAATGCCTTTCTGCTGTGCTTCTGTGGGAGAATGATGTTTTTGGTGAGTGGGAAGTAAAAATCCGAAATTAGAATAGGAGCCCTGTCCATTTGGAATAGAAATAGAAAATACTTATTATTTGTCTCTATAAAAAGAATTGGGTGATATTTGTTAAAAGTAATTCTAAAAAGTAACTTGAATTCTTTTTTAACTAAAGTTAATACATGCTTGTTATAAAGAAGAAAGTAAACAGCACCCATAGTCTCCCACCCAGAGATAACTGCCGTTAACATTTTAGAACATTTTTATCCAGTGTTTTTCTGCACAGAAATAAAATATTGTGATGTAATTTTCCTATACGAATCTTTCTCTAAATTTTGAAATTACTTCTTAATTACTGGATGAAAACATATTGCCAAATCTCTTTCCAGAGAAAGATAATCCCAATTTACATTTCCATGAGCAGCATGTGAGTACCTTTTCATACCTTGCCAATATTTTTAGTTTGGATTTTTCTTGGTATTAAACTTGAAATGTGTTTATTAATTACCTACTGTCTATCTTCTATATCCATTATCTATTTTTCTATTGGCAACTTAGTATATTTTAAACTTTTGAATTGGTTTATATTGATAATGAACATTTTTGTCATATGTGTGGCAAACTTCCCTTTTTGGCCTTTTTTTTTTTAATAAAATGATGTTCTATATATACTGCTAAGCCTTTATCTGGTAAGCCTTATCTCTTTCACAATGTAATCATGGGAGTAAATTTTTGTTAAAGAAGTATTAAGTATTTTAAATTCTTTCACACATAAACTTTTTGTTTTCAACATACTAATTGGATAAAGATCTTTTTTATTTTTTAAATAAGTTTTGTGAGCTAATTATCAATAACATTATTGTTGATTATCTCTTTGTAGTTTAAATACATGGTAAAAGGAGGGTGACATGATACGTATTTTTCAAGAACTGAGAATGTGGAATTGGAGGAAAAATTTTATGCTGGGAAAGTGTATTGAAAATGACTTGAGAACTTCTGAATGCACTTTCTCAGCACACTCACTATTAAAGCATTTGGCACACAGTTTAACTCGCTCTCTCAAATAGTTTTAATTTTGTGATAATACCTCAACTTTTATAGTAAGAAAAATGAAAAATAGAACTCATTTTAGATAGCATTTCTAAAAATCTCTACAATTTTGAAGAGAATTTATATCTTATAAATATTTAAAGGGATTTTTTTAGTGGCTTATAATATTATCATAAAAGATGACAATTTGAAGATAAAAGTAAACCCGTAGATTACTTGAAAGGTATAGAACCAACATTTTCATTTTCTCTTTGTTTCACAGTGAAAATGCTCCAAATTTGTATTCAGAGAAAAACTTCCCAGAAGTGACTCCAAGGATTTTTGTGATTGTCTTTGGCTCATTTCCATTTGAAGTGTAGTTTTAATAACTTTTTCAAGGCTTTCCACTTTTATTTCCCCAACATTGGTACTTTTCAATTTCTCTCTCTCTCTTTTTTTTTTGGTTAGGATACTTTAGAGCAGGATTCAAGTGGGCTATACAAGAAAGGCCATTGAAGATATAAAAATAAAATTTAGAACGTTTATTTAGGTTTACTTTTAAATTTATTATTTTAGATCATGATTTTATTTATGTCACAGGGAGGTAGACACAGAGACACAAAAGTCATGGCAAAATCTATGTAACGTTTCAAAGGGTTCTTGGAGTTCATCCATTGTACGTGTGGAATACCTGTGTTCCCATTTAACCATAACCTTCCTTGCCTCCTGAGTGCACTGAGCTTCAGCTCTTTGTCTACTGATTTATTTGATTTTATTAGCCAACTCTGATTTCTATCCTTAAGGTTCTAGCTCAGGGTTAACTCTTGGAACAGCTGACCTTTGAATACCTATCTGTCCTGATTTCAGTTTGATTAAACTATGAACTCCTTAAGAGTGGTCAGTATTTACTTAGCTCTGTTCAGCCCAGTGTTTCACACAGAGAAGGTACTCAGCAAATGTAAAAAGTGCATTGAACCTTTATGAAGTCCTGTCAGTGACCCAGTCCTATAGAGTCCAGCTTCCTGCTCTACCCACACTCCTTCCTTGTCCCCCTTCTCACAGTGCTGTCCCGAACCCTGCCATGGCAACAATTACTTCTGTCTTAAAGGACCTTATACCATCTCAAGGTGGCCACTGTTAATTCTTTGATGAGTAAAGGATTTCTGGTAGGCCTCTTGAAGTGGTGGTAATATTCAGATCCCTTCGTATAAAGCTGGTAAATGGCATGGTCAGAATCAGGGGTAGGTTTTCAACTGTTTAGGACTTTAAAAAATGTCTCGATTTCTCCTGGGGCATCGGTTGTCATAGTAGATCATACACCACTGTTGTTGAGTAACCAAGTGATGACTCTAGGCAGTTTTTTCTTCAGTACACCATGGGCATAACCCTAGGTCAACACACCCTCTTTATCTTTTAGCACAGAAGTATAGAACTAGATAGAGAATACTAAACTGAAAGAAAATGCCTGTAGAATTTTTCTTGTTAGAAACTGGACCAGTTGGTTCACATACAACACCAGTGATACCCAGTAGAAGTACAGTGTGAGCCACATATGTGAACTTTAAAATCTTCCTGTAGCCACATTTAAAACAGTAAAATGAAACAGGTGAAATTAGTTTTAGTATATGTTATCTAAGCAACTCTATCCAAAATATTAATTTAACATATAATGTTAAAAAGATATTAGTGATAAATTTTATGTATTTTTGGAGAGCACATCTCGGTTCTAACCAGCACCATTTCAAGCACTCTCTAGCCTCAGTGGCTGCTAATTCTCATTGGACAACATGGCTCTAGAAATAATGATGTTTTATAGTACATTTTATTAGAGAGAGTCAGGGCCACCTCTTTTTTCTATAATTAGACACACTTGTAGTTATATTTTATGGGGTTCTATATATTTCCTCTGTTCAAACCTTAAGTTTAATTATTAGGCTTGGAATTATCAAGATACTGTGCAAGTTAGCTGCATATTTAGAGAGATTATATACAGTAGTTCCCCCATATCCACGGGGGATATGTTCCAAGACCCCTACTAGACACCTGAAACCACAGATAGTACCAAACCCTACATATACTGTTTTTTCCTATACAGACATACCTATGGTAAAGTTTAAAAATTAGGCACAGTAAGATATTAACAACAGTAACTAATAAAGTAGAACAATTATACTGTAGAAAAAGTTATGTGGATGTGGTCTCTCTCAAAATCTTGGTATACAGATTTAGTGCCTTTTCTATCTTAACTAAGCACTTAAAATGCACTCTGGCTGTAAGTTTTGCAGTTTGAGATGTGACAGCAAAACTAACACAAATTTCATTTTCCTTCGTTCTTACCGTAGATCTTAGCAACCTCAGCCTGTGGGGGTTTTTTCTTATTAAGTCAGGAGCTTTTACCTTTTCACTTAAAGGAAGCACTTTATGGCTTCTCTTTGGCATATCTGAATCGCCGGCATCACTACTGTTGTGCTGCGGGGCTGTTGTTAAGTGAATAATTGTTAAGTAAAATAAGGCTTTCTTGAACACAAGTGCTGAGATGCCATGTTGTTCTGATAACTGAGGCGGTGCCGATGCTCAGTGACTAGCAGGCGGGACACACTGGACAAAGGGATAATTCACGTCCCAAGTGGGACGGTGTGAGGTTTCATTCCACTGCGCAAGAGTGATGCGCTTTTTAAAACTTGTGAATTGTTTATTTCTGGAGTTTTCCATTTAATATTTTCGAACTGCGGTTGACCGTGGGTAATTGAAACTGTGGAGAGGGGAACCGCAGATAAGGGTTGACTACTGTAGTTTGAAAAATAAGAAGACAACAAAGTTTTGAGCAGCTCTGTTTTGTTTTCTTTGGGCTTGGCTGTTTTAGTTTCTTGGTTTTGAGGGTCGGGAACTTCAGCCTTAAAAGCTATGCTTTTCATAGAGGGGCCATCTCTCCTCCAGAAAGAATTTTAGGTTGAGGGAAGCTGTTGGGAGAGAAAAGGCATAAAGCTTCTTACTGGGTCAGATTCCAGTATACCCCTTGCATGGAGACTTTGTTTCCTCTAAGAAATACAAATATAAGAGATGAAGCAAAAGGCTTTTTTTAAAAAGTAGAAAAAGTTTATTTCGTTACGTGGAGCCAGTCTTATTTGAATAAGGCTGGTATGCTAGTGCCGTTGAGGAACGTGAGTAGATAATTTATTCTTCATTATTAAAGAACACAATGGCTGGATTGCAGACCAGGCCCCTTGAATGTAAACATCGGCCGGAGGAGTCATGCTTTATCCCAGCGTGAAAGTGGATAGGGTAAAAATCCCTTAGATCTGCTTTGAAACCATTTTTAAAGACTATATATACATATTTTTTTTAAGTGAAAGCAAGTTTATTTAGAGAGATACACACTCCACAGATAGGGTGGGGTCTGTCTCACTCAGAAGGGAAAACGGCTTAGGAGACACACACTCTAGGCAGAATGTGGGCCATCTCAGACAGGTGAGAGGAATAGAAGCCGAGAGGTGTGGGGTGTTTAAAGTAAAAGCCAGATACACACTCCATAGACAGAATGCGGGCTGTCTCAGAAGGTCAGAGCGACAGAGCCACAGAGCGAGAGCGGCCTAAGACAATCTTAAAACAGAGAGAAAAACTGTTTCAAAACAGATTTAATTCAACAATTTCAGCTTTTTAAATTATCAAACTAACTTAGTATTACTGAAAGTTTGAAAGGAATAATTATCCATAATTGCACCATTATATAGCATTTTTTTTATATTGCCATATTTATGTACATATTTTAAGATAGTTGTGATGAATGGGTACATTTAATTTTGTAGCTTTTTGGAACACACTACTTTTTAAAATAATGGATTTGTAATGTTATTCAGTAATAACATCTTATTTTGTTGTCATACAATGGGCTGAAAATACGTACAGGCTGGTGAAGTGATTCTTTTCCATGAAGTAATACAGGGATTCAGCTGTCATGGTGGTCTGTGAGTTGCGGCCAGTGCACACTTCACCTGTGGGAAGGGGACAGCGAGGAAGTACCGGGCAGTTTACATCGAGGAGGTGAGCAGGAAGCCGTGGTGTCTCTTCTGCTCTCATTGCCTTGCTGAGACAATGTACTCACGTGGCTCCACTTAGCGTCCAGGAGGCTGTAGGGAGAAATAACACAGGAGGGAGGTGCTATGCACAGCTTTATCCACATTTTGGGTTGTTTTCTTGGCTGATTTTTATAGAACTGGGACTACTGGTCCAAACGGTATGAACATTTGGATGGAATTTTTATTTCTATGTTACTTTTCTAAAGCAACCATTTCAGTACTCTGGAAACTGACCAAAGGCCAATTGTATAAAACTTAGAAAAGAGTTATGCTGTTCAAATCGGAGTAAGAAAAACGGGAATTTGTGGCATTCTTGGTTGGGGCTACTGACATTTCACCCCACTCTGTCCCAGCTTGGTTGGCGTGAGGTTCTGCCAGCAAGAAGCTGGCCATAAAGACCTCAGCTTGAACGGGGCTCAGCTCTTGGGAGTCGTGGGTGATGCCCAGTGGCATTTTCTGTGGATGTGAATTTTCAGAGCTGTGAGGGAGGGCTGGTGACTCAGCTCAGATAGCCTGGGATTACAGTGCTGTTTGGAGGAAACATATTCCTGGATGAGGCTGCGCATAAGCACAGGGAAGACCTGAGAAGGCCCAAGGAATTTCATACTTTTGATGGACCCTGAAGTTGCACACATGCACAACCTCGGAGAAGTGAAAGGGCCCTGTGGAAAGATAAACCTGGGTGAACTGGAAAACAGCCTGCCCTCCCCTACCCGGGCACATATACCCATCAGCAGAGGTTAGAGCCTTACTGGCTTGAGGTATTTGAGCATAACCGCTGTCCAGTCACAAGATGACCGCTAAGCTATGCAAAGCTGCATTCCCTATGAGGTTAAGCTTAAAAATAATAACAGGAATATATTTAAAACAAAACTGAGCAGAGACACCAGTGACGCATACCACGGGGAGCCAGATTTCACATATTTAGCCCAGGCCTAATACCAAACAGAAATAAAATAAACAAAACAGCAGCAATTCCTTTAAGGGGGAAAAGAATCAGGGTTCAGAGTTACTATATTATGTAAAATTCGTGGGTTTAACAACAACAGACTTACAAGCCATGGGAGGAAACAAGAAAGTGTGACCAGTGCACAGGAAAAAAGGCAGTCCAAAAAATTGTCTCTGAATGTCCCCAAATGTTAAATTTATAAAGACTTCAAATCAACTGTCATAACTATGGTAAAAGAACTAAAGAAAACTGTGTTTAAATAATTAAAGGAAAGTGTAAC
Organism: Camelus dromedarius; assembly: GCF_036321535.1. Lineage (NCBI taxonomy): Eukaryota > Metazoa > Chordata > Mammalia > Artiodactyla > Camelidae > Camelus > Camelus dromedarius. The sequence continues at coordinate 9,085,431 of NC_087465.1, read as the reverse complement.
AACAGTAAATAAACAAATGGAGAGTCTCAATATGGGTACAGAAATTATTAAAAGCAATACCCCCCTCAAAAAAAAACATAAAAAAACCACCAAGCCACTCCTTGATATGATGTCATGAGAGGGTACTTGACCTCTGTACTGCCCTTTCCCAAGACTTATAACCTGAGTCCGATCATGAGAAGACAGCAGAGTGAAACTTGGGACTGTTCCAAATGACTGGTGCTGTCATGTCAGATGTCAGTATCATGGAAAAGAAAGACTGAGATGAAAGGAGACAAAGGGGACGTAATGACTAAATGCAGTGCAGGCATCCTGCACTGAACCCTAGCACAAGAAAAAACCATCAGTAGAAAATTTGAGTAACGAAAAATCTGAATAAAGTCTATAGTATTGCAGTAATGTTAATTTCTTACTTTTGACAAAGGCATTGTGATTATATAAGATATTACCATTAGGAGAAGCTAGGTGGAGCATACACAGGAACACTCTGTACTGTCTTTGCAACATCTTTCCAAATTTATTCCAAAGTAAAAAGTTAAAGTGGCAATTCTAGACTTGAAGAATACAATACCTGAAATGAAAAATTCACTGAAGGGGCCCAACAGCAGTTTTGAGATGCCAGTAAGAAGAATCAGTGAATTTTAAGACAAACCAATAGAAATGATTTAAGCTGAAAACAGAAAATGATTGGAGAAAAATGAACAAAGCCTCACAGTCAGGCATATGATGTATGTGTAAATGAGAGTCCCAAAAGAAGAGAGAAAGGTGCAGAAAATAGCCTTTTGGAAAACTTTCCAAACTGATGAAAAACCTTAAACTACACATCCAGAAACCAACTTAAAGAGACCCATGACATAGTCTGTTGAAAGAGAAAACCTGGAGAGCAGCAAGAGAAAAATAGCTCATTGCACACAGGGGAGCATCAGCATGGTTAATGGCTGCCTTCTCATCAGAAACTTGGAGACAGTAGGGTGATGTTCTCTGAAGGGCTGAAAGAGAAACAACTGTCTATGAATAATTCTGTATTTAGCAAAACTATCATTCAAAATGAAGGTGAAATAAATACATTCCTATGCAAAGACTGAGAGAATCTGTAGCAAGCAATACTTACTTACAAGAAATACTTCAAGTTCTTAAGGTTGTCAGGAAATGACACCAGATGGTAACTCACATCCACAGGATGAAATGAAGACACCAGAAATCTAAATATGTGGGTTAATATAAAAACTTTAAATACATTTTCCCTGTTTCTTAATTTTTTTAAACAGCATTATATTATAGCTAAAAACAAATTTAGTATCTGTAACATTTCATTTTCCCACACCTCAACCATGTTATAGTACATTCATCCCAGATGTACACAAATTGTTCCCAGCTGTTTGCCTGTTGGTCCAAACGATCTCAACATTTTTTATTTCAGGACCCCTTTCCACTCTAAAAAATTATCGAAGACTCAAGGGCTGTTACTTATATGAGTTTCATCTATTGATATTTTTTGTATTAGAAAATAAATTTAAAAATTCAAATACTATTCATTTAAAAATAACAATAGTATCAATTACATGTTAACATAAATTTTTTTTTAATGAAAAAAACACAACCCTAAAATTTCCAGAGCAAGGTTAATAAGGAAAGCAGCATTGATTTACACTTCAAATCACGTTAGTTTGGGCTTCATAAAAGACAGCTGAGTTCTCATCCAGGCTTGTGTGTGGAGCTTGCTGTGGTGTGTTGCTTGGGCTGAAGTATGTGAAGAAAATCCAGCCCCACTAATTGGAAGAGGGAGATGTATTATAGTAGCCTTTCCTTATAATTGTGGATTTTTTTCTTAGAGTGATGCCAGAACTCAAGGGGAGGGGGTAGTTTGCAAAAAGTTAGTTGCAATATGGGATCTAAAACTTATCAATGAATTTTTTGATTCATTGTTACATTAAACTTGATTCCATTGAAACCCATGGTTTCTGTTTATCCCTAAAGGTTAATGGAATAAAAAGTTTTCTGTCTGAAGTAATACATTTGGAAAAAAACTGTTAGAGTAATCAAGTGTTGCATAAGAATGTTTTTTGAAAGGCTTTTAATTAACCAGTATTTGAGATTTCTAAGTTTAATGCCTTCAATAAATTAAGGCTTAAACACCTGGAAGCTGGAATCATAGATTATATCATTACTAGGTACTTAATTTAAAACTAAGCTATAGCGTCATCATCATCATTGTTGTAAAAGTAATGCCTTCCTGTGGTGAAATTTTAAAATTCATAAGAATATGAAATGCAGTTAAGGAAACCTCTCCTTCCTAATTCTGCAGAGATGAGCAGTGTTTACAGTTTCTTAAATACTTTTCTTGAAAATTTGTTCACATATAAATATCTTGACATGTATTATTATAAGTATACATGTGAAAATCTGTTTTGAGCACATGATATCATAACATACATATTCTGTAAATATGTAAATCTTGAACATCTTTGTGTCAGCACAGTAGGTATGTCATTCTCTTAATGACTGCTTAGTATCTATGTTACTAGATTGGTTATCAGAAGAAAAAATTTTTAGCAATAAAGCACAACTTTTAAAATTAGCTCCCACTCAAATATTGCTCCTGATTCTTTGTTAACATTTTTATTGGTCAAATACAATAAAAATCAGTTGCAAACCAAAATTGCATATCTTGCAAAAGCATGCAGATTTTTATGAAATTCATGGGTGTGACATTAAAGAACTCAAAGCTGTTGACAGACTACCAGTTGAAGATCAAGGATGATGACATACTTCATGCTTTTAAGGGAGCCTGATATGATTACAGTGGCTTTTGGTGCAAAGGATTAGAGAGGCCTTTAGGAAAAAAATGAATGAAGCCATTCAGTCTTTTTAAGAAGATGATTATTGTGATTGAGAAAAAAATGTGAAGGATGTGTTATATTGTGTTATAGAATTTTGTTGAAAAGATTTATACTAAAAAAAAATCAACATGACTTTTTTTAATTATAAGAATTTGTGCATAGTTGAAATTATAACTTAAATTTTGTTCAATATGACTTAAACTTGTTTTTATATTTTTGTTTTAGTTTTCAAGTCAAAATCTTGAAAACCAGTTATCATTTTCAATATTTTCAATTACATTTTGGTCTTTAGTTTGAGAAATTAGTAAGTAGTCTTTTCCCATTATCAGCCATCTCTGGAAAAACAGGAACTCATGAAGCCCACTGCACAGATGTACTGTAATTTAGTCGGGTCCCTGTTAATTAAGATATTTAGGTTAACAGTATTTTTTCCCCTCTTATAAACAGTGCTGCAGTGAATATCCTGGTACATATATCTTCGTATCCCCATGTGAATATGTCCATGGTATACATTTCTGGAAGGAAAATAACTTGGGTCAAAAGCTATGTGCATTTACAATTTTGGTATCTCCAAAAGGCTGCATCAGTATACATTCTTACTGCGAAACTCCATGAATACTTCATGGTGTATTCCTTGCTGTCTAAATCTTTTCTTGAATTAGCACTGTGAGAGTTTGTACAGTGATTTCAAATAGTGAGAGATGTGATGTTATCCAAATCTGTTTAGTTCTTGATATATGGATGGGGCCGGAGTAGGGGCAATGAGGGGTCTGTTTGAAAATTTATCGTAACCTGTTTGGTTCCTGAGTTGCATGGTCAAAGTCTGAATAGTGCAGAATACTTGCTGGTTCTTTCTTGTGTCATCTCCACACCCTCACGGGCACTGAGGTAGCATCAGTCTTGTTAGTCCCTGACATTGTGATGGGTTAAAAATAAAAAGGCGTTTTATTAGATCTGTTTTGCTTCTTTTTAATTATAAGTGATACTATGCATATTTTTATTTTAATGGCAATTATATTTTTAAAAATACATAAAATATTGTATTAGGAAAGTAATACTCTAATATTAGAGAAGTAAACTCGTATTACAGTATTACTAATATTTTATCTAATCTCTTTTGGTTTTTAATGGTAGTTTTTTGTGTGTGATAATTTTATTTAGTGAAATACATCATTTTTTCCCTCTTAAGGCTTCTGATTCTATGTCATACTTAAGTATTATCTGCTGTTCCTCAAGATAATAGATACATTCTTTCTTATAATCTGCAGTCTTTTACATTATTCTTTTGATAATTCTGTTTCCACTTTTTCCCCCTCGTGTTTTTGGTTGTTGCTTTATCTGGAATTTATTGTGGTATATGGAATAAGGTTGAGATCTAGCTTTTTCCCTCTACTTATTATCCAGTTTCCCCTAAATCACTTAGTAAATAATATATCTTTTCCCCTTTATTTGAAACGCCACCTCTATCATGTGTGAAATTCTTACATCTATTTGATCTCTCGCTAGACTCTATTCTGTTTCATTGAGCAGTCTATGAATGTGCCAGGGTTAAAATGTTTTAATTATTATAGTTTAACAATACTTTAAAATATTTGATAGGGCTATTCTCCCCTCTTTCCCCCCCTACCTGATGTGCAGAAAGTTATCACTCTAGAAAAAGTTATTAGTCAAGAACAATGCCCTTCCCTCTCTCTACCTGTAGGATACCCTGTTGCTTTTTTTTTTTTAAGTGGGATTGATTGAATTTGTAGTTTGAACAAACTGTTATTATTAGAATTGATCCAAATTAAATGGTTAGAGCAGTGCCTGGCATAGAGTAAACAGTCAAAAGAGACTGGCTGCTGTGCTGGACATTATTTTTGCCTGTTCAAATATATTCTCCACTCTCTGCATCTTGCTCTGTGCCTCAGAGGCTGCCCTCTATGGACTGCATCATCTCGGCTCTCTTGGCCCCTGGCTTCTTGTTGGGTTGGGAGGGCAGGTAGGAGATGGGAGGGTGGGAGGAAAGAGAGGTTAGGGTATGGTTCCCAGCAAATCACCCTCGTAGGGTTGTTTGTCAACCTAAGGCCACACCTTCTGCCTGGTGTTTCCTCTCCCAGAGTGAGAGTCCTCACTAGGGTCTAGAAGTAACAGTCGTAACAGCTTCCTGCTATCACTAACCCCTGGGAGCTTCACCCTGCCCAGACTTAGGAAAGAGTTCTTTCATGAATTTCTCCTCAGTTGCTCCTTAGAGTGTGCCTGATTGATAAAGCTGCTCTCACCCTAATACTGAATCTTCCCATTCCAGTCTTTGAGATCCCTCAATAGAAATAAAAATTCTCTTTGTAGAGCCCTGTGTCACTTTTGTTGTTTACTTATATTTGTTTTACTTCTATTTGGTTGGAATTGTAAATGGAATCTTTTCTCTCATTATGTTTTCTGTTTGTAATTTTATGTTACTTTTTTTCATCAGCTGCATACTGAATTTTCTTATTTTTTCTAATAGTTTCTTGGTGCCTTTTCTTGTTTCTTTCATAATCACCTGCAAATAATACATCACTTGCAAATAATGATATTTTGCCTTTTTATCTTTACTCCATTAGGAGTATTCATATGGGAATGTTTTATTTTATTCAGATGCATTTTGGGGCATCTGTTGCAATGCTTCAAGTTTTTCACCTCTTGATCTCATTTGGTAAATTACCCTGGTAAATATTCTAATATTAACTTACCCTTATATTCCTAGAATGATTCTTACTTGGGTAAGGTGTATTGTTCCTTTGATAATTCCACTTGCTAGTGTTTTGTTTAGGACTTTTGCAGCAATACTCCTTACTGAAAATGATCTATAGCTTTCTCTCCCCATCCAGTGTCACATTGTGGTAATAGTATTCTGTCAATATCATCCTTGTTTTAAGGCAAGTCAAAAACATTAAGGCAGCAAAGAAAAGAGATTTTCTTTTTTTTTTTAATATAAAGCTTTTTTGAGCAGTGAAGAGGTTAACTTGTTACCAGGGAAACTAGCATCATACTTTGCTGATTATAAGGCTGTCTTTTGTATCAAAGTGGAACAAAATACAATTGTTACAAAACTTAAAATGTGTGTATAATGAACTGGTGACATGTAATACCATCTTTCACTTGGTAGTTCTTTCATCTGCTTTGTCTCTCATCCTGTGAAGAGAAATGGGTAGATATTAACCCTGTTTAACAAGTGAGAAGGTTTAGGTTCAGAGAGAGTGCTGCTTCAGAGGGTCTAGAGCTAATAAGGTTGACCCGTAGACCTGGAAACCATATCTTCTGACTCATGGCCAATGTCCCTTTACTTCATTATCTTTAAGAATAGAGTTAATGCAATTTCGCAGATCATATCACATGCATATTTCAGAGTAGGAGAGATTTGGCTCAGATTTTATTTTCAAAGTGATTATGTGAATTCAGCACTCTTCTTATAATGCGTATTATAATTCAATTTATGCCTGCAACATCTTCAGGTAGTGTCAGAGAACAAGGTTATAGCTTTGTACTATAAATAGTAGCACAGAATCATCCAATTTAAAAACTGGAGCTACCTTCCTTCCTGCAAAGGATTATGTAGGTTCTACTTAGACACAAATGAAGAAAAAATAATATTGTCTTGTGTTCATGAACAAAAACACTAAATCTCTTCCCTTTTAAAAGCATGAATTGTATTTTTCTTTATAACTAAGGTAATGTTCATGATGGAAAATTTAGGGAAAAAAAATCACACAAAAATGTAAGAATCATCTGTAGTTCTCCCACCCAGAGATGACAGTGTGAATGAACATATTGGTGTCTAGCTCAGCAATCTGAATATCTATCCATCTAAATACATTCTCTCTTTCTGTCTCTTACTGTGCATAATGTTTTACAATTTAAAAAAAATTAATAATTTTTTTCATATAGGCTATTTTATAGCAGTATTTCAGATACTGAAGAATTTTTTCTAAATCTTACTAGAAACCTAAATATATGCAGTATTTTCTTGGTAAATTTGGTAAGTACAAATTTACAGCTTTATTATGAGAATAAAAAGGTTGGTTTGATGAACAGAACAATTTGATATAGGGTTATATCCAGTGGTGTGCTGGGAAGTGCTTGTAACAACTGGGTCTCTGAGGGAAAAATAACCCTGATTTGTGGTGTTTGCTGGTTTCTGTAGTGCACTTACTCTTACCATGGTTGATAGGAAGCTGTCAGCGTAGTGTCATTGTCAGGAAAAATGCAGAGGTGGCTGTCTTGAGCCAGTGTGAGCAGGCTCCAGCACACATTATACAGCTGGAGTGTTTTTATTTGCAAATAGCAAAACAAAAACCAAAACAAAGCAGAACAACCAAATTCCAGTTTCCTCAAACAAAAGACTTACCAAGAAGACTCAAGGTTGAGTGGCTCCAGATTTGCTTAATCCAGCAGCTCAAGATACTCATTACTGAGCCAGGTTCCTTCTGTTTTGCTGTCTTTAGCATGTTGCACTAACCTGCATCGTGGCTGCAGAGTGGCTTTAATAGTTCCATGTATCCAGACATGACAAATTCCAGAGGAAGAAAAGGGCTGTCTCCTCCCTTCTGTATCATTATAAGCACGAAAAAACCCATCCCATGAGGTTCCCCCACAGGTTTCACATTACACCTGACTGTTTCTCAGGGCCATGTCTAACTCAGTCTCTGGCAGTAACTGGCAGTGTATCCTGATACCATTTATTGAAGAGACTCTCTTTTCCCCATTCTATATTCTTGCCTCCTTTGTCATAGATTAATTGACCACATGTGCGTGAGTTTGTTTCTGGGCTCTCTATTCTGTTCCATTGATCTCTGTGTCTTTTGGTGCCAGTACTATACTGTTTTGATTACTATAGCCTTGTAGTATGGTTTTAAGTCAGGGAGTATGGTACCACCAGCTTTATTCTTCTCTCTCAAGATTGCTTTGGCTATTTGGGGTGTTTTGTAGTTCCATACAAATTTTAGGATTATTTGTCCTAGTTCTGTGAAAAATACCATTGGTATTTTTATAGGGATTGCATTGAATCTGTAAATTCCTTTGAATAGTATGGACATTTTAACAGTATTAATTCTTCCAATCCGTGGACACAGTCTGTCTTTCCATTTATTTGTGTTGTCTTCGATTTCTTTCTGCAGTCTTAAGCTTTCAGAGCACAGGTCTTTCAGCCCCTCAATGAATTTATTCCTGGATATTTTTTGGATACAAACATCTGAATAAGAAATGGAAGGAGGACCTGAATAAGCATTTTTCCAAAGAACACATACAGATGGCCAACAGGCACATGAAAAGATGCTCAACATCACTAATTGTCATCAGAGAAATGCAAATCAAAACCACAGTGAAATATCACCTTGTGCCTGTTGGAATCATTTTCGTCAAAAAGATAAGAAATAACAAGTCTTGGTGAGGATGGGGAGAAAAGGAAACCCTTAGCACTGTTGGTGGGAATGTAAATTGGTGCCGCTATAGAAAACAGTATGGGGATTCCTCAAAAGGTTAAAAAAAAAGAACTGTCGTATGATCCAGCAATTCCACTTCTGGGTATTTATCCAAAGAAAACAAAAACAATAATCTGTTTCTTTGCAATGATGAAAATATTATTGAATTAACAATGGTGATGGCTGCACATACTGTTGACTATACTAAAAACCGTTGCATTGTGCATTTAATGAGGGGAACTGTATGATTTGTGGACTGTATCTCCAGAAAGCTGTTTAAAAAATGTTAACAGTGTTTTACTTAAAACGTCCCTTGCAGTTTCAGAATATTTTTAAATTAATGATCCAGAAGTTTGAAGGAAAAATAGTCAGAAACATTTGTTTCAATATAGAGTCAGTAATATCTAAAATTCTGTCCACTTTGTCAAAAACATAAAGTCAGAAAAGTACACCAAAATTGTACAAGCTTTAAAATTGTAGTATGCAACCGCAGTGTGTTCTTACATGTTCATCTGTTAGTATGAAACTGCTTCCTTTTAATGAAAATATATGCTGAACAGATGCGCCTGAGCTTTACCTCGCATTTTTTAAGGAGCTTAGTTGCTCTGGTGGAGCGCAGTTTTGCATGAGGAGCCGTGCACAGGTTCAAATGAAAAAAGAAAAGGTTAATTCAGAGCCCAAACTTTGCTAATTAATAACACGTGTGTGAAACAGTCAGCCTTATACAGGAATGCCAGAGAATGGCCTAATTTAAGATACGTGTGAAAATTGGTTAATCTGGCAGCATAAATTAATGTTTTGGTGGAAGTCCCCAGGGTTAAAATTTTTAAGTGTCTGAATGTGTGCATTTTTTGAGAAGTGACTCACGTAACATAAAACTCACCCTTTTAAAATGCATGCTGTGATTTTTTAGCATGTTCACAAAGTTGTGCAATATTGCACACCTTCACTGCTATCTAATTTCAGAGCTTTCATCACCTGAAAAAGAAACTATCCACTAGCAGTCGTTCCTCACTCCTCTCTCCCCCAGCCCCTGCAGCCAGCAATCTACTTTCTGTCCCTGTGTATTTACATATTTACATAGGGAGTATGTGCATTACTTTTACTACAAATTTGAAATAGTTAAAAGTATCCAAGAATTAAATTATAATCTTTTTGAAAACAGAACATTTATGTTTTTATAGCATTTACTTTAAATGATTGTAGGTATTCATATTTCATTTTAGTAATCAGCTAATCAGTCCATTATGGTAATTTCCTAAAGATTATTTCCTAGAAGTGGTATGGCTAGTTAAAAATGTTAGGTGTAGTTTAAAGCCCTTTGATAAGCATTGCCAAATTATCTTCCAGAAGTCTTATATCAGTTTACAAGTAATATAAGAAAGACTCATAATAATCTGTAAAGAAAATACAGGAAGTAAATTATGTATGTATGTGTGTAGAGAGGGTGATAATTGCCTTTCAGTTAGATGTTTACTTGTCTAATTTTGAAAATTGTTTTCTTCTGGACAGTTTAGAAACTTTTCCGTGAACAGGAGTCATAATTTTAAACTCAGCTGTACTTGAAACATTACCTCAATTTAGCAAAGCAACTATTTGCTTTGCTAACAGTTTGTATTGAATACACTGGGTTCAAAACAAGAAACTCTTTAAATATATCTTATTCACCAGTTGTAAACTGCCTGTACTTTATGTAACTGACTCTTAATTGTTCATACAAGAAATTAAATCTTTCAGCTATATCAAATTACCTATCTTAGTTTTATTTTCTTTTTAAGCTTCCTTGGTAAATCTTGAAGTAAGCCATTAGAATGGCAAAATGACCGAATTTCATGTTTCTCTTTATATGACCACATTTTGGAGGTGTTAAAACTGACATGATTTTCCCAAGTGGAAGGGAATTCATTCTAGCTGGAGGAAATGAGTTGGGTACAGGTGTGGCGGTGGTAATGTCCAGGCTCGGTTCCGGAAATGGTGAGCAAATTATTTAGTTGGAATTAGGGTACATATAGGGTGAAAATGGTATAATAAGGTTAAATTTGTGCCATAAAAGACAAATATTAACTGGTTTTCTGTATCTTCTTGGTAATAAAAAATACCCTACTGTAGACTAGGGAAGGATGAATGATAAGGTCCGTATCTGCAGTCTGCTGAGAGGGTAAGTATCTTCTCTTTGGAGTGCCCTCCTTTTAACCTTGATCATATAGGTTTTCTTATCATATCATCTTTTTTCATATCAGCTTTTCCTCCTCGGTTTTATCAGCTCTTTTTAAAGAGGTATGATAGCATACTGAATGGGGCATGTCTCTTGGAGAAGTGTGTGTGTCTGGGGTGGAGAAGAGGGGAAAGGGCACGTGTACACTCACCAGGCCTTATCTTCCCCTGACCAGTAGTTCCTAGTGGATAATGGCAAATCCCAGGAGAATCTGGGAGTTTGGCAAGGGATTCTTGAATCCATATGTATTTCTGAGTAAACTTGGAAAAATAAACTCATACATAATACTGCTGTGGTTAACTGAGTAAATCTCATATCAACATTACTGAACTCACAGTGTTATATTATTTTGTACTTTCTCAGTCAGTTGTTATGTTCTGTCTCCTTTTGTGAAATGGTCAGTCACGTGGGAGCAGACGTGGGAAAAGCTCACGAAGAAACAGTTTATTATACTCTCAGGTCCTAGAGACAGGTGCCCTGGCACACAGTACAGGGCCACGTGGGAGACCACCAGGGTGGTCAGAAGGCAGAAGACAGGAGCGAGGGACAAGTTAGGCCATGGCCTTCACTGGGGTTTCCCAGGGAAAGGCAAGGCAGGGCAGAGTGAATAGTTGAGGTCTAGTTAATTTGAATAATTTCGGTGAGTTTTGGGTTACAGGAGTGGTCCATAATTGCCTGGTACCTAGCCCTGGGATGATTAAGGCCTTTTGAAGTGCAAGGGTCTGATAGAGATCTGGCTCTGGATTGGTTAGTTTGCATAATCAAAGACATACTTCTGGTTGGGCCTTTGCCATCTTTAAGAGTTGGCTAGTCCTGGGAGGTGCAGTCTCCCCAGTCAGAAAGGTTTTTATGATGTCAAAACACCATAATATACAGCTAATAATAACAATAATAATACCACACACAGTACAGGATATCAGAAGAATAACTTGTATCATGTGAGGGCGCACGAACTATGTGATACTAAAGATTAAGCGCCCCCCTATTATGCCTGCCACGTCTGATTTCCTAAAGGAGTAAAATTGTGATTTCGACTCTGAACTACTTGGGCAAATTTCTGACTGATTGTTAAATGCCTGCTGAAAATGGACTGTTACCATTGGGTAATGACTGACAATTATTTGCAAAAGAGAGTATTATGATCAGACTTTAAAAAAAAGTGAGTAAGTTAATGAGTTTGTTTTTTTTAAACATTTTTATTGAGTTACAGTCATTTTACAATGTTGTGTCAAATTCCAGTGTAGAGCACAATTTTTCAGTTACACATGAACATACATATATTCATTGTCACATTTGTTTTTCACTGTGAGCTACCACAAGATCTTGTATATATTTCCCTGTGCTATACAGTATAGTCTTGTTTATCTATTCTACATATGCCTGTCAGTATCTACAAATTTTGAACTCCCAGTCCATCCCTTCCCACCCCCCGCCCCCTTGGCAATCACAAGTTTGTATTCTATGTCTATGAATCTGTTTCTGTTTTGTATTTATGTTCTTTTTTTTTTTTTTTTTTTTTTGATTCCACATATGAGCGATCTCATATGGTATTTTTCTTTCTCTTTCTGGCTTCACTTAGAATGGCATTCTCCAGGAACATCCATGTTGCTGCAAATGGTGTTACGTTGTTGGTTTTTATGGCTGAATAGTATTCCATTGTATAAATACACCACATCTTCTTTATCCAGTCATCTGTTGATGGACATTTAGGTTGTTTCCATGTCTTGGCTATTGTAAATAGTGCTGCTATGAACATTGGGGTTCAGGTGTCTTTTTGAAGTAGGGTTCCTTCTGGATATATGCCCAGAAGTGGGATTCCTGTGTCATATGGTAGGTCTATTCCTAGTCTTTTGAGGAATCTCCATACTGTTTTCCACAGTGGCTGCACCAAACTGCATTCCCACCAGCAGTGTAGGAGGGTTCCCTTTTCTCCACAGTCTCTCCAGCATTTGTCATTTGTGGGCTTTTGAATGATGGCCATTCTGACTGGTGTGAGGTGATACCTCATTGTAGTTTTGATTTGTATTTCTCTGATAATTAGTGATATTGAGCATTTTTTCATGTGCCTATTGATCATTTGTATTTCTGCCTTGGAGAATTGCTTGTTTAGGTCTTCTGCCCATTTTTGAATTGGGTTGTTTGTTTTTTTCTTATTAAGTCATATGAGCTACTTATATATTCTGGAGATCAAGCCTTTGTCAGTTTCAACATTTGCAAATATTTTCTCCCATTGCGTAGGTTGTCGTTTTGTTTTACTTACTGTTTTTTTTTTTTTTTTAAATTCCATGACTGTCTCATATTGTAACTTAGAGAAACTGCCAATTTAAATAGGAGCTAGGTTGATTAATGTCTGCCCTGCAGAAAGGGAAAACCATTATAGAGATTGAATCAAGTCTCTGATATGCCTGAACATATTCAAGCTCTGGTTAGAGGGTGTTAAATGATTTTTAAAGGCTTATAAATTTTAGTTAATGGTTCTTCACTTGGACTGTGTCAGAGAATTGGATAAGAACACCTTCCTAACATTCCTGAATTATCTTTATTTATACCTTAGCTGTCTGTTTATGCCCAAGTACTTTCCCATTATCTGAGTGGAGGAAACGGAGGTTTTCAGAATGGAACTTTTATCAAGGCTCCATGATTAGGAAGGAGAGACCTCAGATTTGAACCCACGATCACATGATCCAAAGCTTCTGCTCCCTTGGTCCAATTTTAAGACGATATTTGTTGGCATGAATTTCAAACTTAAGAGAATTCCAAACTTGGAGGAAAATTAGATGAAAATATTTTTCCTATGCATATTTTTATTGTGCTAAAATACACCTGACATAAAATTATTATTTTAACCATTTTTAGGTGTATGTTTCAGTGGCATTAAGTACATTCACAGTGTTGTGCAACCATCACCGCTTTCCATTTGCCAAACTTGCCCATCATGCCACCCAGAAACCGTGTACCCGTTAAACGCTAATTGCTATTCCCTTCTTTTCCAGCCCCTGGTAACCTCTGTTCTACTTTCTGTCTTTACGAAGAAAATTTCTTTTTAGTGAGAGAGTTTTGTTGATGTTAGATGATATAAATTAAGTTTTTAATTTCTTTGTAGAATGTTGGTTATAAAAGTATTTCTTTTGAACAAGAAGTACCATGTACTTCAATGTAAATTAAAAGTTATTTTTGCCCTTTTAATTCTTTGCCTATTCTGTTTTAAACAAAACATTATAATTATATATGCTAAGTACAGAAGCCTTCGTGTTCTCTTCATTTTATTAAATGTAAACAAATGGTGGTAATTTAAGAGAAAATAGTTCTTTTTTCCTGAACCTTACCAAATTGCTTTTTATGCATTGTTCTAGTTAGAGCTCCTTAAGGTAGCATTAATGAGTCTTAATTGCCTTTGCAATTAAGTTAATCAAAATAGTAGCAAATCCAAAAGCTGACAACCTTTTTGCTAGCCTGCATAAATTTGTATCATGTTCTCCTAGCTGATGGTTGTCAAACTGCACATGATTTGATTCAAGCTATTTTTTGATGTGAGCACAGAATGTAATTATTACTGCTCATTGTATTTCATTAGCAATAGTTACTGGGAAGTGCCCTATGCTCTGGCCAGACTCTGGGCTTTGGGCTCTTTTGGTTTGATGATATGCCCAAGAGGTTGTGAAAAACCCAAAGTTCAGGTTCACTCACTTTACTTTGACCTTGAAGTGAGAGCCAGCTTCAGTACTCTGCTTACCTTTGTGCATTCCTGCTTTTTCTTAGGTTTTGCCTGAGTATTCCTTTTTTTTCCTTCCCAGCTCACGGATTCATTCTAGTAGGTATTTTCTGTGTTTTACAGCATTTTAAGTTGTTTTTAGTGGTAGTGTCTATTCTTTTAACTAGTCTGCTATTGGAAATGGAAGTGATTTCAGAGACTACTTAAACCTGATTCATTGCTGCCACTAAGTAAATAATAATAATAACAGGGGCACAAGCTTTGTCTTGGTTAGCTACAGTTTATTCTTGGCTTTTCCTTCCAAATCAGTGTCTGTTACAGAACTGGATGCAAGAATTTTTAGTATTATCTGCTGTATCTTGCTTTCATTTAATGAAGGAACTGAATAAAGGAGCCTAGATTGGAGGAAGGGGCTGAACAAAAAGTTCTTTCTCCAGCTTAGGCCTGGAGGAAACTGAGCCCTACAAGGGGATTCAGTTTGAGATTTGTTGAGCAGTGGCCTTCTTGTCACTTGCTTTTTGTATTCTGTTTAAAGCTGTTTCTTACTGGCTTTAACAATATAGGAATAGAAGAGGAAAGGAACGTTACTTAGCTTTATGTGTGAGAAAAAAACAGTGCGGGAGGGTGCTGTTTAGTTTGAATAGTTAATATTTGTGAATGTTGGTCTTTTGCCCTCCCAGTCCTTTCCTGTTGTGAGCCTAAAGCATCTTCTCCTTTCTCCTTGAGTAATCTTTCTCACCATATGGTCTTGATTAGTAGCAGATTACTCCCAAATCCCTCTCTAGCCCACCACAAACCCAACTCCTGAATGGACAGTTCCACTTGGTTGTCCCTGGGGCACTTAACCCCCTCCTGAAACAGAGCAGATCAGTCTCTTGAATCTTAATCACTTTTCTCTATTCCCATGACCACTGCCCTCATCTAGGCCATCATCTCATTCTGGATTAAGGCAGCAGCCTTCCTAAAGATCTGAAGACTGAAGTCTTCCACGGTATTAATCCATTTCACACACTGGGACCAAAAGTATTTTTTCCAAAACATAATTTTGCATCACTCACCTAAATAAAGCCTTTCAGTGTTTCCTTTTGTATTTTCCATACAATTCAGAATCCTCAGTAGTTGACAAAATCTTTATTACTTCTGTAGTCTCAACAAGGCATCACCACTCCCAACTTCACTTTACATTGCAACCTGTATTAAACTTCCTCTCTGGGTGGGAGGGAATAGATTTTGCTCCTCTATTTGCAATTAAATTTTACTGAGATAGAACTTATACACAGTTTGATGAGCTTTAACAAAGTGTCTACACCCATGCAGCTAATATCCTAATCAGGATCTTGTACACTTCAGTTACCCACACAGGTTGCTTTGGGTTCCTTTGCAGTCACTTCCCCCAGCTCCTGCCCCAGACAGTCAATGGGTTTTTTTGCTTGTTCTCGGACTTCAGATAAAAGAAATCCTACAAAATGTAGCCTTTTTTTCTTGATTTTTTTTTTTTTTTTTGCTTAGCCACTTTTTTGAGGTTTATCCATGTCATTGCACGTATCAGTAGTTTGTTTCATTTTATTGCTGAGCAGTATTTCATTGTATGGATATGCCAGAGTTTATTTATCCATTTATCAGTTGTTGGATACTTGGGTTGTTACCAGCTTTGAATACAGGCATATCTTATTTTATTGCACTTTGCAGATACTGTGTTTTTTACAAATTGAAGATTTGTGGCAACTCTGCACTGTCAGATGATGGTTGTTTTTTTAGCCACAAAGTATTTTTAAATTAAGGTATGTACATTGTTTTTTTTTTTTTTAATTTTTTTTTGTTGGGGGAGGTAATTAGGTTGACTTACTTATTTTTAGAGGAGGTACTGGGGATTGAACCCAGGACCTTGTCTATGCTAAGCATGTGCTCTACCACTTGAGCTTACACCCTCCCCCTTACATTGTTTTTTAAGGCATAATGCTATTGCACACTTATAGACCACAGTATAGTGTAAACATAACTTTTATTTTTTTGACTTTTTAAAATTGAAGTATAGTCAGTTTATAATGTGTCAATTTCTGGTGTACAGCATAATGTTTCAGTCATACATATACACACATGTATTCATTTTCATATTCTTTTTCATTATAGGTTACTACAGGATATTGAGTATACTTCCCTGTGCTATACAGAAGAAGCTTGTTTATCTATTTAATATATAGTAGTTAATATTTGCAAATCTTGGACTCCCAGTTTATCCCTTCCCACACCCTTTTCCTCCAGTAACCATAAGTTTTCTTACTATGTCTGTGAGTCTTTTTCTGTTTTGTAGATAAGTTCATTAGTCTTATTTTTTCTTTTTTTTAGATTCTACATTTGAGTGATATCATGTGGTATTTTTCTTTTTCTGGCTTACTTCACTTGGAATGACAATTTCCAGATCTATTTATGTTGCTGCAAATGGCATTATTTTATTCTTTTTATGGCTGAGTAGTATTCCATTGTATAAATAGATCACAGCTTCTTTATCCAGTCATCTGTCAGTGGACATTTTAAACATAACTTTTATTTGCCCTAGGAAACTTAAAGATTCATGTGACTTGCTTTATTATAACATTTGCTTTATTGCAGTGGTCTGGAACTGAATGCACAATATCACTGAGGTACACCTGGATTTTGTGTAAAGCTATGAACATTCATGTTCAGGTCATTTTGGGAACACATATTTCACTTGCAGAGAGTTCTAATTGCTCCACATCCCAGTGCTGGATATTATCGGTCTTTTTAATTTAGCCATTCTTTTGAGTGTGCAGTGGTGTCTTGTGGTTTTAATTTTCATTTCTCCAATTAAACATGTTGCACATCTTTTCTTATGTGTATTAGCTATTTGTATATCTTCTGTTGTGATTTGTCTGTTCAAGGCTTTTTAGCCTGTATTTTTAAATTGAATTATTTGTCTTATTAAGTTATGAGTCTTAAATAGATGTAAGTTCTGTATATAAACTGTCAGATGTATGTGTTGCAAATATTTGAGTCTGTGGTTTCTTTTTCATATCTTAACACTGTCTTTCAAAGAGAAGCTTTTAATTATAATTAAGTATAATCAATGTATTTTTTCTTTTGTGATTGGTGTTTTTGTATCTAGAAATCTTAACCTAAAATCATGAATACATTTTCATACTTTTTCTTAGAAATTTTATTATTTTAGCCTTTAAGTTTAGATGTAGTGATCTATGTTAATTTCTTGTATAGCATAAGATTGTGTTGAGATTTTTTTCATAAGTTTATATAGTTTTTCCAGTGCCATTTGTTGAAAAGATTACACTTTCCCTTAATTACTTTGGCACCTTTGTCAAGTATTGACTGACTGCATAAGTGTGGGTCCCTTTCTGAACTCTGTTCAGTTCTGTTGCTCTTTGTCTGCCTTTATGTAAAAACCATACTGTCTGGTTAACTGTAGCTTTAAAAGAAGTCCTGAAATCAGATAGTGTAAGTCCTCCAATCTTTTTTTTTTCCTAAAACATTTTGCCTATTCTAGATCTTTTGTGTTTCCATATAAACTTTAGAATTTGCTTGTCAATTTTTTTGCAAAAAGCATACTGGAATTTTAATTGAGATTGTGCTGGCTTTATCAATTAACATGAGGAAAATTGGCAGCACTATTGAACCTTCCAATCCATAAACCTGTGTGTTAGTTTCTAAGGGCTGCCAAAACAAAGTATTACAAACTACGTAGCTTAAAGTAACAGAAATTTATCCTCATAGTTCTAGATGCTATGAGTCAGAAAGGTGTCAGCATGCTCTCTCTAAAGGCTCTAGGGGAGGAATCTGGAATTTGGAAGATGTTTAGGTAATTTCTGTTGATCTGTTCTATAGCATTTAGTCTGCTGGTAAGGCTAATTGCGAGTTTTTATTTTAGATGTATTTTTCAGCTATAGGTAATTGTTTTTTGTTTGTTTCAGTTTCTTTTTTCATAGTGTGCATGAATGCATGCATTTACATTTCCAAAGTCCTTATCTACTAATTCCTTCATCTTGTTCATTTCTAGGTTTGCTTTTATTGACTCCCCTCCCCCCATCCCTGGTTTGGGGGTTGCATTTTCTTGTTTATTCTCCTAATTTGTTATTTTTCAGTTGTCATCTTTAAAAGAGTGTTGAGTTTTGATCTGGCAAGCAATTTAGTTGCTCATGGATCACCCGGACCCTTTTAGGCAGATTAAGCATTGTTAACATGGGACCAAAACAGTTCTGTCCAATAGAACTTCCGGCACTGATGGGCTACTTTTGCCCTTCTCATATGCTATGGCATTTCTGGGGTCTGTATGGAATGTCCCAGGTACTCTGTGAGAGCTCTTCGCCGTGGTTGGTTGGGACCCAAATGTCTCCTAATTCCCCTGTAAATTGTTCTTTCCCTGGTAGTTGTTCTTGTCCCAGCCGTATGGAATCTCATCCTATGCAGGCCTAGCTTAGTATTCAGCCGAGGACTCAAGGGGACCCACTTTCAGACTTCGGGAGCCTGTTGTCTTCATAGCTCTTCTTCTGTTGTACTCAGCCCTGCAAAATCCAAGTGCTGTAGCCTCCCAGAATTCCAGTTGCAGCTTTGTGAGACTACTTGCTCTGCAGGATTACTTTCTTCTGCTTCAGGGTTTGGTAACTGCCTTTAAGAAACCTGGGCAATTTACAAGGTTCACCTTGTTTGTTTCTTCTCACAGAGATCAACATCCTGTGCTCCTTGCTGTCTAACACCTGGAAACAGTGTTTCATATTGAAAGCCTAGCTTTCTTGCTGTTAATGATGGGGGCGCTTAGTACAGTACCAGTTACCCCATCATTTATTGAACTTAGTTGGCTGTGATTTTGCTTGCCTCTGATACTTGCACATACTACTTTCTCTCCACCTGAAGCACTTTCCCCTACCTCTTGTACAACAAACTCTTAGGGATCATTTAAGGATCAGATTACATGTCACTGTTTCCCAGTAGTCTCCTTAGATACTGCCAAATCCTGGGTTAGGTGTCACTCTTTGTACTCAAAGCATCTTATATTTACTTGTAATTGTAGTTGTTATTCTGATCGTTTTTAGCCCCTACAAAAATCTGAGCTGTGTGAAGGGAAGGACAATGTCCAATTACATTATATTCCTCATGCCTAACACAGTGGAGATCTCAAAATCCTTTCTCTATCTGCTTCTCTCCTTTCCGATACTATATGTGGAGATGAGATACTGCTATTCAGTGTGCCTTACATACAACTTCAGAAATTTTTTGTGCTTCTTCTCTGATTGGTTTGGAGAGGGGAGGAGCTATTGGCAGTTGCCATCCTTATTCAGTTTTCTTTTTAAATTTGGCCAGTCTCTGTGGAGATTAGTATTTTTCTTCTTTAGTATCTGTGTTATAAATATTTTGATATATATTTATGCACAAGTAGTGGTCTGCTTATATTTTTAGGAGTGAAGTTTTTTCTTCCTTGCCTACAAGTAGTTCTCATTCGGAAAGTATCTTGAGGTAAGTATCAGTAACCGCTTTGTTGTTCTAGTGGCCTCGAGGAAGTCAGTATGGCTAGATGAGTGGGGTATGATGGGGGATGCATTTCCAATTGAAGAGCCTTTAATAACAGTAGCTTTCTTAGAAAGACTTCTCTGATATTTAAATTGAGTCAGTTACAGTAATGTGAAATCCTAGAACTGGCAGAAGACCTCAAAGGTCCTTTGTTCTAGCCTGCCCCACAACCTCCTTGACAGAGGCTAGTCTGAGGCGGCTTCTTTCAATTTCCATGGTTCTAATTGTAGACAGTTCTTAGAAGTTGTAGAAAGTTCTTAGTAAGTAATATTGAGTCAGATTCTATTTCCCACAAATTTCTGCCCATTGGTTCTACCTCCACCTGTAATTACACAGAATAAAGCTAAACTCCTTAGCTTACTTTATCTTAGAGCAGTTTAACACCCTGTTTTTATTTCTTTGCCTAAAGCATCTCAGTTCATAAAGCTATTCCTTATATATTATCCTTATTTGCATTAAAAATGTGATGTATGTATGCATCTCTCAGTGTAATATTCAGAGCTGAATTCAGTCTTATAAATGTGGCCTGTATTGAGAATATTGGAGCATCCTTGATTTGGATGTTTATCTGACTCTCAGTGCTTCCTAAGATTGCCTTATTTGTCTCTTATTACCTTAAACATTTTGGCTTTTTTTTTCCCTAAGGAAAATGATTTAAACACCACTTCCATTGTTCTGTATGCATACAGTTTATTTTATATAAAAATTTATACTTTATTCTTTTTAAGTTATTTTGTAATTAAGCATGGTGGTTTACACTTTGTGTTTTATATACAGATTTGATATGCATTAGTCTGATCTGCACCCCAATAAATAAACTGCAGAACACTAGACAAAGTCTAGTATAGAGTTCTATTAGCTACCTTAGAATTCTTCCACTAGTTGGATATCAAGTACGTAATCTCTGCTTATGTTTGTATAGTCAGCTAGGAGTCAACCTAACTGTGGTAGGGGCTCACACTGCTCTGTGTGTGCAGCCTTGCTGAAATTAAGGTGTCCCGTGTCTGTGACATCCTCCTGCTCTTATATACTAGCAGCCTAAGTTAAACTGTACAGTTGTGGAATCTATACCAGTACTTTTTGTTTGTTGGTTTGTTTACCTTCTGGAAATTGTGACCATTTTTACTTTTCCATAATTTTTAAAAATGTAAGTTCTTTTAATGTCATAAGATGTAGTTTTCTGGACAAAAAGATGTGGATATGTATAAAATACCAAGGTGTTTTTATTACTTCCTTCATACTAGGACCAATCACATGTCTGTTGCCACCAAATACTGAGATACTATATAACAGAAAACTTATTTCAGAAGTCTAAATCAGTGTGACACAAAGGCCTTAATTAACTGGTGAAACTCCCATGTTACCATAGTTTTAAAATAATTTTTGTTGGTTATCAAAACTCAATTTTTTATCAGTTTCATAGCTCTTGAAATTCATACATTTGAAAAATAATAAGCCCTGACATGTAGTTTTTAGTAAAAGAAATAAAAACCTGCCCTCATTTATTACTTGTTATTAAAATTAACTGGAATTCAAAATGATAAAAGCACAACTAGAGTGTTTTGACTACAGTATTCACATTTTGCTATCATAAATTTGGTTATGGTTTCCAATGAACACTACATTTATATAAAGAACTCTGGGATAGGCTATTTCTGTCAACGAGATTCCAAAATTATAGACGCTGATGTCAATGCAGATGAAGGTTAGCCTAATTTGGTCAAGAGAAGGACATGCTGAGTCTCTGTATGGATAGCTAAAGGCTATTGCCAAGATTGACAGGTGTCCTGTGAGTGGCCGAGAGTCCAGGGATAAAATTTGCACTTGGATTACTTCTCTAAGACACAGTGATCAAAGCTGTACCTTTTCTTTCTATTGATTATGCTCCTAAAATAGTGAGATCTGCTTTTAATGTCCTGACTTTTCAGATACTAGCCTTATAAGTCCTAGAAAGGTAGAGTTTTGTACTTTTTTTCTTATAGTATCAAATTCTGTTATCAAAAGTTTAACTGGATCCTGTGCATTAATTTTTCTAGTATAGTCAAGTGATTTTTTTTTTTTTTGATTCCCCTGCCATGTTTCACTAAGGCTTTGAGACAGGTGAGAAAAGTTAATGTCATGAAAGAATGCATTTATTGTTAGTGTGAAAGAGGCATTTACTTCTTCATGGGATAAAAATTGTATAATTTGATTTGGAAAGATTTAATTTTAGGATATTTTCTAAGAAATAAACATAATATTTTAAAGAAGTATTAATATAATTTGACAAGCTTTTGTTTCTGTTTCATCTTATTGAGATTCATTTATTAAGGGAAGCCTTGTAATTTATCCAGATAAGTTAGTGGTAAATATTTCGTATCTCAAAATAAGAAAACATTTTAAAGCCATTATGTTCACACCATTAAGAAAGGTAAATGTAGTGTTTTAAGGAAAAACTGCATTGCCTGAGATTTTTGTCAGATTTGAGTGATGTAAACGTGTCATCAGCAATAAAGAAACTATGCTTTTAGTTATAAACTCACCAGCTATTACTATTCAAATAGGAAATTTTGTGATCTGGGAGGACTATGTCTTGATTACCTCTGTATTTCTGTCAGACATATAGTAGAAATTTAAGAGGACGCTGGGGGATCCCATTTTAGGGAGCCAACCTGTTCACTGGTATGAAAAGAGAAAGCCAAGACCTTCGCCTCCCAGGGATCAGAAAAGGTTCTCAGGGCACTGGGCAAACACAGCACAAGGTCCCTCATGGGCCATGTGATTTCAGTTAAGCCCAGAGCTGGAGTGGAACTGGATTGGTTAGGTCATTTATCATTCTTTGGTCTTAATTATTTCGTTTGGATTTGGCTAAAATTTATTGCAAGCCTGCTATGAGCCAGGTGTTCGTTTACAGATGTTATTTAATGCCTGTGAAGGGAGGAAAGGAAGGCCCACACAGGTGGACTTGCCCAGGGTCACTCAGCTCTTGGCAGTTCAGCTGGAACATAAACCCAGGCTCTTGATTCCAAACCCAGTAGAGTTTTGTGATGATAGAAATAATCTCGACAGAAGCTCATTTTAAGTGAGTGAACTTTGGGTACTGACTTTCTTACTTTTTTCCCTTCTGTGTCTCACTTCTGATTCTTTCCCTCTTCCCTTGTCCAGTCCTTCTCGTTTAGAAGAAAAGCAAGTACAGATTCTTGACCTTACCATTAACCAAAAAGACATCTAAAAATATTTAACTGTTGTACCAAAAATAGCAGTATCGTATTTGCATGTCAGAACTTGACTTTTTGAGCAACTGATTGGCAGGAGACTGTGAGGATGAGAAGTATTTCTGGGCTGAGCATCAAGGTGTGGGCTAATTTGGAGTGTGTAACCCGGGCTAGCATGACAGATAATGAATGATGACCACCAGCAGTTCTCCTGAGGATGGAGCTGATGTACACTCGCTGCTCTGTCCTGTTCCTGGGAATCCTTGGAGTCTGCTGGAACCCAGAGAGTAATCCAAAACCCTGACAACCTCAACCTCATGTCACACCTAGTTTCATGACAAACTAAAAAAGTTATCTCCGTTTGTGCAGGGCTTGGCATTACAGCTTATTAGTTCAGTAGGAAGAAGAGATGCCATGTAAGGTCTAGTGGGAAATGAACAGCCATGTGTTTAATGTATAGTTTGAATTTAGAAAAATTTTGATTTGGACCTGAAAATTGAATTTATGCTTCATTTTGACAGGTCTAGAATTAACTATTCTTTTAAGTAAACTCTGTATTGAGATTGGATAATGAAAACAGCGTTGGTATTTGAACTGTTGGGGCTGTTTTCACGTATTTTAGAACTGTCATGCGGGTACCGTCATGAGGCAGGTGACTTTGTCTCTCTATGACACAGTCCTGTCTCCTCTTGAGTGTTTCCCAGCTGGCCCTCTCTTCCTCCCCACCCCCTAGCCTCCCCTGCCGTCCTCTCTTTCCTGGACCTCCGCAGTGGCCTCCCGGCTGCCCTCCTGCACTCCGCCTCCTCTGCTCTTCCTGTATCTTCTCACCGCGCTTGGTTTGTCTGCGCCCCGGCCATCATGCTTTGTCGTGACATGCAGATCATTCTTCCGATCCTCATGTTCCTGCTCTTCCATTTCAGCTCAGGGACATTTCAGGGCCCTGGGAAGAAGCCCCTTGCTTTTTCACCAGCTCAGAACCAGGCTTTGTTGGCAGTTCCTGTCTCAGATCCATTTTACTTGTTACAGTTGCAATTTTGTATTTACTTGCAGACTTTGATTAATGTAGACTCTGACAAAACTAAGCTTTGGAGGGCTGGAGCCGTTTCTAGTTTTATAAGGTTACGCTCCTGGCATCTAGCACAGGGCCTGGTACATAGTTCCATTTTAATGAGTATTTGCTGAATGCTTGCATGAAAGTTTCCTGAAGGGCTGTGCCTCTGCCGGCTGCTGTGAGAGATGGTGAAGATGGATGAGTATGGGCCCACTTGGCTATCACAGAGCTCGCTCACAGCCAAGAGAAGAACTAGACATGGAACAGAAACATTGTCATTTAAGTCGAGTTGCAAATCAGGGCTTGAAAATGCATGGTTGGACAGGCCTTTGTCAATAAGTCCGAAGTTAGTGAATTACAATGTTAAACAGTGCAGTGTCTGTAAAGCCTCTAGCATTCATAAAGCAATTCTACTCTAAAGGAAATAAAAAGTTGAACAAATTCAGTATTAAACATTGAAAAGATGGAATAAAATGCATTCATATTTTTAAATGCCAGGGTGTTAACACCTATGAAGCTGGTCTATGTGGAAGAAATGAGGAAGTTTTTAGTACTGCCAAACATTTCTTGAAAGTCTCTAGTCTTAAGGTTGTGGATGTGCTTGGGGCTGGCCTGAGACCTCGTTCGTCTCCATTTGGTGAGACTGTTAGGTCAGCACTCGCTGAGATTTTTCCTCTCCTCTCCCAGCGGTCCTGCCCCTCTCCTGCCCCAGCCCTGGGCTGTGGCACTGAACACGGGCCGGGGAGGAAGGCTGGCTGGCAGCGCCTTCCCACAAGAGTCAGGTGATCCTTGTTTGAAGGCAGCTGCGTGAGGTTCCAGGCAGGCAGTGTCCCCTCTCCTCTGCCTCGGAACAGCTGGTTATTGTCAGACTCCTAACAAATCTTCCTTGCTTGTTGCTCGCTGGAGGGGAGGGAGATTTTGCAGCGGGCTTTCCATTAATCCAATGGGAATTACATTGATCTGGTGTCTGGCCTTGGTTCTCATCAAGTGGATCGCCTCAAAGGTAGGCCATCTTTATTTTTAGGATCGTGACGTTAATCTTTAGTTTGTATATTTGGTAGGAGTGAAGTTGCTAGTTGAGTTTCTTCTCCTTTTGCTTCAGTTTTTATTTCCTTGATTAAAAGAGCTATGTGTTTTACCTGTCAGTTGAAAAGCTTAAGAGAATACTGCGTGTAGTTTTTATTTCTTCTCCCGCCTTACTTCTCTTTAAGGGCTTCTTATGGTATCATTCCTTGGTGTCATAGTAGCTTTCCTCAGTAGCATTCCTTTAAAGAAGATTTTATGATTAAAGAAGTTCAACTTTCAAGATTGTAAAATTATTAATGTAGACTGTTGGTGTACAGATTTTAAACATTCTCTTCTAGAGGTATAGAATTTACTGTTGCTTATCAAAGTATAATTATTGAGGATTTCTACACAATTATAAATAATTTAAAAACTAAATACCACCCTCTGTCATGTTCTTAAGGTCTTGCTGCAACTGAAATGTTTTCGTAACTTATATTGAATAAGAAAGTAAGATTATTATATATCTTGTTTTTTAATTTGGATTCCAAATACTGGACTTAAGAAATGCTTGATAGAATGCTTGCCGTTTGCCACTTGGATGAGAGTCTACAGTAGGAAATACTTAAGATTATACTACTTGAACTTATTTTTTTCTGTACTTGCGTAAAAATGATTGTATCTTCCATCCACTGTGCAGCTTTTTTCTTCCTATATTAAGAAATTGAGAAGTATCAGTGTTAACATAAAATGTATAAGAGCATCACTATTTGCTAAGCAACACAAAAGCTCCTGTAAAGTCAATTTCCTTTTCAAATGAGGTTTTTAATCCCCGATAATGTAATTTTTCTGATTTAACCATATTGTTTTAAGCATGATTGTCTCTTAGTTTACGCAGTCCTGCTTTCCTAGTGAATATGATTGAAGAAATCTCTTAAAGAAAAACAATGTACTCAAATTTCAAAAAATCCTGTGTTTTATAAGTTAAGAATTTTGTTGTACTGACACCTATTTACTCATTGTTTTTAAAGGATTAGCTTTTCCAAGTTATTGAATGAAGGTCAAGTTAATATTAATAATGCATTAGTTGAATTGTGGATGTTTTTACAGACTTTTTTTTTTATCACCACCAAAAATTTTAAGTGAAATTTTAAACAAAAAGAGTGCTGATATTTTAAATTTGTGATTTTTTAAAAAAGTATGTTGTTTGATACGGAAGGGTGAGGCAGTACTTGGGTAGGCTCTGAAACATGCGTTTTCCAGCCAAAAGTTCATTTAACTGGAAAACTGCTTTCAGAATTGTGGGCTTCATCTTTTGTAGTATGTTACTATTTTTTGGTAGTGTTACCCAAAAATCTATTTAGCGCTACTGTGTTTAAGGCCTGTGACCATCAGTTTACTAATCTGCAAAACAGGGCCAATAAAATCTACCTCACAGAGGTTTTGTGCGGATTAAATGAGATTTTGTATGACAGTGCCTGGAAGATTTTTTGGCACAGAGTAGGACCTCAGCAAGTTGTTGCTATGTGATTACTTCACCATGTAAGGGAAATACACACGCTTTTGCACAGGAGATCATTTTAGTGGAAACTTGAACAAAATGAAAACAATAGCACTTAAAATATCTTTGCTCAGTTTTAAAATGTGTCTTTAAAAGTTATGTATTAACTAATATCAAGAACAATTTTTATGCCTTTTATCATTTACCTTGTAAGTCAGACTTTTTGTGGAAGAGTGAGTCGCCCTGATTTGAGGTGAGGGTCTCACGGTGGCGCTTGGATCTCCTGTCCGCGTGGCAGAGGACCCTTTGGAACCTTACAGTTTAACTTGTTTATGCTGCGGCTGTCAGTTTTTGATTAGCTCAGGCTCTCCCATGTTTTGACCCATGCTAGTTTGCTTTACAAGCTGTTCCCAGGATGGCTAAATTAGAAAAGTCACGAGTAGGAGCTTCTCAGTTATTTCCATTCACTGGAAAGGTGATGACGGAGTAGGGATGATAGCTCAGAGTGTTTTATGACTGACAGCGTGACAAGGGATTTTAAGTAATTTTGTCTTGCTGTCTTTATTAAAAATAGAATTTTGCTGGTATATAGCTTTTCAAACGATAACATTAAAAAAATATGTCAAGTCTGTGCTACAGCCTTGGTGTGTAAAGCACGTATAATTATTTTTCAGAATATGGTGCACACTACCATATATAAAATAGATAAACAGCAAGGATTTACTGTGTGACATAGAGAACTATATATTCAATGTCTTATATAATAAATTATAATGGAAAATATAGATATATACATATATATGTATAACCAAATCACTTTGCTGTACACCTGAAACTAACACAAAATTGTAAATTAACTATACATCAATTAAAAAATTAAAATATCATTTTCATTCTAACATGGAAACAAAATTTTTATTGTTATAATTCATAATTTATAGTGTATTTTTCTGAAATGAGTTACTTCAGATTATTCAACCTAGACAGCTCAGTGAGACAGTTCAGTCATGTTCATTTTACTCTTGATCTGTGAGGCAGTAAATGAGTGAATTACCCCTCAGGATGCATTTGTTGATGGGTTTGGATATATATTTTTCAAAGTCCATTGTTTAAAAAATTTTTTTTGTTTCATTTGGATTTATTCCATTAGAGTTAAATTTTGTCTAAATGATAGCATTTAAGCTAAATATTTGTGGACCAGACTTACTTAAATTAGTAATGAATAGAATAACTTGAATACTTTTGCACAACCCTAAATAATTTGTTAATACCTGTTTAAAATTAAATACTGCCCTTTTGCCAAGTTTTTATTATGATTAACTAAATACAGACCCTATTATTTTAATATATAAGTTTGTGCCTCTGCAGATAAATCTACGGTGATTACCTTAAAATAAATTCAGTATGTAATGGTTATAATCTAGATTATGTTCATTACCCAGTTTTTGATTTGTACTGTTTTATTTAACAAAGAACTGATATTAGTCAATCTTTCTTAATCCTTAAGGTGATAAATGAGAGTGTACCTTTCTGATTAGTGGCTGTTTTGGTAAATAACCCCTCCTACATTGAAAAGAAGACATCCCCTCTCCTAAAGAGGACTATTACGACAGCAGGCTAAAATTTATTTCAACAAGCTGTTTACCCAGATTGTGATTGGATACTAGCAGGTTGACAGGTATTGACCATGATAAGCTGGTACATAATCATATGTATGATTTCATGAATATGATTTGGCTGATAGAAATATTTATTTCCACATATGTGCTCTCCAGGCTACCAGGTTTTCCTCTAATACGGTATTTTAAGGAAAGGCTTGTAATCTAATAAGCTAGATATCTTGAGGGTGGGGATGGGACAGCAGGTGTGAGTGGTGCCTTTTAATACCAAGTGATTACAGTGGCTGTTTGCTGCAGAATAAGTAGTTTACCATGAAACACTACAGGAGGCTTAGGGAATTCTGTTGGTGGAAGACACTTTAACTTTATTAAGCATGATGCTGCCAGGAGTATATTCTGTATACTTTAGTCCCTTGGGATTTGAGATCATCCATTTCTTTGCAGATTTCTTTGTAGTAGATTCTTGCTCTGCTTTTTAAGTTTAGTTGATTTATTTTGTGAATGTATAATAACTACACATGCTATAAAATTCCAAAGATATTCTTTGAAAAGTCCTCCTCCTGCCCCTGTGTTCCTCAGCCTCCTTGGAGGCAACCAGTGTTGAAATTTAGGATTTTATTTTTGCTTGAAACTTGTGTTCCTTTTATATTTCATAATCTGTTGGGGCTTTTTCTTTGTTTGTTTAAGGATACATGAAATCCGGAACCCCCCTACACTGTTGGTGGGTATGTAGTTTGGTGCAGCCGTTATGGAAAACAGTATGGAGATTCCTCAAAAGACTAAAATAGACTTACCATATGATCCAGCAGTCCCTGTCCTGGGCACATATCCAGAAGGAACCTATTTCAAAAATATACATGTACCCCAAAGTTCATAGCAGCACTGTTTACAAGAGCCAAGACATGGAAACAACCTAAATGTCCATCAACAGATGACTGGATAAAGAAGTTGTGGTATATTTATATAATGAAATACTACTCAGCCATAAAAATTAATAAAATCATGCCATTTGCAGCAGCATGGATGGACCTGGAGATTGTCATTCTAAGTGAAGTAAGCCAGAAATAGAAAGAGAAATACTGTATGGTACCACTTATATGTGGAATCTAAGAAAAGCCAAACAAACTTATTTACAAAACAGAAACAGACTCACAGACATAGAAAACAAACTTACAGTTACTGAGGGGAAGGGTGTGGGAAGGAATAAATTGGGAATTCAAGATTTGCAGATACTAATATATATAAAATAGATAAACAACAAATTCATACTGTATAGCACAGGGAACTGTATTCAATATCTTGTAGTAACCTATGGTGGAAAAGAATATGAAAACAAATACATGTTAAAAAAAAAAGGATACATGAAATTGTATAGGAGTTTGATGTTTTTCTTACATGATAAGCATTATGGAGTTAATAATGATTTGAAGAGTTCTGCATACTAAATCCAAATGAGGGCTTTAAACACAGTAAATTTTCTTTATAATAATAGTATAAAACATGACTTTTTCCTTGAGATTTCTAGGTGTATGTTGAGTTATAAATCTCATGCCAGAGTTTTGTGAGGAAACAAGATCATTAATCTGATATGTAAAAGTGCCACTTGTTGTTTTAATATGTGTTTCTTTTGCTACTGAACTCTAGCATATTTTTTGTATTTATTAGTGTATGATTTCTTTTCCTGAGAATAGTGTTTATGTCCTACCTGTTTTTCTACACCGTTATTCATCATTTTCTAATTGTTTTGTGAAGCACTTTTTTTTTTCCATTAATTTTTAGCTGTAGTAGGGAAAAATGAGCTCTTCCTCATATCTGTTAAACTCATTTTCTTGGTTTGACGTTTGTCTTTTGTCTATATTTATGATATATTTTGCCATACATAATTTAACTTTTTTGTGGCCAAATTGACTTGTTTTTCATGACTTCTGAATTTTTTAGAACAGTTAGAAAGGCCTTTCCTATAAAATTTTTTTTTAATACAGTCATGCTTTCTAATGTTTTCATGCTTTAATTTTTTACAGTAAAATTTTTTTCCATGTGTGATTTATTTTGAAGTAGGACGATAATAATACAGCTTTATGTTTTTCCAGATAGCAACCACTTAATATAACATTTTTAGTTAAATAAAAATAAATCCCCACAGATTTAAAATCCTATATTTATCGTATACAAAATTACTGTATATTCTTGGATTTGATTCTAAATTCTTTATAGACTATTTATCTATTTCTTTGTAGTGTCAGTCTACTTTATTAATATAGCTCAAGGCACTAGTTCTCTTTTTTATTTTGTAAGAATTTGCTTGCCTGCTTATTCAACTAATAATCACTTTCTTTGTGCTAGGCACTATTCTGAATGTTGGGATTTATTCTAGATCTGGGGATGCAGCATTGAATGAAGTCCCTGCTGCCCCCACAGAGGTTAGATTCTAATAAGAGATTTGGTTAATTTTATCTTCTAGATTTTTTGTCTTGTTGTTGTTGTTGTGATCTATGTAGCTGATTTACAATGTTGTGTTTTAGTTCGTCTTTTTATCAGTTCTGTTATTCATTAATTTATCAATTTAGTTTGTAAATTATTATTCATTAATTACAGTAAATGCATTCAGTCATTTATTTAGCAAATATTTATTTAAAATCTACTAAATAATTGCTGCTGTTTAAGGGACCAAGAGTGCAGCGGTGAGTAAGCCAAACATGGTTCCTGCTCTTGTGGAGCTTTTGTTTTAGAACAAGCAAACAAGAAAACATCAGTTGTGTGCCATGCAGAGCACATGTGTACAGGGTAGGAAGCAGTGGAAGAGGCTGAGTCTCAGGTGACTTTAGATCTGGTAGCCTGGGAATGCCTCTCTGAAGAGACGACATTTCATCTGGAACCTAAGAAGGAGACAGTGATGCAGTGACCCTGGACAGGGGAGCAAGTGTAAAGGCTGCATGTTTGGCATAATTGAGGAGAGGCAAGGAGGCCAGGGTGGCTGGTCTTCACGGTGAGAAGAGGTCGGTAGAACCTGAGTCCTAAGAGTTAGGCAGATCACTGAGAGCTTGGTGTGTGGGCTTTACTCCAGGCATAGTGGGGGCCATGGGAAGATTTTGAGCAGTAGCTGAAATGTTCTGTTCACTCTTGCGTCTGTGAAGAGTGGACTGGGAGCCAAGAGAGGCAGCAGGAGAACCAGTCAGCAGCCCATTGTAGGAGTGCAGGCGAGATATGCTATTCTCTGAGACAGAATGAAGACGTGGAGATGGAGGACGAGAGATGAGTGTGGAGGTAGAGTTGGCAGAACATGTTGAGGGTATTTTAGCTTGTACAAAGTTTTGTTTGTTTTAGAAATTATATTTTAAATATTTACAATACTTGTTATTTCTCATAATAGCTTTATTGAGATATAATTCATATACCACACAATTCGCCCATTTAAAGGGTACAGTGCAGTGATTTTTGGTATATTCACAGAGTTGTGCGATGATTATCACCATTAATTTGAGAATGCTTTCCTCGTTGCGGATAAAAACCCTGTACCCATCAGCATGCACTCTCCATTTCCCATCAACCCTTCTAACTCTCAGCAGCCACCAGTCTATTTTCTGTCTCTGTGGATTTGCCTATTTGGAATATTTCATATAAGTGGAACGGTATGTTATATGGTCCTTTGTGACCGGCTCCTTCACTCAATGTGCTCTTCTCAAGGTTCAGCTGCAGTGTAGCATCTGTCAGCACTTCATTCCTTTTCATGTCTGAATACTACTGAATATTGAATACTGAGCTGCACTGTACGTCTACACCACATTTTATTTATACTTTCATTGGTTGATGGACCTTTGGGTTGCTTCCAGTTGGGGCTGTTAAGAATAATGTTGCAAGATACTTTTAATATCTGTTTATTTTTAGGCACAAAATGTATCTTTAAATCTGTTCTCTTTTGGTGGCACACAATTTTTTGTTTTCTAGATTCAGTGTCTTCTCAAATTTCTTCGAGTTCGCTAATTACATTTTTTAAAATTCTCTTATTTTTTCCTAGCCTCTGGGCCATTTGGGTTTTTCACTTTCTTCCATTTATTTTTAGCTAATGGATTTCTACAAATGTCTCATGATTCTTGTTTGCTTACTCATTCAGGTTTAAATGAAAGGAATAGTGAAGTAGTTGAACCATATCTCTTTGTCGAGTCTATCTAGCTCTTCAGGTCTCTCCCTAAGTGGGCTTGTCTGATACACTCTGACATTAAATTTCTACCCACTGCATGTCCCTCACTCTGTATCCACTTTTAAGGTAGTGCTTAATCATATTGTTTTATAATTTTTTGTCTTCCTTACACTAGAGACTTTGAGAGCAGATACATATTAATTTCATTTTGTATATCCAACTTCTCTTGCATGGTGCTTCACAAATAATGATAAATACATGTTTGTTGAATTGAATATTATAACACATTTAATTGTCATGCATTAAAATGTGTGTATGGTTTTTTTCTAGAGGCGGGGAGCTATTTCCTATGACAGCTCTGATCAGACCGCATTGTACATTCGTATGCTAGGTAAGCATTATTTATTTTGTACCAATATCAGTTAATTTTGTTATCATCTACTGTTATTTCAGATTGAGACAACTTTTGTTAGGTAGCTTTTCGTCAATGTTTGCAGCAGGAATGTTCTGTTACTTTGCAGTGTAGAGTCTAGAAACCAAAATTAATGTGATGTGAATAAAGAGAGGCATTATAGAATTATAGGTAATTGAGAAATCTCTGGCGTAATAACTGTGACTGTCATTAGCACACAATTTTAGGTTGTATTCTGAATATTCTTCATAAGAAGTATCTTAAATTTGTGGAGTTCCTGAATACTGAACAGATGTCCATAGTAACATGGATACAGAGAGACCGTGACATACCTGTTCACGTAGTCCTGTCGCTGGATGTGTTTGTTCTCAGTTGGCTGGCCAGAAGACCATTTGTCTTCTCCCTAGTCTCGGGTCTTAAATTTTTAATGTATTACTCAAATCCATAGGGTAAAACGAATTTGTTATGTATGTATGTGATTTTCTTCCTCTGTGCCTCTCTTTGCCAGATTTTCCTCCTCTTCCATGCAGTCCTTGATCCCTTGTACTTTAATACATATTGTTAAAAATGTATTGTTAAGATTCTGATAGTCCCCTTTACTCATCCTTTCTTAGAGGATCTTCCGTGACTACTTACATATGCTCAGAATTCCGTGCTCAGTTTCTGTGCTTTTGAGTCATCCTTATTCTTCACCTACTTGGGGGTATTTTTCTTCTTGCCTGTTTCCCTAACTCCTTCTCTTACTCTTAAGCCTACATGTTCTCCTTGCTCTTCTTCCCGTTTTCCTTCTTGAATTTACTCTGTGCATCTTACCTGCTTCAGCTCCGTTCTGCTCTAGCACATATTTTCCTCACAGGAATGTTCAGCCTTTTCTTTGCTGTCTCTGTCCTGTTCTACAGACAAGTCAGTATTCTGCTCTCTTTAAAACAGGGCTTTAGACTCATGTTTTCTTGACTCTCTAGAATGTCTCCACTCGGGTGTATTATGGGTACCCCTCATTTAACATATCTGTTAAAAGATTTGTGTTCCCCAAGTCTGTTCATCTTGCATTCTTTTGTCATGTCAGAAAATGTTAACTCCGTTCTTCCGGTTGTCAGATCAGAAACCTTGGAATCATTCTTGACTCTAATTTCTTATTTACTCTGTCTACTTCATCAACAAATCTTCTTGCCTTCTACCTTCAAAATATATCCAGAATTTCACCACCCCAGTGCTGTTGCCATCCCTATCTAAACCACATGTACTTGGTTTTTATTGTTAGCTGTAGTCACATTGTTGCACATTAGATCTCCAGAACTTACCTTGCATAACTGAGACCTTGTGCCTCTTGACCAACACCCCCCCATATCGCCATACCCTCCAACCCCAGCCATAGTGGTTGCCTCGCTTAATGCACTCACTCCTTGACAGGTCTCCCTGCATCTTCCTTTGTGTCTCCTTGATTCTAGTCTATCCAGCCAGAGTGAACCTTTTCGGACATATGTTAAATCAGTCTCACTCCTCTGTCTAGAATCTTCCAAAAGTTTTCTATCTTAGAGTGATAGCCAGACCTATTATGAAGGTCCAACATGATGTGACTCTACACCTTCTCTGACCTCGCTTCTTACCAGTTTCCCTCATTTATCTCATTCCAGCCTTGCAGGCCTCTTTGCCTGTCCTTGAACATGCCAAGTATGCTCCCATCTCAGGGTATTTGTACTTGTTCTTCCTTGTGCCTGGAAACCTCTTCCTCCAGATAGCCTTGTGGCTCACTGCCTGACTGCCTTCAGGTCTCTGCTCCAATGCCTCCTTTACGCTGGGGTCTCCTGTGATGTCACTAACACGTCACTTCTCCCCTGCCCCTCCCTCCCTGTTTCTCTCACCTTGCTTTCGTTTCCTCCAGGTTACTTACTGCCATCTTCCATAGAATGAACTTACTTACTTGTTTTGTTACCTGTCTCACTCCATGAAAGAATAGGCTACATGAAGGCCTTATGTGTTTTGCTCACTGCTGCGTTCCTGACATGTAGTGAGTGCTCAGTAAACATTTGGTGCAGAGTGAAAAAATCTTCACATGAGAAAAGTGGTTAATCATTGTGGGTTGGACTCAATGGTGGATGACATGCTCCTTGAAAGAAGAGTAAGCCGGAAAGCCTTCAGGCAAACAGAATTGCAAGAACAAGGGATAGGGACTGAAGACTTAAAGGTTCTGAACTTGGAGGCTGTGGAAGTCTGGTGGGAAAGGTGCTGCCTTGGAGCCCACAGAGCTAGATTTAAATCCAGACTCATCTTTACGCTAGCTATGTGCCATCGGCATGCTTGTTAACGTCTCAGATGTCTGTTCTTGCATCTGTAAAATGGGGGTTAAGATTCCTGTCTCTCAGAGTTGGTTAGAGAATTAAATAAAATAATGCCTATAAGACACAAAAAGAGTGCCTGGCCCAAGATTGCAGTGCTTGTGTTGCTGTGTGGAGTAGATCTAAAAGTCATATGGATACATGGAGAAACAATACTGAGCTTACAACCACCAAAGTTTAAGACCCAACTAAAGACCTCGAGTATATCCACTGTCAATGAGAAAAGAGAAGCTGAATCAAATTAAACATTTCTGACAACATCTTTAATATTTTAATTTTCCATACATTTAAAGAATTGTAAGCTGCTTGAGAATAATTAATATGTTTTCTATTTCTTTATATCTTTTATAGTATAGTACTAGGCACAGAGTAGACACTTAGTAAATATTTGCTTTTTGCTGTGGCTTTTTTTGAAGTTTTGTGCTGAGACTTTTTTTTAATTCCATGTGAGTAATAAGATGTGAGGTTGGATTATCATATACTTGAGTCGTCTTTCAGACGATGACTTTAAAATACAGATTTTAATTACGTAGGAGGTTAAAACCAAAACAAAAAACAAAAAACACCTCATGTAGCCTTACAACTCAGTACCAAAAATTTGTAACCCTCCTCAAATAAATCAGCTCTTAACTCCTTAGTCCATGTATGTCATTAGTGGGCCTTTACTTTTGAGTATACCGCATAGACCTTTGTTGCATGTGAGAGCTTCTTCCCAACGGCAGCCTGCTAAACTTGCATTTTTTTCCTGATTCTGTTCAGGAGATGTACGCGTAAGGAGTCGAGCAGGATTTGAATCAGAAAGAAGAGGTTCTCACCCGTATATTGATTTTCGTATTTTTCATGGTAAGTGTTCGCAGACACAGTATTTCTCTAAGACTTTCAGTAAACTTCAGATCTTCATAAAATTACATAATATTCCAAAGGAAGAAGAATATAAGAAAAAACTGTATTATATGGAGAATGTTTTGAAAATACTGGGTCATAATAAATGACAGTTTATTTCTAAATAATGCTAGTAAATATTTAAAGGCAGGTAGAACTGGAAATTATCAAAATAAGAAAGCTGAATATAGTATTTCTTCTTTCTAATTTAAATATGAGATTATTTTGATACTTTTTTTCTTTTTTAAATATATGTTTTTCAAAAGTTGTCTTATTCAAAATGTTTTGTTTTCATTACTCTAGATAGAATGTTTTTGTGCAAATGACATTATATAAAGGTATTTCATAGTTAACTAGGTGCATCCTTTGGGTTTATTTTAAAATACACATAACCTTGAAAGATGCTTGTAGAATGCATATTTTGAAAACACTGGTTCTGATGCATAATGGATAGAAGGGAAAAAACAGAACTCCTAAAACTGTTGAATATTAAACATATTAAATCTGTTTTTGGAGGAGTTCCACTTTTGCTAATGTTGGATAAATTACCTAGATTAACACTTCAATTAAAAAATTAGAAAAACTGGACAAAATATAAAAGACATGTATTTGAGTGTATCAGAATGCTGTTAAGGCAGAAATGAACCTGCAAGTTCAGGCTACTTTTCCCCTTAGTGGGATCTGCTGATGCGGGAAAAAGTGGGTGAGAGGCTGAGCAGAGCTTTTGATGGACACTTGAGGCCAAAAAAACAAAAACAGATGGTTATAGCTCACCAAGGCTGGGGGATTGTCCTGATAAACCTCTGTGCTTAAGTTAGAGACCCAAAGGGCTATACCTTAGAAATAAATCCCAGCTTTAAAACGTCTCAGTGAGCGGTTAGATTAAGGTGACCTGTGATGTTAGTGCTGCCAGAAGTAGTTGTTAATCGTCTTTGGTGGAAGGGGACTATGTGACCAAAAATGAAGAAGAAAACAACAGGCAGCAGAAATATACACCGGGGATCCTAATAATTGCTTTGTTATACATGACCTTTAAAATACCCGAACATAATTATGTTGATAGGGGGAAAAAAAGACAGAATTGAGAATCTGAGTAGAGAACTGAAAATTGTGAAAAAGAACTAAATGGAAATTCTAAACTGAAAAATACCATACCTTAAATAAGAACTCATTGGAGATGGTTTTAACAGCAAATAAGTTTAAGATGAAGAGAGAATTGGTGGATTGGAATATAGGTCAGAAGAAAATATTTAGAATGAAACACTTGATGTAAAAGGTAGAAAATACAGAAAAGACACATGGAATATGTTCTGGTTATCTATTGGTCAGCCTGTACCTTTCAAGAATTGTGAAGGGTCTGGAATTTTACCTTGTAAGCTAACGAATAAATCAGCCTGTTACTGTTTTATGGATATTAGCAGAAGATACTCTTGGGTCAGAGAAAAAGGACTTTATTATTCATGGCACAGCAAGCAACATGAACATCATGTCAGTCCTTCTGGAACATAGCAGTGGCAAGTAGAGGGATTTATGTGCATAGTGTGCACACTGTGAGCTTGCATCACATCTGAGAAACAATGAGCTGAGTGAATTAACCCCTTTTATAGTAATACTACTCTTTGTCCCAGAGAAAGAGATTGCTTACCCCTCAAGGCCTCTGGCTGCAAACACAACCCTGAGAAATGGCCCAGGGAAAGACTGGTTAGGGCTTGGCATTCTTCACACATCCAGCAAAAATGTGCAGGGACACTAGGAGCCTTCCTGGAGGATTACCTTTCCCAGTAGGAACAAATGACCCAAAAACTTACTGGCATAAAACAACAACCTTATTAATACTCATTGTTCTGAAGGTTAGTAATTCAGTCAGGGTATATCAGATTTGATTTGTCTGTGCTCCGCAATGTCTTGATCTTCAGAGGGGATTGTTCAAACAGCTAGAGATAGCTGGAGTAGCTCCACTGGGTCTGTATGTCTGGGGCCTTGGTTCTTCTCCACGTGTCATGTCTTGGGGCTGGAACATCCGTGATGACTTCTGCACTCCTGTATCTGGTGCCAGGGCTGGGATGGCTGGAATTTCGGGAACTGGCCACCATTTCTCTTTCTCCATGAATGGCAGTCTCAGGGTAGTTGGACTTCTTACACAGCATCTGCTGCTTTTCCCCAGAGCAAGAGAGAGGAAGTGTGGGAGCTTCTGGTCTCTGACGATGTAGGTGGTACAACATCACATTTGCATATGCTGTTGGTCAGCTGTGCCACACAGCTTGCTCAGCTTCATGCATGAAGGATATAGACCCCCCTTGTCAAAGGGAGTAAGGTTAAAAAAGTTTTAATCTTCTATCTTTAAACTGGAACAAAATAGTGTTGGGAAGGTGATTAGGGTTTGAGGAGAAAAGAGGGAGAATATAGCAGAAGCAATCTTTGAAAAGATAATGACTGAGAAATCTCTAAAGCTTGATTAAAGACATTAAGGTACAGATTTAGGAAGCATTATGAATCTCAAGTACAGTTAACATTAAAAGAAAACTGTACCTAAATGTAATGTAGAATAATGAAAAGCCAAAATCAAAGAGAAAATACTTGAAAAGTAGTGCAAGAAAAAATTATTACCTTCAAAGGAGCACGTATAGGATTGCTGGAAACAGATTCTGTTTTATTTTCAATAGAAACCAAGAAGTTTCAAGACAAAGGAAAGGTAGCTTTGAAGTGATGGGGGTAGAAAATAACTATCAAGCTAAAATTTCATCCACAGACTCTTCCAGAGAATAAGAGAAAAATGGACACACTTCACAACTTACTATGTAAGGCCAGCTATAATCTTGACATGAAAAGCTGGAAAGGACATAACAGAAGCAGGAAAATATAGTCACTGTCACTCCCTAATGTAGATGAAACATCCTAAATAACATTATCAAATTAAATCTGTAATTTATAGGAATAATATATTTTGACCCAATTTATATTTTTTTCCAGAAATGTAAGATTGGTTTAACATTTAAAAACCAGTTGTTGTAATTCACCACTTCAATAGAGCACAAAAGAACAGTCATGGATAGACCAATATGTACCAGAAAAGCATTTGATAAAATTCAGCATTCATGCTTAGCCTGAGCAAGCTAGGAATACAAAAAAAGGATTTCTACAGAACCTACAGCAAACATTGTATTTAATGGTGCAGTATTAAAACTTTCTCTCTAAGATGAGAAATCCAGAATGTCATGTTCTACCTTTCCTTCTCAATATTGTTTTGGAGGTCCCTGCCAGTACAATAATTTAAGAAAAAGAAATAAAAGATACAAGGATTGGAGAAGAAGTAAAAAAAGTACCATTATTTATGGATGATGTGATTATATACTTAGAAAATTATTAAGTTTAGTAAGTGAGTTTAGCGGTTTGCTGGGTACAAAGTCAATATGTATTTGTATTTCTATAAAGCAGTATTGACAAAAGTTGAAATAATATATAGTTTAAATTTACATCAACAAGAGATCAAATATGTAGGGATAAACCTAACAAAAGATTGTGTGATTCTACATAGAAAACTGTAAGATATCACAGAGGAAAATTAAAAGAAACCTGAATACATGGAAGTGTGTACAATTGTTCATGGATTGGAAGATTTAATAACGATGTCAGTTTTTCTTTCATTGACCTATAGGTTTAGTGAAATCACAAAAATCCCAGCAGATTTTTTTTTAATCCTTTGGTGACATATATAAGCTGATTTTAGAACTTATATAAAAATTGAAAACGCGAAAATAGTCAAGACAATCGGGAAAAAGAAGAAAGCATAGATGTAACTCTTCTCAGATATACAGACTCATTATGGATTATAATAATTAAGCTAGAGTGATATTGGTTCAAGTACTACCAAACAGAATAATGAAACATTGTAAAGTCCAGAAACAGACTTACACATATTTGATTTGTGACAGATGTGGTAATGCAGTGGGGAAAAGATGATCTTTTAAATAAATAGTGCTAAATCAATTGGCTATCCATATGAGAAAAAATCAGTCTTGATCCCTTATTTATACCATACATGAAAAAAATCATATTTTGATGTATTAAGTTGGCCAATTATGCTGTCAAGTCTGATAAGATGAGGAATGAGAAGTGATTTAGCAATGTAGAGGTGGCGGTAGAGGAAACCTGATAATCATCAAGAGAAAATTTAAGAGGAAGGAAAGGAATTAGATTTAATAAGTACAGACAACTCTGTTAGATATTTTTGCTGAAAAAAAAAAAAGAGAGAGGCAGCTGGCAGGGGAAGTAGGATCACTGAAGCTAGAAATACCAAAGCTAGAAAACAAAAACGCTGGCCACCTGGAAAATTTTTTGAATTCTGAAATAAATACTTCTTGGGTCAAAGAGGAAATGAAAACTGATTTTGCAGACTATTGAAAAATTGATAATTAAAGATTACATATGAAAGCTGTGAAATTCAGTTAAAGCAGTGCTTACAGGAAAATTCATAGCATTAAAAATACTTATATTAATAAATGAGAAAGAATGAAATAAGTGAATTAAGTAGTCAAACCCAAGAAGTTAGAAAAAGAGTAACAAAGTAGACCTAAGAAAAATGTGAAATCAATTAGTAAAGGTAAAAAACAAATGAATGAGTTAGAAAACTAAAATGTAAATAAAGTGGATAAGAGCTGATTCTAGTAAAATAGATAAACTGCTGGTGGTTGATTAAATTCAATCAACAGATTAAATTGAACTAAGATGAATATTCAAAATACAAAATAAGGGAGGAACCTCACAGAAATACAGGAAATTAAAGAAAAATAGACAACTTTACTCAACTCTAAAAATAGATTTGAACACCTGTATAATCCAGATAATTTTCTTGAAAATTATAATTTATCAAAACTGAATGCAGCAAAGATAGACAAACTAAACCTGTATTATTCAGAATGTGGTCTGGGGTTCTCAAAACCCTTTTGGGGAAGTTCATGAAATTAAAATTGTTTCCATAATAATACTAAGACATTATTTGCCTTTTTCATTCCCATCTCTCTCAAAAGTATAGTGGAACTTTCCAGAGACGTCATAATATATGTCTCCAGACATTAAAGAGATTTATAAAAATATAAAACAGTAACATTCTTCTGATTAGTTTTAATTTTTTATTAGGAAAATAGTTTGTTTAATATAGTGTTACTTACGTTAACATGGGTTTATTATGTAATTTTTAAAAAAGAGTTTTTAAAGAGTGATTTTAGGTTGAGAGCAAAATTGAGAGGAAGGTACAGAGATTTTGCACATACCTGCACCACACATGCATAGTAGCCTCCTCTGCTATCAGCGTCACTGCCCAGTGTGGTTGGTACATTTGTTACAGCTGATGGACCTACAGTGACACATAGTCATCCAAAGTCCAGAGTTTACATTAGGAATCACTCTTGGTGTTGTGCGTTCTTTGGGTTTGGACACAGATGTAATGGCATGTACCCACTCTTGTAGGACCACACAGAGTCCGCATGTGCATCCTGATCCCCTGGTGCGGGGCCTCTGTGGTGAGGTATCTTAGAACAGCGGAGGCAGCTCAGCTCCTAGGGACGCAGCTCCTCTTCACGACCGCGTCGTGACAAATGTCTAAGACTCAGGGCTGTAGTTGGAAATTGTCACTGTAGAACTGATCCTGCAGTTAGTACAAAACAAGAACATCTCTCTAAGCCAAAATGGTAATATAATTTAGAGGGGCTTTTTAAATAGAGAAAAATGAGTCATTCTCTCCTACTGGTGTAGTAGGTCTGTTTATCACACAGCTCAGAATTCTGAAAAGAAAAAATTTTAATCTAGTAGGTTTTGTGAAATGTGATCTAATCAGGGAGTGAGCACGTGCTCCTACTATGACTCAGACCTCCCCTGAGCCATCTTCAGGCCGAGTCTGCAGACTTGGCAAAGGCGCTGCCCGTCAGCAGCTCTGTGGGGTGGGTGTAATCCTTCCCAGGGACTGAGCGTTTGACTTTAGTAATGTGCCCTCTCCTTTGTATGCAACTAAAACTGAGATTTTATTTTTCACAATGATGCAAAGATTTACATGCTGAAGTTAAAGTGGTTTCTAGGATGTTGTAATGACCAAATTCTGGATAGGTGTATTAAATTCACTGAAGCTAGAATTTTCTCTATGTGTAGCTCCTCAACCCACCTTCTGTGCGTCTCTTTGGTTTTACCTTAAACTCATTGTTAATTTCCCCTGTTGTGAAATTCTTGTCTTTCTGTTCTTTCATTGCTTACATCCAGTCTGCATTAAATCCTGTGTATTTTGTAACCAAAAATAGCTGTCATTCTCCTCTCTTCTCCTCTCTGTCCTCCTCTTCTGTCCTGCCTGATTTAGAACTTCTGTCACCACTGTCTGGGGTTATCCTGGCATTCTCTTAACCATTGTCTTTACTTTTAGGATTTCTGTCCTGGAATCTGAGCTCTACTCTGTACCCAGAGTAGGGTCTTTCTAAAGAAAAGGACAGCTTAAAATATAGGGGGAAATGCATGTTAGCAGTTAAAAACATACTATCAGCATATTATAACTATCTATCTATAATTTTGTATTTCTTCCATGTGTTGTATCTGTGAGGTGCTGCTGAGGTTTGTTTAGGTGCTGGAATAGTTTTAACTTCTGGATTATGATTTTCTCCATGTTAAACATAATTGTCTTTACTAAATTCACCTAGAAATTAGACATCAGCATTGAAGTATTGAGCTTTTTTTAGAAAGACTTTTTATATGTATACAGTTTATTATAAGCAGTGTTCGGGCTTACCATATCAAGATGCGTTCTTCTCCAGCTATTTATCCAGTTAGGGAACAATTACAGGCCCCACTGTGAACAGGGAGGACCTCAGTCATGATTTTATTGTATAGCTGTCACAGGTGTTTTCTGCCTTGAGCTTTTGTGGCTTGGATTGTCTTTTGTCATAAATCCTTATTCTTGTAACACCCATAAATGTATCTTCACAGTAGAATTTGCCCTTGGCATTATCATGCAGCAAGTTCTGACTTTAAGTCTTTCTAAAAGGGTATAAAGAGACAAAAGAAGAAAATTAGCTGAACACAGTAGTACGTTAGAGAAACAGTGTTCAACCTCGTTACTAAACAGATTCCTGTCAAATTTAGAAAGTTAAGCAGACAGTCAGCTCAGGTGCTAATAACAGAAGTCACAGACTTTCTAGAGGGCAGTTCAGCACTATGCATCGAGAGTTTTAAACATTTTTA
Source organism: Camelus dromedarius (assembly GCF_036321535.1). Classification (NCBI taxonomy): domain Eukaryota; kingdom Metazoa; phylum Chordata; class Mammalia; order Artiodactyla; family Camelidae; genus Camelus; species Camelus dromedarius. Next base: position 9,042,335 of record NC_087465.1, on the reverse strand, counting down.
TCTCTTTGATTTCAGCACTAGAAATGTATGCAAAAGGAATAGTCATACACAAATGTTAACGTGTATGTGAATACATTCACGTTGCTCTTATTTATAGTAGAAATATATATTAAGTTGGGGTGTTATTCACTAAGGTATTTAAGGACGAAAGACTGGAATGCTTATAACCTACCCTTGAATATTCAGAAAAAGAATCATGTACACACCACACACACATACACACACACACAGTGCAAATGGTAAAGCAGGTGAAAAAAATGAAATGTCAACAATGGCAAGTCTGAGCAAAGGGCACTTGATAAAGGCTATTCCTTGTACTGTTAAGTTTTGCACCTTTTTGTATTTTATATTTGTATTTTGAAATGATCTCCCAACAAAAACTTTTTAAAGTATGTTTATTAAATTATGCATGTATTAAAAATCGTGAATTTATAGTCAAAGTACATATTTGTTAATTAACCGGTATTATACCAGGTCTGTGATTATTTATAAAGAACTGAAAGAGTTCAAACTTTGGGACGACGTTTTTAAACTAACCTGTATTCACGGTTACAGAGGGTGGAGGGGTTTGGATGATCATGAGTCCTCTTTGCCGAGAAGTCTTTCCCAAAGGCCTGTAATAAATCTGAAGTCAGGGTTAGTCTGGTAACTTGTCGCAGTGTTCTGCTTTAATCAATAAATTCTACTGTTATAATTTTCAAGTTAAACCTTTCCCCAAATAATGGATGTATCATACAAAAGCTTTCATTCTTAACTAGATTTCTGTTTTTGTTAGTTGGTTGGTTTGTTTTCTGGTCTCTGATGCTGTAAGTGGACTGTTCATACTAACTTCTTTGTGAGTTTATCAGGTGTTATTACCTTGGGTCTATGGGATGAAAAGTCAAAAAATTTTCCCAGGTATCATCTCTCACGAAAGAGATTTTCTGAAGCATTCTTTTGTTTGTGTCATTGTTTGTGTTCTTATTACCTATCTTTTATATTATAGCACAAAAGATTATATCATACATATTTACATAGTTTCATTTTGAGAAAGGGATTTTTCATGTAAGGAAGTCCTTGTTGACATTATTTTAGGATGACCAGAAACATTCCTTGGAGTATTGTTTCAAAGGAATATTTTTTTCTCTGGGAAGGGTTCCATTTTGCAATTCAGATAGAACATACATATCACAATTGTATGAGTGGGTTGTTTATTAAGAAATTTGGAAGATCTTAGCTCGTTGAAGATACTGCTAAAATTCTCAGATGCTCCCATTAGTCAGAAATTTTTATTCAGCCTGAAAGCAGTTTTGAGATTGCCTATTGAATAGAAAGCAGTTTCTGGCTTGCAGTTTTTAAAGTGTCATAAGTACTCCATAGGTATTCACAGTATGCTGATCACTAATTAGATAACAAGAAGCTAAGATTGATGCTTCTTATCTAGCCTCTTTGTCTCTTGCCTGTCCCCCAGAGCTGTACGTGAAATCCTGTTGAGGGCTATAGGATTACTAGCAGATGAAGTAGCTAGCTCGTCTAAGTGTGCAATCATTTTATAACCTTTTTTTAAAAAGGGTTGGTCCACTTTTCTATAGGCAGGTGATTAGTTTCTGACAAATACTTAAACTGAAAATGTTAGCATTAACACTTCTTTGAGACCCACTGAAAAACTTCATCTTTCATCCCATTTTTAAAAGATCCTTACCCCTCAGACCTGCCCTATCTAGGAATTACTCCCACTAAGGTACAGATTTCTGGTCCTCTAGCACTTAATAAACTGATTTTTGATATTGTTCATTCAACTAATTTTAACCTGGATAGTCTCCCAACCTTATGTTGTGAAAATTCTAAGTTTGAGGCATCTGATAACGTATGAGCAGTAAATACACAAACAAACTGAGAGGCAAAGCTATTGGGGGAAGAGAAGGCAGCGGAGAGAGAAGTTGATTGGTTAGAGAGACTGGCATAGGTGTTCCACTGACAGCAGAGTGGTTTGAACTGACAGGTGTCACAGAGCTGTGTCTTCTGACACGGCTTCTTAGCTCCTGAGCATCACTCCTTACTGTGGCCGCGTCCCTCACCAAGATTTCTCAGATTCCTGCCTTCACTCAGCTCTTTATGGAGAGAGGACCAGAAGCCTCCGTCACGTCAGTTTCCTCCTTCTGTGTATGTTGGCTTTAGTAACCAGCTTTCCGTAGCCTGGATTAAGGGCCCCAGATGTTCCTACAAATATTTTTCTGTGTCCAACTGACCATATACCTGCTCTCTTGAAATATGATATTTTAACTCTGAAATTAATTGGCCTTGATAAAATGAATTCCATATTAACTTTTTGTCAAAATTCATCTCGTTTGCTCTAAATTTATGTTCGTAAATTTAATAAATTATTCTTTTAGTTACACATTCTTTTTAGGTTATATGATAACAAATTATATCTTTAAACATAAAAGAATTATTATAATTCTACTCCACATGTGCACTTAGAAAGCCTGATGTGTTCCTTTGAAAGATTTTGGCATGATTATTAAATAGTAATGGAAGTTGCCAGCTTGACAGTTCCTTCTTTTCATGGAACTCACCAAAGCTCACTGACGTCATCCAGACTGGAAGCCATGGTCTCTCTGCCAGCGTCGGACAAGTTGTAATACAAGGAGAATGTTTTTCGTGTCCATACAAATGGCAGTTTTCCGTTTTCTTTTACTCCTGACACGTGGTAATGTTCCGTTCTGTGTGAATGTGTTTTGCCCATTATCCTGAGCTTTCTGTTCATTTTAGCACTTTATTCCACCCCATACTAGGGCAGCAAGGGGACCGTTCAGGATATTTACATTGTAGCCTAAAAACTCTTAACCTTAGCCTTTTAGCCTTTCTCATCTTTTTGTTTCTGGTTTCTGGCAGCCTCTAACCCATTATAGAGATTGAATATATTCTTGTTGCATCAAATTGACCAAAAACGTGTATCTTCTACCAGTTAGACTTCATAGCGTCCTATTTGTATTTCTCTAAGTATGATCTGTATTAGCTGTAAACCAGATTCAGGCTGGTTGCTCCCCTTCTGTTCAATCAAATGTCTCATGTTGTCTTTATTCTAATAACCCACTTTGAAAGCAAACAAAACTCTCTAAATTTTGCTGTAGAGCCTCATATGCATTTAATTTGGGGTTTCCTGTCTTCCTAACAGGGCTATGTTAGACTTGGATACTTGTTTCATATTTAGTTATATGATCAGAAGGGACATCTGTTTCTGTGTTTATTTGGAGCTTAAAAGCTTATATCATACTGATTTTATTGTCTTAGGTTAGCTTAGTCTTTAATATGTAGTAACTCCCACACAAGGGCAGAGCCTGTTAAATTCAAAGTTTTTGCTGCCTCTTCCTTTTAAGAATAGATGTTGTTGGGGGAGGATATAGCTGAAGTGGTAGAGCGCATGCTTGGCGTTCATGGGGTCCTGGGTTTAGTCCCTAGTACTTCCTCTAAAAATCAATCAATCAATCAATCAATCAACCAATCAAATTATCTCCCAACAATCACGCAAAAGAATAGAAGTTGTTGCTTGCTGTTTCCCTCAGCCATGACTTTCTCTTTGTTATATTGTTTTTCTTACTATCTTTCATACTGTACTGCCTGGTCATTGCTTTCCTATTTACAAGCATGTGTGTATATATATATATATATTTTAGCCATTATTTGTTTGCTCTAATAAGGTGGCTGTCCATCATTTGTAATTCAGTCTCTCATTCAGATGTGAGCATGCCAGCCTCTACTTACAGCTTTGGTATTGTAGACTGAGGTCGTATTTGTCTGGGGTTTCTATTAAATTCTGGTTTGTTCCCATTCATTCATCTTGAAGTCATATCTGATTGTTTCAAAAACATTTCTGTAATAGTTCATGGAAGTGTCACAGGAAATAGTCTCGTGTCTTTTTCATCATGAATGTTCCTGCCTCCTTCTTAGAACAGCCCTCTTACCGAGCAGTGCTTGTAGAGATGAGAACTGCTGCATTGAATCAAATTAGGAACCAGAGCATTCTGCTCACCTATGTGTATTTTTTAAAAAAAGTCTATCTTGTTTTCTAGATAATTAGGAAATGCCTGCATTTGAGAAACCACTGATTTTTTGTTTCTTCGTCTCACATTGAAAGTATAGAATATTCTATCTCTTGGATATCTTCTCTAACTTCATAGCATAAATTAGGGATCCAATATGGATTGGACATTAACCTTCATACAACTTAATGGTAGTTTAATTCTACTTGTCCTTTGGGGAAATCGGAGATTTAACTTTAAGCTTTATTTTGCATGTTATCCATTAAAGCCTTGCGTACTTTCTTTTCCTTCCTTTTCTCTAAGCTCACTAGTTAGGGAATTAAGAATGCACTGAATAAGGACCTATGTTCAAGTCCCAAGTTTAAGCATCAGAAGGACCCACCATATCCCATCTCTGAAGGGTGGACATGCTTACATAACAGTAATAAGAGTAATCTTTTAAAAAGGGGTTTTATCGACTATTTTATCAAATCCTGTCAAAGTGAATGCTGAATTCTGCAAACTAAGGTTTTAAGAATTGCTTAAGGGAAAGAATATTAGTTATACAGTTTATTGTCATGTTAACATTGATCTAATTTTAGATTATGAGTAGTATTTATTTCTTTGGTTTGTAATAAAGCTTGGAATGTCTATATATTTGTTTTAAAGTAATGACATTGTATGCATATTTTGAAATCTTTAAATATGTGCATTTATTTCTATAGTATGTAAAAGTATACAGTGGTCTTCAGGATAAAATTATGCTGTCATGAAGGATAAAGTTAGCTTTGTTAAAATAAATATTATGATGTCACATGTTTAAAAATATTTAAACATGAAACTAATGTTATATATCAATTATACATCACTTAAGAAAAAACTGCCAACTATAACAACTATAGCCATTAACGTTAGTGTTGAGTCTTTGCCCCAAAAGGCATATTGCTGTATTATCTCATTTAATTTTTACAGCAGTTCTGTAAGGCCTAATTTACAGTGAATAACTTTCCTAATGTCACAAACTAGTAAAAGTGGCAGAGCTGGAATTCAGAGTCAGGTGTGTAACCCGGAAGCTCACGTCTTTATTCGCCCTGCTTTGCTGCCTCTCTGGATCAGCACAAGCTGCTTTACTAAAGACCAGTGCTCTGAACACCGTGCTGTTTCTTCCCCATTTATCCATGCATGCGAAATGTAAAAATTCTCCCTGGAAAACTTGAATCTCGATGTAGCTAAATGTAGTTATTCAGTATTAACAGTAGGCTTTTCAGATATGGCTCTTATTCTTTGTAAGGAAAATTAAAGAAAGCAGAGATTAGAACATAGAATGTCTTTATATTTTTTATTCAATTATCATTCAATATGACCTTACCCTCGACTAGAGTTAAAACCTTATAGCACTGAATTAAAAAAATTTTTTTAAACAATTTCCCGGGGTAGTTCATGATACTAAGCATCTAAATGATTGTTAGGGTTTTAAGTTATCAAATATAGTGACTTCAGAACTCCCTCTTGTGGAACATTAAAGCAAGTAGTGGTTAAGTCTCAAGATCTAAAGGCTTTTCTGTTAAAAATCTCTTTTATCCAGTAATTAAATATAAGTGGTATTTCTGCCATACCATTCGGATGACAGAGAAGAGGGTTTGTGGGAGAGTTGGAAGGAATACTGCTCAAGATGTGTTGATTCTCCCGCCCTTGTGTTTCCTTAACCTATTACCTACATTTATTTTTTCCTGTCCACTTTCTAGTTTGAAAGATAAAAGCAAGATAAAAACATGGCTTCTCAGCTTGCTGCTATCCTGCATTTCACATTGGCTCAGAGAAGCCAAGAGTAGAAGACTGGGAGTAATTCCCACGATCATTAATGAACAACACTCATTTGGTTTTGGTGGAGGTTGGTTAGTTTGTTCATGGTCACACAGTGAAGTAATGTGATATTTTAGAGGAGAACCAGCAGAGCTAACAGTTCTTTAACAGTAACTTGATTAATTCACTGAGCCCTGTTGGCTTTCTAAGCTGGATTGGAATGTAGGTAACCATGTAAACTAGAACAAGCCTGAGACTTGAAATAAACAGTCCTAGCCTGGTGGAAGCTGGACTTTAATGAAGACAGTTTTAATCTGCTGTCTGTTATGTTGTGAAATAAATAACAGTGTGTCTCATGTCACAAAATGAGTTCATGAAAATATTGGTAATCGGGTCAGATTTTATGTAATATGGTCAGGAGGTGAGCTTTTTAGTAACTGAATGAAAGTACTAGTTAAGTTCTCATAATCACTCATTCTTGTTCCTGGTTCCCCATGTATCCTCTTTTATATATTCCTAAATGATGCTTCTTTACTCAGCCTGAGACCTTGTCAGTAGTGGCCTCTGCTTGCTTGTTTCAATATAGGAATTTTACTTTTGATCATTATAGGGAATCAGTGTGTGTGTGTGTGTGTGTGTGTGTGTGTGTAGAGAAAGGACTGGGGTGAGGTGAAGCAAACCTGAAGAAACTAAAATTTTCCTTCTTAAAATGATCTCATGCTTCATCCTTGATTTATTGTTACTGATTCCCTTCTCTTAGATCATATTTTGGAAGCCACTCTAGGGCAGTTCTGGAAACCTCTCTCATTTCCTTTTAAAAAACCTATTCTCCAGTTTGCTTGTGTCTTAGAAGCCACTGAAATGTACTCCTGGGTGCTTGTCTGACTTCTGAGGGTTTGTTCTAAGGGAAGCAGGACGTGTGAAAAGATTTAGTTACAAGAGTGTCTATTACAGAATTGTTGGTAAGAAAAATGAAAATTAGGAACAGCGTAACGGCAAAAGAATTCAGTCAATTATGGTAGTCTTATACTTTAGAACAATACGTGGCTGGTAAAAAGGATGGCACATGTAAGTGTATTCATTGACCTGAAAAGATGTTCATGAATTTTTAGGTTAAAAAGTACTGTGAACTGTCTGAGATGAAAGAAAAACTGTCTGTATACAGAAAGTAATTCGTAGAAAAGTCCCGAGGGTGCCAGGCTGTTGACAGCTGCTGTTTCTGGACTGCCAAGCCCTTCCATGCAACTAGTTCGCGTTCTCAAACCCGAGTTGAGCAGAAGAGAAGGCTTAGAGCAGCTCCTCCCAGAAAGGACCAGGAAAAGTACACTTTTTTAAAGGGAAGGAATGATATGGCTCAAAATAACAGGGTGGGGAGCTCTGGGGTTGGTCTCTCCACCACTAAAGTTGCGGGGACGGGAGGCCAGAATCAACTGTTTCAGGCTCTAGGCCCTGATTGGACACAACAAACAGTCACTCCTCAGCCCCTCGGCCTGTGGGGATAGTGGCCCAAGTTCCTGTATTGGCTTGCTGAAGCCAGGGTGGGCAGGCAGTGGGCACCTTGTCCTCCAGAAAGTTGGAGTTGCTTCTTTAAGCCAATCTGGCAGATCCCCGAGGGATGGACACAGGTGTTTGCCTTGGTTTCAGCCCCTGAGCTGCAGAGGCTTTGTGCAGCAGCATCTGCCAGCAGATTTAAAGAATCAGTGCTTTCCCTCTCCACCCCTCTCTTTGGAGCCAGACATTTGAGGAAATCTGTGTTGGGTCACTGACTGACTGCAGAGATATTGTAACAGGAACTTCAGTGATCACACACAGCAAGGAATAAACAGTCAAATAGGTAGGCAGAGGCAAAAATAGTTTGGAAAGGTCACAAAACAGATGATTTCAGCCCAGAGCAAGCAAAACTAACAGTTCTGGAAGAGTGAGAGATTAGATTTCCAGTTACCCCAGTATAATACTCACAATGCCCAGTTCTCAACAAAAAACTATAAAACATACAAAGAAACTGGAAAGTATGACCCATACATAGGAAAAAAAGAACTTCACAAAAACCATCCCGAAGAAACCCATACGTTGGAATTGCTAACCAAAGATGTTAAATCAACTGTCTTAAATGCTCAATGAGCTAAAGCAAACCATGGGCAGAGAACTAAAGGAAGTCAGGAAAACATTGAATGAACAAAATCAGAATCTCAATAGACAGAATTTTAAAAAGGAACCTGACAAATTCTGGAGCTGATAACTGGGATTAGAGTGAAAGTATAATAACTGAAATAAAAAATTCACTAGAGGGATTCAGCAGCGGATTTGAGCAGGCAGAAGAAAGGATCAACACACTTGAGGATAAGAACATTGAAATTATCCAGACTGAGAAGCAGAAAGGAAAAAAAAAATGAAGAAAAAGAGACAGAGCCCAAGAAACCATGTGTATCAACCTATGACTCATTGGAGCTCCAGCAGGAGAAAGAAGAGGGAAAGGGGTAGAAAAAATAATTGTAATGGTAGAAAACTTCCCAGATCTGATGAAAACATGAATATGCACATCTAAGATGCTCAGTGAACTCCAAGGAGGGTGAACTCCAAGCAGGATAAACTCAGAGACCCACACTGAGATACATTATAGTCCAATTGTTGAACCCCAGAGACAAAGATAACTGGGGAACCCATGGTAAAAGGATCTGAATATTGAATATATTTAATTCTAGAGCTGAACCTAAAATGAAAATAGGGATCAGAGTGAAAGGGGGAAAAAGCACTCTGACACATAACAAACATTGGAAAAGGAAAATAAGATGAGATATAGACTGATTTCCTCTTGTGCAATAACAAAACCTTAAAGGGTGATATCTCAAGCTGATAAAACAAAGTGGTAGAAATATAAACTTATTTAATAAAACAAGGGTCTGTTTGCAAATTGTGAAATTGTAGCAGTGCCCTTTAGTAGAGGATTGGTTAAATAGATTATGGTTCATCCATATGATGGAATACTTTACAGCCTCAGAATGAGGAAGGTCTCTAGGTACTGATAGGAAAAGAGCCCCAAGATAAGTTAAAAAACAAAGTGCAGAACAGGCTGTATGACATGCTACCATTTATGTAAAATAAGTTAGAAAAATAATATATAATGATGTCTCCATATATTTGATCTTAAACTCAGGCAGGATAGCCACAAAACTTTTGAGAAAAAGATGATCATTTTAGGGAAAGGTCTGGCAGTTGGTTGGATGGGGGACTAGGTAGGGGTTAGGTTTTTCACTGTGTTCTCTTCTCCCTCCCTCCCCCCTTCCCTTCTTGTTTTCATTTTTGAAACGTGAGTACAGTACATATTAAAAGTAAGATTAATGAAAAAAATCATATACCTTCCCTTCCTTCCCCACCTTTCTGGTCCTATATTAAATCTTAGGCAAAGCTTTCAGCTAGTTTTAATTACCATCTCTGCAAAGTCTCATGGGATTTTCAGTTATTTCTAGAATGTAATCTTAAGTACAGGCTCCGCAGGCCCCCTGGGTGAAGAGAACTCTCTTCACTGGATGATTTGTCATTTTATCTGAACAGGTTCTCTGTCCTTCCTTAGGTGTGTGAAATAGTCAGTGATTATTACGGCTGGTTCTGCCATTAAGGGAAGGTCGTCTGTTACCCTGTTGTGTAGGTCATTTGTGGGGTTTGTCTTGCTGGAAGGCATCTCCTATGATGAGTGAGCGTTTCCCCTTGAGTTAATGTCCGATATTCACACTCATCTTAGTATGGGCAAAACAGAGCTCTTGGTAATGAGTCCCAACTTCAGGGCTCTGTGAAACAGGAAAAAGACATGAATTATGGCTAGTATTTTTCAGTTAAGGAAAATGAGACATTGAGAAAGTGTGACTTGTGAGAAGTCACCCAGAAAATAGGAATAAGGCAGGGGCAGGTACAGCCATGACATGGTGGGTAGAACCTTGACTCCCAGACAGTGCTAGCATTCTTAACCAGTGACAGTGTGAATCTTGCCATGTTGATACAGGGACTTAGCATAGTGGATTGAGCTGCCTTAAATGAGGCTCATTCATTTTTTGGACCTTATGCAATTATCCTCCCAAGGAGATTCTCAAATTTACTCCAGGGTGGATTCATTTGGACATATAATTTGGGAGCAGTAATCCTACTATATGTGTACACACACACGATGTAAAGTAATTGCCAGTGATAAAATTGTTACCTTTTGTGTGTGATTTAAGATAGTAAATTGAAGGGAACACTCATGAAGTCTTGCTTACGACCCTGAACTCTTTTAGGCTACTTTTCCATAGTGAATAGAATATGTGTCTTCTGCAACACTTTTAAGAAGCTTTCTAAATGCCTTGGGTCTAATGTGTTAATCATATTGTATTTCTAGTTTGGTTTCAAAGTTTGTGTTTGTAAAATGGGCATGGTACTTCACAGGATTGTTGTGACGACCAAATAGGATCACAGGTGTGGACATGTTTTTGTGAAACTGAAAAAATGCCTTGTAAATACAGAGACGGCAGTACTAATATTGTATGAATTAGTCTCATCTGCTCCCGGTATATTCCTGTCATTCCACTCTGTTCCTTCCAGGTCCAATCATTTCGAGGAATAAGGCTGGAGGGGTCACATTTAATACTTTTATTTCTATGCATTTGCTTTTTTCCCCTCTTCTTTTTATACATACTTTCATCTAAGTAAGGACAATTTTGAATAATAGCATACACAGAATTTTTATCATAAACAGTCAATACATAATACTGTAGACATATAATAAGAAACATATGAGTAAGACTGTGGACACAGGCTTTGTAAACAGATCTGTGTTTTAAAATCCAGTTGTGACCCCTGTATTGGCTACGTGACCTTATATAATCTCTTATAGAGTCAGTGTTCTCGTGTGTAAAGTGGAGGATAATAATATTCACTTTTTGAGATTGTTGAGGGCTAAGTGAAATACTTTTTTAAAGCACTTGGAGCATTACTTTCACTGAACTTAATCTACCCTAATTTCCTCAGACATGCTAATTCTCATTCAGACATAATTGTTTGATATTAATAGTGTTACCATTTTGGTTCCAGCCCTTTCAATGTAAGTTACATTGATAAAGAGCACGAAGGCTTTTCTTCCAGACTAAGGAGATGGAGTTCATTTTAAAACGATGAGGAGCCAATGAATACTTTTGTTTAGACCAACATGAACAGATTTGGAACTCAGGATAACTACCTAGAAGCACACCTCCAAGCAGTGGCATCAACATCAATTTTATCAGCATCTACATCGCCACCATTTATTTAATACCTATTACATATCTGACTCATGTATATATTATCTCATTTAATTCAGCACCCTTTGAATTAGATACTTTTGCCACTGTTTTATAGATAAGAAAACACTGGGTAATAGGGTTAATAGAGGAAGTGGTGACTGGACACACGAGAGAATGTGTGTGATTACCTGTTATTCTACCGGTGGAATGCTAATGGAAGTTAAGATAGGAGATGATGGTTTGTTTGATCCTTGGTCTTTGTTTTCATGTGTTTTGTATTGGGAACATATCACTGAATTTAGTTAAGAATTTAAAGATAACATTCATTTCCTACAAGATAGCTTTTAACCAAAGTCTGTTATTTCATCTGGTGTCCCCAGAAACTTTGATTAGTTCTAATGTCAGAGGGAAGAACGACTTAGACTTGAAGAGAACATACCAGTATTCAATTAGGAACCACATTTTTTCCTAGAGTTTTTCCATCTTACAGAATTTGTATCAGTATCCTTTAGAACTCTTACAGGATATAAACTACTTTATTCTCCATTCCATCTCCTTTTCCTGTAAATAAAAGTATTTTAAGGAAATATTTGAAGTGATAACTCATTAGGATTTGAGATGTCTTAGTCGTATAATTCTTAAAGCCTCACACGTAACTTGGGACATGGCTTCTCAATACGAAGGGTAGTTTGAAACTAAATTTTATCTTTCTGCTCCATAATGTTTGTATAGTGTATTGAAGCAACAGAGTGAGAGGTAATGTTCTTGGAAGTTTTTTTTTTTTAAAAAAAGCTGATTATTAATCCAATCACACTCTTCATTAGCTTTCTAAATGCTAACACAGTTGGCCATTTATGCCTTCATTCTTAGCTCTTTGATTGAAAATACAAATAAAGTACCTCTTCTCTCCTAGAAATATGTGACAATTGATCAATTTTAAGAAATGCTTGTGTATGAACAGAAGGGGTGTTATTAAGATAGCAAGTCAAAACTGTGCGTATACTGTGCTCACCTTTTACTCCTTTTATTTCAGCTCCATCTGAAATTGAAGTTTCTGTGTCTGCGAGGAATATCAGAAGATTACTAAGTTTCCAGCGGTATCTTAGATCTTCACGCTTTTTTCGTGGTACTACCGTTTCAAATTCTCTAAACATTTTAGATGATGATTATAATGGACAAGCCAAGGTGCGTATAGCTTTTTCAAGAAAACATTAATTTTTAGATAAGTTTAACGCAGCCTTTCCCCCCTTACATGGTACTGATTTTTTGTATGTGAAATTAGTTGAACCCGTTTTTCAGGTTTTCCCTTTAGAGCAGCTGTTCATTTTAGAATTAGGTATTAGAGAGCAAGGAACATTCCTGAAGTAACTAAAACAATGAAAATGTTTTCATTTATTGCAATATTAAATAGCAAATAGATGAGTAGAACATTAAACTATAAGATCGTATGGAATCTTAACACAGGGAAGAAGATTTTGGATTATCTGATCTGGTTTCTGTGTTGGTGAGGGAACTGTGGCCTAAACTGCATGAACCACTGGGTTGAGCTCCCGCAGCTGGTTAGAGGTGAGCCTGGCACAGGAAGTCTCATGACTTTCAGTCAAATGATTTCACAGTCTCTTGCATCAGTGAGATGTTTTGAGGATTTAGATTTTTTTAAATTAAACCCAGTGATTGTGAGCATTATTTTCTTTATACGGTTTAGAAGAAATGTGTTAATGAAGGTGGAGATTAGATGAACTTGTTTTTGACCGAATGAGGATTTTTAATAATCTTAACATTTCTAATATTTATAAAAATATCCTCTGATTTAATAGTTACAGGCCAGATATTGTAAGTTTGTGTAGACCAGGCCAGGATACCACCATATGATTACATTACAGTGAAAAAAATTTGTTTTCCTGTTTGATAAAACAAATCAATGAAAAAGCGTTCATGATTTCTTTAAATTTTAAAAAGTTCACAAGTTCTGCTTTTTAGAATGAGAATATTGGTCTGTGTGATTGGTTGTTAGTACTATCACAGTTTCTACTAGTAATACTTTAGTATTGCTTATGTCTGTTTAGTCATAAATGTATTCAACATGAACTTTTGGATACAAAGTTTTTTTTTTCTTGAAAATAAAATCTATGAAATTTCCAGGTTACAAATATGTGGTGTAAAAATATAATCTGCTTGATTTTTAGGGTTGTTGTGGGATTTATTTGCTTGGCTGAAATATACATCAACCTAGAAATTAATGTAGTAAATGCTATTAAATAACTGCTTTATAGGGATATTTAAAGAACATAAATAAATGCCCATAAATTAGGAGTGTGTTTCAAGAAAACGAGTAACAAATAACTTAAACATAGCATAGTATAGACGTCAGGTGCCTGTGTTCCAGGCTCAGACCGTCTGACTTAAGACCCCAGCTGTTACTTTCCCACTGAACAAGTCAGTTACTTTTTGCTTATTTCCTCATCTGTAAATGAGGATTGAAAACAATGCCTGCTTGATAGTGTTGGTATGAATAGTGAGTAAAGAGTAGAGCACTCTTAACAGTGCTTGGAATATAGTAAGTATTCAGTCCTTCCAACTTATTTTTATTAGTTTTAAAATCTAGTTCCTAGACCATGTAGTGTATGAACTACACGTCTGTGATATTAAATTATATTAGAATTCTTGACCGTTCATGGGAGAATAGGAGTAACTTGAAAAAAACACTAACCTTTCCTATACATTTATTAGTTGGGAAACAAAATAGTAATTGGTTTTTCAAATAGAGTTTATCCCCTTGGGCATATTTCAGAGCCTTTTGGAAAGGTCTTGATTAAAAGAATGATACTTAACACTTCTTAAAGTAAATCAGCTATTTTCATTGATTTCCCTATGGACTATCTACAAAAGACAATGTTACTGAAATTAAATTACAGTAGGAATGTTTGGTTTTCATTTCAGTGTATGCTGGAAAAAGTTGGAAATTGGAATTTTGATATCTTTCTATTTGATAGACTAACAAATGGTAAGTGAAGAATCTGACTTAATGTATTCTCTCGATTGCTGCATTGATGGTACAGCTGCTGGTGGGTTGCTGCTTGCTTTACTTAGGTTATGAGCCCTCTGCTGGCAGAGGGAGCATTTTCTTCCCTCTTTATTGACGGATCCATAAGCCTAAAGAATCGATCTAAAATTTTATTTTTTGATTATTACTCTTAGCAGTAATCACAGGTAATCATTGTCATCACTTGGACATCCCTACTTAATGTGACTATTAATAACCCAGAGTGAACATTACTGTCATTTTTTCTGATTTTTCTTTTTCAGTTTCTTTTGGACTGTAGCCATTTACAGTGACATCCTCCGATTTTGTATTCCAGTGTTGGTAGCCCCAGACATGTGGTAGAGTAACGACCTTTTGAGAGATGTCCTTGCTTCTAGCTCTGGTGCCCAGGCTTTCCGTCTGCAGCCGGAGGAGAGGAGAGGGTGTGGCACAGAGAGAGAGGGCATGGTAGCTCCGCAGGGGCGGTGCCTGTGGTGCTGCTTCTCCCTGTGGGGTGGGGAAGAGCTCTGGGCCTCTTCAGGGGGCTTACCAGAGTCTATGGAAAGTATGAGTACTTTGAAAAAAACAGGTGATTCTGATCTGTTAACCTCCTCCTGAGTTTTGCTTTTTGGGGGAGGGTTCATTTTCCCTTATTTTCTTTGGAAACAGGAACAGAAGTCTCTTTAGGAATCATTTTTCTATTTAGGGTAGAATTTTTGGCATAAGAAAATTGATGGTACCTGTAGTGCAACTAGACTTTGCCCCTTCTGCCTTAGTATCTTTTAAACAAGTGAAGCAGAGTGGAAAGTTCACCGAGAGGAAGTCAGTTCTGACTGTTGAGAATGAAGTAAATAGGTGGTTCACTACTATACTTTGAATTCACCTTTTTAAAATTTTACTTTGGATTAAAGCTCCTTTCAGAAGAAAGCCAAGTGTGGGAAATGGACAAGCAAATACGACTGTATTCATCTTGAGAATCAGTGTGAGTGTAGCTTTTTCGTGTTACTGTGTTATTCCCTCTGAGCTGTGCGGCTGGGCACGGGGAGGGTGCTTTGCCATCACCTACTCTTGTCTGCGTGGGGACCGGAAGTGAACCGGACTGACCCAGGCGCAGGTGGGAAGACAGTGAAGCTGGCCTGATTAGCAGAACCGCCCTGCAGCTTCCCTGCCTTTTTGTTTTTCCCCCTTTCCCTTCCTGTTCCCTCTCCTTTGCCCTCTGGTGACGGTGCCTATCCCTCTCCCTGCCCCCACTTTGGCCTGTCCACGCGGAAGGGCTCTGGTATCATTTACACAGCTGTCCTTCCCTTCAGCCTTCCCCTTTTTGAGAATACAGGCGGCTCAGCTTCTTGAAGGTCTGGGAAACTCGCTTTCCTAATGCAACACAAATATTTCCTTAGTCGCAATCACAAGATAAATACAGATAAGACGAGGCCGACCTTAACACCTTCAAGGTCCAGCCTCATATAAACACTCACAGCTCACAGCCTGTTCTTAGTCTCCTGGAACACTTGTCACTCCCTGAAATAGTTGATTGTTCTTCTCTGATTTTATTTTTAAAAAGAAAGTGTCCTGCTAGTCAGGGGCTTGGTGATGGGAGTGGAGCGGGTGATGGTGTAGGTTGGGCAGGAGTAAGGGCCACTGGTCCACGTTAGTTAACTGAGCACTTTGTCTTCCTTTAACCCTCTCACTCCTCTTTGTGGAGAAGATGGCCAAACGGTTTCTTCCTAGAGTCGTTACGGGTTAATAGAGACCACCCATGGTTAGCTCCCCACCTGTGCATTTGCAGATGGTGATATATATTTTCAGTTAAGTACAGTCACCCAAAGGTAACAGAAATTCTGTACATGAAGAGATATTGTCAGGGAACAAACAGGCAGAGGAAAATTCCTTCAACTTGCATTATTTAATTGGAACTGCTTTCCTTTCAAAGCTGCTTTAGCCTGAAATGAATTCTGGATGGTGTATGTCCGTAGTATCCAAGTATCTAACTTCCCCTTCTTGCTTGTTGATCCAGTGTGCTCTGTGTTTCTTACTCTGGTGATTTCCTAATTGACATTGTGAGGAGCACAGGGAAGAAGGAAAGCTTAGTGATTCTCACTCATGCAAATGGTCCCTAGCTTGTCCACTGCAAGGAGAAAAGAGGTGACTGTCCAGTAAGATATATTTGATAACTTCTTTGGCAGGAATGACTTAGGTAACATGAGAGAGCACGATCTGGCTTGTCTCCCCCAGAAGCTGCCTGGCACTTGAAGATCCTTGTGGCCAGGCTTGTGTTATGGCGGGAGCCGAATCCTGCCAGCCTCCACCTAGAATCACATCCTAAAAACTGTCGAGGGCTGTAACACCTTTGGCAGGGGCTATCCTTTATGATTTATCTTTATGAGGGTAGCTTTTCTGTAAGTGCAATTTTCTTTTCAAAAAAGTGTTTGTGAGGAGATAGGGTATATAGCTCAAATGGTGGAACATGTGCTTAGCATGCACAAGGTTCTGGGTTCAATACCCAGTACCTCCATTAAAAAAAAAACTTAGAGTAAATAAATAGACCTAATGACCCCCCAAAAATTTTTAAAAAAAAAATTTTTCAAAGTGTTTCTGTTATC
Source organism: Camelus dromedarius (assembly GCF_036321535.1). Lineage (NCBI taxonomy): Eukaryota > Metazoa > Chordata > Mammalia > Artiodactyla > Camelidae > Camelus > Camelus dromedarius. Next base: position 9,025,660 of record NC_087465.1, on the reverse strand, counting down.
ATATAAAATAAGTTCTGTGCCTGGTTCTTGTTTGAACTGTTTCATTGACTTGTGTTCTTATTCACTAGTATTAAGTTGGTTGGTATCTTATGAACTGAAAATGAGGAAAAATATTGCATGCAGTTTTTCGTTTCTATAGGGTAGTACACTTTGATAGATTGGTTCTTAACCAGATTCCTTTAAGATTCTTGGTGGAGGATGTCACATGTGTTTCTTACTGCTGTTTGCCTGAATTCCAGATAAGAGTGTTTTACCATTGGGTTGCAGCTTTCTTAAAACTTATTCTAACATTTTGAAAGCTCAAACATGCAGCCATGGAACAAATAAAGCAGCTGGAAGAAAAAATAAACTTATTCTAGACCCTAGAAGTTGGCAATTTATTTCATTAGGTTTGGGAAACAATTTGGGGAAAACCATATGATTACCTAATTATACACAATGAATATACATTCTTGTTTTTCAATTGAGGTATAAATGACATATAACATTATATTAGCTTCAGGTATACAATGTAATGATTTGCTGTTTGTATATACTGCAAAGTAATCACCACGGTGGGTCTGATTAACATCTGTCACCATATGTAGTTACAATTTTTCTTTTCATTGTGATGAGAATTTTTAAGATCTACTCTTGTAACAGCATTCATATATGCAGTGCAGTATTATTAGCTGTAGTCACCATGTTGTACATTACATCTCCAGGACTTATTTATTTTATAATTGGAAGTTTGTGCCCTTTGACCCCCTTCACTCGTTTTGTTCACTCCCCCACTCCTCACCTCTGGCAACCACCAGTCTATTCTCTGTATCTATGAACTCGAGATTGTTTTTATTTTTTTCAGATTCCACATGTAACTGAGATCATACGGAGTTTTTCTTTCTGTCTGACTTACTTCACTTAGCACGATTCCCGCAGACTCCATTTATATTATAGCATGTGGCAAGTTTCCTTCCTTCTTGTGGCTGAATAATATTCTATTGAATATACACCACATTTTCTTTATCCATTCATCCACTGATGAGCCCTTAGGCTGATTCCATGTCTTGGCTGTTGTAAATAATGCTTCAGTGAAGATGGGGGTGCAGATATCTCTTTGAGATTGTGATTCCATTTCCTTCAGATATGTGCCCCAAAGTGGAATTGCTGGGTCATATGGTAGTTCTACTTTAAATTTTTTGAGGAACCATCATACTGTTTTCCATAGTGGCTGCACCAATTTGCATTCCCACCAACATGCACCAAGAGTTCCCTTTTCTCCACATCCTCATCAGCACTTGTTATTTCTTGTGTTTTTGATAGTAGCCATTCTGACAGGTGTGAGGTGACATCTCATTGTGGTTTTAATTTGCATTTCTCTGGTGATTAGTGATGTTGAGCACCTTTTCATGTGCCTGTTGGCCATCTGTATGTCTTTGGAAAAATATCTATTCAGATCCTCTGCCCATTTTTTTAAACCAGAGTGGTTTTTGAATATACGTTCTATAATATCTATGTATATACCCCAAGAAAAATTGGTTGTTATAGAGTGGTGATGACAGAAGCAGAGCTCACTTCTTCACAAATGGTTCCAGACCGCATGGGCTCATGTTTGTACTAGTAGAGTGTTATAAGGATTTGAATGCATTTTAACGTTTAATTTCTTAAAAGATTTGAAATCGTGTTTTCTTTCTGTTTGAAAATGTTACGTCAGGTGGTTTTTAAGAAGACTCTTGGCTGCCACATCCTTTTTCAGTGTTACTCAGGCAAATATTGTTCTAGTTAATTAACTTTTCCTCAGCCATGGGCTTCTGTTGACAGTGGTTTAGGCAGTTTGGGATAATTAGGTTAGCCCAATAGTCCTTTATAATTCTTCATAAATATTATTAGTATAATTTTTCATTGTGAAACTAGTTAGGCCTTTTATACATGTTTGTTAGAATAATAAATTTCTTTTGAGAACACTAGAATCATGTTCATGTTACTGTTATTGTCTGAACACTGGCAGTAATTTATGAGCTCACACACCTTTAAAACATATAGTCTGTTTAACTGTTAAAATAATGTGTGTCCTATAGGGGAAATCTATAAAACTTAGAAAAATATAATAGAAAGTATAAAAAATGGAGAAGTACCTTGGAAGGGAAAACTGAACATTATAAAAATAGTCGTTTTTCCAAATTTAATTTCTATACTTGGTGTGACTCCAGTTGCAAAGGAGTGGAAGTTGAGGGTGAAGATAATCTTCACTGCACTTTTTGGGGCATAGAGGGTGGTAACTGGGGGGGCAGTAGAGGGGGGGAGGGATGCGTGTTTTGATTCAGTGGGAACAGGGTTGGGGGGTTGGTAGATGTATCCGACGGACTGAGGAAGGTCCCTGAGAAGCTGTGGAAGGACTGGCTTTTGAAAGAAATGGAAACTTACAGGCTTGTATTTTTCCCATGAAGTATGAGGCTATCAAGGATGAGAGGGGGAATGCAGAGTGAGTGTGTTCCAGGTCTGAAAAAAGTAGAGAAGCCTTGAAAATGGGCATTTAAAAAAGTGAAAGAACTATTTCATTAGAAAAATGTGGTAAGATGGCTAGATAGCTGACTATGAATTTATAGTGCTAGAATTCTGCCTTGTTTTGTGATCCTGGGGGGGTGGGGGGGAGCACAACACCCCAAACACGACCACACCTTCAGCAACTCTCCGATTTTCTGCTGCAAGTCTGGGAGAGGCAAGTGGCTGAGCTCAGAGTTTTGATCTTGAGGTCACTGATCCCTTCTCCTGGCCCTGTATATTTAGGAATAAACACAACCTCCACTTCACAGGTTTGCAGCCAGGCAGTTTGCTCGGGGACCCCCTCACTCAGTTAGAGCAGTGAGGTAGAGGGATGTTCACAAGGAGGTGAAGTGTAGCCAGGTGTTAGGTGCTTTGGGAAATTGAATTAAACTTACTCATTGTGGGACAATTTTCAAAGTTTTCTATCGATTCTAATTATTTTGGTGTCTTTTTAAAAAACTATTCAAAAATGTTTATCTTCTGGTGGTTTGGTTTTGGAAAAATAGAGTCATTTTTATTAGAATGGAAAAAAGATGTGATACTTAAAATTCATAGCTGGTAAAAATAAGGTGTAAATTTTAGATAGACAAAAAGTGGGAATTAGTACTCTGTTTTATATTCAAACCCATATTTAGAAGCACAGTACAATTATGTTAGCTTGTATTCCTACTAATGTCTCCTCTTCTTTCTTTTCAGGAAATAGCCTAGTAAGTTTAACCTTCCATTTATTCAATCTTCATGGATTAATTGAGTACTTCCATTTAGATATGATGAAACTTCGTAGATTTTTAGGTAAGTGATTCTAACTCACTTAACAGTGATAAGATTCATGCAAGAACTTGTTTAACTTTTCTTTAGTTTTATATCAATTAGCTATTGCTCTAAAACTAACCAGCCCAGAGTTAGCAACTTAAAGCAACGCACATTTATTTAGCCTCGAGTCTGGGGGGCTGTGGAGGCTCTTCTGGTCTGGCTGAGCTTGTCTGCATACCTCCCTTAACACCAGGTGAGCTGTGGGGGGCCTCGGCCGGGCCCTCAGCCGGGCCACTGGGCCTGACCTGGTTCTGCTCTACATGGTCTCCCGTTAGAAGGAAGAGGAGGAATTTGGCACCATAATAGAGTCACGTTAAAAGAAAAGAAAAGAAAAAATTACTTACTTTACAACAAGGCAAGCTTGTTCAAAAAGAGATGTCCAGTTTGTAGGAGAGAGCTGGTGTGCCCAGACCTCTGGAGCCCGATTCAGCACTGGCTCGCCTTCACATCCACCACGTGCTGGTGGCCAGAACCAGTCAGATGGGGGTGGACCACACCTCTTGGTGGGGAAGCTTTGAAGGCTCAAAGCCATGGGTGGGAGGGCCTGGCCAAGAATTGGGACCGTTTTGCAGTCAGTCTCTTAGATCAGCCACAGCTTCCTGACAGAAATGACACATTTCTGTCCCCTCCTGGAGTTTTGAAGCTAAAACTTTAAACGACCAGGTACATCACACTTAGTTAGATCTTCCGTTTTTCTCATCCCAGAAATCTCTTGACAGTAAACTTCAAAGATTATTTTGAATATGTTTTAATAGGAAGAGTGGTATTTACTTTGGCCCACTCTGCTAGGAGCAAAATTGGAGTCTTTCACCAAATAAATATGTTAGAAAAAAAATTAGTGTGGGAATTCTAATTTTTTTAAGGAAGAAGATAATATTTTCTTTCCTCTTAAGTACCAAACTAAGAAAACTTATTACCTAGGACTTTTGAGAAACTTTCAATGCATATTTATTTAGAAATTATGTCCCTGTAATACTGCACTAATATCTAGATAATAAAACACATACAAAAATAGATATTAACCACAGTATTCAGGCTATTTTAAAGGATGGGCTCAAAGTGAACACAGAATTCTAACACTCTTTCCATCTCACCAGTGAGTTCACCATCTTGGGCTCAGCTCACTTTGCTTGGAAACACTGGATTGAATGTTAAGCCATTGGGGCCCAAGTACAGGTTTGACGGTGGCGGGGACAACTCTGCCCCTAGTCCTCGTCTGCTATTTTATGCCGGCATAACAGACAGTGAGCAGAGGAGGCGGGATAACAGAAGAGCCTTGCCTACCACCGAGAAACTAATTTCAGATCCGACACTCACCGCACTGATGACACATCCAGAAGCTTGTTTCCACATACCCCAGTGTCTGTGTTATTTTAGAATTTTGTTCATGGATGAATTTCTAGTTCACAGAACAGTACCTGGCACAGTATATATTTGTTGAATAAATTGTACTGTTTTTATTAAACTAAGAAACTCTTTTTAAATTAAAAAAGTCAAAGGAGTTTGGCACAGTGATTATCATTTTAAAAGAGAAAATAAAAATTATTATAATTTTGACACGAATACTTTCTCTTTAAAAAAGTTTCAAACAGGTTAGGCGTCAAAGCGGGATCAGTGCTTTAGGTAAATGTGAAGTGGCCGTCGTCTCTGAATCTGCACGGTTAGCTGATGACATGTGAGGCATAGCTGGAGGGCTCATAAGCCTTGCAGATTTTGTACTTGTACATGCCTCCTGTTTGCAGTTGAATTTGGGGTCTTTTTTTCTTTGATGCAGTTATGATTCAAGAGGATTACCACAGTCAGAACCCTTACCACAATGCCGTCCACGCTGCAGATGTTACTCAGGCCATGCACTGTTACTTAAAGGAACCTAAGGTAAGGACTTGACGTACACAGTGGGTGAAAATCCTGAGATTCCTTTGATTTAATTGCAGACACTTTCCCTTGAGCTGGTGATTTAATCAGACTCAAAATCAGAAGTGTCCTTCACGAGAATAGGACGTAGCTGGATCAGGTTACCAGATGTGCCTGTATTTGTAAGTGCACAGCCAGAGAATTGGGATCATTGTGGAGAGAGAGGTGGAGAAGTCTAGGGGTGGCCAGGACCCGTGGACCCTCCCATGCTGCGTCCAGACATTGGCACTGATGCTAAACTCCACAGGGGCGGTTCAGTGATGAAGGGGGTGCTTGCGTTTCAGGGCTTAGTGACTTTATCTATGTCCTTAATTGAAGCTTTGACGGATAAGTTCACTGGCTATGTTAATGAAAACTGTTTAAAATAAGAATTATTAGAGCTACATGGGCAAAAGGTGCTTAAAATTAGTACAGCCAGAGCTGCATAAGACAGCGTCTGTGTCCACGTTCGTCCCTGCACACTCTCGGCCCCGCCGTCCTGCCCAGTGCCTGCACACACCCCAGCTCCTTCTCGTTGTGTGCGGACAGTGTGAGGCAAAGGGAGAATCCTTCACAGACCCTCCTCTGTGCCCCAGAGAATTCAGTGTTTTCCTCCATCAATCCGTTTGCCTGGCTGGATGGTGATTAGGTACCAGTTTCTCCCACAAGACTCTCAAACAGGCACTTCAGGCTTGGCCTAGAGTTTTTTAAAGTTTAATTTAAAAATTGGGGTGTTTGGGAGTATACATTTGTCAAAAATATACACATAAAATATATGCATTTTATTACTGCATATAAATAACGCCACCATAGCTGATTTTTTTTTAAGTCATGAAATTATATACTTTATAAATTGGGGTGTTTTCACATATTCCACAATCTCTTGAAACATCAGAAACGTGGCAGCCACGTGGCTATGTTCTCGGAGTTGGCGTCAACTGGCTAACCTGGTTTAGTTAGCTGGTTTCCCTCCCAGCATGCACCCAGAACCTTGTAAGTAAGCTGTGCTTTAAAAAAAAAACCTTATTTTTTTAAGTGCTTTTGCATATCCTAAAGAACAAATTATTGTCTTTACTATCTTCTCATTCATTGAACTCCATAATACCGATTATACGTAACACAAAAATAAATAATTTACATTCTCTGTCTGCCAACAGCTTACAGTATTTTAGGGGATTCAGGCTCTCAGTAGTTTTTGTTTGTTTGTTTTTGTTGTTTTTTCTCCCAAACTGAGATGGACTTGACACAGGATGGGAAAAGATCCATTCTGGCATAGAGAGAATATATTAGAATTTGAATCTAAATTTATTTGTATCTCATATTTTTAAATTTTTCAGTTTTCACTCTCATTTTATCATGTGCCATGTATGTCCGCTCAGTATGATGATCTGTAAATAAGTATACCTATAGTGGTGGCGTACGCTCAGACCTCTTACTGTTGGGGCACTCTGCGGAGTGTTATTGTGGCAAGACATGCAAAGTGCTGTAGGAGCACAATTCAGTCATCTGCTGGGGAAGGGGCTGGAGGCAGATAATGGAGGTGGGGCAGGGGTGTCCGTGGAGTTGGGCCTTGAAAGATGAGTGGAAGTTGGCCAGAACATGAGCGGTGGTTCATGAAAAGCAGGTGATATACTCAAGGCGGTTATTTTTTTATCATGGAAATTTTCAGTAACCTTATTTATTGTGATTATTTTATTGTATCAAGTAAAATTAGTAAATAATTACTGAGAGTAAAGAATAATGGCAAGTTTACAAGATGGCTTTTCCTGCTGTGGATACATTGTGTATGTTGTGCTGAATGCATCCACCCATTGGGAAGGGATTTTATTACAAATTCCACAGAGACTCAGTAGCTTCCTTAAACATTTAGGACCTCAGAAATAACCTTGCATTTAGATTCTTAATTGAAATCTAGGGGGAGGGTGTAGCTCAAGTGGTAGAGCACATGCTTAGCATGCACACGGTCCTGGATTCAATCCCCCATACCGTCTCTAAAAAATAAACCTAATTACTTCCCCCGCAAAAAAAATAAATAAATAAATAAACAAAAATAAATAAATAAAGTCACCGAGAAAATGTAAAGAAAAAAATATGAAAACAAATATATGTATGCATATGCATGACTGGGACATTGTGCTGTACACCAGAGATTGACACATTGTAACTGTGTACAATACATAGGTCTATTGTATTGTACGCTGAAAAATCTGTTGAAGGGGTAGATCTCACCCTAAGTATTCTCACTACAATAAAAATTTTCTTTAAACCTTTTCTATTTGGTAGTAGCTACAGTAACAAAAACCTCTGTTAAAAAAAGAAACCCTCAAACCTCTGTTGTTTTATAGCTAATATTTCTCAAAAAGATGGTTTGTACTTTAGCTGTCATCTGAGTTAAGCTTGTTTAAAATGGCCAACAACAACAGTGTAAGGAGGAGCTGCATCCGTCAGCGCCCCATGGGAGGGACACTGTCATATCACATCTGCCCCCAGCGTGACGAGGAGACCAGCACCTGGCAGGTGCTCAGTGACCTAAGTGAACACCCTGAGAAACACGGAAGGAGGGGAGGTTGTCAGTACTGTCACTTGGGGCTGATAGCTACGATTGAGGTAGTAGATTTGTTTCAGAAATGTCTGTCGTCAGTTACTCTTTTTGTCCTGCCGTAGCTTGCCAACTCTGTAACTCCTTGGGACATCTTGCTCAGCTTAATTGCAGCTGCCACTCATGATCTGGATCATCCAGGTGTTAATCAACCTTTCCTTATTAAAACGAACCATTACTTGGCAACTTTATACAAGGTTAGTACAATATTATCATCCAGATTGAATGTTCTTGCATTCTAGAAAATCTTTCATGTTTTAAAGAAGTGAAGGTAGGAAACAAATTCTCAATGAATGTTAGAATTTTAACCAGATTAATGTTATTTACAAATAATTCTTTATGTTCAGAAAAAGACCATTTAGTAACTCAAAATATGTCCTTTTTTTGTAGAATACCTCAGTACTGGAAAATCACCACTGGAGATCTGCAGTGGGATTATTGAGAGAATCTGGTTTATTCTCACATATGCCATTAGAAAGCAGGTTGGTTGGATTAAGACAAAATTAATTAGTTATAAACTATAGGAATGAAATTAGCAAAACAATTTTATAAAGTTTTTAAAAATTATGTTATATTCAGATGTTCCACAGTTTTCAGATTTTATTCAATTTAACGGGTAAATTATTTTGTTTTACAAATTTATATCAACATTTTGGTTATTTAAACCTATTTTACAGTACAGTCAATAGTATTTTTTATTGAAATTTTATGAACGATTACTCCATGGATAGTATAAAATCTACTCCAAATACACAATGGCTCAGTCATAGTTCACTGCTTATTTATGTAAATAGTATTACATATTTCCATTTCATGCTCATTTGACTAAAACCGTAAGTTCTAGATGTAAAGGTAAATTACATCTAGAAAGCAAACATTCTGTATAAGAAATAGAATTGTTAAAATCTGTTTCAGGAAGTTTTCAAAACTGATAAAAAGTAAAAAGAATACTTTCTATCCTCAATAGCATAGTCCTGGAGTCACTTCCAGAGTTACAGGATAAAATAATGAACAGAAAGAACAGAAAGTACTAATCTTTTTAAGGAAAAATCATATCATCGTCCTTTCCTTTTTCCCTTTCACAATTTAAAACACCTCTAGAAAAAACTGAAGTGTTTTTTTTATAATGACCGTAAGAAAAAAGCTGGACTTTATTTTTTATTTTTTTAAATCTTTATTCATGGATACCATTTGGAGTTATGACAATATTTCTGGTAAGTAAAGTTATTTCTTACTGTAGTATAAATAGAAAAATTGCTTAGCCCACACAGTGTTTGTTTATATAAATTCTGTTTTTCTTGACTAAGATTAAACTATTTGTTTCAGATTAAATTGTTTGTTCCCTCTTTATCATGTTTTGTATTTGATGATTAACCCTTGCTGAATTATCAGATTTAATGCAAATAAAAACTGAACATAAGGAATACTACATACTAGCATTCTTCTGTGTTTTCCTTATTTAGAGTTTATTTTACTTAATATTCAATATTGTGAGCCTTTTAATCTGTTATTGACAGCTCTATACTGATCATTATATAGAGATAGTATTTTCTGTGGCCCACTGAAACAGAGGCAAGAGTCTTTAAAAAATTTCTCTTATTTGACTTAAGACAGTTTTTAAAATAATATAATAATGTATTTGTTATTTGTATTAACATGCTACCTTTTCCCTTCCAGGAAATTTGAATAGCCATACAGATAATTGATTCTTGAATTTAACCCTGAAAATATAGTTAAAGCTAAACTTTATCAAATTGTTTGGTGGAATTTTGTCAGGATTTAATCAGACATCATCAAAATGTCTGCAGAAGACAGTTTTTGGCCAGGCTGTTCTTCCTCCATCAGAACTTTTCTTCTGCCTCTCAGATCTCAGGCTCCAAAAAAGAATCCAAAGTTGTTTACCCTCAGCCCATCCCAGCAAAGAATTTTCCCAAACAACATACCAATCTTTCACAGATTTTTCTTCCTTCCTTCCTTCCTTCCTTCCTTCCTTCCTTCCTTCCTTCCTTCCTTCCTTCCTTCCTTCCCCCTTCCCTTCCCTTCCCTTCCCTTCCCTTCCCTTCCCTTCCCTTCCCTTCCCTTCCCTTCCCTTCCCTTCCCTTCCCTTCCCTTCCTTTTTCAGCCGTATAATTTCACCTTGGCTGGCAAAGTAAAGGCATTCCTTTTGGAATGTTTGCATAATAGTTTTTTCCTACAAACTCTCTTGGTTTTAGTTTTGATTATTTTAGTGGGTTTTTTCGTATGCATTCTTTAAAATCCATCTTTTATGATAGGTTAATGGTTGAATGGCAATTACAGTATCTTAGGCCCTATAAAGATTTCTGAGTACTAAGATTAAGGAAAAAAAGTCAAGAAGTAACTGTTTACTTGAAAGTGTTGTGTTTCTGTTTCTGTTTCTCTAACTCCAGGCAACAGATGGAGGCTCAGATAGGCGCTCTGATACTGGCCACAGACATCAGCCGCCAGAACGAGTACCTGTCCTTGTTCAGGGCCCATCTGGACAGAGGCGACTTACGCCTGGAAGACGCCAGGCATAGGCATTTGGTTTTACAGGTAAAATGGGGCTTGGAAAGGTCCTATTTCTTAGGCGGATAATGTGATTATTAGAATGAAAATGAAATATTCTTGTGTCGTTTTCTGAGTGGTTAAATCTGGGGGGAAACCGTGGTGTTTCCTTCCATCAGCAAAACTTTCGAAAAGGCAAGTCTGCTGCCTAGGAAAGCACTGTTGCTTTTGTATTTTCCATACTTGGGATTTCTGACAAAAACAGTTTTTGCAGAATGAGGGTTCCAATCAACAAACAGCATTTTATTTTAGGAAATTCTCACGTCTGAAAAATGAGGGAGAATTGGATGATTTGTTTGTAACTTTCTGGTTAATCCAGTCCTATGCTTGGCTCTCTGGAATTATCAAACATGTATAATAATGTTATATATATAATGATTTTAGCAGTCTTTCAGTATTTCCACAAAAATCACTGGTAGACCTAGGAGCATCATAAAAATCAGTATAAAAGACAATGAATTTCCTGTTGCAACATTTTCTTTTTTCAGGGGTTCTTCTCCTCACTGTTAGAGTATATTTAAACTTAATACAATTCAAATTTTATTTATTTTTCTTAAGACAATTTTACTGTTTTGCTTGTTAGATGGCTTTGAAATGTGCTGATATTTGTAACCCATGTCGGACTTGGGAATTAAGCAAGCAGTGGAGTGAAAAAGTAACAGAGGAATTCTTCCACCAAGGCAAGTTACAGTATTGGGTGATAATCTGTTCAGTTCATTTTTTAGCGTCATATGAATAAAATAACTCAGACATTTGCAGAGTCCAGCAGTAGGTGTTTGATAGTTTTAGTGACAATTCACAGTAAATGTACATATAACCAATAATATACAAATATACAAATTGAGCATCTGTTTTGAGAATTTTCTTTTGGAATAATCAAAATGTGTGTGTACGCACTGATGAATAGACGTAGACCAGGTTGGAAATTTTGCTGTACAGGATTTTCCTGCCCTTGCTCCATTCTTGTCTTGTGCAGGGACCATGGCCGTGTGAACAGGTAAGACATATTTTGTGATCTAAAGCCAAGAGGAAAGGATCTTTATTCCATACAACTTCCTTTTAGAAATCTAAGTTTGAAATTAAAATACTGACAGAGTTTCAGTCTTGGGGTAACACCTAGTGAAAGTTTTCCACCCTCGCCATTTAAAATAGGATGTCAGTTTGGTAACCTTTTCTGTGTGTGAATAACTTAAAATTTAAAAAAGAACTAATTTAGAAGCCGTTCGTCCTTTCATGAGCACTAGGTATGTTACATTTTTTCCTAAGGAATTTATGAGTAAGATGAAGACTTTAATTATATATTTAACTAATAGGTATATTCCACATTAAGAATTCTCTCTCTTTTTTTAATTTCTAGGAGATATAGAAAAAAAGTATCATTTGGGTGTGAGTCCACTTTGTGATCGTCAGACTGAATCTATTGCCAACATCCAGATTGGTAACTATGCATACTCAGATGTAACTGGTTTAAAAAAAATCCTGTTGATTTTAATTTTGTCAAGAAGAGATATACATTTGAAATATGAGTATTAAAATTATGCTTGTTTCTAATTTTTAAATAATTTAAGAAATTTTGCCCTTGTTTTTCCTTTTTTTTTTTGGCTCTTATAATTTACTCTCATTTGATTTAAGTTCACAGAAAGTTAAGTGGGTGCACAAGTGGTTGAGCAGCAAATAAACAGGAGTCCCACCTTCTGACTGGGGCCTGTTTGATGGTGTCTGTGGCCCCGGCCTGTTCTTTGTTACCAGGTGCTTGAGACCTAAAAGAATCTTAGGTAACAGAGAGCCAGAAGTGAGAGCTAATTTGTTGGATGTTAGAGACAGGATGCAGAAGTTCTCACCAGGTGGAACAAGGGGAGAATCAAGTAAGAAGAATCGTGAAACCTGTGATAAAGTTCTGCCTTTGGGTCCAGAACTCCAGCTGCTCATGACTTAACTCTGGCTCCTGGAAAAGACAGGGCTCTGGGTGTCTGGATCAGCCTAACACAGAGGTGTGAGGATGGCTGCCCAAAAATGCCATGATGCTCTTTGACTGCAGTAATGACATGTTTCCGTGTTTTCTCTTCCTCCTCACCGGAACATAACTCGTTGAGGGCACATCTCGTCTGTCTGTTCATGCTTATCCCTGCCCTCCCCCCACCAAACAGTGTCTGGCACATAGTAGGTTCTCAGTTAACGTGTGTAGAGGGAATGGACGAGATGGAAGAAAGCCTTATTTCCAATCTCATAACTACTACTGCAGATACCATAATTTGTACACTTGAAAAAATTCAACCATCAGACCTCATATGACTTTTGTAATTAAAAGTGGTGGCTGCTATTGCTTTACTTCCAGTGAAATTTTTTTTGTTGGCTAAACGGAACCCATATTGTCTGTGGGCCACGTGGTCTTTTGCTGAGAAGAAAAGTTTTAAAGATGAAGAAACTTTAAAAATTGTTAAACAAGGAGTGATAGAATTTGAATGTACATTTCCTCTGTCCGCAACAGATCAAAAATGCAGGAAGATAGTCTTATTTGCTTCTCCTAATATATGTGATTTGGTTGTTGAGGTATTTCCTACGGTGCTGCTTTTTACCCTGTGTAGTGTTGAGTCGGGAACAACGTGCTGTATAACCTAGAGATGCGGACAGTCCCGAACTTACTCATTTTCTCTTTCTGACTGTGAATTAAGGGAGATGATTATATGAGTTGTCTACAAAGTAGGACCTTGGTACACTTTGGTGTTCACTTTAATAATGGTTTAATCTCCTCTGTTCTTTGTAGACACATACTTTTTGTCATGAGGTTTGGCTTCATAAATTCTGAGTTAATTTTTTTTTTGAGGCAGGATAGGTAATTAAGCCTTTATTTATTTTTTAATGGAGGTACTAGGGACTGAACCCAGGACCTCGTATATGCTAAGCATGTGTTTTACCACTGAGCTATGCCCTCCCCTCTCTGAATTACTTAAAATGGCCACCTGTGATCTTGACGGGCGTGCAGATTACCATCCCCGAGGGGACAGAGCGGTACCCCAGCTGGAGCTGCACTTCAGTCCAGGCCTGGTCCCCCCGCCCTCCAACTGTGCTGTGCCCCGTTCTTCAGAGAGCTGGCTGAAATAGGAATAGGACTTAAGAGCGTAAACACTATATAGGTGTTTTAAAGATAAGGTTTCAGGATGTAGGTTAACACCTTCTTTCTCTTATTTTCTCGAGGCTTCATGACTTACCTAGTGGAGCCTTTATTCACAGAATGGGCCCGGTTTTCCAATACCAGGCTGTCCCAGACAATGCTCGGGCACGTGGGGCTGAATAAAGCCAGCTGGAAGGGACTGCAGAGAGAACAGTCGAGCAGTGAGGACACTGATGCTGCATTTGAGGAGCTGAACGCACAGTTATTACCTCAGGAAAACCGATTATCATAACCCCCAGGATCGGTGAGACAGACTGCCTCCTGGAGGTTTTTAGAAATGTGAATGGGGTCTTGAGGTGAGAGAACTGACCCTTGACTGTCAAGGGAAGTGAATGATGCCAGCATTATTTATTTCCAAGATTTCCTCTGTTGGATCATTTGAACCCACTTTTTAATTACCCGACCTGAACACACAGCAATATGCGTTTGGCTTTTGTGTGAAACCTCGAATATGCGAAGCCCAGCAGGAGCGAAACCAAGGGAAGGCCGAAGGAAGATTGTGGTGAGCCCCATGCTCCTCAGAGCGCCATGAGACTTGAACTGAAGCCTTCAGCAGAGTCTCTTGGAATTAACCAGTCCGACGCAGCAGTGTGTGTCTGTAGCTTCCACTAAGTTCTCTCGGAGAAAATGGAACTGTGAAGTGCCCAGCCTCTGCCACCTCTGGCAAGACTCGATGTTTACAAACCAACTCTGAAATATTGGTTCTAAATTTGCCTTGGAGCATGATTGTGAAAGAACCACTAAGAATTTTAAAGATCAAACCTAAAACTGCAGCTCTTCCCCCGGTTTGCCTTTTCTTCTTCTTTGGATGCCACCAAAGCCTCCCATTTGCTCCAGTTTTACTTTGTGCACTGGAAACTGAGCATTTATCTTAGAGCACCGCCAGCTTTCACTCCAGTGCTGTTCGGCAATGCAATTTTTTTAACTTAGATTTTAATTGGGGGAGGGCGGGGCGGAACACCAGTGTCCTAGCTGTATTATGATTCTGCAGTGAAGACATTGCATGTTGTTTTCACTACTGTACACTTGACCTGCACATGCAAGAAAAAGGTGGAATGTTTAAAACACCATAATCAGCTCAGGGTATTTGCCAATCTGAAATAAAGTGGGATGGGCACGTGTGTCCTTCAGAGCAAGGGTACTAGAGTCCCCTCTCGCTGCAGTGAGTGAGAGGCGTGGTGTGTGTGTGCGGATGTGTGTTTGCGGGCACGCTCGTGCATGTGTGACTGTGCATGTGTCCTATTTATCCACGTGGGAGGGATTGGAAACGTCCGTTTTTATTTATTATTTTAGAATGTGACATAATGAGCAGCCACACTTGGGGAGGGGCAGGGAGGTGCGCTGCGACTGATCGCTCCAGTTGCCTTAAACTATGCACAAAGCTAAGTGACCAAACTTCTTGTTTTGATTTGAAAAAAGTGCATTGTTTTCTTGTCCCTCCCTTTGATGAAACGTTACCCTTTGACGGGCCTTTTGATGTGAACAGATGTTTTATAGGACAAAATCTAAGGACTAATTTTAAACTTACAACATTCCACTTTTGTAATTTGTTTTACATTGTTTTCTGTATAGTAAGCACAACTGTAATCTAGTTTTAAGAGAAACTGGTGCTTTCTTTTAGTTCAATTGTATTTCCCTTGTTACTGTAAAAGACTGTTTCTTAATTATGTTTACAGTTTGTTGCAACAGCCATTTTCTTGGGAGAAAGCTTGAGTGTAAAGCCCTGTGTCAGAGGCTTTGCCGTACTCATTTTAATACGTGCCTGTTGCTGTTTAACTTTTGATGAATAAAAACCTATCTTTTCACATTTTCATCTTTGATATTTACCTTCTAACTCAATCTTTTGGAATTCATGATGCTAAATTACTAGGAAATCAGGGAATTAGCTTCTTGGCTCTGGCATTCACTCATCAGACATGGGTGCAGGCAGAGCCGGGTGCAGGCACGGTCCTGCGGGGGTCATCTCCACCTCACGGGGAGTGAGCTGAGGCCCAGGCGCAGTCTGCAGAGTCCTGACTGATCCCCAAGGGAAGTCAGCTCTGGATTCCACAGATGGGAACCCCAGCGCCTCATGCAGGTACCAAGATACTAGTTTTGTTGGCCTTTTAAAACTCAAGTAGTGAGAAATGGTCACTTAATTATACTTGATTACTGTCAGTGTAAGAAAGGTACCACCGGGCCTCTCTGGATCTTTCCAAGTCCATTTCATTAGACGGGATGAGTGCAAACTTTGAACTCAAACAGTTTTTTTTTTTTTTTTAAAAAGTCATTATTTGCATGGGAGAGTGATGTCCAATAGGATATAATGTGAGCCTGTGTGACTGTCAATTTTTGAGTAGTCACATTTGAAAAATGAAAAAGAAACAGATGGAATTAATTTTAATAGCATTTATTCCAATACAGCCAAAATATTTTCTCATTTCAATATATAGTCATTATAAAAAACAATTAGGAGATGTTTTACCTTCTTTTTTCTGTTACAGTGTCTTTCAAATCTGGCGTGTATTTTATGCTTACAGCACATCTCGGTTTGGACTAGCCACGTTTCAAGTGCCCAGTCTCCACATGGGCTTGTGGCCACCATGCTAGACAGCTGGGTACAGAAGTCTGATGGTGGCAGAGCTGAGGGTGACCTGGGGAAGGTTAACTGGCCACTTACATGAGGCAGCATCACCGTGGCAGATCTCATGCGTCTGGAATCTGATAAGGATCCAACCCACTCACAGACCTAGAATCTCAGCACACGGAGGGTGGAACTACCTCACAGCAAACTTACATTAACCAAGCTCACGGTAAATGATATTTTTAAAAGGTGTTTATTTTAGTGTAATTTACAATGAGAAATATAACTATCAATTATTCTCTCCCTTCAGGCAGATCTTCTTGGGAAGCTAAGTTCTGATCAGCCAGTTACTTGGTGAACATGGATTCTGAGCTTGGGGAACAAGCTGCCCCATGCATCCTATGGGGATGCTCCTGCTGACACTCGTGTCTGTGGACCAGGGCTCCCAGGACGATGCTGGAGGTTCTCTGCCGGCATCTGCTCCTCCACGTCCGCTTCTGTTTGGCATGTCCAGTAGATGCCAGACTGTCAGCCTGTCTCAGGTGAGCCTGCTCGGGCTCTGTCTGCCGGTGTGTGACTGCTTGCTTCTTCTCTGACCTCTTGCGTTTTTCACTGTTTGATATTCAGAGGATTGATTTCTTATTTCCATTCTCAAGGGGAGACACCTGAATGTTGCTCTCATTTCCCGCCTAAAGATGTGATAAACCCATTGGAAAGTTGTGTTTTGTTACATATATGAGGGCTTACCATCTACAGCCCTGCTTTTTAAATAGGACCTATATTCCGTGAACACTGATTTTCTAGAAAAATTTGAGGAAACAGTACATTTAGAAGATCATATTTAAAATAAGTAATTAAACATTATGAAACAGAATGCAAAATTCACATGAATTTTTAAGATAAAAATAGGAGACTTCAAAGAAGTGTAGAGCATTGTGGCAGCCCTTGGGGGCTCTGGGCCAGCCTTTAGTGGTGGGGCATCTCCTCTGCTCTAGGGCACAGGTCCTCGGAGAGAAAACCTGGTAAGCCTCAGCTTAACACAACAAACACTTAAAACAACTGGTTCCTGGGCAGTATTTGTACTCAGTAAATGTGATGGTTTATAACAATCCTCTTTGTTCAAGAGAAGTAACTATTTTATGTCCTTTGCAAACCTGGGAAATATATTTGTACCTTAGGTACAAGTTAGAGGTGCTAGTAATTCTTTGAAGGTTCCTATAACAGCCTCTTTTTCCAAAAAAACTTCCTTGACTCTTAAAGCTTTCAGTTTTCCTAAAACTTCACATCAGAGGTTTACAGTGTTTTCATGTGTACTCTTCTTAAAAATGTATAAATTTTTTGTTTAAATCTCCTCCCAATCAGCTTGGGACAGTGACCGACAGCTGATATGCATTCAGTAATGTTTTTAAATAAATGCACATATTAATCAGCATACATTTGGGACACACAGTTGTTCAGATATCTGCAAGGCTGAGCCTGAGCCATTCTTTGTTTGCTAAGGATTTGTCTTTTGGAAGGCCCCCGAGGGTCGTGGTCTCCAGGAAGAGGGATCACTACTTGGGGGCGGGCTGATGGGGACACGCAGCTCTCCTCCATCTTGTCTCTTGTGCTCGACACAGGGCTGGTGTAAATCGTGCCGTCAACACACGTTGAACAAATTAACTTGGTATTGTTTCCTTTTTAGCTATCAGTCTACCATTACAGAAAATTATGTTGAAACCAGTCTGTCTGTGCTGAAGTCATGTGGTACCAGTATCTGAGTTGCTGTTATGGGCAGAGCACTGCACTGGATGTAATGAAGGTATAAATAATTGCAGAACATGATCTCTGTTCTCAAAACCTTTGGGTGACAAGATGATGTGTGAAAAGCATTTGTTACATAATATGGCAGGTTTCTATATTGTACAAAATGAGTGCAAAGTGTTGGGAGCTGTTGAGAATGAATGATTTTGTTGGGTTCATGTTGAAAATGACACCATTTCCAGTAATTCTTGACTTTTATTATTAATATCCTTGACTGGTAAAAATCATTTAGCTTTCAAATTTGATTCTAAAATACAAGTCTTAGATGTTCAGTATGTAAAATACTTCTCAATCACAATCACATTTTTTACTCCTTTACTACTTTCTAAGTCATCCTGAAACCCGTGTGTTTAATATTAGAGTATTTCTAGCTGTAACATAAAACTGGAGCACACTGTTGACACTTTCCACTGGTACCATCAGCAGTCTTGTTAACATAGTTCATCTTATATTACATTTACCTTTGAGCTCTACATTGAGCTTTTTGAGCATAAATTTGAAGTGTTTCTTTACTGTTGAGCCATGTCCTGTAAAGAACCAGGAGGCTGGCTGCATGGTATCCCCCCGTTATAGCTTAGCTGAAATTTGTATAAGTTCTATATGTAAACTTTTTTGAGGAAAGTATCGTAAAGGGATGTGTTTTAAGATCCTAGGTGAACATCTGCAGAAAACAGGACTTTTGAATTTCCGTCTAAGAATCATCACAAGATAGGGATTAGTTTTTTCCATGACAGGGAGCAGAGGCTCACTCAGATAAGTGCATGTTAACTGGGGACTTTATCTTGAAGATTCGTGTTCATAACAGACGAGCCCTTGTGAAGGCTGGAGGAGCAGAAGCTGGGGTCTGAGCATCCTGAGATGTTGCTTTTTGCTGCATCTGCTGCTTTCTCCCACACTCCTGGTCCTTTTCCCGAATCTTCTCTACCTTGGAGTGTCTGCTTAGAAAGGCCAGGATAGTGTAGTTTCTAAAAGTGTTGTCTTTGTGGCTAGATGGGCTGGGTTTGGGTCTTTCGTCATGTAAAGCCAGTCACCCAGTCTTTTCGGTGGCTTCCTAACCTGTAAAACAGCCTTGTTCATTTCTTCATAATCTGCTTTGTATGAACTGCCCGTGGACACTTGTACCTCATGACATCTTTATTTGAGCTCCAGATACCAACTGCCCCCCTTCTCAGGGTTTCCTCTTCAAATTCCCAAGGGAGAATCTGATCGGACCAGCTAACCAAGGCTGCATCCCGGGTCACAGACCAGTCTCTGCGTCACCAGGTGTTCTCCTTGCAGAGGGAAGGTCAGAGAGCCTGGACGACCGGACCCCAGACCGGTGTCTCATATGCACCCCCTCCCTCACGGCTAACACAGCTGTCGTTACAGAAGCGCCTCCCCCCACGCCTCCACCTCATCCTTTCTCGTCCTTTGATGACCAGGGTGACTGGCTAAGGAAGAGGGACGGTGACGAGGCAGCAGGAGCAGAAGGCTGCTGCTCACAGCTGTGGTAGAAATCCTGTCATGAAGTCTTTGTCCCCAAAGTAAGGCTTTTCCAGCTAGGAGAGCAGGTCTGAGGGGCTGGACGGCCCTGGAACAGCCACGGCTCCCTGGATGGAGGGTGAGGCACTGTTGGATCCTCTTCCATTTACCTTCCTGAGCGCGTCTGAGTTGCTCGGGTTACACTCCGGGCTTATGGAAGGCTCTCTCTCTGTGACCTTTAGAAGAGGCTGGAGCGTCTACCAGAGAGGAGGTTGAGAAGCTAGAGGGACGTTATTAAGGCTTCCAGCCCCATGAAGTGGACTAAGGACAACAGTCTCAGAGGAGAACATACAAGATTTCCAGATCCTTCTGCGGTTATGCTGTCAGATCTCAAGTGATCGCACTAGTGCCAGTGAAGAACTAGCTTGCAAGGGAGAACTAACCATGTTAGGAAGCAGGTTCGGGGGTAGCTCAGAAGAACGCTGATGCTCCAGGATGAGGAGGGGCAGAGGGGTTAGGAATGGCGGAAGGCTCACGGGAAGTATTGTGACAGTGAGAACGATATGGTCACCAGCTGCCTCATTCTGCCTGACAACCCCAGAGCTGCTGTTACTGGGCAACGCCTGCAAGTTTAAACTTCTCTCTCCCAGATCTGACCCACAGCGGGGACTTCTGTTTTCAGAGAGGTTATTGGAGGATGATTTCCCCAAACTCTTGTTTCTAATAGTAGTTCCCTCATATTGTCTTCCTTCACCACTAAGACACAGACTCACCGGAATTCTTAATACAGCAGGAGGACAGAAGGGCCTATGACTGGGAGGACAACCAGAATGAAAGCCTGTGAGACCCGCTGCTCCACTCCAGCCCTGTGCACAGATGACACCTTTTCCAGGTGCCAGGGACCACGTCTCCTGGGAGAAATCAGTCCACTGAGAACTAGTGCCCTCATGTGAAACAATGTAAGTCATAACTTCCTTAGCACTCTATATACCATTCATAGAAAATGTTCAAAATCATTTTTTAATCCTCAACAATTTTTTGAGCTGAACATTATTCCCATTTTAAAAATAGAGGTGTGACTTGGCCAGGATCATGCACATGGATCACGTGTAACTCCAGGTCCAGTGCGCTTCGTGTGGCCCTTGAACAACACGGGTTTGAACTGCGTGGGTCCACTTACATGTGGACTTTTTTCAGTAAACATAGTACCGTATTTTCATTTTACAGATCTGCAAGTGGGGAAAAGTTTGTGTTTGATCAGAGATCATAATATGTGGAATCAAAGAAACAAAAGTTTGAGTCCTGGACTACCCAAACCTGGCGCGGCTTCCCGCCCTCGGGTGAGCCAGCTGTCTGCTTTTCTGTTGCTGAAGCAGAGCGAGCCGTCCGCGACTCTTCCCCGGGGGGTCCGTGCCCCAGCCCTTACAGAGCTTTCCAGGGTCAGCTGTGTAGAGAGCCCCAGCAGACAAAACGTTGTACCAGCTACTTACTTTTTTGAGCCTCAGCTATAAAGCAGAGTTTAATCATTTTGAAGCTCTTCCACTTCAGGCATTGTGCTGCTGGGGGAGCCAGAAAGTGAATGCGAGGGTACGCGGGAAGACGGGTAAGCAGCATCCAGCACTCAGTCCCGGGGGCGGGTTATATAGGCTTGAGAGCCCCGGGGAAGCTCCCCTCACGTGACTGCCTTTCTCTCTTGATGCTGAAATCTCTTTGAGAGATAAGTGAGTGAGAGGTGATGTATTATAAGGAATATATTTCCACTTGAAAAATGCAGGAAGCAGATTATTCTAAAGCAGCTTCATGTAGAATCAAAAGAATCTTACCTATTGTGAAGAAAAAGCAAGCATATTTATAGATGTTATGGTCCGAGGAAAATAAAAGTTCGCTTTATTTCAAAACAGTTACCTTCCTTATCTTGGAGCACTGGCCCAAATTCAATACTGATACAAATACGAATTTCTTAGGCGGTCAAGGTATGTCTATCAGGGGAATTTTCTGGATTTCTTTTTAAGGCAGAATTTTTAAACCATATAAAACAGTGAGAAACAATGTGCATTGACAACGTGTAAAATAAGCCACAGTTCAAATTTTAGGTGAATAACCAAACCATGTACATTAACTTCAACTATTATCTGCTATTATTTAGAACATTGCACATATTTTCAGTAACCTAACAGTGAATGTCTGTTCTTCCCATCTCTGAATCCCACCCCCCAGGAAGTACAACTTCCCCCTGCCCCCACTAGATTTAAATAGTAAATCCAAATATGTTTTCATGGTAGTCTGACTAACTATAACTGAGTTTAGCAGAAATACAGAAAATCATGAAGACTTATGAAGCATTTAAAAATGATCACTTGTCACAATTCCTTAGAAGCCCTGGCTGAGAAAGGCAACTCTCCACTCCTAGTAGCACTACAGTTTATGTTGCACAATGTAACGCAACAGAACAGCATTCTGACCAATGATAAGCAGCTTACAGGAAATTCTTTTGCC
This sequence comes from Camelus dromedarius, assembly GCF_036321535.1. Lineage (NCBI taxonomy): Eukaryota > Metazoa > Chordata > Mammalia > Artiodactyla > Camelidae > Camelus > Camelus dromedarius. The sequence goes on along the minus strand of NC_087465.1, from coordinate 9,003,772 downwards.
TATTCAGTGTTCCACTATAAAGCTACAGTTTTTGACAATATTAAAAATTTTTAAACTCCATTATGCTGACATTTCCAGAAGTATTAACTTAGTAACAAGTCATTTTGTGATGCCATTTATTAAACTGAAAGAAAAAAAGATGGTACATTCTGGTTTTTACTTAAAAAGTAATTTAATTCAATAATTTGATTCCTCACTATTGGAAAACTACGTTCCCTTCCTCAGCACTGGGTGGCACTGAGGCGAGAACAGCTTTCACGATCCTTGACGTTCCTTCATGGAGTTTCAGCAGCGAACATTATCCAGTTCCCACTCAAACCCCACCTCCGAGACAATGTGAGGAAGAATCTAAAATGAAAGTTCTGTTCAAGGCAAGAAGACACTACAGTCTCAAACATGTCACTCCAACAACTTGGTTGTGCAGCTGTGCAGAAACGATCGCTGAGAATGAACGACACCAGCAGCACCCTCATCACTGCCTCTGCTAAATGTCAGGTACTGTTTTATGTCTAAATACATGCGCATAAAACATCTGTACAGATAAATTAGTGTTAAGAATTTAAAACTCACATCTACAAAGTTCCTTTGTTCTGAAATCTAACTATTTTTGAGACTGGAAACCTAAATATCCTGGCTACACATTAAAAACATGTTATGTCAGAATATACACGTTATAGAAAACTTCAGAACTGACCTTCTCTTAAAAGCAAACCTAAGAGTGCTTTTGTTATAGCTTAACCCTCTAATGAGACTTAAAAGGAGACCACTGAACACTAAATGCAGGTATTTACCAAATAGTGTTGATTTCTACCAGCCAAGCAGTCCTAACAAACCAACAGCTGAACTAGGATAGTCCTTCTCAGCTCATTGTCTGTTAGGAAGTTGAAACATTCTCAATTAAAGCCTTCATTTTTCCTGTAGACTTCAACATGTGTGGCCCAAACTAGAAAAGAAACAGAAAGACACTGGTTAATGTAACAGTACTGATATGCCCCCTCCCAATCATGGATCAAAGGGCTGGGTATGTTCTGCATGAAAAATCCAGCAACTAGACAATATTAAAACCTTTATGAACTGACAGGTTGTTATAAACGTATGTCAACAAAGTCAAAGACTTTGGTAACAAGATTAGTTTCTAGAAAAGAAAATTATCATCTTAGCAAGACCCTAGCTAGTCCAATTTTACTTCTCTGAGTAAAAGAAGAATGGTACAAAGTTTCCTTTTCCATGTATGAAGAGTTTCAAAGATGCTAGAATTTCTAAGATATCTGCTTCTCTGGAACAGACAAGCTAATAGCCCCCACGACAGTAACTGGACTGAAGGGACTGGATCCCTGTCCGAGAGTGTCTGTGACATCTGCTCAGTCTCCATCTGTGGCGTGGCCCACATCCTGCAAGGCCCTGGTCAAACCTCTCCCTCTTCAGAAGACTGTCACAGGTGCCCTAAGAGAAAACGATCTTCCCTTACTTGAATTTCTGTATCGTAACATTCAGGTTGCCCTAAGGTATAAATTTTATTGTAATGAATTTCACGTCATTATGCTTAAATATAAATAAAACATAGTTTATCTCCAATGTTAAATTTCTCATGCTAAGGAGTGAAACCAGAGGTTAATTTTGCTTCCTTCTTTGTGCTCTTCTTTAAGTAACCTAGCTGCAGGTAGGAACCAAACTAGCTGCAGGTAGGAACCAAATCCTGTAGCACATCCTTTTGAATCTTGCAGGACACAGTTGAATGTCTTGCAAAACGCAGGTGCACAGCAGTGGACCACCAGCTGCCCCAGAGAGAGGCCTGCCCAGCACTCACCAACACTGTTCCGGAGGTGGCCTCGGATTCAGACTTTGGAATTCCTTTTTCAACTTCACTTTGGCTCTCACTTCGATACCGGTAAGCAAATTTCTTTTTCAGAGCCTCTGCTATGAGGGTAGCAGGGTCAGCAGCATCCACTGGCTTGGGCTTCACGTCTTGTTCTGACCTTAGAGAAGTGACAGAAACCAGCCGGACACTCAATGCTGGTGTCCCTCTGGGAGGTGCTCTGTGGGCCTGACAGCATCACAGACCCTCAAAAAAGACACAGACAAATACTGACGCAGTGACGTGGAAACCCTAGACTTAGAGGCTCCACAGAAGAGCACAAGGGGCCCGATGAACCCAAGGTCAGCTCCTCTCAGGAGCAGTGACCACACGCCCTCAGGGCGATCACAGTTCCACTCTTCTCCAAGTGCCCAGCGACTGTCCTGGTAGGTACACAGCACAGCTATAGCGGATGAATGGCTGCACAGTCACGAAAAGGCTTTAAATGCAGTGGTGGGGGTGGTGAAAAAGTAACCTGGGAAGTGTTTATTTTGCTAATCTCTTAGCTAACAGCGTATAGGAGCCAATGGGGCATGTCTTTTTTTTTTTTAAATTAAAAACAAATTATTCATGGTAGTCATGCTGTAAAACAAAATTATCAAGAAGCCTAGTACTTGGTTTTATAAGGCAAAAAAAAAAGGGGGGGGGGACGTAAGAAAGAAGGCAGTGTGTCCTCACCTTTTTACTGACCGAAGTTTGACACTGTTCATGTCTTTCAGGATCTCTAGCATATTTGGCATGTCAGGTTTCTTTGGATTGTTCTTGACTGAAGTCTTCCCAGCACAGGCGTTCTTCTCTCTTCGCTCTTTAATCAGATCAAGAGCAGATGTGCTTTGGTGGAGCACTGATGGAGGGGGGGGCGGGGGCGCCGGGGGCGGGGGCGGAGGGGGCGCTGGCGGGGCAGAGGGCGGTGCTGTGGCGACAGCTGTGGCAGATTCCAAATCACCTACAGAAATAAGGAAAAACCAATTCAATCCTGATGGCTACGGACAAGTAAAATATTTTAAAAGCAAAGTTATGTTAAGGACTTTATATTTGAAAATAATATCCTCAAAAAGAATCTCAATCATGTAAGTAGAAAGGAAGTGTCAGCTACTTGGTTAGAATCTAAATGCCTGAATCTCAGTCTCTGTATCTTTTAATCCCAGACCCTCCAGATACAAGTGTTCCACTTAACAGGGCACTGTCGTGGGCCGGCTGCAGAGTCTGTCCCCACTTCTAGATGAAACACACAGCAGTCGCACTGCACATGTAACTGTCTTCAGGATACAGTTTGACCATTTAATACTGGAGTAACTATATGAAAAAACTTTGATAAATTTGTTTCATTTTAAGTATATTTATATATGACTTATCAAGCATTAACTAGAATGTTTTTAAAAGGAAAGTTTTAGATTTATTGAACAAATTTCTGTAAGAAAAAAAGTTCTAGTTAATTTCCAAAATAAGAAGTTAAAGTAGTTCTAAAATAAGGACCTAAAAATTCATCTTTCTGCATAATGGGAGGTTAGTGAGTTGTTTTTTGGGTGAACTATACTGATTAGGGGGAACTCAGTGCAAGAGTTTTCCTCAAGGGATTTGGATTGTAAATATAACACCTAATGTAAATCCCCCAATTCTCACTATTACAGCAGTTTTCTTAGTCTGCCAGTAGAGGGAGGTAGAGCAAAAGAGGAGTGCAATTTATAATTTAAAAAAGAAAAGGGCAGGACTTCGGTTCTATAAAAGTGACACACAAATTTCACTTAAGTGACAGCAGGTGCCCGAATGCATGCGCCCTCGGTCCATCCTGGCCAGACACAGGTTGGATGAGGTTAATGCGTGGGGTTACATTAAACCCTGGGGCCATGAGCACAGTGACTCAGAGGCAGAGTAACTATCCTGTCCTTTAACTTTTAGAGTTGGCTTATACTGAGTCGAGCCAGGACTCGGGAACAACACGAGGAAACACCACCACTACGTGCCAGCAGGTTCATGGGCTAGGATTTCAACACCACGGTTTCTTCTCCCGAGTGACAGTGCCACACAGAAGCAACAGTATTAGACCAAGAGTCAGACGACCTGAATTCAGTTTCCACTCTGGGCAAGAGGAAGAGAAGTGACCGTTAAGTAGCTGCAATGTGCTGAAGACATTTCATATAATTTGCACATTTACTCCCACGTAACTTCGTAACACAGGGCAGCTGTCCTCACTGCAGAGCAGACCTGGGAGGTGGAAGGGCCAAGCACCCGCCGCAGAACACGCAGGTAGGGAAGCAGCACTCAGCCCCGTCAGGGCTGACAGAGATTACCTCGCGTCTAACGTGGATGGTGCCACTATCACAGACAGCTAAGGTGCCCGCAGCATTCACAGGAGTAGCAGTTTAACCATTAAATGAATGCATATACTCAGTATCCTCTCTGACAGCATCAAGGTGGTTCAAAACAAACAAAAACCACTTAAACTTGCCTGGGTCCTCTACTGGACCACGCATAGAGGACTGACCCCAGATTTTCTAACAAGCTCAATCAATGCTGTTACTTGTTAATAAATTTTACATGAGTGGCATTCTTCTAATTCCCAGTTCCCTGGTTAAAACAAATGTAGGACTTACAGACCTGCACTGAGGTTTTGCTGTTCCTGCAGGGTCACGATTTTGGCAATCTGAGCTCTGAGAGCAGCGAGTTCATTTTCGAGGGCACAGATCTTCTGCAGTGCCTCCTCGTTCGCCAGCGTCGTGCTCTGCAGCTGACACTCCTTTGGAGACAGGTCTGGTAAGGAAAACTGCCTGCTTGGGGGCTTCTCAAGGAAAGGAAGGTCATCCTGAAGGGGCTGCCTTGACCTGACCTGTGTCCTGCAAGGAAGACAGAAGGCTGGCTGTCACAGGCTTTGTCAGGGAATACAATCAATCATTTCAAAGTTAATCAGAACCTAACATCTGAGAACCACTTTTCAGGCTGACCGTCCATAAAGCCCTTGCTGTAAGTTTCAACAACAAAGCACTTGTCAACCTCACGCAGGAACGCGCCAGGCCAGATTTCTTGCTGCCATCATTCTTCTTAATCTCCACACAATACACACAAGCCTGCACTACAAGAGGCAACACAGCTTCCAGCAGTGTCTTTGCTAATTCACGTTTTGTTTTGATGGTATGAACTAAGGTGAAGAAACTTTTAATGATAAACTAATTACTGGTTATGTGTGACAAATCAAATCAGTAATCTCTTAGCCCTTCCCCAGGGTCTTGGCTTCTACCCTTGGATGTCAGTGTTTTCCACATGTGATAGAATGTACTAAATTGTAAGACATACTGTAACAATATGGGCCAAATTACAGCGTAAGAAACTACAAAGGAGAAAAAAGTAATCATTATAGTGGAACTCATGCAGTAACTATATACATGATCTCATTTTCACTTGGGTGTTTAAAAAAAAAAAAAAGGCTTTTCTAACATGCATTGCTCCACAGCTCTATATTGAAGTCTTTGGGGGGTGAGAATAAAGTTCAGATTCCTTTTCAGTTGTCAATTTCTATACTTACCATTTCCTCCTATTTTCTACAATTAGGTTTTTCCAGCCTCTAATCCGTTTTTTTTTCTTCCAGCTTTACCAAGGTATAACTGACACATGCTGTATGTAGTTAAGGTGTACAGCATGATTTGATGTGTGTATACATTTTGAAATAATCACAACAATCAGGTTAACATATCCCAGTTTCCTTCCATTTCATGGTCATGTGACCAAGTGCTGACTGACAAGCTGGAGGCAGAACGTGGGTGAGCCGCCAGGAAGGCCGCTCCAGGAGAAAGCGCGTCCTTTCATCTCTAGCCCCACGAGCCTCCGAGAGTCAAGCTAACCTTGACGTGAAAGCCAGTGCTAAGGATGGCAGAGAGCCCGGCTGGGTCCCTAGGGACACAGTGGAGCCACTGTCAGCTTCATACTCTCCACTCTGGATGTTTCTGACTTGAGAGAAAAATAAACTTCTTCATTGTTTTTGACTTCTGTTTCACGCAGTCACACTTAATCCTAACCGTTACAGCGCTCACCAACATTACATTCTGTTTTAGTTTTCCTTTAACTGGACACTGCTGTCTTGCCTTGTTTGTGCTGGAGAGCCGTGTTAATTCGTTCTACCTTGTGTTTTGAGTGAATTCTCGGACCTTTAGCTTTTGGTATTATGTACTGAATTCAGGTGTTTTTCTTCATATCTAATTCTGATTATGCCATGTTAATTATACTATCATATATTGAGGATGCTTGTAAATTATTTTTTACCTGTAGTATTAAACAAAAACACCTGGAGAATAAATATCCTGGTTCTTACCTTTACTTCAGGCTCTACTTTAGATTTAGATTAGCAGCCGACTTCAATCAATACTAACTTTATTAACTTTAATTAGGAATATCTGTGGGATAGGGAAGTATATTTGGCTTGCAAAGTTTCAACTACCATTCCCTTTCTTAGCCCCACACTGGGAAGAAATAGGTGATGAGATGTCTAAAAAAGTACATGAAGATTAAACAAAGGTAAAAACTTTTATAAGAAATAATACTGACACTCTGATTAAATATATTAAAATGTTCTTTGAAAGATTATTTGTTATAAGAGATTAGACGCATGTGCTCTAATCATCCTGCAATAAGGAAAAAATTTTAATAACACATTAACAATTAAAAAAAATCACTGTGGCTTTTTGTTGATGTAACAGCCAAAATTCTGGTTTCTACCCACCTTTCATAGGGTAGGTCAAATACTTTTGTTAAACATCTCTGTACATTAGGTTACAAGTAGATAAAAATTAGTCTACTGAATAACATTCTTTTGAGGGGCAGGCTATTTGCATGGGTTGATTTAATCAGTATAAGGTCACATATTCTTAATATGCTTCCTCAACTATATTCTTGACAGCTTATGTTTTTAATAAAAACAACACAATGATTTTTTAAAATACTACTTTTTCTTGAAAGAACTAGGGAAAACACTCATAGGTGGGACAGTGGCAGAGACAGAATACTAGTTCTGAGGAGATCTGGGTAAAATACAGAAATCTCAAATAAATGTAGAATTAAAGTATCACATTTGTTCCAAACACCAGAGGAGAAATAAGAGTAGGAGAGAGACTGTGACTTCATGACTTTAAAGCAACAAGAGTGCTCAGAAGCGGTGTTCTCAGGACAGAGGACACGCTGCCCCACAGGCATCGGGGGAGGGGGTATCAGGAAGGTGACAAGTAGATGGAAGCGGGAAGAAACAGAACTGCAGGTGCAGACTCAGCGTTCCCTCACCTCTCCCCCTACCTTCTTCCATTTTCCATGAATGTTGAATTTTGCTTTGTTTGTCAAAACTCACTTAAAAGAATGAAAATTTTTATATCTGAGAATGGAAGCGAGGATGATGGTTTGCTTTCATTCTGTGTACGAGCACAGATACTTCATCAAGTCTGCATTATAACAGCAAATAAATTTTGAATGCCAGACTCTTCAGTGCTACTAAACAAAAAATGATGTTACCGTCCTGTTCAAGAACTAGTAGTCTCTTCAGTAGTGAGTACATACCCCCACCTAAGATTCTCCTAGATCACAGGAGCCAATGGTATTAAGTGCTTTTAAGTTTGCTTTAAAACACTATCATTCAAGTCAGTCAGTCTTCAAATCCCACGAACATTTCCTCAATACCCACAACTGGAACAAGATAATATGACAGTTTGGATTATGAGATCAACTATAAGGCGTTTAGTTTAAACAGCTTTCTTTCCTTAAGATCCTTCTAGGCAAAATACATTGTAAGAGAAAAATTAATGAATAGTGAACAGCAAACTACAATGTTTTTTTAAAAGGGAAGAATTAAGCTTCTGCCTCTCCCCCGTAACTCCTACAGATGAATTTTATCATTTGTTTTTCCATCTACTGAAAATTAAGGATAAAGTACTCATTAATCTTGAAAACCAGTGTACCAGGGTAAGAAGGAAAAAGTTTAGGACTTTTAGCAAAATGATTTAAGTAACAATAGCAGATCATCTGTATTTTATGTCCATAGCTAGTTTTGTGACTTCGGCATAGATCCTGCATTTCCATGTATGAAATACCGTTGATGGCTGTGGGTTCAAACAAAATAATCACTGGAAATGTGGGAGTTTAAATGTAGATTTTTAGGAGCTAAAAAAGTAATCTTGAAATGATCACGTCTTCTCAAAGACACAGATTCAACATTTACAGGAGCTCGAGAACCAGAAACAAAAAGAGTTGCTCTGTAATATACTTGTATATGGAAAAGTTTAGATTTTATGAAAATTCTCAGACATGTCCCTTCCTTTAAAAATACAAACACACACACATTTTTCCCACAGACATCTGTTTTATAAGGCAGTCAAAACTCATTCTCAGAACCAATCTGTTTTGTCATCCTTCAGAATAGAAGGCTATTAAGAGCTAGAATATAGAGGCAGAAGTAATCCAAACTAAGAAAAATGCTCTTTCCTACTGTAATTTTTGTGTATAATACAGAGAAATTTAAGAAACAAAACAAAAAAACAAAAACAAAAGAGGCGTCAAGTCTGGATATCCCCAAAGCAGAAGACAGCCAGAGTGTGGCCGTTTCTTAAAAACACTTCCTGTGTACCAGCTTGTGCTCGTACTTTCTACCTTTTGTTTGCTTTTGGCTCCAAAGGGCCTTGTGGCACGAGGGCACAGGCGCCCGTTTGGAGTGGCCCTGCACGCGACCTCGCTCTCATCTTTTCAACATCCGTGTCAAGGTTAGCAGCCACTTTGGGAGCACAACGTACAGAACCATGAAGGGCTTTTCAAGTTCCACTGATCATTTCAAAGAAAATCTTCAATTAAATATAGTGCACCTGTGGGGTCCTTCCCCTTAATCTCACAGTTAATGAAAACCAAAATCTGAGATCGTTTTACATCAGCCCAGTGCTCTGTGGAGGGTGCTATTCCCAGGATGGCGCTTACTGTCTCACTGTTTCAACTGAGAACAGCCTAGAAATGAATAAAAAGACACTATTGCCAATGGGATACACGGGGGCTGGTGTGGGGGACTGGTTGATTCAGTTCTCTGAAAGTAAAAAGTTGCATAGAAAACTAACAATCTTTGCAAAGTGAGTGAGTAGTTGGCTAGAGATACCTGGACTAGGAAAGCTGTTTTCAGAGGGAAGTTGCCCATCAGAGGATTTACAGTGGGGGATGGAGCAGGAATGTCACGAGGCCACAGACCCAGACGACTGGTGGGATTCCTCTTACTCGCTATTCTAGGCTCTTGTTTTGTATCTTAAAAGCTGGATCCTTCTACAAGTGACGTTTAGTGGAAATGACGCTTGTCCCTTGAATGCAGTGCTTGAGTGATGTACATTATTAGTTATTGTCTAGTGTCAAATAATTAAGGTCAAAGTGGGAATGAACAGCACGTGCTGTTTGCTGTGCTGCGAGCAGGAAGCTAACTTGCTCTGGTCTGCACTCCATCTGGGAGCCCTGGCAAGCCAGCCTGCCTGCGTGCTGAGTCATTTCCTTTGGAGTCTTGTTACTCATTGTCATCCTGTATGAGGTTGGGGTTCTTCCCCAGCACTCCTTAATAGCACCATCCACTTCATGTCAGATTGAAAAACTTAAATTGGGTATCTTTAAGTCTTCAGTCTCACTTTATTCACTATTCTTATATTACAGATTTTGTAAAAACTTTCACCTGGTCATTAGATTACATTGTGGTGTAAGAAAAAGGGCTGCCTGAAATACTTTCAAATCCTATGAACCTATACATTTTTATTTAACACCTATTCAGTTTGGTATGTGTGTGGCACTCAGAATTAAGAATTAGATGCAATTAGAAATTAATATATTAAAATTGAATGAATAAACAAGATGGCACCCACCCTTCCCTTGCCAGAGTGCTATCAGTGAAAGCCAGCTAAAAGAAAAAGCTTAAATAAGGTCCAGAGTCTCAGATTCTCAAAATATCTAGATTTCAATTTAAAAAATCACTCATACCAAGAACCAAAAAGAACACAAACTGAATGAAAAATGACAATTAACAGATGCCAACTCTGAGATGACAAGAGTTAGAATTATCTGACAGATTTCGAAACAGCTATAATAAAAAGGCTTAAATGAGCAATTACTAGCATTTGTAAAACAAATGAAAAAAAAAAGTCTCAGCAAAAACCTCCAAGATATAAAGGAGAACCAAATGAAGATTTTCAAACTAAAAGGTAAAATAACTGAAATTAAAAACACACTGGATAGGATCAAAAGCAGAATGGAGAAGATGGAAGAATCAATGAATTCAGAGACAGAACAATAGAAATCATCCAATATGAAAACACAAAAAGTGAACAGACCAGGAAGAAACGTAAGCAGAGTCTCAGTGACCTGCGTGACTACAACTTCAATGCCCTCCTTTCAAAAATTGTTAGAACAAATAGAAAAATCAAAAAAGATACACACTGGAATTTGACACAACATTGTAAAATGACTATAACTCAGTAAAAACAAATGTTGGAAGAAAAAAAAAGTACAGAATTCAGCAACACCATCAACCAACAGGGTCTCTGACATTTACAGGATATTCTACTGACAATAACAGAGTATATATTTCTTTTCTGGTCTTTTTTTACATATGTGTTAATTAACTAATTAACTTACCATTTACTTACTTATTAATTATTTTTACCCTTAACATACGCACTGGGGATTGAATCTAGTACCTTGTGCATGCCAAGCACGAGCTCTACCACTGAGCTGTACCACTCACCCCCTAGCGCACACATTCTTTTATATACCCACAGAACATAAACCAAATGGCCCATATCCTGAGCCGTTTAAAAAAACCTCAACAAATTTTTAAAAGAATGGAAATACAACTGACCCTTGAACAACACAGGAATTAGGGACTCCAATCCTCCATGCAGTCCTAAGTCCACAGTGCAAACCCAAGTTGTTCAAGGATCAACTGGATACGTGTGCTCCCTGACCACAGAATCAAACTAGAACTCAATAACAGGAAAAGTGCTAAACATTTGGAAACCAAACAATTTATAGCACTAAAATGCTTATATTAGAAAAAGGAAAAAGTCTCAAATTAATATAAGCTCTCACCTAGAGAATCTAGAAAAAAAGAAAAACTCCAAGTAGAAGGAGAAAATTAGGCGCAGATGTCAGTAGAATTGAAAACAAAGTAACAGGAAAACCAAATAAAGAGCAAGCTTGTTCCTTCTCTGCTCCTCTCTGGACTCATGGAGCCATTTGGAGTCTCCTAAATATGCCGTGTGGTCTCCTAATGAGTACCTTTAAACACATTCACTTTTCCTGGAACACCACCATCCTATGTGAGTGGCTCCTACTGACCCTCCTCACTCGGCTCTAGCATCCCCTCCTCTGAGAAGCCTTGCCAAGCCTCTCATCCCACAGAGGCCTTCTGTACTTATTTAGTAGTATTTCCAGCATCAGTATTACTGATTTCCTTGTTTCATCTCCTCTGGCAAGTATTTCCAGGTATTCCTGGAAAGCCAGGACTGTATCTTATTTTATCTATGTTTCCTCGATGCCTAATAAGAATGAAGAGTTGACCAGCTGAGTGTTTATTAGATTGAAGAGGAGTCAACAATTTATTCAGGCTCTTTCAAATAAATGGAAGCACTTCTCTAAATCTTACACACTGCCTCCTTTGAATCAAAACTCATCTTGACTCTCAGTTTTTAGGAAACGGTCTCCAATGAGTACACAAATTCCCTGATATGATCCACAGGGATTGCTCTGCCCCAGTAAGACCATTAGAGTTACTCCATCAATCTAAACATATTTATGACAGTTCTTTCCAGTTTCTTACTTTAGAATGTAAACTTCTGAAGGCTAGGGGATCCTGTAATTCTTATGGACCTAGGACACAGTTCTTTAACTAGAAACTTTACAAATAGTAGCTGAGTCTTTAAAATGAACAGAAGACGACCACTTGAAAAAAATAACTAGGTACTAGAGATCAAATTAGGCGAAAAAAGGAAACAATGCAAATGTATCATCTCTTAAAATAATCAATACTGCATCTCAGCTCTGACAGATTCCAGACTAACCTTCGTCTTGTCGAGCACTCTCCTTCCTCTCTGGCTACCCACCCAACATCAGCAAAAGACGCCACTGCATCCTCTCCTGGGTGGCTGGGGCTCCATTCGGCTGTAGGGCTGGTAAGCTGTAAGTTACAAACAGGGAAACTTCTTCATCTGGCACCAAAATGATAGAATAAAACATTTAATCACCGAAAGGAAAATCATGAGCTCTAACGTTAACAAACACAGGCAGTTTCTAGCGTTCCCATTGAAGGTCTCCATGGAAAAGGACCTTTAGTTATGTCATACTGTTGTCTAACAGTGTATGCAATCTCTGAATTATAATTTAACCTTACTCAATTTTTTATTTTAAGGTCACTAAAACTGGTTTAAAAAAACCCTCTGTTCGTCCTAAAACATTGAGAAAATTTTTAGAATTTAATCATTATACATCAGTTCTTTTCTGAAGAGATTTAGTTTAAAAAAAAAAAAGTATAGGAATAAGAACAAATGACCGATTTGTGCTGAATCTGGGAACATTTTGAAATGAATATTACATAGGTATGCTATTATAATACTGAAAATACATTTTTTAATCTTTAAATCTCTTGTTTTTAAATAAAAGTATTAACTATATTAAAGAACCAAAAAAACATAGCAATAGAACAGAATTCTCGAGCTGATCTTCAACACACAGATGAAGGAACAGAATATTCTGAAATACAATAAAGAAAAAGGATTCAAGTTCTGAAATTTACCTTGAAAAAATGGAAATATAACTATTGAAGTTCTGTTATAAGTATAATGCCTCAGAGGCAGATGACCAATGAATAATAATTTAAAAATTAAGTTATCAGATCAATGTAGTATTTCCTACAAATTGAAGTGAGGTTTAACTAAAAATGAAAATGCGGACTTTTTAACTGAAGAAAAAAGTTTAAAAGACCAAAGAGAATTACATATTAATGTATTTATCAGAAAGGTTCTACTGTAACCCATGCTTTATTTGAACCTTCTTAATACTAACATCGCCAAATGAAGCTTTTGGAAGCTACACTTAAGTAATACTTCTTCCTCAACTGTAAAATATACCATACAACCACAGAATAGTAATATGGTTAAAATTTTAAATATCTTTAATATTAGGAATAAAATTTTAACTAAACATATTGACTGCTATTATGTGTATCCATTCTGATATCATAATTACCTAACATTATCAACTTAACAAAGTAGTATTAAAAAACTGACATTTTAACAGTAACTCAGTAAGAACATCAAGTGTTTAAAATACCTTAAATTATGGCTTTTGGGGAGTACAAGGGTCCAGGGAAGAGAAAAAACAAGTGTTTTAAAAAGAGTAGAAATTTAAGAACTTAAACCTGGGCAAAAAACAAAAACAAAGGAACTAATAATGGAATTAAGTTGAAAAGGCTTTCAAAAATACCAATGTTTAGAGGCATGTAGTAGAATAATTGTGGTTAGAAGAGAAAAAAAGTAAAAACTTTAGCAAGTACACTGTCAAGGGATATGATCAAAGAAAAATCAAAAAGAAGATTTTTGTACCTTGCCATTGTATGTTTTAGAAGTGTATCCAAATAAGTCAATAAGCAAACACTCAGTAAATGGGTATCTTGTACAACTGAAATAATATCACTAAACTCGGCATCACACCTGATCTCAAGAGCCTGAGAATATGGTAATAGAATCTGCTTCTATCCATTACTGAAAACAGAATGGTGTATTAATATTCCCATAACATTATAAAAGGGAGACGCTAAGTGGGCTACATGGAGATCCAGGAACGGGAAGGTCCCCAAAAAGGAAGCTCTTAGAAGACACAGTGTTTAATGGGCTGTTTTGTATAAGTGACAGATCATAAAGAAACCTGAGGGTGCCTTCCTCAAGGTGCTAGTTCATGAAGATCAATCTGATTATATAACTTTTTGTTTAGTAAATAAAATTTTTTTCCAATACAATTACTGGTTGGTAGGAAGAAAGGTTTATTTAAGATAAATAAAATCTAGTTTTGACCTCAAGACTTCTTACTTTCCCATAAAGTTACAAAAAGCACTGTTTTCTTCCCAGATATTTTTGTTCATAAAAGGAAGCAAAATGATATTTTTCTAAGAATACTCAAAAATATGAAAGTTAAACCCAATTTTGTGACAGCTTTTCAGAGTACTTTATAAAGACCAAACAATATTTGTTTTATATCTGTAATAACTTCACATATTAAACATGAAATGTTGATTTTGTACAAACTTAAAAAAAATTATTCCATGGACTTAGTTTGCAGTCTAAGTATTGATTATATTCAATCACTGAAATAACAGTTTGTCTATAACATGTGCTCAATGAGATGAAAACGTTAATGATACTGTCAAGAACCAGTTCCAGAACTGATAATATCTTTATCATTTCTAATTGACATCCTGTCCCACAAAACAAAGTAGTTTTAATATTTAAGTCATGCATCTACATAACAGTGATTTATGCCACTAAAAAAAGAAGCCTAACAAAATCCTGGGGAAACCAAACTCATACAGAAAACAAAGTAAAACTGAAAATATAGTAACATTAATCTTTTTTTAAAAGGCCGCGTCATTTGTTGCTGAAATGCACACTCAGTAACTGAAGTATGAAACAGAGGACAATTCACTGAGTCAAGAACCAGTCTAGGTGAGGTCAGTGTAGGCAAGGGGACTGACAGCGTGGATTCTTAGAAGCATGATTTAGAGCCCACTACTGGCATGCATGGGTGACTGATGGGAAGTTTGAAAAAGGAAAGATCAACTTACTGAAGGTTCCAGCAAGGTCCTGTCCTACCACAGCTATTGTTAGTAAGGGAGGGAAAAAAAAAAAAACACAGTGAAGGGAATAGAGAAAAAAATTTTTTAAATCAAGGGCATTATAAAATTTTAAATAAAAATTAGCACAATTGGTTGCTAAGTATTCAGATTTCTTTCAGAAAAGTATAAAAAGCATTTCATTCAGACCAAAACTCAATAACAGCATTGTACTTTTTACTGATTTTGAGAAGTTCAACATTTGATACAATGTTAATTATCCAAGATTCAATTATATTTCAAGAATTATACCAAAGTAATTTTAGGTAATTTTAAATATTCTGATAATGTACACTATAACTGAGGAAATTGATTCATCTAACAATTGTACAGAAGTTGAAATACTTAGAATAACATATAAGAGCAGCTAACTTTGTCCTCATGTGACTTTTCATAAAATAAACACACTGGTACTGGGAACTAAGATTCTCTCAGTTTCTTGCGAAGAAGGGTGTAAGAGTAAATATATTCAGTTTATTTTACCACCATTTGTTTACAGCCAAATGCAAAATATGTATTCTTAAAAGCAACATACTAAAATAGTAACTTCTAGCTTTTTCACTAACAGATTTCATTATTCCTCCTTTTCCACTAACTTCCGCCATAGTAAGAAACACTGAAGGCAGAATATCTCCATTTTGATACAGGGACATACAGTGACACCAAAAGGCTGAGCAGTGCACCTGTGTAAAGAACACCAACCAAATACTCTAGCTGAGACTCAGCCACTAAGCCACTTTTTAAAAAATAGAACATTTATGAAAGATTTCTACTTGTGACACACCTAGAATGGGGGGCGGGGAACGTAGGGGGAGAACAGGTAGAAGAAAAAGGACCAGAGAGACCAGAGGGAGGGAAATGTGTGTCTGTCTCTCAAAATCATCTAAGAAGGTAAGCGACAGTGTCCCCATGGAGAAACAAGTCTTTAAGACGTCAATTACTGAGAACGAAGAAAATGTCACAAACATTGGTTATTTACAGAGCTGGGCTTCAAATTACTAAGCCATGCTACCAAATTGATAAAATGTAATACTTGTATCATGGATTCAGTTATCCTTAACAGCCATTTTAGAGCTAAAAATCTCAAGAAACGGACATCACATACAGTACGATGTCACGTTAGCACATTCCAGATTATCAGACAGTAACTGGGGAGAGTGTTAGGTTTAACAGTGACTTGCGGTATGAATTCAGGTACTTATCCTCAAATGACTCAGACATCAAAGACCTCAACTGCATCTCCCAGCTCACGAGCTCCTGACACACGGGCCTTGTCTTAGTTCCTCAAACAATGACTTCAGTCTTGTCCAAGGACCTCTGCACATAGTGTTCTTTCTGCCCACAACAGCCCCACCATCACCTCCTTCCCTCTCCCCAGCTCTTTGCAGGGCTGGCTCTTTCTAATCATCAAATGTCATTCCTGCAGAGAGGTCTTCCTGGACCACTGTTACCAATAAAATCGCATGACTAGCACACTTCCATTATGCACGAATTATGTACCAGTTATTACACTCAGGACTTCACACGGATCATCCTGTCTAACCCTCACAAAGTAATGTGCCCATCCTGCTCATCATTTATATGTTACTCGCCTGCAGACACATGGGTCAGCTGATGACAGTGAAAAGATGGCGTGATTGAGAAAGAACATACTGAGGCTTAAGATTTCAGAGGTGAAACCGTGAGGGTGACAGAGTTGAGGTGTTGCCTATGAGAGTGGGTACTAGAAAAAGAATGGAAGTGAAAGTCAACAGGAGTAGAGGAAGTAAAGAAAATATGAGACCAAGTTTCAGATGAGCCCAAAAGACACTGAAATCACCCAGAACAACAAAGGACTGGTTTTTGACTACCTAACTCCTGCCTCATTCTCAAGTTTAATCTATATCGACTTCCATCTCTCAAATATGGCCCTATAGTGGTGTCTACCCTCCCTGGATCCAAGTGTGGTTCCCCGGTTCCAGACTTTCTATAGTAGTATTTACTCATGTTGTACTCTTATAGACAGTCCAAATACACTCCATATCAAACCCCCAAATAAGCCAGAGAAAACTGCAAAAATGAATTGTAATTTTATGACTCTAAACTGCATCCTTTCTATTTTTTGAAGACTACGTTTCTCATATTTCCAATAGATGTAGTTTAAAAAACAGAAGATAGAGGAATAATAGCAGATCTAAAATATCTAAGTGGCAGATAAAACACTCACTTTAATATTGATGTTGAATTTTAAAAGATGCAGCATGCTACAAAACTGCCTGGACATAAAAATCCCACTATAAACAAATGTCTTCTGTCTTCCACTACATTCTAAAGTGGGTCACCAACATTTCTCTTACCTTACTCCTCTCCTTATGTTACTCTTTTCAAATGCAGCTCCTATACTAAATCTAAAATTCTTATTCTGCTCAGACCCTTCTAAGTGACTAATAACACTGAGAAAGAGAATTCTTCCAAGGAAATAAACTTGGCTCCAGTACTCTGGCCCACTGACTGTCAAGGCAGATTTGGGTTGCTACCAGAAAATGCCAGATTATCTCCGTGTCCTTTCATATGTCTCTAGCTACATGAACACAAGTGCTGAAGCAAGTTCTCCTGCAAGGAGGTTAAGCAGACAGACAGACAAAAATAAAATTCTAATGGAACTGAGCAATCAGAAGAAAATTAGTAAGCCTTAGTTAATTAACACAATAGCTACTTGAAGGAAGCTGACAAATAAAGTAATCAGTGATTGGTGTCTTTAAGTGAATTCTCAGAAATTGTGCTTGAGCAAATTACTACCACAGGTTTCTGCATTTTGATTAAAAGAATAGTCCATCATTTGATAAAAATTACTTGGGCAAAGTTCTAACCTGTCAGTCTCTAGATGGGTGCACAAAGGTTTTGCAGGTCAATCTGCAAGCAGCACAACAGGGAACAACCTTGTTAGTCAATCTAAACAAACGCCAATTTCTACCACTCACTTAGGAACAGATTTTTTAATACGTACAAGGAGGAGGGATTTATAAATAAGACAATCCCTAATAAGCTCTCAGGGGCACTTGTGAGCTTCTGAATTGTGAGCTCAACATATCTTCCACATTTCACATGCTAATCTATTATTCAAAATTGGAATAGATACCTGCTGAACTTTATTTTCTTAAATGTTGAACTGAAAGGTTTTGTCACATTATTGCTGTAGAGAATTAATGAAAAACAAGAGCGAAGCTATGTGATATGTCTTAACCCTGTAACAGTAAGGAACAAAAACCCAAATCAAGAAAACAGGAATTTGTCTCCAAGCAAAGAGTTGAGCTGCTCCTGATCTGATGCTAGAAGAGAATGTTCAAGGTCACCTGGGAATTAGCAACTGCTTAGATTATTCCATGCGTCTAAACCGTCCTATATGTATTGTTAAGGATAAATGTCTTAAAGAGCTTAAATGATCACTTCACAGAGGAACTAAAATTAGAAAGACTTAACTGTGGTTTTGATCCTCTTTTATTTTACTGATAGTGACATCAGTAAGGGGGAGAGGTTCAAAAAGCACTTTTAAAGCTGTCTTGCATATTTATATTACTAATGTACATATTAACATAAAATTTGAAATATATAAAATACAGTACCTGAAACTGAACTCTTGGACACTGGATCAGAGATAAATTAGTACCAATTTTCCTTACAATACTTCGAGATGAACCATATGGCTTCCCAGACCAAAGTACCTGAGGAAGTAGGAAAAATCAGAAGTTTAATTATAAAACTTATAGAACCATTAATACAAGGCATTAGACAACTGACTGCACGACATGCTGACACATTAATTATGGGATCAGAATGCTTTAAATGTTACAGGAAATGAGCTGCTATTTCTCAAATAAGGTGTTGCTCAGTGGTAGAGTGTGTGCTTAGCATGCACGAGGTCCTGGGTTCAATTCCCAGTACCTCCATTAAGAAAAAAAAAATTAAAGAATATATATAGCAGGTTGTTATTAATGCAATGAAGTTAAATGTAAGACATTATATAAAAATGTAAAAGAATAACTAGTAATTGTAAAATAATACTACATTTGGGGTAAAATTTTCTATTTTCATTAGGTTTTCATACTGTTCTGCAAAGGAATCACTATTTTATTTTCTCTGCTATATTTTTAGTTTAAGAATTTTTTATACACATCAATTTTTTAAAACTATGAGTTACTTTTGTTACAGTCGACTTTCAAAACAAATGCAAAGTTAAAAGTTCAAAATCTCAATCTGTACCATGCAGGACGCTGCATTTTGTTTGCCACACAAGAAAGGCTGGCCAAGGGTGAGCAGGGGCCAAAAGCCAGCTGCACGACTTCTTCCTGTGAGGCCTTGTCTCAGGCAGAGATGCCTTCTCCTTAGTCACACAAAGGCATTAATGGGCTAGCGATGGCCCCAAGGAGCACAGCTTCTCAGAGGAAATCGTAATACACAGAGGACATTATGCTATGCTTAAAGCAAAAACAAACACAAACCTTAAAGCAAAAAGCAAACAAAAAACACAGAGTAGAATGTTAAATCATTACGAATTGTACCTTGAAACTTCTCCCCAAGTATATGATCTTTCCTTAAAGAGAAAAACTATCCATCTGTTTTGAATGCTATACCTGAAAGCCTGGACAGAAGAGGTAGAGAGAGGTGGTATGCTATTAAAAGCAATTAAAAAAAATGATACAAATATTTACTTAATTCATTAAACATTCAATTATATCCTAAAACTAAATTTATGGTGCCCAATCAGTTGGCATGTATTCTGAGCAATGGACATTGACCCCTTTTTAAAGTCACTCCATGCCCATTCTAATTTAAGGAATGGAATTACCCTATCATCAACAGTATGACCAAGCAATGTTATTGTAAACAGTGGTGGCTCCAATATGTAACCCTAACTAGACCTTTAGATCATTATAAAGCATGCACAACTTGTAAAATGAGCAGAGAGGCAATCTAACTTCTCAAGATTGTTAGCAATCAAATCCAATTTAAGGTTAACGGCATGAGTCACGGGGTATATATAATACCTCTGGCATCTGCCTCAGCTTTTATATAAATCTCATCATCAGTATATTCAAAGTTTTATTGACTATGACCTAGGAGAGTTCCAGAAAGTTCTATAACCTACACTGGCCACTATAACCAACAAAAAACGATAACTCTCTAGAAATGTAAAAGGATGGTATAGATTGGAAAATTGGTCACTGGAAAGTTAACAAGACATCAATATTGAAATATGAATATTAAACAAAGAATGTAAGGGGCAAAGTTACTGTGAAGCTTAGAAGAGAATCACCTGGAGTTGAGGAATGCAAATCACTCACACCAGTGACCAGACAGAGGATCATCATGTGAACAGTGTTATTAACACATGAGAACTAAGAGGAGGAAAATCATCTGACTAGAGGGAATCAGTCTTACTGATTCAACATAAGAGGCCAAGAAAAAATAAGAACAGGGCAAGTAATTCTAAAATAGACAGTATTTAAGCAAACTCTTTACCTTATACATACTAATAGGCATTGAAAACTTTTTAAAAAATATCCATAGGGCAATAGTAACTACACCACTCAACCACTTCTCTTCTCATGTCTTCTATTTAGCCACAAGTCAAATCTGCTCTATGACGCAGGAGTAGTAGAATGCTACTTATGCATCACAATGTGACAATTACATAATCGGAATCTTCCATCTCTCCAGTAAGCAAACATCTTAACTGCAGATGAAGAGGACAAAAAAGCTCACAAAGAAAAGTTTAGAAAGGACTTGCCAAGGTCAGGAACTAAGGTTTCTGCCAGCTTTTAACATTCCTCGCTAGGCATGCTTCAGGGCTAAGTTTCAACCATCATCTCCCCATCTGCTTAGTATCAGAAGGGAAGGATACCAGGTGCTTTCCACATGAGGAAGTGGCCCAAAGATTCAGCTATTACTGAGAAGGAGTATAAGTAGATTATTTAGGCTTCTTATACAAGTAAAAGAACAGATTGCTTTATGTGATTATTTTTTCAAGTATACACAGTAGACTAACTTAATGCTGTTCTGTCACTTGTGAACTGCATAGCATTGAGCACCAAAAAATATAAGCAAAGGTCTACATAAGCTAAGCACTGGGATATTTATAAAGAAGAGGAGCCATAACCTTTACTGGATTGTTGCAAAAGTAAAGTAAGGGGAAGGAGCAGCTAACTTCCAGGAACTCTAAAACTAGGTCTTCCTTCATTTTTTCTATTCAGCCCTCATGAAGGGGGAGAAATTATAAATGGCTGTGAAGAAATAATGAACAGATGGCATGAAAAGTCACCATCTGTGCACTGGGAGGCTGTATGGCCCAAGTACATCTCTTGCCCTGACTGGTGGCTGAACTATGTCTTGTCAGCACATTTGTTTGCAGAAGGAAAGACTTCCTCTAAAGATAAACTGTCATTAATATTTTTTCAGATGTAAGAGAGAGGGCAGGGAGAAAGCTGTCATTACTAGACAATTCGATTTCATTAAAAAACAAGACTTCAATTCCATTAAGAAATAATTAAATAACAGTCATTATTAAACAGAAAAACTTTGTTTTGCTTTATTTACAAGAACTACTGATAAATAATGTAATAATGAATCTGTGTGGTGGGGGGGTGTTTGCATGTCTGAATCTAGTAATAACAGTCCATGCATGACGTTTAGCAACAGAGTTTGAAATTGATGACAGTGAGGGAGGATGACAACAGGAAAGCAATTTGTTCTTCTCTAACAATGTGAAATTCTACTGTCAAAGTGCTGGAGTGTGTGGCTGGAATCTGAAGCTGTCATCTGTCTCAACATGATGACTGCACTCAGGCTTTATAGACTAGTTTAATCTATGTTTCTATTTGAGAGTCATCATTTAGCAGGAGGAAGTATAAACTTAATTCTAAAAAATGTATCTTTTTCAAGAAAAACTATGTAGTATTAACCCAAGGTTCTTGTTCTGAGGCTCACATCTCCCTGAAATTATATGCAACACTGTATGTATATACAAAAAAACTGTATGTACATACAACATTTTTCTGGGAAAAAGGCCCATACCATGAACAAATTTTCAGGGAGTCTAGGACAGGACCCAACAAAGTGTAAATTCTTAATTCTAAGGGAGCCAGGGAAAAATAAAAAGTGTGTCTTGAGGAGCAGGGGTAGAGATGGGAAGATGAAATTCTATAACAATTCTGAAATCCCCAAGTGAAGATAGCACTTCCCTCAGTTCTCTCCTTCCTCACTCTACGCTCCTAGCCACATTCACATTCTTTCTCCAAGGCACAAAACGAAAACAAGGGTACAATGCTTAAGTATTACTGGAAATATATTACTAACTCAGATCAGATATTTGCTATAACTTTCCAACATAAAATACTGAGATTAATCAGAATCACATTAGTTTCATATTATCCTTGCTTTCTCTAGTTTAAAAATATTTTTACTTAAGGACATAAATATAGTAATAACAGCCTGAGGGGAAAGTTTGGACAAATGTGAATAGAGCTGATATGAACAACACTGAAGTTCGGGGTGCCGACACCATGCTCCTTCCCCAACGAAAATCTGCACTTAACTCCCTTCCCCGGGGGTTCCATGTCTGCGAGTTCAACCAAACTCGACTGTGAAGTACTGTAGTATTTACTACTGAAACAAATCTACATATGAGTGAACCCAAGCAGTTCAAATCCATATTGTTCAAGGGTCGACAGTATATAGTTTTAAATACAAACAAATGTTGAGACAAAAAGGCAGGCAGTCAAAAGAAAACAAAGGCCACGGCAGCCTTCAGGCCTGGCTCTAAAAGTAGGCTCTCCCGTTTCCTGCCTGTGTAATGTTGGCAAAGTAAGGATCCCTCTGCTTCCCTTTCCTCATCTGTAAAAATGGGGACAGCATCTACTTCATGAGCCTATGAACATCAGATGAGTAATTTACATATAATGTCTTTAATAAATACTGCCTTCTTTGCCTTCTATTATAAGAGGTAGCAAAGTACACTAAAAAAAGGAAGGATTTTGGAGTCAGAATTGGATTCATATTACAGCTCTGCCACACATTAGTCGGGTAACTTCAGACAAGTCAGTTAAACAGTCTGAACCTCAGATCCCTCACCTGTGTTAAAAAAAAGGTTGCTCGAGTGAACATACACGTACGTTAAAGAACTGGGCATAGGAAGCCCATCCACGGTAGCTATTACAGGGGTGCTGTAAATAAAATATACAGTATAGTGAAATACAGAGAGCCAACAATCATCACCAGTTGCCCTAATGGCAAAAAACAAAACCCTCATCTCAAAACCTGCACTTTTAAAAAATCAGATAAAATATGTAAAGGATGAAGACAGTTTCTACCCTTGAATACATTCAAAGTATCAAGTTCGTTTATATGTCAAACCAGTGAGGAAAATATGTATTTAGCATTGAAAAGTGGAGCTAAAATTTTTATTTTCACATACCCAAAGGTAAAATGTTGGTAGACTACATCCCCCCTTTTATTCTTAGGTAGCAGGCTAAGAGCTCCTGGAAACTAAGACAGAAAAGAACTCTAAAGGTTTAAACTGCTTCTTGTTAGAAGAAAACTTATTTTTATATGGATTTTCAGTGAATGGATTAAAGTTGATAACTCTACGTTACATTGAAAAAATGATCTTCCCATCAGTTATTAGTAGAAAGGGCCCTCAGCTGTGATCACAATATCGGGAACAGGTTAATGCTGTTTCACACGGACCATTCTTTGGTGAATATCACGTTTCACAGCTCAAAAACGAACAAAGCTGAATAAGTAAACTAAGCTAAATAAAGTGTGTTATCCGTTCCTGAAACAAAATTCTGCCCTTTGGCCTCAATCAGCTCTGGTCACCTTTGCCGGACTTGGGGCGGGGGCAGGGGAATGACAGAGCAAAGCCACAGGAAAGTGAGTGTCACTGAATGTGCCCACACCACACACACGCCACCGTGCTGAGTATTTCACACACTATCTGTAACCCACAGGCTCACTCAGCAGCAGTTCTTTCTGTCTGTCATTTGTAAACGAAGAAAGTAACTGGCAGCAATAAATTTAAGACCCAAGTTTGTCTGAATCCAAGACCTACAATCTTTCCACTAAACTATACTTCTTACCAAAATTGCAAATAAATAGGAATCATAAATTGTAAAGCTTCACTTTGGGGGGATCATCAGCAACAAAAGCTTCCTGTGTTTCTGAAAGGAAAAGAAATTATTCTGCTGTCAGTACTGAAATGTTAATCCACCCTGTGCAGCCAAGTGGTGGCAAGTAACAAATGAGAAGGGCGGCAGAGCTGCGTTAAGTGAAGCTCAAATCATGGGAAGATGTAACCGAAAAAGATGAAAATACTATTAAGCTTACAGATTATTTTCCCATTGTTTATCCTCAAATATAAAAATCTCAAAACTATGCAACTATAAAAAAGGGTAATTTTATTCGGTTCTTTGCTTTTTATCTCCAAAGAAAATAAATGTTACTTGGGGGGGGGTAGTGGGGTTAAAAGTTCAAACTTCTCTTAGCAAGATATGAAGAAACACAAAATAAAAACAAAAAAGTAGAAGTAGTGCATTAAAAAGTATACCTATATTCAAATTATGTAACCTGCCTATATCTTTAATGTATAAAACTTAATTCAGTGTGTCACTGATAACAAATTTCACAGAATTTGAAAGTGAAAAACAAATACTCCACAAAGTATGCCTGGCACAATTAATACTCCACCTTTACACTGGACCTGAAAAACAAGTATGTATCAGGAGAAAATATCTTTTAAAATGTCAAGATTAGAACAAACATCTTTGGCATAGAATAACCATATGATACCAATTTTTCCCTTTGTATCTATAGTTGTTGTATTTTAGGAGACATGACTTACCTTTTACTTTAAACAGCTATATGATAAACCACATTTTAACAGCATTCAATATTAATAGTTCTACAACATTCAGAGTTGTCAAGTATTAGTCAAACATTTCATTCAATGATCTCTACATATATTTAAGCCTCTTCCTCACTAATAAGAAATGCATTGCTTTTAACAGTCACATGAATACTGGTTAAATTTTCAGCGTAACCCAGAAAGTTACTCCCTCAATTAGCATGCTGGGTAAAGATTCACTTCCATGATTTAAATAGTAAGCAAATTAAAAAGTACATAAACACATTGAATTAAAAAATGTTAGCCATATATAGATTCACTTCACTTTCTCAAAAAAAATTCTTAATGTCTGGATTTTAAAAATAAATTTTGAGCACTCACCGATTGCATGCTTCCAACCTGTTGAAAAACCATCCTAATTAGGCGTTTAATCCAGCCAAGCATTTAGATGGCAGTCTTTCCAAATCTGCATTTCAAGTACTGCAGGCATACATAGCAGCACATGGTCCATAAAGCACACTGAAATTTTAAAATGCAAATACTAAAGTGAAATAATTATTACTTAGAATCCCTACTGTCTGCAACACATCTCACAAAGTAAGCCCAGTCTACAACATCTTAAACCTTTGTGTGTATAAATTTACCTAAGAAAAAACAAATTTTGCTCGTGATCTGCTTTAAGTAAACTAATAATATTTTTTTTTTTAGCATTTCTTTTCCAGGCAGGGTTCTAAGTGGAAGCAAAAAAACCTACTGTGGTTGATTTATTTTTGGAAAGACACCTAGCAGATAACAATCTCAGTAGAACCTGACTTATAAGCTACACAGCCAGGAAAAACATCCCAAATGGCAGCAGAACTGGTCTGGGAAGACATCACGGCAACTGCTTCTACCACCCCAGACAGGACAGAATCTACCAGTTCCCACTTTTCTAGCTCATTGGCTCCTGGGTTGCTGTCCATACTGCCAGCTTTTGCTTGGCCAAATCTACCTGGCTATAGGTACAAGGAGATTCTGCCTCCCACAAAATCAATCCAGAAATATAAACCAGGAATTCAGATGCTATAAGGTCAAAAATAAAAAGTCCTCTCACACTCACTGGCACTCTAACCCCTGCCACTCACCCTCCTCCCCTGCCCATCAATATACTGTTTATCTGATACAATCATTAACTGATACGGCATAAGCCAGTTTACTGGAAATGTTGGTCTCCAACATGACAAGAAGCTTGCACCAGACTATAAATCAATGTCAAGGAAGGCTTAAAAAAAAAAAGGCAGTGTACTTAATGACATATTTGATTTACATTCTGATGTAAGCTCATTTCGTTGTGAACTAGAAATAAAGCTTGGGGTCTACACTTTGAGAACTTGATGAACAATTACAAAGAATGGCAGGGTAGGGGGCAGAATAAAAGTGCCACAAATATGCCAGACATGGGGTGAAACATGAACAAGAAAAGAGCCCAGCCCTACTGACAGATGAAAGTGTGTAATGGAAGAGTTCTAAGTACTCTTAAGAACTCTAAGAACACATAATCTACTGATAACTAAGAAACGGTCATGACTAAAATGTACCTGTCTCACCAAAGTTTTAATGTTACCAACATCTATTACTGCCTATAAGAATGAATACTGAGAGTAAATGTGAATAAAAAGTGCAAAGGGCTAAAAACAACATCAAAGCTGGAAATGACTGACAAAAAAAGTGGTCAGAGAAAAAGGATGGTTTTATGTAGGATCTGAAAATGTATCACTTTTTAAAAAATTGAGGTATTTTACACAGAAAATTTTAAGTGTCCAGCTTGATGAATTTTTATGTATTTATAAACCTGCATAACCTCAAGATATAAAGGTCAAGATATAAAACACTTCCAGAACCCCAAAAGCTCCCTTGGGCCTCTACCCAGTCGATATCCATGCCTCACCTATCTAACCACAATTCTAACTTTTACAGCATATCACTTTTGCATGCTATATGTACTCTTTTGTGTCTGACTTCTTTCAATATTTATTACACATCTTCTGTGAGTCACATTTCTTTTTCACTGCTGTGTAGTATTCTGTTGTGGTACTATACCATAATTCGCTTAGCTTATTTCCACTTTCTAGCTACTACCAAAAAAAAAGCAGCTGAAAAAATTCATGCACATAAAATAGCAAGGTACACATGAGAACAAATTTCCTTTGAGTATATACCCAGGAGTAAAACTGCTACATCATAAGGTATACAGAGATAGACATGTAGCTGTACCTTTAATAGAAACCAACACTTTTCTGAGGTGGTTGTACCAATTACACTCCCACAAGCAAGTAAATAAAAAGAGCGCCAACTGTTCTACAATCCTTGGTATCGTCAATGGTCAATACTTGGTATTGTAGGTCTTTTTAATTTTAGCAATTTTAGTGGGTTCTTCACATATTTGGGGGAGCATTTTGATATGTTCTTTTTCTTAATTTCTGGTTTTTGTTTGGGGGGGGTAATTAGTCTTATTTACTTATTTTTAACGAAGGTACTGGGGATTGAACCCAGGACCTCGTGCATGCTGAGCATGCACTCTACCACTGAGCTATACCCTCCCTCCTGATATGTTCTTTTTGTGAAGTGTCTTTTGCTCATTTTTTAAGTGGATGGTTTTTAAAAGATATTTTTAAAAATTACTCTTGCCAGGAAGAGAGTCTGTGGCTTGAGATAAAGATGAGGGAGCACTGGCTTAGAAAAAGGAGATGAAACCTAAGTAAGAGTGGACGGGCCAACTCACACTGGGTAAGAAGCCAGGATAGAAACCTCAGAAACTTCTTGTTGCAAACAAGACGCAAAAGAAAAATAAGGACCGTGAAGTAGAAAACAAAAACGTATTCAATTTAAAGTTACTGTCAAAAAAGACAGGAAAAAAAAGTTACTGTCCTTTATTTTGAAAATATGTCCTTCTTACCTTTTTGGTGTGAAAATGGCTTTTTTTAAAAGATGTGGGGACAGTAGATGAATTTTTTTTTAATGTTTACTTATAATAAAATGTTGTCAACTCTACGGCAACATCCTATCCTGCTTTCTGGAAATTAAACTTGAAACTCAAGTCTAGTGACAACTTCTATAATTCACAGCAGTCTGGCTAAGACTTTAATTCAGAAGACTTTACCACACTATAAAACAATGACATAGTATTCGACCTATGGGTACAATTTACTGGTAATAACTTAGAATATCCTATACTATTCATGCAAAATTAAGTACACTGATACATTCCCAGTACCCAGCACAGAGTCTGACATGTAGTAAGTTTAATTTTTTTCAGTCCACAAAATGAATAAATCTCATGACCTGTACTACATCTCCCAACAACAACAGAACTGTTTAGATAAGAAGTCTAAGAACACAAGCTAATTAAAATTTGATGAAAATTCTTGTGAGTTAATGGGTTTTAGATATGAACCGAACTTCTGAAGGACATTTTCTGTAACGTTTTTTAGAGGTTAACCTTCTGTCTGATATAAACGAGCTTAGAGGTAGACTTACGTTTCTGTTTGAACTAAAGGTGTGCCATTTTCACGTGAGGATCTCTGAACTATAACCCTACTGTCAATGACATAGGAATTGTCTCCTTACAGTGTCATTTTAAGCATTCCCATGCAAATGAATTAAGTATTCTGGCATCAATTTTAAAAGACTGTTTTGAAAAGACTGCTCAAATATCTTGAGTGATCCCGGACATACGTAGAAACAAACACACAACCACTTGGAAGTCAGTAATACTTTTCACTAACTAAAAGTGCTTCCTTAGGCCAAACTAAATGATGAAAATTCAATATAAAGGTGATTTTGATAAGCTGTGTAATAATTACTGTTCCCTGCATATTAGGTGTATAAAAACTGCCTTATGGAATAACTCAGTAAATCACTCCTTTGTAAGTAAAGATGTTTAGTTTTTAAAAGCCAGTAAGGGTAAAAAGAAGTTGCTTCAGGTCAAGATGGCAGAGTAGAGAGACTCACAGCTCACCGTCTCCCACAAACAAACCAAGAATTACATCTACAAAAGCCAGCAAGGGTATTTACTGAAGCATTAGCTTTAAAAGATAAAATCTAGAGGCAAACTAAATGTCCTTCAATAAGGAAATAGTTAAAATAAATTTAACATACCCATTCTAAGTTTATGGCCATTAAAACAAAAAGGTATACATGAAAGGATTTCATGATAAAAATCTAAATGAAAAAAATATATACGATTGTTTTTTAAAAAATAAAGCACAGAAAAAATGGTGAAATAGATATTTTAGGTACACACAAACACACAAGAAAAGATCTTAAAAGATAACATTGGCTGTGTCTGAGGCCAGGTGATGGAATTCTCCACTTTCCCTTTATTTTTACGCACTTCTGTATCATTACATGATTAGATTACAGTGTCATTTTTTTTTCTTGCTTATCTAAATTGTATAATTTGTATCAATAGCACATAATAAACATATAAAAGAACAGATGAACAGCAGAGCAGTAGCTAACATTTCAAAAAGCAGTGATACAGTAATAATACTCATCACCAAGAATGCCCAAGAAAACAGCTGGAAACTGAAGTTTACCAGCACTTCAGAACCTACTGCACCACTGTACCACACTGTACCACGCTGTCTTTTCCTCTCTTTTTCAGATTTTTTTTTTCATTCCTTTCCTTAACATCCATAAATTCACCTGTTACCCATATCTATTTCTTTTATATTCACCAAGTCAATTCCCTAATCTCTTTACATCTCAGGTGAGGCCATTTTTGACACAGCCGGCTCACTATCTTCCTATGAGATATGGCTACAATCATGTCACTTCTTTGCTCAAGTTCAAACACCTGAAACTTGGCACTCAAGTTCCTTCATGTATGAGTCTAACATTATTTCTAGACTTCTGAATTACTTCCCTACAGTAGGAATCCTAACAATTTAACAGGTCTTCTCTACTGTCCTCTGAATAACCCATCTGTCTCTTTCTAGTCCTTGCCTAACACTATTTGGATGAAGAGACTCACTTAGAGTAGTGTAAGATTGGGATTATATATAGATTAAAATATCCACATGCACCCCAATGTTCATAGCAGCACTATTTACTTCTTTTTTTTTTAACATTTTTTATTGATTTATAATCAGTTTACAATGTTGTGTCAAATTCCAGTGTAGAGCACAATTTTTCAGTCATACATGAACATATATATATTCACTGTCACATTTTTTCCTTTGTGAGCTACCATAAGATCTTGTGTATACTTCCCTGTGCTATACAGTATAATCTTGTTTATCTATTCTACAATTTTGAAATCCCGTCTATCCCTTCCCACCCTCTGCCCCCTTGGCAAGCACAAGTTTGTATTCTATGTCTATGAGTCTATTTCTGTTTTGTATTTATGCTTTTGTTTTTGTTTTTTAGATTCCACATATGAGCGATCTCATAGGGTATTTTTCTTTCTCTTTCTGGCTTACCTCACTTAGAATGACATTCTCCATGTGCATCCATGTTGCTGCAAGTGGCGTTATATTGTCAGTTTTTATGGCTGGATAGTATTCCATTGTATAAATATACCACATCTTCTTTATCCAGTCATCCGTTGATGGACATTTAGGCTGTTTCCATGTCTTGGCTATTATAAATAGAGCAGCACTATTTACTTCTATAGCCAAGATATGGAAGCAACCTAATGTCCATCAACAGATGAATGGATAAAGAATATGTGGTATATATACACAATGGAAGACTATTCAGTCATAAAAAAGAATGAAATGCCATTTGCAGTAACATGGATGGACCTAGAGATTATCATTCTAAGTAAATCAGACAGAGAAGAAAATATCATATGATACCACTTTATGTGAGATCTAAAATATGATACAAATTAACTTAGTTACAAAACAGAAGCAGATTCACAGACATAGAAAACAAATTTATGGTTGACAAAGGGGAAGGGAGGAGGAATAAATTAGGAGTTTGGGATTAGTAGATATAAACTACTATATTTAAAACAGATGAAAAAACAAGGTCCTACTGTATAGCACAGGGAACTATATTCAATAACTTGTAACAACCTATAATGGAAAAGATTATCACAGAAACTAACATAACATTGTAAATTAACTATACTTCAAAATAAAAACAACAAAAAAACCAGATTAAAGTATCCAGTATAAATAGCCAGTATATGCTAAGTGCTAGAAGAGACTATTCACTGATGTATGTATATTTTTCCCTTTTCCTTCCCCTCTTAACTAGCCTAGCCATATTCTATAGAATTAAAATTTTTTTATTGTATTTATTGAACTACACTTATATATTTTGCTCGGAACTTCAGATTCAACTGTATTAACCTTTTATTTTCCAGCAAACAAAAATACCTTACTATTGTACTCACAAAAACCTAGGGGTTTTTTTCCCCCTCATCATGGATTTGAAGCTCAACAGAACTGTCTACCGCAGTTACATGTACTCCACAATTCCTGGGACATTCAGTTATGGCTAAAAGAGCAAAAACTCTGCAGTGATCAGGGTTAGCATCCTAAATCCCAGTCCCCTACCCCTTACATCAGTGTGACCTCAGGCAAATTGCTTAACCTCTCTTAACTTCTTTTTCCCATCATCTGTAAAACGGGATAATACCTACTTCACATAGCAGTTATACAAGTTAAATGAACTAACAGGTGGAAACAATTTCACAGTGCTTCATACATACCAAGAACTCGGTAAGTACAAATTATCAATATTATTACTACTCAAAAGCAGTCAAGCTACTGCCAAGACGAGATTATCTGGTACCTTTGTTTTCAGTCATTTTGAAAACCTGAGCACCAGGCAATTAAACTGCGGGGAATTGCCCACAGTCTTGGAGAGCAAACTAAATTGGCGCTCTCTACGCCTTCAAGTGTGCCTTATTTTACTCAACTCAAAACGACTGGTAAAGAAGCGTGATTACTGATCATGAGAAATTCGTAGAAACATGAAAAAGAGATGATATACCTCGGCGATACTTCAAAATAACCCGGGGAACGGGAGCAAGGCTGACCATTCATTGATAATTGCTGAAACTGGGTGATGGGTACACCGAGTTCTTTATACTATCCTCTCGACCTCTGGAGAATCTGAAGATTCCCATAATAAAACGTATTTTCCAATGGCCAAAGGTCAATTTTTTTTCCTTTGGGGCTTAATGCAAATCTTGGTCCTGGTCAGGAAGACACAGTGGCAAGTTTCGCGAGGCGAAAGGTGGAAACAGTAACGCAAGCCAGCTGAGGCTGGTGACACCTCCCAGGAGGCCCGGTCGGTGCGCCCCTCCCTTCCCGCGGCCCCGGGGCCTGGCCGGGAAGTGCACCGCGGAGAACGGACCGCCGAGTCCTGGGAAAGAGCAACACCCAAACGAACCGCCGCAAAGGGCCTCCCTGGGACCGCCGCCCGGCCGCCAGCGCGCGAACTGCGGGCTCCGGACCATCGATCGAAGGCCGGGGGGAGGCGGGGGGGCAGCGGTGGGGTGAATAGGTGGGTGGGTGAGCCCGTTTTCCGGGAGGGTCGGCCGAATTCCCTCCGCCCCGACAAGCTCCAGCCCCACCCGGGCTCTCAGCCACCCCGGCTGCCCGAGAACATCTCCGCTTCCCTTCAGCCGCGGCGCAGACACCCAACCGGCCCGCGGAGCCCGCCGCCCTCCCCGCCAGCCTGCCCCCGGCTCCTTCAGCTCCTACCCTGACAGTCGCCAGGGCTTCCCACAGCCGTCAGGCCCCGGGGCGCCTCCTCGCCCCCGCCAACCGCTCTCCAGAGTCCCTAGCCCCACTTTACCTCGGCCGCGCGGCAGCTAGGCGCCTTCTTCAGCACCTCGGGTTTCGCTGTCCCGGGGCGTTGCTGCCAATCTCCCAACCTCCGCCCCGAACCGGGGCCAGACAGCCCAATCAGCGGCTTCCTCCGGCCGAGAGGCGGGCACAGAGAGCCGGGAGCGGAAGGCGAGGTGGCCGCCGGACTTGCAGGCGGCCGCCTTTAGCCGTGCTCGCATGCGCAGGACGCGGCTAGGGGCGTGCGTTTTCCCCGTGGACCTCACTTTTTGTCTTCGCTTCTCTGCCCTGGAAAGTGATTTGTAAACCTCAAACTTTACATGTGTAGGAAGGCCCAAATTCTGAGTGTATCCGCGAGTGCGTATTACCTTGGAAGAAGCTGATGACTCTTAAGCCCTTGTTAAGCTAACATACGTTGGGCCCTTTCATCTCGCGCTTAGGGGCTTGGGTTCACCTGGCCTATCTCCTGCCTATGCAGACAGACTTCATATCCCGGGTGTGTCCGTCTTTAGCGGGAGTGAGGATGTGGGTTTGTACAAAGTGCCTGATGGATGAGGATTTTACTAAGTCTTCAGTTCCAGCATCTGTTTAGCCTGATTCATTGGGACGTGATTTTTAAGAGTTGAATATCCTAGGACATGGGATTTCAAATAATTGTCATGAAAATACATTTATAGGTAACAGTATATTAAGCATGGTAACGTGTGTAGGACTGATTAAATATTCATATGTAGACTGAGAAACCTGTATTTCTGGATACCCTTTCAAGAGGCGGTTGCTGATTGGCTGTTTCTCTTACCCTCCCATTGTAGTTGATCCCAGAGGTCAATCAGCAGCCCTCGGACTCTGATGTTTTTATCCTGGGTGCCCAGTCTATTCCTGGCGAGGGCTTCCCTCCTTCAGCAAAAGCATTAATTCATTTACTCAACAAGGGCTTGTTGGTGGCCCACTATGACAGTACAAAGAATTTAAAAAGTTTGAACCACGCCCTGAGTGAGCCTACAGGCTAACAACAAACTTAATTTATATAGTCAAATGATACAATGGAGTCTTGGAGAGAGCCTGGGAGACCTGCCTAGCCTGCCCCCCCCCCCCCCGGGTATTCAGGGAGCACATCCGGGAAGAGTGAATGCTTCGGCTGGGACCTAAAACTTCTGAGCTAAAGGGGCGAGGGCAAAGCACCGTGGCATTTCTGACAAAGTTCACTTGTTTATCCTGAGATCATTCCAGGGTGGGTTTTGTGTGAAGGTAATGAAGCTTGTACCCAGGCCCCATGACTTGCCCCAGCACTTTCCAAGACCGGAGGGGGGCTCCTAGCACTGAGTATACCTAGTTTTCTACTCTTCAGAAGGAAGATGTCTTAAAGCTCTCCTCAATGGGGACTGGATAAGGCTTTCTTTCCATTCCAACTTCCTTTCCTTCACACTTCCCTCCATGCTAGGTCTCCTGGAGTGGCCCTGGGCATTGTGCGGATCTGGGCGAGGGAAAGAACTGAGATGAAATTGAGCCACTTCCATCATGTTATTGCTGGGCTCTCCCTGTATTGGAATGTCTTCCAGCAAAACTAGCCTTGCTCTATTCCATCTCACAAATGGATGTGTCTTGTGACACATGGCACTAGAATTATGTGGCTGGTGGAAGAGAAAGAGGGTTTGAAATGTGCTGAGCCAGAAGCTAATCTAGGGGGAAATCTTTCAGTCATCACACTTTTAAAATTATAAGCAGGGTGTCTCACTTTTTGTTTTTAGTCAACTTTATTTTGGAATAATTTTGGATTTACAAAAAGTTACAAAGATAGTATAAAAAGTTCCTGTGTACTCCTCACCCAGTTTCCCCTAAGGCTAACATCTCATATTACCATAGTATTTATAAAACTAAGGAGCCAACACTGGTACAAATTCCAAGCTTTATTCAGGTTTTACTAACCCCTTCTCTGTTAAAGAATCTAATCCAAGGTGCCACATTGCATTTAGTCATCATATCTTTTTAGACTCCTCTGGTCTGTCAAAGTTTCTCAGTCTTTCCTTGTTTTTTATAACCTTGGTATGACCATGACAGTTTTGAGGAGTCTGGTCAGGTATTTTTCTAAAATGTCCCTCGATTTGAATTTTCCTAGTGTTTTTCTCATAAGCAAGTGGGATGATAAAGTTTGAGAAAAGTACCACATGGGTGAGATGCCCTTCTCATCATGTAATACTGGGGTGCAGGATGGCTTATTACTGCCGATGTTAACCTTCATCACCTGACCACGGTAGTGATCACTAGTTTCTCCACTATAAAGTTTTTTCCTCTTTCTGTTCTTTTCTTTAGACGCATGTCACTAAATCTAGCCCACACTGAAGGAGAGTAGGAGGTTAAGCTTCAATCCCTGGAGCAGAATATCTATATAAATTATTTGGAACTCTCCTGTAAGGGAGATTAGTCTCTTGCACACCCCTCCATTCATTTATTTATACATTCTCATGTATATTTAATACTTCATTTTATATTTTATATTACGATTTTTATATTGTTGTTCAAATTGTTCCAGCTGGACCACTGGAAACTCTTTCAGGTTGGCTCGTGTGTCCTTCTGGTTTTTGATCGTCTCCTGTTTTCTTGAGCTACAAGAGGCTGCAGGCTGATCTTGTATTTTTCCTGCCCTGGCATTAAAGTCAGCCATTTCTCCATTTCTTCAAGAAATCCTGGAATGGTATTTAGAAACCAACCAAAACCTAGATAGTGGGTGTACTTGTTGCTTCTGAGGTGTCACTGAATCTAGCCTCCCCTAATGGACATACATTACCACCTTCTTTTTTAATTTTTACATCCCTGTGACAGGCAGCCTCTAAGATGGCCCCCAAAGATCCCTGTCTGATATTCATGCTCTTGTGTAATTTTCTCTCCTTGAGGGTAGGTTGGCCCTAGTGACTTCCTTCTAATGAACAGAATACAGCAAGAGTGATGGGATATCATGTGCAAGATGAGGTTACAAAAAGATTGTGGCTGCCATCTTGCTTGCTCTCTCCTGGTCTCTCCTTCACTCACTCTGAGAGAGGCCAGCAGCCATATTGTGAACTATGCTATGGAGAGGCCCACAAGGCAAGAAACGGAGGGAGGCTTCTGACCAAGAGTCAGCAAGGAGCTAAGGCCCTGTTGGGTTTCTTACGTCAGCCTGTAAGAAACCAAATCCTGCTAACAGCCATCTGAGTGAACTTGGAAAAAGACCCTCTCCCATTTGAGCCTTGAAATGGCTTCAGCCCCACTGACAACCGTGACCGTAGTTTTGTGAGAGACTCTGAACCAGGAACATCCAGCTAAGCCACATGTTGATTCCTCAATGCACAGAAACGACTAGATAGTAAATGATTATTGTGTTAAGTTGCTACGTTTTGGAGTAATTTGTTAGGAAGCAGTAGATAAGTAATACAGTTTCTGACTCTTCCACGAGATCAGTCATTCTTAAATTTCACTCTGGAGTTTGTTTAAAAAATACATATGCTCAGGCCCCTTCCCAGAATCTTAGGTGATTGTTCTACATGGATAAGCTCAGAAATGTAGAGGTTACAGGGCAATCCATTTGGGGATTTTAGAAGAAAATAGACTTTTCTTTTCTTTTTAGTGTATCTGATCCTGGAGTTCTTTACCAAAATTAACAGCCCAGCTTTCTTGGCAGAATCCAGAGTAACTGAAACTTCACCTGCCAGTTGAAGTATTTACTGAATAGAGGAGAGAGGGAAAAAAACAGAGTTTACTCTTACTCAATGTACAGCCTTGAAAAAGTCCCTTGACCTTTCTATGCCTCCAGACTCCTAACAGGAAATTAAAGGATTATAATGCCATTATTTTGGCAAAGAGATTTATCTTTAAGTGTATATTAGGCAATAGAAAAGTGACCAAGGCCAGTTGTGGGCCAGCTTCCTTGTAGAGATTTAACAAAAGGTCAGATTCCTATTTGTTCTTATTGGCAGATGGTCAGGCTGAATTCTGTTGTAGAAAGAATGTGGGCTTCCAAGTCAGACAGGCCTATATTCAAATATGTCTCTGCCACTTGCCAGCTGTGCAGCCTTGGGCAAGCTAGCCAACCTGCCTTGGTCTCAATTTCCTGACCTGCACAGTGGGTAAAATAGCCACCCTCAAAGGTAGCCCTGAGAACTGACCGTACTAAGGGCAATTCCTGGCTTATCACAAGGGGCCCAATTAATAATCCAATGAAGGACAGTCAGTTTATGTGGTTGTGATCCAGATATTAGTAAAATAGGGGACAAACAAATGTCCAAATGTGTCCATCAGTCTGTTTCTCATATTAGGTTTAATGACAAATCCCATATGATGAGACAGGTTGAATAATCTCCAAGTCTTACACAATACCTTCCTAGGAAATCGAGACTCTTTCTCTAGTTCTGCTTTTTGCCACCCGTGACTGCCTGTCTACAGAAAATATATCACACTCAAATGGGCCTCAAGAGGTCCTGAGTTAGAATCCAGGAAAACCTAGCTGGTAAAAGACCACTGGGTAGGACAGTGAAGAACCCATGTGAGGGGCACTTAAGACAAAGGGAGACTGGAACTGTTTAGGAGGTCCAGCTCCAGGACAGGTGATCAAAGCTAACTTCTCTTTTTATTTAGCAGTTGTCAGAAAAATGAGTTGGTTCCTTCAAATTCTTTAAAGGTGACCAGTGATCTTTTTTCTTGTCTTTTTTTTTCCTAGTATTCAAGCACTCATGAATTTTATCATTATAAATTAGCTTTTATCAGATCTTTTCTAGATTGCAGATTTTTATACAGAGAGACTTGGGACTAAATGTACATTTATAGAACATCTTCTAGATACTGATCTAGGTGCTCTGACTTACACTTTTTATTTAATTCCCACAGCAGTCTTGGAAGGCAGATGCCATGATCTCCGTTTTTCAGAGGAGACTGAGGTCCTTAGCAGCAAAGTGACTAGTACAAAGTCGTACAGCCAGCAAGTGATCAAATTCAGATTTGTCTGAACCACATGGCACTAAGGTAGCTTTCTGGAACGAGGTCCTCCAGACACTGAGTCACTAAGTAGGGCTCGCTGCTTACCCCACCAGCCTCCTATCTTGCCCCTTACATATCCTCTTGGATATAACTGTTTGGTGATCCCCAGTTTGTCACTCTTATACTTGCAAAAGTACTTTCCTGGAACTGCCAAATTCCCTTCTGCCTTTTAATCTAACACATAGATTTTTGTTGAATACATATTATTTCATTTACACATGATTTTACCTAATGCAAATTTATCACATTATATATAAAACTACTTTATATCCCCACCCCAAGTAAAGTTAATTTATTTTTAGCTTTTCTCTGCATGGTGGGCTCCCAGTCTCCCAGATCCTAGCCTACTCATTCAGGTAGTATATGCTGAAAACCTAGATTATATCTTTCTATATATTTCCCATGATCATACAATATCATACAAAGATATATAAACATGTATAGGGTAGGATTTGTTACTATTTTCAAAAATCAGATCATAATATACATACTTTTAAGCATCTTACTTTTTTCACTTGACACTGTGCAAGTTCATCAATGTCTCTTCCTATAGTTCTAATTTCCTTTTCTTAATGACTTTCTAACATATTTTTCATAATGGCCCATGGTCTCTAAAGATACCATCATTTACTAAAACATCCCACTTACTGATATGCATTCATTTGATGTTGGACTTTTTTGTTGGTGGGTTTTTTTTTTTTTTGCCAGTATTAACATTGTTGCAATAAATATCTTTGTTCTTATGTTTCCATATACTGGTGCTTTTTATTTCTATGGTTTAGATTCTTGAGAACAGGATTTCTGGGTCAATATATACTATTTTTTATAACTGATTTTGCTGGATAGCTTTCTGAAAGGCTGTAATATTTACATTTTCACAGCAACATCTGAGTCTTCTTCCTACCCATTATCACCGACAGCAGCTTTGTGTCATTTTGACTTTTGTCAGTCTGATAAGCATCAAGTGAGTTTTCTCCTTGTTATATTAATTTGCATTCCCTAACTACAAGTGAGTTGAAATGTCTTTTCATATTTATTGGCCAGATGGATTTTCTCTTGATTAAGTACCAATTTATTTTTTTTTTACCCAATTTTGATAAGGTTGACAATTTGTAATTAATTTTTGGATGTTACTCTCTATCTGCCCACTGAGTTACAAATTTACCCCCAAATCTATTATCTACCGACATTGCTTATGTATCTTTTTTCTACACAAAAAATTGTTTTTTAAAACTAGTCAAATGTGTCCATTTCTTTTTTCTAACTTCTTGGTTCCCACTTTTGTTTAAGGTCCCCCAGACTTCTTCATTGCTATATGTAATTGCCAAGATTTTCTTAAAGGATTTTTAATATTTTATTTTTTACACTTGAGTATCTAATTCATCTGGAATTTAATTTTTTGGTAAATGATGTAATATATGGATACAATTTCATTTTCATTCAGATAGACAGCCAGTGCTTCTGTTTATTCCTCATCCTTTAACATTTTTTATTTTGACGTGTTTTTAAGTCTACATATTATTTTGATGGTATATGTATAGAACTTATGAATAAATAAATACATATACATATATCAGAGCTATGTGTTCAAAAACAATCTTTTTAAGCTGAAAGGAGTGCTTGATCAAAAAGACTTGGAAACTACTGCACTAGACCATGAGCTCCTTGAAGGCAGTGATTATGTTTTTCCTTATCTTTGAATCCATTGCTAACAGTCTCTGGCACATTGTATGTCTTTCAGAAATGGTTGTTAAATAGTCGAATGAATGAAACTGCCAATATCTGATTCATGTGTCGTAAGCAACACAGCCATTAAGAAACTCGACATTCCAGCTGTGTCCTGTTGTAACACATCTGAGGCTAAACATAAGCAGTGACTCATGATGGCAGGTAGTGTACCGTCACTGGTGTCCAGTTCTTGTTTTTAAAATGGGGATATAAATTCTTAAAATCTTAAAAGACTTCCCTGTGGCTTGTAATCTATAGGTGCTTATGAAACTGGTAATTATTTTTTGTGAATACATCCCCTGCTTTTTAATGCCACCTACTCTCTGTAATCGCAGTTTGCTAGGAAGAATTGGTCTTCTGAATACTTTAATGTCAGAAGCATGACTATATTTAATTTTAGACTGTTAACTTCTAAAAGACAAAGACTCTATTGACCATATAGAGCTATGGCATCAATAACTAGTTGGGGAAATCCTCCCCCGTTTCTAACATACAAATTAACCTTAGCAAAAATAGCAAGTTTATTTTCCTGGGTTATTATTTTTAATAACAATACTGAATTAAATTTGATTCACTCAGTCAAATGGGTTAACTTGACTCCGTCCTTAGGACTTCTTATATTTACTTTTTTTATAGCTTTCTACATTTATGATTCCTTTTTTTTCATTTCTCTCTGTCTCTTTCTCTTGGTTTTTTTTTTTTTTTTTTTTTCCCAGTTCCAGCAGCTAATGGTCTGGTTAATTGTTACTAATGAGGCTAGTGCTTCTACCACTGAACATTATGCATCATCTCTTTTTTCTTTTTATTTTGGACTCTGTTCACTTACCACCATGCCCTCTTTTGTCTTTGGGAAGCAGAAAACACACCTTTTTGCTATTGGTCAAATGTTGTGAAAGAGACTGTTTCTTCTTGAGTTTATTAGGAAAAAGAGAAAGATAACCAAGGATAAGGGAAGGCAAATAAATTTGAACATAAGTAAAATCGTTGGTTTGTAAATTCACTTTCAGAGGAATCAAAGTACTGGAGACATTAGCACAGAATACAGCTCAGGACACTTATTCTCACTCACACTCTTTCCCCATTAGAGGCCTCTCAAATTCCTTCTGATTTTAATAGATGAGCTACGTAGCGGAATCAAACTGTGGAAGAAAATCTGGAATCTATCCAGAGAGGTTATTGAATACAATAGAAGCGTATTCTCAGGCTGTCCTGTGGGATTTAGACTACACTTATATTTAGACAAATATTTTTTAAAAAAATCTATACCTAAAGAAAACAAAAACTTAAGTGACTGTCGTCGGTAAAACAACTATTTAAACACTTACTTTGATGAACTAAGCAGACGATATTTTTAAAATACTTCTTCACGAACTGGAGAATATTCTCTCTGGTCGTCTCTTTCCTTTACAAGAAGGAAAAAAAAAATCGTTCCAAAAAGAAGTTTCTATTTAAAACAAAAAGCTACTTTGCGACCTTCGCGCTGCTCGGAAGACAGTGCTAATGTTCTTAGTAAAATTGCAAAAAAAAAAAATTGTTTTTAAGGTTCTCACAGAAGCGAATACCACGAAACTACTCTATTGGAACTGAGAGAGCTGCTAGCGAAGAGTTCAATTCGAATTTCTGAACGTAGGAGTGGAAGCGTCCCTCCAGAGCGGGAAAGCTGGGAATTGTAGTCGGGGAAGTTTCTCAGCTGGAATCAAGTTCCACGGCTCAGCGCTTAATGGACGGAGAGTCGTTTGGGCCAATTCAGTTTTCCTGGGTTCTCATTGGGCCTTCTGGTTCAATACTTCGGGCATCTCTCTTGGTCACCAATGAACGCTTTAGTCTAAGAAGGTCTTCGCGGATTGGATGTCTTATCCTCGCTTTGGAATGGTATCAGCCAATGGGAGGGCAGAACCGGCGGATGCGCCTGGGTCACGGGGGAGAGTCGGTAGAGTCTTTCCCCGCCAGCGTCCTCGTTCTCTGGCTCTTAGAGGCAGTATGGTCGTTTGCCGTCGCTGAGCCCGCGGCTCCGAACGGAGGGACCTGCTCCGTGCCTCCAGGATCCCTCTACCTCATTCGTTGGTGTGGCCTTGATGCTGCGGCAGGCTCTGGACTCCTAAAGCGCTGGAGCGGTATGTAGGGTCCCGGGGCGGCAGACAAAGCGGTGGAGCCGGGAAGGCCACAGAAAGCGGCCCCGGCACCCAGTCGGCGAGTCGGCCTGAGCGGGGGCGCTCTGCCTGTCTTCTCAGGACCCAGCAGTGCTTCCCCTCCGGCGTTTTAAAGCGCCTTGCTCCCCTGTGACCTGTGAAAATGTTCGCTTTGTTCATTTACCCCCTATCCTCTGCACTTCCGATTTTTACGAACCCTAGAATTACTGATGGCTGTCATCTCCTTTCTTCTCTCCAGGTTGTTCTTTGTTAACTATTAGTTTTGTGCACCTGCGTGTCTATTAAGAGGAGGACATGGTTGTGTTTGGCTTCATTCAGGCGAGGCCAGTGTTCACGTCTCTGTATTTTAAAAACTGTTCTTGGGGGCGTTCGTGCATGTAGCACCTCCTTTCGTGGTAGTGAACTGATGTCTGAGGGTAGTGCAGTGTACCCCAACACCTGGCCGAATAGGAGTCCCCACTGTCTCAGGTATTGTTCTTGTTTGATAGTTGCTGGTAGTCTTAACACCATCTCAAGTTTTTATTTTCTTTGATCCTGACAACCCCTCAGGATTGTTATGAGAGGAAACTGAGGCTCAAAGGAGGTAACCCAACTTCTCAAAGAGTTACAGTTAGTTGCTAGTAAAGGGAAAGCCAGGTCTGGTGTCAATGCTTAACGTTACTTTTTAAAAACTCGCTTAACTGGGTGTGAATTTAGGTTTTGAGTGTGTAATTTCTGCGGCTCTGTGTATTTATGTTATATTTAATTCTGCATGTAAGAGCTAAATAATTCTTTAAGTTGAGTGGTAAATCTTGGCTGAAAGAACATCTTTCAGGCAGCTGCCTAATTATACAGGTGCCTCACATCAGCGAACTCCTAGCTTCCCAAAGTGGTTCCCTGACCAGCGGCATAGATAGACCTCACCTGGGAGCTTGTTGGCAGTGAGACTCTCAGGCCTCACCCGGCCTGCTGGCTTTTTTTTTTTTTTATAAAAGATTCCTTAGGTGACCAGAGTTCTTGTTAGAGTTTGGGGTGCGTTCATGGTCTTATAATGATTTATTTGTCCACATTAAGCTAAATAAAAGAGAAATTAAAAGGTATACCTTATGTTATTCTCTACTTTTTCCTGGCAGATCCTAATTTGAGCCTGCTCCTAGTCAGTGGACTGGTAAGGTTGGAAGTTTTAACTCTTGCCTTTGGTTCACCTCAAAGAAACAGGAAAGGCCATAACTTTTCCAGACTCATTCCTACTAAGTTTTCTAAGTACTCCTTAGATGAGAATGGAGCTCTCCAGATCCAAGGCCAGTATTGTGTGCAAAAGACTGTCATCTATGATATTTAGTTCTTAAATGCAACTCTATTCTTGGGCCTTTGGGCCAGTGATTGGTTCTGCAGATTCCACTTTTGGATAGGATTTGTGCTGGTGATAGCGCATAAAAAGCTCATGAGTAAGCTGGTTTGTAAACAGGGATATTGAGGATGTTGTACCTAAGAGGCAACTTGCCCCCAAACCCTTTAATCTTCTCTCTGTGCAGTCTATTGCTTTTTTTTTTAAATCCTTTTTTAAGTTGCCTAAGTAACTGTTTTCATTTTGAGAAACTTCCATGCCAAATACTATCCATTAATACATGTAAAAGGCTTAGTGTACTTGGCGCATTGTAAATGCTCAGTAACAGTTGTAAGTTACATGGAGTCAAACATCAATGGAAAATAGTAAGATTATTCAAGAAATGGTATTGATATAACTTATAAGCAATTAAAAACCACTGCAAAGGATCTTAACTCACAACAGCTGTGGAAAAAAACCCAGATAAAATACTTAAAAATTTTTGAATTTTCAAGCAAATGCGAAATAAAGGACTCAAGAGAAAATGAGGCTTTAACACGATAGTATTTGGCAGGTAATATCCATTTGATAGCTGCTATGATTCGTCCCATTTTATAGATGAAGAATCTAAGACCAAGAGTTTAAGTTATCTGCCTAAAATCACATTTGCCAAGTGGTGGAGCCTGGGTTTGACTCACTGAGAGCCTGCTTTCTTAAACTAATGTATAAACAACTTTCCTGGGAGAAGTATCTCTCAGCCACTGCCCCACCACCCACCACCACTGCTTTACTCTCTGTATCTTTGTGTATTTCAATACATGGGGAAGCCATTTCTGCTTAATTACTTTCCCCCACCCCTCCAATAACTTGAATAGCCTTTCTAGAGTTACAGAATAATTGTGTTCCCAGCCCTCCTCCCCCAGTTAGCATTGTTTCTGTAATTAGCGTTAAACTAACTCATTAATTTGAGGAAAGTATTTACACCTTTACATTCTTCTGAGAAGAAATATAATGTGTAATTTGGTTAAATGGAGTTACTGTTTTTAACTTTATGCCTATATGAGGATTGTTCCTTGATATTTTGTATTTTGGCTTTTGTATATGTTTATCGTGTTACATTTTCTAAAATATCTTGCTTTTATGGGAAAAGAGTGTGCTGAATTTAAAAGGAAGATATGGGAAGTGTAAAGACTGCTGACCAGTTTAGGAGATAGTAAATAAGGTTTTAGCCCAGTTCTATACTAACTACCTTTTGTCACCTGGGGCAAGTTACTTAACTTCTCTGTGACTGTTTGCTTAGCTGCCAGATGAATTCCTCACCTCAGGTTCTGTTTCATTCTTCTGAGTGTGACACACTCCGGGGGCAGGTGTGCTTAGATTCCATTCAGATTCACCCTGATCTCCCAGACTTCACTGGCCTGAGGCACAGGGCAAGATACCCTTCTTGGCTTCTTTGTTCATAACCTTCTTTGACTCCCTCCTTTTTCTAAGGGGATTTTATCTTTTGTAAACCCAGTAGACTGGGTTTTGTTCACTGAAGAATAAGAAAAAAGCTGTCAGCTAGCCATTTTCTCTGAGGCACTTGTCTTAGGCTCCAGAAATGTTCTAGCGGAAAGGAGCATTGGCAGCGTTGCAGGTTGAGAAGTGTAGCAAAGGTTATAAGCGTAAACTGTAAAGCTCTTGTTTATTGTGACTTTAGTGTTAAAATATGTATTGCTAAAAAGGAACTTGTTGGAATAATGAAGATGGCATATGTTCTTTAAACACTGCACACATAAATAACTTTTTTTTTTAAAGTCAGCTTCTCATGTTCATTTTACTTTTCTTAAACTGGAATTGCCAATTCTTAAGTTTCTGTGTGATTTAGATTCATCTGTTTTTTTCTGAAGGTGTTATAATTCTGATTATTTAACAAATGCCATAACATACCTCAGCAGCTTAGAACTAATTTTACAAAACCTTTCTACAGAATTTAAGAAGCTTTTGTTCATGTGTGTGGCATAGAAGATGAATTCCTCCTCCTCCACCATGAATGAAGAACCTGATGCACTCTCGGTGGTGAACCAGCTGCGGGATCTGGCA
Source organism: Camelus dromedarius (assembly GCF_036321535.1). NCBI lineage: Eukaryota > Metazoa > Chordata > Mammalia > Artiodactyla > Camelidae > Camelus > Camelus dromedarius. Next base: position 8,959,112 of record NC_087465.1, on the reverse strand, counting down.
GCAGATCCATTAAATCGAAGAGCCATCGTCCAGGATCAGGGATGTCTGCCCGGCCTTATTTTATTTATGGACCATCCCAACCCCCCTGTTGTCCACTCAGCTTTGCTGGTAAGTTGCCTTTAGGAATCTCAGTCTTGGTGTTATAATTTTGCAGTAAAGGAGAATTTGAAAAAGTACTAGATGACATGGTAAAAAGTTAAAAGTAACTGTAGAGGAATTAATGAAAAGTTTGGATGTATTTTTGTATGTGCAAACATATATGTATGTGTAGAGTCCTTTTACACAAGTGGTAGCACACTGTATTTTTATTTTTTGACACAAATCATAGGATACCATGTGTGTGGAATGTTCTGCAACTTCCTTTTTTCACTTAAAAAGAAATCTTAAGGGTTAAATCATAACAGTACAGAAAAACACTCACATTAAAGAGGCACTTACTGTTTTGTTTTGTAACAGCTTTATTCAGATGTAAATCGTGTACCATATAATTTACCTAAAGTATGCAATTCAGTGGATTTTAGTATGTTTACAGAGTCGTGCAACCATCACCACAGTCAATTCTAGAACACTTCCATTACCTCAGCAAGAAACTGCTCTTTCCCTATTTCTCCTCAGTCCCCACCCGCCTTCCCTAAGCAGCCATGACTTTCTGTCTCTTTATATTTGCCTATGCCAGCAAAAGTGCCTATAGATCTTTAATAAATAAAATCATATAATACGTGGTCTTTGTGACTTTTTTCACTGAGCATAATGCTTTCAAGGTTCATCCACACAGTAGCTGCAAGGTACTGCATTCCCCTTTACAGGTGAATGACAGTCCATTGCATGGCTGTGCCGTATTCTGCCTATCCATTCATCAGTAGATGGGCATGGCACTCGTTTTAATATAAGACGGAAAGGAAAAGAGAACATATACAGGATCATAACTAATGCAGAAGGAACTACCATATTGGAAATGAGGGGACTAGAGAAACATGTTAAAGAATAATACCAGACAGTCAGGCAAATCCAGAAAGTGATCATTTCTGGAGGACAAATAATTCAGGTCTGTGAACAATAAATTTCATTAAAAAAAAAAAAGCAGTTGAGGTGTAGGAGAGTAGCAGTAACTATTATAGACTAAGAGACTTAAGAGATATCAAACCAGGTGTAATATGTGGAACTGATTTGAATCCTGATTTGAACAAATCAGCCGAAAATACATTTTTAGATAGCTTGAAATAAATATAGACTGGACAGTAGGTATTAAAAAACCATAATTGCTTTTGCATAGTATTCTAATAGTATTATCATTAAGTTAACTAGAAAGACCCATTAATTTCTTAGGGTTGTGCTGAAGTATTTACAAATGGAATTATACGTCCTCTTGAGATTTGCTGTAAGTGCTCCAGTGTGGTTAGCGGCAGGGGAGATGGATGAAGCGAGATTGCCAACAATTACCGAATTGTTGAAGCTGAATGGTGGGTACATGGGGTGACCACACACTTTGTATACTTTGTGTCTTCTAAAATTTTCATAACAGAGTTTAAATGAAAATTAATGTAATAGAAAATTTAAAACTCATTGTCCTTTACTTAAGGACCCATGATCATTTCTCATTTAGTCTAATTTCACAAGTTCATACAGAAAAATAATACAGGCTTTTTTTCCTTTTTGAAAATCAAACTACGTAATGCAGATTTCCTATGTTACCCTTCACAGAATGAAGTTTGATAGGCAGAACCGACACTAATGTGAGTGACTGGTAGTAACAAATGGGAGAATTTGCATGGCCCCTAGTTTGGGTCCTACTTCAGTGAGAATTGCAACAAGGATAAGAAGAAAGAAACCTTTTTGTTTTTAATTTTTTAGCAGTTGCTCTAGGTTTAACTTGTCACAGTCTACTTTTAAGTAAATCACATGCTTCACATATAATGTAAGAATCATACAGCGTTATATTTCCATATCCTCCCATCCTTTGTGCTATTTTTTGTCATACGTTTTACTTATATGTAAAAAATCTACAGTATTTTTTTGCTCTAAACAATTATCTTTTAAAAGATTAAAATTTTAAAAATCAAGTGTACTTTATATTTACTGTCACATTTACCTTTTCTGGTGTTCTTCACTTCTTAGCACAGATTCATGTTTCTAATGGTGTCTTTTATTTTCTGCCTGAAGAACTTTAACACTTTTCTGTAATGCCGGTTTGCTGGTGGCTTTTTTGCCTGGTGCGTTACAAAGTGTTGTTTCGCTGTCTGGCTCAGATTATTTCTAGTAAGACTGCTGTGGTTCTTATCTTTGTTCCTCTCTATATAACATTTAAGCCTTTTTCCTGCTATTTTTGTGACTTAATCACTGGTTTTCAGCAAGTGATTGTTATGTGCTTGATATGGATGGCTTTCTTTGTGCTGTGTTTTTGTTTGTTCTTGTTTTGCTTGGAATTTATTGGATCTTGGACCTGTAGTTTTCATCACTTTGGGGAAACTGTCATGCATTATTTTTTCAACTTTTTTTCCCTCATTCGCACTCCTCTCCTGAGACTCCAGTTATGTGTGTGTTAGGCTCACGTTGTCCCACAGGTCACTATTGCACTGTTCTTTTTTTTTTTTTTTTCTTTAAGTTTTTTTCCCCTCCTTCTCAATTCTGAATTTTGAGTAGTTTCTGTTGCTACATTTTAAAGTTCACTGATCTTCTTTTCTGTAGTATCTAATCTGCTATTAATCCTCCCCAGTGTGCTTTTCATTTTAGACATTACGTTTTTATTCTCTAGAAGTTACATTTGGGTCTTTTTAATGTCTTCCATTTCTTCCCCGCCTCCTTGTTATGTTTTCCTACTCGTCCTTGAACATGTGGAATGTATTTATAATAGCTGTTTTTGTGTTCTTGTTTTCTAATTTCACCTCTGTCATGTCTTGGTCTATTTCTATTGACCTTTTTCCTTCCTGATTATGGGTCATATTTTCCTGCTGCTTTCCATGCCTGGCCACTTTTAATCAGATGCCAGACAGATTTTGTGGTTTGGGGTTTGGATTTTTTGGTATCCTTACAAGTATTCTTCAGCCTGTTCTTGCTTGTAGGTAGGTTACTTGGGATCAGTTTGATTTTTTCAAGACTTGCATTTAGGCTTTGTAGAGTGACTCCAAAGCAGCCTGTGTTCTGTGATATCACCACTACTAAGGGGATGCTCTGCTGGGGATTCACCCTGATTCCTCCTGCGTTATGAGATCTTTTCACTTCTGGCTGGGGAGACACAAACGATCCCTTGCTGTGCAGATCCCTCCTCTGTTACTCTGCTCCGCAAATTCTAGCTGCCTGGGGTGTTTTCTGACACCAGCCAGTTCTCTGATCCTCTGTGAACACCAGCTGGGTGTTCAGCAATTCAATTCTGACGCTAACCACTCAGAGTTAAGTATCACATTCCCCAGGTTTAAGGCTCATGAGTCCCACAAGACTGTCTTCACTTCAAAGGCTAGTTGCAAGTATCAGGTCACCTGGATTTCTAACTAAGCAGCTATAAATTGGGTGATCCATTTGACTCCCCCTCAGTTTGATAATTTACTAGAGTGGCTTCAGAACTCAGGAAGCCACTTTTCTTGCATTTACCAGTTTGTTTGTTTGTTTTTCTTACAAAGGATACAAATGAACAGGTAGGTACATAGGGCAAGATCTAGAAGGGTCCTGAGTACAGGAACTTCTATCCCTGTGGAGTTGGGGTGTGCCACCCTATGGCACGTGAATGTATTCATCAAGTCAGAAACTGTATCTCCTTGTTGAATTTTTACAGAGCTCTGTCTCCAGCCCCTCGACCCACCCAGGTCAGTGGGTGGGGCTGAAAGTTCCCACCCTCTGGTCATTTGGTCTTTCTAGTGACTAGCCCCTTCCTGAGGCTATCTAGGGGCCCTAACCTAACTCACTTATTTGACATAAACTCATCCAAGGGCGATCCAAAGAACCGCCTTGTAGAGAACAAAAGAAACTCCTATCAGAAAATTCCAAAAGTTTTAGGAGCTCTGTGCCAGGACATGGACAAAGACCAAATATGGACTTACTCTGTACCACCCTAACCTCCCCAACTCTGATCTCTGCCTCTCCAGCTCAGCAAGACCACTGGGCTTTGCTGGCCTTCCCTCCCCGTGCTGCAGTCTGGAGCCGCCTCCAGAGCAGTGGGATGGGGCAGTTGTCGGGTCTGCCTCATTGTTTCTCTTCTCCAGGGATTCCAGTCCAGCCTCTTGTCCAGCGTGTTTAATAAATGTTGTCCTGTTTGTTAGTTTTTTATGGAGGGAAGGCAGTTCCCTTGGCAGTGAATCCTCTGTGGACTGAAGTAAAAATTAAGGTAGTGGTTACAGAAAGGGTAGGAGATTGTAGTCAGAGACAGGTTGTTGAATTTGTGATTTCATGTAATGAGCTGGCACTTTGGGAACGTAGTATAGAGGACCAGTAGACAACATGAAGGTCAGTGGCCTGAGATGGTTCTGGGTGGTGTAATTCCCAGAGGTATTCCCCTGCAAATCAGGTATGAATAGTCTTCAGTGAAGGATGAGAGCTCTGTCTCATGGTACAGGAGGTCTATGGAACAGCTAATGAAATCCCTAAGAATCAGCATATGAAGCAAATACTTGCAAAAATGTACTTTAAATCTTAAGAGAAAAGCACCCTAGAAAAGTTAGATTCACAAAATAGAAATTTGTGAGAGTGAGTTCATCTTTTGCTTTTCAGCAATAAAAAAAAAAGATATTTTAAAGATAAATTGTAAAACTTTAAACTGTTAATTCCATAAGGTGGTAGTATGTTTTGTCCCCTCAGCAGTTTATTTTAATTAATATGTAAAAAGCACCTAGGGAAATGGTGGCTATTGGGACTACTCCCTGAAATTAATAAATCAGGAATGCAGTTCCTCGTATTCTTGACAAGATGAAATGATGAAAATAGAATCAGAACAACCTAATTCTGACCTTGCAGATAAGTTAGGAACCTTCATTTCAAAGACCAGATTCAGCTACTTCAGCTTGGATTATTTTTCTCCCCTAGAGGACTGATTTGATGGTCACACTTAAAGAAGAGTTTCTAAACACTTCAAAACCAAATGATTCTAAAAACAAAAACCAATGTTTCACTCTTTTTCCTCCTGCAGTAAGTTAGTAGCAGGTATAATTTTGAATCATCTAGACATACGAGTTAACCTATATTGTTTTTGCTGTAGGCTCTTCGATACTTGGCAGAATGCCGTGCTAACAGAGAAAAGATGAAAGGAGAACTGGGTATGATGTTAAGCTTGCAAAATGTCATACAGAAGTAAGTACGATAGATGGTGTTTCCTAATGGAATAGAAAAATGGATCTTGTTAAATGTTCACTGGTTAATACAAAATTTTGCTGAGATTTGTATTCTAATATAAAGTCATACTTCTGTGGGTTATTATGTCCAGAAATATTCTGATGGTCAGTGTTCTGATTATTTTTTAATATTAATAGTAGTCCTTCTGAAAGTGTTCAAATTTTATTTTAAATGTTGATAAACGTTCTACTTACGAATAATATTTTTAAAAAGAAAAATCCCAACTTAAATGAAGTTTTGTTAAGTGTATGTGAATTGACTTGCTAGCCGAGCAACACATGTGACATTTGAAAATATGCAATATTATAGTGTAGTACAGAATTCTTCATTACTTCATCTCAGGATCTTAAAATCTTACTCAAAAGAACCTTGACCAGTATCATGACAAAAAAGAACTTTTGGTGATGTTTTCCTGAGCACCATTGAGAGGTGTCTTAAGAGATGTAGAGCTATTTAATTTGAATTTTAGCAAATGGGTGGTTTTTAATTATACCTTTCATTTTACTAAGATTTGCCTATCTGTCATTTCATCCTGTTATTTACAACTTTTTGATTTGGGTTTGACAGATAACAGTTTTATGGATGAGAAAAATACAGAGAGGCCAGGTTTCTTGTCTGTAGTCCTTCAGCTGTGTTGCCTCTGGGGGTGTCAGGTATTGCCCCTTTCTTGGACCTTGCTGATTTCCTTGTAGAAGACTTGAAATGGAAGATTAAGTGTTTTGATATTTCCACTGTGTCTGGAAGCAAAAAAGCTAATGCTTTCTGAGGTTTTATGTTACTTTGTATCTTGATCTCAAGCAAGACATGACTGCCTTTAAATCTATAATAAGTTAGCGTTTAATTTGATTTTTAAAACTTAGTTTCTTTGGCTTGAGTGCTCAGAAAAGTTCTGTAATTCACATTTTAAGTTAAATTGTATCAGTAGAGAATCATCTAAACTGACTTCCAAGGCAGAATATTATTTTCTTAGTGTTCTTGGCTTCTAGATAAATTTTGTTTTATTAATCTTATTTTTGAAAGATTACTTAAATATTTGTTCTCATTGAGTCAGCTACCTGATAAGGTAGTTTATGGTGCCTTGGTCTTTGATAATGACAAGCTAGGAACAAATAACAGAAAAGGTTGACTGCCGTCATCGTGTTAATCATTGCTTATGGTTTGAGGTGAATTCCATTAATAAAAATTTGGGTTCTGGTTATGACTTGAGACATATGATCTCTTTGACCCTCAGTTTCCTTATCTGTCAGCCTGCAGTAACATCTTCAAAGTGCTTGGGAATTCAATGGGGTAATAATGTGTAGAAATGCTCTGTAAATTCTAAAGTGTTGTACAAAATGAAAGGTTGCATTATTCTTGTTCCTAGTGTGCTTTAATGCCATATAACTGAGTATTTTTAACTGCCATGTTAGTTTTTTTTGAAACACTGAAAGGTTTAAGCATAATATGGATAATAATAAATTAAGCATGGTATTTTATTAATATGATGAACTTAAGATTGTGTATTCCTTTGATAGGTATGGTTATTGAAGCTGAAAATAGGTGGTAAAATTTTTTAAATGTAAGAAATAAGATGAAAAATTAACGTTGATATATTTAAATATACTTCAAATCTGAACTTTAAAGATTTGGAGCGAGTTTTAGAGGTACTATAGGTTGAACCTATGAAACAGTTTCTTAGCTTGGTTGGCTAAGGTTGTGGTGTATATATATGTATCTGTGAGCGAGTGATACCTCTGCAGAATAGTAGGTAGACTACTTGTATCTTTGTAAGAGAAGTGTTGTGTTATCTTGCAATAGCATCTGGAAAGGAGATCCTGAGATAGAGTTATAAATGGAAGAGGTTTATTGTGAGGTAAGGTCTGTATAGACAGGGGAATGAAGCAGGAATGGATCACCGTCTTTAGGCTACAGTGCAGGTCTGGTAACTGGGTGGGGCCAGGAGAGTCTCAGATTACAGTACAAATAGGTAACCAGTTCAAGGGGGGAGCTCCATAGCAAGGGTTACTTTGTAGATGAGACAGGCATTGGGCAGAAGTGGCCCGGCCCTAGTGCCCCCACTGCTCAGTCGTTGGCTGGGGTCTGCTGGGGAAGAGCCAGGCCTTGGAGTGAAGGACTGAATGGTGCAATAGATCTCAGAGCCACTACTGCTGGTGGCTGTGCTACTATACTTGCTGCAGCCGAAGGGCAAGTGTCTTTCTTAGAGGGAGATAAGCAGTGTATCTCCGTGGCTGCCATGAGAGGCTTATCTTTTTAATTCAAATAACGTATATCTTTAGGACAATGTGGCTATCATTACTGGTGCTTCCAGTAGTAAAAACAGTTGTACATTCATTGCATACTCCGTTATAGTTTGGTCCTATCACCCTCTCAAAAGTAGAGATAGGGTATAATTATTTTTATATACGTTTTTCAGCTCATTTGGCTATTAGAGATCTCAGATTTGAAGGTTGCCTTTCAAGCTTTTTAAAAAGTCACCTCTGTTTACCAAAATAATCATCCTAGAAGTTTATCAGTGTATTTGAATGTTAGCAGGTTAATAAAACTGTGTTTTGGCTTATAAACGTTAAGACAATGAAGTATTAGAGTCGGGTCTTGGTTCAGCATGTTTAACTTTGTGTTGTGAATGTCTCATGGCTTGGACATGATTTTCTTTTTTAGGAAATTGGATTGCTCTGGCATTTTTATTTTCTCCTCATGTACTTGTTTCTTTTGGGTACCTGTATTAAAAATCAAAATGAAAAGTTTTTATCATAGAGCAGGGTTTTCTATATGCATAATGGTTTTGACACTGTAAACATATATTCTTAAGATACTGTTTTGTACTTTGACATCTGTGTTGCCAGATACAGATAACTGATTTATCACTATTCCAAATTAAGTAGTTTATGGACTAATAGTCATCCCATTCTTATACAGGTCATCTTGGTGAGCCGTACGTAGCACAAGAGATCTGTTATATATCTTAATGGTTTTCAGTGATGTGGCTGCCCCATGACAGTCGGGCAGTCACCGTGGGATTCAGATCATTTCTCTCTGTTTAGGAGTACTGAGTTAGGAAGAGACTTAGCTATGATTCTATGGAACCGTGCAACTAAGGAGGAAGCAGAAGGATCTTCCTATACCTGGGAAAGACCCACAGAACAAAGATAATCTGTGTGGAGGGACGCTGCTTTATTGATTAGAGTGATCCAAGGGGAAACCAAGAGGCAGAAGTAGGTAGGGAGAGTAGAGGTTATTCTTAACATGAGAAGCAGAGGGGAAAACAGGGAAGTTTCTGTGTACTAAAATATTTGCCCTTTATTCACCAAATTATGTTTTGTACAGAATTTTGCTGAGATTTTAACATGTTATTCAGCAGCAGGTTTGACTTGTGTTTACGTCAAATTGGTGCTCACAGATTGACAATTGGATTGACTTCAAAGTCACTGTTACTTTCAGTTCTTTAACTGTGGAGAGAAATTTAAGGTCTCTGTCACTCAAAATGAATCTGGTATTGTGTTCTAATTTTATTCTCTTCCATAAATAAACACTTGTCATTAGAGGTTAGAACCTTTTTACACTTTATTTTTAGTCCTGGATCCCTCTGCGAAGAGAATTTTCAGAATGTCAATTTAGGGGAACATTTAAATCAAGTTTAGGACATTTGTTAATTGGTATTTCAGAAGTAATACTTCTGATACAAGATGCAGTTCATAAAAGCACTTGTGAATATCTAACATGAAGTATGCTATAAATAAAAGCCACTTTAATAAAACGTGGCATCTCAACTTTAAAATATCTCATTTCATTTGGAGAACTTCCTAAAATTCTAGATTTTGAAACAGTGCCATAGTAATGGTGGTCTATTCTTCTTGCTAAAATCTTGAGTGAAAGTGTGCTTCATTTCTTTATGCCTTTTTTGTGTTCCTTTGTTTTTTTTTTTTAAATATTTTAAAATCTTATTGTGGTTTATTTATAAAGACTAGAAAATATAAAAATCCATAATGCCATTTATCTTTTCATTTAAATATGTGCTTATACATACATATACTTAAACTTTAGATTGACATGAAATCAGACTGTCAGAAAAGTGGTACAGACAGCATAATAGTACCAAGATACCTGTACCTGTAGTCCCCAAATGTTAACATTTTACTGTTTGTTTTAATATTTGAACTTTATCAGTATTTGCTTTATCATTCCCTCTCCACACGTGTTGTTTGGTACATATGTATTCATAACTTATATATAGGTATTGTGAATTATGTATTTTAGGTGTTAAAAAATGTCCTTTGTCATGTTTAATGTTCAGAGTTGGGACTGGAATTCTCCTTTGCTTGATGTCAGTATAGGCTGTTTCTATTTGGCCTACCTTTGCCCATTCCTTTCTTTTTTTCCCCATTCCTTTATTCCTGAATCACTTTGTCTTAATTGTGTCTTGCTTTGTGAGTCTGGTTGAAAAACTTTTTCTTTTAATTGATGAGCTAGGTCCATTTATATTTACTGCTGTTACTGATATATTTCATCTTAACTCTTTTTTGTTATAGTTACCGGGTACATCATGTTACAGTAGTTGTGTTTCTCTGCATGCTGTTTTATTTTGAAAATTTCTTCTGATACTTAGATTTGTCTTAGTAGTTGCCTTTGTATTTATACTTTAAAAAAGGTTCTAAGTTGTCTGTTCTCTTATTTAAACTTTCACTATCTTGCTTATTTTAATGGTAATCTTCTTTTAAACTTTTTTGTTGAATTATAGTCATTTTACAGTGTTGTGTCAAATTCCAGTGCAGAGCACAATTTTTCAGTTATACATGAACATACATATATTCATTAGTCACATTTTTTTTCGCTGTGAACTACCACAAGATCTCGTATATGTTTCCCTGTGCTATACAGTATAATCTTGTTAATGGTAATCTTTTGACTCCCACCTATTATGTGTTCCGTGGTCATTGACTTTTTCTACTTTCCTCTTCTCCCTTTTCCTTTCTTTTTTTAAGTTGCATTATGTCTACTTTGTCAGAACATTTATATATTCTTCCATTCTCTTTCCCACCTTTATTTTAAATTTAGATCTACAGTAAGATATATAAAATGCTTATCATTAGTCCTTTTGCTAAAGCTTTCCCAATCATTTCTTTGTTGGTTGAAGTTGCTCAAGTAAGCTTCAAATACTCCTTGAGTTCTTTCATGTTTAAAACTCTTTTTCTATAATTTTGATAGTTAAAGGACAACTGGACCATCCTGGTTCACCTTTTTGTTCTCTTGTGATTCTTGAAAATGCTGCTACATTTTGCCTTGATTTTTATGGGGGTTCTTTTTTGTACTTTTTTTTTTTAGAACAGAGATTGGCAAATTTCTCTTATAGAATAAAAAGCCAAGTAGTAATTATTTTAGGCTTTACTGGGCTTATCATCTCTGTTGCAATACTCAGCTCTGCCCTTGTGGGTCAAAGCAGCCGCAGATGATGTGTAAATGAATGGGCTTTTGCTCAAGGATCATAGTTTCCCTGCCTTGGACTTCATTGTTCCCTAAACAGAGCTGTTGACTTCCTTCTTGGAACCTTTCTCTAGGATTTTTTTTTACATTAAAAGATAAGGGATGATTTTCTGGATTGCATAAATGTTACAAGAACATTTTTTTCTTAGTGAACAGCACAGAGGAAAAAATGCAAAACCAACTCCTAAGGGAAAAGTTGTGCAGTTCTTCAAAAGACCATAGCAAGTCTTCAACAATAAAATGGTATATTCATTGCTTCCATGAAGTATATGGAAGTCTTAATTGGCTTTTATGGGCAATATAAAATGTTATTAGCAGCATCTAGAATTAGAGTGAATTGGTGTTTATGACCAATAAGGAAATATATTCAAAATTAAAATTATTTTTGATATATAATAAAGATCAGAGCTCACCTTTAGTTGTATTTTATGAATAACATTTTGAACGTTTTCAATATACATAACTAATTAGAAAAAATGGTGAGGAATCAATATACTTCATTATTGAATAGTAAATTACTGAGAGTAAATTCCAGTTACTTAGATGAAGGAGCTTTTCAAGATAGTCTTTTTTTCAGGTGTCAGATTTTAAAGACTGAACTAAATCCAGGACACTAATCAGCTCTTTCAATTTTCACTTGCCTAAGAAGATTAGAGCAATTAATACTGGTTTAATTATGCAGTCTTTCTTACATTTATGGCCAAATGTACCATGTAACTGTAGACTTTTTGTACTTAAATGTTTTGAATCACAGTATTTGAACAGTAAGTTTCTTTTTTTTTTTCTTTTTTTTTTAATCTTGGGTTTTTCTTTTTGGTTTTCAAAGCATTTTTTAAAAATAAGGAAATCATTTATAATTTGTTGAACAGCAATTATGCAGAGATATTTGTGATACTTCATATAGTGCCCAGGTCAAGAAGAAACTTTGTTTTAATTCATTTTTGTTTAAACGCTTTTGCAAATTTCATTTTGCCTGAGACAGAATTTTACTTAGTTTTAAGAGACATCTGTGACTATAAGTTAGAGGTATTCCCTTAACTGTTTCGTAGGAGGGGCAGCAATAAAATTAGTTCTACAAGATATACCGGAAGAACATGCTTAGAATAATAGTGAGACTGTCATGTTGATTTGATTATTTTATTCTTTTAGAATCTTTTGGTTTTAAGTAGATAAAGATTGAAAATCTTCCAGAAAGGAATTTATTAGTGTATGAAAATGAGGAAGCTTTGAAACTATGAAATAAAGGGAGTGAAAAATAGCGGTAGTGGGAGTATTTATTTTCTATAACCATTTTTGCCAGTTTGTGGTCTGTAATTGCTTTGTTTATCTAAGTAGATGTAGCCTTTGTGACTCCATAGATAAGGTATAGTTTTTGTTGTAAATCTGCAACTTTGTAATTGAAAGTTAGTGTGATTGGCCTCTGGAGCTACACAGGTAAAATTGTTAACTGTGTTTGTATCACCTTTGCAGATTGTTCTTATGAGTAAATGATAGTTTCTCTCCTTAGTATGTTGCTACTAATATGGAAACCACCAGAACAGGTTTATGAGAGAATTAAGTCCAGAAGCCCTGAGGAATCCATCAGCTACACTGATTTTCTTCTGCCCTGGGAATCTGGGGAGAATAGCTCTATACCATCTAGCTCATATGCCATCAGTCTAGCTCTGTACCATCTTGGGAGAATTACAGAAATTGTCACTCAGATGGTTTTTTTGTGGAGCTAATTTCTTTTGCAGGACCTCAGTCAGAAAGGGTGCTAAAGAAATGGTTTGTCAGAAGAGTAGGAGCAACAATCAGGAAAAGGAAAGCTAGCTTAAGGAAGCTGACAGCGGAAGCAGTCTTCCTTTCTCCCTGAAACTCTGTCCAGTATGGTAGTCATTAGCCACATGTGGCAGTTTAAGTTTTAAATAATTAAAATTGTATTTAAAAACCAGCTCCTTTGAGTACGGGAGGTTATAGCTCACTGGTAGAGTGCATGCTTAGCAGATCCTGGGTTCAATCCTCAGTACCTTCATTAAAAAACAAACAAATAAATAAATAAACCTAATTACCTGCCCTCACTCACCTCCAAAAAAACCAAAACCCGATTCTCAGTCACTTTAGCCATATTCCATGTGTTCAGTAGTCATGTGGCTGGTGGCTACGTTTCTGTCATCTCAGGAAAGTTACATTGGACGGTACTGTTCTAAAACTTCATTGCCTAACTGCATAAAAGGCAATTTTTATAGTTTAGATTACTTTTATTTCATGGATTATTTTTTTAAGTTTTAATGGAAGAATTTCTCAGTCAAAAAGTGTAGATATTTTTGTGTGTTTTTAATCACTATTAATTTTTTCAGATGGTATCAATTGTACTCTTGCCAGCAGTTACTGTTCAGTTGCATTTTTTCAAACATGGGATAGAATTGCTGCATTGCCATTCTCCTGTCCCCTCCAGTTCTAGATCAGTTTCCAAAAAAGATTTAAACTGTCTGTGTTCCTTGAGGTTGAGATAAGATGGCTGGTTTGGGTGAGCACGTGATAAACTCACAAATCGATTTGGAAAAGTTTTTAATTTGCATTTTTCCTGTGATACAGTCTGTAATTTTAAACCAGATTCTCAAAGGGGTTAGTAGTCCTATTTGGTTATTAAGAACTAGTCTTACAGTTCTTATTCTGCAGAACAGGAAGATGATAATATGATGTTACAGTCTTTTAATGACTCTTGTCGCTGCTGGTTGGTTAGGAAGCACATTAAAAAGTTCTGAAAGAGTGTGTGTTTTAAAAATTATTATGAGAAGGTCATTAGTTGAATCTCCTGTTATGTGTTGTGATCATTCTTTTATCTGATGCAGATATCTAAAAACAATACTCATGGTAGAGAAGGGTAACAGAGACTATTTTTTCCCTCTTTAATTCATGAATACCTCCTGCCAGTGTCCTCATGCTTCTTACAGCTTGTGGTTGGCTAGTATTTAAAATATCTCAGAATTGCAGTGACCTTTTTAATAAACTATAATACAGCTCTCAGAAAAGTGCTGAGACATCTCCTAAAAAAACAGTCTTTTTGGTAGCTTCCTGCAAAGCCAAAATCATTCAAAAGTAATTGATCTCTGTCGTCAACAGTAGCCCAGAAAAACACTCGGTATAGTAAATTGGGGATCCAGAATATTGCCATATTAGCACCCCTGGAATTGATGATCTGTAGAGCTAGAATGTGTACAGTCCGAATATCAGAAATTGAAGTATTTCTGCTCATTCATTAAACAAATGGATTGCCAAAAATTTTGTTAGGGACCGAGAATACATCCCTATTCTTGAAGAGAAAGAAATAGAAAGTTAAGATCCATGGTATAAGTGCAAGCGTAGTGCTTTAAATGCAGGGGAGGAGTGGGGTGTTGGGGTGTGGAGGCTTCATAGAGAAGACGGTGGTTGAGCTGAGCCTTCAAGGACGTGGTCTAGGTGAAGCTCTTCTGACTGAGGGAAAGGCATTCATAAAAGGGCACAGTGAGCTGATGTTGGTAAAGCTGAAGGGGACAGATTTTAAAGGCCTTGAATGTGCGCTAAAGGGTTTGGACTTAATTGAGCCCAGTTAGAGGTGATATGAGGATTATTTTCTTATAGTTGTGTACTTTTGTCTCTGCTATTCAGCTGATAAGAACCATTACATCTGTGCTTCCAGTTATGGTACCCACTTCCATGTGTGGCTGTTAATTAAAAGTAAATAAAATTCATTTCTTTAGTTGCACTTGCCACATTTCAAGTGCTCAGGAACCATGTGAGTGGACAGTGCAGAGACAGAGCATTTCTGTTGATGCCAGAAGTGCTGTCGGGCAGCCTGACAATAGATGTTTACTTGAGGAGCTACAGTAGGATTTAAAAGTTTAAGAAGGAAAACTTTCGTTTGAGTTGTGGTTTAATGATATATACATACTTTGTAAAAGGTATATAAAAAATGTGAATTGAGAAGATCAGTTTGAATTTACTAAGACATCCTTTTGTTGAAATAAGTAATGTAAATGATTCTCTTCTAATTTGTTTTCTTTTGGATTTTTTAAAAATTTAATTTAATTTTTTAAACTTTTTTTTTTTAATGGAGGCACTGGGGATTGAATCCAGGACCTTGTGCATGCTAAGCATGTGCTCTACCGCTGAGGTATACCCACCCACCTCCTTTTGGATTTTTATGTGTTGTATTTTCTTCAAGGTCAAATTGAGTGTTGAATGTTAGTATTAATCCGGGGACATGTTATATCCTGATCTTTTTAGTTGATTTCTTATTAATTAATGATTTCTATTAAATGTGCTTTTATACCATTCTGGTGATGGATTTTGAATATTAATGAACCATAAGTTTAAAATGAAATTAGAAGATTTTATTATGCACTACATGATTTTCTACATTATTGATTATTCTGGGATTCACTGATACTTTTTTCAAACTGAACAAAGCATCAAAATGAAGAAAACAAAGTTTTTACAAAGTTGAGAAATAAAATTACAGATTCAGTAGAAGTGACAGGACTCATTTATTAACTTATATGTTTCCTTTCAAGGACTACAACTCCAGGAGAAACAAAACTGCTGGCCTCTGAAATCTATGACATTCTTCAGTCTTCTAACATGGCAGATGGTGATAGTTTCAATGAAATGAATTCACGTCGAAGGAAAGCTCAGTTTTTTCTGGGAACCACAAACAAACGTGCCAAAACAGTGGTTTTGCATATAGATGGTCTTGATGACACGGTAAGGCTTTTGTAAACACATGGTTCATAACATGGGGAAGAGAAACCACGTTAACTAGTTACTTAAGTGTCACCTGCGAACAGTCTTTAAGAATAAGTCCCAGTATCAGTGTTTTATACTGATAAAGGGGGGCACGTGTGCTAAAGAGGTCAGTTAATCAAAGGACATAACAATTTTAAATATTTATGCACCAATTATGGAACTTAAAAATGTATGCAGCAAAAACCGACAGAAACGCGAGGAGAAATAAATTCACAGAGCTGGAGATTTAAAGCGCACTCTCTCAATTAATAGAACAAGTATACAGAAAATCAGAAGGGATATAGAAGACTCAAATTACGCTTACAACCAGCCTAACCTAATTGATATTAATAGAATACTGCAGTCAGCAGCAAGATAATATTCATTCTTTTCATGTGCACATGAAACATTTACCAAGATGGAATATATTGTGGCCCATAAAACAACTCTTAATTGAAAAGAATTAGGACCATGCAGAGTATGTTCTCTGAGCACAGCGAACAGCAGATTAGGAGTAACAAATCCCTCAAGTACTTTGGAAACAGAATAACACATGTCTAAATAATAGTCCATGTGTCAGTGAAGAAGTCAAGGAGAAACTAGGAAGCATTTTGAACTGAGTAAAAACGAAAATGTACTATCAGAATTTGTGGGAAGCAGCAAAGCAGTGTTCAGAGGGGAATTCATTAACACCAAATGCCTAAATGTTTTTACACAAAAGAAAGAGATCTCAATGACTTCAACCTCTACCTTAAGAAACTAGAAAAAGAAGAGCAAATTAAATCCAAGGAAGAGAAGAAACATAAAAAGCATAAATCAATGAAATGAAAAGCAGTAGAGAAAAATCAATGAAATCTAAAGCTGACTTTTGACATGATCAATTAAAAAACCTCTAGCCAAATTGATCAAGAATACAAGAGAGAAGTCACAAATTATCAGTATCAGAAATGAGAACATTTCTATAGATTTTTAATATAGATATTAAAAGGAAAATAAGTGACTATTTTAAATTAGTTTATGCTAATAAATTTGATAATGTAGATGAAACAGGAAAATTTCTTGAAAGACACAAAAGCTCACTCAAAAAGAAATGGAACCTGAATGAATAGCTCTATATCTATCAAAGAAATTGAATTTGTAGTTAAAGACCTTACCATAAAGACAATTTCTAGCTTAGATGCCTTCAAGGTGAATTCTACCAGATTTTTTTTTAAACTTTTTTTTTATTGAGTTATAGTCATTTTACAATGTTGTGTCAAATTCCAGTGTAGAGCACAGTTTTTTAGTTACATCTACCAAATGTTTAAGGAGACAGTAATGACACTTGTACCGTCTTCTAGAGTAGTACAGTGTAGTTTTTCTCAACTCATTCTACTTTGCTCTTAATATTGGGCCTCAGGGTTTAGGAGTCAGTAAATAGGGGTTGGGGAAACTTTTTGTATGCATGTTATCCGCGGCATTGCCAAATAACTCAACAGCTATCTTACTGAAACTGGGGCCACAAGGTCTGAAAAGTTTCTAGAAAGCAGGTTTTGGTAAATGTAAATTGATTGAGTGAAAGACATTAAGATACATAAAATGTCACAAGTACCATCTGTTTAATGTTAATGAATAAGAATAATACAGTTCCTTTTTAAATCGAGCACAAAGCAAATAATAAAACCCAACAATGCACACACACAAAATACAGGCCGAAATGTCTTAAGAATGTAATTGCTTAAATCGGAAATAAAATATAAGCAAGTTAACTCTAAAACTGTGCTGTAATATTAACATTTTTTGGTGACATAGCCTGGCGCATAGTGCATACCAGGCACTATTTTAGGCACCAAGGGTACAGCAGGGACCAAAATAAGCAAAAGCTCTTGTAAATCCTGTGTTTGACCTCATTAAGCTCACACAGTTGGAGGAGAAAGTCAGTAAGCCAAGTTGTACGGTATATTAGAAGTGGTAAGTTTTGTAGAGAAAAATAAAGGCAAGGTAACTAGGAACTGCTGAGGGGTGGGGTGGTAGGTTACAGTTTAAAATAGGAGGGTTCAAAAAAACCTGGAGAAACTGACATTTCAGCAAAGACTTAGGAGAGTGAGCCAGTGGATACTGGAAGAGTACATGTTCTCTCCCTCTCCTCCTCCCCCCTCCCCCCTCCTCCCTCCATCTCCCTCCCCCTCCCCCCACTCCACTCCCTTCTCTCCTAACATTGGCAGACAGTTAGCTTTACCCCTTCTACCTCCTGGCCCAGTTCCTAATTTGATCTGCTTACGATTCTCACAACCTAATCGTCACCTTACATCCCGATCAAGAGGTTATTCATCCTTGGTGGCTTATGCTTGATCCTGTTTACTCTGTTGAAGATCTCAAGGTTACCAGGGAAATAGCCTGTCCCTGAGATCAAATCTTCAAATTGAACTCCACCCCTGGCAGATGTGTTAATTTGTGTAAAATAAAGACAAATTAGCCTCATGAATCTGGTTTCTCGCTGTCACACATAGTTGAAATTTAGCGTCAGACTCTTTACTTGTGATAAACCAGGCAAGTTGCCTAACATTTCTGTTTTTTGTTTTCCTCACATTTAAAATAAAGCATCAGCTTAGACCAGTAGTATCCTGACTTTCTGCATAGCTATATGTGCTATGCAAACTTGTCTTCACTTTCAAGTTTACTATGTGTGGAATACGTGGAATAAATAAACACCCACCCTTTTGGCATTCATTGCCTGAAGGGCTTTGCAGAAGGGGCAGTGCGCTACAGGAGTCGTCTGTGGGTCTGTGTGTGGCCACGCACCACTGTATCTCAGATCCTTGCTTGAGGAGCGCTGAAATGCAGAAGCGAAAGAGTGATTTAAGTAGGGAGATAAACAGAGATGTGAGTTGTTTTGAAGGATGTGGGAATAAGTTTGAAGACTGCCTTTATTCAACAGAAGAGGAGAATGAATCAGATAATTTGAAGGCATTGCTTCTTAGGCTGTGATCCAGAGACTTGGAGTCATTTGCAGGTTCCTGTCCTCTCAAGTACCAAAACAGAGCTTGGTCTCAGTACAGAAACAGGAGAATTTAGAGGAGATGATTTGATGTACGGGCTGGAGGTGCAGGGAGGGATGAAGAGAAACTGTAGTTACTTTTTAATCCATTTTCTTTTTGGATCTTGTGTTAGAGGTGACTGCTTGTTATCCACAAGTGGATGTGTTTGTAGACAAATGAAAATAAAATCCTATATATATAAAATCACGTTTAGAGATGCACGTCTGCTTCTACGTGGTAGTGATGGCTTAAGTGATGGAATAGTCTACTGAGGGATGAAGTAGAAAGAAAATCACTCAGTTGTAGCACTGGACCTTGGAGATAAAATGAGATGGAGATGAACTACTCAGCGGTGTAAGTAGACGGCCAGGGCAGTGTGTTATTAAGGAGTCAAAGACGCACTGAAGGGTGTGTGTTATGTTGTGTTGTCGGGGAAATGAGAACCAAAAAGAGGATATTGATGACCTTGGAGAATGCGGTGGTAACCATGGACAATGCCATAAATGAAGGACGCAGTGATGGTTATAAATACTAAGTGCTTTAAAAAATAGTGACTCCGACACTGACCGTTCACAATTCTCACTTCAGTCTGTTGGAATTTGTCCCTGGAGACTTTTAAGCTAGAGCAGCGTCAGCAGATCTTTTCTTTAAAGGGCCAGTTAGTAAATAGAGATTTTGCAGGCCATGTGGTCTCTGCTGCAACTAGTAACTCTGCTAGAGCATGACTAGACTTAGATGGTGTGTAAACAGATAGGTGCAGGTGCTTGTTCAATAAAATTTTATTTACAAAAATAGCTGTTGGACCATAATGGACCCACCCTTGAGCTAGAGGAACCTCTGCTTTTCAGCTTGTTTTCTGTATTATTCTTCCATTCTGTTTGATTAAAGATTTCAATCAACATTGACTCATTTACTTCTGATTAAAATGATTAAATATTAGTGACGAAGCTAGAAAAAAATCTAGCAGGAACTATTTTGTTGATCTTACAAATTGTAATAAACTTGCCTAGGCACAAGCCTTTCTGTCCCTTCAGATACGAGATTGTAGAGTTCAGATAGGGACATTTGCTTCCCCTGGCCCCCTGCTCCATCCTTCCTCCCAGATATAATGATGGGTTCAGTGATGTTTGAATTGACCTTTATTGTTTTGCCAATTCTAATCACAGTTTGCTTTTACTTTTTCAGTCTCGGCGAAATCTTTGTGAAGAGGCTTTGTTAAAAATTAAAGGCGTCATTAGTTTTACTTTTCAAATGGCCGTTCAAAGATGTGTGGTGCGAATCCGTTCAGATCTGAAGGCAGAGGTTGGTATTTTAAATGGCTGAGTACGCTTGCAGTTACAGGGAGACACGCCAGTGTTCAAAATTGTCTTCTCTTTATCCTGGCCTAGGCCTTGGCATCGGCAATAGCATCAACCAAGGTTATGAAGGCTCAGCAAGTCGTGAAAAGTGAAAGTGGAGAGGAGGTAAAGCTTCCTTCAGTTTGCTTCACGCCTAGCTCTGACTACTGCTGCTGGCTGGCAGGTTGCTAGCGTTTCTAGACCTGTAGCTGCCTGTGTAGGAATGTGACTGAGCGAGATTACCCTGAGGTTTCCTGATTAACAGTAAACACTTTTAGAAATAGAGAGAGCCCTCGTGTGGATTTCAGAGTCTGTCCTTGCTCTTGGCGGAGGTGTCTTGCTGATTTTATATGGAAATAAAGGATATGTGGTTTCCTTGCCTCCGTATCCTTTCTAACCTCAGTGTTGCCAATCCAGAAAGTAAAGACCCAACCCCACCATTGAGCAAGTGTGCAGAGTGAAAATCTTTGCCTCTTGCTACAGTTTCCTCTAGCTTTGTGAGAGCCAAAAGGAATCTATGTGGCTTTAGCTCATTTGAGTTCCCATAGAAAGGAGGGGGTTCAGTGGCCCTTCGGGGCCCCCAACAGCCAGATGCTTTTGTCATTTTTAAATAGACAAAAGGTTGAACATTTATTCCTGGAGCCCCTGGAGAAAAGCGTCAGAATTTCCCTGTGTAGTTCCTCCTTTCTGTGCTTTGCATCCTGCTCAACAGTTGGGTCCACCGTCATGTAAGGGGATACTTTTGAAAGGAATATAGCCTCGGAGCATAAATACGGTGACTAGGATGAGAAGTAAAATTGACTTTTAACTTATGACGTGTACCTGTGTATCAGTTAGGTTGACCTTGTCATAACTCTTAACATGTTCTGTGTATCAGATGCTGGTCCCATTCCAAGACACACCTGTGGAGGTAGAACAGAACACAGAGTTGCCCGACTACCTGCCTGAGGATGAGAGTCCCACGAAGGAGCAGGACAAAGCAGTGTCCCGGGTGGGCTCACACCCGGAGGGTGGAGCTAGCTGGCTGAGCACAGCTGCAAACTTTCTATCCAGATCATTTTACTGGTGACTTCAGTTTGGGGCTCAAGGACTGTGTGAACAAACAAGGGGCCAGTTTTCCATTGTTGTGGTGAACTGTCAAGTGCAATTTGCAATAAGTTATCATGAAAAGTTTCTAGACGACATGATTGAGTATGCTGCATTTCGCATTTTACTGGACATTCTACCCACTGAGTGGTAAAAAGGACAGAGGCTGCAGGTGGAGTTGCTTTGTTTATGAAGATATTTTGGCTTTGTTTTCCTTTGTTTAATTGCCTCACTTTTTAAAAAACATGGGTCCACTGTTAAACCAAACATACACATGTACAGCTTTACCTTTTATGTGACATGAAGCACGTGATTAGGGAAACTTGCTTTCTGAAGCCTTAGGACCTGTCTGAAGAGAAGTGGCTTTTTTTAGCTCAAGTTATGCATGAATTACTGAACATTGTTCTCTGCCTTTTTTCATGAAAGAGACTTGCTTTGGTACTCGTCACTGAAAGTTGAAAGCATGTCTCATCATTCCCCTTTTGTGCCTTTTTTATTTTGCCAACCATGTTTATAGAAGAGACGTTACAAATGATATTCTGTGAATTAAAGCATATTCATTTGAACATAATAGTCCCCTAAAAATACAACGCTACAAAAACTTGGCAGTCTTACTTGTTACAATTTTAATAAGATTAACACAGAAATCAGTTGAGAAGGAAACACGTACATCAGCAGGGCTACTGGAGACTATTTGGATGTGACCAAATGTGGTTCTAGTTGACCGCTCTTCAGTTGGGTTTACGTCAGTGCTTGAGAGTTATGTCCACCCAAATTCTGGGAGTGACTGTATATGGCCTTTAGGCCTTACTTTGGTTACACACTATCCCCTGCTAGAAAAAAAAAATAGTAGTAAAGAACTAACAGACTTGAAAAAGGAAAACAAAAATGGAATGCCTCTAATGCCACAGTGGTGTTTGGTAGAGTCTAACCTTAAAACGTGAATTGCTTGGCAGATGCCTATTCCTTGTATTGCCTTTTGTGAATCTATTACGAACATGTAGTCATATCAAACGAAAAGAAAAAAGACTCAAATTATTGCTTATAAAGAAATAAAGCCAGCATTCGTCCACTTAATCTTGTTTCTCATGTTAACAGCCAGAAAAAAAAAAGACGACTTCGGTGAAAGTAAGATAAATATAAATATATATACATATATATATATTTTTGGTAGATAAGAGCTAATTACATATATGTAATGCTTTATTAAATTTCTGAAATATTTGGCAATTAAAAGTTTTCTTTTGGAACTCCCGACTAAATCCAGATAAATCTTAATGCTGATACGATGAAAAACTCATAGGAAGAAATTGAAGACTTTTTTTTCATCAACGTGTAGAGCTGCTATTTTACTACTTGGACAATGTGAAGTGAGACTGGGACCCTGGAGGGTCTCCTTGCATTTCTATCGCTTCTCTTTTAAAGAAAACTAAAAGATCTAGTGTCTCTGGAGAAAAACGATTGTAAAATACTCCACCAACAAGAGTCTTGAGTTCAAGAACATTGTGACCTTATGGAGGGAGGGGCGTTGAGGGTATTGAGAGCGATACTTTTTCATGTGTCTAGGCTCTGATTTCAGGTGACACGCACAACTGAAAATATAAGCTTTCAGGGCATGTATTGCTTTAAATGCATAATACAGCTTGCTGCCAGACCAGATGTGTTGGAAAAAAAAAAAAAACAAAACCACCTCCTTTCTATAGCCATGGAAACAAAGTTTACTGTTGTGTTTTAACAAGTTTGTATTTTATTTTGCCTCGCCACACATCTGCTTATTTAAAAAACGACATCCCTTTGGTAGCAATGGTTCCGCACAAGTAGGTGTTGCAGCTTGATGTCTGTGTGTTCTAATTCCCAGTATTCTTTGACTCCAGGTCTCATAGAGCAGTTAAGGCAACTGTAACAGCATTTTTTGAAATATATTGTAAAATAATAAAAGATAACATAATTAAAATTGAGTGGATATTGCATTTTTGCAGTAAAGCATTATTGATTCCCCCAAAGCCTGTTTGCATGCACACTGCCTGGCACCTTCTAGCTCCCTGTCGGTGTGTTACCCAACTAATTCCCACGCCTCTTCCATTCATCTCCTTCCCAGCACCACACCTGCCTCTCCCCGGGTTTGGATCAGTGCCCCTGTATATATATGCATTGTAGCAATTATCACATTAAATTAAAGTTGTATTTACCAGTGTCTCTCCCCTGCTTAGCTCTTTGAGAACCAAGAAAGTCTATAACTGGCTAGTATTTAATGCTCAAATATTTTTTTAAGAGAATGAACAAAGAATTTTTTTTTTAATCAATGAAAGTAAATAGAAGGTACTAATTGACTTGTTGGGCAAATAGGAAGAATGTTAGGTATTTTTTTATTTTCTGGGCACGTTTGTTTCTGATTGGTTAATATTAAGCAAATTCCTTCGTCATTTGGTTTTTATTTTTTTAAAAGGTGGTAGAGGTATAGTACTTGCTCCATTGGATGAAATTGATAATGTCCTGTTTCTTATAGAAGCGTTATAGGAGAGTGTATATAGTAGTGGTTTTGATCTCCTGTTTTATAACTTACTAGTTATGTAATCTTGGGTAATTAATTTCTGAGGTTTTTCTTCATTAGTAAAATAGAGTTAATTTCTCTCCTTTGTGGAGTCATTATTAGAATCCAGTTAAATCACCAGGAGTAACTGAAAAACTAACAATTTACAAGTATAAGACGGAATCATTGTTACTAGAA
This sequence comes from Camelus dromedarius, assembly GCF_036321535.1. Lineage (NCBI taxonomy): Eukaryota > Metazoa > Chordata > Mammalia > Artiodactyla > Camelidae > Camelus > Camelus dromedarius. The sequence continues at coordinate 8,935,404 of NC_087465.1, read as the reverse complement.
GTTTGACATGATTCTCACCCTTGATTCTCAGATACACCTTTTTCTCTTTTTTTTAGGTTCATTTTATGGCAGCCCTTTTGGCAAAACACTACTTTTTTTTTTTTTTTTTTACTTCTTTTATTGAGTAATGGTCATTTTACAATGTTGTGTCAAATTCTAGTGTAGAGCACAATTTTTCAGTTATACATGAACATACATATATTCATTGTCACTTTTTTTTTTTTTTTTTTTGCTGTGAGCTACCACAAGATCTTGTATATATTTCCCTATGCTATACAGTGTAATCTTGTTTATCTATTCTGCATTTTAAAATCCCAGTCTGTCCCTTCCCACCCCCTGCCCCCTTGGCAACCACAAGTTTGTATTCTATGTCTATGAGTGTTTCTGTTTTGTATTTTTTTTTTAGATTCCTCATATAAGCGATCTCATAGGGTATTTTTCTTTCTCTTTCTGGCTCACTTCACTTAGAATGGCATTCTCCAGGAACATCCATGTTGCTGCAAATGGCATTATGTTGTTGGTTTTTATGGCTGAGTAGTATTCCATTGTATAAATAATACCACATCTTCTTTATCCAGTCAGCTGTTGATGGACACTTAGGCTGCTTCCATGTCTTGGCTATTGTAAATAGTGCTGCTGTGAACATCGGGTGCAGGTGCAGGTGCAGGTGTTATTCTGAAGTAGGGTTCCTTCTGGATATACGCCCAGGAGCGGGATTCCTGGGTCATACGGTAAGTCTATTCCTAGTCTTCTGAAGAATCCATACTGTTTTCCACAGTGGGTTTCCTTGCTTCCCTCTCCCACTCTTAATGATTTAGCTGTCTTCTTTTACAATTTCATGTTTATTCTTTTTGTAATTCATGGCATTTATCTCCTTTCCAGTTATGAGTTTCTCATTTTTGTAGCATCCTGCTTCTTTTCTATTTAGAGTAGATCAGATACACCTTTATAATCACACTTTACGTGACTCCTCATCTTTCTTCAGAGGGATTTTTTTGTTTGTTTTTGAGGCTCAGTCCTCAGCTGTTGGGTTTTGATCTAATTGTGGTCCCTTGAAGAACTCACCTGTCATGAGGATGTCATTTACCTTTGTGTAAATGCCCTCTCAGTCTCCACTGTCCCATCATCTCTGCTAGCCCCCCATGCCTACTTGCCAGATGTCAAGTCTGTGAGTTTTTATTTCTTCTAGAACTGAGCTCACAGTAGGCGTGCAGTAAATTCAACAGCAACTAACCCCGTGCCAGGCACGGTGCTACGTGTTTCACAGATGATTACTCAATCCTTAACAACTGTGAGGTAGGTACTGTTGTATCTCCATTTCATAGACGGGGGCAAATCAGACAGCACGGAAGTGACTCACTAGTCCCAGGTCACAGCTCATGGGTGGAGACCCCCTCAGACCCAGTGGTGTGGCTCCCAAGCACCGCATTCACAGGCAGCCTGCACCGTGGGGCCCTGCTGAGCCTTCCCGGTTCTGCCACCGCCGTTCCAGTCCAGACCCTCCGCCTGCATCCGGCCAAGTGACTTAACCCAGGTGGCTGTTAGCAATCAAGAACTCTGTCTGGAGGCCAGAAAAGTTCAGTACCTGAAAGAAGTACGTCTGTTCAGGCCACAACGTAGGGGAACACGTGGAGAGCACCTGGCCTGTCTGAAGAGGGAAACCACGTTTTCCTCATGTGACCATGTTTTAACTGCTGTGGTACCTACTTTGGTTTGGGAACCTGTCATTTATGGTCCATTACTTTCCGTAAGTATATTCTTTTTGAAATCAAGATCTATCTGTAAGGGAAGGGAGTATTAGATTTTCTTATTAGTGTTTTCCACAGTATGGAGCATAATTCTGTGTGCGCTGAGTGCTTGGGGAGTGTTGATGAATGAGTTATGGTGGTAAAAACAGAGTAGTGCATTTCTATGTTCGGGGGATGGGCATTTGGCATATTGGCCCTTCTCTTGTTTGGATTAATTATTGCACATCCGGATTACTGCTGCCAGCTTAGTAATAACACTAATATTACTTGAGCACTAACTATATTCCAGGCTCTGCACTGGGCCTTTTACTTGTATCATCACCTTTAATCATCACAATGGTTCGGTGACCTGGGGTTTTTAGTACTCCTTTTACAGAGGAAACTGAAACTTGGAAATAAAGTAACTGGAGTCAAATGTAACAAGTGTCAGATTTGGGATTTAAAGCCCAGCGGTCCTTCTTAGTGACCAAATAATGACCAAAATAATTGCTATATATATTTTCTACTCTCCTGGCTTTAAGCCTTTAGTGACTTTTATTACGTCAAATATATTCTTATGTTTTCAAGATTCTCTGTAACCTTCCCTACTCTTCTAACTGACCGGACACTTGTATTTTTAGTTGACCTGACATATTCAGTAAGTGCATTGTACGCCTGTGCTCATCTGAACTGCATCCTCTTCTCAAGTGATCGAGCTCTATCTGTTCTTCAAGGCCTTCCCTGCCCCCTTTGGCCCTTGCCAGCCTCTTTCCCCATCATTTAAACTCTTGGAGCACTTACCTGGTCTGCTGTACCTCTGACCCCTTGGCTGTGTCATTTGTCTCTGCGTTCCCAAGCGTGTGCATTTTGTGGGTTACGACAGCGTGGACCACTCTCAGAGTGCGTGCTTCCTCTCGCTCTGCCCCTTCTCCCAAGCCCACGCTGATGCCTAAGTCCAAGCCTCCTCAGTACTGCTGGCTTCTAGAGGACTGGTGGGCAAGAAAGTGACATGTAGGGAATTCAAATGGTGGTAGGGGATGGAAGAAGATGGGAAAGAGAGGAAGCCATACTGACTTTGCCAATGAATGAAAAAAATAGGGTGACAACCCTAAGGCAGACTGAGGAGCTAGAAGTCAGGACTCTGTTTTAGGAGATAACTTTTTAAGGGGAAAAGGAATCAGAGAAAAAGTGTACTGTCTAAAGAAAATTTGCATGTAAAAATAAAGCTATGTAAAACGAACTTTATGTGGGCATTTATACCTTTGTGGTTGATTTTATTTTTTAATGTATTAATTTTCCCCAGGTAATATAAGGTCTTTTTTTTTTTTTTTTTTGGTTTGGTTTTTGTTTTACGTTAGATTCACATGACATACGTGGAATTAAAGCAGAATGTACCTAGTGGGAAAAAACCAAATGTTTCTGGTCCCATTGAGAGTTAAATTCAGTAGAAAACTAGCTTAAGGATAAAAAGCAAAGTATAAAGATGCTTCTGGATGAAGATACTTAATGTTGCTCAGTGTGAGGACTCCTAGTCTTCTTTAACTTCTTGTGGAAACAGTGTGTAGTAAAACTTAGAGACAACAATCTAGGGGATCTTCTCACCCTGTGATTAGAAGTCGAAAGTGTAGACTCGCATAAGGTAGTGAGTTAAAGACAATGTGTTCTAAATTAAGATCCTGATCCCGAGCTATTAGTTATAACCCAGGATGGAAGAGCAGGTCAACTTTTCTTTAGTGTTCCATTTCCTGATGTTGTCACAGCAAAATAGGCCAAGCAGATTTGTCCCCTCAGTAAGTTATGTTAAGAAATACAACTTTTATATTAGAAAGCTTACATTAGAAATAAAAAGTGAAGATACTCTTTATGTGTACAGCATTTCTGGTTGGTGAATCTCAAAGGAGACAAAGAAATAGAGAAATACCAACAATTACCAACTTCTGCTGACACAGGTATTTTTCAGTTAGATCGTTAAAGTCAGTTATTGAACTTTTGAAAACTCACATTGTCCCATTCACAGTGCTGATGGATGGAGTTACAGACACAGTCCTTCATGGGGCTCGCAGTCTAGTGGGAGGGAAGCTCATGGAACAGGCAACTCTAAGTGTGATATAGCAGGAAGCAGGACAGCAGGGCCAGACCGCAGGTTGGTTGGGAAGGGGCTGAGGGAGTCAGGATAGGCTTCCTGAAGGGATTAAAGTTTAAGCCTGAACCTGAGAGTTCATTGACCAAGTGGGACAGGGGAGCGTTCCAGGCAAAGGGGACAGTTTTGTGAAGGCTCATAAGAGTGAGGCTGGTGTGTTGAACCTAAGACGAGACTGGAATGTTGGAGGAGGCCAGATAAACCACGTCTTCATAGGCCCTTTGATTTAGTCCCTGAGTATTGTATTATTTCCTCTCCTAATGCAACTAGTTCAATTGCTATTAAATATTTGTACATTAATAAACTAATGATAGCCACCGTTTATTATACATCACAGTTGCTAATTACTTTTGTCTAGTATCCATTTGATCTTCTCGACAATCCTATGAGGTCTGTTTAAAAAAAAATGGACTTTACATGTGAAAAAATTGAAGCACGAATTTGGCCATGTGTCTAAGGTGAGATTAGGTAGGCTACAATGCGGAGAATGGACCTGAGAGGAGAGAAGCGGATCTGAGGACACCAGCGCATAAGGCTGCTACTGTACTTGCCAAGCAGAGGCGATGGTGGCTTGAACTTGGGTAAGCAGCAGAGGGCATGGAGAGAGGTGACATGTTTGAGAGATTTTTTTAGGCATTATCACAGAGGGACTTGGTGATTCGTTGTTGGGGGAGACTCCAGGATTCTCAGCAGCTGCACGGGTGGGCTTGTTGGACAGTGAGTCGGGAGACACTGGAAGAACAGAATTGTGGGCGAGGATGTTGATGAGAGACCTAAGGATGCATGTTTTAAGACAGGAGAGACTGAAATGTTTAAATGTTAGTGGGATGGATCCGAGAGAGATAAGATACAGAAACTAGAACATTTAACATAGAATGAGGTTCAGACTCAAGTGGAGTCCAGAGTGAGGGTGGAAGGTCTGGCCTTTGATAGGTGGACTCCACTGGGTCCTTCTCTAGGGCTGAACAGATTTGCTGGATTTACCTGTTAGGAAATTTTTTATATTACAGTTCTTAAGTTCCTAGTGGACGGAGGAGGCAAGTTGAATTAGTTTTCTCCTAAGCCTATTTAAAATTAACCAGAATGAGAATTGTGCTCAATCTGAATGTTCTAGGCACTCATATTTTTTATATTAGCATGGATGAATTTATTTCCATGAAAGATCATCAGACTCCTATATTACCATCTGCTTCCTCTGATCCTTTCATTTGATTCATGCATCTAGTTCAAAAGGCCTCAACCCTGCTAGACATTAGGATTTCTCTGCATGCTTTCAATAAATAGCATTGTCCGTCCCCACTCCAGACACTTGAACCAGTCTCTAGGGATGGGGCCAGGGCATGGGTATTTTTAACAGCTTTGAGGCGATGCTCATACGCAGCCAAGGTTGAAAACCATGACTTAGTTCTTGCTCTTCTAAGATCTAAAGATCTTCTGAGAGCTGTTCCTTTAAGCCATTGCTTAGTTCAGGAAAGCCCCTTTCCTCCAACCAACTGGTTTCAGAAGCTGCTCAAACTGAAGTTTACAGTAAAAGCTTATATGTAAAACCTCTGATTGTTGGTTGAATATCTTTGCTGTTTCATTAGTTACTCGACTTTGCATGATTTTTAGCGTGTTCGTTTTGCCCTTGGGCTTCTTTCTGAAGTGTCTCCCATCACAGACGGCAGGGTGCCCTGACTTCCCTAAATGGTGCCACCCATTTGATGGCAGACACTCCCTATAGATTTGGAGTTCTTAGCCTTGAAATTCTTTTTTATTTCAGTCCCCAGTAGTATTACCTATTTTGAAATATTTCAACAACACATATACCCCCCAGTGTTTGGATTCTCTGGATACCTAGAATCTAGGCCATGATCAAAGTAAGAAGATAAATATTAAAAGGGCAAGAATATAGTTCAGAAATTTCTCAAAGGCACTGCTGGAGAGAAGGCTTAAGTTGAAGCAATTGAATACTTAAAATGGACATAAAAATTTTAGAGCTAGCAACTATTCAAAAGTATAAATGTTTTAAGACGAAGGAGCTTTTGATAGTTATAATAAGCTTGCATTGTTATCTGGTAGATGCTATAAATTACAGCCTCTATTATTACATAAATGTGGAGTTACATTGGTTTGTGAATCTTGGTTCCTGGGTGTCACACACTTCCTGTGTATTTATAAATTCTCCAAATTAAAAATGTTAATTCACAACCACAGCGGCAAAAATGCCGTAAGTAGAAAGGCATTTTTACACGACTTTTTTAGCAAGTTATGGCTGTAATTTTTCTTCACTTGTTTCAAAGGAGTAAGTGTGTTCATGTGTAAACATACCTATTAGCGCTTACTGTAGAGGAATGGTATTGACTATTTAATTTCAGTTGTCTACATTTTCAAAACAATGAAGACGTATCACTGACCATAAAATAGAAATAGGAAGCATTTGAAATAGTTGAACGTTTATTGTATCATTTACTTTACAGAAGCAATCTCGTTACTAAAGTAAATAGAGCCAGTTTATGTGCATATGTGGATGCAGGGATCTATAACGTACAATTTGTAACTATCAAGGACACAGATGTAATGGATATTTTGGTTTATTTTCAATATAAGCTTATACAAAACAAAGAGTCTGTGCCTGTGTGCTCTCTAAGGAGTGGTTCCAATTTCAACTGTAGATTTGAAAGTTTTCTTAGTAAATTTTAACCCCCTCCCCTTTTTTGTGTGTGCAGATGAACTATTGAAGAAAAAGGGTGAAAGCATATTGATTCTCTACCCACTTCTGAGATTTCAGATACACAGGTGTTTTAATAGTTGCCTCCATGCAATCTTGTTCAGTTAAGGCTTTCTGGTTTGTAATTCTTATTTATAATTGTGCAAGGGCTCTGCAGTGTCATATATTTGTGAAAGGTACAGGCATACAGTTTTCCAAAAGCACATCTAAAACGAATATATAACTGTGCACTATAAAATCAATGTTAATAAATCTGAATTTCTTTAAAGCAAAATTTTGCATGATACATGAAATTTATAAATAGAGATACCCTGATTTTCATTATATTTTATTCTTTCAAGTTAAAAAGAGGTCCAAGTCCTGTGTAGTGACTGGGAATGGGGTGGGAGGCAGAGAAAGAGAGAAAAGTCCAATTCCTGAGTTTCAAGTTCTGACTCAGAACCCTTCTTTAACTTAAATGAACACAATTATCTACTAGAATAAACAGTGTTCATTGTTCCCAATCAGTATCATATGGATGTATTAATAATACATCAGTAATAAGTCAGCAAGTCAAATTATGAGTTACAGAAAAATTTCCCAGCCGTATCTTACACTGAATATATCTAGTCTCGTAAAAACCTCTTCTGAAGAACTGGCTTTTTTTTGCCAGCTTTGTCCAGATCCATTTCTATGACAATGGTTCTTGAAGGGGTTGAGAGGAGTTAACGATAGGGTTTTTGCAGTGTCTGGGGCATCCTTATGGTTCATGCCCACACATGGTTGTAGTCATAGTAATGGAACCAACTATTGGTACTTGGTGTGCTGGGGCCAGGAGACCTGGGTTCAAGGTCCAGCTCCAGACTAAATGTTTTGTGACTTAATTACGGTCTTCAGTTTCTCATATTGCAAAGTAAGGTTAATAGCCATCTTCACAAAATTAATGTAAGGCTCAATATAGACAACATTTTATTTCAAATGAAGTCAAACTTAGACTTAAAAATTTTTTAAACAGAATTTTTTTAAACCAAGAATTACCTTTTAAAAAACATAATTTTATGTGAACTTACCATGAAGAATAAATGTGGCTTAAAACAATCTTTGTGATCATTTGGCAGGCCTTGGAATTTGGTGTTTGTACTAAATAAAGTTGGAGAGTTAACGTGATAGCCTGTTTAAGCTGCCTTTGTCAGAGGGAAGTAGCCCCCAGCAGCTTTGTCTCTGTGGAATAGGAGGGTTTGCATTTCGCTATGGTGTTGATTCAGCTACGGCCATCACTATTCAGGGATCTGAGAGGGTGGGTGGTGACAAAAATGAGCCAGTCAGCTTTCAGCTTGGATTATTTGGAGCTAAAAAGTCCTTACATAAACAGAGATGACAATGTCAAAGTACTAGTGCCATTAGTGATGCTGACATATCTTAAAAATACATCTTTTTCCCTTTGAGTTTACCTGGGAGTGTTTCTTATTTATAATCTGAGCAGAGAGAATAGCAAGAGAAACTGGTGCCTGGAGTAGGATGTAAACCACCATTTTAGGACTTTTATTTTATGATCACTGTTTTCATGAACATAGTGGAGTCCCATCAAAGGCACATTCAAGTTTTATGACTCCAACTGTAGGTGCTGGGCCAGAGAGACAGGTTGAGAACTTAAGTCATGCAGTCACTTCTGTCTTCCTTTTCTCTTGAGTCTTCCCCAGACCAAGTGTTAAAAGGGAGACATTAAATCCACGGCAACCTCAGTTGGTCATAGATTCTTTGTGCCTTGTAGTGTGAGCTTCTCACTATGCAGAGTGTGATTCTAGTGTTTAAAGATAAGTATTTTTTACACAAGATGGCCTCAAATGCAAGCCAACTACTTCATCTGGTGCTCACCCAAAGAATGAGCCATCTGTTTGAACACTGAAGGAAAAATTGGCTGTGCTGGACATATTGAGAGTCTGCCTCCAACATGGTCTGTAAATGTTGTATACTGTATTTTTTAAAGGTGACTTTGATTTCCAAGCATAATTTTGACTCCATGAGATTTTTTTTCTCTTGTGTATACATCTCCGTATGAGATGAAACTCCACTATAATAAATGCTGCATCCTTCCCATTTTCCTTGGTTACTGGATAACACAGAGACTGGCAACAGTTCTTTATCTTCCAAGGTCTAGGGAGACCTTTTTTTTTTTTAAAAAAAGTCTTTTTCTTAAAGGAATTAAAACAATGACCTGACTATAAAGCAAAGTTTCGCACAAATATCTTTAGTTTATATATAGCTGTAAATGACTCATGTGAAGTCAAGGTTATTACAGAATTTGATCACATTGCATATTTAGTGAAATAAGCCCCATGCTTACAGCATTATCCTCTGGAATCATCCCCCGTCCCATCCAGGACATGATGTGGCAGGGCTGGCGATGCCCTAGATGATGATGTACTAGACTAGAGGTCAATAATTTTTTCCTAGAAAGCACCAAATAGTAAATTTTCTGTAAAGGCCCAAAAAAGGCTTCGAAGGTTTTGAAGTCTGTTACAACCACCCAGCTCTGCATTTGTACTAGGAAATCAGCCACAAGACAATATGGTAAACGCACGTGGCTGTGTCACCACAAAACTGTTTTAATCAAGAAATGACGGGTTGGATTGGGCCCACCGGATGCTCTGAGCTAGAAAGCCAGGAGTGGTTTCTCCCGAGCCCACCGAGATGTGACTCCCAGATCAGCAGCACTGACACCCCTGGAATCCTGTTAGCAATGCAAGTTCTCAGACCTCCCTGCCTGCAGCAGGCGCTTCTGAGTCAGAAACTGTAGCTTCTGAGTCAAGAAACTGGAGGGCTGGTTAAAATCAGGCTTCTAGCCAGCTCTCCAAGGGGTCTGACTCATGCATGATGAAGTTTGAGAACCACCGCTTTAAAGATCTAGACCCCTTAGGGCCGCCCTGAAAACTACACGAGATGTTTTTGGTGGTGTTACTATTGGGGCGCAAGACAGTAAAGTAATTTGAATATTCAAATAACTGCAAGCACTCTGTTGAGTCAGAAAATAGTTTTACACTTCTAGTAAGGAAATACTGCTTTTTTTTTCAATTGATGAAATTGTCTATTCTGTTTGAATGCATTCTAAGTTTCTCTTGAAAAAATTTCCCTTAAATTTGAAAGCAGATTTCATATGGGCTGTCATTATATATACTGAATCCCATGACAATAGTGCGAAGTTTCCTGTTGTGGGATTCAGTTTAGAGACCCTGACAGTGATGCAAAGTTAATGCCAACAACTGTTTCTGGTGTGGTTTTAAAAGGCCCACATCTTACAAATAATCTGCATCAGGATATTTCAGAGGAACTTTCTTGTTATTCTGGAATTTCTGGCAAAGCCCCCAAACTGAGAACAAAGGGTACTAATTCTCCATGTTCCACTGTCTAACACTGTCAAATTTTGGATTTGTTTTATCAATCACTTTCTTCACCCACAAGTTTATGAAAGGAGAGGCTTGAGGAGGAAACTTGAGGGGAAACAGTGTTTGCAGCCTGCAGCCACTTCCCCTCCTCCTCGTGGGGGAGGGAGGAGAGGAGTGGCTTCTCCCCAGCCCGTGGAGTAGGGCGAGGCTTTAAGATAACCAGCCTGGAATCAAAAGTGCTTCTGGGATTGTCACTTAGTGGAGCAGGGCCAGACACTAGAAAGAGAATGAAATGCATCTGCAGAATGCGGGGAAGGAGGCGTACAGAGAAACAAGTATCTTTTCTTGCCTGGAGGCCACCAAAAGCAGGAAACCTACGAGAGCAGCCCCGGCAGCAGAGGCAGAGGGACGTGGATGCAGAAGCCCAGGCAGAGGAGGGTGGTAACTGCCGCCCCGTTCTAGAACTCCGCAGCCCTCAGAGGCCATGGAAGGGTTGTCTAGAGGTTCTTTGGGCTCCTGGGGAAGGCACTGGGCAGGAACTGTACAATCACCTAGGTTGAGCGAGAGGACCACCCACCTCAAGAAACATTTACCATGCCTGGGTGAGAGAACAGCTTCCTTCTCCCCGAGGGGCTCCTTGGCAATGGAAGGGGCTGGGGAGAGGTGGACAGTGGCCCAAGGAACACCCACCATAGCCCCTTTGGAGACCACTAGCATCAGATAGAACCAAGTCCGATCAGTAGAAGTGAGAAATGAGAAATCCCTGCCACCTCCACCGTCACCAGGCAGGCGGTTACATGTCCCTCCGCTAATTCTCCCTCCTTGCTCCCAACTCCAGCCCGAAAGAAGGAAGGAGAGACGGTACCACAAGGCCAGGCAGTGCTGTTACAAGTACCAGAGCTGCCTCCCAGCCCACGACTGAGATGGACACAGGAGGGCGGATCAGCACGGAGGTTTTGTATCAGATGTGAGTGTCCAGAACCATGAGGGGCCTGATTTATCTTGCAGGCTAACGAGTTAGCCTGATGGTTTCATGTCTGCTGGCTGAAGGCATCAGACTCCTGGGTCAGAGACAAATGGTTTTATTACTCACCACACAATAAAAACGTGAGCCTCAGTGTGTTCACGTGGATTTCCTTTGCCCTCAAGCCCCACGGGGGTGATTTCATGGGCTGAGATAATATAAATACATGCCGTGAGCTATGTCCCAGGAGAAGCCAAGGCCAAGAGCCCAGTGCTTTTCGAGCAAGGAAGCCAGTTCCCCTTTCGTTGAGAATGAGCAGGTAGATGGTGGTCGTCTGCTGGGAGGATGAGGCAAGAGACGGTGCCCACGGTGCAAAATTAAGGGAAGGACTTGGTCTCGCGCAAATGCAGGTTTGGCAACTAAGCGTGAGAGCCTCCTGAGATGTTGTGCCCCAGGCACCTTGCTCGTTCAGGCTAATCCTGGCTCTGTTGGTCAGGCTGGGCTACCTGGTAGCCACCTGGACCTAGCTGTCTGTGTGACTAGCTATGGAATTTGCTCCACGTCAGAGGACACACAAACCTGACAGTCTAGGACACTCGGCAGGAATGTGCTGGGACCCTCAGGATGCAGCGTGCCTCTCCCAGCAATGAGACTGAAGCTCAACACTAAAGTGTTTTAATAATCCATGGCCAAATTCAGCCCCAGTCCATGGTTTGGACACTTTTTTTTAAAGGACTGGAAAATAAACAAGAATCTACAACAGAGATCACATGTGACCCCCAAAGCCTAAAATATTTACTGTCTGGCTCTCTGCAGAAAAAGTGTCCTGACCTCTGTGAAAACTGAAAGGCATTTATTTTGTACACATCTTTAAAAGATGAGAGAGGGAGACGCGATGCAGTACAGCTAGAGAGAATAGTTCAAAAAATTGTTTTACATTTTCTCTCCCAAAGAGCTGCGTCTCTCCAGTAAATTGGCTACACATATGACAGACATCAGGCCACTTTCAGATGACAGTAACCCAACTTTAATTCAAGCCGAAAAGAATGTGTTGGTTCATAAGGACAACTGCAGTGAGGGCGGGGGCAGAATCAGCCCAGGGGCTGGCTGGACCTAGAGCTTTGGGTCCCTTTGGAACCTGTGAACACGGTGACTTCGTTTTTGCCTCCACAGGCTACCCCAGAAGAGCTTTTCCCGAAAGGTAGAGAGCAAGGCTCGGGCTGCTCCTGAATCCTCCCCACTAGTGCTGCCCTGAGAGAGGCAATAAGGGGTCTGCCTCCTGCTTACAGGTTTGGCCATCACCCAACCCCAGACCAGCATCATGGCCGAGGTAGGAGAGTTACCCTGTGATGAACCCAGCCGTGTGCGGCCCTGGGGCCTGAGAGAGGTAACATCTGTTACCAGAGAGCAGGGATGAGCAGGACCACAGACGCGACCCTGGGTGATACTGGCAGCTACCCCATCTGTGTCTCCCACAGTGTCCCTGTTTGGAATCATGTGGGAATCTTAAGCCCCATCAATGTCTGCAGTTGGCGCTCTTAGCCTATAAGACTTTCACGTGTTTAAGAGGAGCTGCTCAGGGGGAGGGTAAGCTCAGTGCCAGAGCACATGCCTAGCATGCACGAGGTTCTGGGTTCAGTCCCCGGTACCTCCATTAAAAAATAAATAAACCTAGTTACATCCTCCGCCCAAATAAAAAATTAATCAGATGAGCTGCTCTATATCTGATGGAAGCCTCAGCTCGGCCTCCACCCTGTTTCTCCAGTCTGATCACGTGGTTCGGAGGGACCGGGCCTCCCAGCACTTCCTCTTCCACTGCGGGCTCACTGTGGAAGAGCTGCTCAGGGGAGCTTTGATTCAGCATCCTCTTTGGCCAGGCACTCGTCCTGTCTTTGTGGCCTCGCCAGACAGGTCTATGGCAAACATTACATTCCTGATGCTAGACTCTCTGTGTCCTGTAATCGCAGTGATGACTCTGTTTCGCTAATTAATTTTTAGTGTGGCTTGTAGATGATGCTCATGAAACAAGCGAAATGTGACGGGCTCACAGTCCATCAAGAAGGCTGAGTAAAAGCCACCATTCTCTCGGTGGCTCACTCCACCTGGGCCTTAGTGCCAGACTCATCTGTGGGCCCTAAAATTGGGCCCTGAGTTGCTAAGTTAACTCAGTTCTCTTCTGTTTTGTCTTGGGTATGTGACAGCTTGGGTAATTTCCACTGTCCACATTGTGTCAAATATTGTATCAAAATTATTTCCCAAGTGTCTACTTTCTCAGCAGAAACTTTGGAGGTGACATCCACTCATTGTGGAATTCTTTTCGCTATATTCTGGGTTAGTCTTACTGTTTTCAGATTCTATTTAATTTTTTCCCATCGGAGTGTGTCAAAGGAGTCACTGCATATCTATACGATCTTTTTCCCTCACTATTGATTTTTCTGCTCTGAATAGTATCTTACTTTTAATTATATTTTCTAGTTGGTGAGTGTAGAATTACACTATCGATGAATTTATCTTTTTTCTAAGAACTTTGCTCAATTCTCTTATTATTTTTAAGAGTTGACTGATTTGAAGATCAAATCATCAGCAAGTAATCCATTTTAGCTTTTTCCTTCCAATTCCTATCTTTTAAAAAATCTTACTGCTTTGATCTGGATGCCCAGTACTATGTCACATAGAATTGTATGTCCATACTATTTTTTCCTTCTGATTTTTAAGGCATTGTTTTATATCATTCAGGGACCCTGCTATGAAATCTAGTATTACTTTAATTCCATTCTTTTGTAGGGAGCCTGTTTTTATTCTCTAGAAGCTTTGGGATGTTTACTTTTTGCTTGGAATTCTGCAGTTTTATGTCTTTTTGATTCTAAGATTTTTCGTACTTTGGTCGCCTCTGTCTCCCCCTACCCACAAGAACTCCTTTTTGGCTAATATTAGACTTCCTCAGTTTATTCTCCATTCTTCAACTTTTTTCTTTTTTTCCACTGCTTCATCTTTTTGGTTTACACTGTGGGATCTTTATTTCAACTTTCTCTTCTAGGCCTTCTATGGGAAATTTTATTAAAAAAAAATATTTTTGATTTTTAAGAATCTTTCTGGTTCTCAGCCCCCTTTTTAGAGCAGCTGACCTTGTTTATTGTCTCCGATATTCCTAAGTATGCTAATGGTATCAAGTTCTTTTGACTGAAAGAGATAGGAAATCTAAACTGCATCAGGAAAGAGGCGACTCATTGCTCACAAAGCTAAGAAGTTCAGTAGTAGGGCTTGCTTGGACGTAGTTTAGTTTGACACGGGAGCTTATATGATATGGCTTAACAGAGCAAAACAGGCGGAGTCCTAGGCATGAAACATAAATATTTTCTACAATCATATAATTTAGAAAAGTTGGACAGTTTTGACTGTCAAGGGGCAATGGGTGAATGAGTATTGAGCATGTTACTGAAACGAAGAGCAGTGAACTAGGGACTAGCCAGTTGTGTACCATAAAAACTGTCTGTCTGAGGGTTTCCATATTTCACCATTAGAGGTGATGGTGGGAGCAGAGAAAGAAACTCTTAATGACTAAAAAATATCTCTGTGCTGATGCCTAAAATTTCATCAGTTTTGTTAAGACAGAGAAATATCGCTGGGTGGACTGAGAAGATTAGAAATGATTTATTGTTCACATTTTAATGGGAATCGTCTTAATGGGTTTTCCTATTTCTAGAAGCGATCAGCCCATGCTTCCATATGTAGAGACAGGGGTTACTGGGGAGATGGAGACAAGACTTGCTGAATGTGACACCCAGGACTTTGCAGAGGAGGACTTGAAGAAAGGGAAGTGAGGGGAAAATGGAGACAAGTGCTCCACTTCTCTCCCAGATACTGAATCTCAGCTCTGTTCCTTCCTCTTCCCCCTCCTCCTTATTCTTCTAAGTTCAAGTGGCAAGTAGGGGAAAGAAGGACTCTTGGCAGTGAACAACTAGCCTCAGGCATGTCTAAGTCAGTCTGCCTTGTGAACCAACTGTCAACGCAACGTGAATTGTCCTAATGTTTGTTCTATTAAATCCAGAGATTAGCTTTTTGGCACAACCATGTGAGGGCGAAGGACAGAATAGGAGATTTTACCTGCTGAACAAGCACACTTCTGACTAGGTAACTGTCTGTCTGCCTTCCTAAGCCTGCTGGGCACTTTGCTCTAATTGGAGTGCTACCACGTGGCAGTGGTCTCTCTGGTAGTTCCTCCTAAAATTCCCTCTGCTTTGGTAGCTTTGGTCTCTGGAAGCATGAATTCATTCGTCGTTTGGAACCTGAGATATGGGCCAGCCCTTCCTCGTGGCCAGACCTCACCAGAGGAAGCAGCAGCCAGGAGAAGACTGGGGTTGGAGTCTGTAGACTAGGGGGCAGCTGCTGTGATGTTCACGCTGTGCCGGGTTCTACTCCATCAAACAGTCTGGCTTGGTGAGATCTCTAGGGGCATTTCCAGCTTTGACGTTTTATCATCTGATGGATAATGTATAGTTTTGATGTTAACCAGGAGTCAGTGCAGGTTTGTTTACCTGATAGTCACACCTCATCGGTGACGAGACTAGGTTCTATGTGCGGTAGAAGAGAGGTGTGAAATCCGCGTGTCCTCTGTGTTCCTTTCTATGTCACACGGGTATCATCTCCCCTGTCTCTTCCCTCTGCTAGACTACGAGCTTGATCTCACTCTTCCTGGTGTCGAGCCCGGTGCCTGCATGCAGTGGTGCTTACTAAGTATCTGAACTACAGAACTGAATAATTCTACCTGACCTTCGGTTCTACCTGTAATTATAACCGTAATGTAATTAACCTTACTCTTTTTCCCCATAACATATGGAAAACTTGTTACTCGGTGTTTTCTTATGCTATTTTATCTTAATAATTTAAAAGGAACCAGCAGCTTGTTTCTTTTCCTCTAGTTGAGATGTCTTGGAAAAGGGAATAATTAGAGTTGCTGGATAAAATTCAGGCTGCTTATTAGAAATCTGAATTTCAGATAGACAATGAATACATTTTCAATTTTAGTGTGTTCCAATTTTTTTTTCTGAAATTTTAATTTAACTAGTTGTGCCCCCCCCCCCCCTTTTTCCCCCTAAATCTAATAGCTCCAAGCTCTCCTCCTGGTCAATCTAATAGTCTGTCTCTAGAGCCTTCCAAAGGTAGGTTCTACAGAATCTAAAGGAGAAACAGTATTTTAGAGGCCAGGATCTGACTAACAAGCTATGATCTACCGGTTGGCTCCCTTCTCTTCCCACACAACCATCTAAATTACAATCACAGGTAAATAAATACCTACTGAGAGCACATATTACTGCCCTGCTTTCCCACCTTTCTTTAAAACTGATTTACTGTATCTATGGTGCCCAGAGCACCAACCTGCTAAAAGGTGCTCTTCTGGCGATGAGCGTAGATAGATCTCATATGATATGAAACTCTTTTCATATGACGTGAAACCTTTTCGTATCTGGTGTAATTCGAGGGAATTTGCCTGCTCCCGAGCCTTGACTGCATTACCTAAATAATCCACGAGATGGCAGCAGAGAAATATGTTCATTTAAATTTATCATTCAGAGAGATTGTTACAAGTGTGCTTTAGCAAAAAAATAGACGAATCTTTATAATTGGGTCCTTCTAAACAAAGAGTAGCCAGTCAGAGCTTTAAAGTGATTTCTCAGGTCTTTTATGAGGGCTGTACTGGGGATTTTATTTTCTTTATCCATCTTAAAGTCGTTTTCTTTCTTTAGCGTATTTTGCAACGAGAGTCAGTCTAAATGCCATGCAGCGTACACGCTGGTCTATGTGTTTCCATCGCAGTTACCATTCTCATAAGTAATCGCAGAAAATCTGAGAACACCAGACTTTGGAATCTCACTAAGTGTGTTCTTTGTGGGGATTTACAACCTACTCCCATCATCACTTAGGAAGAAGCAAGAAGGTGGAAGAAAGAGTTTTCCAGGTGGAAGCCTGAGCTGATTTGATGGAGTATGTGGTGGGCAGCGTAAGAAAAGAGGAAGTGCATGGGGGAAAAAGGATATTTCTCCATAAACTGCAGTTTTCACCTAAATTTATATTATCTTTACGTTTTTGGCTTCGTTTTCTCTTATTTGTTTGAGTGGGTAATTGGAGTTAATAGACAGTTGCAGGTGCTTTTGAGCCAAAAGAAAAGTTGTTGTTTTTTCCTGTGAAAGACCTCAGTTTTCTTGTTTTAGGGTTATGTATGTCTTATGAAGTGATAAAAGGCCTAAGTCTATTCTACAGATATAATTAATGGCAAATGAATCATCATTACTCTGTACCATTTATTTTAATTTCATTATGTTCAAAGCTCAGCAAACTTAACTACACACACACACACACACACACACCCCTGAATGTGTTTTTGTTTTTAGAAATAATAGATGTTTGTTGCAAAGTTTTAAGTCATACAGGAATGTATGAAATAGAAAAGGAAGTTTTCCATAATCCTTTGAGGCAGTCTGTTCATCTCCTCCTAGGTATTTCTCTAGAAAACCTTTACATTTTAAATGAAATAAGATCATATCACACTCATGCTGCTCTGTAACTTAAGTTTTATATTGACTCTACCATGGATATCTTTCCATGCTTAGTTTCTGTACGCTATATATTATTCCATTGTATGTTTGCAACATAATTTCTTAAACCACCTCTATGGATGGGTGTTGTTTTTCGTGTTTTTTGCTGCTGTAATATCAGTGCTGCACTGAACAATTTTGCCTGCTTATTTTTGTGTACTTAGAATCTAAACTTTTGACCGAAGAACACTTTCAAAACTGGACCACCACCATTGAAATTAGTAACAAAATCCTACAATTACATTGTAGCCAGAGTGGACGACGCTTGTAGGTTAAACTTAAGAACATGTCCATAAACTCTCCTTTCCTTTTTAAAAGTATTAGGGAGATGCCTGTTCTTGAACAGTGGCAGCCAAGGACAGAAGACGCGCTTTCTCCAGTTCTAGAAGTCACTGAACAGCAACGGTGGCTGTAAGCGCCCGCCCCGCCCCTGCAGCGTCCCCACACCTGTGCGCGGGCTCCCGCCTACCTGGCCGAGCCGTTCCGGGGCTGGCTGCTGTGTGGGCAGCCAGGCAGGACTGAGTGTCCTTCCCCCTAGGGACCCTCCTACGCGATTCCTCCAGGGCCCTGAGATTAAGGAGCTGAAGGTTTGAAGTCTGGGAACCCAGGGACAGGGTGTCCTCAAGGAGGCAAGCGGGGCCCTGGGACGCACTCCCTCCCGCGGAGCGGGGTCTGTGTGCCTTCAGGGCACATCGGAGCCCATCTGTCCGCTCGGCCTCCGGTCGCAGTGGTCGCCGTATGGCGGCTCCCCTCACCCACCAGCATCTCGTCGTCTTTGCCACTTCCCGTGGAGGGGCTAATGCTGGCAGGGAATTGTTATAGAATAGCGCTTCTCAGCCAAGGGATTCAGACTCATTTATTCCATGTGACGGCTGATAAACGTTTTACACAAATGGTGGAAATGACAATCTAAGACAACAAGGTGTCACATCTCAAATTCAGAACTCTTTTTCAAGCCCCATGATTATTTTATTATTTACTGAATCGTTTATCAAATGGGTTATAGAAACTGAGGAGTGAGCACCGTTCTGATCTCTGTCTCTGCAGGAACTACGGGGAAAAATCCTGACGCTTTACTAGGTCCCAAGATTTGCAGGTTAAGACCATTAGAAATGACTTTTTCTTCGCACTTTAGGCAGACATCTTCTTAGACAATAACTTCTCTTCTTGTCCCACTTTTGGACCATGTCTAGTGTCGTTGTCTGGACTCCTGGCTATGTGTCCGGTGTCTCAGTGACCCTTTTTAGTTTCCGACCTCATTGCTGTTTGTGACTTTACAAAGCTGCATGGCTCTGCTGCTGACGAATAAAACCTATGAACAGGTGAAACCCCTGAATGTGCGCTTGTGCGCTGTCCAGCCTGTGCTTCCTATGTCCTGTGTCTCTATGAAGTTTTTACAGTAACAAGGACAAAACATAAGGCTTGCAGCACATTAGGGCTTTGATTTTATTCACTCAACAAGTTTGCGCTGAGTACCTGCCATGTGCCAGGCACTGTTGTTACTGTTTTGAGGGGAAATAAAAAAAGACAATGGTCTTGTCCTCAGGGTAATTTTCAGTGGGTTGATTTGGGGGCTTTAGATTAAAGCCTGTTGGGAAAGAAGTGAGACAGATAATAAGCAAAGAGACTAATCTTAGTGCATTCGATGCTGATCAGCGCCAAGGTGGTGAGCGGAGCAGGGACCGACGGGGTGAATGAGATGACATTTGAACACTGACTTGAAGGGGTGGATAAATGGGGTGAGAGCGCCTGGAGGAGGAGGGAGAGCAAATGCCGAGACTCTGAGACCTGCCTTGCAGGCGTGCAGCGGGCGTGCACTGAGCAAGGGGGCGGCTGGGATGGGAGGTCAGAGGGACGAGGCCGCACTGCATGGGCCCTTGTAGGCCCTGGAGAGACCTGGGGAGCCATCTGGGCTGCAAGCAGAGGAGGAAAGTGATTTGATTTGATTTTTAAAAGGATCCATGGGGCTGTGGTGCTGAGGTGGAGTTCAGGGGGCGCAGGGAGACGTGTAGGGGTGGCTGCTGTCCTCTCAGGAGGAGGTGGCAGTACCCGCCCCAGGTCATAGCAGTGGATGTGGAGATTCGGAACACATTCTGAGGGTGCTGCCGACCAGATTTCCCGAAAGTGTGGGATCTACCTGGTGAGGCTGTGAGGGAGGGAGACTTTCTGAAATGACTTAAATGAACAGAGAAGCAGGAGAAGAAACTTATAGTGCAGAGCGGGGTGAGATCGGTAAGGAGACAAATCTGACAAGAGGGGGAAACTTTGGAACATGGAAGGAAGGGAAGAAGTCGGGTAATTCGGAGCATCTTGATGACTTGATGTGCACAGTGAAGACTTCGGACACGACCCAAAGGCTAGGGGGAGTCCATTGTGTTTTAAAGGGTGAAATGGCCCCATTTGAAGCAGAAGGTGCAGCAAATCCCTTGTCAACAGTAATATGCCTGCAGTAAAGGCACAGAGTGTTGGGAAAGTTTAGTCAACTCAACAAACCTGTGATGAGCCAGGGATCAGAAGGGAAAGGAGAGTAAGGGAAAAAATTGGTGTAAAAAACACTGCAGAATCTGGCAACCAATTTAGTGTTCAGAGTATGGAACAGAAGACAAATTCAGTACTACTTCAAAGTTTCTAGTTTGCAGTTTGAAGAGATGCTAGCGGTCTTTCCAGTACTTGGAAACTAGAACCAGGGAAGGGTCGTGCTCGAAGAGTAAACGATGTGTCTCTTGAGAAACATCTAATCTAACAGATCTTGTGGAAAGAGCACGAGGCGGAGTTCATAACCTCAGAGGATGAAAACACAGGGGCAGAGGAGGCTGGGGGTTTTCCAAGGTTAGGTGAAGTAACAGGCAAGGTGCAAATGTCTTCTCTTCTTGTAGTTAGAGAAAGTAAAGGGTCGTCGTGGTGACCTTAGATGATACAAAGCTTCCAGAAGAGGAGAGAGAGGACTCCAAACCTCTCCTGTTCAAACAGGGCTCTGAGAAGTCAGTGGTACCCAGGAAACTCACAAATTACATAGACGCTTTAGGTGGGGTCTCTGGACCATGAGAGATAAAAACCAGTTGATATGGATGTTAGAAATATGATCTTATCCTCCAAGGATGCCAGCATGAAAAGACTCTTGGGAACAAGTTTTGGGCAGAACAGAAGGGAAAGATGAAAGCATAAATCAAGATGAGGGAAGGAACATCCAGGAATCTCATATCTATTTTTTTATTATTATTAATAACCAGTTGATGGATAAAGCCCACAGAGTTTGCTGTAAGAGCGTACACAATTGGCATCACTGCCCTATGGAAAAGAACCCCTTGCCTTCAGTAACTGCTCACATAAATTCATGTATTCACTCACTCAGCAAAACTTACTTAGGATTCGCTGTGTGTCAGTCATTGAACTGGGTCCTGGACATAACAAAATTGAGCAAGGTCTGAACCGTATCCATGAGATACAGTTTAATGGGGGAGAGAGAGACATCAAATAAGTAATTGTAATACAGCACCATGCATTCAATAATCAAAGTGAGAGATTACTTGGGGTTTGTTAGTTGGACAGACAACATGTCAACCCCCCCCCCTACTTCACCACTTCCTTCCTTGTGTACCCTTGGGGAATTGATCTCTGATTCTCACCCTCCTCATCTAGAAAACTGATACAATTTCTGCCTCACATTTCAGGTGCAGAGAACAAGGGTGCCAAGGCATGTGGCCACGACACACTGCGAACAGTAAGAAGTTCAGGAAGTCAGATAAAGGGCTTTTTGGAAAGGAAGTTTTTACAGTGTGGGAATCAGGTAAGGCAGAGATTGGAAAGAGTCCTTTGACCTTTTACATTTGTGTCCTATCTTTATTGAAGACACTGATAGCTGCTAATTACATCGTTGCCTATCATTCTGGGCCCTGGCTTTGTAAGACCCTTTCATGTCATCTTTCTTTCGGCCAGACTGTTACTGTACCCTACATCCTCTGCTCTTTCCTGCTCTGAGCTTTCCATCGGCGGGTGCTCCCAGCTTAGCACCTTCTTGCAAATTTCCCATCCATTTCAAATGTCACCTGACCCAGAAGACCTCTCGTCATCCCCAGGAGCGTGAGCCTCTTGCATCTTTGCCCTCCTTAGCCTTCCTTCTGTCCAGTGGACTTTCTCCACCACCACTTACACACTTAGCCCTGGATGAAAAGTTTCTTGGGGTCAGGAGTTATGTCTTATTTAATATTTGTATCCCCTCAGCACTTAACTCCAGGTCTTACTCATCTTACACATAGATGACATTAAATAGTTGTGAAATTGAATTTGGTGAGGCAAGTCATTTCTTGTCTTCCAGCCACACAACAAGAGCTCATCCATAGCTGTAAAGGGTTCTGGACCACTGAAGGAAAGCTGCTCCTTCAGCAGATCATAATTGTGCAAAGCTGTTAAGTGTATACTTTTGAGGAACAGGTTTTGCTGTGTTGCTGAGTTCACGTTACCATGACAACCTTAACTTTTGGCACTTTCTGAATTTAGCGTCCTACTTAATTTCCTGCGCTTGGCTCTGAGAGACCATATTGTTCTGTCCCCTTTGCTTGTTGATATGAATCTCTGAACTCGAAATCATTTATGGATTTATTTCATTTGCCCTGTTAGATCATAAATTCCTTAAGACTGGGGACTTGGCTTTATTATCCTTATGATCCCTGATAGCACCAATGTACACCCTGTACATTTTAGACAGTGAATATACCCACACACGGTTGAGATGAATTGAGAAATCACTGATGTGGTGGGCAGGCTAAATCGTAGTTGCTCCAAAGACATCAAGTCCTTATCCTTGGAACTTGTCAGTATATCATTTTATGTCGTAAAAGGGACTTTACAGATGTGATTAACTTAAGATTTTGAGACGGGGAGATTATCCTGGATTATCCAGGTGGGCCCAGGTAGCCTCAAGGGTCTCTGTAAGAGGGAGGCAGGAGGACCAGAGTCAGTAGAAGGAGACGTGATGACTGGAAGGAGATGCAGTGACATGAAGAAGGGGCCAGAACCATGGACTGTAGGAGTTTCTAGAAGCTAAAAATGTTGAGGAAATAAATTTCCCCCTAAATCCCCCAGGAGGAATGGGGCCCTGTCTACATCTTGATTTTAGACTCTGGACCTCCAGGACTGATAGAGAATAAATCTGGGTCCTCAATTGACAGCATGGTCTGCTAGTAATCATACTGAGTGCAGCATTTATTAACGAGTTCTTTTTTGGGGGGGAGGGGGTGGTAATCAGGTTTGCTTGTTTGTTGATTGATTGATTGATGGCAGTCCTGGGGACTGAACCCAGGACCTCACGCGTGCTTGGCATGCGCTCTACCGCTGAGCCACACCTCCCTCTCTCAATGGGTTCTTAAGACGTGCGCCCTAGGGGCATGTCAACGGCAGGTTCATGGACTTTGGAGAACAATCTACAGTATATTACCTTTTTAGAGGTTCGTGATGGACATTTGCACGTTAAAAACTCTAAAATATTCTAGGTTCAAGGAATCTGTTTAACCCTGCTTAACTCATATTTTCAAAACATGTTTGACCACTGAACTGCCTCCCCTTTGACACTAGTACGCCCTGCATGAACGTGCCCTAGGGTGCACTTGAGCAAACACCAGTCTAAAAACCTTCAGGTGGTGATGGTTTCTGCCTTGTTTAAAAGGAACCAGTCGATGAGTGGGGATCTCTGCCGTTATCATAAAAAGACATATGATGCATCGATTCACAATAAAAACAAAAGTCACAGTGTTTTCCAGCCCAGAAAATTTCTCCCCATGGTCATCTCTGCACCTATCCCAGGTGTGGGGCATCTCTGCACTGATCCCGGGTGTGGGGCATCTCTGCACTGATCCCGGGTGTGGGATCATCTCTGCACTGATCCCGGGTGTGGGGCTGACGTTCTCTGAGTGCTCGCGCTTCCCATACACTGCACGCTTTGTCTTACTTCCATTTCAGAGCTACTCCACATATTGTCACTACCACTTAAGAGACGAAAACGCTGAGGCACAGAAGTTAAGTGCATTCACTGAAATCAGAACCCAATTCCACACTGGCTATTCACGTAGTGCTGTGAGTCTTACAGGCAGTGTCTCATTTAATGCTCCTGCAAAATCTATGGCATAGGGGTGACTGTGAGGGAACTTGTCCCAAGTCCCTCAGCTCATATGTGACAAATATGACTGTCCCCTTGACCACGTCCTCCCCACTGCAAGCTGTGATCTTTCTAACTCCCGGGTACCCTACTTTTGTCTTCTCAGGATGTAGCTAAAGATGAAGATGCTGACATAGTACAAGAGGTTAGTACAGAGACAAAATGTATATCGAGGAAAAGAAGTTTAAGTCCTAGCAGGGGTGAATGTCACCGGGAAGGAGGAAAAATAAGAACTTTGATAGAGATATTAGAAGCTTAGTTTTAGGAGCAAAGTAAAATCACACTTACAAAATACATTAGGGCAGGAGATCGAGTTAGCTGTATATTAATTAAAACCTTTCTCTGTGTTAAAAATGTTGGTAGACTCCTGAGCATATATCTGGAGGAAACTCTAATTCGAAAAAATACAGGCACCCTAACCATCATAGCAGCACTATTTACAATAGCCAAGACATGGAAGCAACTTAAATGTCCATCAACAGATGACTGGATAAAGAAGTGGTGGTATATTTATACAATGGGATACTATTCAGCCATAAAAAATAATAAAATAATGTCATTTGCAGCAACATGGATAGACCTAGAGATTATCATACTTAGTGAAGTAAGCCAGAAAAAGAAAGAAAAATACCATATATCACTTATATCTGGAATCTAAAAAAATGAGACAAATGAACTTATTTATAAAACAGAAGCAGATTCACAGACATAGAAAAGAAACTTGTGGTTACCAGGGTGGAACGAGGGAGTGGAGGGATAAATTGGGAGTTTGGGATTTGCAGATACTAACTACTATATATAAAATAGATAAACAGCAAGGTCTTACTGTTGAGCATAGGGAACTGTATTCAGTACCTTGTAGCCTATAACAAAAACAAATATGAAAAGGAATATATGTATAACTGAATCACTAAGCCATATACTGACTAGACTTCAATAAAAAAGAAAAAAAAATACTATCTGAAAAAAAAAAAAGAAAGAAACATGCATTAATAAAGCTGTTTTTGAACTTAAAAAAAAAAAAAAGAAAGCTGGCAGATAATCCAGTGGCTTTTTGGAAGGTTCCTCTTTCTGAGTCATTGTTTCTCAAATGTAGTTGTTAGAGTCAACATATAAACAATTTGTACAACTACGCAAGTTTGACTCCAGGGCTTTGGGGCCACACGGACAGCTGTTGGAAGCACGGTGTCAGGCCCCCCGGCTGCGTGGGAACTTCTGTGCAACAGCAGCCCGGATTCCAAGCGATCGGGGCAGCCAGCAAACGAAGCGAGTCGGCAGCAAGGCCAGGCGGCGAAGCCAGAAAGGTCTGTACACAGTCCCACAAATCTCAGAATATTAATTTGAAGAATCAGTGAATTTGTCATATAAAATTTTTCTTCTTTCAGTCACGTACAAGTAAAAATCATGTCACAAAATCACAAAAATCAGCAGTATTATGTTCAATTAGGACAGGTAGTATTTAATCATCTTCCTTCTGCTTCTGAAATTATTCATATGTGTCCTGGTACAAAGACCTCTCGACTTGCCAACTTCCCAGTATGCTTTTTCGTTATAAATTTCCTGTAGAATCATTTTCATAAATGAGCATAATATTTTAAGGTGTGCAACTGTTCTTTCTCTTCACCTCCAATTCAGGCTCACAATTTAGAATGTCTGTTGGTCAGCATGACTGCCAAAGAGAGGAAAAAGAACAGGGCTTGTATTTTTTGCTTTTGTTGTACAAGGATGCAAACTATGAGCTGCCTCCTTTCCTGATGAGAAGGGGCTTTCATACTCCCTGTGATTGGGTCACTCAGGGTTTCTCCTCCCATATGTCTTATAATATGAGACAAAGATCACTTTTCGGTGTTTCCTTAGTGCAGGACCAAGAGAACCCAGCATGCATCCTCTTGGTTGCTTTATGAATGACGGTGTAGAAACAGTAGACCCTCATGGCCCAGGCACTCAGGTGCACAGGCAGCCGTTAAGAGTGAATTCTCACTCTGCAGTGGGCTTTGTAGGGTGAACAGGCAGCTTTCCTCCTGTTTCTCTCTGTCAGCTTTTCTGTTAGTAAAATGAGGTCACACCACTAATCCAGCTCAGAGAGCAGTTGTGAGAGAAATGAATAAAAGCATCTCTGTTTCTGGGTCTTTATGTGAAACTCCTGCATCCTAAGTTTTTAGAGAGATTTGTTATTATTGTTAGAAACAAGTGTACTTTAACATACTAGCAGGTGCCTTCAAAAAGAAGGTGGTAGAGAAATGAAAAACTTCCGTTTCAAAAAATGGTGCTGAAACAACTGAACAGCCACACACTCAGAAATGAATCTAGACACAGGCCTTACACCCTTCCCGGAAATTAACTCAAAATGGATTGTGGGCTTAAGTGTAAAACGCAAAACTGTAAAACTCCTGGAGGATTACATAGGAGACAAATCTAGATGACCCTGGGTTTGGCATGAATTGTTAGATACAACACCAAGAGCATGGGTCAGAAAGAATCGATAAACTAGACTTCATTAAAACTGAAAAAATTTGCTCTGCAAAAGTCACTGTCAAGAGACTGAGAAGACAAGCCACAGACTGGGAGGGAGAAAATATTTGCAATTCTGGTAAAGAATTGTTATCCCAAATGTGCCAAGAACTCTTCAAACTCAACAATGAGACAACAACCAACCCAGTTAAAAATTTGGCTAATGATCATAATGGACACTTCCCCAAAGAAGATAAACAGATGGCAAATAAGCATCCGAAAAGATGCTCCACATCAAATGTCATCAGAGAAATGCAAATTAACACAACAATGAGATACCACTACCCACCCATTAAGGTGACCAAAATCCAGGACACGGACAACACCAAATGCTGGTGAGGATGTGGAGTAACAGGAACTCTCATTCATTGCTGGTGGGAATGGAACATGGTACAGTCACTTTGGAATATGGTTTGGTAGTTTCTCACAAAACTAAACATACTCTTATATGATCATATGATAAGAGAAAATCATATGATCTTATCCCATGAAAGCTGTACTGTTCATCTTTCCCAAAGGTTGCTGCCAGTGTTCAGAACCACAGGGTTTTAGAAATTATGAAGACTGTGTTCATTCCTATGTGATTTTCCTATATCTTCTGTGTTGATAAATGATCCCATCCCAGACTCAGTAAGGGGTTCAGATATGTAGGTCTGAACTATGTGACTGAACTGTTTGCCACTTGCCCTTAGTATGAGAGTAACTTTTTCTTCAGTAGGTTTCCTCCATTCAGCTCTACCTTCTTACCTCTTTCTTCACTGTTCCTGCCAAAGTAATTTTCTCTCTTTACTGTTTTGATTTGACAAATGTATTTGTTATCTATCCCTGTGTAACAAATAGCCACAAATGTAGAGGCTTAAAACAGCACCTGTTCATTAGCTCGCAGGTCTGTGGGTCAGAAGTCCAGCACAATGTGGCTGGGTTCTCTGTTCAGGATGAATCAAGACTGAAATAGAGGTGTCAGCCAAGACTGAGTTCTTGTCAGAAGACTCTGGGAAAAGATCAACTTCTAAGCTTGTTGTTGGCATATTTGTTATTTGCATTCATTGAACTGACACTTCATCTCTTTGCTGGTTGTCAGCTGGGACTTGCTATCAGCAACTAGATCCCACCTGCATTCCTTGCCATGGGGCTCCTCCAACTTCAGGCTGGCAATGGTGAGATGAATCCTTCTCATGCACCAAATCTCTAATTTCCTCTTCTGCTCCCAGCCAGAGAAAACTCCCAGCTTTGAAAGGGTTCAGCCCATTAGGCTGTGTACATCTTGATAATCTTCCTTTCTTAAAATGACCTGTGTCATATAAGACAATCTAACTGTGGAAGAAAACGCATCAGGTTCACAGTACTGAGGATCATGCAGGGTGTGCATGGGGTGGGGGAAAGAAGCAGGAAAACCTGGGTCCATCTTAGAGTCCTGCCTGCACTCGTCCCCTCCCCTCCCTAAAACCTAATAACAAATCAAATCCATGAGCTTTAAAAGCCTTCTCCCAAGCACCATGGACAACTTGAATTCCTTCTGTCCCCGTCTGCCTCTGTCACATGTCATTCTTCTCCTATTGTCAACCCTCCCTCAAGGCAGCATCTCATGGCACAATTCCCAAATGTTCCCACATGCTCACTGAGCTCCATCACACCAGTCCTCAGAAGCTCCAGCTGCTCCAAGCTCGATCCTTGGGGATCCTTGGCTTGTAAACAATCCATGTTGTCAGATACCAGGGGGCACCCTGCTGATTTTCTCTGAGGACAGCCTATGAATATTAAGATATGTTACAATTATTAAGGACAAAACAAAGCAACAATAAAACTGAAGACAGCACAGTTCCCAAGACTACAATGCCTATAGTCACTTGACTGTATTGCTTAAAATCTTAAGAGCTGACAGTCCTCAAATTTCTACCAAGAGACCAGAAATCAAGTTTTTGCAGTCTGCCATCTGGGCCTTGAATAAAAGAGAAAATTGTATGTAATCCTCAGTTCCAGTTTTGTTCAGAGACAAAAAATTAAAAGAATAAAAGGGTATTTGGCAGCAGAACCTGAGAAACGATATGGTAGCCTGTTCTAACTTGCTCACTTGGTCACAGCACCTGGGTGGCCCGGTGATAAGTACTGTAGAAAATTATAGGCCAAAATGCTTTATTTTGTCTTTGATGTGGTACTTCTTGATTTAGATTTGTAACAGATATGATTCAAATTTTTTCTGGATCTACCAGTATGTTTAAAACTGTTGTTGCAAATCACTGAAAACCTGTCTCAAACTACCTTGAAATTAAAAGAGGTTGATTTTTTTTTATGTCACTGAAAAATAGAAAGTTAA
Organism: Camelus dromedarius; assembly: GCF_036321535.1. Classification (NCBI taxonomy): domain Eukaryota; kingdom Metazoa; phylum Chordata; class Mammalia; order Artiodactyla; family Camelidae; genus Camelus; species Camelus dromedarius. The sequence goes on along the minus strand of NC_087465.1, from coordinate 8,906,932 downwards.
GCCAGGCTTTGGGGCTTCATTTTGAGCTCAATCATTTTATTAAGGCTCCCCCCCCCCCCCCTTCTCTCCACTTTGCCTCCTAAAGTGTCAACTTTATCCCAAAGTCTGATTTCTCCTCGTGGCTGCAAAGTGACTTCGAGCAACTCACAGTGCAGTTGCTCCTTATCATTTATATCTAGTGGGAGAAAGAACATGTGTGAACCAGTATTCTGAATTTCAGGTTTGCTGGATCTTGGTAACGCCTCTGGCCACCCCTGAACAGTGACCTAGCCAGGGAAACAGATGTGTTGGTGAGTTGAAGTCATCGTAGGATAAGTTACCTGGGGAGGAGTAAGGTACTGGAAAACATTCCTGGGGTTAAATACCAGATGCCAAATACCATAAGATACAGGCTCCGTATGTTAAGGAAATCTGTAAAAACCATCTTCTTACCCACAGTCCCCCCCTTATCCGTGTTATCGCTTCCCGTGGTTTCAGTTACCCCAAGTCAACCAAGGTCTGAAAATATTAAATGGATAATTCCAGAAATAAACAATTTATGCATTTAAAATCTCTCACCCTCCTGAGTCGGCGGATGAAATCTGTCGTCCGCTCCGTCCCCACCACCCGGATTCCAAACTGGCGACGTTGTCCGCCGTGGCCTGATGGTCCAGGATCACCCCACGTAAAACCGTGGGTTAAATCCATTTCCCCTGCCTTCACCAGTCGAGGTATTTCAAGACTTGAGCGTGTCCTCCAGGCGGCAGGCAGCCTAGCCAGTAAGACGTTTGCCCGAGTCATTTTCTAGGACTTGGGGTCCGAGCGGAGTGGAGAGTCGGCCGCGTCCCGTTGGAGCTGAGCCGGTCCGGACGGGCTCGGACCGCCGAGCCTCCCACTGGGCATGCGCGAGTGCTGCTCCGTGACCTCCGGACGCCGGCGGACCGGAAACGCCCCCCCTGAACGTGCAGCGATTTGTCGCCTCCTTATGTCTGCGCAGGAGGCTGATCGCCGCGCCTTTTCCAGTCGTCCTTCCCCAGGCGCGCACGCCTCACACCGCGCCGCTGCTTTATTCTTTATGCCCCAAATATCCCCCCAAGCGCCATGCCTTTGTTTGAGATTCGTTCTCCCCTCCGGCTCCTCACTTGGCTGCCTTGCAAATAAGCCCTCTCTTTGCTGCAAACCCCAGCGTCAGCATTTTGGCTTGTGAAGTAAGGGTCGCCTGACGGTGTCACCGGTCCCACGTCATTCACTTCGCTCCATCTCATCACGTGCGCGTTTGATCATCTCGCGTCATCACAGGAAGAAGGGTGAGCGCAACACCAGATGTGAGAGAGCGAGCCCACGTCCATATAACCTTTATTACAGGTCTTGTTAGCATTGTTCCTTTTTATTATTAGTTGCTGTGAGTCTCCTACTGTGCCTGATTTATAAATTAAGCTTTATGGTAGGTAGGTATGTATAGGAGGAAACATGGTAAACACAAGATTCGGTACTATCCGTGGTTTCAGGCATCCACTGGGGGTCTTGAAATGTATTCCCCACCGGCAAGGTGGGGCTCCTGTACGTCTAAGGATTTTGGCAATAGTCGCTTCCGCTCTACTTGGGTGAACCGTTTATTGGCGTTTGTATACTCCTTATGGTTCTCATCTAGTTTATATCTAACCTAAAACTCAGAGGAGCTTTATGTGCTACCTGCCCATGTTACTATTTTTTTTTCTAGAAGTTGACAGTTACCAAAATATTACTGAAATGATTTCACGTTGCCTTAATTATGAAAGGTAGACGCTGCCCGCAAAGCATTTCAGGAGCATTCTTCTCTAAGAGGCGAAACTGCTTTGGTGGCTCTGAGCAAAGACGCAGCAGGTAGAGTGGAGGGACGTGAAGTTGTTGGGAGGCAACGAAGAGTCCCAAGGGTAGAACAGTTTTTGTCTAAATAGGGGACTGTCTCTCACTAATTCCCATAGCAGAGAATTGATTTTTAATAAGCAGGAGGAGTTGTAATGTGTTTTGAATAAACTAGTTCCCCAAAAGGCAGTATCTTGCCTTTCTTGATCCAGAAGCAGAAGAGATCCCTGCTCTGCTCTCAGGATTCTCATAATGTGGAGACTTCACTACGACCATGGCTTAGGGTGGATAGCTTAGTAAGAAAAAGTCAACATCTGAAATAGAGTTGGGCAATATAGGTGAAAGGAACTTTCATGACAGTAGGTTTCTCTCTGTCTGATTAGCGTACATCCTGACGCCTTTAAACTACGATTTGGTGACACCTGACAGTGAGCAAGACCTTTCCTTCCTCTAAGACAAATCTGTCAGCTCAAATGTTTAAAAAAGAATAGTCTAACTGGTCTCACCTATGCTGTTTACAGAGCTGCAGTAATCGGAATTTTCTCACCAAATACCTGCTCTTCAGTGTCGTTACGGCCCCCCTCTAAATGAGGTCACCCCCTTCTCCCTCTTCGGTGGCTCTGCTGGCCTCATCCTGCCACATGTTGCAGTGCAGTCTGGCTCCTTCTACAGACAACTGATGGCCAGATGGGGGCCATGGCCTTGCCCCAGAGCTGACAAAACCACAGCGTCAAGGGTATGTCCTCAACGTGGGAAGCTGATTTCTCAGCATCTTGCCTTCAACTCCTAGGACTCCCTCTTCAATACTTCTTGGAGGTCTTCTAAAAGACTCTTATCTCATCTATGTCCTCCAGTGGGATATGTTACCTGGGTTATTATCACAACTATTTTGCTATGTGCGATGAAATTAGCGGTGATTCCATTTGTCGAAATCGTATGTAGACGGCAGTGCTCTCTGCCTGATTACCGAACGAGTACAGCGTGCCCTTCAATAATTCTTTAAACTCTCAAATGCCTTGGAAATAATATGCTGGGATATTACTGAGCTGTGACTGAAGCACCATTTGTGCTAAATATGACAGCGCACAAATGATATTCCTCTATAAAAGTTCAAACTACATTAATCTTTTAGGGAGGTTCATTGACTAGGAAGATGACTTAGATATAAAATAAAGACACTGAGGGCTCACTGAGGAGAGCTTTTCTGGTCAGGTTTTCTAGGAATAAGTGTAAGGAAAGGTCCACAGTTAACCCCTTATTATAAAGAGAATGCAATTCCAAAGGGGGGAGAGTGAAATGATAAAGCACTTACTTCAACATGAGGAAAAACAGGCTTTGAGGTGTGGAAAATAGAAATTAAAGGGCAAGTATTAAACCGCTGCAACAAATAGACAATAATATTGTGGTTGGGAATCTGGACAAAACCATGGTGAGAGTCCTCAAGGTGATGTTTATAGTCCCTGCCTTCATCCACATAAGGAGGTGTTTGGAGGAGGGCAGGCTCTCCCTATGCAGTCTCTCCAATGCCATCTTGTGGGTCCTTTTCCCTTACCTTAGAGCTGCATACACAGAAAAATGATTGCATGAATGTCTTTTCTTGGGATTCTTGATGTGACCGGTGAGTTGGTAGGGAAGAGTACAAATCAAGAGGCAAGAATGGGTAGGAGATTTAATCAGCATTAACAAAGGTAGTTTCCATGTAAAAATGTGATTGTATTAAGGTTTTAGTTCTAGTTTTTCTAAAATGTTTGGAACATATAAAACACAACATTGCTGTTTTTTAAAAAATTGTAAAAGTAATATATACTCTATCATTTTACAAATTGCTTTTTACTCAACAATGTAATGCTTTTCTCCATGTCAAGAAATAAATAGAAAAAAAAAAAAAAAGAAGTAGGGTAAGGCATCATCCCTCAGATGAAAAGGTTTATTATTAACTTTTTTATTATGCAAATTATTACAGTGCATCCTTGAATAATACAGGTTTGAACTGTGTGGGTCCACTTATACATAGATTCTTTTCAGTAGTAAATACCACAGTACTACATGATCTGAGGTTGGTTGAATCCACTGACACGGAGGTACCACATGTATGGAGGTGGCGGCTGTAAGTTATATGCAGATTTTTGCCTATGTGGAGGTAGGCACCCTTAACCCCCCTTGTCCAAGGTTCAACTGTGTAATATTATTATAAATACACACTTTTCCGAAAAAGTAAGCAATACAAAAAGTTCTAAAAAAAAAAAGTGTAGAGAGCCTCTGAAATCCTATCACCCAGAGACAACCCCAATGAACATGTTGAAAAACCTTCTGTGATATATCTCCTTATCAGGATGATAAATGGGTCCCCCCACAAGCCCTGAGTCACTTCTGAGAAATTCCTGAAATTCACAGGAATGCAGTCTGAAAACCAGTGGACACAGATAAGACCTACTTCAACAATCCCTATAAGGAATGATGAGAGTATAAGATAAAGACAGAAGGATATTGATGGGGTAAAATCAACACAATATAATGATAGAATGAGTGGCGGTGGAGAAGCGAAAGCTCTGGTGACACCTACATTTCTGACCTGAGTGTTGCTGTGGGAAGAGGGAAAGAGCCAGACTTTACTTCCCTGCCCCTTCCTCCCTACGCCCCTCCCTCCCTCCCTCACTTGAGCCACAGGGCTTCTTTGAGCCCCTGGCTTTTGGGCTGATATCTCCTCTGCCTGCAAGGCTTTCCCCACGGGTATCTGCTTTGCCAGCTCCTTCCGCTTCACCAGGTCTCTGCTCAGATTTTACTCTCTCCAGGAAGACGCCCTGACCCGAGTACCTAACACGGTAGCATACCCTCCCACACTGCCACCTCCATCCTCCTGACCTCACTTTATTACCATTTTGGTCTTTTCGTAGCACCTACCACCTGTTACCATACTGTATCATTTACTTACTGTGTTTCTTGTTTGTACGTTTTTCCCAGTAGAATGTAAACTCCTTCAGCACAGGGAGTTTTGTCTGTTTTGTTCCCAAGTATTTGGAATAGTGCCCACTGCCTAAAGAGCTGCTCAAATCATATATGCCGAATGAATGTAAGAGTGTTGGAGAGCAGGGAGACCCTTGTGTTGAAAGGTGAGATGGTGAGAGTGGGTCTTGGGAAGAGAGGAGGAGAAAGGTCTGAGAGCTATTACAGGGGTAGAATCTATTAGACTTAGAGAGGAAAATGAACCAGAGATGTCTCTAGGATCCTGTATGAAAGTGATTCCCTGCCTTTTCACTATTGAAATTATCCTGTCAGCTATTTTTTGGACTCTTCTCAATAACTTATAGACATAGCTTACTAGTAGAGATTCATGGAATTGAGTCAAAAGAGTCTATTATTTTTAGGTTAAATATATATTAAATACTTGGAGCCAGAACCAATTGACCTATTGATTTGAGAGCCAAGACAGAAAGCCCATTTATCTGCCAGGTTCTGATTTTCCAAGTCAGAAAGAATCCCTGCACTACTGATTAGCTGCTTCCGGGTACCATCAAGATATTTCACATCTGGATGTTTCTAAATAAAGATGAAGGTAGACATGATGACTTTTAGATGCCAATTAGTGCAATGATAACAGAGACCAATACTGTAAACAAGGATTTTCTATTACATGAGCTTATGGGACAGGATGTTGTCTTCGCCATTCAGCCTTACATATTACAGGGAAGTCATTTAATTTTTTTCCCCCCAAACATTTCTGTTTGCCTTTGAGTCTTGCCTGTGGCACTAACATGGTAGAACATCCCTGCCTAGACTCTTCACTGTCAACGATATGTGGTGTGACAGTGCTAATAAGCTACTTGATGATGGGTAAATATTTTGTAATTTTTTCCTGACTTGCATATCAAAGAATCTACTCAGCTTCAATCTGCATGCTTCACTCTTGTCTCCACCCACTGAAACTCCTAATACTTGCACTTGGATACTCAAAAAGCCAATAAATCAAGCCCTGAATGTTCATATCCATCCAAATGATGAATGCCATATATCCTGAAGCTGTGATGCAGCTCTGATACTTGGCAGTTGACATATCTTTTCTTACATTTCCAGTCAATAATATCTTAAGAAGATTTTCCTTAAGAGCCTTGTTTTCTCTTTAAAATTTCATTCTGCCCTCCCCACTTCCAATTTTCTGTAACACAATAAAGGCATTATATACCTGTGATTACTTAAGCCAGAAACATAGCCGTCATCCATGATTCCACTGTCATCATCTTCACGTACCATATCCAGTCCAAAAAGCAACTCTACCTTCAGGTAATCTTACCTTTTCCCTCTTTACATCTACAGTGTGGTTCCCTTCATCTTCCTAGTTGCCTTAGTTGCTATAAAACAAAGACCTCAGTAGATACTTGCTGTGTCAATGAACTGGCCTCATTTCCCGAGGAGTAAATCTCTTGGAGTGATGAGTGTTGTTACCTCTGAAAGTATTTTTCAAAACACAGTCCATTGCCAGTTCTGTGTTATTTTTCCTGATTATTTGTAAAATCTGGAAGGTCACAGGACACATACTTTTGGGATGTCAAGGCTCTGCCATGATGGGTTTGATCACTAGAGCTCACCATGCTGATTTGCTAGTGGAGACATTTTGGCTTAAAGAGAAATTGCTCTTTGGACTTTTGTATTTTGTGTAATACGTGTTTTGTATTCATGGCTTTGGGACTTCGTGATCACACAGCCGTTTCGAGGAGTGCTCCTGTTATTACTGGTAAGAGAGCCCTGCTAATACATGGGAACATTTCTCTGTCTCTGTCTCTGTCCCTACTTTAAAGACCACTATTATGGGAAGAAAAGAAATAGCATATGCAAAAAGAATCTGAATCATTCTTTATAATCAGATGATTTCCTGTTTTAATAAATCTGTGATTTGGCTCTGACCATATAAGCAGCAATACACAATTCCTGGTTCATATATTGCAATTCTGGGGTGCCTTTTGCCATACTTCAAAATGATCTCCTCTTGTTGTAAGACTGGGTTAAATTTTTTTAAACAATGTGCTCTCAGGCATAGAATTTCACGGAAGTGTATCTTAAAATGCCAACATCTCAGCACATTTAGGTGGATCTGTCCATTGGCAGGGCAAAATAATCACTTTCTTTAATCTTTAAAACCAGTTGTTCACAGACATTAATTGCCATGTCACTTACATCCCTCGAAACAGTATCATTCGACAAAGACACACATTTTAATTTGTCTGCTGCGTCTGGTCCCATTACACTTGATACCCAGCCATTGTCGGTGGTGAGAGCGTCTCAGCGACTGCAGGCGGCTGGCATGGTTGTGCAAAACGCAATGATTCCAAATAGAATGTTTGTGAGAATAATTACATTCATATGGTATTAGCTTGGAATATAAGTCTTTTTTGGTTGAAACCATCATATTCGCAATGAGAGCACACAATAAGTCAGTGTTGATGTTGTTCTTTTAAGGATGTATGCCTTTATTTTGAAGTAAGGTGGCCTGTGGAGGGCTTTGTACCTTCAGCTGACTGTAATGCACTGATATTTTTATAATAACGATTGCCTACTTAGTGCTTGGATCAGCATATTTTTCAATTTCTTTTCTCTTTCACTAAGATTTTTGAGAATCAACCAATAATATAAAGAAATAATTTGTCATTATTATCTTTAGACACTTTCACATAAAAAAAAATGCATGTAAACCCATATCTCCTTGAAATATAAGGGAGTTCTATAGAACGTAATGACTCATTGACTTTTTTTTCATGTATTTATTATATGTTTATGGAATAGCTACTCCTTTCTAGGCAGCATTCTAGACTCCAGGGGTAGGAATAAAACTATAGCATTTCAGTGTATTGTAACCACAAAAGCTAGGGGAGAACATTTGTAAAGGTGTAATTATAATACAGCAGTGGTGAGACAGTAAAGTGTGGTCAAAGTATTCCGTGAACCCAGAATACTGAACTGAATGATCGATTCTACCTGGAGAGTTCAAGGATTGACATAATGGCCACCTCAGCAGTCAGAATTCACACTGTTGGTAACGTCTTCCTTCTTATCTGACTCTGAAGACAGAAGACGACACTGTAAACTTGGAGACCTGGGTTGAGAGGTAGAGATTTTATAACCCTCTTGGCTTACCGTCGCCAGGGGAGCTGGGCTTCTGGCTGCAGAACACAGGTGGCCTCAGTGTCCTGCTTACATAGGAGCCTTGATTCCTCTTCCCATAGCCTTGATTGTCAACTCCCATCCTCTGCTTTCAAAGCTCACTGCCATTCTCATCTCCTATCCCTTCGTTGGCCTATTTCTGTTCATTTTGGGCTTAAATAGCTTCTTCAGTGATTCTTTCCCTGGCCCCCTAGCCAAAAATACTCTTCTCTCAAAATGCTCATCAAACCCATTAACTTTCCTCCATAGCCTTTATCGCCGTTTATAATCATAGATTTATTTGTGTGTATCGTGGCCCATGTGGCATGGACTGTGTCTACCTGTTAATGCGTTTTCAGTACCCAGGACACTGTGTGGCACGTAGCAGGTGGTCGGGTGGTTGGTAGGTGTCAGGGGGAATAAATAAAGTATTTCTGATTTGTACAGCGTCACAGTCCTAGATGACAACAACTTAACCCTCTGAAGATGCAAGCACTGCTTCTTCAGTTCTTTACCTTTTCTTATTTCTTGCCAGGGGATTTTTTTTTTAACTCTTTGTAGTTTCTCTAAGCTGAGTTAATTCTGAATTTGGTCAGTCATGAGGGTCCACACTCCAGAGACACCCACTGAGTGCCCTTCACCATTCTTTACTTAACAGACTCTAGTCTTGGCTTGTGTGAGTAATGACATCAGAACTATTGATTATCAGTCACTTTATTTTCTTTTATGATGGTACATTTCTGATCCTATGAACATTTGCCAAAGGTGTTTTAGGCTGAGAGGGCTCCGGGGTGCTCTGGTCGGGCTGAGGATACAAATATTCTTGCAGTTTACTTCGTTAGTAGTGGTGAATGTAACTGACATTTTAGAGCGACGGGTTATTTACAAGGTGTTGTCTGTCATGAGTACTGGTGGCTTCAGGGGAGGAGAATCAGATGGGCGAAGTTGAAGGAATTAAATGAAAGCATCAATATTATGGAGGCAAGAATCACCAGGAAAAGACAGTCCTTAAAAAAGATCAAATTAAAATAAATCAGAGTGAGGATCTTAGAAATGAGAATCTGAGAAGAAAGTCAATGGTACAATAATATGGTTACTTTTTTTTTTTAAAAAAATCTCTGATACTGTCTTCTTTTTGTAGCCATTAGAGAGAATGGCTTAAAGCAGTAATGCTTTGTGTCCTGTGGTCTACACAGAGTACCCCTCTGGTTGTTATCTCATCTCATCCTTGTCATTGCTCATGGTCAGCTTCAGGGTCACTCCCTCATAGTGTGCTGCTCCCTGAGTTCCCCGGGAAGAGTGGGCCCCCCGCCCCTTTACATCAGGCAGGCGGTGGCCCTCACCAGCCAGTACTTTTCCTACCATTATGTTTGTTGTGCCTTCTTAGCAGCACAATGTCTGCTGTCTGTTTTCCCTGCTGGACTTCATGTTCTGTGAGGGGAGGATGCTTTTGCTCTTGCTTATCTCTACAGTCCCAAGGCCCGGACAGATTCTGACTAAAGGATGACACACAATGCATGTGCTGAGTGACTGAACACAGACAGAACCGCTTCCTGGTCCTGAAACACGGAAACTGACTGTGGCGCCATGCAGGAGTCCTGCTCCAGGGCGCCGGGCAGAAAATGACATGTTATGTCTAGACTCGGGGTCTGATGGGCCCCAGAGAGATCAAACTCACTCAGTGCCCTGGAGAGACTGGACCACGGCTCATCCAGTACCTCCAGCCTCACGCATCCTCCAGTCAGAGCAGCCTTCTGCTCTCATCCTGGTTCCCTGTCTCCACTCTGGTTCCCTGTGGGAGCCCAGCTTTCAATTCCATCCTTATTAGCTCAGAGCTTTCTCAATGGTCTAGTTTATTTCAAATCTCTCTAGAAGCCACGTGACCACCTCACTCTACTCGGTCCTCCGCTCTCTGCCACGTAGCTGTCTGAGCTTGGGAAAGTTGATTTACTCCTCTAAGTTCAGCTTTTCTTATCTCTAAGATGGGCATGATCGTATCCACTACATACCTTTGTTATGAGAGTTAAATGAGTTAATGTATTTAAAGTACTTGGCACAGTCCTTGAGACTGGAAAAGATTCCAGCTGACAGATTAGCACTGTAGCAATGGCAGGGGAATCACAAGAAATCTGGTGTGAGAAATGCCCAGACTGGATGGACCTCGTGTTCTCTACACCTGAATCTGAACCAGCTGTGACAAAGACTTATAATTGTCCCCCTACATCCATTTTCTCTTTCTGTCAGTTAAGGAGCCCTCCCGCCCCCAGTTTCAGGGACACATGGCTGCCCAACTAAGGGTTACATTTCCCGACCTCTGGCCAACCAGATGTGAACAGAAGCAACATGTGCTTTCTCCTTCCCCTTCTTGCAAACTGTGGTGTGGTTCGTCAGCTCTGAAAATGGGACTGAGGACAACACCCTTGGAGAGAGTGGGACAAGAATCTGGAAGGAATGTGGGTTCCTGAATGATTTCCTGGAGCAGGGCCACCAACCCTGAGGACTGTGTATCACCTCAGGCTGTTATGGGAGACAGAGAAAAATACCTTCTCTAGTGTGTGTTTGGGAGTCTCTCTGCTGGGTGGCTTAACTGTAATGTAACTACTGCTTCAGCCTCGTGAGAAGCTCTGAGGGTGTGAGTGGGCTGGGCTTCAGGAGAGAGAATCAGTGGTGGGGCAGAGCCTGGAAGGTGGTTGATGTAACCTTTGTTCTCTTGTGCTTGTGTTAGCAAAAACAGATAGATACACAGAACTGCAGCTTTCAGTGAGACTCTGCCAAATGTTTGTAGGACTTGGTAAAAGAATTTTGGGTGTCCAGAGGTTTGGAGCAGAAAATAAGTGAATAATCTGTGGTTTTCATTGTGCAGGACAGGGATAGATTTATAGGTATAGGACAAGTGTAAGCACAAAGACTCTTACATTCTAGAAATCCTCAGAATGGTTGGTCGGTAGCAGATAGAAATCAAGTTCCTTGTGTGTAGTAAAGTAAAAGTTAAAATTTGCAATCCAAATTTTATTATCGTGGGAAAGGTAATGATTATGATTGACTCTATCAGTGCTTATATGCAAAATCCTGTGTGAACCTTTCCAAGATCTTACAAGAAAAGTATATAGATGGGTTTTTGTTGTTTCACCATAGATAAACTAAAAACTAAACTGAGCTTAGATTTTTCATTCTCTAGATTTGACTAGTAGATTACCAGGCTCCCTTGTCCAGTGTGAATAAAATAAGTTTGAGGGGCATTGGTGATAAAGACAATTTTAGCCGGACTTGCTAAAATCTGTATCTTGTTATCTCTTACTGTAGCTGAGAAAATGATTTCCTTGACTGAAATGCCTCAGTCTCCTCTTTGTCTTTCCATCCATCCTAAACTCTAGTCACAAAAATTACCCACTCTTCCGTGAATGGACTTGTGCTCCCAAAGAGACAGACAAAAGAGGCATGGCAACGTGTCTTAGCAATTAGCGTTCTCTTTCCTTTCTCTGCTCTCTCTTTTCTATGAATCTCAACCACTCCCATGCTTTAGTAACGATCTCTGGGATGATCATTCTCAAACCGTTTCTTCAGCCTCTACTTCCCTTTTGACTTTCAGTTCCCAGTTCTCATTTCATGAGTGCCTCACACATCTCAAAATGCAGCGTGTTTAACACCAATTTCATTTTTCTCCCTGCTCCTCCACCTTGCAAGCTCCTCCCATCTGGTCCCCCCTCATGAAATTCCTTTCACAGATTAAGTCTTCACCGCCCCCCAACTCATTCTGCATCCTCGTCTATACAGCTTTCTCTCATTTCCCATTTCCAACTGATCTCAAGTCCAGTCAGTGTTGCATGGTGTCCTACACAGGCTGGTTAACTGAGCTTAGAAAGTACCAGCAAATACTAACACATTTCAAGTCATTTCTACATGAATCAATGAAAATTCCTATGGTATCCAACATGTGGAAAATAACCACGTTACACCTTCAGCATGGGATGAGTTGTTAGAGTGTGTGGGGGTGCTCTCCGACTCGGGCAGCTCAGGTGGCTGCTCGCCGCCGTCTCCTATGAGAGGTGGGCGTCCTGAGCGAGAGGTGGCCGCTCCTACCGCCGAGAAAGAAATATGTCAGGTCAGATAGAAGGGCGGTAATCAACCTGAATGTGCCAGCTACAATTTAGCAGAAGCACTCCTCTAAAGTAATGCACCTCCAAAGTTAACGGAGTGTCAACTGAGGCAGACAGTTTCGTGTTCCCGGCGCGGCTGCTGCGAACGGAGTCACCGACTAAGGCGGCCGAGAGGGGTGGGAGGGGGAGCCCTCGAAACGGACCCTGCAGAGAACCGCCGAGTCAGGACAGGTCTGGCCTCAAGGTTGATCTTAACAGAAAAAGAATGTCGCTAGCCTGGTTAAATTAATGTAATCTTATGTGGGTTGAAAAGAAATAAGTGTTAGTGACAGAACCGATGCTCTGGAAGCTGTCAGAATCCTGTCCAGAGATGACAGGGGGCTTTTGTGACTGAGGCAGCAAGTGACTGCAACTGACTGCAACTGACGGATGGGACCGTGTTTGGATACAGCTTTAAGGAAACCAGCTAACTAGAGTCCAGGAGAACAGCCTCAGCATTAAGTGCTTGTAGTTTCCCTCTACGGGTGCTACGTTGACCGTGTCTTACTCCAGTAATGAATTTAACGCTAAATTTCGTGTCAGCTTTAAAATGGTGGTTTAATCCTTAATGATTGGCAGAATTCCTTTTCTTATTTCCAGGATTTCAGGACATCATCTTTACACAAACCTCAATTGTTCAGGAACAGCTACCAAATTAGCTGGTACCTGGAACCACCCAGCAGAACTCACGTCCCGGGCTAAGGTGCTAACAGCTTAGTTAAGGTTTCTGTTGAGAACACTCATAAAAAATTGAAGTGGAGGTTAGGAAAAGACAGGGGAGGAAAAGGAGTGTTGCGTAGGTCAGTGCAACCTTGGGAAGATGAAGGTAGTTGAGCAGAGGCATCCATCTGGTCCTTTATGGTGCCCGGCCTACCCTTGGGAGGCGACTACAACCTGTGTGAGGGGGCTGGTGGAACTCCGAGGAGAGAGTTCTCCAGGGCTCCTGCGGGAGCTGCGTGAAGCCAGGTCTGCAGATCGCTGTGTTATGGAGGGAACCTGAGGCTGACTCGTAGGTGCCTTTGGACACTTATCTTCAACTATGTGAATCTGTTAAATGATGTGCACCCCTGGTTTTTTTCTTGTTTTGAAACACCTGCATTCTCCATAGTAGTGGTGACATTTGTAAGTGTGTTGCTCTTACATTTGCATCTGTTTGCTTCTAAAGGTAGTAGATTTGTAAATAAAAACAATGTTTTTGCCTGCTCATTTGGGTCAGATCCCAACGTCATCACGAGAAGTAGCAACTGAAAGCCCAGTGTATAGTTTAATGTAACATTTATTCAAAAATCCAAGCTCGAGTGTTGACATGGATTTCTTAGGCATCTTTCTGTGACTCCTAACACACAATCATGTTCTATTCCCTTATTTTTATACAAACTTTCCCAATGCTTTTGTTTGAACTTAGGTATATGGATTTAATAGACGATTTATGATTAAAAAAACTATTATGGGGAGAGGAAAAGGAGTGTGGTTAAAGGGAAGATACTGTTCTCTGGCAGCTAATGGTGATGTAAAGAGTTTGGTTACAGCGGTTCAGCTGCCTTGTTCATTTATCTGGCGTGCAAATAAAGAGGCCACTTTTTGTGGAGGGCAGCTGTTAAATGGACGGATGGAAACATCTTTTGCACAGAATTATGTTTTTAATTCATATTTTTATTGAAGTGTAGTCGGTTTACAATGTTAGTTTCAAGTGCACAGCAAGGCAATTCAGTTATACATATGCAGAGAATTATTTGTTGTGAAGTGCTTGCAAGACATAGAGTTGTAAAGTAACCTTTGGGTAATGAAAATAAACTTTGTTATGCTGATGATTTCTTGGTTATGTAAAATCACTGGAAGTTATCTTTAGTTTTACTTGCAATAGTTTTAAAAGTTATTTGCCAAGTTTTCCTTGAATATTTTTGGATGTTTTTCTATATTTTCCTATTTCTATCTAGTTTTCAATGCTATTTATAGTGACTTTTTCCCAGTAATTATGCCCCTTAAAATCCTGGGATAACTTGAAAAAATACAAGGATAACTTTCAACCCCCAGGAATTTGGGGGGGTGTTGCTATTGATATAATGGTGTCATATAAGGCAGAGTATGAAGAGGTTTCCTCTGCTTCTGCAACAGGCATTTAAAGGACTTGTTTATGTAAGACGTTGGTGATGATGCTTCACGACAATGTGAATGCACTTACTGCCACTAAACTGTACACTAAAAACTTTATGTTATATATATGCTTCCACAATTGAAAAAAAATGAGGGGAAAAAAGAGAAAAGCTGTACCCCCAGCCTTACCATTGTCATCATCTCCTGTAATTCAGAGAGATTTCTGCTGGGAGAGCCCCAGGAGTGCCCAGCGCTCTGAGCACTGATTAATCTTGATGTTTTAAAACATCCTGATGCTCTGTACAGTAAAAACAGACCAAACACATGCACAGAATTGCACGAATTCTCAGTGGTGGGAACTGGCAGATACAGAGAAGAGTAAGATGAGGGTCACATTCTGAAAGAGATGGCAGAGGGTTGGAGAAATAGTTTGCAAGTATATCTGCATGCACATACATATAGCAAAGTACTATACAGGGTCTTTAGTGGTAACTGATTAATGTCAATTATAAGGGTTTAGAAGATGAGCAAAGGTGAGAGTCCCAGAATACTAGGACTCAGAAGAATTCATGAAAAAAGGAGAAATACGAGTTGAAGCTTGAAAAATAAGTAAGAATTAGATTGTCGAACTTGTCACAATATGAGAGACAAATTATGATTTGTGTCTAAAACACATGTTCATTTTCTTATGGTAACTCCACTCTTTCTTCCTTGTTTTCATAGTATCATGTTTGCCTTCATTTATGAATCATTTAATAACTCATTTATTGAGTGCCGTGTGACTTGCACATAGTCCATGCAGTGAACAAAATAGACAAAATATCTGTCCCCATGGAGCTTACATTCTAGAGAGGGAGACAGATGATAAATAAGATGCTGAGTGAGATACAGTTTTAGTGATAAGTACAGAAAAAAAATGAGGGAAAAAATAAGTTGCTGGGAGAATATTGAAATACGATAGGGTGGCCAGGGAAGGGCTCACTGAGAAGGTGAATTTTGAATAAAGGTCTGAACAAAGTCAAGGAGCTACTTGGGGGAAGAGCATCCCGGGCTGAGGATCCATCGAGTGTAAAGGTCCTGATGTGGAAATGCACCTGAGATGTTCAGGGACCTGCAGGCGGGCCAGTGTGGCTGCAGTGGGGAGAAGGCGAGAGCTACAGAAGATGAGAGAGGGGAAGGAATGCAAGGCTGAGTGTATGGGATCTTTTATATCATAGGAAAGACTCTGAGGGAATTAGGTCATCTTTGCAGGATTTGCGCACAGAAGTAACATGATCTGACTGATTTTAAAATAGATTCTTCTGAAGGGGAGACACTAGTGACGAGATTACTGAAGTAACTGAGGTAACCTTGATCTGTAAGTCAAGGTCATGATAGTGAGATGGTGAGACGTGCTCAGATTCTTGATGTGTTTTGAAGGTAACGCTGATAGAATTTGCTGATGGACCAGATGTAGGAGGTGACCCAAAAGAGGAGTTACGGCTTTTGCCTTGGGTGGAAGGGTGTGGTTGCTTTGAATGGGACGTGGAGGATTTTAGGATTTGTTTTGGGGAGAGCATCAGCAGCTCAGTTTGGACATAGGGATTTTGAGGTTTTTATTAGGCATCCATCAGCAATATCCAGTAGGCTGGTGGGTATACAGGTTTGAGTTCAGGGAGAGGTTCCTGTTATAGACCTAAACTTGAGGCATATGGATGTACTTAAGGTCTGTGATTGAATGAAATGAAGTAGAGAATGAATGTAGGTAGAGAGAAGAGGACCAACCTCTGATCTCTGGGGCTTTCCCGTCTTTTGAGATTGGGGAGATAAAACATCTGAGCAGAAGAGACTTAGAAGGAGCAGGAAGAAAGCAGGGATATTACCAGGAGTGTGGTGTTTGTGTTACTGGTGACTTTGAGAAGAGTAGTTTCAGTGATGCAGTGAGGGTGAAAAACGGTGTCATGTTCAACAGAAAACGAGAGTGGAGAAATTGGAAGTAACTGAGCACCATGTCAAAGAGTTTTTCCTTACAGGAAATGATAGAAAAAAAGAAGTAATTGAAGGAAAGAAGTGAGGCCAAGAGGAGTTTTTAAAAAAATATATGGGGGAGAAATATCTGAAGGTTTATATGCTGATGAGAATAATCTAGTGAGAGCGAAAAATTGATGATGCAGCAGAGAAAGGACAGTTGTTGGAGAAATAGCCTTGTAGAATGTGGCGCTGGGCTTAAGGAATAGCTAGAATAATCTGCAGTGAACTGAGAGAAGGAGTATTTGTATGTACAGAAGGTAGAAGGCAAGATGTGATGGTGGCAGTTGGCACATCTTTATCTCAGCACATTTTGTGTTTATTTCTTTGAGTCCTTTATGAACCTTCTTGAGACAGGGACTACTGCTGCATTTTGGTGTGTGGCCCCGTGCCTGACATACCATAGTCACTCAACAAATATTTCTTGAATGAATGAATGAAAATGAAAAGTCAACATTGAATACACATAAACTAAAAGCTAGGTTTTAAGCATTATAAGAAATAAGTAGAGTGGAACCTGATATTTTGTATCTTTTTCCATGAAGGTTAGGCAGGTGATATTAGGAAGACATTTTTATTCTCAAAGGAAATGTTTTCATGCTTATCATCTAAGAAGACATTGATAAGAAATGACTTTTTAAAAATAGTAGCTTTATTGAGGTATAATTCGCATGCCGTAAAGTTCGCTCTTTTACGTGTACAATTCAATGGTCTTCTTAGCATATTCACAGAGTTGTACATCCATCATCAGTATCTAATTCCAGATATTTATCACCCTTAAAAGAACACCATAGCCATAGCAACCATTTCTCTCTTCCAAGCCTTTGCTCGTCACTAATCTACTTCCTGCCTCTATGGATATTGTTATACAAATTATATCTTTATGCATTATAATCCACAACCCAGTTTTATAATTATTTCTTTTTTTTGAACTTTTTTATTTTGAGGGGGAATAGGTAATAAGGTTTATTTATTTATTTTTAATGGCAGTGCTGGGGATTGAACCAAGGACCTCATGCATGCTAGGCATGCACTCTGCCGCTGAACTGTACCCTCCCCCATAATTCTTTCTTTATTGCTGGTTTTTCAAAAGCAGAAAGGAGTAAAAAGGAATTGTAAACAATATATTTATACTATTTTTTAATATTTTCCTATGTATTTACCTTTAAGGAAACTCTTTATTTCTTCAAATGAGTTTGAGGTACTGTCTAGTGTCCTGTCATTTCAGCCTGAAGGACTCCCTTTAGTGTTTCTTGTAGGGCTTGTCTGTAGTGACAGATTCTCTCAGTTGTGTTTATATGGGGATAAGGAGAAAAATTATTCTAACTTGTTAAAATAATAAGGAAAACTTAATCGAAGACCGTTGCAACTACTGCAGTAGAGGAGAGAGCCTGGTATCAACTCTGAATAAACAAGAACAAACGGGGATTTATAGCCAACAGACAGTGATGGTGTCAGTGGATGTGGAATGTCTAAGAGGAGATAGTAAGAGCAGTGGGACTCTTGCTAAACTGGCCAAACAGGCTTGCTGGAAGGAAGTCAAGGACTTAAGACAATGAAAGTGAGAAATGAGGAACTTGATCAGATTTCAAGGACAGGGGATTCTCCTTTGCCTCCTCCTCCTCCGCCTTCTCCATCCTAATTTCTATGTCTTATTGATCTCTATTCATTGAGACATTATTCTCATAATTTCCTTTAATACATTGCACAGTTTTTTTTAGTTCTTTGAATGCATTTATAATAGCTGCCTAAAAATTTCTGTCAAGTGAGTTCAACATCTGAACTTTCTCAGGGATGGTTTCTCTTACCGATGCTTTTCCTGTGTGTAGGTTATACGTTTCCTTTCGTTGTTTATCTTGTAGTTTTTTATTGCAATCGGGCACCTTAAATAATATGATGTGACAACTCTGGAAATCATATTGCTCCTTATTCCTCCCCTTCCACCCCACCTGAGTTATTTTTATTTGTTATTACTGTTTGCTTATTTATTTAGTGATATTCCTGAGCTAATTCTGTAAAGTCTATAAAGTTATGTGTAGCCACTGAAGTCTCTGCTTGGTTAGCTTCATCATCAGCTAATGATTAAATGGATATTTCCTTCAATTCTTTGAACTAGTAAGACTCTCAGACTTTGCTAATGGACTCTGTGTGTGTGTGTGTATTTAAGTGTGTGTCTGGGGCACACTTTCAATGCTATGGCAAGTTATTTATAAATCTGCCTTAGCTTCACTCTCTGCTTGGGCAGAATCTCATGGTCAGCCAAGGGTGTAAAATCATGGCCTTCCTGGGTCTTTTCTGGACATGTACACAGCCCTGGGTATGCACAGAGCCTTGCTCAGACACATGACTTTCTTGCTGCCAGTAATATTTCAGAATTTTCAAAGCTCACGTAGACATGTCGTTACCCAGTTTTTTCTTTTAAATTTTTTGTTTAACCCCGATTGGTGATGCTGCCTCAAGCAGCAGCAATGTTAAACAATTGCCACTGATTGTTTTTGACAAATGTCCTGCAGATAGGACTGTTTGCACAGGGTGTGTTCTAAATCGTGTCAAATAAAGAAAGGCCCTGAGAATGGAGCTTTTCAGTGAGTTGCAAGACAGATCAAATGGTCACAGTTCTTTGGAGACAGCTTTTGGGAGCTCCCATTCTGTGTCCCATTTCCTCCAGTGTCTGCTAGACTGTTGTTTTTCACAGCTACCATAGAGCTTTTATTCTTATGTTTTCCCTCTTGCAGCTTTCTTAAAGAACTAGAGAGGGGATTAAAAAATGAATTATTATATTAGAAGAAAAACAATACAAAGGAGATATTGTGTCTTTTCAAAAATGATGAGTGCTCTTATTCACAAAAGATTTTATTAAAGAAAAGTTAAACGCCATGTATCACTTCTACCCACCACCAAAAAAACAATGGTGACTTTTCCACGGTGCTGGGTAAAAGACTCTCCATGAATTGCAGGGAATCATTGTTCACAGAGAGCCAACTCTCTACACTGACTCAGGCATGGGAATAGTCCAGGTTGATACCATTTTGTAGAAGAACTTGGGTTTGCTCCACATTGATGAGCTAAATGCTTTCACCTGAGATTAATTTCCTATTCCTGAATTGGAAATTACCACAGGAGTAGCCTGAGTCTATGAGAGGGTCATGACAACTGAATTTCTGGCTTTATTGCCAAAGAAATTTGATTAGGCTTACCTCTGAGTTCTAAGCTAGAGAGCAAAATTTCTAGCCAGCATCATCCTGGAATTTGCTGAACTCAGTAGACAACACCAACTATAAAAAACACTCAGAAAAGCAGATATGCATACAAAAAAGCCACAAGCATAAAAATCTGAACTTTATTTTGATGAAGCTAGAATAACCAACAATTCATTTTATTCTGGTGCTAACTTCATGGAGCTTGGAATTTAATTCAAAATTGTATGACTTAGATTTCCATCTTTTTCTTTAAGTGTGACTGGTCTACTCAGTTGAGTAAAAGATGGTGCCATTGAGTGCCTGGTATCTTGGGTTAAACCTGGTCTGCTCAGCTTTAAACAGTGATTGAACTTTTTTCTCAGTCAAGTGAAAAGTTATTTATAATTTCAATATTCTTTTTGCCTTTTTTAAATGTGAGAAAATAGCCTAGTTGTTTTGCTCTTTTCCCCTATTTTTTTGTGCTTAATCTCTTTGTAAGATAAAGTCTAAGTGATAATAAAAAATTCCCTTGATGCGGGTACTGATGAAAAAGAAAATGATCAGCGTTGGTATTTTTGGTAGAAAGAAAAAGCCACAAGCAATCTGATTCAACTTTCTAATTGATCTGGGTCCTGAGCAACCAGCCAGGCTTCTTTGTCCTAGGAACCTTAGCAGACCTGAAGGTCAAAGTTTATTTTCTCAAATTTGTTGTGATGCGAGGATTAGTCTCAGTGCAGCTTCCAGTTTCTTTCTCCTCATGGGCGCAGCTTTGTGCTCACAACCAGAACTGATAGGCATCTGCCTAAGTTATTAAGGTGAACAACAACACTTTAGAGATATATATGCCCATTGGATTTACACGTGGGAGTGCATGCCCATCGGCACTGTTGGTGAATGGTACTTTTGGTTATGTGAAAAACCTTGTGTGTGTGTTCCCCTCCCCAGCCTCTCCATAGAAACACATGAATGTGGCGGCTGGTTTATGGAGTGGGGAATATCCATTAGTCTCTGGTGGCTTGAGCCAACATAAATGATTCCTTAGAGCAGTGAGATGGAAAACTGGAAATCTAACTAGCTATATGGCAGACAAGGACTAGACTTCCTTTCATAATTAACGTGCGAGGTGGGAGCATTGCTCCTCGTGAGGCTTGATGACCTCTCTGCGTCACGTAGCTCACTGGGTGTGAATGATGTCTGCTTGTTTATCTGGAAATCTGAAAGTTTGCCTTTGTCTTATCTTTACAGCTCATTGCTCCTCCATCTCCTTTTCAAATCTAATTTAAAAGGTATTTAGATATTTTCTCCTTGCCCATCTTTCTTAATTTTACTCTGCCTCTCTTGATGGCCCTGTGATTCCAATCTCTAACATTATTTTTTCCAGGGTGTTTGCCAGTCTTCTTCTTCAGATCAAAATTTTCTATTAAAATATCTGCAAATCTGGCTTATGAAACTGAGCCTAGTGTGTGGAAATATTATTGTCTAGATTAGTCCAAAATATAAGTTGGTCACATATGAAGTTGCATTAAACCAGTCATTAATAGTTTCGTAAGCTAAATTATTAGTCCAGTGTACCAAAACACTTACTATTTAGGGAATATTTATAGATTAAAATATGTAAATATTTTGAAATAACATAATCCTTTTAAGAGTTTAGTCCCTCTTTTTCATAGTAAGGAGTTATTCTAGCCAGAAAGAAGGTAGAGGACATTAATTAGTTTGTAAGGATGTTAGGCTGGGTCGTAGTTACTGAGAAGTATGGAAAGAAATTTAGAAAGTTCTGACCAAGGTTTCCTGCCATTAAATGGAAAGAAGTAACATTATAACAATACTTGTCAATATTTAAATCTCTTGTCGCTTCTGTACACTTATTCTTTCCTTGTTAAAAAGGCTGAGGGATAGAGATCCAGGAAGGGGACCATGATAATCACCTCTGGTCACACCCTTACTCTCTCTAGCCCAAGGGCAGTTGAAAGGTGAGACAAACTTTGAGTTAGCTTTACCAAACATGTGCATGCTACTGGATCAAGACTGAGATCAGTTAATTAGTTTTAGTTGACCTATTGGGGACCCTTGTCCTGAGTGTCTAACTTCAGTCACAAAGTAGAAGATGGACACTGCAGAGTCTGCTCCAGCAGCATTGAGAGGTACCATTCTAAAAAGAATCTGACTCTGCTTAAGTCTCTGACTCTTGAGCATGAGCTGCTGTTTTTTCTTCCCCTAAAAAACCTATTTCCTTGAGCTAGTCTTTGTTCACTAGTGACTAGTGGGCTGGCTAAATCTCTCAGGTAAGTGGTAGGTAATCTAGACAAAGAAGTGGGGAGGGGGTGTCTTTTGCTTCTGTGAGTGGGCTGAGAATCTCAGTTTCTGGGCTACCTTCAAAGTTTGTGAATGCCAACATGTTTTTCTGTATTGTTCTTGGCAATATTGGTCCTAGAGAGACTATTTCTTGGATGGATGCTGCACTGCAGGAAATAAGGGTTTCTGGCCAATGTGGTACCATTCCAAGGAACTCTGCCTTCCAGAGAGAGGCTTTCTGTGAAATGCACGATAGCACTGCTTTGAGAGGTGTCTGTCACATCTCAAGGAGACTGAATCTGATCAGGTGGCTGCAAACAGAGCTTTAAGGGCAGCTGAGAAAGTGAGATAAATTTTTCTCCACACCATTTGCAAAAACATTTCAGAACTTGGATCTGGGAGCTTGTGTATGAGTTCTCCCCAGAGAAAGAAGGCACAGCTTTAATTTGTGCCTGCTCCGAAGTGTTATTTCTTTGAGTCATAGGTCTTCTCTTGTAGATCTCTGGGGACAACTAAGACATGGGGTCGAATTTGTTTACTTGTCCTGGGACTGATGGGAACTATTTTGGCACAGTCAATAATCTCCCAATGTTGCTTCCTTGTAGAAGAGCCTAAAGAAAGGCCGACCTATGGAAATGGAAGAGACTGATACATACTGTGGGATGTTGTCACGATTTTCCAAGTTCATTCTGTTGAGTTCCAGGATCCTATGAGGCCTCCCTAAGGGTACAAGTTTTTAAGTTGAGGTATAGTTGACTTACAGTATTATATTAGTTTCAGTTTTGCAACATGGTAATATGATACTTTTATAAGTTACATTTCATACAAAGTTATTATAAAATATTGGCTGTATTCCCTGTGTTGTACATTCCATCCTTGTAACTTACTTGTTTTATACCTAGTAGTTTGTGCCTCTTAATCCCCTGCACCTGTTTTGCCTGCCCCCTCACTCCACGCCCCCCTGGCAACCACTAGTTTGTCCTCTGTGTCCCTCAGGATTTCTTCAGGGGAGGCTGGCTGAGGCAGATATTTATCATCTCCAGACCTCACGCTCATCACTGTTTTTAAAGATGAGATTTTAAGTCATAACTCCCTTCTATCTTCAGAATAAAACAATGAATTGAGCTGGATGTATTTATCCCCTTATTTTTTGGTCAACGTTTATTGATGCCTATTGTATGAAAATAGAAATACAGGCATTTTCCTCTGCCTCAGTGAGAGAGTGTTTTGTGCCTTCATTACGTCAGTCACCCTTTGGTACCTGCTGCCTCTTCAGAAAGTGAAAGGTGACTTTCTCACAGCCACAGTGTGCGGGCTCATTTTTAAGAAGAACCTGGTTCTAGGCCATAGCTTCTTTCTCATGATGCTTTAGCTGGGGTGTGTTTTTGTTTTTTTTTTATCTTGTTCAGGATAAGCTTTCATGAGTTAAAACGATTTCCCGATGGTCTGTCTTGCCTCCTCAGAGTATCCTTCAGTTCAGCGCCCTCAGATGATGATGGGTATGCCTGGATATGAAAGCTTTTGGCTGAGGCTGAATAAGCTCACTCTAAGACAGATGTTCGGCTTGTTGAAACGTAATAGGAAATCCATCCAGTGTCTCATCAGCCCCAGGTTGATGATGTGATTCAACTCCAGGTGCTTTGTCTTCAGTGTAAACTTTTTCATCTATTGCTTTGAAGATGGAATGAAGATTTCAAATTGGATTTGGGGTGCTGATGGAAACCAGTGCTTACCTCATTGCTCCTGGTGGCCAGCAACTTGTCATTCTTGTCACCCAGGGGAAAGGCAAGCTTTTACCTGCCTCATCCCCTTTTTGTTTAAGGTTTCCCTTCTAGTCAATATTGCTTCCCTTTTCTCAAGATCCAAGCAGCCAAATCCTTTAATTGCTGTGATAGGTTATGGCTTTCCCTGAACTCCTTCTTTCTTTCCTTCCTTCTCCTCCCACCTGACCCATTGTGTTCTGACGGGAAGTCCTCAGGTGCATTTGATACCTGTCAGCATTTTCAATGCAAATCACCAGTCTCTTTTAAAAATACCTTTTCTCTAGGTCTAGCCCAGTGTGATAGATGTTTCAGAGGAAGGAGCAAGGCTGATATGAGTCAGTACACACAGATGTATCTACAGTAGTTACAATATTGACATATATCTCAATTGGTCAGTAAATAGCCACTTTTCTCAAGACCCTGGGGACTCCCCTGCTATTTTGGCTTCCTTGGCCCCTGCCCTGGAACTCATCCGTTGGGACTCCCCATCAAGGAACCTTTCAGACTGTTCTCTAGTCAATGACATCCAGGAATCCATTCTGACTCGTTGGTGCCAATGCAGACCAGTTATGAATATTTTGAGCATTGCCCCTGGTTAGGAGTCAAACATAGTCTATTGGCAAAGCATTCTAGACCTTAACACGTATACCTCTTCTGGGGACTAAATTGTTTTGATGAGAAGCTTGACTTCAGGGTTACCTGCCAATATCTATCAGAAATGAAGGTAAATATATTAGAAAATAAACATTATATCCATGTCAATCCAGTAGTAGTTCTAAAACAGTTTCTCAGACCTAGGCTAAAGTCGTCATGGTTTTCTCATATTGTCCCAACATCTCTCTCTCCAAGCAGCGTTTGATAATTTTTGTTTTCTTTTTTTTTTTAAGTGGGGTAGGTAATTAGGTTTATTTATATATTTATAATGGAGGTACTGGATATTGAACCCAGGATCTCATGCATGCTAAACATGCACTCTACCATTGAGCTATACCCTCCCCCTTTCTCCCCAAGTGCTATTTGGAGCCAACTTGACTTTTGAAATTTTGAGTAATGAGAGCTTGTTTATTTAGGAATAGTTACTTCCACGTCATTAAAAAAAGAGTTCGGATCTTCCTGAGCACTTTTTGGAAAGCTTTTTAGTTACCCCGTCTTTGTTGAGTGGTGTGGTAGGAGGAGATGGACTTTACCAGTTTCCAGGAATTAAGATTTCTTTTCAAGTAAAAAAGAAAAGCATCCTCTGTTTGGCATTTTAAAAAATACGATTCAGTTTGAACTGTGCACATAAGCTCTAGAGTTACATTTCAGAAATGGAAGGAACTCGCTTTTGTGTGTCAATATGTGGTTTTATGGTTGGGAATGATGGCACATGCCCATTGAAGGCCCATTCGTTCCTCTCGTGTTTGAAAGCTTCACTCTGAAATGCCTCTAATGAAAGATGTTTGTGTAATAATATAGAGGTGGCTGTTCACTGTACCATCACTGATGTGCTGCATTTTGACCAAATGACTAACTTTGCAAATAGACTATTTATATCGAGTAGGAGCAAAGCTTCTCCACCGAAGTGCATTTTTAACGATCTACTTTAAGAGTAAGTGGGTTTAGAAGTAGCTGCCCAGGAATCCGATTGGCTGGCACCAATGTCACTTCCCATAATTACCCAATAAACCATAAGGGCTTTGTTGGCACATTTATTCATGCCTGTCATGTTAGACCAGCTGCCACCCAGCATCCTAAGTCCACTGCTAATATCCTCTTTAAAATCTTTGTGGAGAAATTTGGTGCCTACATATCTTTGAAAAATCTTTGTGGGGAAATGTGGTATCCATGCACTGCAGATTTCATGATGAAACATTGTGCTGTTTAAAAAAAATGTTAATCTTTTCCCTGAATAGCAAAAATTATGAAAATCATGATCTGGACTAAGCTGTTATATCGAGTTTTTAAAAATGTTTCACTTTGTAGTAGATTTAGGATATGCATGTAGATGTAATCTAACCTAAAAGATGCAAATTGCACATTCCATCTTGAAACCAACTCTTAAAACTCATGGAAACAATGCATTTAAAAAAAATTAAAGGAACATAAAGAAATTTAAATTTTATCCTGGAGGGAGGAAGTAAACTGCTCCATTTCTATGGTAAAAAGAAAACAAAGAAACTGTAATGTAAGAAATCAGAAAAGCATCCTGTACACTAAGTATAATCACAGTGTTTTCCAGCTTCTGTATGAAGTATTTCAATTGAATTGTAGACCAACAGTGTTATAAATGATTCTTACATCATTTTCTGAGGAAGAACAGAAAACTATTGAAACTATAGTAAACACAGTACATTTAGAGGAAAAACATTTTATTTCACAGGAGTAGTGATTTGGATCTTTCACTTATGCCTTCAGATCTTTCTCTTAAGATCTCAGTCGTGTTTTTGATTGCTGACGCAATGAGTAAATGGCCCTGTCTGTGGGCTCTGCCATTCGTTGTCGACACTTAGAGTAATTCTACCTGTTCTCTCAGACTACTGCTTCACATTATCATGTAAGTGAGTGGAACATGGGAACCGTGACATACTGAATAAGGAACACGGACGTACACCGAAAGGCTAAAAGGAACCAGCTCTTACAGTGGCTGTCTAAGCCTTCCTGAATAGATTAGCTTCACTTTGAAGAAACTGTCACTGAATGATTGTCTGTATCAGGATAAAAATCCAGCATTTCTCCTGGAGAATATCAGCCCTATGGGGGTGAGACTATTGGCATGGGCTAACATGAAATACAAAAAACTAAATGCACTTGACAGTAATTGGCTGAAGAAAATTCAGGAGATGCGATAGCACCAGAGCACAGCAAAATAACACAATTAAGGACACATTAGCCATATGTCTCTATTATATTGAGAACACAGCAATATAAATGACCAGGTGATGACCTTCACCCCAAACTGGAAGCTAGATGACAAAGTCCATGTTGGTTTGGAAACTGAAGGTGCAAAAAGAGTTTAGATTGTAAGGCACAGGAATGGTGGTGGTTTACAGCTTGGAGCTGATAAGGACTTGATAAATAAAGGTACGTTAAGAAGCAGTACTAGAAAAATTATCTCAGTGTATCTTGTGGAGTAAGTGAAATTAAAAATAGCTTTTGTTGGATCTCAACATGACCCCTTATAATCTGTACTTCCAGCAAATATTTATACGTGACATGTTAATACCTCAGAATAAGACTGTCCTTTGTTTTCAAAGGTGAACGTACTTCCATAGCCACTGCGTCTTGTGCCTGCTACAGTCACAGCCCTGATCAGATGGTTCTGTAATTGTTGGTTTACTACATCTCCTGCAATGAGCTTCTGATTTTCTGTTAGGTGGGCACTAGAGTCTAGCCTAGTGCCAAGCACACTGTAGTCACTCAATAAATAGTCACTGAATGAATGGTTCTTATGGGGATTTTGGTTATGAGACTGGGTGTGTCTGAAAAGGCTGATAGGCTGACTCTTTAAAAGCCTCCTCTACACATCACATCTCCACATACCACATGCATTTCATTTCTTACTTATAGGTTTGTCCTAAGAAAAGCCTTGGTTATAATACTGTGTGTTTTTCTCATATTCATTCTATGGTTATTGCCAAACTGTCCACACAGTAGATATGTGGTAAAGAGGTAAAGGAAGTTATAATAACTATAAATGAAATAGAACCTTTAAAAATTGTGAATCATTATTTTATACACTTATATAATGTTGTAACCAACTATACTTCAATAAAATTTTTAAAAATTAAAGAAAGAGATAAAGGAAGGAGGAAAGGATAAATTAATGAAGCAGCTTAATTTTAAGAAATGAAATCCCCAAAATGTTCTATTCGTAGTGGCAGGGTAAATAATTTCATTATAAATATATTTGTAAATGTGTTTACAGAATTGTTAAGTTAGATAAATCCTGCAGAAAATTTTAACAATACGTACATACATATATATGTATGATACTCATACATATAATACCTAATGTTAAATACCTAATTTAACATGATTGAATATAGAATCATAGATCTTCTGCCCTTGTTTACCACATAGTCTGTCTCAAATTTTAACATAAGCACTGGTTGTGCCAGTTTTCCAGCAGTGGGCAAAATTTCACATTTTCTGTTACTCTGCTTCGTTTCTATAATTTCTGTTTTGTTTGCAAAAAGAATAAAATTTTTTTATTTACCTTTTTATAGGTGCCTGCCTGGTGTAGCTTAAAAATGCTTGGTCTTTGAGTTTATATTGGGTTCTAGGTGAAACCATTTATTGTGCTGTGTTTTGTATTCAGTTTGTTTTCTTTTATAGAAAGGGGCAGTCAAGTTTGTATTAATACAGCTTCCTGGAATACCAGTCTCAGATTTAGTAATTTGGCTTGGTATCTGGTGGGGCCACCATAATGCTGACGTGGAGAAAATAGACTTTTTGTGGCATGAGTCTGTATTTAGGTTCCAGTTTCTTCCCTTCCTGAGTAATCTCAAGAAAGCTACTTAATACTTCTAGACCTTAGTTTTCTCATTTGTAAAATGGGATGATATATTCCTCATTGGGTTGTTGTGTTAATAAAATAATGTAAAGTTTCATGACAGTGTCTGTTAGTGGTGGATCTTAGTAGGAGAACACTTCTTTCTTCCTTTTAGCATTTGTCTTCATAGTTATCGAATGGAAGAGCTATCATTTTACCTCTTGTTACTGCATTATCTCTGTGACAATGTTATTTCTATAATATTAGTAGATAATACTGTTTATTAGATTGATTTACTATATGCTAGGACTTCCTCAGGCCCAGTGCAACATAATGCATTTAAAGTGAATGAATTCTGATTCTCTCAGAGTGAGGTTCCTATTTTTGCTGATTGTATATCTGATTTATAGGTGGCATGGAAGCACTAACAAAGAAGAGTATTTAAACTCTTTGAGCATCAGAATTATGTTAAAATATATCCTTCTCATCATCACAAAAGTTCCACTGATTGGGTGTTATGTGCTCAGGGAAGTACTAAGCCCTTTATGCAACTTTGGCTCAACCCAGGAACATAAGTGGGTCTATATCATTCCCATTTTGCAGGTAACACAGTTGAGGAACAGTTAGTCTAAACTTTTCTGAGGTCAGAGCTGGATATAAACTGAGACCAGTGTCATTCCAATACCTACTCACTAAATTTTAAAATTTGTATCATTCTTATGCCTCCTGAGAGTGTTTAAAACATTACAATGTAGCTTAGAACTCCAAAGGACTTCCTGGGATGAGCTTACTCTATTTTCCTGGATATCACAAGCTATTTTATGGGGTGTGTGTGTGTGTGTGTGTGTGTGTGTGTGTGTGACTTCTCAGATAAGTTGGGGGCAGAACTGAAAACCCCAAGCTTCTAATCATGGCTTGGTCTCTCCGGTGACCAGCTCCCACCCAGGTGCCCACCCAGAGTCACCTCATTAGAACAAAAGATGCTCTTGGTGTTCTTATCAGAGGTTTTAGGAGTCTGTTCAGGAACCTCAGGCAAAGACCAATATGCATATTTTCTGTTATCTCACAGAGGGGTATAGGAGAAAGTAATAGGAGGTCTACATGCTTTACTCTGGTTGGAGTGTGGCTGAAGTTTTTGTGCTGTGATGTGCAGTTCAACCAGATGTGCAGAAAGGCTGATCAGTTGCCCCAAAGTGAATACCAGGATGGGGTAATTACATCCGAGTGGTCTACCACCCTGGGACATGATCTGTCAGTCAGATGAGTCTAGAAATGGATCTGGTGTGCCTTTGTTTCAACTCTTATCCATTTACATAAAACATCTTTCAGTATAACTGAATTGAGTGGGTTAATGAATGAACTCCTAGTTCTGGGGTTAAGGTAAAGGGTTTGAAAGTAGAATTTCATAGATAGTAGAGGAGTTTAATTTTTCTACTAAGTTGCACTTCATAAAATGTATATTTCCTTGCCTCTGAAAGAATTCAGGCCATGCTGGGGCATTCTGATGCTTAGAATTTATCCATTAAATTAGGTGGAAGGGTCATAAAGCATTCTGTAGAAGCTGTGCTGATATATCACTCTTGAAAGGTGTTAATTTGGTTCTCCAGCTCTGATTTGTTTAGTAGAACATATTAATTGCTTAGTGGACAGAACTAAACCATTTTAGGCTTCAAAAAATTGGAAGCTCTGAAAAATAAATGGCTTGATCATTGCAGAACATCCATTCTGATTACAGCAGCTTATTTGATCAAAGACAGTGTAAGTTTATTCTCAGAATTCTTAACAATTGCTTTTAAAATGGGATTTGATACTGATACAGTAGTTCAAATGAAATACAGTTTCCTTCAGCAGCTAAATCAGAATGGTAGAGATGAAAATATTGTCAAAAAAAAATACTGTCACTCTCCCTTGAGGTCATTATCACATGAAAATGTAGCAGTCAGTAAGAAGGAAGATGTTTTGGCCCAAAAATCAGCAGAATATTAAAATGATTAATTCTTAATATTGATACTTGCCGTGTGTTGAGTTTTTAACTTATTATGTGACTGCCTGGCACTTTGTGAGTCTTTGCATGCATTAACTCATTTAATTCACCTACAGATATGGTATTA
This sequence comes from Camelus dromedarius, assembly GCF_036321535.1. Lineage (NCBI taxonomy): Eukaryota > Metazoa > Chordata > Mammalia > Artiodactyla > Camelidae > Camelus > Camelus dromedarius. The sequence goes on along the minus strand of NC_087465.1, from coordinate 8,876,920 downwards.
TTCTCATGGTACAAGTGAAGGGACTGCAGGGGAGGTGTGTTTGACAAATGTCAAATATATCAAGTGGCAGGTCTTATTGATTTCCAGACCTGCACTTTCAACCCTTGTACCTCCCCATTTTTAATCGCTTACTCTATCTCCCCAACAGTCTCTCCAGCTCATGGTTGAGCATATGAATACCATTTCTGCCATCTAACATTCTTTAGGCAAAATTTTCAAGTAATTTAAAGGTATTATTAGGATGTAGAAACTGCTCTTTATCTTTATTTTCAGCCTGATTGAGGTCTAATCAACAAATAAAACTATTATATAGTTCAAGTGTACAGCATGATGATTTGATATATGTATACATTGTGAAAGGATTATTACTATCAAGTTAATTAACATATCTGTCACCTCATATATTTACCTTTTTGTGTGTGTGTGAGAACAGTTAAGTTCTACTCTCTTAGCACATTTCAATGATACAACACAGTGGTATCAGCTATAGTCACCATGTTTTACATAGATCCTCAGACATGAGTCATCTTATAACTGAAAAGTCATACCTTTTTCACAACCTCCCCTATTTCCCTCAACCCCAACCCCTGGTAACCACCATTCTCCTATTTTGATGAATTTGACCTTTTTTTTTTTTTTAAGACTCCACATAGAAGTGATGTCATGTAGTATTTGTCTTTATCTGTCTGGCTTATTTCATCTATTGTAATGCCCTCCAGTTTCATCCATGTTGTTGCAAATGGCAGGATTTTTTATTTTTAATGACTGAATAATATTCCTCTCTCTGTGTGTGTGTGTGTGTGTGTGTGTGTGTGTGTGTGTGTGTGTGTGTATAAAACCACATTTTCTGTATCCATTCATCCACTTGGTTTGTGTCTAAGCTTTGGCTATTGTAAATAATACTACAATGAACAGATCTCCTTGAGAAAGTTGTTTTTGTTTCCTTTGAATATATTCTCAGCCTTGGAATTGCTGGATCATATAGTAGTTCTATTTTTAATTTTTTGAGGAAACTCAATACTGTTTTCCATAATGGCTGTACCAGTTTAAATTCCTACCAACAATGTACTTCCTTTTTCTCCATCTCCTCACCAGCATTTGTTATCTCTTGTCTTTTTGATAATAGACATCCGAGCAGGTTTGAGCTGATACCTCATTGTGGTTTTGGTTTGCATTTCCCTGATGATTAGTAATGTTAAGCTTTTCATGTACCTGTTGGCCATTTGTATGTTGTCTTCATAAAAGTGTCTATTGTTTTCTTCATAAAAATGTCTATTCAGGTCCTTTACCCGTTGTTTAACTGTTTGTTTTGCTTTTGGACTACATGAATTCATGGTATATTTTAGATATTAACCTCTTATTGGGTGTGTGGTTTATAAATATTTTCCTCCCATTCCATAGGTTACTTTTTTCATTTTGTTGATAGTTTCATTTGCTACACTGAACTCTTTAGTTCTATGTAGTCCCACTTGGGGGGGTGTGTGTGTGTGTGCGCGCGCGCGTCTGTCTTTGGTTTTGTTGTCTGCCTTTGCTTTTGGTGTCAAATCCAAAAAATCATTGCTAAGACCCATGTCAAGGATTTTACCCACTATGTTTTTTTTCCTTGAAGTTTTACTGTTTCAGGTCTTATATTTAAGTCATTAATACATTGTGAGTGTATGTTGACTTGTTAAACAGCCAGTTTCTCCTGATGGCTGGATTTGTTGGTGTATATTCCTTCCTCTTCTTCCTTGCCCGTCTCCCCTCCCCTTCTCCTCTTTTGTTCTCCCTCTCTCTCTCTCCCCTTCCTTCTCCTCTTCTTTCTTCTTCTTGGTAGGAAGTAGGGAGAAGGCAGGAAGGAACTGAAATGTTGAACTCTGTAGCTAAAATACAACTTTCAAGTAAAAACAAAAACTTCGTGTGGAGTCCAGACCAGGTTTTCCTATTGCTTCTTACTCAAGTGAGACAAGCTTGATACAAAAATTTGCCTCTTTGAACTTTATTTGTAAATGGAGCTAATGATGATTTTAAAGCCACTTAGGATTTTATCAGAATAGTAGATTCATGTTTGTGATGTGCTTAGAGAATCATGAATGCCTTTGCCTTTTGCAAAAAAGCAAAAATGTAAAATCCTAGTAAATAGAAAAAAATCTCATTTATTTATATATTAATCACTTTTGATGAGTCCCTTTTGGTCCTCTAAAGACCAGAAGAGTAATGTTTTCTCTCTTGATTTGGCACAATAGATAAATATGTTATTCAAAATTCTGGTTGTGTAAGTTGGGAGAAAAAGTGACATTTATCATTTAATTAGTTCTTTCGACACAGGATCCAAAATTACAGTCCAAATTTCCTAATAAGCTGAAGAATGTGAGCAAATGATAACATCTTGCTATTAATAAAAAAAAAAAACCTAAGGGATACCAACAGCTTGTGTTCTGATTTAATTATTAGTGGGATATTTTTCTGATATGTTTAGATTAATGTACAGTGGCCACTCAGATTCTTTTTTATTTTATTCATTATATGAAGTTTCTGGTGGGGAAGGACAGACAAGAGCTATAGATTGGGAAACTTTTTTTTTTCTTAAATTTGGCTGTTGTTTCTTGCCCAGTTTTTTTTTTTTTTTTTTTTTTTTGGTGAGGGGGTGGTGGTGAATGTTAGTCTCTAAGTTTCCCTTAAGATTAAAAAATGTCATGATTCTCTGACTCTTGCTTATGCACACGGTATCTGCTTAAAGTTGGAGAGTGGATGAATTGAATGGTTGGGGATGACGGTTAGTGTTTGGGGCAGTTGTTTTGGAAGGAAGGTCATCAAAGTCCAAAGAGATTGTTAAGGATTTCTGTCTGAATCCTATTTTGGAAAACATAAATAAAATTAAATAAAAAAAAAAACCAGGATTAGGTGGATGCCAAGAGATCTTAATTAAAAAGATTTAAGAGTTCTTTTTTTGTCACAGTTCACGTGGCGCTTTTTAGGATAGCACAGAATGAGAGAGGGCGAGCCCCTGTGTGTACCTGGGGCCAATATAAGCCACCGGAAACAGCAGTGAACACTGGTCAACTCTCACAGAATCATCTAACTACAATGTGGTGCCTAACTACATTGGTAGTACTTGGCTTAAGACTCAGATTTCCTCCCTAGATCTTGAATTGCCTTTCCTTTCTGCTCTCTGTCTGCACAGTTGACTCTTAACTCTCCTGTGCCCCATGCCTTCAGAGACTTCCCATGTGAGTACACTTGGGTGACGCCGTTCCCTGTACGTGACGTGGCCGCTGGGTTCTCATATAAGGACTGACATTCACCTCTTACTTCTTTCAGGCATCTGACATGCCCTGCACCATTTTTGCTGCCAGACTGGGGAATAACATGCAAGTTAGATACTTAGAAATAGGCAAAGTGTGTAGCAGTAACAGATTCCCCCAAGCCTCAGTGGAAGAAAAAAAGGTTGCTCATGGGGTGGGTGGGGGGCTCTACTCTCAGTTTTGTTTCACTTCTCTTGTGATTCTACCAATTGGTATGATATTTCAGGATTTCTCAGCCATAGCTGAGAAAGCATAGGATGGAGCGTGTCACTCCAGCAGTGACATGTCCCACAGCTCATTGGCTAGAACTGCTCTCATTGCCCCATATAAGTACAGGCTGGTAGGGAAGGGTAATCTACCCATATTCCAAAAGCAGAACAGAGCTGACTTCGGGTGAACCTTGGGTGCCTCCAGCTCACCATTCTTCATTTATAAATAATATTCTACATTCTCAACAGTACAGTTTGTACCTTGCCTGGGAATTATTCAGAACGTCTGTGAAGTAAACGTTTCCCATAACTTATCTGTGCCCCAAACACATACATGGTTATATGCTACTGATCCATCTTGGGTACAGCAGATGCTTTACATGGCTTTGGTCACTGGTACTGGATTTGCACTGATTCAATTACATTCTATAAGTCTGCAATTTATTACATCAGTTCCGATCATGGGTAAATCTGTGAGGGAAGTAGCTTCAGCTGGGAACAGGCAGCAGCCTGAAGTTAGCTGGTCTGCCTGAGAGATGGGTCAGTTCTTGGTTGCGTTTGAATTGTGTTCTAATCAAAGGCACTCATTCTATTGCCTGAGCCTAGCTTCAGGAGTCTCAGGATGTCCTGTACCAGGAGTTGAGTTTCTTAACTGTCCTTATTTTTATTGGGGTGAGGAGGTAGTAGTTTATGAACAGAACAGTTCTCTCGACTTTTCATGTAGGGAGACCAGTGGCTAGGAAGTGACCTCTGGCTGTCCAGAGAATGCGGTGAGCTTTTACTCCTGGCCCTGAATCCACATGATGAAATTTCTAAATTGGAGAGAATCTTGCTGGCAAATGGAAGTTTCGGTCGTCTAATTTTTTATAACTTTTGGGGGTGTAAGAAAGGTCATCCAATTTTTCAGATTCATCCATCTAAACTTTTTTGGTCCATCTGTTTTTGTCCTGGCATGCACAGTAGTAGATTCTTCATTTTAGGGCTGCTTCACTGCTCTTCCAGAACAGAGAAAAGAGAGCACTCAGAATTAGTAATAATTTCTAAATAAAATGGGCCAGGTCTTATGCTCTCCTAAAAATGGAAACATTTTTTTTTCCGTGAACCATCCAGGGGGTAGGATTTTAGTGTCGTTTGTGGGAAAGTGGCTGTCAAACTCTTTGTATGAAAAGGCAATTAACTGTTTGTAAAGCTGGCAGTGGGGCCCAGGAGAAGGGGGAGGAGTGGGAGATAGAGGGTCAGGTTCTGATTCCCTTCGGCAGTCCATGTGGCTCTCTGCTGGCAGAACGCCCCTCGATGTCAAAGCGAGCTGTGTGCGCCAGGAATGAGGCAGAGTGAGGAGAATTAGATACCGGGTCTGAGCAGTTGGCATTTTCCTTTCTTTTCCTTTTCTCCCCACACCCCCCCTTTTTTTTTTTTACGATGACAGTTTTCAAAATAAAGGAACTTTGCTTTCTGTACAGAAGAAATCTTATAAAATTATTTTGAAATGCTGCATGAAGCCCCAGGGACAATATTTTTGGATAGAAAGCTAAACGCAAAGTTGAAGTTGAAAAGGGACACATTGAAGTAGGGTTCCTATTATTGTTAAAACTTGGCTGACTTGGAGCTTGTCCTCACGTTTGGTAAGTTTAGCTGGTCCTTTGGAACCAGAGGGGAAGCAAGGTCAGTGAGTCTCTGGGTGTTTGTTCCCGTCTCTGCCATCCACCTGCTTGGTGTCCTTGGGCGAGACTGTTCTGCTCAGTGTCTTCATTTACAAAGTGAGAGTGGATAAGGGTACAAGAGGAGCCTGGGAAAAATGGAGTGTTTAATCAAGCCTTTATAACGCTTTAGTGGGGTGGTATACGTTGTACTGTGCCTAATAAATGATTTTTAATCAGGAGGATGCTTATGAAAGGGCTGAGGAAATATGGTAATTAGCACTATGGGACCAGACATAATTAAGTACGGATGGTGCCTCAAGGTCATCTGGTACTAACATTTGCTTCATGGCAGGGGCAATTCCAACCATCGGATCAAGTCCTTTCATTTGACTCTCCTGATGATACTCGCTTGCCGGGGGATAGGAATGTGTGTGTGTGTGTGTGTGTGTGTGTGTGTGTGTGTGATTTAATACTGTAATGTATTGTGCCATACAGAGCTACTTCAGGTCTTACCCTCTACCAGGCATTGTGCTAAATGCTTTGTAGGTTGTTAACTCATTAAATTGTCACAACAGCTTTATGAATAGAGCTTAAAAATAGACACAGCATTTACCGTTCTCATCATAAATAATCATTATTTTTAAAAATTGAAATAATTTCAAACTTACTGAAAAGTTGCAAGAGTAGTAGTACAAATAGTTTTTTTGAACCTTTTGAGAGCAAGTTGCTGACATGATGCTCCAGTACCCCGAACGTGGCACGTGTTACCTGACCCCCGTTACCATAGATGGTACATTACAGCCGTGGAACTCAGACGCGTTCAGGTCTGCCATTCCTTACAGTGAAGGGATTCAGTCCAGGGCCATGTGTCGCATCTAATGGTTATGTCTTTGTAGACTCCTTCAGTCCGAACTCTCTTGAGTTCTGTGCTCTTGGTACTTGTGAAGACTATAGGCCAGTTAGTTTGTAGACTGTATCCATTAATCTGTGTTTGCCTGATAATTGCTCCTGATTAGATTCAGGCTAAATGGTTTTTTTTGGTAAGGAATATCACAGAATTGATGCTGTGTTCTCTCCACATCCTACTGATACACAATTTTATTTGTCTCATTGTTGGTGATGTTGACCTGAATCCCTTGATTAAAACACTGTCAGGTCCATCAAAGTTACTCCTTTATCCCCTTTGTAATCAGGAAGTATTTTGTGGGGAGGTACTTTGAGACCAAATATTTCGTTCCTCATCAGACTTTTTACCCACTAGTTTTAGCATATCCATCGATGTCTCTTGGCTGAGTTAATTATTACGACCATGGTTACCAAATGGTGACTTTCTGCTCCCATAATCCCTCCCAGATTCATCAGGTGGCATTCCATTGTAAGGAAAAGACTTTTCCTCTTCCCACTTCTTTCCTTCTTTAGGTGCACCAGTTGCCTCCCTCATGGATTCTTTTTTCATTTAATGGGTTATAATCTTTTGCTGTCATTATTTGTTCTGATATTCACAGGTCTCAGATTTGATTAATAGTAGCCCCTTTAAAAAGCTGGCTTGTGTCTTTTTGGTGTGTGCCCGTCACTCTTTAAGCAATTCCTTACCATCTGACACAACAAGATGCTCCAGATTTTTGCATCTATGTTCATCTTGTGTTTTCCCTGCCCCTGCCCTGGAATCCGTCATTTCTGCAAGGAACCCTGGGCTCCTTTTAGTGGAAAAGAGCGCTTAGCAACTAAGAGCTGGGTGCTAGGTGTGCTCACTACTGTTGCGGTGTTGCTGCTTCCTGTAGGAAGCTTTTATTAATCCAGTTTTACCCACCCCCACAAATAACAATATTGTAATCTTGGTCTTGCCCAAGAGATTCTACAGACTCATTAGGAAGTAATATGACCTTTCATTTTTGACATTCGTCCTGTTGAGTCTTTAAAGTTTTTTTTTTTATATTGATGGTTGTTAAAATAGCCCTGTGAAATTTATTATATTTAGTGTAAGGATATTGATGTGAGCATTATTCACAATGTTTTGGTCATGGGCTTTATACCCACTTTGGTGAGAGTTTTTATCTTAAATGAGTGTTGAATTTTATCAAATGCTTTTTCTGCATCTATTGAGATGATCATGTGGTTTTTGTCCTTTCTCTTGTTGATGTGATGTATTACATTGATTGATTTGCGTATGTTGAACCATTCTTGTGTCCCTGGGATGAACCCCACTTGATCATGATGTATAATCTTTTTAATGTGCTGTTGGATTGTATTTGCTGATATTTGGTTAAGGATTTTTGCATCTATGTTCATCAGTGATATTGGTCTGTAATAGTCTTTTTTTGGTAGTGTCTTTGCCTGGTTTTGGTATCAGAGTGATGATGGCTTCATAGAATGAGTTTGGGAGTGGTCATGGGCTTTATAAATTATGTGAATGATTATGTTTCTTTTTTTGAACTGGTTGCCAGCAAGCTCAGAGCAAAGTTTGTGGCAAATCTTCAGAAAGTGTTTAGAATTTCATAGCATTTATTGCCTTTTTTTTTTCAACTTTACCCTTTGGTTTTATTTTTTCCCCCATTCTCTGTATTTTTGTTTAATCTCACTATAAGCAATTTTTTGTACATGTGTTTATGAAGCACCTTACTTTGCTTTTGGAAAAAGTTGTAACAAAATAAAACATAATTGCTTACTAAGCTATAGATTTAGCTAAATGTAAAGCAAGCCTATGATTTTTAACATTTGGTGTGGCTTCAACACAAGCATGGTACTTCAATGTGTACTTAGATATGTTGGACAAAAGAGAAGATATTATAAATGCAAAGTAATATTATTTAATTGGGAAGATTTTAGAGAATTTTTGGAGAGTATTAGAAGGCTGCATGTTTCTATTTAGAGCTGAGGTTTTTATATTTTTTTCTTTCAAAATTTGCTTTAAACCATACTTTTCCTTAGGAAGAACTAGCTGTGTAACTTATAAATCTGTATTTAATGACCAATACTCAAATTTGCCTTTGAAGCCAGCTAACATGGGTGCATTATCTTAGCTCCACTTACCAGAGCCAAGTCCATGCTGCTGTGAATTCAAGCTTGCTGTCTCCTGATGTGGAGGAAACTGCAGCTGGAAAAGTAGATGTGTTCTGTTGATTAATCAGAATGACCAATAATGTTTCATTGACAAAAAAGGAGCAGGTGAGCAGAAATTTTAGGAAACAACTAAGAAACTTGAGACTGAAAAAAGATACCACTTAGTCGATCAACAAGCACTTCAGAGCATGCACAGTGTGTAAGGAGCTTCTTGCTACAAGTGTGATTTACAGCAAGTAAGTTATATCAGATGATCTGTCTAAGAGGATTTTCTACATTTGCATGCCCAAGAGCAATTGCAAATAATGACTTTAATTATTCAGTAAATGATAGACATTAAAAAGTCTAACCTTATCCCATGAAAACTGTTCTGAGCCAGAAAAGATTTATCAATATCCCATGAGCTCTGCTGTCAGACTGCATAGGTCAGATATTGGGTCTTGGAAGTAGGCTGCCCAGAGAGCACTGCCAAAAAATTATGGAACCCTGGGCTGTTTTAAGGGCTGTAGAAAATGTTTTAGCTAAAATATAAAAGACAGAGATTGTGTTGATGGTGGTGATGATGATGGTAATTCTGTAAAGCAGCCACCATTTATACAGCCTCAGTCTGTGCTAAGCCCTTAAATTTGTTGCCTCACTGACACCTACCATCACCCCTATGAGGTAGATTCTATTATTTTCACTTTTACTGTTGAGGAAATAAAAGAGCAGAGAGTTTATTAGACAGGCTGGGCTAACTGCTCTTAATACCACAACATCTGTGTTGTCTAACACAATCAAGGTTTATTTCTCTTTCAGTGAAATGAGGGCCCAGGAGAGGACTGCTCTGCTCCACCTAGCCGTTGGAGAACGGGTTCTTTCCATCTCGTGGCTCTGCCATCCTTAGGGCCCCAGGGTTCCCCTGGATCCTCTGCACTTGACTGGGAGCCTGGGTCAGGGAGAGTGTGGAGAGAGGAGTGCTTGTTCTTAACTGCTGTGTGCAGGGGTGACATGCATCACTTCTGCTCACATTTCATGGGCAAGGACTCAGTAACATGCCACAGTACATGCCTGGTACTTATGAGGTCCCAGGAAGAAGAGGAAACAGCTGTGTTGAACATCTAGTCAAGGTTTGTAACAAGAGATTTGACCAAGGTCACATAGGTACTAAGGAGCAGAGGTGAGACACAAACTCAAACTGAGCCTTCCCTTCTAGGAAAACATGCTACAAGGCCCCATAAAGCCAATGTCTTTCTAGGTAAGGAGGAAAATTACATTGCTGAGTGTAAGCTTTGTGTTGTAATTTGGACTAAGAAAGGAACCTACAGCAGTAGGTTAAATCCACCACTGCCAAGATGAGAACAGTAATTCCTCCTGTGAAGTTGAAACAGGATTGCAAGATTTCTCCCCTTATCTCTTGACTCAGATATCCAATTTGGATATGTATCTCCACTGCCTGGTAGACACATCACACTCAGCCCAAACTACCTTCCGAGTCTTCCCAGAAGCTGTTCCACCCTCTGCCTTCCCCTTCTCAGTAGAAGGCAATTCCATCTTTCTGGCAGCTCAGACCAAAAGTCTTGGAGACATATACTTATATCCTCTTCTTTTTTTTTTCTCACACTCTACATCTAATCTGTCAAAATCTCATTGATCTTCCCTTGAAAATATATCCAAAGTATGTTGAGACAGTACAGTCTGTTTTCTGTGCTACCGCAGTGGGCTCCCCTGTGGTCTCCCGTTTTCCTCCCACCTGTTCTCAACACCCCAGCCAGAACGGTCAAGCCCCTTCTCTGCTCAGTGCAAGGCTCCCTCTTGCTCTTGAAGTGAAAGCTGCAGTTCTTATAATGGCCCCAAGGGCCCTCCCCTCCCCGACCCTGACTACCTCTCAACTCATCCTTTTTCTCTCCTGCCCTCTCTCTTTCCACTTTAGCCATATAGCTTCTCTGATCCATGATCAGCGTGGACAAAAGTCTTAGCTTAGGGTCTTCCCACTGGCTGTTCTTCCTGCCCCAAGATGTACACATGGGTAACTCCCTCACTATTGCCAAGTCTTCGCCAAAATTTTGTCATTTCAATGAATCCTGCTCTGGCCACTTTGTGGAAAATTGTAAGTTGTCTTTCCTGTCCTAACTCTCCAAATCTCCTACCCATCTCTTACTCTTTTCCATAATACCTACCACCTTCCAGTGTTATATATTAATGTATAATATACCATACAATTTACCTTTTTATATATTTAATTTTTTGTTATCTGTCTCTTATCACTAGAATATAAATACCATAAGGGCTAGGAAGTTCTTCGTTCCCTTCACTGATGTATCCCAAGCACTGAAAATGAGACTAGCACATAGTAAATGCTCAGTCAGCATTTGTTAAATGATTTATTACGTGGAGGTGAATTATTTATGTTTAATATGTAATTGAATGAAATCCATCCTAAAATTTGTATGAAACTCATTGAATACTTTCTTTTGGAACTAGATATGAGTGAAGAAAACAATGGTATATATTAATTGTTCAATAGGAAACTTTAAAAGAACAATGATAAATGCTGACTTGCTTCCTCATATCATTTTTAGCAGGTGCTTCAACATTGTGGTTGAACTTCTTCCCCCTGTAATGATGGGCTAAGTAATTTGGACCAATACTTCTATTGACATAGACCAAAATACTTGAAAAAATATTTAAAAATCTTTCAAAAAGCATCTAAGAACTGACAAGATAGTAAAGAATTACCTTGTCAAGACAGGAGAGAAGACAGAAATCCAGAAACATGATCCCGACATTTAGGATTGCTTTTGCTGTGTGGGGAGCATTTATCAGAACAGGTGGCCGAGAGACTGAGCAGTGCTTGCAGTAGCCTCGCAGTGCAGGAAAGAGAGGGTGGTCCAAACTGGAGTCCATGATACCAAGCGTGAGGGGGTGAGGGAACATCTGGATTGTGGATGGGGCACCAAAAGGCCACACCCCAGGAGTGAGCATGAATCAGACAGAAACCATCTCTTATGAGGATTCCGGCCAGGCTTCAAGTTACCTGGGGGCCCCAAAACTTCAAACTCTGAAGTTTGACCAGATGGAGCCTAGATTACCAATGCCCCTGAGTTCCTGGGAGAAGCAAATGAAAGTCTTTTGGAGGAAGACAAAAACCATGCTCAGCTTCAAATTGCTACTATAAGTTCTTTTTTTTTTTTTAACCTAGGATGTTCATTACACTACTAAAGATAACTAGGCACACAGAGAGACAAGAGAACATGAATGAGAACCAGTATAAACAACAGACCACAGAAACAGATCCATGGGGCATCTGGATGATACAATTACCAGAGGCAGACTGACACAAGCCATGCTTATTATGCTTATGAAGATGAATCTCAGTCTTAAACATTTCATTAAGGAACTAAAAATTATAAAAAATGATATTGCAAATTTGAAAGAGAGTGAACTAGAAATTCTAGAATTGAAAAATATAATAATCAAACCAGAAGTGCTTTTTTCCCCACTAACATTCTCTAATAATGAAATATTCCTTGTTGAAATAATGCAGTATTGGTGAATGTTCCCATTTTATTTTCACTTTTTCTGGCCATGCTTTTATCTAATCTTGAATTTTTCCTGATGGCTTTCTGGTTTATCAAGTTTAAGGTGAGATGTAAAGTAATTGTTAAATATGATTATGTATTTATTCTCAACATTGTATTTTTGTTCTCTGTGTTGCTTTGTGACAATTTAGTGATCAAAGTTACCTTGTTTAGAATAATTTGTGTTTTGTTTTTGGTTTTAGAACTCTTTTGCAGTTGCTTCTTTAATTTCCTTTTCTTTATTTCTTTATTGCAATATTTCCTGGGAGATAAACTAATTTAAACATACTTCATGACCTCTAGACATAGCACTTTGGGGACAAGGTTTTCTTCAGTCTTTTTACATTTCTCCTTTGGTAATTGGTTAACTTAGTTAGCTATGAGAATTTCAAGATTAACAGGATTTTAGAGCAAGAAGAGCCAAGTCAGAAAGTCTCAGCCCCTTCCTCCTGATTTTAGAGAATCTTGTGACTTTGGAGAGACTGAGCAGTCCAGGCTGTTCCAGTTATTGACGTCAGACTCACAGCTGCCCCTTGTCACTGATACCTAAAGGCTCAACAAAGCAATTCTCTTGTCCCTTGAAGGCATTTGTTTAACTGTGGTATTGGTTATTACGTTTTCAGAGAGTTTTATAACCCTTAGATTGCGTATTTGAAAGAGACTGTGCTGAAAGAAGACACACCAGATGGCATGAAGGGGGAAAAAGCCAATCTAATCTAAAATGTGGTAATAAATGAATTTTTATTTAATTAGTATGCTAATGATTAATAGGAAAGTCAATACAACTGACACAAAAGATATATTAGACATGTATTATACTGAACACTCTGCTTTGTGCTGCTACAGCCTGTCAGATACACATATCCCCGCTTGTGTGTTACGTGACTCAGGAGCCGATGGGTGTAACACTGGATGGTTACTTTACTTGAACAACTCCTGTCTTACTTCCCGAGGAGCAGCAATGTAGTAGCCAAGTGCTTTGAAGGATTTGCTGTAACAGCACGAGTTTCCAGGTAGAGCCAATGAGTGAGACAGGTGAGTAGCCCCTTTGTGGTTGCAGGTATTTTCTGTGTGTTTGAAGATCAAATTCCTGATCAGTGGCTGAGGTTTAAGAGCAGGGTCCCAGGGGTGAAAGGATTGGAAACAAAATAAATCAGGGTTTTTGGGGTCCAGAAGTGGGTTGGGTTCAGAAGAGGGTGCCTGCCTTTGGTAGGCAGGTAGGAGGAGGGCACCTGAGGGCAAATCAAGGAGACAGAAGCACAGTCACACAAGACAGGAAACATACAACTGGGGCTTCCCAGAGGAGTTCCTACCAGAGGCCTCCAAGCTGGGAACGTTCATCCCAGGGAGTGTGCACGGTGACTCGCTGGAGCAAAGAAAGAAATACTAGCACTGCCATTTGCATTTGTTTTTTGCCTCATTCTTTAATAAAGTATACTCTTATGTATGTCGTATGATGTGTATAATACAGTGTTACAATGTAACTTGTAAGTAATTTACATATAATAAAGGTACATGTGTGGGATACATGCTCAATAATCTTTTTCTTTCTCTTTGCATTCTTTTTTAAAAAATTAAAATATGGCTGATTTGCAATATTGTGTTAGTTTCAGGTGTACAGCAAAGTGATTAAGTTATATATATATTTTTTCAGATTATTTTCCATATAGGTTATTATAAGATATTGAATGTAGTTCCCTGTGCTATATATAATTCTTTGTTGCTTATCTATTTTACGTATAGTAGTTTCTATCTGTTAATCCCATTCTCTTAATTTATCCTTCACTGCTTCTCTTTCTCCTTTGGTAACCAAAAGTTTGCTTTCTATCTCTGTGAATCTGTTTCTGTTTTGTATATAGATTCATTTGTATTATTTTTTAGATTCCACATATAAGTGATATCATACAAAATTTGTCTTTGTCTGACTTCACTAAGCATAATATTCTCTAGGTCCATCGATATTGCTGCAAAAGACAGAATTTCATTCTTTTTAAGGGCTGAGTAATATTCCATTGTCTACATAATGCGTGTTCTTTATCCGTTTGTCTGTTGATGGGCGTTTGGGTTGCTTCCATGTCTTCTCTGTTATAAATAGTGCTGCTCTGAACATAAGTGCATGTATCTTTTCAAATTAGTATTTTTATTTTTTTCTGGATATATACCCAGGAGGATCATATGGTAGTTCTATTTTTAGCTTTTGAGGAACCTCCCTTCTATTTTCCATAGTGACTGTATCAATTTACATTCCCACCAACAGTGTACAAGGGTTCCCTTTTCCCTACATCCTCACTGACATTTGTTATTTGTAGACTCTTTGATGACAGCCATTCTGACAGGTATGAGGTGATGTCTTGTGGTTTTGGTTTGCATTTCTCTAGTAAGAAATGTTGGGCATCTTTTCATATGCTTGTTAGCCACCTTTGGAAAAATGTCTATCCAGGTCTCCTGCTCATTTTTTGAAGTTTTTTTATATTGAGTTATATGAGCTGTTTATATATTTGTTATTATATACCCCCTGTTGGTGATACCATTTACAAATGTATTTTCCCATTCTATAGGTTGTCTTTTCATTTTGTCGATGGTTTCCTTTGCTGTGAAAAAGCTTTTCAGTTTAATTAGGTCCCATTTGTTTATTTTTACTTTTATTTCTTTTGCCTAAGCGACAGATGCAAACATATATTGCTATGATTTTTGTCACAGAGTGTTCTGCCTATGTTCTCTTCTAGGAGTTTTATGGTTTCAGGTCTTGCACTTAGGTCTTTAACCCATTTTGAGTTTGTTTCTGTATATGGTGTGAGGTATATTCTAATCTCACTGATTTACATGTCGCTTGTCCGGCTTTCCCAGCACCGCTTGTTGAAGAGACTGTCTTTTTTCCGGTGTATTTTCTTGCCTCCTTTGTCGTAGATTAATTGACCACAGGTATGTGGATTTATTTCTGCACTCTCTATTCTGTTCCATTGATCTATGTGTCTGTTTTTGAAAATCCTGTACAGTTCTCTTGATTTATGTCCTTTCTTCCTCCCTCCCTCCTTTCCTTTCCTCCCTTCTTTCCTTTTTTCCTTCCTTCCTTTTCTCTTTTCCTTAAGTATTTGGTCTTGATGGGATCTGGTGCTTTAATTCTTCATTTTTCTATGAGAACTCAACAACTAAGCAAAATATCATTTGTAAACTTGATAGTATGAGCTTTTATTTTGAGTTTTAGCAATTTATCACAAATACACAAATCTCTCTTCTTTCAGAAACCACATGTTAATCTTTTTCTGGATTAATTATTAGCATAAAACAAATTGTTAAATTACAATTATTCTAATCAAAACTCAAAACAACCATTTTCAGCTTACTGTTTTTTTTAACCAGTGTTACAATTGCCACTGTAACATAGACTTTTAGTAACTTGAGCTCTGAGTGGACAACTTTTATCTTTTATCTGTCTTTACATTTAGCGCTTGCAACCTTTATAACAAAACAGCATCTTTCTAGCAATCAGAGACTGGAACCTCAAGATGAAGGCTGGGTAAGGGCCATCTGCTTAACTGACCAATTAAAATACTAATCTTATCTAGAGACATCCTCACAGACATCTCCAGAATAGTGCTTAGCCAAATCTCTGGGTACCTCATGGTCCAGTCAAGTTGACACCTAGGATTAACCATCACAGTTTTTGTCACAGATTATATTGAAATGCACTGAGAAATTAAAAGTGTTATTCAGGCAAGAGACATAAATAAATTTGTATTTTCAAAAGCTCCCTCTGGCTGTCGTGGGTAAACTTGATCAGAGGGGGCAAAAGAAGAAATGAGAAGCTATTAGGAGGTTTTCTTTCAGGATATTCTCTTCTTTTGGCTGCTTTATAATCAGTTTTTCCAAGGGCATTCCTTGTTACTATTTTGTTGCATAATCAGAAGTTTCCCTAAGTATAGTAAGTATGTAGTAAATATCAATTAACCCCAAATACTAACTTGTGTGAAATTTCTTTGTGTTTAGGAACCAAAGTTCTGAGTGGAATTTTTGTCATAGTGTTGATCTCCATCTATAGTTCATGGCTGTCCTCAAATAATTCTGGACACTTGCAACATACACATTATGAGCTTTCCTAGGCACATTCTGGTGTTGCCTTGGTATTCTTCACTGAAAAGTGAGAATGTCAGACAAAACACATTTCAAAGTTCCTTACATCGTTATCGGTGTTAGATTTAGAAAACAGTTCAAATGTCAACAACCTAAATGTCCATCAACAGATGACTGGATAAATAAGTTGTGAAATATTTATACAATGGAATACTACTCAGCCATAAAAAGAGTATAATAATGCCATTTGTGGCAACAGGATGGACCTGGAGATTGTCATTCTCAGTGAAGTAAGCCAGAAAGAAAGAAAAATACCACATAATATCACTTATATGTGGAATCTAAAAAAAGACAAATGAACTTATTTGCAAAACAGAGACAGACTCACAGACATAGAAAACAACCTTGTGGTTACCAGGAGATAAAAGAGTGGGAAGGGATAGATTGAGAGTTGGAGATCTGCAGATACTAACTATTATAAATAAAATAGATAAACAAGTTTCTTCTGTATAACACAGGGAACTATATTCAATATCTTGTAGTACCCTATAATGGAAAAGAATGTGAAAATGATTATATGCATGTATATCCAAGTCTTAAACATTATGCTGTACACTAGAAATTGACACATTGTAAGCTGACTATACTTCAATTGAAAAAAAAAGGGAAACAGTTCAATACTAGTGATGTTGAATGATCAGGCAGAAAGTTTTTACTGTTCAAGGATCATGTTTCCAGGAGTTAGAATTACATCTGACACATAATATGTTTTCAACAAATATTAAGTGAACCAATGATGATAGAATTTGTGATAGAATAGCAACCAGGCACATTGTAGGTATTGGAAAAATACTTGCAGAATTCAATGAACTCTCTTAGAAACTGGAGAAGAATGTTAAATTGATGACTTAGAATAAGTGTGTTATATTATGCATATTTAACACTTAATATTGAATGTTTCCATAAAGCCAAATTAAATGTAAAACTCTTGACATGTTTTTATCTGTTTCATTTAGTTTTTCTACACTTCAAAAAATGTTTTTGTTTGTTTTTTTGAAACTAAACCCAATGGATTAAACCATCTGCCTACTGTTTTCAAAATGAAAGAATTGTTTTCTCCCAAATGAATGAGATATCCTAGAATGTAAACCCCTAGAGGGCAAGAATCAATATTTTCATGTTATTTAATATTCTGCAAAGGAAAATGCAAAGCCATGCACTCTAGAGACACATATAAACATCAGCTGATTATGATAAAGCCCATGAAACTAGGCTTAAAATAGCTCTTTGTTTTCCAAAGTGTCAAAATATTATCTGTATTTAGTAACACAAAATTTAAAAAAAGGCAGATAGCTTTTTTGTTTTCCAGATTGTCAAAATATCATCTATATTTAACAACACAAAATTTAAAAATAATCCAAACATCTTTTAAAATGGTTTTTTAAATGTGTAGGTAAAAATCAAATGAAGTTCCTTAATCTCTGGGATTTCATATTTGCTTCTAGTGGTTTTGTTTTATCATTAGTTTTTTTATATTCTCAATCAAGCCCAGGCTTTATTTTCAGCTTCTCATAAGAATTTTAAGATAAATGTCATTGCTTGTAGTATAAAGCTCATTCAACAGAAAATTGCTCTAAATGCTCATAAAGCATTTTGCAAGAACTATAAAAACCGTAGGCAGTAAGAACAGGAATTCAGGGATCCCTGCTCTATCAGTGGTCCTTCTTTAATAATCTCAAATTCTAGCTTTTCGTCAGTTCTAAACAGATGTTCAGAACATTGAGAATATAGGGCTTCGCTTGCCAGTGTGAAGAGAATGGCTGGAGAAGGCAACTACCTTTTCTGGAGCACCTACTATGTGCCAGGTGCTTTGTACACTGACACCTTTAACCCTCAGAACAACTCTGTGATATTCTCTCTTATTTTGAAATTGGTAAACTGAAGCAGGGAGAGAGATTGCACCAGCTTCCCCGGGGCACACAGATAGTAAGTGGAGGAGTGGGTGCTATCCCCAGGCTGTCACAAAGCCCGTGCACTTCCCCACACTGAAGCTGCCCCTCTTGGAGTTATCCGCTGGAAAGCTCAGAGCAATTTTGGCCATTATGCCATGAGCACTTGAGACACCAGTGGGCAAGAAGATTATTTCATCATGGAAAATTCTAGAAAAGAAGAGAATAGTCTAAAGGAGAATTTTGTCTGACCTCTAACACCAGACCCATCCTTAGACTGTGGCATGTGAGTGGGGCTCTGACTTAGAGCAAGAGATAGTTTGATGCAACTCATCATTACTAGCCCCTTCCCAGTATTCTTGACAGGTTACCAAAGAAATGCCATCAGTTTCTTTCTCACATCCAGATTCATTGTTAGGTCTAACCAAACTCTCTCTAGGCCTGATCTCTCTGTAACTGCCGTTAACCTTCATTTGGAAGCCGTAAAATGTAGCTGTAAAATGTGGTTAACTGTAAAATGTTGGAGGCAAAAGACATAAAGAAGGAATATCATCAAGAGCATGATTTGCAGGAGCTCATTAGACAGGAGTCTGCTAATATCCCCTGCCTCCTTCCAATTTTTAAAGTGATCTGAAACTGAGAATCCAGAAGATTCACAGTGTTTTGGCAAAATCAGTCTTGAGAAATTCACGTGAAGATGTATTCTGATAAAAATCATTAAACATTTTAAATATAAAGAATGAAGCTGATGAATTAGTAATGTTTTATCTTACAACTAGCGGTGGGTAATGGGTAGTTGGGGGTTGTCACATCTTTTTCAGTGGAGTAGTTTTTAATCTAGAAAAAAAAATATTCCCTTTGAAGACTCTGGGGGTGTGTGCAGGGGTTCACTTTGAAATCTGCATGTCTCTTCCCAGAGGTTCCCATTGTCCTGAATTTTCTGGTTAACATTTCATTGCTTATATTTATATCTTCTCCTGTATGTTTATATCTGTTAATAAGATATTGCTTAGTTTTGTATATTTTTGAGCTTAATGGGAATGAAATCATATTTTCATATTCTTCAATTTGTCCTTTCCACTTAACAGTATGCTCTTGAGATTCTTCTTTGTTATTGCATGTGCTGGCAATTCATTAATTTTCACTACTGCAATGCATATATTTTATACCACAATCAATTTATTCCTTCCAGTGTTGATGAACTTTTGGGTTGCTTCCACTTGTGGGTTTGTTTTTTTTCTCCTTTTCTATTTTCATAGTGTTTCTGTTAGTATTCTTGTATCTGTGTACAAAAATTTCTCTGGAGTCTGAATAGGAGGGGAATTTATAGGTCATAGGACATGCTCAACTTTGATTTTATTAGGTAATGTTAAATTATTTTTATAGCAGTTGTGCTAACTCAACTTCCATATCCTTGTTAACCTGATATTGTTAGGCTTTTAAACTTTTGCCAGTCTGGTGAGTGTAAAATGGTATTTCACCGTGGTTTCAATTTGTATTCAACCAGGTTTTAAAGATTTTGGGCATCTTTTCATTTACATTGGCCATTCAGATTACTGTAGTGATGTGCCTCTTTAAGTCTTTTACCTATTTTTCTGTTGGATTGTTTGGCTTTTACTTTCATATTTTTTAAGGAATCTCAAAATATATTCTGCATACAAATCCTCAGTTTATTTTGTACTTAATGAATAAGTTCCTAAATTTAGTGCCGTTGAATGTATAAATCTTTAAAATTTACGTATTGTGCTTTATGTGTCTTTAAAAATCATTTATCTCAAAGTAATAAAAATAGTCTCCTATGTTGTTTCCAAAAAGTTTTATCATTTCACCCTTTTTATTTGAATTTTTAGTTCACCTAAAATCTACTCCCAACATCTTTCCTTCTTTTTGGTGAGGAGAAAGGTAGAGATTTCCTTTTTTTCCCTTCCAGAATGGATAACCAGTTATCTCAGCATCATTTATTGAAAATCCATTCCCCACTGATTTGCACATCTAGCTCTAAATTATATATGTGCAGATTTCCTTTTAGACTTTCTATTGTATTCTGTTGATTACTTTTGTCTATCCTTTGTCTATCTCTCCATTAATACCACCTGTTTGTAATATTTAAGTTTGAAATGTCTGGTAAGGTAAATCCTCCTACCTTATTATTCTTTTATAGGATTTTTTTTTTTGGCCCCTTAATCTTTCATATACATAGAAAAGGTTGCTAGATGCAGAAAGGGCAAGCTGTGGCAGTTATAACTCTTTCCAATTTTTCCTGGGTATGTGCTCCTTTCCAGCCATTTTTGCATGTAATTGTGGCATCATACTTGGTTCTGATCAATGGAATATGAGTGGAAATGCTCTGTGCCATTTCTAGGCCTGGCTTCCAGTTCTTTCCCATTTCAAATAAACATGGTAACTTTTAGTTCTGTATTTAGTATTTAGCCAGAATTAGTTATGATTGTTATTAATTTTGTTTTATGCAATGTTTTCTTATATTTGCCCACATATTCATTGATTGTTTTGCTCATCATATTTTCTGCAGCTCATTCCTTGCTTTGGTGTTTAATTCTCTTCTTTCTGAATACATCCTTTAGGCATTTACTTAATTTGGGACAGTTGATGGTAAAATCTTTCAGGGTGCTTATCTAAGATGTCTTTGTTTTTGTTCTTGACAGATAGTTGAGTGTGAAGTTATAGACTGAAATTCATTTTCTCTCAGCTTTTAGAAGTTATTATTTCACTAATTTCTGACATCAGTTGTTGCTCCTGAGAAATTTACTGTCAGTCTAATTTGTCATTTCTTGTAGAAACTCTGTAGTCTTTTAAGAGCTATAAAATATCCAAGTGTAAATTCCTCTCTTTTATACTCTTTGGGGTTCTTTGGTATTCCTGAATCTGAAATTTAGCATCTTCTATCAATTCTGAAAAATTCTCAGTCAGCATCCCTTGTTTATCTCTTCTGCTTATTTTCACCCTTTACGAGTTCTAGTCTAAATGTTGGGCCATATAATTCCATCTTTAATATTTTATAACCTCTTTTATGTTTTTCATTTTATTTTCTCCATTCTATTTCCTATCCATTTTTCTTCCAGTTCTTTAATTCTCTCTTTAACTGTGTCTTCTTTGGTTTTTGAAACATCTTCTGAGTTTAATAACATTTTTATAACTATATTCTTAATTTCTGAAGTTCTTTATTATTTTTTCATCTTCCTGGTCTTTTTGGATAATATATTGTATCTCATGTTTATTTTTACTATTTATTTATGCTCAGTATTCAGTAATTATACTATTTACTATTCCTAGTGTTCTAATTCTGCTATTTGTTATTTCTCATAGATTTTTCTTATGGTGACTTGTTTCTCATATAATTTCATAATTTCGGATGTTGAGGTAATTTTCAAAGGGATTTTATGTATGGGAGTCTGATATGGTCTGGATTGACTGATTTGAGGATATGTCCCTTTAGAGAGATTTTATGTTTGGATCTTTTAGATGCTCTAGGGAATGTAACAATTCAGGTACTATTTTTTATGTTGATATCTCAACTTCCTGGACTGCTAAGCAGACTATAATTAACATAGTCTCTAGTGTTAGAGCTGGTATTGTTTTTTTGTTTTTTAAATTAGAAATACAGATTAGGATTGACAAGGTATCTAATTACTACTAAAGATTGGAGATTTGATATTTTTCTAGCTTACTGTTTTTCTGAAATTGCAGTTTTTGAAAATTTCTAATTTACAGAGGGACTCCATTACAACTCCCCACGTTTAAGGCCAAGGCCATGTCTCCTGTCCTTATTTGGCTGTTAAAACACAAACCACTTGATTTCGATAAATAAGGAAAGTTCTCAATGTAGTGAAAAGCTCAGAGATAGCTCACTGCTCTGGTTTTCAATTTCCTCTTTATTTTTGGCCCCCAAGAGATTTTGCTTACTTCTGTTATGAACTTAGATATTCCTTTAAAATAATTAAGAAAAATGACCCATATTATCCAGATGTTTTGAATTGGTGAATTTTCTCCAGAAACATAAGTCAGCAAATTGATAGAAATGAGTTAACTTAGCATTCAGTAAGAGATGCTACTTCCCCAATGGATATCTTATGATACTCTATTTATGAATATCTGGTAAATGAAGATATCTAAATCTTCACTACCATACTATTTTGGCCCCTTTTCATCTAGTTTTCTAAGTATAATATAAACTTGATTGAGTTATTTAACCCTGGGTTTGAAAAAGAGCAGTTAAATATGAATAAAGCATAGTGTGGGATGAGAACTATGACACTTTGCTGAAAAATTAAATCAAATAAAATTATGTGCACTATGTTATAGATGGCATACAGTGCTGCTGTTTTAATCTGCCAATTTCTCCTCATCAAGGAGCTGATAAAGATCCTTCAGCTAGTGTAGCTAAGTGACTAGTCTGTACAAGCCCGGCCGGGGCTCCTCTTCTTTCACTGTCCAAGTGTTGACCCCATCCTAAATTCTCCCCCTCACTTATGCGTCCGGCCATTCTGCACTGAGAGGTTGCTTCTGGTATCAGGAGCCTTAAACTACCAGAAAATGCTCAGATTCTCTTTTGTACTTATTGAAAGTTCTCCTTGTAAACACTCTTGATCCATTGTATTTTCAGGGGGGTTGGCACTCTGCACTCTGCTGTGTAGAATGTGGCGCTGATGACTCAGTAACCTGGGAATAGATTCCTCATCTATTTGCTTATCTCCGAAGCTTTTTGCCTGTTTCTATTCTGCACAAGGTGAGATCTCTGGTAGGAGGGGAACATCACACACCCCGTCTTTGATGGGTGGAGACACTGCTTGATAAAAGATCTGATCTAGAATTATATTTTCTATTGGGCAGAATGAGGGACATCCAGACTTATCGTATTGAACTATTTAAATTTTCCTTATTTGCAGAGATTCAGAGGAGTGTCGAATTAACCATCCTATTATCCTCACTGAATGGGTAACATAAACTCTAAGCCTTTAGGTCCTGATGGCGCATTCAGATATTCATACAGAAGGGAATTATAGTTGGATAATAAAATACAGTTATATGTGCAGATAGGTAGGGCCGACTATAATAAGTTCCCTGTTGTCATCTTTGAGGCAATGAATACCTTGTAGCTTATATTATACCCATCCCTTGAGAAGCACAGCCAACTGAACATCTTTGCTTCTAGATATGACCACAGAAGGACCAAGCATTAGTCCTGGGATGACGTTAGCAACAGTGTTTTTCTCCTGTGATAGATGGAGGATGGGAGTGGAATTTACATTGCAACCAAAAGCAAAAAGAGCAATATTTAGTCTCAGCTAACAGACTTTCCCCAAGCCCTATTGTAACGTAAGTGCCCTGGTGGCAGCGTTTTACTCATAAAAAATACTTGTTACAGAGCACATAGCACTAAATGAACCAAACGTACAAAATGGGGTTTTCTGTTCAAATAAATAAGCGCCATTTGACATCTGGTAAAATATCTCCGCAGCACCCTTTGTTCTCTTTAGCTTACACTGATGAGGTTTCAAAGTTGAGAAACTGCCCTGTTAGGAAAGGAAGCACATGAAGAAACATGACTATTAGTTTTCTTTCGCTGCAAATGTCTGAAAATTTCACATCTAGAGTCTGTAGTTATTATGGGGTTTGGCGTGTGGGTGGCTGAAAATATGGTACTTGGCCTTTTGGTGCCAAACTTTCACGCAGCTTCAGCTGTCTGTATACAAAAGACATGGCAGAATGTGTCGCTTTACTTTTAATATTCGGAATTGTTCGCCTTGCCAGTGGAATAGTGAATCTGTGGATGGTACTGTTGATCTTGGAGCCTGCCAGTCTCAGGGAATCTTAATTGATGAAGATGCTGTTAGGAACAGAGTGAGCATGTGGGTGGGGGATGGCTCAGTGAAAGTCTGCAAATTAGAAAACGCTGCCCCCGGGCGCCATCTCCTCTCGAATCTGGTCCCCGCCATCCACACCCAATTTGCTAATTTTCCCTTTTCCTGCCTCAAATTAATGTCTTTGATTTACCCTGACCCCTGATCTTCATGGAGATAGAAATTGAATGACTAATTTCCAGGACCCCAGAAGGGCATTCTTCTGTTGAAATTTCTTCAAATTTTGTTAGGTTTTGGGAAATCAAAAAAATGATCTGAGTCAGCCCCCCGACCCCTTACCCCAACATCTACATGACCTTCCCTGGAAGTTTGGTATCATAAAGACCTTGGACTTGAAGAGAACTGTAAGCCCTAATTCATGATGATCATTGATGATCATTTTTTTTCTTTCTGACTGTCTCCATTTCTGTCTTCCTTCCTTAGCTTTCTACTCCCTCTACTCCCGAGTTTCTTCCTGCTGTGTTCCCTCTCTGAGTTTCTAGCTACTCCCCTGGAGAACCATTAAAGCCTTACCACCCAGGGAAGTTGCGAAGAATCATGGGGTGGCTAGGCTGCGTTACACAGGGAAGCTGGGAAAGTCACCTCTCTGGAGAGTTAGTGTCAACAATGACTTGCCTGGGATGACTCCACTCGTGACTCTCTCTTGAAGTGGCTGAGCTGTGGGTGCAACACGCACCTCTCTCCTCACATCAAAGGTGGTTTCTGCGTGCGGATGCCAGCCTAGGAAAGGCCAAGGGACGTGGTGTCTCCTTCATTCCTGGTCACGTTCCTGAGCTTTCCTTTCCCCAGCAAAGCTACCCCCCACCGCAGGCTTCTTGTGGAGTGGGTTTGGTATAGTGATTATGAGGAAGAAGTATTTAGTTTTATGAAATAAAGGGCCTCCTATAGTTTCTGTTGTCATTTTTGCAACAGACATGTGTTGAATATTTCCTGTGGAATCACTTCTCAGGCCCTGGGGTTGACTGACTATGCCAAAACAAACAAACAAAGAAACAAACAAAAACTGATTCTTTTCCTATTAGATTCTCACTGTCTGGGGGAGGCCAGACCCACTACCTAATTTGTGAATCTGCACACTTTGTGAGGTACAAAATGAAAGTTTGGGGGCTCCTTGTTTAATGGTTGTTTAGAAATTCAGTATTTGACTGCAAGCCACTAAACCACGTATCCTTTTGAGCCTGGGGCTCTGTGAGACTGCTCAGGGAGAGCTGGCCGGCTGGGCCTGGAGGAGAGAGGCTGTCCACAGATGAACAGAAGGCGGGGGAGGGCCAGAGAGCTCTGGACAGGCTGCCGGGGGCACTGAGGAGATAGTGGTTCCCCCGACTCAGGGAGGAGTGAGGAGGCAGCCTTGCCTCTCAGCTTTCCCATCTCATCTCAGTGTCACTAATGGACTTCAGAAAATGTACTCCTCACTTACTCTCTTCCTGGGATACAATAACCAACAGCTTTAGCTTTGTCTTGCCAGGGTAAGTGTATTTTAACATGGAATTCCTTGTTTGTTTTGGAAAAAAAACCCCACCATTGAAGTCATTGTGCTATAAAAGCTAACACACAACAATAAAATAATAGTTCTATAAAGTCAGTAAGGGAAATAAAGCTAATGAAAGGGGAGGAAGAATCAATGAAGGCAGTAGGGAGGTAAGTATATAGTATAAGTGCTTTGAGATCCTTTACGTTTGCTAGAGGTTGGCCGCAAATTTAGTTTATGTGTGTGTGTGTGTGTGTGTGTGTGTGTTAAAATATGCACAGCATAGAATTTACCATTTTAACTATTTTTAAGTGTGCAGTTCAGTGGCACTGAGTGCATTCACATTACTGTGTAACCATCACACCTTTCATCTCCAGAAGTTTTCATCATCCCCACATGAAACTCTGTGTCCATTAAATAGTAACTCCTCATTTCCTGGTCTCCCCAGCCCCTGGCAACTACTTCTTGTCTCTGTAACTGTGACTATTTTAGATAGGTCAGAAAAGTGGAATCATACAGTATTTGTGTCCTGTGGGGACTGGCTTACTGCGCTTGGCATAATGTTTTCATGTTTCATCCGAGCTGTAGCACTACCAGGATTCCCTTCCTTTTTAAGGTGGATACTCCATTGTATGCACAGGCCACATTTTGTTTACCCATCCAGCCGTCAGTGGACACGTGGGTTCATTGCAAGCCGGGTTGCTCCTACGTCTTGGCTGTTGTGAACAGTGATGCTATGAACATGTGTACAAATGTCTGTTTGGGTCCCTGCTTTCCATTCTTTTGGGGGTATACTCAGAAACGGGATTGCTGGATTCTGTGGTAGCTGTGTTTACTTTTTTGAGAAACATCGGATTTAGTTGTGAGGCTTCTAGGGGCCATCGCAAAAGGAAACAATAAATGATATGATTCACAGTGCCTCCAGAGTAAATACGGAGCCGCTGTTTGTGCGACTAGAGAAACCTTTCCCCCGTGGGTGCGCTGCAGCGTGGTGAGCCACACACACGACCGCGACAGCCTCAGAGTGAAGATGGCAGCACGTTCCCGGTGTGGCTGGTGGTGCTGGTGGCGTGAGGCCAGAGCGCAGGTTGAGGAACGCAGACCGTGTGGTCCAGGCCCAGAGCAGGGCTGCATGCTCTTAGGGTGGAGATTCAAAAGGAGGAAATGTTGAGCAGGGAGAGAGAAATTAAGAAACACAGCTAGGGGAGAAGGGAGTTCTCTTTAAGAAAGCAGTCTTAGTGCTTCGCCGTTTAGAAGGGAGCATTATTTTCCAGGATAAACTGTTCTTTATTTCTCTCTGTAGCAAACCATATTGCTGATTAACCACTGCTTTCATCAGCTTCTAGTGGGCCATTCGTGCTGCCGTACTGCTTAATGTCCCGTACTGAGCTCGCTCTTCCTGCAGTGCCTACCTAGGGTTTTGTTTTTATTAGAAATTCACCTCGCCTTGTCTGCTGAGGGGAAAGAGAAAGGAAATGATACCCCAGAGCTCGGCAAGCCCATAAAATGGCAGAGATTCCTGAGGAAGCCTGCGCTGAACCCCAAGGCCCCGGCTGCCTGCGCGGTAATGAAATGCATGACTACAGGAGATGGCAATAATTGCAGCAATGGCTCGTTACAGCTCCCGGATGATTTGGTGCTGTCAGGAGTGCGCTGTCCTCTGACATCCCAGGAGGCGAACGGCATCAGTGACTGCGGGCCCTGATTGGGGCAGTGAAATATCGCTGGCAAAAATTAAAAGGTCCCCGTGTCAAAATAATTCATGATATGCATATCTTCCATTCTGATGAAATGGCTGATATCCGGATTAGCAAGATAATAAAACTGATCAGGCTACAGTTAAACAATTTGAGTTGGAGAGCTGTTCATTTTGTAGGTGTCACTTGTCAGATCAAGGGGTCAAAGCAGAATGGAAGGCTCTCCCCGGTAACCTTCCGATGATGTGGATCTGGAGTGTTCCTCATGATTTGTCCAAAGTTTTCATCATCGGGCTGCCGACCAGCATTACTGCGGCAGGCTGTATTCTGACATTCAAATCCCCGGAATGACAGGTTATTAGGAGCGGGGAACTGGCTCTACATACATTAAGCGCCATATCTCTGACCTGTAATGTGAACTGATAGTGATATTGTAATTGAGTGAGTCTGAAAAAAGAGGAGAGGGGGAGTCTTTATTAAAACATGGGGATAGAAAGGAAAGCATTTATATTTCTGATGATTTGTGGGTTTGTAAGAGAAGCTTTTTGGTGATGATTTATTTTCCGTTTCTAAGAGGCTGAGTGGTGTGCCTAGGGTTTATTTGGTGTAACGGTTATTTAACGAAGATAACACACTCTCTCAGCCTCCTCTCCACATGCTGAGCAGGCACAGATCAAAAGAGATTTGTTCTATAAAAGCAGTAGCTTTAAAATGAACAAAATGGACCCAAGTACATCCCGAGGCCGGACTGCCACCGGGATATTTGCCTTGTAGCTCTGGCTTCACGCCCTGCACTTCCTGGGCCTGAGCTCCATCTCCTCCATTCGACATGCCAAGGGTACTGGCGGGGGCATCTGTTATTGGTGTCAGCGACTCCGTTGTGAGGTGGTGTCATGCACGGAGGGACTAATTGAATGTGCGTTAATGGGGTCTCAGTTGATTCAGGCTTCTCATGAAATACTCTCATCTAAGGGAGTCAGGCAGGCAAATTCCTGAATTTGAGGGTGGTTGTGGACCCTCTGAAACAACCTGCTTCTTTGGTGACTGTAAAGAAACTCAGTGTGGTGTGTGTGTGTACCCCTGTGTGTAGAGGTGCATCCGTGTGTAGTGATGTGAAAACATACACATTTGAGATCTGCTACTGTTTTCATAGGGTGAGAATTGCCCAGAGAAAGTTCTAGTAGAATGCGCACTATACCAGGCATTGGGAAATTGAGGTTCTGGGATGAATTTCAGCAATGACACACTAAGTGACCTTGGGCAAGTTACCCAGCATCTCCATCTGTAAAATGGCAATAATAGTTGTCATGGTGCCGTGGTAAGGGAGAAATGACATACCAGGCCACAAGAGCCATTACAAACTGCAATATAGCATAGAATATTGTCACTCATAATAAGAACAGGGCTGACAAATGTTTAGCCCTATGCACGTGTAGGGGTTTCTTATCCACGTTCACTGGGTGCTGTCAGAGCAACCCTCACTCAGACCTCTTCAGTATTTGAGGTCTGTTTTATAAAAATATCCCGGATGAAACATAGTACCTTTAAACATTTTGAAAACAGTTATCTTCAGTCTCTGTTTAGTTTTCACTAGTACAGAAATCACCTGTTTTTCATTTTAAAAAAATTACCGGGTCAGAGCTGTATGTGCAGAAGAAGCATCACAGCCTTCATCTAAATTGAAGCTAGTAGGTGTCACTCTTCTCATTGTATAGATAGTGGTGTAATAAGGCATTCGTAAACGCCAATGGTGAGTTAGCGATGAGCCAGAGTAGAGACAAAGGTGAGCTAAGGTTTTTGGCTTAAGAAACTGGGTGAATGATCACGACATTTTTAGAGATATTGAATGCTGGGAGAGGGACAGTTTCTGGGTATAATAATTAAGAATTCTGTTTAGGACAGTAAGCGTGAAATGCTTATTACGTTATATTTTTTCCTGCTATAAATTTAAGAATAGTATTCTCTAATGACTTACTTTTATATTCACACAGGAGAAATGTAAGTTAACTAACTTACCAATGTTATAAGTGAATTTTAGTTAAATAGATAAATTACAAACAAATAGATCAAGAATTTGCTTAAATTCAACAAACATAATGAACACCTAAATGTATAAGTCCCTGTGTATAAAGAATACATAAATAGCCCATTGTGTTCTCCAGATGAGAAAAAAATGATATCCAAGAGTAGAGAGTAGTGATCATTGTGTATTAGGGTAATCAAAGAATGCTTCCTGGAGGAGGTTAATTTAGCAAGAGACCAAGGAAGATAGGTTGATGGAAAGGAAATACGTGGACATTCTGGAGGGAAAAACATCTTCAGTAACTGCTTCAAATATGCCTCTGAGTGAAGACCTATCCAAACAGAAATTTCTGGCTTAATAAGAGTATAATTAAATGGTTAAGTAGAGACAGAAGTAAAGAAAAGCTGAAAAGTATATTAGAAATAGTTGTATGGAGTGATGTGGATATAACATGATGCCTTTTTCAAGGTCTATTGGGGACTCATGGGGGAGTCAAGGAGAAGCAAGTTAAGTCAGATTGCAATTCAATAAGCAAACTTAGTCTTACACACATAAACTGATAAGATTTTCAGTTACCAAAGGATTCCTGGATGGAGAGTCATCCTTGGTACCGGATCTTGGATGGCCAGAGTCCGACTCTCCACACCTGTTTATGAAGACGTCTGCATGTGGCCTATCTGGGGACCAGGGTGCCTCCTAATCTGGTGACGTAGGACAAACAGGAGAATTGAGAGTCAAAGTGTTTGGGCAAACACTGCTGGTAGATAAAGTATTTCATGCTCGTCCATTTTTAAATTTGTCCGAGGCCATTGTGGTAGCTGAAGTTGTTTTACTATGTCCTCGGCTAATTCACACACCAGGAAAATCTGGCTCAATCTAAGCTACTTGTATCAATATAGAGATTTCAAGTTACTAAACCAAAGAACTTGTGAGCAGGAGGTGTGAGAGAGTCAGTCTATCTTCTTCCCCTTTTGGGGGTCAGTTTAGATAGAAATTAGATAAAAAATGCATTTTGAATCCCTGGATTTTAGGATTAAGGGCTGAGCTCACATGAGGTGTCCAATGAGTATGATCCTACTGTACTTATAATTTGAAAAATAATATACAATAATTTATTTCTATATGTTTAAGAAGTGTTGTCTATGTCTGTTGTGCTTATGTGTAATAGGGAGTGAAAGAAAAGAGGAACTGAGGACTGACCGTGTCATCCAGAATTAATATGGCTGAGATGCTTCCGTGGGGGAACTCCTATTTGGTGAATCCATTTGGTGAATTTCAGAAGTGGTTAATCTCATCACTATCAGTACCAGGTGAGTTGAGACCAGTAAGCTTCCTGAATGGATATACCCCAGTGTTTATTTACAGATAATCATAATTCCATATAAAGTAGAAGTAAAGTTGAAAATAAAATAAGATACTGGATTAAAGTTGGTCAACTTTCTGTCTGTGTTGAAAGTATAAATAGAAGAAAAGTTTCAACTTAAATGTCTTACGAGGACCAACATAGATAATGTTGTCTTATGTAGGATCGATAATGCTATTTAAGTGTTTTGAATACTGAAATTATTTTTCATTTCCCAGATAATGTTACTTACTGTCTTATAAACTTTTGGTTTAATGATGACACACAGTGCTTAGTTCAGATGTGAAGTCTTTAATCAGATGTTTCATGCAGGTCAGAGACTTTCTGGCTGTATTGATAACATTTCTGCTAATTCTTATGTGTCATAGAGCTCGTATGTTTCAGGATTCTCCAGTATGGAAAGTAAAGGTGGAGAGCATCTGGGAGGTCCTAATTAAGTTCCGAGTAGTTCCTTTAAACCAGACCTTGGGCTTTGCTTCTCACCTTCTAACTTTTGTTAGTGTAACATTCTTTGTCTTTATTATCATTACCCTATTTCCTCTGTTCATTATGAGATGGAAGGGAACACTTAAAAATATGTATTCTCCACTTATCAGAAAGAAGGCTAGTTAGGAGAGAGAGCCAAGGCTGTTTGGGATTGTGGTTTGTGTCAACGGGAGGGATGATACGGTCCAACCTCATTTTGCATAAGGATAGTTTTTGTTCTTACACTTCTTGATTGAAGAATTTGTAACATTTCAAACAAACTAAATGAGGAACCACAGCTGCATTCCTAGTGGGAGGTGTTAAAGCTGATGAATTGGAGCATGTGCTCTGAACCTGTCAGCCTTGGTGTGAATCCCTGCACCATAGCTATGTGATTTTTGGTTGTGATACTTACATCTCTCTGTGTTTCAGTTTCTCTATCTGTAAAATGGGGAGCAATGATAAATAATCATTATCTCATAGGGTTAGTGCCAGGGTTATAATAGTTAATCAATGCACAGCGCTTAGGCTACTGTTAACTCATACTCTGATCGTTCACAATTTTCCATTCTACACTTACTACTCTCTTGGCTCATGGTGAGACAGGACTTTGCTCTTTTCCTGCCATTCTTTTGAAATCTAGGGATCGGCGCCAACTATTGTCTTCATGGTGCGTTTGGAGCATTATACTTAATATTTAACGTCACCGTTTAAACATCTTAAAGCACGGGATTAGAAGTTTTCCTTTGGATCAGACTCTAGGAGGGGAGGGGGAAGTGGAAGGAACTGGGGAGGGAGATGGCCCTTGAGGGGAGGAGGAAGCCGCTATGAGAGTTAGGGGCTGGAAACAGATTCTGAAGGGAACTAACCCAAGCCTAAATCTGTCGGGAGTCTGTCCCCACAGCCCTCAGATCAGGCAGAGCTGTCGGCTGGGCTCTGCCTTCTGCAGGAGCAGGACTGTATGTGTGTGTGGTTCTGCGTCTCGCCTACAGGGGGCAGCACCGCAGCTCCGGTCATTTGTCCGTATCCTCCGGCTTTTCTCCGCTCCTTCCCGTTTACATTGAAATACATTGTTTTTACAGCCCATCTAATTTGGGTGTAAGCTTGGCCAGCCTCGTTGTCATTTTAATATATATTATTTCAGTTTTCCACACAATCTGTAATTTATTTTATTGACTTTCTAATAAACAGGGGAGAAAAGCTCTTATTTCCATATGGACTGTGCGTTTTGGAGAAGCTTCTCACGGCTCAATAGCAGAGCAAATCCAACTCTGGCTCATTTTCATCCATCCCATTTGGGGTTTATGTGTCTCTCCTCTCCTAATTTTTCATTAGAATATAATAATAGTCTGAGGAAAGGGTGATTTGATATGTGATATATTTCATTATGCTCTTATGGTCAGGGTAGCGCCTAGAGTGGGAGAGCGTCACTAATTTTTCGGCGCAGTAATTTATTCCGCAGTATTTAAATGCTGTAATTTTCACACGGAGGCACATGCTGCCACATCTATCTTCCCCTGGACCAGTCTGTCTTGCTCTTTCCTTTCCCTCTGTTTTGTTTTTGCATATTTTTTTCATAAATTCGACAGATGGCCTCTTGATGAATCCTTGATAATACTGTCATGTAAAGCAGCTAAGACTAGAAATCATCTCACAACGATTTTTCATCGCAAAGAGAAAATTGAACAGAGCAAACATCACTAAGTCCGTAACAGCAGCCACAAAATATCTACTTCATGTAAATAAAGAGGACAGGCTTGCCTCCTCCGGCTTCCACACAAATGCCAGCGTCCTTTTAAAGTCCTCTGAATATTTTATATTGTGTTTAGATCCCCTTTTCAAGCGTCGGGTCGGTGGAGATTTGTGGGTTTCATATTCGGAACGTTCGCACAGCCTCGTTCATGTGTTCCCCTCGCCTCTGCCCGGGCCCCTCCTTTCAGGGCTCCGTAATTGTGGATCAGGTGAAGTTTGCGTCCCCTCATTTCAAGGTCATGCACCAGTAGGACCATTTTCCTGACTCAGAGGGCAGGTAATTTCACAGCCGTGTACTCCTCATTAATCCCCCCGAGTGGGGGCTCGGGAAGTTCCAGATCACAGATTTGTTTTTGTCTTGTTCTCTGACTCAGTGCTTCACAAAGGGATTAGATTAACCCCTTTGATTGTATTTGTATCTCACTGCATCTTGTTAGAGATAAAGCGGTTTCTTCCACCCCCTCGCCTGCCCCCACACTCCACCCCTTCCCATTTCCTGTCTCCATATTTCTTCCTCCCAGTTAATGAATAGGTTACAGTTCATTACAGAGGGACTCGTGGCAAATCAGGGAATTGTTCATTTACTGGTAGTAATTTTAGCTTCCTTTTCTGATATACACATATAAACGTATATGTGTATGTATATATATATTTTTTTCCTGTTCTCTTTCAGAAGCCTGTCTATGAAATCTCCAGGATTACCACAAAGATGAAAATTTGTTGTCCAGTGGGTGTGAATTGAAATCCCCGTGGGTCTGAATTCTCGCAGTTTCTAAAAATTAGAATGTCCTGAAACTAGGACATTATTCATTTGTTCCTCTGCGCTGTCGGCTTCTAGGACGAATAGGCACAGGATCTCAAACGAGGTCTTTTCCCCTCACTTTAAAGTGGCTCCTTTCTCCTGGCCCTCCCTTCCCTGTCCTCATTCCAGATTCTGATGGCCACTGTGACTCTCAGTGACCAGGGAGAGGACTCATCTGGGTCTTTCATGATTTCTCAGGGTATGTGGGCCGTGGCCAGCCCTCCTTGCAGGTACTGAGAACTCCTCCTCTCCGCGATGGAAGCAACCAAAGCGTTCATACAGCCAGCCCTTTGCTGGGGCAGGCACTACTGCCTCCCGCGGAGGTGGACATGGTTGTGTCTATTTTACAGAACAGGGAGCCCCGCTTCGGAGAGTTTAAGTAAGTTGCCTCCAGCCCACATCATGAGAGGGTTGCAGCCGGGACTGAACTCAGGTCTCCCTCCTCTGTGCTGTCTTGCTTCCTCATCTGTGAAGCTGTTCTGTGCGCTCCAGTAGGCTCAGTTTCAAGCTTATGTGGTTGCAAATGCAAAATAAAACTCTATTCCATTTGGGGAGATGATACATCCCCCCCTCCTTTTTAACTTCTTGCCTCTTTTGTGATAAACAAGAGCTGATAAATCAGCAAGCGGAAATGGGGAGAGCTGTGCTCAACTCCAACTTAAGAGACAGAGCATATTTCGGCCTGCCTGGGCCACTGCCCTCCATTCAGGGAAGCAGGAGATACAGCAATTGGGAGCATCAGCTCTGTGTCAGACACACTGGTCTGAATTCTGACTTCTCTGCTTACTTCAGTTACTTTACTTCTCCAAGTCCAGGACATAGATTGTTGTGAGGATTAAAAATGGTTAAAAAACAAAATTCAGCCGAGTAAATCTGAAGATGTAATTGGCTTTACTAGGTGATTCATGAACTAGGTGGGCAGCATCCCAACCTAGGAACTAGAAGAGTGCTGGGGTTACGCAGAACGGGAGGATTTTGTAGGAAAAAGGGTGGGGTGAGGGAGCTATTAGCAAAAGAAAAGAAAGGATTATTTTTAGGTCAGGACATCTTTGGGGAAGGGACTGGCATGGTTTTTTTCATGCAAATTGCCTCCTCTTCTGGGTAGAGAGGGCCTGCATGACAGATGACCTCACTGGTGCCAACCAGAAAATTGCAGATGGCGATTAAGATTACATTTCTGCCAGTGAAGGTTGAAACTGCAGTTAGGTGAGGATTAGATCTAGGTTTGGTGGCCCAGGCGGTAGCACAGGTGACACCCTTTTGGGTCTGTGGTTTTTCTCTTTAACAATTATCCCCTTTTGATCAGACTCTCTGCCTAACTGAGAGATCACACTGTGAGGCGTTAGTGTCACTCTCAGCTCCAGGGTCCTCACGGCTTTGTTGGCCTTTGATGGTATCCAGAGGACACAATGTTCTTGCTCTATCTTCATAACTTTCTTAGGTCACAGCTTCCGGTTCACAGTCTTTAAGTTGGTCATTCTCTCTGTTCCTTTTCTGAATTCCAGTCTTAGGGAGACAATTTGTTGTTAGTGACCTGAACATGCATTTAAAGCTTTTAAGAGAATGTAATGAACCAGGGGGATGATTCCCAGTGTTTGGTGTGCACTTGGAAGCCAAGGTCCCCAAGACCCAAACCAATAAATAAAGACCTCATTGAAGGAACCAGGACCAAGCGGCTTGCTCAATGATCGTATGTAACTGAGTTTTCACTCACCCAGAAGCGTTGCTCTCAGTACAGCAGGTGGTGTTGGGCACAGCACAGCCTTGCTTGGCCAAAGATAATTAAGGCAACCACTTTGGCCAGAGAGTCTAAGGATCTTTGGTGGGCAGCTAATGTGTTGGCAGTAGAATCGGTAATGTCTCCAAGAGTTAAGAAGAGGTTTCTGATCATAGTCTTATTTGTATCTACTCCTAACCAGGAAATGGATTTACTCAGAGGAGTTGCTGTGTTTACACATTCATTGCAGGGGTTAGTCAGGTTTTTAGCAGAGGTGCTAGCCAATCTCCTAGCCTGAAATAAAGAGTTATACCAAATGCTTTGTAAGGATAGGTGCTGCTGGGGAGAGTTCTTGGCGATTGGGGGCAATTCTGCTGTAGATAATTATGGAATTAAAGATTGGAATCTTTGACGACAAATCCAGCAATCTGAAAGCTTACCCTCCTTAGCAATGGCCTGGGAGATACAGATGAGGTTGTGATCTTTCCAGGCCATGCCAGAGTAAAGGGAAGAAAGACGAGAAAGAATTTCATGTTTAGCATTAGGAAGTCTTGATCCCGTGTCTTGGGTGGAAGCAGTCTCTCTCGACGTCAGCTACTTCTCTTCCCTGGCAGTTTGATTCAGAGGTGTCCAGCGTTATCACAGGACCAGGTGTCGGGCGGAGGCTGGAATCCTCCTTAGCTGTGAGATGGGTGTGTACCCAAGGCTCAACACCTTCTAGTTTCACAGCAGGATCAGTGGTCAGGAGCACATGGTATGGTCCCTCCCAACAGGGCTCAAGGGCCCTTCCTCTGTTGACATTTCCAGAACATCCAGTCACTAGGCTCTAGATTGGGACCAACAAGATCCCTAGAATTGGAATCTGGGAAAGCTTCTTTACCCTGCTGATGATAGGCTGAGCATAAGACACTAGGGACTTAGAGTAGCTGGTTGTTCCAGCCCGAGACAACAAGGGGCAGCAGAGGGATGCCAGGGGACATCGGTCTGCCAATGACTGTCTTTCGTGTAGTGAGTTTATGTTTCCCAAAGAGGGTGCTGTGAACAGGCAGTGAGATTAGAGGCAACGCCTGAGACCAAGAGAATCCAGTAGTTTTGGCAAGTAGCAATTTTGAGTTTGAGGATCTCATTAGTTCTCTCGACCTTTCCTGATGATTGCGGGTAATTGGGACAGTGACCGTTACAAGAAGTTTGCAAGCCTTTCATCAAGGCTCGTATAATTTGTCTGGTGAAGTGGGTGCCTCAGTCACTGGAGATTGTGGAAGACACACCCCAAGTGGGAAACACATTTTCTAACAGTTTCTTTGCTGTCGTGAGGGCATCAGCCTTGTGGAGGGGAAGGCTTCAACTCATCCAGAAGACATACACACAATAATAAGAACATATTGATAACCCACACTGAGTGGCAGTGGAATGAAGTCCAGCTGTGGGTGCTCAAAGGGTCCAGAAGGAGGAGGTCTGAGGCATGTGTGGACAAAAAATAGGTTTTCCAGGGTTATGGACCTGGTAGGTCAGATATTGGTAGTAAAATGTTTTTGTAATTTTATAGATGTCTCCCCTCCAAAGTCTGTTCATAATCTGAGCCATCTTAAACGCACTATGGTGGGTGAAGGAATGCAAAAACCAAAAAACGGGGTCTGCCGGGGAGCCGGGGAGAGCCAAGTGTTCGTCTGTGGGGCTTCCTGCAGCCCTGAATATTCAGTTAATTTGCAGCCACTGTTTACCCATCTAAATTTCTCTGATTCAGGGGCAGACAGTTGCTGTGTTGCAAGGCTATCAGGATGGCAGAAGTCTGGCAATGAGGGGCCATTTTCGGCAGAAGCAGAGTGGACTTCATCTATATGTGCTGCGACCCTTGTCTCTTCTCTTGCTGCTGCTGGGGTGTGAGAGTCAGCCGGGCGTGGCCCTGATGCACACGCTCCGTCCTTCTAGTGCGAGCCTCGAGTTTGATGACAGCAATGTCAAAAGGTAAGAGATTAGCAGTAAGAAGATTCTTTGCTTCTTGCCCGTTTTTGATTGTGGTTCCAGAGGATGTAAGAAAACCCCTTTGTTTTCATAATATCCCCCAATCATCTATGACCCTGAGGGCATACTGGCTACTGGTATGAGTATTTACAGTCTGTCCTTTTGATGCTGGCCTGCTTGGTCAGGGCATGGCGCTCTGCTCGCTGGGCTGATGTAGCTGTGGGAATTTCCGCTTTTGAGTAGGTCATATTACTTTCTAGTAATAGCATAATCATAACCAGCTTGAAAAATTCCCTTTTTAATTTCAATGTATTACCCATCAACAAACAAGATTAAACCAGGATTGGTTAAAGGGTATCTCATAAATCAGGACATGGTGTCACGAAATGGGACATTATTAGCTTGAAGTCATGGGGTGCGCCTTCTCCAGATAAGAGGCAGTAACGTAGCAGGATTAAGAACGTTGCAACGTTGAAGATGTAGTCCAGGAGGTGGAGGGGAGAGTATAACGCAAGCGGTAGAGCACATGCTGAGCATGCATGAAGTCTTGCAGGAGGTTGCGGGTTCAGTCCCAGGACCTCCTCTAAAAATAAATAAATAAACCTAATTACCTCTCCTCGCCGCTCCCCCCCCCCCCCTTAAAGATTAGGAGGTGAAAGCAAAACGATCTTGTAGGTTAGTCTGCTTGCAGAGAAATGTGAGGAATGTGTAAATAGATGTCATTTCCTAGGATTGGGTCTGTTGACACTTCTACTAACTTTGCATTGGCTACTATGTCCTTAAGGCAGGTGGGATGGGCAGGAACCACTGAATGAAGCTGCCTGCTATTGTATGCAATAGGCCTATGTTTATTACTTTGTTTTTGTATGAGCATTTCTGGGCTTGGTTATCTCTTTCATGAACAAATAAAGTACTTAAATAGTTTTTGAATGGTTAGGTAGCCCTAAGGCAGGCATTTCTTGGAGCTCTTGTTTTTGTTTTATAAAAGCCTGCTCATGTTTATCTTCCCAAGGAAGGGGTTCAGGGACAGAAATTTTAGTTAAATTCATGGACTGGGGAAGCTAATAGAGAAATACTAGGAGCCCGCAGTCTGCAATAAACAACCAATCCTAGAAATCCACAAAGCTGCTGCTGAGTTGCGGACAGGTCTAGTCAATTCTTGGATTAGCTTAATTCTTTTTAGAGATTGATGGATTCATTCAGCACCTAGATTATGACCTAGGTAATGAACAGTGTCTAGAGATCATTGTCATTTTTCTTTAGAGACTTAGTTTCTGTTTTCACTGTTGCAGTAAATAA
Organism: Camelus dromedarius; assembly: GCF_036321535.1. Classification (NCBI taxonomy): domain Eukaryota; kingdom Metazoa; phylum Chordata; class Mammalia; order Artiodactyla; family Camelidae; genus Camelus; species Camelus dromedarius. Next base: position 8,838,720 of record NC_087465.1, on the reverse strand, counting down.
ACAGACCTTTTTGTGGACTCGCCTTTAATAACTGAGCATGGCAAGCGCTCATCCACAAATTGTAAAGGGCCGGTTTCCTGGAGACTGCAGGGTGCTTACATCTTGGTGGAGCACTTAGGAGAAATAAGAAGGGGCCTCAGTGAACCCTTGAGGCACGACTAACCAGGTATATTGTTGACTATTCCAAGTGAAGACAGATAGATAGTGGCTGTTGGGGTCCACCAGGATGCTGAAAAAGGCCAAGTATATTATACACACACACACACACACACACACACACACACACACACACACTCTCTTAATAGAGCTTACTGAATGCCTTCTTCTAAGTGTTTTAATGTATAAACCTCATTTTATCCTCATAAAAAGCCTGTGAAGTAAGCACTATCATCATCTTGATTTTGAGATGAGGAACTTGAATCAGGGAGCAGTTCAGCCCAGGGCATAACTAGTAAGTGATGAGTGATTTTCTCCAGTAACCTCCATTTCTCAGGGAGGAAAACTCATCTGGGGTACTTGACATTCCCTTTGGACTTGGAGAATTCTGATGGCCCCTCCTGTGACTAAGGCATAATTAAAGATGGAGGTTCCTTTCTCCTCTTTGGAATTTGATGTTTATGTTACTTAAATGTGCAGATGGATGTTGGATGAAGAAACAGATAAATTTAAGTTGTGGACCTGGGTCAAGAGGTTGGGAGGACTCAGATGCTCTTGGAACTTTTATGGAGCTGGTTGTATAAAACACTAGGAGCCCAGGGACGTGGGATGTTATGTTGAACACAGTTGGGAGACAATTCAATTGGAAGATAATTGGACAGGATATTGTATTATGGACAGTTTCATGATATTGGCAAGACAATAAAGTTTTATAAAATACTGAAAGTCAGACAGGGTTTGGATTTTCTATTTCAATATGGAGAGGCCAGAATTCCTGTAAAGGGAAGTGAAAATAAAATTCAGAAAGGTTAATACAAAAGTGTAATAGGAGAAGAACTTGAAAAATTCTTATTTTAAAACCTGGTATTCACTGGGTATTCGTCTGAAGAAAATGAAATCATCTTGAAAAGATATTTGCTCCCCCATGTTCATTACAACAATATTTATGATAGCCAAGGCATGGAGACACCCTTAGTGTCTACTGACAGATAAATGGATAAAGAAGTAGTGGTATATATGTATATATATACCATGGGGTATTGTTCAGCCATAAAAAGAAGAAAACTCCATTATTTGTGACATCATGGGTGGACCTTGAGGGCATTATGCTAAGTGAAATAAGTCAGACAGAAAAAGACAGATACCACATGATCTCACTTATATGTGGGATCTTAAAACAAACAAAAAATTAAACTTACAGATACAGAGAATAGACTGGTGGTTGCCAGAGGCAGGAGTTAGGGGTGGCGAACTGGGCAAAATAGGTGAATGGAGTCAAAATGTACAAACTTCCAGTTATTACGATAAAGAAGTCCTGGGATGTAATGCATAGCATGGTGACTACAGTTAACAATACTGCTGTACTGCGTGTTTGAAAGTTGCTAAGAGGGTAGAACTTAAAAGTTCTCAAGAAAAACAATGGGTATTAACTAAACTTATTGTGGGGATCATTTCATAATGTATACACATATGAATCATTTTGTTGTACACCTAAAACTAATGTGGTTTTTATATGCCAGTTATATCTCAACTAAAAAAACAAAAAAACCTACTAGTATTCAGTCATACTACAAAATTCCCTGAAAGTGTAATATCTGCATGGCATTGTGGTAAGTCCTGGGAATACAGTATATTACAGGGGCAGGGTCCCTGACCAGATTCCTCCCTTTTTAAATTCCATCCAATAAATACTTTTTGAGTACCTGACATGTGGTAGGTACTATACACCAAAAAAACCCAAATCAACCAACCAACCGACAAAAATCAAAAACAACCCCCAAACCAAATTCAAACCAAAAACAGGCAGATAAATAAAGTCAAATAATCCTTGCCCTATTTATTCCTTCTTTGCCCCCCAGCAAATGAGGAGGACTTTCTTTTGGTGACAGTATTTTGAGATAGATGACTCTTATTCAAGGCTGTCCCTCTGACTGTGATTTCTGCTGTCTGCAAAATGTATTTCTTTTTGGGCTGCCAGATTAATATTCAACTCACCTTTATTGAGTCCAAGCTAAGAGCTTTCGCCATCTCATTTTCCTCTCTCAGCAAGTGTGTGCTGTTGGGAGGTTTTCCTCCACTATACAGTAAGGGTGCTGAGGCAGAGAGTGGGTAAATTTGTCACCAGGCTTCACTCTGAAATGACAGAGATGGGAGCTGAACCCAGGTCTCCTGGCTTGAAATTCAAGCTGCCTTCCTCCACAGAAAGCAGAAGTTCAGCCAAAATTCCAGAATTAGCACTCTTTTTTTTTCATTTGTTTCATCCATCAAGTGTATTCCCCACTAATTCTCACACGTACTAACTTCATGTAGCTACTGTCTTTTAAAAGACAAGTTAAAGTTTTCCCATTTTTTGTTAGATAAGCGATGTTTGTCTGTAATTATGTACTTTGTCTATGGCTGTGAGATAACAGGGGGGAAAAGCCAAGTGTGAGTGACTGGTTTGCTCTGGCTTTGGGAGTCTCAGCTGTTTGAACCTTTTTTATAAGTTCAGGCCTGAAAAGCCATTCCAGAATTCTATTTTCCCCTCAAGTTCTTTGCCACTAAGTAGGGAGAGAGATATTTGGTTTATGTTCTTTTGCCTCCACCTGGGAATTCTGATGAACTCCCCTGTGTGTTTTTGTTAAAGCAAGTAATCAATTCCTTCTGTGCCTGTTTCAAACTTTTTTTTTTTTTTGCATATAAGAAAACCATAGCTGTTTTATCAATAGTGTTTCTGTGCGAAGTAACAACAAAGCAATTTGGAAGGGAGTTTGCAGCTGCAAATGGCAAAGAACACAAACTCTGCTGCTGGATGGAGCCCTGCCCTCGCTCTGTGACCCACGTGGGGACTGCGGGGCCGAGACCCAGGTCTGGGGTCGTATCACAGCCAGTCTTCTTCATTTGTGAATTCATATCTCAGGACTTCTATTTGAAGAAAGTATCTTTCGTAGCTCAGCCTTTGTGGTTTGTTCTTTGCTTTGGCTGGGGTGAGGCAGGGGGAATGGGGCGTGTTTTTGTGGTCCGTGTATGAGAGCAGTGCTACGCTGCTATGGTGTGCATATTAAAATTCACATCTTTCCCTTAGCAGGAACTTATTCTGCATTATCTCAGTTCCTGAGGGGGACTGGGTTATTCCATGTATAATTAATTAATTTTTTTTTTCACAATTTATTGCTCAGATGCAGTTTTGCCTTGCAGAAAAGCATCTTAGTCACCAATTGCCCTTCTCAGTATATTCTTGCAATTTTTTTTTAATCCTCTAAGAAGCCCCAGCTTCCCAGTGCAATGGCTGGAGAGTTTTCCAACAGGAAACTAGAAAAAAGTCCCACATTCTCTAGCAATTTCAGTACCAGCAGAGGCATCAGCTGTTTGCAGCTGTCCCTTTGGGACCACAAAATCAAACAGTAATATTCCTGATATGGACAAAGTCTGGGCTTCAATTATTCAGGAAGAATCACAGTTGTGCAGGGAAAGCAGCATGCCAAAGTGGACTCCACACAGGCCTGGGAGTGACAAACTGCATTTTAATTAAGATTCTGCCCTGGATGTATTGCACTACGGGGCAGGTCTCTGAGCTCTTCTGTGTCTAGGCCTTCAGACACAAGGTCCATTGCCTGCAGCTCTTGGTCATGTCCTTGCGAATATTAAGAGAATGGTACCTCTCCTGTGTGCCTTTCTCTGTGTCCTGTTTCAAGTCTTTGAATTGTTATTCATGGAATACTCATTACCTCCCAGGGAGGCCACCCAGATCTTTCTCACCTGGGTGGGTTAGTCAGAAATGTCCCTTTGCCTTCAAGGCCTGAGGAATCGGCCGTACCTGGTGACATCAGCCTGTTTGGATGCCAGTGCTGTGTCTGACTCTGGCAAGGTGGGAGCCAGCTTTGCACTGAGCTGGAAGATGTGTTCAAGTCCTAGCTCTTCTGCTTACCTTGTTTCATTGATTTGAAAACGCATTTTTATTGAGATGCACTTTAAATTCAATGACACCTTTGCTTATTATTTTATTTTAACTTTCAGCATTTTTTCTTTCTTAGGGGAACATAAAATAATGATGAGTCCTATGACCAAAGTCAGAAAAAAAAGGCATTCTATGAAATGCTGCAATACTTTTGTGGCTCCATGTAAGGCCTGTGAAGTCTCTAAACCTCAGTGTTATTTATAGAATGAGATGATAATGGCAATGATGCTGTGGGTTTGTTGTGAAGATAAAGTGAGATAAAGTATGTGATTTATCAGAGAATTGGACAATAGTAGTCATTCAATGAGTGTTCCTTGGTGGAATCTTTAGATCTAGAAGGTATTGGGGTAGACAGAAGCCTCTGTCTGACATTTCTCTTCTCTCTTTGAAATGACGTCTATCTTGATACAAACCCAGCTTTTATTACTAAGCTGAAGCATTCTTTTCTCCTCTTTTCCCCTCCCCTTCCAGTTTATTTTGCTGTCCCATTTCTGATTGTGGAAAAAGGATCCGGAAGGAAGAGAGATTTAAAGTTTGAAGCCTTATATACATATAGCATAAATATTAATTTTAACCTCTATTTTTCTTTTCTTGTATATAATTTGTTTTCTAATTCTTATGAGAATGTCTTCTTATCATTTGTGTGCCTTTTGAAAATATTATTAGTTTTAGAATGTAACTGGTTATACGGCAGGAGCCAGTGATTGGGCAGAAGCTGGAAAGATTAGATTTTAACTAAAAATGAACACTCTGAGATTTTATGGTGCATGTGAAGTAATGTAATGTGTCTCATTGAAAAAAAAAACAACACCACGATGTTTAAGTTGACCACAAGCTAAACATAAATTGGTGATCAGGTGCTTTGGGTAAAGACACAAAAAGCAAACCGAGAACGCATGATGCATTTATGTCATTCACTGAGAAAATATTTTTGCAGTATCTACTAGTGTTGGGTACTGTCCCAGCACTGGGGACACAAAAGTAAATAAAACCTGGTTTCTGCTCTCCAGAGCCATGTTCTGACAGGAGAGAAGATGCAAAGGAAGTCACCTGGACTGTGACCAGCACAACACTAAGCTCTCATGGAAAGTAACAAGGCAGGAGAGGAGACCTAATAAAAATGATCAGGAAGGAGGGGGAGTCAGGAGAGCCTTCCCTGAAGGCGTCACATAACAGCTAGATTTTCGAAAATTTAAATAGTAACTCTATTAGTTAACAGTAGTGTATCAATTTTTAAAAATAGTTTATTTTTTAAGTTGAGATATGATTGACAAAAATACTGTATTAATTTTAGGTGTTCAACCTAGTGATTCAGTGTTTGTATATTGTGAAATGATCACCATGGTTAAGTCTAGTTACTACCACACATAGTTACATTTTTTTTTTCTTATGAGAACTTGTAAGATTTATCCTCTTGGCAACTTTCAAATATACAATATACAATAAATTCAGTACACAGTACTGGTGTATCAATTTTAAATTTACTGAATTTGATAATTATTTTGCAAATATATAAGAAACTATTCTTAGGAGATTTCAGTTGAATATTGAGGGGTAAAGAGTGATGTCTGTAATTTATGTTCAGAAGGCTCAGGAAAATAACAATTGCTCTGTGTGTGTGCATGTGTATGTGGGGAGAGAGAGAGAGATACACAGCAAATGTGGCAAAATGTTAGAAACTGGTGAATCAATAAGAAAAGTTTCATTGTGTTATTCATGCAACTTTTCTGTTGTTTGGATTTTTTCAAAATGAAAAATAAAAAGGCTTACTCTTCTCAAAATTTTAAACATTTAAAAATTTAAACATCTAAGTTGAAAATTTCCTGAAGAAAAAAGAGAAACATTTTTTGTGATTAAAATTAGACTTGCATTGGGGAAATACTATTTGACAATGTATGTAGATTACCTTTGAAGCATTAATATTGGGTTACAAAAAGGTCTCAAATATCTGGAGCAGTTGTTTACTTTGAAAGATCACCATATTGGCCTCCAAGTGCTTTAAAGTTTAGCTAAATATGAAAAAAAAATCTTGTTTTGATGAAGAAATTAAAATCTGTAAATGGTCACCGTAGGATAAAGAGCTTCCTCCAAATTCTCATTGATACAAATCACTGGCTGGTTGAACACAGTGTGAAATTCTGCTTATATAATATCATATATTAAGAAAGAGAAAAAAATTTAAACCAAAGCAGGTTATGTTTGGTTTCAACTCATACTGTGCCTTCATGGAAAGAACTTTTAATGTCTATTTTGTGGACCAATAATTGGCACATTTGTGAACTAGCCATATCCCCTTTTCTACATCTTCTGAAGAGCATTCATCTGGTTCCTTTGGAAGCTGGTAATTACCTTCACAGTCATATTAATTACGGCTTCCACCACCAGCTTCCTTTTGGGGACACCATATGCCAGGCACCATGCTAAGCATTTTCATATTTAAGGTACATCTTTCTGTATACATATAAAGAAATCCATTCTGATCCTCTTTTAATTGTCATATTTAGTCCATTTGTGTTTGATGCAATACTTGGATTTAGAGCTAACATCTTATTTTGTGCTTTTTAAAAAATTTTTTTTTCTTTTCTTTTTTATTGAAGTATAGTCGGTTTACAATGTTGTGTTAATTTCTGGTGTACAGCGTAGTGTTTCAGTTATACATATATATATTCTCTGTCATATTCTTTTTCATTATGGGTTATTACAAGATATTGAATATAGTTCCCTGTGCTATACAGTAGGACCTTGTTGTTTAGCTATTTTATATGTAGTAGTGTGTATCTGCAAATCCCAAACTCCCAATTTATCCCGCCATCCCCACTCCTCGCCTCCTTAACCATGAGTTTGTTTTCTATGTCTGTGAGTCTTTCTCTTGCAAATAAATTCATTTGTCTTTTTTTTTTTTTTTTTAGATTCCACATGTAAGTAATATCATATGGTGTTTTTCTTTCTCTTTCTCTTTCTGGCTTACTTCACTTAGAATGACAATCTCCAGGTCCATCCATGTTGCCACAAATGGCATTATTTTATTATTTTTTATGGCCGAGTAGTATATTGTTGTATAAATATATCACAACTTCTTTATCCAGTCACCTATCGATGGACATTTAGGTTGTTTCCATGTCTTGGCTATTGTAAATAGTGCTGCTATGAACATTGGGGTGCATGTATCTTTCTGAATTAAGGCTCCCTCTGGATATATGCCCAGGAGTGGGCTTACTGGATCGTATGGTAACTCTATTTTTAGTCTTTTGAGGAATCTCCATACTGTTTTCCATAATAGCTGCACCAAACTACATTCCCACCAACAGTGTAGGAGGGCTCCCTTTTCTCCACACCCTCTCCAGCATTTCTCCTTTGTGGAATTTTGAATGATGGCCATTCTGACTGGTGTGGGGTAATACCTCATTATAGTTTTGATTTGCATTTCTCTGATAATTAATGAAACAGCATTTTTGAAAAATGTGCCTATTGGCCATTTGTATGTCTTCATTGGAGAAGTGCTTCTTTAGGTCTTCTGCCCATTTTGGGGGTGGGCTTTTTTGTTTTTGTTATTGAGTTGTATCAGCTGTTTATATATTCTGGAAATGAAGCCCCTGTTAGCCACATCATTTACAAATATTTTCTCCCATTCCATAACTTGTCTTTTTGTTTTGTTTATAGTTTCCTTTGTAAAAGCTTATAAGTTTAATTATGTCCCATTTGTTTATTTTTGCTTTTGTTTCTATGGCCTGGGTAGACTGCCCTAGGAGAGCATTGCTAAGATTTATGTTAGAGCATGTTTTGCCTATATATTCTTCTAGGAGGTTTATAGTGTCCTGTCTTACGTTTATGTCTTTAAGCCATTTTGAGTTTATTTTGGGGTATGATGTGAGTGTTCAGACCTCATTGATTTACATGCAGCTGTCCAGTTTTCCCAACACCACTTGCTGAAGAGACTGTCTTTTCTCCATTGTATATTCTTGCCTCCTTTGTTAAAGATCAATTGACCATAGATGTGTGGGTTTATTTCTGGTCTCTCTACTCTGTTCCATTGATTCATATGCCTGTTTTTGTGCCAATACCTCGCTGTTTTGATTACTGTAGCTCTGTAGTACTGTCTGAAGTCTGGGAGAGTGATTCCTCCAGCTTCATTCTTTTTCTTCACTATTGCTTTGGCACTTCTGGGTCTTTTGTGATTCCATATAAATTTGAGTATTACTTGTTCTAGTTCTGTGAAAAATGTCCTGGGTAGCTTGCTAGGCATCACAGTTCATAACAGCACATCCCATGATATTAAATAGCCTTTCTAGTTCACCTCATATTCTCTTGTTATTTTCTGCTTGTCAAGTGCTCTCATTTCACACCATAGCCTTTTATTTCCAGAGAGATTTCTTGTCTAGAAAGGCAACAGATCTCAGGTGATTGTAAAAGGGAAAATATTTGGGTGGGCTAGTTTATACTAAGCTGTGAATAATCATATAGCCGTGTGTTCTGCTATTTCTAGAAATATTTATGCTTACAGAGTAGTGTATTACCTCAAATAATTGTGTCTTAAAAATAAAATTTTGATATAATCCTCTGAAGCAATTGTTCCTTCAATGAATCTTTTAAAAATTCTTTTAATAATGCTGTATTGTATCATGTGTATCTGTGTTTGTGTGTGTGCATGCTTGTATTAGGATTATATTATAGCCCTATATAGTTATACGGAGACGTACATACCCGTCTGTACTTTTCTGTATTTCTTTCTAGGTGGTAAGTTTTTTAAGGGAGAGGTTCCTGGTCTGTTTCCTACTTGTATGCTCCCTCAAACCTCGTACAGTGCCTGGTGCTTAGCAGGCTCTAAATTACCATTTGTTGAATTAGGTTTAATATAGCTTTGATGAAATGGGATGATATTTTATAATTTAAAAAATAGTATCATACAGGTGATTTTTGATCTAAAAATGTGTTTAATATTGAACATTCAAAAAAGGGAAGGCAGAGGAGAAGGAGTCTGTGTATATGCATACATTCCATTTTGCATACATGTGGAAGCGTGATGTTCCTGTTCATAATAAGAGAGATCCTTCCTCACCTGTCAAATTGACAAGAATCCAGAAGTTTTATAACATATTTTGTTGGTGAGTTCTTGGAGAAATTGGCAACCTCATGCATGTTGGATGTGAATGTAATACGGGAAAACCTTTAGGAGGGGAATTTGGTAATATTCAGCAATATTGTTTACATCTTTGCTCTCTGACCCAGCAATCCCACTCCTAGGAACCTACCACAAAAAGTTTACAGCAAAAATATAAATAAATCATCCTGAAGTCTATTAGTAGCACTGTTGGTAATAACAAAAGTTTAGAAAAATCCCACATTTTGATCAGTTAAGAACTAGTTGAATAAATGAAGGTGTGTGCACAACTGGAGTGCTGTGTAGCTGTAAGAAGGCTTGAGGAATGTCTTTAAATACTGTTACAAAGAATTTTCAGCATATATAGTTTAGGTAAAAATAGTAAGATGGAGAAAAATGTGTGTAATATGGTACCATTCATCTAAGGGTGTGGAGTGAGGATACGTAGGTCTGTCATACAAAGTATAACAAACGGACAGCTTAAAACAATAAATCTTGTTTAAGCTTAAAAAAAAATCTTGAACTGTTTTCAGTGATCATATTGTAGGTGGTAGTGTTGGCATTTTTATTTTAAGGCTGTTGAATGTGTATTGTGTGGATAAAGTGGGTAGTTATGTCTGTGTTGTTGGGAAATAGGATTTGGGGATGAGAAAAAGGGCGAAAGATGTAACATGAGGCTACGTTAAAAACCATGTAGTTCTGAATTTGAATCAGAAATACAGATCTGAATTCATGATATGTATCTTACCGTAAACAACAACAAAATACTACTAACATGGTTCTGTCTCTGTTCACTGAAAAGGCCTAGAAAAAAAGCCAACCCAGCAGCAATCAGCAAACTTGTGCCCAGGCCCTGGTGTTTCAGTACCATTTCCTTCCCAAAGGATTCCTCAGAAAAATGGCAGATCTAGGGCAGGAAGTGTTCACAGTGAACCTGTAACATCGCATCAGATCTCAAAGACGACTGGGGATGTGTCCAAAGGACTCAAGGGTCTACCTAAAAAAGCCCCCAATGGCAAAAAATAGGACCATTTAATCATCGATAAAGATAACTCTAATGGACTGAAACATTCCAAATGTGATTTAATAATGAGTCAAAAGCAAAAATACCCTCAGTGATCCACCTGTGGAGAATGCTAGGGAACCAACTCATTATTTGGAAAATCAAGCATTTATCCTGTCTTTCTTATATAAATCAGACCTCAGAGTAATCAAATAATTGATTTGAATCAAGTAATCAAATGATTGAGAGGAGGACGTTTACTGAAATATTCAAACTAATAAAAGAAAAATGAATGAAGAATTAAAAAATTAGAAAATTGCCATTTGGAACTAATGAAATAATGGATCTAGGCAGTGATCACAGATGACTGCTGACAGAGAATAAAAGCATCAGAACACTAGTATCCTCTGACGGAAGAATACACTCTACCTGTGTGGACCTCACCCTGAGCCCCAAACTTCTGACCCACAGAGAACGTGTGTACTTGGCTGTTCTTGGGTTTGTTGTAAACTTAGCAGAACTGATCTGCCCGGTGTCTGGGGATGGGGCAGGAAGGCCTATGATCGCAGCGCTGCACTACTTCCTTTGACACGGGGTGTCATTTTAATTCTGTTGTGCATCATTAACAAACCCATCTACCCACCCTCCCCCGGCCGAGACAGATATCCAACAGCTTTATCAGGAATCAAGGTGATATTTTATTTTCATCTTCTTGGCTTTGTGTGTCAATGCTGAACTTGGCTGGGGAAAAGAAGGGTGTTACTTAGAAGCCTTTCCAACCTTAACAAGGTAAAGAAAGTGTTTTAGAATTAGTCCCATTGATAGCAGGGATTAACTTGAAAGAAACAAGGTAGGGATTCTGAAGAGCTAGGTCTGGTAAGTGCATTTTACTTAAAACAGAAACCTCAGATGGGATGATGGAGTGGGAAACCTCCATGGCCCCTATTCACTCTGAGATGGTCTGATTCTGTGACCGAGGAGGATGGTGACCGATGGGAAAGGAGTTGATTGACGCTCCAAGAGCATGGTTTCCATGTAGACGGGGAGGAGCAAAGAGAAGGTGGAGGAGTTGAATAGGGAATAAAAACCATGGAAAGGAAGTTGTGGGATAAAGGACAATATTGACAGAGTAAAAGAGGGATTTCAAATATTCACTGTCAAAAGGCAGATAAGAAAAATCAAGGGCATGTGAGAAAGTGGGAGGTAAAGCTTGAACTGACTTGAATACAGACACATGGTCATGTGCTCTTGAGTCAAGGGGGCAAAGTAGACACATTAGGTCGGGCTCACTCTTTTGAGGAGATAGGGACCAAGACTTTCATAATGCAAACAAGGAAAGCATGGTCCAGAAATTTGGAGATACTGGCCCGAGGTCATGGATGTTTTCAGACCCATTTTGCCAAGGTTGAGGACGTGCAACCTCTGGACATTGGGTAGTGGTTGGGAGAGTCAAGAGTTAAGGTGGGAGAAGTCAAATCAGTGAGACTCCACACACCACACACACAGAGACACACACACTCTTAAGCAATTCTACTTTTATGTTCTTTATAGAGTAGTAGACTTTGAGTAAAATGTCTTGGAATGAATGGGTTCCTTGCATGAAAATAAGTGTAAAAATCTGCTACACCACGCAATGGTGTAACCTTATTTTGATATCTGGGTGACTGCTGGTTGTAAAACTTACTAATGCTATACTCAGGGCAAAGAAAACTGATCTTTGCTTATCTTGTGGAATTCAATGGCTTTTCCAGATTTTCCCTCCCAAGCTGTGGCATCTCCAGAAGGGCTGACAGGGCATAGCTAACAATTAGGACTTGGTTATTTGAAGGATGGTCCACAGACCAGCTCCATCAACAGCATCTGAGAGCTTGTTAGACACAAAGACTCTCAGAACCCACCCCGGAATCCCGGGATCAGAATCTGTATTTTATCAAGATAAGTGATCTCTATGGTCTCTTCAATTTCTGAAATTTTATGAACTTTGAATATTTAACTGTAACGTATTTCCTTTATAATTCCATAATCAAGTGAGTAGTTACAGTTTTGGAAGTGAACTATGATGTCTTCACTCTTACGAATTTTTCCGTCACACACAGCCTGTAAACATAATATGCATGGTGGTTATTGTCTGATCAAGATTGCTAACATTTCCACTCAGGAGACTGATTAAACTCAAAACCTGATGTCAGATGTTTTACTTGAAAAAAAATTTAGGGAAAAAAAAACATTTCTGAACCTTGAATGGAAGGAACAATTTAAGATGGGTCCTGATTAGCTCCTGCACACTATGATGAACGTGTTTGGATTTCATAGAATAGCATCAGATGGAGGGGAAAAAACCCTTAATTAGCTCATTAGCTCTGATTTCACTTTTACAGTGTAAACAGTCTTTTGCAGAAGTCATAATTACTTATAGATGCTAATGCTGACTGTACTTTAAAATCTAAAAATTGCTGTCATTGGAGCTGTGTCTTGAAAATATGTTTATCTATCTGAGAGCAAATGCTCTCTAGAATCCTGGAAAGCACTTAAAAAAATTTTTTTTTTGAGGCACTTAAGCTCAACAGCTAATGGAAGATCATGTATTTAAATAATTTACACTTCCATCTGGTTTGAAGAACACCAGGTGGAAGTTGCTGATCAGAATGAGTCTGCTTCATGGAAGGAAGTGTTTGCTCAAAATAAATGAAAGGCAAACATTTACACGAAGCCCATCTTTTTGTCTGAGTGGGTAGACTCCTGTTTCCCGCTCTAATGGTCTCTGGTCTTGGATCTTGTCTTTTCCATTTACTGTGTATTGATGAGGTTCCAGAAGGAACCTGATGCACTGAGTGACTTCCACTGTTTCATTTTCTTCTGCACAATCTTTTGATCATAAGCAATCATTGTCTGCCTCTCTCATCCTTTCTGCGTGCCAACCTGGAATCAAAAGGGGCTGCCCCCTTGCTGCGGGAGAGGAGGCTGAGCTTCCTGGATGCGCTCCTTCTCCTTGTTGCTGGGCCAACTGGCAGATTTTACGGTTCCCACTGAGCATCACAGTGTGTTGTCAAAAGCTTGGTTTTGTGAGTTGACTTTTGATCGGCACTTACTGTATCTTACCTGTCAACTCCGCAGCGGACTTCCTCATTTACGGCATGTGGCCTTCGAGCACAGACCAAACCCTTGAAGCCAAGAAGAGTCCCACGGAGCACACAGCTCCCCTTTCCAGCTCTCTCCGGCTCGCGGTGCTTGTCAGATGCGTTCTCCCATGTGTGGACTCTTTTTTGGTGTTTTCGAGTGTCTGTCTATGTATGTCATTTTTGGGTAGATAAAAGAATCAGAACCGTTCCTGCTGCTAACCCGACAGCGTCAAAAAAATGGAACCTTTTGTTTCAGCATCGTCAGGAAGAATTACTGGCTATGAAGGGTAATTGTTCCCAGGGCTATGAACCAATTCACCTCGCAGTTTTTCGGCTTACATGGGAGAACCTGAAATGGTTACCACAAACCGAGTCAGGGCAGAGAAAATGCAGCCTTTATAGTGCACGGATTTCAAACCCTCATGGCCTCTGCACTCTACCAATGACACAAAAGTTTGCCTCCCCAGCCTCTAAGACTCCCCAGGGGAAAAGATCACAAAATCTACAGCAGCTTCAAACTCATCTTTTCCAGAGCCAAATGAAACACAAATTCCAAATGTTTCGGGTTTTATTCTAGGTTTAGAAATAACACTTTTTCGAGTCAGTTCTAAATTTGACACCATCCCCTCTCTCATTGCTAAAAACAAGAGCTGGGCTGGACTGGGCTGGGCGTGGGGAGACCCTGAGAGTCCCCAGAGCGACTGCTTCTCTGGCCATCACAGCTGCCAGGGGGTCTCTGAGAGAGGGGCCCTTTCATTGATTGTGAAAAATATTGGTGATGGGAGGGAAAACTGTTGGATGGAATTGCTTAGGGAGCATTTTTTGGTATCGGTAGGCCACTGAATTTGAAATGGGCAATAGTCATTTCTGTCATCACTTTCCCTGTTCAGCTCTTGGCTCTTGGGTGTGGACCGGAAAGGAGGCTTGCTGGGAGATGCAGGCGTCGAGACTTCACTACGGTCTCCTCTCTCTTCCCCCAGGATGGCCTGGAAGTGTCAGAGGGAGAGGCTGGTAGAACTGGGGGCTCCCAAGAGTCCTCGTGTTCCCGGCAGTCCTCAGGCTGTGCCAGCCCTGGTGTCGCTCTGCCTCACCCGGTGCGAAAAGCACATGGCAGAACCAACTTCATAGCTTGGGGAGAATGCTGCTTAATAACTTAGTCATCACGTTGAGCAAGTGAGGCTCATGAGATGTGCTCCGAGAGTACCTTCATTTATCTTCCCAGCTGCTTGTTTCCCTTCTGTCCTTAGGGCCTCTGGATTTTGTGGTTACTTCCAGAAAACAAAAGACCCTCTGGGTATCTTTAGTAAGAAATCCATTTCAGTTTAGCCATTGATATGTCAAGCTAGGGTAATAAATAAAACACGTGTTTTCATCTAACAGGAAGCTTTTCCTTCAGCCCGAGCCCACTGCGCACAGTCCGCCTGCAGGCGTGCGGGGTGCTGCTGGGGCGGTGGTGCTGGCCTGTCCCGACCTGCCCCTCGCAGAGCTGTGCTTCCTCAGCGCCGGCGGCGAAGGTGGCATGGAAGACGAGAAAGGGGGAGGAAAGCCTCACTATCAGAATGGATGTTCCCTGGACTTGGGAGATTGTGAAACGACTTTTATCCGGTTCTCAGCCTGGGAATTCAGCAGTTCACACCTGTTGGGGTCACCTCACCTCTCTGGGTAGGTCCTAAGTGACTCCCATGCTGGTCTTCTCATATGAGAGGCCGTATCTGGGGACACTCAGGAATCCTCTGTCCTGGGAGCCACCGTTACTTTGATGTCACAGTAGCTGGCTGTCATCTTCCTCCCTTTGAATCCAGAGGCAGACACCAGTCCGCGACGTCCCCTAGCTCTCGGGGATGCATGGCAAGCTCTCAGAGGGATCCCACTGAAGTCTTGTTCTTAGTCTTGAAGGTAGTGGCGTTCACTGTGCTCCCAAGTCCCTTAGTTTTGGGGCGGGCTGCCACTCACAGCACGCAGAAGCCCTCTAAAATGTTCTGTTACAATCTCCAGCCCTTTTTTCAGTGCCCTGGTCTCTTCTAGGCTGAGGATGGTAGTCAGCAAAGTGTTACATCCCAGTCCTTGAGCAAGTCCCATGCATGTTCTGACTGGTGGCCTTGTATCTCACTTGGAAAGGTGATATTTCTTATCTTAGGGCCTCTGCTGAAATTAAAGTCAAAATAGTTTATTTAACATCTTTTACATTAAATCAAAGTTTGAGTTAAAAAGTCCGGGCATTATGTTCACATAGATATGTGAATATCTGTGCATCCTCCGTTGAACAACTTAAAATTTACAGTCTCTTTCCTATTTCCTCTTTAATTTCATATGCATTTGAATGAAGAGCTCACAAGGGAAACAAAATCCCCCCAGAGCTGAAAAGTTCTATTGCTTGTTTCTAGCTAGAGTCTTGTGAGGAATACAGCTTCAAGATGTAGGCAGAAGAATTACTCAGCATTTCTGACCCCTTTCTCCATTAGCACAGTCCTTTTTAGCAGTAAAGTGGAATAGTATTCAAAATGGAAGAGGTGAGATTAACAACAAAACCTATAATTGAACAGCTAATCCTTAATGGACCACTCATACTGTCCCAGCTGTTACGTTAAGTGCTTTGTGGAGATTGGCCATCGGACCCTCGCAGCAGTCACGTATGAAGTGATGCTGTTATTCTCATTTGATGAAGTCTCAGCAACTTACTCAGTATCATATGTATTTTAGGTGATGGAGCTTAGACTTTAATCCAGAAAGTCTAACTTCGTATCTAATTTTCTTAGAAAGATTGAATTAAGAGTGATTGGAATTTTGAAAAGAAATCCGTAATAAAACAGGGCATTCTAGAACTTTATACACTATCTCAATCCCTTGACTTCACTTAATTCAGCCATTTTATTTCATTTATTAATTTTAAATAATCTTGCCTGCTAAAATGGTCTGTTTTGGTGAGCATGGGAGTACCAGGGCAAAGGAGCAAATTTTTTTTTTAATTGAGGTATAATTGACATATAACATGTGAATTTTATGTGTACAATGTAATAGTTCAATATTTGTGTATATTGTTAAATGATCCCCACAATAAGTCTTGTTAACAGTCATCACCACATATAGTTACATTTTTTTTCATGTATTGAGAACTTTTAAGATCTACTCTCTTAGCAACTTTCAAATATGCAACACAGTATTATTATTATTAAACAATTTTTTTAAATTGAAGTACAGTCAGTTACAATGTATCAATTTCTGGTATGCAACACAACGTCCCAGTCATGCATATACATACATATATTTGTTTTCATATTCTTTTGCAACACAGTATTATTCAATATGGTCACCAGCTGTATATTATATCCCCATGGCTTATTTATTTTATGACTGGAAATTAGTATCTTTTGACCACGTTCACTCATTTTGCTCACACTCCACTTTCACCTCTGGCAACAGCCAATCTGTTCGTGTCTATGAGCTTTTTTTTTTTTGGTTTTGTTTTGTTTTGGATTCCACATATAAGTGAGATCATATGATATTTGTCTTTCTCTGTCTGACTTACTTTATTTAGCACAGTGCCCTCAAGGTCTACCCATGTTGCCACAGATGGCAAGATTTCATTCTTTTTTATGGCTGAGTAATGTTTTACTGTATACACCCCCCTCCACATTTTCTTTATCTATTCACCCTTCAGTGGACACTTAGTTTGTTTCCATGTTTTGACTATTGTAAATAATGTTGCAATGCACACGGGGGTGCACATAGTTCTTTGAATTAGTGTTTTCATTTCTTCAGGTAAATACCCAGAAGTGGCATTGCTGGAACGTATAGTAGGCCTATTTTTAACTTTTTGAGGAAGCTCCGTACTGTTTTCCATAGTGGCCAGAAGAATTTGACACATCTTTTTTTTAAGCACTTCATTGAAGTATGATTGACATGTAAAAAGCTGTGCATCTGATATATATACAGCTTGATGAGTTTGGGGAGAAGCATAAATCTGTGAAACCATCACCGCTATCAATGCCATAGATACATTTATCACCTCCCAAAGTTTCCTCCAGCTCCCTGTACTATCATCATCCTTATTGTTTTTTGGTAGTAAGAACACTCAACATAAGATCTGGTCTCTTAGCAAATTTTCAGTATATAATGAAGTATTGTTCACTATACATTACATGCTGAATATCAGATCTCCAGAACTTATCCTGTATGACTGAAATTTTGACCATCACCTCCCCATTTTCACCCCCACCCCTGCCAAAGAAGCAAGTTGTATAAGAATGGTGCTAAAGGATCTTCCAGAAACTTTCTTTGCCACTTTCATCAACCTTCAAGAAACTTCCATTTAGTACATTTCTTTCAATGAATAGTGTTAAGGCCATTTGTCATTGCTACTCCCTTACTGGTCTGATTGCTGTTTTCTTGGCACTTAAGGGCTTCTTCACGCAGATCGGTATTGTATTTATAGACGAGGATAGGCCGTGTTGTAACTATGTTTTGTTTTGTTGGCTCCCCAAATAAAGGGACAGGCCAGGTCTGAAACTGACCACATGGAAAATTCAAGGGGACCAATACCCAGTGCACGCTAATGCTGCCCCCTTTTCTTCATAGTCTCATGAATGGATTAGCTCTGACTTAGCCTGTGTCCCCTTCTGGATGAGGGAAGACATGTGTTTAGTTCAGGTTGTATCTTCTGCAGTGATTTTTTAACCATTAAGAATCTTGCTGGTTGACCGTGTGAGTTTTAGGAACCACAGTGAGACACCTGATTGGGTAAGAGAGTGTTACATGTTTCCCAAGGACACGTGGGTGGATGAGTTTGGGCAACGTGACTATGGAGCTGATGTGGGGGTGCTGATTCCTGTGACTGTTGCCTCCAGACAGAACTAAGCAAACAACTCTGCCTTTCCCCGCCTCCCGCCCAGGATTCACAATGCTTTCTCGGTTTGACTGTCAGCCTTTCCCTTCTGCTCCTCCCTTCTCATTTCGAGCACCTTTGCCGTAGAGCTGCTCTGACTTCTTAGGAATTTCCTGAAATGAGACTGATCTTAAATTAGACTAAGACAGGATTTCCAGGTGTGTTGGGATTTACCTCCGTTCTGCCCTGACGTGGGAACTTTTAAATTTCTATTTTCCCCCCAATATCTTGTAAATCTTGTGACCAGGGTGAATAAAAAAGATCTCTAGAAAACTGCCAATACAGTGAACAAAACGAGACAGACAAAATCTCTGCCTTAATGGAGCTCACATTTTCATGGGTGGAGACACAGAAAATAAATTAGTAGCATATATAGTTTGTGAAGAAAAATAAAACAGGAAAGGAGATAGAGAAGCTGGGGTAGGGGAAGATGTTTAAAGATGCTGGGAAGGCGGTGTTTGAGCCGACGTGAAGGAGGGCAGGAGGTGAGCTGTGCAGAGCCTGGGGAAGGGTCTTGGAACACCATGACTTTCAGGAGAGCTGCTTCTGGGAGACTCTTCTGGCTTGGTCTTCTGTGGTATTGCATCTCTGGGGTCAGTTCAGAGCTCAGCTGACCTCTCAACGTCAGGGCAGAGGCGGTGGGGCTTTTAGGAAAAACCTGGTAAGATGGAAGAGCTGTCACAGCAGCCTGGTGATGGGCTTAGAGACCCACCCTTTCTCTCCCAAGGAGATGCTGTTCTATTTCAGTTCTCAGGTACAGAATCTGGTGTCTCCTTGAGTTGTCTGTTTATGCAAAATTTAACAACTGCAAGGTTAGAGGGGGCTTAGTTCACACATCACTGTCCTCACTTCTGACGCCAAGAGCAAGTCTGGGGAGGTTCCCCAAACTACCTTCAGTGTCAGTAATTTGCTGGAAGGACTCATAGAACTCCCTGAAATCTGTTACACTCACACTTCTGTTTTATAACGGAAGAGTGCAGATTAAAATCAGCCGAGGGAAGACATGCACAGGGCAGAGTCCACGAGGGGTCCAAACGCCCAGCTTCCAGTGGTCCTCTCCCCGTGGAGACGTGGATGGCGTTGCTCCGGCTGGCATCCGTGTGTGGCGACACGCACAGAACATTTCCTGCTAGGGTAGCTCACCTGAGCCTCGGAATTTCAGACTTTTTACTGGGACTCCATCACAAATTGCCCATATGGCTGTTCTTTAGACTCCAGCTCTTCCAGAGATGGGTTGATACCTTTAGTCTCCAGTCTGTCCAAAGAGCAGCTGATACCATGTGGCCGAACATAAACCACATTGTTAGACTCTCTGGTGGCCGAAGCTCCCGGGCAAACAAAGGTGTTGCTGTTTGGTGTGACTTTCCAGGAGCCGAAAGATCACCTCCTGGCCTCTGAGGGAAAAGGCCAGACCCTTCTTTTGATAGGGTTAATTCCTCACTCCACACTTTGTAACATCCAATTCTTTTCCTCCACTCCATTTTTGTATCCTCACTGATAACTGCTCTTCTTTAAAAAAACCCAGATGCTAGGTGGGGAGGCAGAGCTCGGGGCCCTTCACCTGTAAACATGAGGGAACCACATCCTTCACATTTGCATCTTAAGTTTCTTTACTATTGGATACACAAGAGATAGCTTTAAATAACATGCTTCTCATTGCCTTTGTCCCCTTTTGGGGCAAGAGGGAAAACATGGATTCATGGGAAAAAAATATGTATATATTCTGCACAAAATCATCAAAGGTAAGTAAACTAATAGCACGTAGATTTAAATGTTTACTGGTTTGTGTCAGTGTCTGGTTCTACAATGAATAATTCATATCAAACTAGTAGAATGTAACATTTACATAAAATAATACTTTGCAAATTTATGGTAAGTACTAATTACTTGCCTTATTTGCCATGACTATGATATTAAATATTCATAAAAATGTGATTATTTCTTTGATTTGGCAGGCATTTAGATTTCTCTACAGCTTTTCACACTGCTAATTTTAATCCAGTAAATTATCTGGAAGAAAACAGTATGCAGCCTAAAAACTGTTCAAAATTCACTCCAACATTGAGCACATTATGGACGTAATGATCCATTACAACCAAACTTGAAGAAGGTCTTAGAAGAAAACTGAGAATTAAACAAAGAAATATGGAGGCCATCATCATGATTTATCAGATATGTTTATTAGGAGATTTTTTTACACATACTAAGGGCAATCTTTAGAAATACTACCCTGATCTAAAACAAATGCGTTTGGGGGTGTTCTGCTCCCGCAGGGGCCAGTTTAAGGGAGTTTAGCAGGACTCTGCCAGCGTTCATTTCCCAGCTTGAGGTTCAGTGAGATGATTTGTGAAGCACATTAATGCAGGAACCCACACTGTGGGCAAGTGTGCTGGAAATGTGCTCCTGTGGGCTCCCTGGAGGGCACCCCTTCCCTTCCATAATGCGCCTGTGTAAGTCGGGGGGTTCTCATATGCTTTGAAACAAACTCAGAGTTCCAAGGCACAAGACTCACACCGGAGGAGACCATACTGCACGGCCGGAATGTTTTATATTCCGTTAACTCACAATGACTCTGGTAAGAATTTGTCTGCTTTCTTTGGTCCGATGAGCACAAAATGGAACTCTGATGGACAGCCAGCATTCTCTGGTCCAGAAATTCAGAGAGGAAAAAGGGAGTAACTCTTGGGATCTGAAGCCTATGGACATAGGAGGAAAGGGAGGTGGCAGGAGAAGCAGGAGAGATTGTCAAGCGTGAGCCTGCTGGTCCAAAGATGGGTGCAGGGAGGTGGCAGAAAGGGACCAGACATGGTGCATCTCTGGTTGACATTGTGGCTTCTGTCACTGAATCCCTACGAGACAAAAGATACAACCTCAGATCCTGGGGAAGCTAGTATTCACAGGGTGAGCTTTTATTAACTCAGTCTCTGGAGGCAGGGCTGGGAAGTAGTCCCAGATCTGTTCATACCGGTTTATGAAAAGTGCTGGATTCAGGTCAGGGCCATGATACTGAATAACAGTAATAAAAGGATGACAACTCTGAAGAGTGACGTCTTTAGAATATAAGGCCAAACACGGAAGGTTCGTACCACCAGGCTGATGGAAGAGGGCGGGTGGTGTGGCAGAGAGACACAGGGGACCAAAGGTGAGGGCTCTTCTTGCACACACCGTAAGGAAGATGCAAAACTAGAATTAAGATCGAACATTTGAAAGGCCAGCAACACAACAAAGCTTCTAACAGGCGTGGTGCAGGTGCGGTAACCAGTGCTAGGGTGATGGTCACTCACCAGTATGCCCTGAAGCAAGAGCACTCGCTTTGCTTATCACGCCAGGGGCCAACACAGCACTGCTGAGGTTAGGAGCAGGCCGATGGTGTGTGTGTGTGTGACCGCTGCTAAGCTGCACGATTTCTCTGCCCCAGTGTCCTCGTCTGAACTGGAGAAACACTGCTGTGGGGCTGTACTGAGAATGCTCACGCAAGGCTCAGCACAGTGGCTGGCATGTAGTTAGTGCTTAATAAATCTTAGCTAATATTGTTACAACTATTCCCTATTGGGAGCTAAAACAAGAAAAAAATTAGTTGATGTCTATTCATTTAAGGAAGGATTTCTGATATTTCACTGATATTTGCTGAAGTGATTGAACTGACTGCGTTCTGCAGTTCTGTGAAAGTAGAAAACCAGTGTATTCTGCATAAGTCAGTGACGGCTGCCCTGGGCCACCCAACTCGGTCTTGGGTTTCAGCAGTAATGAGCGAAGCAGACCTTTCAGTATGGGGTTCAAGATGAACCTCAGTTCTAGAACACATCTGACTCTGGTTGTTCTGGATTATTCTGGATTAGGAGTTCCTAACCAGGGATCCAAGGGTAATGGTAGCTCTTAGACCTTCTAAGGAATCTGTGAACATGTGGAAAAGGAACGTAAAGTTGTATGTATGTGCATTTTTCTGCACAGGAAGTCTGTAACTGTGATCAGATTATTAAAGGGTTTAAGAATCTTCATTTTCAGAACTGGTCTGGATGGTGTGGGCTCCACTTCATGAGCACTACCTAGAAGCAAGGAAGGTTCCAGACTCCAGGTGAGGCCTGGACTGTGAGGAGGAGAGCAGGGGTCTTGTCTGAATTCGTTTTGGCATTAGAAGGCTGTCTAAAACGTTAGCTTTCCTGGCAGGTCACTTACACTGAGTTTGCACTCAACTAAATTTATTTGGTCAGTCTCCCAAATGTTGCCACCTCATCTTTCCTTATTTAATCACGATTTTTGATCCCCAAGTGCCAGGATCTGCATTTATAACAAATATTACAACCGTGCTACATAATCATGTCAGGTTTTCCAGGATTTTTACTTCATTGAAATAATTTTAAATCCTGATTCTGTCTTTCAGTATATTTTATGACACTCTCAGTTTCCTTTCAGTCATGAATTTGATAATCATGACATCTAAATAAATATGGAAAATCTTGTGTCCATTTAAAAGTCTTTTTTTTGTCAAAAAAAATTCAAGCTTAATAAACTTTTTCAACACAAAACATTGTAATCACTTCCCTGCAAAATAGGAATGATATTTACAGATCAGTTTCGAGTCCCTTGTAATAATGTTGAAATGATAGATTAGGGAAAAGCAAGAATAGATTGAAATGTGTTATTCCTTTTTAGCCAAAGTCTTCTTGTGTCATTGTTTTGAAAATTAGCAATGACACATGAATATCATTTGCCTAAATTGAGGCTATAAAAAAAAAAAAACCACGCGAAGAACGTTGTAGTAGGGTGTGAAACTATTCTGACCCAATTTTTACTTCCCTGACAAACCCACACAAAGTCCTCAGAAAATCTGCTGCAAGATGGCACAGCATACAGTAACTATGTATAAGTTAACCCCGCCCACACCCCTCTCCCCACCTGGGTCGCGAGCCGCACTTCTTACAACGAGCAGATGCCGACCGCGTACTTGCTCTGAGGTCTGCGCACCACCTACTGAGCTGCTTTTCCAAGCTAGGACCAAACCTTCTCAGCGCCTGCTTACCAGGTTTGAGAAACAAGAGCCAAAGCGGCCTTGAAATCAAAGATTTGGTCTGATGGAGCCTTTCTAGCTCCTAGAGCTAATCATAGAACCAGAGTCTGTGCTTCCAGAAAAATAGAATACTCACATCTTAAGGTTGGGGATGTGGTGGGAATACTTACCTCCCAAGAAAAACTACAAAGTATAGTTCATTTCCCTCTCCTTTCGTCTGCTTCATCTGTCCCTGAAAGCTTATTACTATTATTGTTATTATTATTAATCATCTTGACAAAGACTTGTGGGTCTTCCAGGAGCATCTCATTCCTGTGGGCAGGGGACATATAGAGACGCAGGAGGATGGAAATTTCGGGAAAGCCCAAGGAAAATGGTACACAGCAGGTTGGAGCAGTTCAGTGCGGCTGTCAGCAGCTGTGAGCATCAGCTGACTGATCCGAGCACGGCCTCCGAGCTGCGTCGACAGCATGTGGAGCTTACGGGAGATCCAGGCCCGGCTGCTGGGTGTCATTTCCCAGAAAGGAACTGGCTGATTTGGCACCAGTTCTGTCCTGAGCAAATGTGCCCGGAGGACCAAGTGTGGCCTTCATTTACCAAAGTCTCTGCAAGGAACACAAAGGGCGGAGGAGCCGGTTTCTTTTGTTAACACGGAGATAACATTGTTTGCCTATGTTAATTTAAAAGGAGGACCCAAAACATCAGACATCTGGTTTTTAAAAGTCAAATCTGTGCCGTCCACTTGGAGTGTTTCATGAAAGCGGAATATAATGAAAAATCTAAACAATGAAAAATGGGAGAAATCAACTAGATAGTTTCCATTCCTAGGACTCTCAACCCCTCCTGACCTCAAACAAGCCCTTGGTTGTATTTGAAATACTCAACTTTTTTTTTGCAAGTGGTACAGTTGACCAGTACTGCCATTCTTGCCTGAATTTAACAGGACTGGATGAAGAGAGGTCAGCTCTCTGAAGTCTGCGATAGTTTTTCTGACAGTGTGCATGCTATTACCCTGAGGTGCTCGTAATTTGTGATGTCTAGAAACAGTGGAAGTAGTATTTATTGTAGCTTCTGAGCAGATGGTGTGCATTTAACTGTAGAACTGAAAGGGCCTTCTCTTTAAATGCCATTGCACTGCCCTGACACTTCTTTGTTCCTGGAGGAAAAAAGTGCAAAGACTTTAAAGAGAAGACAGCCATCAATCCATTGGTATCCATGAGCACTATTAAACTTCAGGAAGAAGGAACTAAAGGCAACGCAGAATGGTGCAGGGAAGGTTGACACACCTTCAGTGCCGTGGAGAGGAGAGGAGTTCCTGCTCTGAGTGAGTCTGGGAAACAACACAGACTCACAGTGCATCAGCGTCCCAGGCTTCAGAACATAGCGCCCAAGCTGGGTGGCTTGAAACAACAGAAGTGTATTGTCTCTCAGTTCTGGAGCCTGGAAGTCCAAAATCAAGGTGTTGACAGGATTGCGTTCCCTCTGAAGCCTTCAAGGGAGGACCCTTCCTTGCCTCTTCCAGCTTCTGGGGGCCTTAGATAGCCCTTGGCTTGTGGCCGCGTCACTGTGACCTCTGCCTGTGTCTTCATTCCTGCATCCCGTGGCTCTGTGTCATCACGCGGCTCCTGCTCTTGTGTCCTTCTCTTTTTCTTACAAGGACACAGTCATGTTGGATTAAGAGCCCACCCACTCCAGTGTGGCTTTCCCTTCACCAGCTACATCTGCAGCAACCCCATTTCCAAGCGAGGTTGCATTCTGAGGTGCTGGGAGTTAGAGCTTCAGCATATCCTTTTCGAGGGGGATGCAATTCCACCCCCTAACACGCAGTGTAGAATAAATCAGACTAGACAGAAAGGGAATTAGGGAATGAACGTAGGGGAAATTGAATTCTGTCAGTCTCTTCATTTCAGGTTAGGTCCAAAGTTGGTTAGGAAGTGGGATGTGGTGGGTGGGGTAAGTGATGATGGTGCTGCTGGGGCTTTACAGGCAGTAACTTAGTGCTTAGAGATACTGGGATGCACAGAAGGGCACAGTATCAGAATTAGCAAGATTTATAAGTGAAGGCTGTGCCAAGGCAAAACTCATCAGTTCCATAGGTTGTCTTTGGGTCTGATGAGTGGGAAGAACTCTTTGTGAGGATGCTGTGTCCCAGAAGGAAAGTGACTTTGTGATTTGTGTCCTTATATATTTAGAGGTGACAAAGCGCCCGCTTATTGTCCAGCTGTGTATTTTGGATGTACAAAAGTAATGTGAGATACTTACATATGGGTAAAGAAATCTAAGCAGAATGGTGTGTGAATCAGGTATTTGGACTAATTAAAGCTCTTATTTCATCATTTTATTACCAGTCTTATTTCTTAGTCTGGGACCCTTTGAGGAGGTGATACTATTACTCCCAGGCTTGTTTGCAGCTTACTAGCAGCTAGAAAATGAAATCTTACCTGGGGAGTCCATTTTTCAGTTGTTACATCTCAACTCTTACCATTCCTGGGGGCCATGGGTCAAGGAACAACGCAGCCACCTTATCTCACACTAAACCAGACCAGGCATGTATCAGTTTTTAATACAAAGGACACAGTAGTGGAAGATACAGTACCGATGGCGTTCCCATGACTGTGTCAGGCGTGTCTTGGACGGCCTTCCCTGAGCTCCTGGCTCCACTTCGTCCTCAGAGCCAGGGAGGAGCCACGCAGAAGGATGCTGATGTCATGTGCCCAAGCTGATGCAGTAGTAAGTGGAGTGGACCAGGATTCAAACCTCCCTTTGTCTGACTCCAAGCCCTGTGTGCCCACTGCCTGCCCTTCAGGAACTAATGACTGAGGAGGGAGCTGAGTGTTTCAGGGTTGTGCCAATAGTGTGAGCAGAAGCAAAAGACAGTCTACCCAGAAACACTTTGAGCTGAGTGCCAACTCTGTGCCAGGCACTTGAGAAGATAGACATCTTTATTCATTACATGTTTAGTTGTTAATCTAAGCACTTTGATATGCTATCCCTTTTTACAAAAAACATGCGAAGTATTATTTCCATTTTCCTTGTTTTAAATAAAAATTTTTACAGTTGAAGTATAGTTGATTTACAGGTGATTTTCAGGTGTACAGCAGAGTGATTCAGTATTTTTGCAGATTATACTCCATTATAGGTTATTACAGGATAATGGCTATAATTCCCTGTACGACGCAGCATATCCTTGTTGCTTGTGTATTTAGTACAAAGCTTGTTTCTGTTAATCCCATACCCCTAATTTGTCCCTCCTCCTCCTTTGATACCACGAATTTGTTCTCTATATCTGTGAGTCTGTTTCTGTTTTGCATATACATTTATTTGATTTTTTTAGATTCCACACGTAAGTGATTTTATGAAGCATTTGTCTTTGTCTGACTTATTTCACTAAGCGTAATATTCTCTAGGTCCATCTCCCATTTTCCAGTTGAAGAGACTGAAGCTGGGAAAGCTGCAGTTTAAATGGTTTTCCAAGGGCGATGCAGATAGTAGTTGCAGGAGTTGGGCTTCGCATGGTTGCGGGGGGTAAAGGCCAAGATGGCATCAGTCTGAATGATCTGGAGCAGAGGCACTGTGTCAATGAGCATGAGAGATAAAACTGGACGTGTGTGGGCAATTGATGGAGGGCTCTGTGCGCATGCCTGAAGACTGCACCTACAACAGTGTGATTACCAGGCAACTGCGATTGTGAGCAGCTGGGTGACGTGATGAAAACAACATTGCAGAAGAGGAATCCAGCATTTGCGAGAGGAGAAAACAGAGGCAGGGAAACCAGCCAGAAGGTTTTTACAGTAATTGAGGCATGAGTTGAGTTGGGCCGTCTGTATGTTGGGGTGGGGTGGGAGGAGGGGCTGTGGCTTGGAAAAGAAAGGGTGCTCTTTTGTTTATACCTTGTCTCATTCCAAAGAAGACTTGAAGGTAGTTTGCAGGAATCTGTGAAACACAGAAGAGTCATACAAAAGAGTGCCTGAGGGAGAATATAAACATGAGAAAGGGGTACTGAAATTGCACCAAAGCATTGCTGATGTGGAAGGGACCTCACTCATCTCAAAGTAATTCAATAAGGGAACAAGCCTATACATTCTAGGGGTGCACTCTGCTCCTCTGGCTTACTGCAAGGGTGAATTTTAATGTATCAGGAAGCATTTGGGGTCTGCGTACTCCTTAGACATCCAAAGGTGCACAACTTCTGATCGATGCTGCAGGGCGGTATGTTCAGGTAATAGAACTGTGCTTACAGTATGTTATAGATGAAAACCAGAAACACATTCCGGAATCAACATCAAGCCAGGTAACTAATATACTGCTGCAAATCAACTATGCTTCAATTGTGAAAGTAATCTGAAGAGAGCATCCATATGCTCCCACTACCAGTCTACCAACATACTTAGATTTGCACCCACACCTCCTTCCTTCTGACCTATGATGATAAAAGACCATCCATACTTCTTTAGTGCACAGGATCCCGCCCCTCTTGCCCACTCAAAAGTCTAAGTCATCTTTATCGTGTGCCTCCTCTCTCTTGAATGGCTAATTTCCCTCCAACTCCTGGATAATTTCCATCATCACATAAACACACTGCTATAGTCTTCTGTATCAACCATATTTCTAGCTTCTATAAACTTGATGCTTTCACATCTGCCTTACAGGCACATGCCAGACATGCCTTGTTCTGGACAACCTGATAATACTGACCAGACAGAAGTCAACAATGACCTTGCCTTGACCTGCTGCTTTCCTCATTTATTACCCATCTCCCTTTTTGGGTAGATTGATCAATCAATCAATCAATCAAATGCAAACCAAACCATCCGGAATCCACACCCCTGACTGTCTCCTTTATCAGACTCTCCCTCTGGGCCACTATATACCTACCTTACATGTCCCAGGGCCAGGTACCAGACAACAAGGGACAGCTCCTCTGTCCCAGAGCCCAATGAAGTTATTCCAACTAGCCAGTCCTAAGCCTGCTTGCCCTGCCTTGCTCATTAAAAGCCCACAGTGAAGATGCCCCCCTCTGTCATCTGCCTCACGACTGACCACGGTGCTTCTGAGTGTAGCCCCTGTGGCATGATGTGCACTCTCAGGACCTGTGAGAATATAACAAACTATCTTTTTAAAATTGTCTTCTTATCTGTGGGTCTTACTGTACCTCAGCAGTTTCATGAATATACTATGTTTTAAAACACCCTTAATTGAGAAAGCAACAACATTCTTTCTTGATGTTACATCCACTCTGGATTCCACCCTAGACATCTGCTTTCTTTTTAAACTAAATTTGTTAAATGTGGCTCACAGTTCCCTCTCCATTTCCTGCCTTCCCATTATTTCTTGAATTCCCTCTAGTCAGACTTTTGTCTTTACCACTCTGACAAAATCCTCTTGTCAAGGTCATTGTTGACTCCTGTCTTGTCAGATCTAAGAGTCAGTACTCAGTTCATTTGGTCTCTGCAGTGTGTGATGCAGCTGATCTCTCCCTTCTTGGAAATCTTTCCTGATTTGCCCTCTGGACTCTCGGTTTTCCTTCAGACTCTCTGGTGGCTTCTCACTCTCCTTCCTGGTTTCTTCTCATCCATTTTACCTCATTTCTTAGACTTCATGCCTTTCCCCTGGGTACTTAACCCTCCTGGGTACTTAATCCCTCTGGGTCAGCAGTTCTCAAACTCTTTGGTCTTAGACCTCTTTACGCTCTTTAAGAATTATTGAGGATCCTCCAAAACTTTTGCTTCTGTGAGTTATTTCTCTTGATAATCACGGTATTAGAAATTGAAACTGAGAAATGTTAAACATTTGTTAACTTGTTTAAAAATAACAATAACAAACTGCAGGGGAGAAAAACTTGCCTCCCCCAAATGTCTCTTTGGCATGTGGATTATTTCAAGCTGAAATAGTTACAGCCCAAAAGACTCAGGAAGAAACTTTGACCTTCCCTCTAACTGCCTGAAAGAACTTAGACAGAGGATCTGCCCCTGGAGTGTAGCTATCCCAGAGATATCTGCAAAGCATATGGGCTAGGTGAGGTGGGGGGAACTGGGCAGCTCCTGGTGATTAGAGTCCAGTGTGTCCCGCTGTCTCTGCAGGGCCCAGCAAACGTTCCATTACCAAACCTTTGCTTTTCCATCTCCATGTCAGTTGCTTTCCTCCCCTTTGGAGTCTCAAACCACTACCCTTAACGTTCTCCTCTGTCTTTAGCTGAAGATGGTATTTAAGGTGAAGGTTTAGGCCATTTTGGCAAGTAACTTAGGTTTTTCTGGGTCTTTCCCAAGTACACATATTACTGAACTTTTGATTGATTTTCTCCTGTTAATATTTCCCATGTTGATTTAATTCTTAGATCAGCCAGAGGAACCTAGTAGGGTAGAGGAAAATTTCTTCCTCTCTGACAAAACCTACTACATATTAAGATAAATAACATATTTTTATGAAGAATAACTATATTTTCCAAAGCACCAAAATTTAGCCACTAGTGGCATTGTTTTACATTTTGTTAATCTCTTTCATGCCTGAGTTAACAGGAGGCAGTTGAGTTTTCCTGTCTGCCTTTGCATTTAATCTGTTGCCGTAACACATCTCATGTAGTCCCTAGAAAACTCCACTGAACATTTGTGAGAGAATGAGAATGAAAAAAGCAAATGTTTTTTCAGTATATTATGAAAATACATTGACCATGGGGACCTCTTGAAAGGGTCTTGGGGATCTTCAGAGATCCCAGACCACATTTTGTGCATGGGTTTCCTAGGTGACCTCACCTGTGTGCTTAAATGCTACCTCTGTGCTGGTGACCCCCAAAGTTTGTATCTCATCTCTGTGACTTCTCTGAAGGCCGGGATCAATACATGCAGTTTTCTATTTAGTATGTCCTCTTGATCTACGAGGCCGTTCAAACTTAACATGTCCCAACTTGAACTCAGCTTGTCCTCATAAAATTGATCATCCTCCAGTTCCCCATGTCAATAAATGACTTCCAGTTGCTTGGGCCAAAAAAAGATTGTGTCATTCTTAACTTTTCTTTTTCAAATTCCACATCAAATTCATTAGCAAATCCTATCAGCTCTATCTTGGAAATATTTCCCAAACCCAGCCTTTTCTTATAATCTCTATTACCACTCATCTGCTCTGAGCTACCAGCTCTCTTGCCAAGATTATTACAGTCCATCCTTAATTACCTCCCTGCTTTTGCATGTCATCCCATGCTTCTCCCTTCCCTGTCTCTTCTCCACAGGAAACCCAAGGGATCTTTCTGACATTTGAGTCAGCTTCTTCCAATGGTGTTCCAACCAAAGTAAAAGCCAAAACCTCTACTGTGGCCTGAAGGCCCTCATCCCCTCCCACTTGCCTCTGCTCTTGATCTCCTGCAACACAGGAGCCTCTTTGCTCTTTTTCAGACATACAAGATACTCTCCTGCCTCAAGGTCTTTGTGATGCAGGAAAAATGGATGTGGGCTGTGAGAAAGGCTGTGTCCCAGGCTTTGGTTGAGCCGCTGGGATGTGCCCTGCCACGTGTGGGTCATTGTCTTTGCGCAGGAAACAATTCAGGAGCGAGCCACAGTTGGGTAAAGGTAGATTTATTCAGAGAGATACATTGAAAGGCAAGAGAAAGGCCATGAGGTGTGGGGGTTGGGTGCTCAGGTTAAAAGTAGGTACACACTCCATAGAGTGTGGGCTGTCTCTGAAGGGGGGGGCGGCCGAGGCGAGGCACCATATTGCCTGTTTTTATGGGCTCAGTGGCTTCATATGCAAATAAGTGGAAGGACCAGTCTAACTAGTCTGGGGAAGGGACTGGAATTCCCAGGAAGTTGGCCATTTCCCACTCTGACCTTTTGAGGCCAGCCTTGGGACTGCCATGGGCCTGTGGGCATGTTATTCACCATGCTAATACATTACAACGAGTGTATAATGAAGCTCAAGATCTGCTAGAAGTCAAATCTCCCACCATCTTGAGCCTCAAGGCCTCCTGGGGGTTGAATCTTTCACCATTTTGATGTTTATTGCTGTAGCATTCCTTGAATGGCTGTGCCCTGCCCCCTTCCCGTCTCATTTGCACTGAGTTCTCTTTGCCAAGAACACCTTTCCCTGCACAGACACGTGGGTGGCTCTGTCCCTTGCTTCCTTTAGGTGCCTGCTCAGATGTCACTTTTGTGGTCCACCCTGTGCACCTCCGTGATCCTTCTGTCTCTTTCCACTACTTTCTTATTCCTCACGTCGCTTCTCACCACTTGGTACATTGTCTACTGCTGTGTTTGTTGGCTTTCTCTCTTCCCAGGGGAATGGAAACTTGAGGGCAGGGGCTTTCTGTTTTGTTTACTCCTGTGTCTCCCGTGCCTGATTTATTGTCTGCACTTGTTCATCAAGGGCAAATGGCCAAGCGGCACATGCACCAGGCCTGCTGGAGTGGTGTTGATGAGGAAAACTCACGGAGACAGGGGCAATAACAGGTCCCCTGTTTCTCATCACATTACAGGGCACTGCAAAGAGATCTAGCAAGTACAGATGTTAGACTCCGGGAGAGGGTCCCTGACCCTTAGGCTATGGGCCTTTTAAGCTGCATGATTAGACAAGCATCATCCACTTCCCTGAATACAAAAGCATTTCAAAGTGGCAGAACCTTGGCTCTGGTCCTGTCCTGACAGCTCTTTCTGTGTTTGGGGTAACACCAGCTCTTTCCTCCTCAGATAAGGAGGCTGCAACTCTGGTTCCATATTGTAGCTCTGTGCTGTGACAAGGCAGTGGTGGAATTTGCCACGTAAGCCTTCAGGATCAGGAATGCAAAGCTCTTTCCTGTGGCATCGCTGAGGGTGGTGGGCCAAGCCTTGGGTTTGACCGGGAATCATTGTCCTGAGCGCTGGGCCATGGCCAGTAGCTGTTAAACTTTGTAAAAGGCCAACTCCTTTTCTGGTCAGCTAGCCTTCAGAACAAGGTCACCTTCACCTTAATAAATATTTATTGAATGAATTAACACCCATATGAGAATGACTGTGTGTAATGTAAGTATTCCTGACTCATAACCATAATTTATAACTGACTACATAAAACAGTGAGGAGAATGTTGGGGAAGGGGAGATCTTTGGGGCTCATAACAAAGGTCTTCTGTGCCCCATTTAGTATGTTGGGAAGAGAATGGCCTAAAGAGTTACCCTCTTAGGCAAATATATTATTAAAATATTTTCCATTATACCACTGTAGACAGCTGTTTTCTCTAGTGTCAGAGCTGTTGATGTCCCCAAAGTACCTATTCTCAACTTCCAAAATAGATTTTACAGTAATGATTACCACAAGAGGGAATAAAATTCATTATATGTTCATTTAAAAAATAATATTCTAAATAATGTTCTAGATGTATTTGAATAAACTACCTTTAGTACATTATGACTTAAGTTTCGAGGACTATCTAGGTCCAGCAATTAAATCACTTTTAAAAACTTTTCTTTTTTTCTACAGGAAAGCATGTTCAAGTGTCATATAACAATCATTGAAAAGTAACCTTTTAAAATTTAGTCATTGGTTCTTAAGCTAGTCTGTATTTTCCCAAGTGAATTATCTTTTCTGATTATTGGTTACGTTCAAAATTTGCCGGGCAAACGCTATGGATAACAACTCCAAGGAGAGAATTGAGCCTCTCACTGACTTCCATCACTGAGCATAATGCCCTTGAGGTCTATCCACAAGAACCATTATTACTTCAACAAAGAATTTTTCAGAACTCAACTCCTTCTTTCTTGCTGAGTTTCCACCCTCCACATGCACACTGTCAGGCACTGTTGCTGGCAGCACAGTGCCTGGTTAAGAGCAAGGACTTCCGATCCAGACAGCCTGCCTTCCATCCTTGGCTCTTTTACTCCCCTGCTTTCTTAACCTGGGCTGGTATTTCAAACTCCACTTCATTGAGTTGTGAGGATCAAATGCATTATGTATGTAAAGCACTTAGCATATGCCTGGTTCAGAGTAAGTGCTGAAATTTTAGTTATGATTACTACTCATGTTACCTGCTGACTGTTCTAATCTTGCCCTCTGGGTGCTCTTCAGGGTGAGAGCACTTTTGTTTGTAGGTAAGACTGGCTTCTAATGTTTAAATCCAACACTGAGCAGAAAGTAAGCAGGCTCAGCCAAAGGACTAACATTTGCTTCATGTTCGGAGGTGTGTCAAACCCTTACAAGTAAAAGTCAAGCAATGACAACACTTTTTGGAATTTTGTATCGAGTTATAATATAGGAAGGGATAAAAGTTATGTGGGGGCAATGGCAGAGTGACCTTTGGAGGATCCGATAGAGAAGAGTAACAAACTTTTAGGCAAAGAAGAAAACAGTAAGAAGAAGGAGTTACAGAACCTTTCTCCCTGGCATTGACAGCATCAGAAGAGTTTCTGGGTGTATTAAAATCATGCCCTCAGCTGTAGAGTGGGCGAGGCTGCATCTGACATCACCAGTGTGCACTTCCCAGGGAGTAGAAAGTTTAGTGATGGTAGACCACGTAATCAGAGAATAGAGCAGAGATGGGCTCCAGGGGACCCAGAAGAGGAGGCCTCCTTCTGCTTTCAAGGCTAAGCAGCTGCACAGGAATCCAAGGAAGGCTGAAGAGCTGGGTGCATGCCCAAGGTCACGCCAAAGTTGCAACTTCTAACTCAGGAGATAGAACAAAATGCCAATGCAGTTGAGTCAAAAGGATTTTATAATTGAGGTTTATAACTGAGGAATTAGTGTTTACTTATTATCTGCTCACTGATTTGAAGGGGTATAATTTCTGTTTTTTAACTTCTTAGTATAACATAACTTAATGGTAAGGTACTTATCCTAGATTTTAGTGGAGAAGGCAAGGAGGAGGTCAGCAGGGAGGTGGAATTTACCATTGGAAATATTTCACTATGCTGATGCCTGGGGAATTTGTGTGAAAATTAAACAAAAGCCACGTTTTATACAGCGTATCAAGATTTATAGTACTTTTACGTATACAATCTTGTTTCTCACCACAACTCTGTAAGATACAAATTTCCATTTAAATTTAAATTTAAAGAAAAATTTCATTTAAATTTTCATTTCATTTAAAATGAAAATTTGTAGAGGTATTTATTTATTTGATGTATGTTGGTCTATATACATTGCTACATTTATAAATAGAGTCCCCATTGTAATTATTTGCCCAATGGAAAGCATTTTTACTTCTACTTTAGCACCAAGTTTTAAAGTGGGGTTGGAACAAAAGAATGAGGATCCAAAGTTTAATTAACTTTAATACCAATTCCTTTTTAACTTCTATTAAGTCACAGTTCTTTAACTTATGCAATTATCTCTTTTTTTGAATGCTTAGACTAAATCATACATATACAAAGATTTTGTAAATTGAAAGTACATTTTTTTCTCTCGTTTCACTGAGTTGTGACTCTAATGAAACCTATTCTATTACGGAGGGCCCAGATGTCTGCTCTGTGGCTCCCAATACTTCAAATACATATCTTAGAGTGATTGGCTTAAGAAAGATTAGCTCTAGAAATGGAAAACTATGCCTCTATATATAAATGTAAAATATTTCTTATGTGGATAAATTTCATTATTGGACTCATTTTGATGTTGTCTTTACATGTACCATTTTAACTACACCTGTAGAGATTTATTTAAAAGGCATGACAGGAATATCGTAGAACTTTATAGGAGCTATTTACAGAATAGCTTTGTAGAAGGACATTTTATTTGGCCGAATTATTGAGAGAGTACACACTCATTTTATTTGCCACCTTATATATCTCACATACACAAACACATACACATACACACAGATATTGTACTGTTTCATGATTTTTGCCAGAAAAACTGATAGTTTAGGAAAATATTTAAAAGTCTTCTAGGATCTTTTTTAGGCTGGTCATAACTTGTACTGATAGCTATGGCTCAGTAACATTTATTTATAATTCATAAATTTAGAACATTTAGGTGAATTCATGTCGAAATTTTGAGCAAAATAATGTAAACAACAGTTCTGTTTGTGTAGGAAGGAGAAAGGAGGTTACTGGAAAAGTTGGCATATTTATACTTAGCTTCTCTGCCCTGAAACAGAGCCTTGAAATCCTGGATAATACAAATAACCATACAATTTGCTTTGGATGTTTGATTATGGGAATACTGTTCCTACACTGAGAGCATGACGCTTTCAATCATGTCTTAGATTTGTAAATATAGAAACAATGTTCTTAACATGGTGTGCTTGTCATTTAGAACAGAGCCAATGACATAGGTTTTGTTCTTAGTCTGGTGATGACAGTGTGCTAATCAGGGATAGACCAAAAACTTGAATCAAAGGATAAATATCCGATGAGAAATAGGAGGACCTTCACAGCCCAGGAACAAGGTCTCTTCCTTGTTCTAGGTGGATGGCATCCCTGGGAGTTGGGGACAAAACAGTGGAAGGGAGAGAGTAGGAGCAGGGGAGGCGAGGAGAAGATGGGAGTCTGCTCATATATCCACAAGTGAATTCCCCCAAAAGTGGAATTCTCTTAAGAACCATTGTC
The DNA here is from genome assembly GCF_036321535.1 of Camelus dromedarius. Classification (NCBI taxonomy): domain Eukaryota; kingdom Metazoa; phylum Chordata; class Mammalia; order Artiodactyla; family Camelidae; genus Camelus; species Camelus dromedarius. The sequence goes on along the minus strand of NC_087465.1, from coordinate 8,803,020 downwards.
CTGATATGCTTTGTTCAGCTTCAGAATTAAAAGGATTTGGTGAAAATATCATAAACCAATGGTTCTAAACTAGGCGCGATTTTGGCAAAATATGAAGACAGTTTTGGTTGTGTTGAGAGGCAAGTGCTGTTGGCGTCTGGTGGTCACAGGCCAGGGATGCAGCTGGACATCCAATGGTACACAGGATGGTCTCCCACCACAGCTCAAAACATCAGTGGTGCTGAAGTTAAGAACCTCTTTCTTGAAACAGCTCAGAGATATTTTTAGCAGGCACTGATTGGTAAGACTATTGTTCTGTTCACAACACTTTGTCCAAGTCTTTTGTCAACACAGCTGATACAGAAGGTGATCGTGGTCGACTACTTTTTTTTTTTTTTGGTTATGCATTGCTCCTCCTCCCCCCTGCCCTGTTGCAGGAGGCAACATGGGAGAGGAAAGGGTACCAATGGGCTTTGGAGTGGCTGACTCTGTAACGTGATGACCATGAAGAACCTATTTCATGAGTGGATGGGAGGATTAAATGAAATTATAGATGTTAGAGGCATGTAGTAAACACAAATATTGGCCATTATTATTTTGTGAGCAGGGGACCTTGGGAAAGTTAACCCCAGCAAGCCTTCATTTTTGGTTGAATAAAATGGAGAGAGTAATGGCTTATAGAGTTACAGTGAGGATTAATTGTAAATGCTCAGCCAATTGTCTGGCACAGATAGGCACTCAATGCATGAGAGCTACTATTATTATTTATCATGACAATTCACTTCCAAAAATACACCTAAGACCACAGTCAGAGGTAGGGATCACTGGAAGCAGCCTGGAGAAAAAGAAAGAACAGAAACTGAAGCTAGAGAAACTTGTATTTTGTAGCCCTGGCAAAGTTGCGTCACTTTGAATAACTTGGAGCCCAGTTTCCCCGTTCATAGTTCTGGTGAGTCTCAAATGCAATAGCCAGTGTGGGGCTCCTGGCTATACTGAGTGCTCAAGAAGGGTTAGTTTCCTTTTCTTCCTCGCCAAGGAGACTTTACCTGTAATTTCTGAACTAGAACCTTGTCTTAGCTTGGGATCCATGGGAAGCAGAGCCTGAGTTGGAAGGCTGTGTGTGGGTCTTTTGGGATTCGACCCCAGGGAGCAGGAGTGAGGAACGGGGGTGGGTGGGGTGGGGTGGGGGGAAGCGAAAGCCAATACAGGAAGATGCTGTGAGTAGCCACTGCTCAGACGATGGTGGGCGATTCTCTGGGAGCTTCTAACAGCCTTTGGAACCTTTTTCTCTTCTTTATCATGTTTTTTGATGAGTAGAAGTTTTAATTTTGATGAAGTCCAATTAACCATTTTTTTTTCTTCTATGGTTAATGTTTTTTGTGTCCTAAGAAATCTCTCCTTACCTCCAGGTCAAAAAGATATTCTTTTGTTTTCTTCTGTACGTGTTAGTGTTTTAATTTTTTATGTGTAGGTCTGTCATTCATTTTGAATCAGTTTGTGTGTTGGTGTGACATAGGAATTAAGATGAATTTTTTTCTCACCTAGATATACAGTTCCAACATCATTTGTTGGAAAAAAAAAACCCCAAAAAACTCTAATCATGTCGTGGTGTCTTTGTCAAAATCAATTTACTGTGTATGTGTGGGGTCTATTGGGGGACTTTATCCTGTTCTGTTAAATTTTTTTCTGTTTACACCAATACCACGTTGTCTAGATTCAATAGTTTTATAGTAAGTATTGAAATCAGGTAGTTTAAGTTATTCAACAATGTTCTTATTTTTCCAAGTTGTTTTGACGACTCTTTGTAATTTGCATTTCCATATAAATTTTGAAGTCAGCTTGCCAATTTTAAAAAAAGGCTCAGATTTTATTTAGATTGCATTGAATCTTTAGATCAAATAGGGGAAGAAAGATATTTTAATATATTAACTCTTCCAAATCATGAGCTAGTATATCTTTCAATTTAATTAGCTTTTATTATAATTTTTTCTCAGTGACAGTTTTCCCTAATAAAGGCATTTAAAATGATAAATTTCCCTTTAAGCGCTGCTTTTGTTGTATCCTGCAACTTTTGATGTGTTACGTTTTCATTATCTTTCAATTAGAAATATTTTGTAATTTTCCTTAGCATTTTTCTTTGGATCATGGGTTATTTAGAACTATTATTATTTGATTTCCAATGTTTGGGAATCTTTTAAAAGATGCCTTATTGTTATTATTTTTAATTTAATTTTTCTTATTCTGAGAGCATACTTTAATATTCAGCCTTTTGAAATTTATTGAGACTTATTTTACCACTCAGTGGATAGTCTATTTGATGAATAAAATTCTATGTGCATTTAAGAAGAATGTAAGTTCTAAACTTCTTGGATATTGCTAGGTTTTAGGACAAGTTGCTGATAATATTGTTTAGATCTTCTGTATTCTTACTAATTTTTTTATCCCTTTGGTCTATCAGTTACCAAGAGAGGAATGGTTAAATATTTAATCATGATTGTGGATTTGTCTCTTTCTCCTTTTAGTTTTATAAATATTTGCTCTATATATTTTTAGGTGCATGTACACTTAAGATTGTAAAATTTTTCTGATGAACTGATCCTTTTTCTTTTATTAAATGTCTCTACTTTGTCCCTGAAAATACTTATTGTCTTGAAGTTCACTTTGTTATTAGTCTAGACATATCAGCTTATTGTCTGCATGTTACTTTTTGTTTTTTTTTAAACCTCTCAACCGATTTGTATCTTTATATTTAAAATGTATGGGCTGCATACAGCACACAGTTAGGTCTTGTTTTCCAATCATTCTGAGTCTTTTCCTCTTAATTGGAGAATTTAATCCATTTACATTGAATGTACTTAATGCTATGATTTAATATAAACTAAACCTTGCTATTTGTTTTCTATTTGTCCCATCTAGTTTTAGTTCCTCTTTTCCTCCTTTGCTTTTGTTTAATCAATTTTTTTTGTATTCAATTTTATTTTTATATTTTCTATTGCCTTTTTAGTTTATTTATTTATTGGTGATGGGCTCTAGCAATTAAAATCTGTATTCTTAACTTACTATGGTCTACTTAGAATTAAGAGTGAATCTCCTCACATAAAACGTGAGAACCTTCAATGTTACAGAAATCCATTTGTGCCTTTCATTTTTTGTGCTGTTGTTGCTGTATGTTTTGCTTTACATATGTTGTAAGCCCCCATGTTATTATGTTATTATTTTGTTTTAAACAGTATGTTGTCCTTTAAAAATTTTTTTTTAAATGTAGATCTTTATATTTACCCGTATATTTACCATATGTAGTACATTTTATGCCTTCATATAGATCCAAGTTTCCATCTGGTATCATTCCCTTGAACTTGGAGATTTATTTATTTATGTATTTGTTTGCTGGCTTGCTTTTTCAGAGTTTCCTGTAGTGCAGGTCTGCTGTTGAAGTTAATATGCTGAAATAATCTTTTTTAAATTTTTTAATTTTTTTGATGTTGCTCTTGTATCCTCTGGACTTGGCTGAATTTACTTACTAGTTTTAGGAGTTTTTTGTAGAATTCTTATGACTTTCTACCTAGACAATCACCTCATGTGCAATTAGGGGCAGCTTTATTTCCTCCTTTTCACTCTGTAGGTCTTTTCTTGCTTCATTGCACTGGCTAGCATTCTAGGACAGTGTTGCCTAAGAGGCTAGAAAGCAGACACACTTGCCTTATTCCCAGTCTTAGGAGAAATGTATCATTCATCACCATGGATATTGTTGACTGTAGGTGTTTTGTAGATGTTCTTTTTCAATGTGAGGACATTTTCTGTGTCTATGTTTTTCTGTGAGTTTTTAATCATAAATGAGAGTTTAATATTGTCAAATGCTTTTACTTCATTAATTGGTATAATCATGAGGATTTTCTTCTTTAGCCTATTATACGATGAATTTCAATGATTACTTTTCAAATAGTGAATCAGTTTTGTGTCCTTGGAATAAACAGCATTTGGTCACAGTGCATAATATTTTTATATAGTGCTGAATTCTCCTTGTTGGTATTTTTAAAAAGGGTTTTCACATCTGTGTGAAGGATATTTGTAAATTTACATTTTTGTACTATTTTCATTTGGTTTGGATATCAGAGTTATGCTTGCTTCATAAAATAAAGTTGTGATGGTTAACTTTTTAAAGGGTCAACTTGGCTAGGATGTGGTACCCAATTGTTTGGTCAAACATCAGTCTAGATATTACTATGGAGGTATTTTTAAAGATGTGATTAACATTTAAATCATTAGACTTTGAGTAGTTTAATCTCCATAATGTGGGTGGGTTTTATCTAATCAGTTAAAGGTCTTAAAAAGAAAGACTGAAGTTCTTGGAGGAAGAGAGAATTCCCACTTCAAAACTGCCTTAGGACTCAAAACTGCAAGTCAGCTCTTCCTTGGGTCTCCAGCCTGTTTGCCTGCCCTGCAGATTTTAACTTGCCAGCCCTACAACTGCAGGGACCAGTTCCTTAAAGTATCTCTCTGTGTATTTCCTATTGGTTCTGTTTTTGTTGAGAATGCCAATACAGAAGTATTTACACTTTTTCCATTTTGGGGGGAAGAGATTTTGTAGAATTGGTTGTAATTCTTTAAATGTTTTGTGGAATTCTCTAGTGAAACCGTGTGGATCTAGAGATTTGTTTTTGGGGGGAGTTTTAAAATTATAAAGTCAATTTCCTTAACAGTTATAAGGCTGTTCAAATAATCAGCTTCATATTGGGTGAGTTGTGGTAGTTTTTGCATTTCAGGGAATTGGTCCATTTCATCTAAGCTATCAAATTTATATGTGTTGTGTGTAGGGTCTGTATGATATACTCTGTTTTATTCCTGATGTTAGTATTTTTATTTCTTTTTTTTGTCATTCTTGCTAAAGATTTGTCGTTTTGCTGATTTTTGCAAAGGCCCAGCTTTTTGTTTCATCCATTTTCTCTGTTGCTTTTCTATTTTCAATTTCATTGATACTTGCTCTTATCTTTATTTCTCTACTCTGCTTACTTTGGGTTTACTTTTACCTACTTTTTCTAACTTAATGAGTTGGGGGTATAGAGTATTGATTTGAGGCACTCTATTTTTTAGCGTATGCACTTAGTGTTATAAATTTACCTCTCAGCACTGTTTTAGTTACATGCCATCAAAATTTAGCAAACTTTGATATCTATATTTTCATTTTCATTCAGTGTAATGCATTTTAAAAAATTTCCCTGGAGATTTTTATTTTGGACCCATGGATTATATATAAGTGTGTTGTTTAATTTCCAAGCATTTGAAGATTTTCTTTCTATTCTTTCTATTCTTTCTATTATTGATTTCTAGTTTGATTCCATTATGGTGAGATAATGATTTAAATTTTTTTTAGGGAGTTTTGTTTTATGGTTCAGGATATGGTTTATCTTGTTATATGCTCTGTGGGAACTTGAAATGAATACATATTCTATTGTTGTTGATCTGAGCATTCTATAAATACCAATTCGACTCTGTTGCTGATGGTGGTGTTGCATTCTTCTAGATCCTTGCTGATTTTCTATCTTCTTCAATTGTATCAATTGCTGAGAGAGAGGTGTTGAATTATGGCCTCCAACTATAATTGTGGGGTTGTCTATTTCTCCTTTTGTTGCCGATAGATGCAACCAACTGTTCCAGGTTCTTGTGCCATCCCAGAAAAAATTCAGAGACAAGACTTAGAGGTTAAAAAAAAGGTAAAGTGAGAATTTATTTACGAATGGATAGTACACTCTCAGGGGAGAACGGGCAGGCTCAGGTGAGCGGCTGCCCCGAGTTTCTTTGGCAAGTTAGCTACATAGGGTGTTAAAATGAATGGGCGGAATATTCATTGGGGAGGGAAGGGTTTGGGGTCGTATTCCCTGATTATTTTCCCGACTCCACCTTCCCAAAGGGAGGAGGGATTTTTGTCCTTATTTAGTCTGGATCAGAAATGTCATGCATTCGTGCATGATGGGGACTTCTAATCTGCAAGGCTAATTTTATTGAAATGAGGGCATAATGAGCAAAAGGTTACATTCGGACACTAGAAATTCCTGCCTTTTCTCACCTTTCTTTGTTCTTCTCCAGGCCACTTGTCATCCCAAAAGGCATGATCCCTTATCAGCCCCAAGGTTCCTGCTTTTCTTTCTCTGCCCAAGGATCCCTGCTGCTTACATGATGTGTGGTTTCCTGCATTTGGCCTGTGCCCCTCCTTTCTGCCCAATTCCTGCCATTTGGTCTGTGTCCCCCTTTCTCTGCTCATACCTCGCTATCTGCCTGCTCTCACACTTCCAGTTACATCAGTTTGCTTAATGCGCTTGGTAGCTGTGTGGTTTGACGTGTGCATATGTAGGGCTGCTGTGTTTTCCTGGGGTGGGGGATGTGAGCGTGGCTCACCTGTTACTGCTAGGTGGGGATGAACATCCAGGCTTCCTGTGCGGTCCCCACTGTTGGAGAGGGACCAGCAGGAATAAAAGTTCCAGTTTCCCAACTGACTTTTTTTGGCACCACCTCAGAAGGATGCTGGGGCATCTTGTGGCAGCCTGGCAATGGGGGAAGTCCAGGCGCTCCACCTGGCCTTTGCTGGTAGAAGGAGAAATGGGGCTACAGTTTTTATATCTGATGTTTGGCTGTAGTAGAACAGTTATTCTATAATAATTTTCTGTCTTGCTTGGCTGGGCCTTTCCTTGTCCTTAGGCCAGAAAAGGTCTTTAGTTGGAGCTTTTTTGTCTGTATCCATTGCCTTTTCTGAGTTGCTGATTTCTCTAGTACTCAGTTTTGCACATATATGAGGCAAAAGAAAACCCAGGGAACTTACTGTTATGCTGTTAACTTAAGTCCTGAGCTCTCCTTTCAGAGTCTTCTTATGTTTGTTTTATATAAGATGTCCAAGGTTTTTAGTTCTTAACTGAAGAAATAGGAAAAAATACATTTACTCCATATTTGTAGAAGAAATCCTTTCATTTCAATTCTAGAATAAGCTTGTCAATTTTCATCAAAAACATAATTGGGTTTTTAATTAGAATTTCAATTAAATTAAAATCTATAAATCAATTTGGGTGACTTGACTTCTTTACATTATTGAGTCTTTCACAGCATGAGCTCGGTGTATCATTCCACATATTTAGATCTTCAGTTTTTCCCAATGGTGCTTTAAAGTCTTCTGTGTACTTTTATTAAATATGATTACTTAGATTTTCTCTGCGATGTTGATTTTTTGATGATATTATATATCTTTTATTTCATTTTCTAATCACCTGTTTCTTCTGTGTGGAAATAAAACTTATTTCTTACATTGACTATGTCCAGCAACAGGAGATAGCAAAAGAATCTCTGAGAAATTATTACAGTTGGTAGTGGTAGTTCATCATGGCTTGTTTTGCAATTCTTACATACAGCTCATACCATTTGCATCTTCCTGTCTAAATCTTGTATCTTTGAATTATTTTTTCTTGCCTTTATTGCACTGGTTAGAATCTCCACCATGATCTTGATTAATGGTGAAAACAGACATCTTTGTTTCATTTCCAGTCTCAGAGGAAAACCTTTCAACATTTCAGCATTAATTGTAATTTTTTGTTATAGATTTTTTAAGGTATCCTGTGTCGTCTCAAGGAAGTTCTCAAGTTCTGTTCCTAGTTTGCTATAGCTTTTAACATGAATAGAAATTGCATTTTATCAATGTTCTTTCTGCATCTATTTGAATGATTATATGATTCCTTCCCTTTATTTTGTTAGCATGTTGAATTATGATTGGTTTAAAAAAATGTTAAGCCAACTTTGTATTCCCAGATTACATCCAACTTGATCTTTATGAATTATCTTGTTTTACATATCTGGATTCCATTTACTAGTATTTTCATCAGGATTTTTTCATCTACATTCATGAGAGATATTGATCTATAATTTTTCTTTCTTACAATGTCCTTGTCAAGTTTTGTGTCAAGCTTACTCTGTTCCCATAAAATAAGTTGGGAAGTGTTTTTCTTTTATTCTGTTCTCCGAAAGAAAATGGCACATCTTTAATAAGTGGCAAAGCTGGAATTGTGAACCATGCAGGCTGGCTTTTAATTACAATGTTTTGTTAAACTTCCTCTTAATTTCTCTCTCTCTCTCTCTCCACATTCCAAGCCCCAGTTCCCCCAGGGGCACTTGAAGAGGGCCATCTAACACCTGCTCAGGTGGTGTGTTGTCTTAAAGGAGAGGAATTCTGAGATGGGGAGCCTGAATCTTTTCTAACGGCAAGTAAGTGTGCCTCCTTTTGCTCTGGACAGGCTTTCTTTCAATTTTCAAATGCATCACCCCCTTCCTAGCTTCACGTACTGGATAAATGCTGTTTACCCTGCCGAAACTCTTTCCCTCTACCCGAGTTACTGACTTCCTAAGTACCACTTCCTCACAGAAGCCTTCTCCGACCTTCATGGTTTGAGATTTGAAAGGTCATTTTCTCCTTTAGTGCTCTTTTTTTGCACGCCTTTCTTCTTCTGCATAATATTTAATTACAATTGTTAGGAAATAATTCGTTGTTTACAGTTTGTGTCTCCAGCTGGAATACATGCTCCATGAGGGCACCTTATTCACACAGTAAGCTCTTAACACATGTTTATCGGATGACTTAATTCTCTAAGTTTAAATTTCTCAGAAGCCTTTTGAGGGCATGTGTATAGTACTCCAGTTTTGTGCATATGACATAATGCATATTTTTACTTTCCCGCGGGACTCCACCCAGGTCATCTTTTGATCTACTCTTCGCTTTCAGTCATCACTACAGTAACCTCACCTGGCCTTCATCCACATGGATCTTTTGTTGGCTTGAGTATTTCACAAAGTTGGGAGGAGATGGGTTGGGGAAGAGGTGGATAAAGAAAGATAGCCTAGATCATGGACAGTGGATGACACTGGGCATAACAAAGAGTGGTATAAAGTATATTGTATATACTATAAGAAATAATGATAATATAAAAATAGCCACCACTTACTAACAACTTACTATGTGCCAGCCACTGTATTAAGTAGTCTACGTGTCTTCACTTAATCTTTACAACATTATTATAATATAGTTAAATTATTACATCTATTTTATAGGTAAGAAACTGAGCCTTGGAAAGATTAACTCTCTCAAGGTCACACAACCAGTGAGCAGGAAGGCTAGGGTTTGAACTCATGTCGATGTGACTCCAGAATCCGTGCTTTTAACTGCTGGCCATAGACTGCCTTATATAATTTCCACTAGTTGTCAAAATATGGTGAGGATCTTAGAAAAGAGATCGTAAAGTGATTTCTTTTATGTAATTTAACCTCTACAGTGACAAGCAAATCTAGTGACAGAATATTCAGATTTAGAACCCCAAGTATGCTTCCTAGCGGCTCAAAATTATAATGGGGTTGGTTCTGTGATTCTAATTAATCTTTTGCACTTTTCTTAAAGGTTGGTTAATCTCAGGATTTAGAAAAGAAATGACTGTAATTTAGCAGGTCAAAAGATCAGTTTACCACTGAAGTGCATACCTTTTTCACGAGAAGACTCAGTCAAGTTCTTGGGTAGAATATATTCCTTCAACATGCTGGCGTGTAATGACTTCTTTCGAGTCATTGCAAATTCATATTTTGGACGCTATTGAATTTTTTCTTACTCTGGCTACTGTAGAGGTAGTGCAAAGAGAATAAAAATCTTATGAAAAACAATTTTTTCAAGGAATATATTAATATTTATTTAATTAAGATCATAACCCTTTGCTTAGAATGCATTTATAGAAAAGGGAGAAAAGCAGACTCTGCAATTAGTTTTCTTGTATCTAGGACAAGCTTGTTATGACAGTCAGGGGACACATTTGAAGGATGCTATTTCAGCATTGACTATTTTGAAAACTAGGAGGAAAATGCTTTAAAGTCAATATTATCCAATTTAAAAATACTAAGTTGGACCATATACATAATGTATATTTAACCATTTCAAACCTTCTATGAGTCAGGTATGTGCACTGACTTTCCATTTTAGAGGTGGCTCAATTATCTCAGCATTTTTACACTTTTTAAATGAATCACATCTAAAAATATTACAATACTAATTTTTCCCTCTCTCTCGAGAAGCCTACTGGAGACAGTGACAACATCTTAAATGTCCGCTGTGTTCCCCGTCCTGCTCATATTATATTGGCTACTACCTAGGAGATACTGGTCAGCATCAGGGCTTTGACTGGCTGTTTTCCAGGCCATCAAGTCTCAGTAACTTTCTTCCCCTCCCAGTTTCCTCTCCTCCCTCTCTTTCTCAGAAGTTGGGATATACATAAAGATGATACACCATAGGAACTGGCAGGCCACATGAGAGGTACGGGGAAGTACCCTGGGAGGTCAGAAGACAGCTGGTTTTGGGGAAATCAGGGAGACTTGCTGCATGAGGTGACATCAGGTAGATGACGGAGGCACACAGACATCAGAGGAAGGGACCCAGGATGGACAAAGGCATGTGGTATACTATTTAAGTATTCGATAAGTGAAAAAAAGAATATTTTAAAAAACAAGATAAGCACATATTCAATGAAAGTGAGAAAACCACAAGCTTCCTTGAGTGACTTGAGTTCTTGGCTAGATTTTCTTAGACGAGAACCATTCCCTATACATGGAACCTCTGGTAGGTGAGTTCCTGGAAAGAGGATACTATTTTCCCTTTGGCTCTTTTCAGAGGCTCATGGTCCTGCCAATAATGCCCTTTGGAAGCAACTGTAACTGACAAGAGAGATAAGGAGATAGGGTGTCAACTGGCTGTCACATCCCAGTTAGATCTGCCGTTGTCTGTCCTCACAGCACTTTGAGAAACCTGCAGCATGTATCACAAAGGCAGCAATGAATTATTGACTTAATTACTGTTTTGATGTCTGTCTTTATTGCAAATCTCTTGAGCTTTGTGAAGGAAAGGGCATGATTAGTTTTGTTTACCACTCTGTACTGAACACACTGCCTGGTGCATGGCTGGTACTCCGTACGTAATTGTGGAGTGAATGGTTTGCCCTCACCAGTTCATTACTGAGAATGTTGAAAGAATGAAAGTAAAGAGGGTTTTCTATTCATCTAAAATGTATGCTATGTACGGAGAGTAATGGTTGATTATGTTGGAAGACAGTTTGGTATCAGATCCCTGAGGAATTTGAGTACCTTGCTAAGACTTAGTGCCCAGAGTACTATGGTAGGCGGCAGATTATTAAGTTCTAAAAGTTCTAAGCAGGGGAGTAACAAGATCAGCTTTGCTTTATTAAAATCTCTTTTAAAAGTACCTGAATGATTGGAATACATGAACAGGAAGCCTGTAGTCCCAGTCATTGACTGATAGAGCCCGGGTCACATTGTCTTTGCTTTAGCCCTTTGCTTATAAACTGATCTGTGGCTAGTTTCCCCTGCACCCTGTCTGACCCACCTCTTGGATTCCATGTGGAAGAAGGAAAGGATTGTGGTGGTAACATGGATGTGGGAAGGGAGCGGGGGAGGCATGGAGTGGGAGCTTGTATGGCAAATTGGGCATACATATATGTCCATTCTTATGACAAAATCTATTTTTACAATTTTTTCAAAAGTATGTCGGTCATTAAGAAACAAATCTTAAGATTCTGACTTGGCTAGCAAGATGGGGCTATAATTTTATGGTTGGTTTATTGGCTGAGCTGAACTCAGTGATGCTATGAACAGAACATGGCTTAATTTTTCTCCAGTCATTGTCTCTAAATGTCTTTCTTGAGCCTTTTTTTTTTTTGGTGGGGGGAGGTAATTAGGTTTATCTGTTGTTTTTTTTTTTTAATGGAGGTACTGGGGATTGAACCCAGGACCCCATACGTGCTAAGCATGCACTCTACCACTGAGCTGTACTTTCCCCCCAGATGTCTTTCCTGACTCTTCCTTTTCCTGCCTTTGTCAACAGCTTCACGCGGCAAGCAGATCCCATGGCTTTCTGGTCACTTTGGTAACTTTCAGGTATGAAACTTAGTCCAGTCTGATCAAAACTTCCGTCTCACATCCAGCTGAAGAACGCTCTCCTGTCCGCAGCATGAGCTGTAGCTCAGGGAAGAGGGGCTGTGTGCTGCCTCTTCACGTTTTGAGTGCCTCTGTCACTCTTTTTCCTCCCTTCTTCTGGGATGCAGTTTGGAGAGGGAGGGTGCACAGATGAAAGGAGTCAAAGATATGCTTATTTAGTTTGTGCTATTTGTAGTTCCAAACACTGACTCTTTGGGACACATTTGTGGTCTCTCCAGAGGATCCAAGGGAGCTTCCTCATGAACCGTTGACTGGTGTGAATGATGCACTCTGTTGGGGAGTTCTTGTAACTCCTTATGACCCACTGTAGCTCCTGTTCCCAGTGGTCTACCCCGCAGTCACTTAATAACGGGTCTTCCTATACTGACTGGCCTCCAGCTGGCTGTTAGGGTCCTAGCAAGATGACTCAAGCCACCTGTCTTCCTTGGTGTCCACTCAGTTCTTGGTAAATTCATACGTCCTTGTCACGACCAACAATAAATAGTGGGCATTGTAGCCTTGTCCCATTGTTTGTTCTTTCTTTTCTCTATTGCTTTGGGCTACTCCCTGCAATTGCCTGTCTTCAGAATTCTGCTTTCACAGAGTTCTCCAGGAGGAGATAAGACAGATGCCAGTCTACGTTAATGTATGTGCCTGAGTTCCTCAGTTCTGAGAGTAATATATCCAAGGCTCCTCTTAGCCTGCTTCCCTTGGGTCTCTTAGTAGCAATGGGACCCTTGGTTTTACATCTTAGCAGTTATCCGTCTGGGTAGTGAGATGCTGCTGCCCGCTTCTTGCAGGAGCTTCTTTATCTGTATGACTGGTTGTCTCGAAACATCCTCCAATTGGCTTCAGCAAAAGAAAGGAGAAACATCCTCATCCTTTCTCCCACAGAGAAGAGAGAAGAAATTTCATAGTACTTCCCACTAAAATCACCACACAGTGATACCACAAGATTCTTCCAAAGGACTCTAGTTTTTTGCTTGTATAAACTAATGGGGTATCGGTCTGTGGACCAGTTTTGCTGTCTTTTAGCAAATCCTATACAGATGTATATGGCGCCTCTTCAGTACCTGGCATTGCTTATCTTCTACTGTTCTCAGCTCTGGTGCTTTAAGGGAAATTCTGAGACAACAAAAAGACCCACTTGATTTCCTAGAATATACATAGCCCCTGTCCTGGCGAGGCTTAGAGTCTAGGAACTGCCCATCAAAAGAGGTGATAACAAGAAATCTCAGCTGTTAAGGAAAGAGTGACTTGTTTGTTCATTTATTCATTTATTTATTTCCCCTAAGTTAAGAACTCTTATAAGAGAGCTGGTGATGTATGAGCCAATCTAAATTATACCAGTCTTCACCGAGATTATAGTCTAGTAGGAGAGATAAACATTAAACAAATAAACACACAAATTGTTACAAATTGTAAGCTGGGCAAAGAACAGGGTGCTGTATGAAAGAACAGCATGGTATATGACCACCTGTCTAGCCTCAGCTCATTACTATGGGCAGCAGCCTAGAAGTTTTTCAGACTGTCCCCTGCCAAGACGATCAGAGGTGACTTCTGCTTTAGGAGTGGGGTTGCAAGCCCCATCAATGACATCTAGAACCATAGATCTAGGAAGAGTTCACCAGCTCATTAATTCATTAAATATTGCTTATTGAGTGCCAGCCATTTGCTAGGTACCTGTAAGTGCTGAACATATCAAAATATATAGAATGAAGCTCCTATTGTCAAGATACTTGTGGTCCAGTGGGAGATGGAGCTAAATACTAAGTCAGTGTGGGAGCTAAGATGAGGATAAGCCCAGAATTCTATGGGCCTAGCATCTTCCTTAGCCTTGGGAGAGACATTCTGGGAGATGAAACATCTTAAGTTGTGTCTTGAAGGATGAGGGGGGCCTGATTAGACAAAGAAATGAGAGGGAGGGGAGAGGAATACTATTCTCGGCAGAAAAGCAGCATGTCTGAAGTTACAGAATTGAGGGCCCCCACCAGTGAGCCTTGGTACACTGGAGTGCCGCGAATGGCTTATCTCTGTGCAAAGACACTGATGCCTCCTGGTCCTTGCAGTGTTTCTGCAGTTTATCCCTATGTTTTATGGTGTGAAAAAGGTGGGAAGCACAGGGTTAGAAGCCAGGAAGAGCATGGTACATTTAGGGAACTGCACAAATGCTGGACTACGTGAGTCATGGAAAGGGGTGCTGACCAAGTATTGGTTTTACTCATCATGCTTAAATCACTCAAATGCATATACAATAATATTTGTTGTCAGTATTATAATCTTCAAGCTAACAAGATCAAATACTGCAAAAATTGAGAAAAGATTTATTGAATGAGTGTTACAGGCTTCCAGTATCCCAACACCATTTATGAAAAATGATTTTATTTTTGTCTCCTTTGTGTCTCCACCTCCCTGAACTTCAAGGAGAACGTGGTTGTGTGTGCTTGATTTATGGACTCTGTGGTGCAGAATCAAGGGACTACTGAGAGGGACAGGATTAGAAAGACCAAAAGAAAAAGGGAACAAATGGCTAAAACCATACTGACTCTTAGCAGGAAGTGTTTTGAGGGTACCGGAGAAAGCAGGAGTTGATGTGGCTATAGGATGTAAACTGAAACCGAGTAAATTTTAAGATTTGTAGGTGCAGATGTTGGAATCTTTTTTAAAAATTACTTTAGAATGCTGGACTCTTCTTCAGATGTGACACTGAAGAGAGATGGGGCCGTATGAAGCACCAAGATTTATCTGAGTTGCATTACACTTGCATGCTTATACAGAGAAGGTTTAGTGGAATATGGGAAATAACCTCTGGATTTAGAATCTAAATACATGATTCCAACTTTTGACATTTAGTTGTGGCATGATTTTGGATAAGCCTCTTATCATTTCTTGGAGCCTTTCTACACCTCAATTTCCTCATGGGTGAATGAGGACAGAGTACCTTTCCTCTATACACCTCATTATATAGGATAGATACTCATAATATAGCACCTTATTGGGTCAATGTGAATAATAAATAAGACATGCAAGTGCTGTGTAAGTTATAAAGAGGCACCCAGAGTTTCATGATAGCAGTAATAATAGCGAGGCTACTGTTAACAAGAGTGTCTTTTAATTTTTTTTTAACAGTATAGAATTACACCCTTAGTGCCTTTTGAGAAATTATAGCTGATGGTGTTAACAAGGAGGAGACAATAAAAAGATAACTTTCCTTACTTTAGGATGGTGATGGCTTCAATTCAGAGAAAACTAACTGCTCATCAGGAACGACTCTGAACTTGGGAAGAGTACAGTTTAAAATCATCACTGTTAAAGAAATAAAAATAAAAACTAAAACCATTGCTGCTTTCTTTTTAACATTCTTCTTATACATATGAATTTTTTATTATTCTCTCTGGAATTGCCACAATACGGTCCCTGTATTCTCTGATTCTGGCATGCTGCAAAATCCTGTGAGAGAAGGTTAGCTAATAAATTATTTGACATGAAATATAGAAAAAAATCTTTGTAATTCACAGTTCTGACATAATGAAAAGCTTATAATTCACTAGTGTGACCTCACAGCTGTGAATTACAAGTTTCACTTGACTCGTTCACAATTTGTCTTTGAATTTATACTATGAAAAGTGAGAACCATATTGTCAAACTGTCACTCCATATTGATATAGTACTGCTGAAGATTAAGAAACATTTTGTCAAAGAGCAGGAAAATAAAAATACTCTAAAAGAAGATGGAGTTTTTTCTTTTTTTTATTAAAGTATGGTTGACAATATTATATTAGTTTCAGGTGTATAACTTAGTGAGTTAATGTTTTTATATATTATGGACCATACAAAGTTGTTACAATAATATCAGTTATGTTCCTTGTACTGTACATGACATCCCTGTGACTTACTTATTTTATAACTGGTAGTTTGTACCTCTTAATCCCTTTCACCTATTTCATTCTTCCCCCACCACCCCACCACCTGTCTAGGAACCACTGATTTGTTCTCTGTATCTGTGAGTCTGTTTCTGTTTTGTTACGTTTGTTTTGTTTTTCTGATTTTACATATGTATAAATGGAAGCATACAGTATTTGTCCTTCTCTGTCTGACTTATTCCACTTAGCATAATACCCTCTAGGTCCATCCATGTTGTTGCAAATAGCAAAATTTCATTCCTTTTTATGGCTGAGTAATATTCCATTGTGTGTGTATGTACATCTTCATCCATTCATCTATCAGTGGACACTTAGGTTGCTTCTATACCTTGGCTGATGTAAATAATGCTACAATGAACATGATGTGTATATATCTTTTTGAATTAGTGTTTTCATTTTCTTCAGATAAATGCCCAGAAGAATTGCTGGAGAGTGTGGTAGTTCTGTTTTTAATTTTTGAGAAACCTCCATACTGTTTTCCATAGCAGCTGTACCAATTTACATTCCCATGAGGGTTCCCTTTTCTCCACATCCTTGCCAACACTTGACATTTCTTGTCTTTTTGATAATAGTCTTTCCGATCTGGGAGGTACTATCTCATTGTGGTTTTGATTTGCATTTCCTTTGTAAACTTTAATTTTAATGTCATTTCAAACTTACATAAAAGTTTTAAGGATAGTAATAAGAATTGCTGTATACCTTCATCCAGATTTATGAACTGTTTAAATTTTGCCTCATTTGCTCTCCAGAACCATTTAAAATTAAGAGGTAAAGTGTCTCTTCGTCCCTAAATATTTCATTCTACATTCCCTGAAAGCAAGAACAAAATCAGAGTAAAATTCTAAAAAAAGAATTCATATTGATACAAAACTGACATCTGATCTATAGTCCATATTAAATTAAAAAAAATTTCCCACTAATGTTCTTTATAAGTATTTTTTCTTCACTGGAGAGTCCTTTTTCTCTCTTTCTTCTGTATACTAATGTTCATGAGAACTTTATTTGTAATAGTCAAAACTGGAAACAACCAAAATGTCCTGCAGTAGGTAAACAGTTAACAAATTTCGGTACATTTATGCTATAAAATATTACTCAACAATAAAAAGAAGTGAATTATAGATACATATAGCAACTTAAATAGATCTCAAGGATACTATGTTGAGTGAAAAGATCCAATTAAATACTATGAAATTCGATTTACTTAACATTCTCAAAATGACAAAGCTATAAATAGGGATGACAAGATTAGTGGTTGCCAGGGATTAGGGAAGAATTTTTTTGGAGGGGGTGTGACTATGAAGAGGTAACCTGAGGGAGAGCTTTGTAATAATGGAATTGTTCTATGTCTTGATTGCAGTGTGGTTGCACAAATTTCTATGTGATAAAATGGAATAGTATTATATGCACATGTATTACCAATGTCAATTTTCAGGTTTTGATATTGTACCAGAGTTGTATAAGATGTAATCTTGTGAGGAAATGGGGTAAAGAATGCAGGAGATGATTCTGTATTGTTTTTGCAACTTCCTGTAATTATTTCTGAATGGAAAGTTAAAAAAATTAGAATCATTTTGTGACAGAAAGAGCACATGAATTATGTAAGAGAGGTCTTTAATACAAATTAGTTATTCAGAGGACTAAAAATTATGCATACCAGGTAGGATGATTTGTGTGTGTGTGTGAGAGAGAAAGAGAGAGAGAGTGTGTGTGTCCACTCACAGTTATTTTCTACTATGTATCTTAGAAGAGTTATTAATTGCAAGTGTTACAGATAATTGAGTATAAAAGTAATATCAGAACAAATAAACAGACAAGAGTACCAATGTTATGATCTCTCTCCCCTCAGATGTAGTGAAATCAAGTTCCTCTCAGCTCAAACAGCTCCCAGGGTGTGCCTCAGGTGGGTTCATAAGCTACTCATTTGCCTTCAGCAGGGCGTCTCCTTTTGTCTCTGGCTGTGCTTGTGCTATGCATCTGTAAAGCAGACTCTCTTTGAACTCTCCTTTAGCCTAGATGTAGGCTGACTGGCTCCACTGCTTCAGGTGCTGAGTGTGTTCTCTGCTCCTGCACATTCCAATGGCACCCGTACCTGGGAGGTGTCCTTTGCCTCCACTTGTAATATGCACCATTGTGTATTTTAAAAATCAACCTGTTTGGGGATCCAGATAGTTCATGTATGTTTCAGTAAGGGTCCATGTAGTCTGTAATGGTTCTTTATAGGAATGCATTCCCATAATTCAGATTTGAGCCACAGATCACCGGGAAAGTTGAGAAACAGACACCATGCTGTACCTCACACTGCCTCTCCTCAAATTCTACTGTCTCCTCTTTCTAATCTCTCCTCAAAATTGTTACCAATTATTCATTTATTGAGCACTACTGAATACTTTATCTTCTAAAAGCCCATCTTTGATAGTGGTTCCTGAACAAAATTGCACACCTCTGAGATGGAAATTCATAGCATGATCTAATTTCTACCTTCTATTACAGTGTTACTCTGTGCAGTCTATTTTCCCATGAACTGGGAATTCTTGTTCTTCCCCAGAGGAGCCTCACACATCCCTCCTCTTTGGCTTTTCTCAAGCTTCTTTGTGCACCTGGATTGTGCTCTCCTGAGCATCTGTAAAATGCCGCTCGCCCCTGGTTGCCCACGTGTCAAGTCATCTTACCCAGTGGTGCTTTCCTGATGCCTTCAACTAGACAGTCTCCCTCTTTGGAACTTCTGTTGCTCCATCCCTGCCTTTTTGGCACGTGCGTTTTGGTTTTATAATTTCTGTTTCTGAGCTTCTGAAGGGCAGGGAGCATGTCTTATTTCCCTTTGTACCTAGTCTGCCCTCACGACAGCCTTGCAGTCCCCGCTCTCATGTCGGTCTTCATTGTTTCTCATGTAGACGCAACTCTTTTAACCATACTCAGTGTAGGCAGCTAACAAATAACTTGAAAAATTCAACCAATGTGTTCAGTTTTTCACCAGGTATGTGGGTATGACTGACCCATAATTCAAGTCATTTTTCCAAGTTGACATTAATTAATATGGGCTGTTTGGGGATAATTATTCAGCCAGCTGTGATTATACTTAACTAGAGTGTTCACTATAAGGATTAAGAGGATGAAGGTTGGAGATAGTCCTGAGTTTGAATCTCCACTCTTCTAGTTAGTAGTTATGTGATTCAGGGCATGTTATTTAACTTCTTAAAGCCCCATTTTCTTCATTTGAAAAATGGCTATAGAGAATCATAATATTTACCTCCGGGGTTGTTAAGAGGATTATGCACTTGACATTACATCTGTCACATAAAGAGAACATGATGAATAGCAGTTCATTATGTTGATCATTATCTTTTTAACAAAGGTATTATAAAGAGTTTGCAAAATATATCCTGTTAAAAAAAGATACATTATCAACTTCAGACATCTCCTCTTGTATCTGTCTAGTTCCCTGAGAAAATAGGAAATGAGATTAGTTTGCCATAAACTTGTTCATAATGGATCTATGCTGAATCCCAGTGAGTACCTTTGTCTTTTCTAAAGAATAACTCATTCACCAGCCCATTTAGGAATGGGGCCATTGGTGACTAACAGATTTAATGGGGAGGGCCTGAGATAGTGTTTTTCTTCTTTTGTGATAATAGGGTATTTGCTCTTGTACAATCTCTAACCTCTTTCCTATTTTTTATAATTCTTTGAAAACTGCCAATTGTGGTTCTCTAATGCATCTGGAAGGTTCACATGTGCTCTGGAATACAACCCTGCCAGGCTTGAAGTCTTTCAATGCTTAAAGTGGTTGTATCCTATCTCAATATGTTTTCTTCTCTTTTAGGGTTCACTTCTCTATTTTTATTCTGCATATTTTAGTTAATAGATGTTATTTATCCCTCCCCTTATTTAATTTCTTATTTCATTACTTATACACTTTTTGTTGTTTATTTATTTATATAGGTACAGACTCATGGATTCCCGCAGTAATGAGTTAAAAATTTATTACTGTTGTTTTGATGCTCAAATTATCTCAGGTTTGGCCAGCAGGAACCCCTTCAGGCTGGTACTGTGTCCTTTTGACGTGTCTCTGTCATTTCTTGAGCACTTCCTCTCAGGCACACGTGCAGTTTTAGCTCATTCTGTAATATCCCTGTACCAGCTCTGGAGCCCGCCATTTCTGCAAGGAGTCCCGATTCTTTTAACTGAAAAGTTGTGCTTACAAATGAAGATCAGGGTACTAGGTGTGCTCACTGCTGTCGGGGTGTCACTCCTCCCAGGCCTTCCCATCGGACTGGCCTAGGAAACATATGTACGTATGTCTGTACACACACACGGTTGCCTCTATATGTATTTCTGTTTCCATCTAAATATGTTTAGAACCACGAATTCATACTGATAGTTCGAATTCCAGTCTAATATCACATAGTTCATTCTTGTTTTTCCCTTTCCATCTTTGCAGTTTTCTTCTTTGACAGTGAGAAACCTGACTCCTATTTGTCCTTATTGTATTAACTCATTTGATCAATCCTGGTCTGTCGCCAGACTCCTATCACTGCTGCTGCGGCGGCTCCTCCCTCCCAACCCCGCGTGGACACCCTGCTCCGTCTCTGACTCCCTGTGCTGCGTTGCCCCTCACGCTCTGCATGGGCAACATACTTACCCAGCTCAGTCTCAGAGACCAGCATGACGCCACCTTTCCCTAGTGCACCCACCTCCTCCCACGGGGGCTCCACAGCTTCCTGCTGCACCAGAGCTACCATTGCCCCCCAATCCCCGTGAACCCTCCTCCTTACCCTTTCTCTCTGCTCAGATTCTGACAAGCTGCATGAGGATACCCTCCTGTGGGTCCAATCTCCTCTCCCTGCTGGGACCCAGACATTTGTCTCTGGGACAGCCCTATGGTGGGCACTCTCTTTACCCTACTTGAGCTCTGACATTTCATGATGGTCACCACCACTGTATCCTGTCCTCTTCCCTGTGTTAGGGCTGTGATATGCTGTACTAGGGCACCCTTTCATTGGATGCTTAAGCCCTGCTCCATCCTGACACCCCTGCCAGGCTGCTCACTCCTCCCCTGCCCCATCTGGACACTCTTCACATCCTGCTGGGGCTCCACCCTCACCGCCCCTTTCCTGCAGGGGCACCTTCCCACCTCATTCCAGCTCCAAGACCCGCAGGGTGCCCGCCACACTCTGCACCGGCTCAGAGACTCTACCCTGGATTGCCCCACCTCCTCTTTGCCCCACTTGGAGTCTGATGCTCTGCACTGAACCACCACTGCCTGCCCAGATACCTTCCTCACCTTGCTCGGGCTCCAGCACCTTATGCTGAGCCACTGTTCCCCCTCATGGGTGCCATTCTCACCTGGTGTGGGCTCTAACACACCACTCTGGGCCACCATGACCTGCCCCCCTCCTCCCCCGTGCTGACACCTTGCTCAGCTATAGCTAATAGCTTCTGAACTGTATTACTCTGGAAAGGAAGGGAAGGGAAGGGAAAGGAGAGGAGGGAGAGGAAAGACTGGAAATGGCTTTTGACAGGGCTTACTCAGAACAAGCTTCAAACCCAGGGCATCATTCATATTTTCCTTTTATTTTCAGAGATATTCATTCTTTGAACGATTTGAACATTTAGCCAACATTTCAATATTCTGTGCCTTCCTTGGGATACTGGAGAGGCTTATTCTCTGCAAACAGCTGTTCGGTATGATACCACTAGGGTCCTCCAGTATATTTATAGCTTTGGAATTCACAACTACCTATAATTTATACATGCACAGTTCTTCGAAAAAATGCAAAAATTAAATCCTTCTAACTTATAGGGAGTATGGAATCCAATCAGTTTTAGCAAGCTTTCCTGTATATTAATTATCATTTATTTGAATGCTATTTAAAAAAATCATAAATCTGTAAAAACTTACATTTGGTAACCTTGATCAAACATCATTTCTAAACTCCTGTGGCAATTTGGGAATTTTGCAGGTCCTGGAACAGAGAACAAAATGTCATAACGAAACTAGTTTTTATGATGAAATGGTGGTGATAGTGTAATTATTATAATTAATGCTAAAATCTAGACATAATTCAACATGTTTGACCATAACGCGTCTACAGTGACTCAGGTTGTGACAGATTTACTCCCGAATAATGTGATGAGCTGTGGCTGGCTGTTCTCCTTCATGTAGGCGGTGTAATGGTTTATTATAACAATTTCAGGTCTATGGTGAGGGGTGGGGAGCGAAGTTTTCAGACCATTGTGTTTCCTCCTAGGGAAAGAATTTGAAAGGCATACTCTACTTTGTGTATCAACTTTTTAGTGTTTCTCCTAACCCTGACTCCCTGAAAAGTGAGGACCAGCTGCAAACAAGCCCTATTCTTCTATATAACAAGCTGCCAAAATCTGGAAAGTGATGACTGGCATTCTGCTTATCGCAATAGGCTGAAGAACGAGTTTGCGTGTTCACCAGGCAGGAAATACAGCTGTGGTTCCTGTTATCCACGGAAGACAATCCAGGCAGGATTCCATGGCTTCATTGCTTCCGTCTGTGACATTAAGGTTCAACCTCTGCATGAGACGCATAAAATATTCTCTGGATTTTCTTCAGTAAGCACACACTGGAGGTTAATAATGTGGGGATGTTTGATTCCCTGCTGTTTTAAATAATTTCATGGAAAATCTAATGCAGTAGGACACTAGTTTAGAAAGGTTATTACCCTCATCAAACCATAGCACTTCTTTCCTATTATTTTCTACCAATTTCTTGCCCTTATAGCTCCTCTCTCTTCATTTACCACAAATGATTCTTCAAAACGACACTCTGTGGTTGGGTGGAGATGGGATTGGAGAAAGCTTAATCCCTAATCAGGGCCCTGTCAGTGCTGGTAGGACTGGGCATCCTTCTTCCTTCCTCAGCTTGCTGGAGCTTAGATACGAGGCAGAGATGCACACCCGTGGGAGGGGTGTCGTTCGAAACCAGTCCCTACCGCCTTGCTGGGGTCATTTTACACAGGACCCTGAGATCCAGAGCCCACAGGGAGCCTCCGGCAGTTAACAGTTTCAGTAGCCCCACCCCAGCTTTTCTCAACTCGATGGTCCTCTAATTTGCTAAATTCCTGAGTGTTGTCACCTCTGTTGTGGCAGGTACTTAGAACTCTAAGAATGCTTTTGGGCTTAGAGTAGGGTTTTAGGGTTAAGGAGTGATATGGGGCTCCATGGGCTGTGCCATTCTGGGCTCACTAAGTGAGAAAGAGATGGCCTGTTCAGTGCCTAGCTCCCCTCTTCTTGCCAGGACACAGAATTCAGTGCGGTGGCCGTGTGCATTTCCCAGCCTTCCTTGCAAATGGGCACACGGGGTTAACTTCTAGCCAATGAGTTTTGTGAAGTTGTTTGGGTAGGACTTCTGAGAAAGAGCCTGAAGACAGTGGGACAGACCCAGCTGACTGTTGCCTTCTCTTTGGGGTGAACAACTGTCCTGGTTTGCCTGGAATTGTGGGAGTTTCAGAGAGGTGAGACTTTCAGTCTTAAAGCCCAGACAGTCCCAGGAAGACTGGATAAGTTCTTCACTCTGCCTTCCATTCTTCTGGCAGAATGTAGGTGTGATGGTTGGAGTTGCAGCAGCTATCTCATGACCATGAGGAGACAAACTCATTTGAAGGGTGACTGGGTCAAAGGATAACAGGAGCTTGGTTCCATTGCAACTGCCCTAGCCTTCTCAGTGCATGAGAAAAAACCCCCGCCCATTTAGTGAAACAATGTTTTTCTTTTTCCGGGGAGTGTAGTGATCCTCTTTTCTAGCAATCACAAATTCCATTAGTATTAACTTGGTTAGGGAACGGCAGCCGTGCTGAGCCTCCCATTTCCCTGCCCTTTCTTTGACTGTGAACTTAAATGTACAGCTCCTCTCTCTGGATTTCCTGTTCGGTGTTGCTTTGGCATTTTATTATAGGAACTTTGCAGTAAAGTCACACTGCTGTGAGGAATGTGAGGGTTTGATTTTGTTTGATTTTTTGGTCTATTGATGAGTATATGGCAGTGATCTAGGAACTGCAAAGCAGTGAAACTTGGTTCAACTGCCTTTGCACAAAAACTCTTTCCCTTTTACTTATCTAAGTATCAGAATTATCCTTTCCCATCAAGGAAAGTATATTACTGAGCTCAAATTAAGTACTCAAAAATAAGTTTTTTTATTAAATAAGAGAAATAAAGGAATTAAAATGTATATTTATTGAGCACCTACTATGTGCCAACAACCAAGGATCATTCCAGTTAGTTGGTATCTATGCAACATTAGGGGTTAAAATTTTGGACATATCCTCTGGGGCAAAGCATACACACACACACACACACACACACATAACTGTGTGCATTGCACACATCTGATTTATTTCTTACAAGAACTGCTATGAGGTATGGAAATGAGGCTCCCAAGCTCACATAGTCATCAAGTGGCTGAACAGAGATTTGAAGCCAGATCTAACCTCAAGGCTGCTCATTTCCATTGAGTCAAATTACTGTTGATGGTCCCTGGGCTTTCTACTTGCCAATTCATTTCAGAGGCGAAGGGAGAAGGGAATTAGCATTAATTGGCTGCATGCTTTGTGTCCTTCAGTCTCCCCATTACACCCTTTTTAGTTAATATTTACTCAAGCCCTGTGATATGGATGGTACCATCATTATTATTTTTATACCCACTTTATAGATGAGGAAACTGAGCTTTGGAGAGATTAAGAACCTCATCTAAGGCCACACTGCTAAAAATATAGGCCGTAAAACAATATCTAGCTCCAGAGTCCATGCCTGGAACCACTGCAGTGTATGATCTCTTATTCATAGTCTGTAACTTTTTTTTCTCACTCAACTATGTATTTCATGGATTTTTCTCAGCTTAATAAATAATGATTCATTAAAAAATGCATGACTTTCCATAGGATTCATATACTTCAATATATTCAGCTATCCACCCCCCTCACACTGTCACAAACAATGCTGCAATTAAATTTTTTTTTACGTATATCCTTATGTGCAACTATATTGGTTTCTGTTGGTTAGAGTCCCAAAGATTGAGAGGTGGGTTTGGATATATTTAATGTAATAGCTACTGCTAGCTTATTATTATTTATGATTATTAAAATGGTCAATTGTTAAAAAAATACACATCAGGTAAAATTTGCCAGATTATTTTTATGAAAAGTTTGTAGCAATTCATGGTCCCACCACCAGTGCATGAGAAGGAGCTGTCCACGTCCTCAAGAGCCCCACATGTTCTTGATTTTATAAACTTTTATCAAGCTTGTAGGTGAACATGGGTTCTTCCATCGTTACTTTAATTAATACCAGCCAGACTCCCAGTGAGATTAAGCACCATATCATCTATTTATTGGTTATTCATATTCAAGAAAGCTGAATTTTCAATCTGAAGTAGTCAGAACTTTAAGCTGAAAGAATAAATTTCCATTTAGGACTTGGGGCATTACAGGTAGATAAAAGGGATGTGAGTATGTGAGTGTATGTTTAAAGAGAGCTTTCTTGATCTCCTTCCTGAAATAATTTATTCTGTTTATAAATTAGCCTGTAACAATGGGTGCTTTAACAGCAAAATGAATGACCTTCCATGTGGATTTGGAAGCTGTAGAAAAAGTGGAAAATGAAAGTGATTTTGGGATCCATCACTGCGGGTTGTGTGGACTGGACAAAGTTGAGTGTTGTCCTACCGCCACTGAAGACTCTAATCTATGAAATATTCCAGAATGCATTCAGCATGCTGCTGCAGAGAGCCTTCTACAGACGTATTAAATGGAAGATGACTCTACACTTTGTAGATATGAGAAGGGAAAGGTGAAGGGCAGCCGGGCTGTAACCATCTGCTCACCTGCTATCCTTTCTAGTCCTTCCTGAAGACTACTGGAAAAGAATCCCTCCATAAAGTTAAATAAACTGAATTTTATACAAAGTTCTGGTTGACAAGGTAGAAGAGAGTGGGGCCAAGCTAAACAGTCACTCCCAGGAGATGTGAAGACTGGGAAGAGACAGAGCGTCCCTTCCCACCACCCTCTCCATGGCTTCATAGGTGAGGCGTCTGGAGCAGGTGGACTTTGCCACTGGTGGCCCCCTACCCAGAAGTGAAACTCCATCCACCCACCAGTGAAGATTTTTATTTGTATGGAGAGGTAGTGCCCTACCTGTGAACCACATTTTAAAATGCATTTTGAGGTTTGAGCTAATACTGTGAATGACATTCAGTGAGATTGCCAAATGCTGGTAATTTACTCTCATTTTCACATTAATGTGGGCCCACCTGTGATGAATTGGAAACTAAATAAGCACATCAGTTTTAATTAGATATTTCAGAGACTGGATCTAGTTAAACAGCAGTATTCATTCTTATCTATTAAACAGTGAAAGAGTTTAGCACATTCTTCCGAAAAAGTTTGCACTCCTACCCCCCTACCATTTGTCCTTCCCTTTTGTTTTGTAAATATTCTTTTCTGTTGGAAGCCTTTGAGTTAAAAAGTGCCTAGCTTGGTGCAAGTAGTGAGGGAAATGATTGCATTTAAGTCTTAAAAGCTAAGCAGATCATCTAGTTCATTCTTTGTTTTATACTAAGAAACATAAATTTGGGAACCTTTAAAACAAATGTAAGCTCGTGGTTACCTGCAAGATGCCACCTGGGGGACCAAGAAAGAGGTCTGTGTTCCTCAAACATCCATCTACAAATCAGGATCTAAAAATACCATCAGGGCAGGGTTAATAGGGTATGACTGAGTGACCTTCTATCGGAGAAAGGAGCCATTTTTCAAAATTCAAGACAAGATACTACAGTCCTAACAAAGGCAAAATGTTCTCTGATGCATAAGGGTCTAAGATCTAATGAAAGAAACTAGTATAGATGTGGGGGTAACTTTGATTAATATTTGTGAAGGA
This sequence comes from Camelus dromedarius, assembly GCF_036321535.1. NCBI lineage: Eukaryota > Metazoa > Chordata > Mammalia > Artiodactyla > Camelidae > Camelus > Camelus dromedarius. The sequence goes on along the minus strand of NC_087465.1, from coordinate 8,776,222 downwards.
TGAGGAATTAATAGACAATGAGGCTTAAAAATCAGTAGCCCTGAAAAAATTATTTATAGGTGCAATTTTTGGCATTAGTTCTAATGTCATTCTCATATCATTCTCTGGTGTCATTTCTCTAAGTGTTTCTACCTGGTTAGATGGTGAACTCAGGGAGGGGGAGGCCATGTGGATCTTGCTGTGGTTGTATCCCCAGTGCTTGGCATAGTGGCTGTTCTGGGGTAGGTGTTTAATGAGCATTTGTATCCTTCTCTGTGTTGCTAATCCCTGGTTCTAAAATATTCTCTTCCTGCTGATTTCAGCCAATGACCAAAAAGAATTGTGGGTAACTTTTTTTTTTAAATTAAATTATGAATGCATAAGAAAGAAAAATTTCAAAAGGAGTCTATTCTCAGAAAATCAAAGATGCTTAAAATATTTTTATTATAGTATTAATTGTGTCAAAAAAGCAAAAGAGAAAAGAAAGAATCAATACTAGGAGATTAATAAGTTATTGTTAAAGAAAATTATAGTACTATCATATAATGGACTTCTCTGTGGTCATTTAAACTATTTTAGAATAATATTTTAGGACAAAATAATTCACCTAATATATTAAGTTTAAAAACAGGAGGTAACAGAAAAACATTAGAGTATGATCACATTTTTAGAAGTGTTCTTATAGGAAAAAATTGAAGAATTTGCAACAAAACTTCTTTATATTTTTCTGAATTTTGGGTTATGAAATATATTACTCTTCTTTGCAGAAAATATGGTCTGGAATTATAGGATTTCTTTAAATAGAAATGTCTTTTGCTGGATTTAAAATGTGATATGATTTCTCAGGAGTCTATCTATGGAGGGAGTTGAGTGGGCCTATGGGAGGGAAGGTTGTGGTTTGAATAAAGCCATGAAGATGGTGTGGGGGCAGCTCTTGTGCTCTTGGGTGATGGACTAAGTTTGAGATCTGCTGCGCCCATTTCCAGATCTCCCTGGAACATTGCCACAACACCTTATGGAGGAAAAAAAAAATGTGCCTTCAGATTGTCCCTATACAATTACCACCAAGAATTTATAAATTGAGACTAAAAGAGGAATTAACTTTTAACAGCTCCTCATCCCAGCTTCTAAGGTTTAATTTTATTATATATGGCTGTATAGATTTCTTTTATCCCTGAGTGAGTGGGTTGGAAATTATTTTCAAGTTTCCTCTTTTAGTTCTTCCCTGTTTCATGAGTGATCTTTCGAAAAAGAAAATCTGATTACATCTCTGCTTAAAATCCTTCATGGATTCCCAATGCCTTTGTGGTACCATCCAGACCCTATTATGATCCACGTACATGATGCTGGTGAACTGTCTCCTGCCTTCCTCTCCTCGCATCTCCCATCACTCCCCAAATGTGTTCCAGACTGCATCACACTGGACACTCCAGCTTCTGTGTGTGTGTCATCCCCATTATTCAGGCTGCACTTCCTTCTAGGAGCCTCCTTGGAATCCCCTTCTCCATGTGTCTGCTTCTTCCTCCTGCCCTCAGACCCACCTTCACCACACACTTGCCACATGGCGTTGTGGTTGGTTGACTTCCTTCCTGTCACTTCGCTGGCAGCTTCTGCAGTTCAGGGACCAGCACTTGGCCGTCTTTTGTTTAGTACTCACCCTAAGGCTTTTGGTCCACAATAGGCATTTAGTAAGCCTTTCTTTAATGACCCCGAGTGAATGCCTGAAACATTCTGATGGCATGTACATACAGATACTGTTAGATTCACTCCCAGTCTTGTCTGAAACTTGTTTCCTAATTGTTATCTTTCCAGTAGGCAGAGAAGAGGGACCTATTGAATGTACATTGTGGCCTCTGTCCAGTGAAGGTGGATGTAGTTGGCAGAATAATGGCCCCAATGATGTGCACGCCCAAATTCCTGTGAGTATGTTATCTTACACATCAAAGGAACTTTGAGATGGAATTAAGATTATGGATTTTAAAATAAGGAGTTATTCTGGATTATCTGGGTAGACCCAATGTAACTACAGGGGTCCTTAACAGTGGATGTGGGAGGCAGAGGAGACAGATGAGACAGGAAGAAGAGGCAGGAGAGATCTGAAGTGTGAGAGGGGCTTGACCCATCATTGCTGGCTTTGAAAATGGGAGAGGGGGACCATAATTTATGGAAAGCAGGCGGCTTCTAGAACAAGGGAGCAAACTTCAGTTGATAGCTGACAAGAAAACAGGGACCTCAGACCTACAACTGCAAGGAACCGAATTCTTCCAACAACCTGAATAAGCAGAAAATAGATTTCTTCCTGGAGCCTCCAGAAAGGGGCACAGTGCTCGACACCTTGATTTTAGCTCAGGGAGATCCCTGTTGGACTTTGACCTGTAAGATAAATGTGTTGCTCTAAGCAATTAAGTGTGTAGTAATTTGTTATAGCAGCAATACAAAACTCATACAGAGTTTAGAACTATTTTTTTCTTTTTTTTTTATTGAAGTAGAGTCGATTTATAATGTTGCATTAGTCTCTGGTGTACAGCACGGTGATTCAGTTATACACACACAGACACACACCTATTCTTCTTCATATTCCCTATTTTAGAGTGTGGATTATCTTACTCCTTGGCTACCCATTGTCTTCACCTTTTCTTAACAAGGTAGAAAAGTTACTCCTCCATTATATGTGTTTGTTATTTAGTTGGGCATATTTTCTTTTCTTTAGGACATATTGAAGAGTATTCATTTTATATTTAGCACCCATCAAGTTCTAGATACTAAGAAAATATTTATGTGAGCTCAGTGACTTAGCACACTGTGTCTCCACTTTGACTATACATCACAAGTGTCTGGGGAAGTTTTCAAAAATCATAATCTCAGTTTCATGCCATGGACCAATTCAATCACAGTCTCTGCGGTGGGAAACCGGGTTCAGTGTTTTTAAAATTTGCACACTTTAGAAAAAGTGATTACGCTGGAAATTTTATCATGTATACCCTAAACTGAATCTACATTTGCACAATATTTTGATCCTCCCCTATGAACAATTCTAGAACTTTAGACAGTTTTTAAACTTTAGCATGCATGTAATTATCTGAGAATCTTGTCAGAGTGGCCTGAGAGTCTGAATTTCCGTGTCTAGTGTTATGGCTCGTCAGATGCTCCGAGGGATACCTCCTGCGGCAGAACAAACATATCCTAGAGGGACACACTCTTTGTTGCATTGCTTTTCTTGCAGGAACTATGTCAAGCCTCCAAATAATTTCGCTCTCTTATTTCCTTGGCATTTGAAAGTCACCATGTGAAGAATGTAGGGAAATGATTGTTATTATTTCAGTTATAAAGCTGATTTTGTAAATGGTAGAGCAAAGGCCCCATATTTTCTGACTACATGCTTCTTGCTTTTGTCTTTCACATCGCACTGCTTCGAAGCACACGTCCTGTCAATGGGGGAAGAAGGGAATAATAGTATCAAATTAAAAAGAGATTATCTAATCTATGTCCTCATAATATTATATTGTTCTAGTCAAATGTTACATGCTTAGCTAGTGAAGCTATATCTGGAGCTTGCAAGATGGGGAAACTTCTTTGTCATCTCTCATTTATCTGTTTATCTAAAACCATGAGATAAGTTCCTAAATGGATTTTAATTAGCATTTTCTCTTGATTAGTATTAGAAATGGTAAGTTACTGTCTGATAGTGACCCACCACTTAAATTTTGGAGATATTATGTGCACTGAGTTCTTGACAAAAACTAAGCTAAAGTTACTTGAAACCTGGAGTTGAAAAGAGATGGAGATATAGTTGCATAGTTGTTTTCCAGAATGAATGCTGAGTAGTTCATTTCAACTTTAGTTTTATTTAGTTTTATAACTTAAACATCACTTTGTACCTATGTTTTGTTTTCTCAGTTTTGTACTACTTTTTGGTCTAAGGCAATAAAATTAGGAGTCATATCATACACCTCTTGAGAAAGAGTTCATTGATTCTCTTTATAACTCTATTTAATTATCATCCTTACAATCGTTCTTCTTTTAATAATAATTTATTTACTGAAAATAATATTTTACCTTAAGCAATTTAACGTACATATGGGATATGGGATATAATGTACGTAAGGGGCTTACTTGCTTCATCGTGTAGCTTACAACATCTAAAAAAATCTCACTCTACAGATTATGCAGATTTTGGTAGCAGTAAAAAAAAAGTTAACATTGATAGTAACAATAATCTATAAGCTTTAACATACTTTGCCATGATGGCCTCAATTCTGGCGAACTGTCTGACAAATGGGGATTCTGGTCACCAGCAGGAGGAACAGAAAGCACGTCATGAGCTGTGTGTGAACGCATCACCACTGTTGGGGAGAGAGCCCTGTCCCCCAGTCTAACCGTAGCATCATCTTTGGACAGGAGATGCACGTTCACTGCACCGTAACAACTTCCACTGGGCGTGTATGTAACTGGTAAATGGATTATCTTTATAATTCATTTGAGGCTGAGAAAATTAAGGCTTTTATTTCAGCAGGAGTATTTACTGTGAGATGCTTAATGTATTGTGGTGCATGGAGGTGGCTAGTTCCTCGTGTGTGCAGAGAACACTGCTGTTGGCTCTGCCGGGAACCTTCGGGCTGCACCATAATCTTGAAGGCATTGCTGAAAGAACTTCTCAAGACTCAATGTTTGGAATCTCAGATCCAGATCTCTTCTGAAGGCAGAACATTAGAAACATGCCAACACTGGGATGTTGGGGAAGAAAAGGCTCTTACTTCTGCCATATGGGGAGAGCCTCCAGTGCTCATTTTTCGGCTTTCCTAAGCCGGATCCGTTTCGATCTAGCACACGAAAGGAACTAACTGTGGAGTGTTTCAGCCCTGAGCATTCAGTGCCAGGTTCTAGTTTTGGCAAATCCCAAGTAAAAGAGGAGACATGATTCATTCATTCATTCCCCCCTCCCTTTCCTTCACCTTGCTTGGGGGGGGCCCTGCCAGCCCAGGAGGTGCACTTCACACTCTGAGAGGTGCTACTCGCAGGCATATCATCCTCTTCTGCGACTCCAGACTAAATCCACAGCTGAACAGTGCAATGCTCCCCGCTAATGTTGATCATTCTGGCACAACAGACTGTCAGTTCTGCAAATCAGTGTAAGTAGTAAGTTTTGTTAGCGGCGGAAATACCTAAATGATCCAGGAGGGTCCTGGTACACAGGGGTGCCCGCTAGTCTCCCTTCATCTTTGCACTCCTGTCTTCCTACCCAAAGACTCATTTCTTTGTGCTGAAATGAGAACACAGCTATTGGGATCAGAAAAATGCGCTGTGGGGTTGACTTAGACACAGTTTAGATGTGTCTGGGTGATTAGTCTGTTATTTGTTTTTAAACTTCCAGGAAAAGAAAATTAACTGACAGCTCATTGTTTAACACTGACTAAGTCTAAATGAAATCATGATCATTTCCACAGCAGATTTACCTTCCTAATTATGCTTGGCTAATGTTTACACTGACTGATGGAGAAGGATGGGGCCTGGGAGAATGCCAAATGGCAGAAGGATGTCTGACCTGAGACTAAAAATGTCCAAGGGTAAATTACTGACTGGACAGTCTGCAGCAAGACGGAAAAAGAGCCAGTGATCTGAATGTCATTGTTCCCTCAACTCTGTGTCCACTTTCCCCTTGATTTGGAAAAAAATGTCTTGGCTGAAATACAGACAGTGAGTGCACTTTAACCTTGGTGATGTCTGAGAGGAATAAAGATACTCCCTGTGCCTCCAGAGCTTCCACACAAGATTGTGAAAAGGAGAAACATTTGCAGATGCTACTGATGTCAAAACCTGTTGGGGAATTGCCTGATTTCGACATTCTGTAGCTCTCATCTCTTCACATCTGAGTCATTTGACCCCTAACTGTGCAGGCTCTGTGATCGCAGAGGCCCTGCGTCTCATCCTGACTATGGGCAGAAAAAATTACAGGGACTTACAGTCCAGTCTCTTGGGCCCTAGTGTGCTCGGCCACAGCAGGGGGAAGAAAATGGGGAGGAGTCTGGTAACCTGGAACCATACCCTGATGAGAATGGGCTGGGCAGGCGGGGCAAAAAGATTCACTTGTAGGGAATTAGGCACTGAAATTTCCTACAAGAAAAGACAGGAGATCAGCCACTCTTTCGGAGCACATTTTGCAAAAGTGACTCACAGCCAAGTTTTTTAAAGACTATGATTAAAATAATGTCAGAGGAGGCAGTATAAATGATTGAAAAATCAGTAATTAGACCATGAGATATAGCAAAAATAATGTGATGTTGGCAACCTTCGTGTGTTTGCACCTGTGCCAATCAAAGGCACAGGCCCTGCTCCCAGACTTGCTTTCCCCGGTGGTAAAACCTCCTGTGTCTTTGGGTGACGTTTAGTCTAGAAGATAGACACGTGATCTGGAGACCATGGCTGTGCATAACAGGTTGCTGGCACGCAGTTGTTGGATGGGGTAGGTGGAAAGAAGGGCGTGCAATGGAAAGTAACCAGAGTGTCCTCAGCACTTTGGTTTTGACCTGTTCCAAACTGAGCTCAATATTTTCCCTCAAACGTGAACCTCCATAGTTACCAGTGCATTTAATTATTAATTACATACACACCTACAGTTAATTGTTAACCAAATCCAGGCACTCCTAGTCCAGAGATGCCCCCTGTCATTGCTTAAGTCCAAGTTCTCATTGTCTGTCATCTGGACTGTAGGGACAGCCTCCTTCCCGACTTCACTCCTCGTCCTTTCCCGTCTTCTAGCAGGTGCACTGGTATGACCTTCCTTAAAATACATTTGATCACACCATCCCCCTCCCCAGCATCTCCAGTATTTCCTCCTTGTCCACAGGATTCTTTGATTTGTGTGACAAGCAAGAGACTTTACAATTTGGTATCCACTTAGCCCTGCAGCCTCATTTCTTGCCACTGTCTCCACACTCTATGCTACAGCGACCCTGACCTTCTGCCCTTTTCCAAACTGACCTTGCCCTGTTCGCACGCTATGATTCCTTCTATCTCTTCCCCCCAGCCTCTCCTAATCTCACCAAATGAAAGCGGGGCGACGTGGCCTTTTCCTTATGGTAAAAAGATTGTTTAGGATGAAAATAGCCTCCTTACCGTAGTCAGGTACCCCTTGCTGATGCAGGATGAATGACTACTAAATCACAAGACAAATGTCAGGTTATGTCAAGACGCTGACTTGCTTCAGTTAGAACCGTTAGAAAAATAGACTAGAGAGTGAAAAGAAGCTTGATTTGCTGGTCTTGAGGGTTCTCTGTGTGATATTTTGAATTTGTCAGATTTTAAAAGGTTTAACAATCCAATGGTCAAAGTACTACATATAAAACGAATTCTCAAACAATATGCTATCAAAAATACTCACATTGTCTGAATAATTGAGTAGCTTCTTGTATCGAAAGTCTTTAAAAAAGAAAGCTTAGCCTTGAAGGCTGACAAGAATAAAAGGTAGATGAATAGTATGGTATTAAAAGTTGTAACTATAAAAATAATATATGCATTTCTTCATATGTATTTACTTTTCACATTTTGTTTCCTGTTTCCAAAAAGAGTCCTAAACATGGAACTAAAGTCAACATCCTAGCAGTTTATCTTAAAGAATATATGAAAGAAAAAGTACTGGGATGCTCCAGAAGGCACGCCCCTAATCTCAGTGGGATGCGATAGGCTTTCTGCAGGACCTATTGCTCCTGGTTTTTCAATTACAACTTTGAATCACATTCCTTGATTAGTAACAAGCAATCAATCATAATTAATTAGTTAAAATGTTCAGCCGTTAAAATCATTACCATTAATTAAAATAATTATCTCTATTTTGGCCGCACTTCATTACCATTTCTGGGAAACGCGTTGCTTTACTGTACTGCCGTCCTCGGTGCAGATCCTGGGTGAATGCAATGCGTATAATCGATCATCTACGAACTGCTTTAAAAATGACTGCTGCAGTGAGGTTTTGGACTTCTTTTTACTGTTGTTGTTGCATCTGGGAAAAAACATTTTACTATAGTGTCACATGAGCTTTAGGAACACAGCTCTTTGAAATGAATGTTTGCCTATCACAGGCTGCTGGCAAGCCAGGATTTTCAAAAAACTTGAGCCTTGGAAGGAAATGTTTGCTTTACAGGTTAAACAATAGTCTAGATACACAGGAAGAGAGAGAGCTAGTAAAGTAGATAATAGTGTTGAAGAGATCACCTGGAAATCACTAAGATGCGAGGAGCTGGAGACAATGAAGATAAGTTAAGAGACATGGAAGATAGAAAGATACAATGAAAAGTGATAGCGGTTTTTATTAGAGATCTAGAATGATAAAATAAAAAGGACAGAAGAGAGAGTATGTGAAGAAGTAATGACAGTTTTCTAGAACGAGAAAAAGACACATGTCTCAAGCAGTGTAAATAGAAAAATAATCCATATCTAGACACAGACTAGGTTAAACCCCAGAACTGTAAGGAAGAAGAAGGAAAACATTTGAAGACACCAGGGAGGAAAAGACAGGTTACTCTCAAACTTAAAAAGAAATGACAATTGGAATTATAGGAGTTAGTTACCGGGAAAAATCGATGCTAGAAAATAACGGAATCCTATCGCAAAGCACTGAGGGAAGGTAACTTGAACCTAAAATTGTACCAGGTGAGAGTGACGAAGACATTTCCAGATACACACAGATGATTCACGATCCTGCTTTCAGACGGTCATTGAGAGAAATGCTCATGCAGACACTTCAGCAACAAGGAAGAGGAGCCCAGATGCAAGAAATCATGACCAAAAAAATAAACCAAACATGCTGGTAAGCCTGAATATAGAGTGGCTAGTGAAATGTGGCACTATTTATTAATTTGAGGGAGAGGTGGTTCAAATGATGGCTAAGATACTAGACACCAATGACATGAAAGGTGTGAGCATGTGATGCTGTTTGGAGACAAGTTAAAACATTTTACGATTCTTGCCTTGTTTGGGAGAAGAGTAGAGACATTTTTAACTTAATACTTGTTAGAAAAAGGTAAGATTAAGGATACATGTCATGTAGGGTAACTTCTAAACAAACATAAACTTTGTGATGGTGCTGCCTCTGTGAAGAGGAGCTGGGATGGGAAGACTGGGTTTGAGAAGGTGAGCAGAGGGACTTCAGTGTTATCAGAGGCAGCTGCCTTGTGGGCAGCAGGCTCACAGCTTCCTGAGAATGAATGCCGGCTCTGTGTCTGTTACGGACTGGATTATGCTCGGCCCCTCCCCAGATATTCATATTTTGAAGTTCTAACCCCCAAGATCTCAGAATCTTACTGTATTTGGAAACAAGACCTTTAAAAAGGTAATTATATTAAAAATGAGGTCTTTAGGGTGGGTCCTAATCCAGTATGACTGGTGTCCTTGTAAGAAGAGGAGATTAGAAGGCAGACACCCACAGAGGGAAGACCTTGTGAAGACACGGGGAGAGGATAGCCATCTACAAGCCAAGGAGAGAGGCCTTAGAAGAAACTAATTCTGCACTTTGACCTCAGAATTATGAGATAATAAATTTCTGTGGTTTCAGCCACCTAGTCTTTGGTCCTTTGTTATAGCAGCCCTAGCAAACTAATACAGCCTCTTACATCTGTGTGACTTGGCCTGATCTTAAAATTCCACACCTCAGTTTCTTCTTTGTAAAACTGAGGTAATAACAACACTGTCTCATAGGGTTTTTGTAAGATTTAATCAAATCATGTATGTAAAGTACTTGGAATCCTAACTATACATGGTCAACCTCAATAAATGTTAGTTACCATTGTTACTTTTATCAAAAAATCTTAAATGTGACAAACTATTAACATTTGATTAATTATGAGTGATGGGAATATGGATATTTGTTATATTACGCTCTGTTCTTTTAGGCAAATTTAAAAATTATTCTGAATAAAAAAGTAAATCTACTTTCTACAATCTATATCTTGACAGCAAATTGAAGAATCTTGCAACTGGTGTCATGGTAGAGGGTTTATTAACCATATTATTTATCTGGGAAATATTTTTTAGAGCATTATTACCTGCCAGGGGCCAAGCTGACCCTTTGAGTATTGTGGCTTGACCAATTGTCTTTTTTATCTGAGGGTGTGTTTACTACGAATAAAACTGCTTTCAGAACTTGTGATCTGCTCTATAATTCCATGTCTGCCCACAGCTTGGCACTTGGGCATTTGACTGGAGGAGCTTGTTACAGACAGACAGCTCCAATGCTTTATAGCCTTGCTTAGAGGATTTGATGCATCTGTAGTAATAACAATAATAAAAAGCTACTTGAGAAGAATGAAAGATTTTGTCAATCAGCCTATTAATTGGAGTTATCAGGTCTCCAGAATAAAAAGGCAAACTGAGTAGGTGACAGTGAGACCAGGAATGTCTCTGGACGTTAGAATTAATGATGCACAAACCCGGGTCCTTTTGTGGCTGAGTTTCATCCAGACGCACTTAGCTATAAAAGAATAATACGAGAACTCATTAACTGGTAATTCTGTACAACTTCAAAAACAGATCTCCATCACAAGTGTGAGTTTCCTGACAACCTCCTAATGCCTCAAAGTTGTGCGGGAAGGCTTTGTCAAACCCATGAGTCACCATGAGAGCTCAAAGAAACACCAAACAGGGCCTGGGAAAAGCTCGTCTCGTTGAAAAATGTATCCATCATTAAAACACTTGCTTTCACCAAAGTCACCCTCCAGTCCTTATTCCACGCAGCTGCCACCTCACAGTTGAGTCCAACAACATTTATTCTTCTTTTGATCATTGTCACATGGAGACCCAATAACCGTTGTAAGGTGTTGGCTACCCATGAGGGTGGGGGGTAGTGACACCCTGCCTTCCAGTTTCCTCCTTACACTACCTGTTAGGATAGAAAATGTAAGTGACTACCGTGAATTGATGCTATTAAATTATAATCGTATGAGGTGATGTTAAAGATAAAATATAAACTGTGGTTTACACAGTGTTATTCTTACTATACGAGAACCTCTCTATAAGTAGCAGAGTGCAGTGTAGAAAATTCTTTAGAAACTCTGATACCAAAAGAGTCCTCCTATTTTAATTAGAAGACGTGGACTTTGAACTCGGGCCCTCACTTCCTAGTTAAATGTTCTTGGATGGTGTTCCTTCATCCTTTCTGATCCTTGGAGCGTTGGATACAAGGACAATGAAAACATTTCCTCTTTATTTTGGGGTGAGGGTCAAATGAGGTTGTATATATAAAAGTGCACAGTACAGTGCCTGGCTTAAAATGGGTCTTAACAAAAACACTTTTTCTAACAGAAAGGTTAAGCTGTTTCTATTATGTCAATTTCTATAAATTCACTTAAAGAACAGCTGTGAGTGTCTGTTCTCATCCAGGTACTGTCCTAAGAGCTGGAAATGCGGAGATGTGTAAGGTACTGTTTTCAGTCTGATGGGGAAATAAAATTAAACAAAAACACCCTATGATTTCTACCATAGAGAAACAGACAAGATGCAAAGAGATGAGTGATCACCTTGGCCTGAGGGACTGGCAAGTCTTCATGGAGGGAGAGGCTAGAGTTAGAGTTTGTAGAATCAAAGTTATTAAGTGGACAAGAGGATAAAGGATCCTTAAGACATAACTGCAGGGCAGAGGGATGGGGCTTCGGCCCAGAATTTCACCTCTGAGGCATTACAATGGTTGAGGGGTACAGGGTGCTGTGGGCCTCTGGTGGCAGTGGGGGTGGGGAACAGGCTGTAGAGTTAGACAGGATCAGATTGGCAGGTGCATGTGTGTGCCCGGGCGCGTGTGTGCGTCTGCCTGCGTGGACCTCTGTACCAGACTCTGCAGCAGTGGGACCCTCCGGCACCGGCTGCTGAACTCCTGGCATGTTCCCTGGTGGTCAGGGCCTGGGGCTTGTCAACTGAAAAAAAAATACAACCTAAAATTTGAGAATTATGTTTTATTCGGCGGACTTTCTGAGGACTTCAAGCCCAACAGGCAGCCTCTCAGAATAGCTCTGAAGAGGTAAGGGAGGAGCCAGGATAAGGAGTTTTTGCAACAAAGACCAGGTGGTCAGAACATCAAAAGATTACTGGAAATTAGTGCTTTTCTGTATATGGGAAGTTGCAAGGGTCTGTGCTCGTTGAAATCATGCCTTTGGTATGCACTTCAGTTCCCTAGGGCTGGTGTCCTGTTCTTTCCACCCTGAGTCCCCCCAGGGGGTACTGTTGAGGGTGGCTGCAGTGACTTGATGGCTGCAGCTTCCTTAGTTTACCGATGTGGCTGAAGGCATTTTTCACTCACAGGATCCTCCTGCTGATGCGGCCCACTTGCCCCTCTCCCTCTCCTCCTGAGGTTTGCCTGTGACTCCCCTTCTGTGCCATCTGCTGACTTCTGGCTCCTCCAAAGGGCACGCAGGAGCACAGGAGGGGAGGGCAACCAGGGGAGTGAAACCAGCCCTTCCTGGGATCCTATCCGCTGTGTGGGGCCACTCTGAGTCCTGCCCAGAACACGGAGAGATCCCCTCTGCTTTGGTTTTCACTTTGGTAATGGGGCCGAGGAGGGGGTCAAGTGAGGACACTGAATCGACCCTCCATTCCCCATCCTTCCCTCCTTCTCCCATTCTCCTGGGCTGGAAGGAGTGAGATTTCCTTCCTGAAATGTTAAAAAATGTCTCACCCATTTCTGGTCTAGCACATCCGAAGGGCCCTGAAGATGCCCTCCACACGTTCACGAGCAGGTGAGCTTTGTGGATTTAGGTTTACATTGTGACAGATTTGAATAGCAGCTGGCTCATAGGTAGATTACCTTGACCATCACTACTTTCTCAAGATCTGTTTATATATTTCTAATAAAGAACGATTATATAAACTTCTAGAACGGTCACGAGATGTTTGGTCCTAACACTCGTCTTCTTACCCCAGGGTCCCCTGTCCCTGTCCTAGAAGTCTTAGTATCTCATGCTTTTGTTCAGTAAGTGTGTTTCTTTTATGCTGTCATTATTTTTTTCTCCCAAACATTTGCTGGTAGCTTTGTTTTGCTGTTCCTCAGATTGGAGGTGCTTTTTTCCTAAGTGATATGGCTCTTTAAAGAAGACTTAAGTATCCAGAGCTCCTTTGGGTTCTCAGACAGTCATCTTGGTCTCTTGGTTCTACCTCTGTGGAGGATTTGAGAACACACTTCTCTCAGAGTAGGTTAGAGGATGTTGGAATGAAGCTCTCAGTGCAATCTCTGGGGGTCCTTGGCCTGTCGGCTGGGATGCAGGGTGGACACTGGTTCTTTAACTCCCTCCTGCAGCTTGGTAAGTTAGTTTCTGGCCTTTCAGAGATACCTAGGAAAACTCTCATCCTTTGTTTTTGATTCAAGAGTCTCAGTCATGTGACGTGACTGCGAGTCTCAAAAATCCTGTTACTATTTCTGTGAGGCATGGTACCTCACGCAGATAGGATTCCTGGTCATCTGACTGCATTTTCTGGAGTGTCTAACTTGGATTCATCTGGTCCTGACCAACGAGGTTGTAGTCATCTGAATTAGGCTTGAAAATATTTATTGGTTTTAAAAAATAAGACATCCCTTTGGCTGGAATACACCAGGTTTGGAATGTATTTTTAGGGGGGTGAACATTTAACCTCCAGGAAGATTCAAGAATAGGCAAATAAGTTCAGTGAAGAGAGAAACAGTGTCTGTGTTATTAAGATACAATAACACTTAGTCCTACCTCTGGCACATTGGCGGCATTAATTAAACATCAGTATGGGTGGCATGAGACAGTCACAGTTCATTCAAAGAAAATCTACTGTAATTCTCAGTAAGATGTATGATTCTACTGGTTCCTCTGTCATTGGTCAAAGAAGTTATGGGTTACAAAGGATGTCCCTTTGTGTTTCCTGGTCTTTGTTAAGCCAAGTACAATGTTTGTGATGCAGTAAGTATTAAAATAACCTTCTTCAAGCACTCATTTGAAGAGGGGGAAGGAAAGTTCCTAAGAGATCGTCATCATCTACAAAACCATGGTACTGAATGGCGTGAAGTCCAGAGACAGCGTTTCCATGGGCTGGTAGATACGTGCGCTGCATACTATTGCTAGGCAACAGCCCATGCCAGCTTCTCTTGAGTGAAGGCCAAGAGAATCAACAGAAACCAATGGGCTTATGAGGAGAAGGGTTTTAACCCAGAATGCTAACTTTTGTGTTTGTTTTGCCATTACGGATCGTGTAAGTCTTGACCAGTGTTTGGTGGGGAGAGACTCTGTATGTGGCAACAATTTAGCGAACTGTCTCCAAAACCATGTCATGAAGTTTTGCTTATGGCCTAGTATTAATTGTATGATTGGTGTATAAAATGTAAATTCACAAAGAAAGAACACATTTCTCTACATGATGCTCCATTTACACCAATATGTAGCCGCCCACTTACTCTTTCCTATTTGAATATTCCATTCCATCCCTTTCTCACTTTGGCTACATGTTTTGTGCAGAGTAATCTGCTCTAGACAGCATGTTCAAACTACATTTGTGACTAGAAAATTCTTTCTTTCAGCAGGTGGTCAGGGTGCTGTGGTTTGCCATGGGTAACTTAACAAATCCATTACTTTTGTTGCCTGGAAGCATTCCAGTGGAAGAAACTGTGGCTATCACTATGCTGTAAATTGCACCCAAATCTTAGAATCACAGAGTAACATCTCTTGCCTTAAATCCTATTTTATCAAAGGTTCTGAATGAATCAAGTACCAATTCACATAAACTGTATTGCATACCTACTATGTGCCAGACATTTTTCTTTCACATACGAAAACTGTGTGCATAATCAAGCCATACTAGTAAACACATTTTACAAATTCTGATTAAAATATACCCAAAGTTTATTTTCTAGCTGTCTGTTGTATTATAGTCAAGCCTGCATAATGACTTCTTTTTATTTTGAAATACATTGAATGGGATTGACATGGGAGGTTCTTTGCCATTGCTAATAGAGTTATAGATTCCAGAGCTGCTCCCAGGGCTGCAATCGTAGGGGGACAGGAAAGACCAAAAAACAAGTCTTGGGGCCTCCCCATGCTAACCAGAACCCCTTTGTTTTGATCCTTTTTACAAACTTGTTTTTTTTAAAATAAGATTTCATTTGAAAAAGAAAGTCCATAAACCTTTGGTAGAAGCCTTGATAACTCAGGAAGCATAATCTAGTATTGCTCATAGGGTGGTCCACGGCCCTGCATGGACCACCAGCAGGTGCTCCTGGGATGTTTGTTTAAAAAGGCTGAACCTGAGGTATCCTCCTGCCCCTCGAACCTACTAAACCCCTGAGAACTGGTCCTGAGAATTTATGTTTTAAACAGGAATTCTTATGGGTACTAAATTTAATAATTTTTAAATGAAATTTAAGGACTAACACCCCATTTGCCCACTACCCAACTTAAGAAATGGAAAATGACCAGTTCCTTTGAGGCCTACCATATGTCCCTCCAAAACTGCATCCTCATTTTCCCTCCTTCCCTAAGTAGCCATCATAATGAGTTTTGTGTGAGTTATTCTCTTACTTTTCTTTATAGTTTTGCTCTATGCGATTGTATGTAATCTTAAACAATGTATTTGAGTTTTTTCTGGGTTTGGCAAAATGGAATTTTGCTCTATGTATTATCTTGTTACTTGCCCCTTTTTTGGTAAGTTAATGAGACTCATCCACATTGACACATATAACTCTGGTTTATTCATTCTTATGTGTGTTGTAATCCAGGTATAAATGTTCCAGAATTATTCAGCTTCCTGTCTGTGGGTTTTAGTAGTTCCAGTTTTTGCTCTCGCAGACAATGCTACCATGAACATTCTTGTACATACCTCTTACTTGTGAAATAAGTTATGGGTATATATTTAGGGTAAATCAGGGTATATGTAGAATTACTGAGTTGTAGGTGAAAATTCAAATTTACTATGTGATGCCAATGTTTCCTCACTGTGGTTTCGTCAATTATTAAAGTATAAGAAATTCTGTTGATTACATTGATTTTTACCTGGATTATTACACACATTTCAAAGAAGACATGGGACACTGGGAGGGGCATGGTTCTGTTTACATTAATCTGGTCAATGCTTTCTCGAAGAATCCTGTCCTTGCCTTGGCCATGCATGGTTAACATGAAGGACTTGGACTTTTAAAGATCTATATGAAGAAGCTTTGGTGTGAGGCCTTTAACATATCACCTTCCGTTATTTTTCTTGGCTTCATCTTTGTTCATTAGTGGTAATTCATCTCTGCAGAAAGCTTGTAAGTCATGAAGTTTGCTCATGGTTTTGTGGCATTGAGTTACATGTCCCGAGTCTAAATCCCTAAAAATGCCGTAAATCCTCATGGTCTCATCTACATGCTCTAAACTGAATGATGGATCCCTTGATAATTTAGAATTATTAGTTCTCTTATTGAAGAGGGGATGGTAGACTTGCCACAGATGTTTTTCTTTTCTGTTTTCTTCCTGTACAGTTTCAGACTAATTAAGACACTCAGAAATATTATTGATCGCTACCCTTTACAACGCTCCCCGTATTGTAGAGGGAATGGTGAATGGCGGACCAGTCTCACCCTTCCTCTTCACGGGGTGCTTGCCTGGGTGGTAGCAGTATTACAGGTCTGGGAAGAGCACAAGGGCTCTCTCACTGAAGACTCCTTGGGGAGACCAAACCAGGACCGATCACTCAAGCCATCCAATGAAATGTTGACAGCGCTGGAGAACAAGGCCAGAAGGGGTTCTGAATTGTCACCAAGACAATGGGGTTAGGCAGCTGGAGCCAGTATAAAGAAGCAGTTATCTCAGGAAAAGGAAAGGAGAAGGGTGAAATTTCAGAGGAATACACACAAACTTTAAATTTTTTTGAAATGATTTATTTCTTAAGAATAATTTTCTTGTGATTCTTCTGTAATGCATTATATATACACGTATATATTTTGAAAAAAACCCTGCTCTCTTGGAATTGGGCCTATGAAAAAATAAATAGGAGGAATTAGATTGCCACTAAAATGTGTGTCTTTTTTTCAGCTTTGTTTTAGTGAATTTGCTTGGATGAGGTGCATGGTGCTTGGGTGGATGGGGAGCTTCCGGATCTAGGAGCTAGAATGGGCAAGTAGGACCTTACACTGGTAACGATATGCATGTGAGGCCTAGCACTGTACACCGAATAACAGACTGGATGGAAAACCCCATTTATACCAAGCAGGGAAAAGGCTACAATTTATGAAGCTCTAAATGAGTCATCAAGGTTTTTCTTTATGAGGGAAGATAATATTAGCAGCTGTTCTATTGGATTCCATTTGCTCAGTGCTAGAGGACCTACTCTAATGGTTTATTTATTCAGTGTTTTACATCATGTAAATATTTTGGTCCAGTTGTAATATGCATTTGTTTTTCACATTCCAGGTTTATACTTTTGAAGTGAGGTATTTTTAAATGCGCTTTTTTATCTAAGGAAATTATTGAAGCAGAGTGAAGCTGTATTTAAGAACAAAGGGTTGATGGAATGATTATCAGTAAGGATCACCACTCCCCACAACCCCCAGGATCTCTGAGCCCTAAGACCCTATGATTCTGGGGGGAAAAAAAAAAACAGTCATGCACAAAAAGAGACATTTAATATTAACATTTTTTTTTCGTTCTCCTTGAAAAAAAATTCTAGCAACAAGGGATAAAAGATTCTTTTGCCATAAATACACACTATGAGACTTAGGAAGAATATGTAGGGTTAAGTACAGCGTCAGATCTTCAGCTCAAGTCATCTTGTAAACACCGCTTTTCATATCTGCGAAGGTTTTGTTTACCAGGCGTCCAGATGTGCATGCTGCTCTACTCCCTGGCAAATTTATGGAGGTTTTTTTTCCACATTCAAGGAAAAGATATGTAATAGTTTAATTAAATCTCCCCCTACTTACTCCATCATGGTGCTTCTTCACCATACATTTTCCTTTTTTCTGCTGTCTGTGAGATGACAGAAATGACAGAAGGGAGAGATACTGCTCGGGCTGTGCAAATGCCTGGATATGAATTAATCTTAAATTAATCTGGAAAACATGAAATTAAACTAATATTTAATGAAGTTTAACTTGGGGGAAGTAAACCGTGATTTGCACCAGGATTTCAATGCAGGTGGCTGTGGTGGTGCAGGGCCCAGGCAATTAGATGTCACACTGGAGGCTTGACTGTGTTAGAATGTCATAGATTGGGATTTTTACTGGGTATTTCTCACTTTCCAAGCTACAGAGGAAACACCTTTTTTTTTTTTTTTTTCCCTGTGACACATTAATCTTTGTTTGGCTTTCATGCAAATCACTTCTCTACCTAAATTTCATGCTTTTAGTTACTCATTCATCAAACATTTGCTCAGTGCCCACCCTGTGCTGGGGACTGGGAATGCTGTGGTGAACACGAAGGGCAGATATCTGCCCTTGCAGAGCTTACCATCTAGTGGAGGGTCAGGCTGGTAAACATTCTGGTGACAAGGGAGTCCAGGGTGCCAGGAGTGCCCCAAAAAAGGTCTGGGAGTTTGTGTCCATAACCACAAGGTACCCACCTGCCTGACTTGGAGGGGTCCACAAATAGACAGCCCACACTGGTTGCCAGAGTTATTGGTATTTATGTTGGTCAAGATCAAAAGGGAGACACACGTGATCTAGTCCCACTTCAGAAGGAAGGTAGCTGGGATGGTCACTTGGCCAAAGCAGGAAGGACCCACCCCCGAAATTTGTTTGGAATGTCAAGACCAATGATGCCCCACGCACACCGAGAGGGTGTGAAAGGACTGGTTACTTAGGCAGGCGAGGTCTTCGGGGAGAGCGTGACATCCCTCACAGGCTGAAGGGCTTGGGGGGGAGTAAGGATCGGAGGCCAGCCTGGGTTTGTGGTGTGGTTAAAGGTGGGGTCTGGGTGAAGCCTTGTGTGGTTTGTGTCTCCCACAGGTGCCAAAGGAGAGGCTTTGTTATCAGCTGGTCCAGATGATGGCACAGGGAGGGGAGAGGCATGAAAGCTGTCAGCCTTCAAAGACAAAAACTCGCACCAGATTCCTCCATACAGTCACCAGTCCACTTCCCCAGATGAAACGAAGCTTTTCTGTCCTTTGAATTCCAAAGCAAATCGCTTACACAGGGCCTATGTGTGACAGTGGACCACAGCCTTCACCGCCATGCGATTTTAGTAACAGAGGCAGGGAGGAATTTCCCTTATAGTGAAACTGCAGCTCAGGGAGAAAAGTCTGTGAGGGACTTAAGTCATATAGTTCCCAGAGGCTGAAGGATGGACAGAAGGAGATCTGCTGTGGAGCATTCAGAGAAATTTTTTGTTTGCTTTTTTATGTAGCTTCTAACAGCAGGATTTTTGATAGGCACTGGGTAGCAGATAACTTAAAAGTGACTCACTGACAATGCTTGGAGTATCTTGTGCTATTGATTGAAAATAAATTCTTACATTATTAATTACAAAGCAGTGATGTTAATAACATGCTGTGAAGATGGGGGGATTCAACTAAAACCACTTGGTCTTACTTAAAATAAATTACTGCAAATTTCTCTCCCTCCCCTCCCCTCCCCTCCCCTCCCTCCCCTTCCCTTCCCCTCCCTTCCCCTCCCCTCCCCTTCCTTCCTTCCTTCCCTCCCTCCTTCCTTCCTTCCTGTAGGTGGTAGTGGGTAAGGAGATGGAGGCATCAGAATACTAGATTGAAAAGTGAATTTGTAGACATAGAGTAATATCTGCATTTGACACTATGCTTAAAAAAAATTTCTACCACCTGATGACAGTCGAGATTTAAATTGTTTTACTTCATATATTCCTAGAAAACCTTCTTCTGGTCAGTTTTCTTTGGTCTTTTATCAATGATCTGCAGATAAACCTACTTTGGAAACAAATCTACTGTAGTCCAGGTCCAGCTGGCACACGGCATGCTGTCTGCTCAGGAGAAAATGATGTGCAGACAGGGAAGAATAAAGAATGGAAATATTTGGGGAAAACATTGGACATCTTTGAAAAGGGGGGCCCATTCTCTTCTCAGTTGCTCAATGAACCCTGGAAAATCAGAGGAGCATTTGTATTGTGAAAAATGGAAACAAAATCACAAATTTGAAAGCAACTGACCCCATTGCCAAGGATTCCATTATTCCTAACTTCTGCCGAGCGGCACAGCATTTAGAAGGGCTCGTATGGAAACCTGTTTCTTTCCTTAGGTCTAGTCCAGTTGGGTCACCTTAATAAAATACCACAGGATGCCTGGCTTATAAACAGTAGGAATTTGTTGTTCACAGTTCTGGAGACCGGGGAGTCCAAGGTCAAGGCACTGGCAGATTCTGGTTCATAGACAGTACCTGCTGGCTGTTTTCATAGCGTGGAAGGGGAGCGGGGTCTCTCTGGAGCCCCTTTTATGAGGCACTAATCCCATCTGTGAGGGCCCCACCCTTATGAACTAAGCATCTCCCAAAGACCCCACCTCCTAGCACTGTTACACTGGCATTGGGTTCAACATACAAGTTTGGGGGGAACACAAATACTCAGTCTGGCACCTTGATTCAAAAGTTGGCTTTGTTTGGACATGCCTGTTCCAGTGCCACAGGAGCCGTCCAGAGAGCACAGAGAGGCTGGGGAGAGCCTAGTCCTCTTTCACACGTGGAAAGGGAGCTCAGCCTGGAGGCGTTTCCCAGTCCCTTTGCCACAGCGACAGCTTTGCATCTCACTCTGCGTAGGGCTGGGTCTCTGCTGCTGCAGTTTAAGATGAGCCTTGAAGTGTGTTTCCTTCCTTGAATGTGATATCCTCACGGCAGAGACAATGCTGTGTTGTTTCTCTCTTACCACCAGGTCTGTAGCGCAATTTTGGCCTGTTCCTGGAAGAATTACGCTTCCGCCATAGACGTAATCTTTTTATTAGAGATGAGTGGAAGGCCATCCTTGTGCATCTGAATAGCCAGACATGACGTACGTGTCTCTGTGACCTTCACTGCCTGGAGAATGTTGGGATTCAGGGGAGTCCAGGCCCTGAAAAGCTGGAAGACAAGCCTCCCAAGTTTAACTGAATGATACACAGGCTTTTTAAACCAACTTACCGTGTTAGTTACTCTGCTCAATGTTATAAAACGTGCAGAGAAGAACGAGGCATAGCTTCTGCCCTCAAGGGGTCGACAGCCCAGCTGAAATGTGTGTGTGTGTGTGTATATGTGTGTGTGATAAGGGTGACAGCACAGGCTATAACAGCTAATCATGGGAGTTCCATGGAGATGCTAAGTAAGGCAATGTTGAGAATGTTCCAGGCTGGCTTCAATAGAAGGGGCAAGAGTGGTGGATCAGTAGAGTATCAGTAACAGAGAGGGAAGGGAGCATGGGGAAGTAGACAAGCCACCGAAGAACCCTTAGAACTCACCAGGCTCTCTCAAGGCCACAAGAGGGAAATTGGAAGCATTTTTAGGTCAAGGAGAAAGTCATGTGACCTAAAGCCACCAGGAAGTATATTAAATTTGGAGTTCTATAAAAGGCTTTGTTTAGGATCTGTAATAATTTCAACTGAGACGTGATCAGGCTTGGCATGCATGCAGAATTGTATTACAATCAAGTGGATGATTTGATAGTATGAGATGAAAGTACCAAATACCTGGGATCAACACACCGAAACCACATGGAGGTGGAAAGAGAGAGGGCAAGGTGTGACAGGGAGCCTGAGAGCCTTCACCTGCACCATGTGTCCAGAGAGGCACCCGAGGAGTTCAGAGGCCAGCCCAGGTGTTGTGTTCCTTGAGTGTCTGTTAGCAGATGAATCTTCACTGAAAACTGTCACCTGGACCTAATGCTTCTCTGAACTACTGTCAGATTGGGGAAGGTGTAGGATTCATCAACTCTGTCCCTCTATTCTCCATGGCCCCCAACTCTTGGGCCAGCAAAGAGGAGCCAAAGGCTTTATATGAAAATATCAGATGAAAATGGATTGTCCTTACTTCTGTGAGCCTATGCGCCAATGACTCGATGTATCTACTTTGAGCTTCTCAGAGTAAAGCACACACGAAGTATTCAAGGCTACAGCAGGCAGGGCCTATTGTAAGTTGAATCGTGTCATTCCAAAAGATAGCTTAAAGTCCTAACCCTGGTACCTGTGAATGTGGCCTTGTTTGGAAATAAGGTTGTTGCAGATATAATTACTTAAGATGAGGTCATAATTGATTAGAATGGGCCCTACATCCACTGACTGCTGTCCTTATAAAGACAGAGAAATTTAGAGAGACCCAGAGATGCACAGGGAAGAAGGCCATGTGATGACAGAGGTGGAGTTTGAAATGATGCAGGTACAAGCCGAGGAATTCCACGGATTGCCAGAAACCACTAGAAGCTGGAAGAGGCCAGGAAGGATTCTTCCCTAGAGCCTCCAGAGGGAGCACGTTCCTGCTGATACCTTGATTTTGGATTTCTGACCCCCAGAACTATGAGAGAATAAATTTCCATTGTTTTTAGCCACTCCTTTTGTGGCCATTTGTCACAGAAGCCCAGGTAATAAACATAGAGCCCTCATAGTGTACAGTGTAGCATAGAAGCCTGTTGACTCCCCACATCCTGATGCTACACCTGTTTTTGCCCATCACCACCTGGGATGCAGACCTCCAGCCACTACCAGTGTCCAAAAGAAATCTCATCACACTAAGCATGTTGTGACTTGGGGTGTGCTTTAATGAGCATCTGAGAGGCCATTAGAAGGGGGTCACGTTATATTCTGTACCACATTCTACCATTTTGGCCTCCCTCTCCCTCTTTTTCCCCCTCTCTTCTCACTCTCTTACTCCATCTCAGAAAAAAATGTAAATTCTTAGTTTACATGGTTACTGGAACATCTTTGGTACTTGAGTCTGCTTTTACTTACCCAGGTATTTCTTTCTAATAAAGACAGGCTCATTTCATGAGGGCTTCTGGTGAATACAATTTCTCTGTGTTATTACAACTCCTCCCCTTCCTTGTTTAGGGGAGAATAAAATGGGCTCAGAGTGGCCAGAGGACTTGCCTGCTGTAGTTCACTTCACTCACAAAGGGCTCCGATGCCTTTGCTGAAGGCGACTGGAGGAACCCATTCCTCCTCCATTTTCTTTCATCCAGAAGAGCCTCTTAGACCAGCCTCAAGCCTCATTGCAGCCACCAGCTCTTTCTTCACATCTCCAGTCAGTCTTCAGCTCCCTCAATTTCCAAGGGTCTCATTGTAGCACTTGACTGTGCACTGCCATGTGTCTGAGTAGTTTCGTGCGTTTCAGTGGCATTTTCCTACTCTGGATTCTAGCTAATGTGTGCAGGGAACATGGCTTTTAAGTGTAAAGATCTAAGCGGGGGATGAGAAAACTAGTCCACAACTAATTTCTGTGTGACTATCAGAAAGTCTTTTGACCTCTCTCATTTCTTGGATTCCTCATGTATACGCAGGTGCATGAGCCACTAGAAAGTATTATTTTGCTGTCCCTCCCCTGGTTCATCACTTACTGGACACAGTCACGTTGACCTGATTAAATCTAATTAATATTTAAACACGAGCAGAGTTATGGAGCACTGAAGGTATGGTTTCTATACACATGGGCAGGCATGTGACTTTTAAAAAGTCGTGGTTGAAATGCTGGGGTCTTAAGTGCTGGTTGGTTTCTTTTCCTTTGTCTCTGCATTGTGAACAAGCTTAAGAACCAAAACTCTTTATGGGAGAAATTTTTGATAGAAAAAGGTGGCTGAAGTCAAAGCTCAGAAATAGGTGACAGGGAAATAAAGCTCTGTCATCATTTCAGAACATGAGC